>NC_049176.1:367500-1656000 GCF_009769625.2 Cygnus olor
GTGCTGGCTCCTCTGATTTCACTGACAGCTCCAGCGCTGCCCGAGCCGGGAAGAGCAGCAAAATTAACATCACCCCCCTCCCGGCCCCCCGCTCCCAGCCAGCGCCGAACGTCGGCACGCCCGAGGAGCGAGCGTTTACTTTTACAGTGCTGGCACTTGAGGGACATTTACAACAAACCAGTCCGGATTCCTAAGGACGTTTCCTCTTCGAGCTGCTTTCTAAATATAGCAGTGGGCAGCCCACTGCACGGCACCGCCTGCGCGCCTGTGCGGGCACGGAAATTCCAAGTCAGGCTGGAGACCAGAGAGACAAAGACAAAATATTTGTTAAAATTAAAACCGAGCATCGAGTATATAACATCTGCGTCTGCAGTATGGTCACATACACAGCGAGGGAACCTGTCTATTCTTATTTTCAAAGAGCTGTCTTTTCCACGGGGACGGTTGTTTACCTCCTGACCCATCGATAGCCTATTAATACATTTTAATTCTGCAGTTGTTCCTGTTTAAGGAGTGTTTGGAGTGAATTGTTTCTTTTGTTTACGATCAAACAAACGAGCCCTGGTAATCTTATGTTTTATCTCCCTAACATATGGAAAAGCTATTTATCCTAGCCAATCACAATAAAGTGAAGAAAACCCCATTTTATGGAAAGGTATATATCACAAGTTTGTTCATCATTAAAGATATGATTACCAGTGAAAACCCTCCGAAAGTGGCACATTTATGATTCCAGGAACAGATGGGGACATCCATTTTCCTTGCAAATACTTTTGAAATTGCTCTACTGGTAGCAGTATAAAAATGATATACAGATGCCAGTGCCAACGAAGCCAGGACAAGAGGTCCAGATTTACACAGTAAAAGCTTCACATGCGCTCTGTCAGCTTTGATTGATCTGTGCTATACCTCAGAAACTTGTTGACTGGTAAAGGGAACAGCGCAAATAATTCACCGCAACAAGCCAGATAATTCACCCAGCCAATCGGTCTGCTCCGCTTCTCCTGGCGGTGACATACGAGTCCTCCTCCCGCACAGAGATGCATCATTCTGCAGCCTGGCAGCGCTCGGTGTCGCGGCGGGGGTGGGGGAAGCAGGCAAGAAGAGAAAGAAAAGGGGGAAGGGAAGGGAAGGGAAGGGAAGGGAAGGGAAGGGAAGGGAAGGGAAGGGAAGGGAAGGGAAGGGAAGGGAAGGGAAGGGAAGGGAAGGGAAGGGAAGGGAAGGGAAGGGAAGGGAAGGGAAGGGAAGGGAAGGGAAGGGAAGGGAAGGGAGAAAGGTGGGAGCAGCGCACACAAAAGGAAAGGCGAGACAAGGAGAAGTTGGGTTTGGGTAATGGGCACCGCCATCTACCTTTTCCACGCTGAGCCCAGGCAAAGCCATTCAGCCCCAGTGGTCATTATCATTTTGATTAAGTTCATCAGAGAGCAATTTTGGGTTTAACGCCAGCGGATTGGGAAGGGGAGCAAAGAATTATCTAAGAAAAGCACAACATTCTTACCGCAGGGACGTTTCCCTGTTCCAGTTCATTGAGGGAGTTGATTAAGTTTAAATGAAGCAGACACCGGATAAAAGTAAGGGTATTGACCACTGGGCAGCGCGGGCTGCGCTTGAAAAGGCCTGATACATGCAGAAAAGCAAGATTTGCTAAATGCTCTAATCTTCAATCAAATCTTACATCAATACAGACAAAGTTTGGTAATGAGAGATTCAATGAAGCATGTGGGAGAAAGAATTAATCCTCTTGGTCTAAACTGGGTTCAACTTTGAAGCCTGCTCTGAAGGAAAGACAGTTATCTAAATGCTAAATAAGAAACTTATTGTACTTTTCTTGGCATGCTAATCTTTTGTCTATTTCATCTCTATTATTTGTATGCTCATAGACGGCAGTTGTCATGGTGATTATATCAAGCCACTTGTGTGCGGATGACTGCGAGGAATCAGGGTCTCCCCGCAGCCCCAGGCGCAGCGCGGCGGGGCCGCCCTCCCGTGCCCCCCCCCGCGCTGCCCTGCGCGCCCGCGGAGTGCCGCGGCCGGGAGGGGGGAGCGGTCCCCATCGCCTGACAGCACCGGGCCCCCTCTCCTCTTTTCCCCCAAGATCACCTAAACCGGAGCGATCTCCCTCCATCAAGAGGTGTGGTTTTTTTTTCCTTTTTTTTTTTTTTTTTTTTTGCGAGCTTGCCTTGATAAGCTTTTGATGTCACAAATCAAACACTCGCCAGGAGGTAGATAATGGGGAGTGTGATCTCCTCCATTTGTACACAGACAGCGCTTTGGCACCGGCACTGCCTTGAACCGGCGTCAAACCCGGCGGATGGCCGGACCCCGCCGCCGCCCCCGGGCCCCGCCGCTCCCCGGGGCTGGGCAGCCCCCGCCGCGGGGAATTAAGATTCATGACATGCAAACAGCGAGGTGAGCGCGCACTGCAGCCGCGAAAGGGTCGGAGGGAAGGAGGAAAGTGGCGCGGGGAGGGAAAGAGAGAGCGAGCGCATGGGACCCCCCCACCGCGCCTGCGGGCGGCCGCCGCTGGCAGGCACCGGAGCCGGGACAGCCCCCGGGGTGGCTCAGGCACCCTAATACCCCCCCCCCGGCCCCGGGAGGACCGGCAGACTGCATGGGTGCGGCAAAAAGGGGGGCTCCCCCCGGCTGGGCTCCCCGCGATGCAGTCATTGGAGCGCACAAGGGTGGCACCCGAGCTTTTATGCGTTTTACAAAAGTTGTCAAATTAAGGCCGGATTAGGGCTCCCTTCAGGATTTGTGGGCTCTTCAGAGGCTGGGAGCTGCCCCTATATATCCCGTCAGTGCTTATGAAAAGCTTAAAAAGTAATAAAAGGGGGAGTGATCTCGAGAGAAAGTAACATGTATAACTCTTATTAAAGGAGCAGCGAGCGGGGCTGTGAACTTGAATAACTGTTTGAACTTTAATTTGTTCATTAACAGGATTTGCCCCCGACTGTGAATGTTATTACTTCTCTTAAAAGCGAGGTGCAAATGCAAAGCCATAATGAAAGAGCCTGGCAAAAAGTTAAACGCCCAGTAATTACACCAGCCTCATTGAAAACTTAAAGTAACACAAAAGTGGAGAAGACGGGGCCGGGCTGCTGCTCTCCCAGCCCCGGGCAGCGGCGGCCGCGCACCCGCAGCACCCCCGGGACCTCGCTCGCTGGATGCGTTCAAACAGCTTGGAAACGCTTCTTTTTCTTTTCTTTCTTTTTTTTTTTTTTTGGTATTCCTTGGTGGGGGAATTCTGCTTTATGCTTCTAACTCTTAAATTTTGAGTGAAACGCGGTGTCTGAAGTCTGATCTAATTTGCATGTTTGTATCCTAAACAGGGCACATTAGATCCTCTCTCCCCCTTCACACTGACAGTAGATAAAACTCTGGAGAACCGGAATAAAACAAACTGCTACTCCTCTCAGAAGGTATATGACTTTGTACTGATGCGTTTGCCAGTTAGCTCCGCATCGACTGTCTTTTCATCTGTCGGTTATTCCTTTCCTGTTTTTTGTCAACTGATTTTTTTTTTTATAGACTCACTTGTCATCTGCATCCTTCCTCAACAGGAACATGCAGCCAGGTCGCAATTAAATATACAGATACACGAGCTGTTAGCAAGACTTCACCCTCGCAGCCGAATCCGAAAGCAGCCGAGCCGGGGAAATGATGGCCCTGTCACATCCTTTAGACTTAAAATGCCTCCAAACTCGCCGGCAGAGCCCGCGGCTCTCGCTCGGGGGCTCCCTTTTGTCGGCGCCCCTCGCCCTGCCCACGGCGGCTCCGGGGCTCTCCTCCTCCTCCTCCGGCACAGATGGGAAGAGACGAACCTGACCGCAGCGCTTCACGGTCACCTTTCGGAGCAGAAGAAAAGCAAGACAGCGCTTCGCAGAGTGCGAATGAAAACCCAGTGCCAGTTTCAAACGCTCTCCTGCTCCTACAATAGCGTACTCAGGAAGGGGATCGTGCTGTCTTAACGGTACTAAGCTGAACTGTTTCAATTACAGAGCTGTAAATAAAGATACAGCTTATTTTATAGATCTAATTATTCAGTTTTCACAAATTTTTCATCACCATTAAATTCATTAGGAAAAAATATATATAATATTGATATCCAGAAAAAAAAAATACTTACAAAGTAAATTAATTTCTTCAGCTATACTTGTCCGTCCCAGCCTGGACCATTAGAACTGACACCCGAGGGGAGGTCTGCAGACCATGAAGCCTCCTCAGTGTGAGCTGAGCACCCACAAATGCAGCCTGGGCTTGACCAAGAAGACAGGAGGAGAGCCAGGAAGGGGACAGCATTTTCTGTACTTTAACCGATCAGAATTGTTGCACCAACTAGATTTTCTAACACCATTAGGTCCCAAGACAGGAGCATCTTAGCAAAAAAAAAAAATACCTGGGACGACGCGGCAGCCAGGGCAGGGTGGGCAGCACAGGTGCAGTGCATCTCCTGCCTGAATCAGGGCACAACTCACACACCTGCATGCTGTGCCGCGTTTGGGTGGATTTCAGCTTCCACCGTGCTGAGACCCCCCACCACAAAAGCTCTGCACAAGCACTAAGATGGTCTTAACACTGTCCCTGTAGGAAAAACCCCAGCCTTCTAACCAGACAGAAAAAAGCATCGCTGGCAAGGATTGCTAAGTAATGGCATGTCCAAGTTGTGACTTGCTGGGAAATAGCGACAGTGGCCTTAGGAGAGCCACGCCGTGGCTTTGGTCCTGCCCAGCCCTCACCCCAGTACCGACTACTGCTTCTCCGGTGAGACCGACTGAAAAGGATTTCTTGTAGGATCAGGCCAGTGACTGCTCCTGTTGTGTTAGGTTCCCCCCATCTAACCTCTGGAGATCGCTTTACACCCCAAGGGAACTGAACACAGAACAGATAACACCGGGGCTCGGGCAGACACTGATTAAATTGTTGAACTTCACCAAGTGGACTCGATTAACCGCAGACTTGGCGCTGGATGTCACCTTCAGACGAGCACCACCAGCCTGCCCGTTCCTCCCGGAGCCCCCTGCACGCCGGCGGGGGGATGACAAAATGGAGCCTGACCGGGCCCCCCGGGCGCGGAGGCAACTGAGGCTGCTCGGAAAGAAGCCGGCTACTGAAAAGCAGCGGCCCCAAATGTCCGCCAGCGTCAAATATAGAGATTTTAAAAGGCGACGGGCACCCGGCCGGGCGGAGGGAGGCTTCGCCACTGCGGCCCAGCGCCCTCACCTCCCAGGACATCCCGAATTCTGCTTTGGACGCGGGCTGGCAGATCAGCCCTCTGTATTTGTGGTGGCTCAGTTCGTGCCACCCGACCTACGGGCTGTAACACAGCCGTTCCGCAGGCTGCACCTCGCTGCTATGAGCTCTCCCCGGCGGCAGGGCTGGCAAATACCGGCTGGCAGTGCCGGCACCGCGGCTTGGAGGCACCCAAGGTGTGCGAGTCGGTGTAACACCGAAATGAGGACATAGACATTGCGCCACGCGCCTGGGGTTGAGTCGTGAAACAGTCAGGAGTTAAAGTCTTGATACAGAGGAAAAAAATAACTAACTAGACCTTTAAAGCCGAGAAGCCCTCAGGCTGTAGGAAAATCATCGCTGTTGATTTCAGCCGGAGCATCTGTATTTCGGTGACAGCGGGATCACACGCACAAAAACACAAAACAAGAAGTAAAACTGTTTCTCCTTCTGCAGATAAAATAAAGGCGATTTTGCAGCTTGCTAGGGAGGCGTTTGCATGCCACCGTCCTGCCGGCAGCGGCTCGCCGTGACACGGCGGCGCCCGGGTTGTACCAGCCGGGGACCGGGAGCAGGCAGCGGCCGCGCGTGAGTTGCGCCCCCTGGCGGCCATGGCGAGAACTGCGCCCGCCCCCGCCTCCGCCATGTCGGGGCCGGAGCTGGATGGATAGATAGGATGGGACGGGAAGAGATAAGATGGGATGGGATGGATAGAATGGTCCCGCCCCGCTCGCCGAATCCATAGTCAAGACCCCAATTTTGTCATTTGGAAATACTAATTATCTAATCACGCCACGCTGCACAGCACACTTGTCTGCCCAATTAGCTAGGACAATTATTAAAATGCGGCAGCCTAATTACGTCTCAATTTAATGCTGGCAAACCTCTGTATAGAGCAGTAATTAAAATCCTCTCCTTGCCTCTGCCTTTAGGGCAGGGTTGATTAGGACCTGTCAGGGGCTGCGCTGAACCAAAGCAGTCAGGCATATTGTGCAACATGACCCCGCATTGTTAAGTGTGTCAACATATTAACCTGAATTCCCTTCAGCCCGCATAACCACATTTGGTGGGAGGAAGAAAGGGGCTAAAACATGAAGCATTTTATTTAAAAAACATAAATTCTTTTTATTTAATGCTGTAAGAGATCTGACGCGTTTTGAGCTACTAAGCGCTGCGAGTCATGTAAGACTGGTGCTTCTAATTACCAGCAAAGCAAGGTTTGCTCTTCTCTGGTAAAAATACTTCCCTCTCCTCTCATTTAAAGAAAATTATCTTTCTTTTGGGTAGTGTGTTTTTCAAAAGCCAGCTAGTTGGCTTCCAGTGATAAAGTTGATTACCAGGTTTTTGTTTGATGATGGAACACAAGTGAATATTGACTTCTGCAAGAATCAAACACAAGACTGGAGGCATAAATAAAATGGTCGAGATTTAACACTTGAAAGAAGTTAATAAAGTTGAAAATTAAAAATCATAATATTGGGATAATTTCTAAATATTTATTTTTTGCTCGGCGCTCAAGTTTGATAGGAAGTCAGTGTTGAAACACAGGCAGGCAAGAGGGAGCATGAGCCCCACGGTTATGCGTGTGCCCACAGCCTGGCTGCGCCCTGTGCCCGCAGCAGCCCAGGGCCTGGCCTCCCCCAGCCATGGCCACCTCAGGAAGGCCCCACTGGACATGGCAGTAGTGGTGTTCCCCTTAGCACATCCCTTTTTGGCTTGAAACACACGGTGCCAAGGGATTGGCTCCTTCTTCTCCAGTTAGCAAGCTCTCCGAGGTTTGGGGCTACAGAAACAAGTGTTGTTTCCCTGGAAAGCAAAGGCCCTCCTGGAAAGGAGGAGGCCCCTTCTCCCACTGCGTGTGCCCTACATCTTGGAAGTGGCCCCCTCTGAGTCTCCTCGGATAGTGAACCGCAGTGCAAATCTGTGTTCTGACTTGTTCTCGTGGGTGTCAGCGTGTTTTCCTCTTGTCAGCAGCAATTGACTGGTCAGGTTCACCCTTGTACAGCAACTGTAACAGCTCATTGACAGACCAGTGACCCAGCCGGACCCGATAATGGAAAACTATTGATTTCTGTGGGCTCAGCAGATCTAAAATGAATGCCCAGTATAATGGCATCAGCTGTCTCGGACTCTGATAGAAAGACAAAGTATCAAAGACGTGCTGCCTATCCTGACAATTTGCTCATCAAAAAAAAAAAAAATAGTGCCCACAAGCAAACAAAGTGGCCTTTCTCAGTTTCTCCCCTAACAAACAGGGACCACTCAGTGCCGGCGTCAAGGCCAAGGAACCACGGCCCAGGTGTGCTGGGGACACTGGCTGCCCTTTCCAGCGAGCAGACTGTGACAGCCCCTTCAGACTTCAAACACCTGCCACGGAAGAACAACCGCGTGGGCATGTGGCACAGCAACACCCCCCACCTGCCCAACTGCAGAGAGCAGGGAACACAAGAACAGGAAGGCTGCCAGGGGACATGGTGCTTCTCCTGCTTCCAGCAAAGCCAAAGGCTTGAACAAGCCCACGGCACCTGAGCTGTGTGCACCCCGCTCCCATGCCATAACAAATAATGCACAGGTCTAGAAGGAAGTTAGATGGTAATAAGTTCTGCTAATAAAAATCTGATAGAGATCAACATTTAAAGATTTGTGGGATTGTAACAGCTGTTTGATATAAGGATCACTGTATTTAAGTTCAACCAGGAAGAGGAACCAGTATGGCATCCTTCTCAAAAAGCATTTAACTCCAGGGGACAAGGAAGCTTGCCAAGTTACTTTTTGGTCCCAGGGAACCCCATCCCAGAGTGGTGGCCTGTCTTTCCCACACAGATCATTCCATCTGGGTAAAGCAGCAGCTGCAGACATCCCCTGCAGCTAACCAAGCTCAGATCACAGCAGTACTTAGCAGAGCACAAAGTCATCGGGACGCTCACCAGCACATGGTGGAAATTCTAAATGGAATGAGGATCAGACAGATGCTGGCATCCTGCGTGACACCTCTACCTGCTGAGGATATTTCAGTGAGCCCCAGAGCCCTTCAGTGGGGCCTGGAGCCTTCCAGAACTCAGCACCTTCCAGATTAATGAAGCTTCCTATAAGTCATGGGAAGAAAAAGCTGAGACAGCCCTGCAGATGCCAGCACTCACTCAATGCAAGATCCCATACCTGTGGAGATTGGAACAGCTTTGTGAGCCTGGCAAAAAACTCAAGTGGCCTTAGAAGTATTTAGTTTAAGTATGAACAACCAGTCGGTTTTAATCAAAAAAACACCAGCTCTTCCTCTATGTATTTTCACCTTTTGTAGCTTTCTGCTCTGTGGCTTCTCCCCGTGCATACCTTGAGCCCCTCTCCCCATTGCTCTGTCCACCACAGGCAGACATGTCTTGCCCGTACCTCCAGCATCCGGCACAGCATGGCGTTGTGCTGTGCACATGCGTCAGGGGAGTGCCTGCATGGATTACTTGAGCATGACCGCAGCTGAACACATTTCGGTTTCTGCATACATTCATTTTCTACGTACATTGCACTGCACAGCCCAGGCTCCCTCTCTTCCAGCTCCCGAACCCACCCATCTCCACTCAAGCTTTTATTTCGTGTTCAGTTTCCATATGCTCCTCTCCAGCATCCCTCTTCACAGTGCCCCCTCAGGGCCTGGTCCTGAGGGGATGAGCCTGCCACACCTGAGTAGCGTTAAGCACAGCTGTGCAAATTACAGATTACCCTTTGGGTTTCTGCCTTTTTAATGATCATTTTGAATTAAATGAAATGTAAACTCTCACAGGTTTCTGTTTTGTTTTTCCCCGAACAAAACCCCAGCATGTTTCCCATTAATGAGAACAAGGAACAGAAACCCTTCCTACCCCCCTCACAGGGGAGTGTTTCAGAGCATCAGAAGCTCGGGGTGATGCTCAAATCAGATTGTCATCTCTGGAGAGTCTCAGGTCAGTTCTCAGCTCCTCTTCCTGACCATTTATTGTACCCCCAAATCTTGTGTTAAGCCAAGCGGAGCTAACACCTATACTCTGCTCCCTTCCTAAGCACAAAGAACGTGTTCAGGCCCTTAGACAGAAGCTCCTGAGGCAGGAATTATGCTCTATAGTATTACTGTTGTCATATATTCCCTGCTGTAATGTTCCAAGCACATTTATGTCATTTATAAAATGAATTTTGCAGACATATTGAAATCCACAATGGCACAAAGAAGGGAGTAATAAAAGTAGAGTAACCATGTACATTTGCTTCTGACAACAATGTTGGCTGTGACAAGCCACTCCCAATCAGCAGATGGGTAACACAAATGAAACAGAGTTCTGAACACTTAAAAGAGTAGGGAAGCTGCCCACAGTCCCCTTCTCTAGCAGAGACTTTATGGCTGTGTTCAGCTCCTCACCACCTGAGCTCTGATCCCCCTGTCCTCAGCACATCTCTCCGAATTCCGGTGAGCACGCACAACTGAGGCTTGGTAGCTTTATCATCTGCTGGCTTGTCCAGCCACAAAGAAAGCATCTGAACACAGCAAACCCCTGCAAGCACTTGCCAAAATTAGCCACTGGAAAACTTGGATCAAGTTCTTGTCCGTTCTGGCTGGTTCCTAACCACACTTCCAGAAACGCTCAGTATGGGATCGGAAAGGCATAAAAGGAACACAGATTTCCACATTTTTACTAAACTGCTCCTGAATCAGTGTGTGTATATATATATATATATATATATACACACACACACATATATATATTCCATAGCATTCAGTATTTCAGTAGTGTTGAGGTGTCTCTATCCAACCCCTCCTGTTCTCAGGGATGACCCTATCTGACAGCCTCAGCCATGCAGCCTCCCAGGGGAGGACACAGCCCACCAGGCTGGGCTGAGGTTTTGTAGGCCACTGTCCTCTGACAAAGCCCATCTTGTGGTTTTTAAGATTTACAAATAGCTCTGTGCAAATAATTGATTCTCCTGTAGAGAAGCCGAATGAAACTAAAATAAGCAAAAAAAATCCACATTCAGATCAATCTGAAATAACAATTTCCAGTTTTTGTTGCTGAAACAAGACAACCTCTGTAAATTTTGCATTGAGGAAAGTGCTTTGTTTCAGCCAAAATGTTGCATTAGGGGCACTTGCAATAGAAAAAAAAAAATCACAAAGGAAACAAGAGGTTAGATGCACCACAGCTGCTGTCATTCCCCTTTTATCCACTCACCCAGTAATTAGGGCACTGACCCAGGATGTGGGAGATCCGTGTTCAGTCCCCTCACTGCCTGAAGGGATGTGAACCTCCATCTCTCACCCCAGGAGTGTGGCGAGGTGGAGGGGCAGCTCTCTTTTGTCTCCTGGTGACTCTGCTCCCCACTGGACAGGTGCTCAGGCATCGGCTGGGCCATGGCTGCAGCTTGGGGCCACATCCTGTGCAGGCATGGCCAAAACCCCAGGACTTGCCTGCCCCAAAGCTTTTGCCCTGTGGCTGGATGCTCCGTTCCTCAACAGATCACAAGAGTTGCAGAAGCAGTACACCAAGGTGTTCCAGGTACATTCCTAACCAGGTCCCAGATGCGGCTGTCAATCCTATAAGGCAAAACCTGAGCCCTCCTTCCTAGACATGTCATAATCCCAGGGCTTTTCCCCGGTAAACAGTGTACCAAAACCAGCTGTTCAGTTCAGGTAAATATTACATTTCTCTAAACGCATTTTCCCCCCACTTTTCTAACCACACTTTGCTACAATTTTTGGTTATTCCCCTAATTAATTTTTATCATATATTTCCTGAGATGTTATGAAAGACTGATGCTAAGACAAATTTCCTATTGCACAGTTACTACTTCTACATTATCATTTTTTGTACCTTTTAACCATAATTAATTTTATAAGCAACCTGCACTAGCCCAGGAACTAGCTGTACAACACTGAGTATAGAACTGAAATCTCACATCACCAGCCTTATGCATGGCTTTGCAGGGAGGCTCTTCACACAACAGTTCATGCACTTCTTTTTCATAAACCGATGAAATCAACAGAAGTCCTTTTTTTTGAATTAGGAAAATCTGTCACCTCAATGATACATTTTTTTTTGTTAACTCCAAAATGAATCATTTTAATAATTACTATTTAAAATTATTTTCTACAGAAAAGAATGTCCTATTTATCCAATTTCTGCTCTTTTTTTTCCCCTAGACGGTAAACAAATTATCTGGATTTTTTTATAAGCAGACTTTGCTGAATAGAAGTCTATAATTTCACAGTATTTGATAATCTTTTATCACAGCAGACCTCAGGGGACTCCCCAGGCAAGTGGCCACACGAAGTCACCGCTGGAGAAGGGGATTCTCCCATCCAAGTGTGAGGAGGACTCCTTTGTAATGAACATTAAAAACCCCTCTACTTTCATCTTGTAGTAAGAGCCTCTAGCACAGCATATTTATGGTATAATAAAACAGGACTTCAGGCCTTTTATTCTCATATGCCAGTAACATTATTCTCTTATCACGCTTACATGTTCTGTACACTATGTAATTTAGTGTATCTACCTTCTCACAGCTAATAGTCTCAAACACTGTAAATGCAATAAATCTTCTGATATTGTTATCACACAAGAATCATGGCACAAAACTGGCTGAAAATAACCCCACGACAACATCCGTGTCCCCTCAGAAACTGCTAACCAGCCTCATCCTGGCACACCGCTCATGCAGCCCGTTTGTTCTCGCTCAGTGCAAACTACCACTCTGATTATTACTATTTATTCACATTACCAAGAAGAAACTTCAAACAAAGTGCCCAGTACCAAAAGCTATACAGACACAAAACTTGGGGGCTTCCCTTCACACAGGGCTGGTGCTGCAAAGAGGCAGAGCAGGCAGCTGGCAGGAGCGGGGTGCTGGTAAGTGCTGCAACCACAGAGCCCATTGAGTGCTCCAACAAAGGACAAACTGTCTCCACAAGTAACACTCTCTCCCCTCTACACTGATTTTAGGAAGGATCAGAAACTTCACAGTTTCTAGATTTAGAACTGGAAACACTGAATGAATGACTTGTTCTGGGGAATAACATGAATCGCAATCCACCGAGGTAACCTCAGACCTTCACCTCAAAAGTAATAAACATCTGGGATTTTTATATCCACTTAAGCCATTGGGAAAAGGCTACTGCAAATTATTTGTATTTCATGTGCGTGTGTGTATTTTTTCATTGTTTCATTTCATTTTTGTATCAATCAAAAACATACTAAATGGTATAGAAAAAGTAACTGCCTTTCTTCTCACAGTATTTTTTGTGCAGGAAATGAAAAAAAAACACCCAACAAAACAAAACACCTAAAGTCTCATGCTACCTGAAGAGTTATAAATGGCTTTTGTTGTTGTTGTTGTTACTGAAGGCTGACAGCAATTACAACCAAACAGCACAGGGGCCCACTGCAGCCCAGTGCCCCCCTGACACAGGTGCTTGCAGCCCCACGCAGCAAGGTTACGCACCCAGACACAGGCCTACAGCCCCACACATCCATCCTGCCTCACGGGCAGCACAGGAGTGCTGCAAAACCACCATGGAGCTGTGTCTGGTTCCTGGCTTGCCCTCCCCATCAGGCCAAGGGCAGGAGCACTGAGAAGTGAAGAGCAGAGCCCCGGCATCCCTCTCAGTGGCCCAGGAATGCCCACAGCTGAAGTGAAGTGTAAAACATTAGTGCTTCTATGAGTTAGTGAAAAATCCCTGCTAAGAACTCCCCTATTTCTAACCCCATATGGGGCACTTTTAATTTAGTCTCACTTGGAGCACCAGATGCTCTAATTACATCATCCTGGTCTTTTATAAGGTGTATTAGATGAGCAAATGCTGCATCTGTAACAAGTATTATCTTTGATTGCATCCATGATGGTTTCATTGCAAGGTTCAAGACTCCTCTTCAGCATGCCTATTTGATGTTTTTACACCACCCAAGAGCCTCAGCGAGGAATTCCTAGGATGCATTCACTTGTATCTGTTTATGAAAAGGCCCAGGCACAGAGGGCCATGAACACTTCGTGCCGATCTGCTCCATAAATTTTTCTGTAAGGCTTATTGCAGAACACAGTAAATGACTTACAGCCGGTCAGCTGTTGCTTTTCATTTTCACTGCAGTTGTTGCTGAACACGCTGCAGGTACAGCCCCTATCTGCATCACCTGGTTTGATGCAATTCCTGCCCAAATTTCAGTACTGCATTCAAATGACTGTATCTGCATCATCCTCAATGATTCACTTTCTCTAGTCATATACAGGTGCTAGAAAGGGTTTTCAGCTCTAAGTTCTCTTGTTGCAATATCAAAGAGGCTTTTCCCTTATTTTTGATGGCATTTTTATACTCTGCCTGGGACAATTAGAAATTCAGTGGCCTGGAGACTGATTATCCAGCACTAACAAATTTTCATGTTATCTTTTTTTTTGTTCTTATATTGTTATTTATTTTCTTGCCTCCCTCTATCATCTTGGAACGTGAAGAAAACTTTTGAAGAGTACTTCTCTACTAACTTCCTTTAAGAACAGCAGCAGTGACACCCAACGGGATGAGTGGTTGTTCAGATGTGACTGAACTGCATACAGAAGTATAAGACAGGAAGCCAAGTATCTCCATCAGCTGAGGCACACCATTCTGGCACAGCATTACCTTTCTCATTTACCCCAAATCAGACACAGTAGAACTTAATTCACTCACCTGATTCCCCTCACGATGCTGCCCATTTCAGAGCTTTCATTATGCTTGAAAGCCAACTTATGAAAACAGTAAAACATACATTAAGTGAAAAAGCACAAGCTAAAATCGGGATTGTTTTCTGAGGAGCAGCAGCAGCACTGACACCCATTAAACTCCACCAACTTCCATGTTTGTTCCAGAACAATTCATTTCAAAATGTGGATTTGGGACAAACAAAAGGAAGACAATTACAACGACATACCTTCTGCTCTGCCAACATCACCAGTCTCAGAATTTCAGGTTCTTGTGTTCGCTCTGCCTACTGTTCCATTAGCATGATGGAATAAACCTCCAGCCCTCTGCATGGGTGTCACAGAATCTTCTAGCCATTGATCCTGTTTGACTGATACTTCCCAAACTTCGTCATCAAAACTTCTTTTGGGACTGAGACCCATTACCTTTAGGAACTTCATGTGGTGAAAGTGTTCACCGCCTCAGCCCGTGGTGGGTGGGAAACATTCTCAGCATAAACAAGGCAAAAAGAGACAAGCAAGCAGAAGAAAACACAAGCACAATGCAATTGGCATGCACAACCATTTTCAGTATCGTGTGTTTCACAGCAGAGCTGAGATCTTTCTACAGAGCTCCAGTGTTAGCTAATATCTATTTTAGTGACACATTTGGGCATTTGTCTCTGTTTAGTTGAGTGTTTTCTGCAGCTCCAGTACCTCATTTGCCTTTAAATTGTGCCTTCCATCTCTGTAGTTTGTCCTTTACGCAGGCAAAAACCTGAAATCCATATACTTTCTGAGAAAATATTTAACATTTGATATTTCTGTAAAGTATCTAATTACTTGCTTGCTTCACAGAATAATTTTGACTAACAAGAACTGTGTGGCCCAAATAAAGCCTTATAACTAAAGCCTATATCATGCCTGTGTATTTATAGCATGCAAGATAAAATAAATAATACTAATAAAAAAGGGTACTATCAGGAGAGAGAGGTGTAAGGGGGAAATCCCCATCAGCAGCCAAGACAGGAGTTGAAAAAAAACAAACAAAACAAAAAAAACAGAGTGAAGTAACTGCAATCAATTCTCAAAGAAGTTACCTGCTGGAAAGCGCACATGGTGGTTTAGGTAGAGACTGCATGCCATACATGCAGTTAGTGATGAGCTCTGCTCAAGGATCAGCAGAAGGAAATAAATCCATTATTCTTTAAAGAACAGCAACACACACCTATGTGGATACAATGGAGGAGCGGCCATCCTGTGCATCCTTGCCATTGCTAGGCCATCAGCCCTATGGCCACACATTTTACCTCTACTAACCTCGTTGCCTAAATGCAGCACTTCTGTGCAGCCCGTGCCACCCAGCCGGCACCTTACCCACTGCACCTGTGAGCAACAAAAGTGTATGGGGGAGATTTATAGGCATGTGTCCAAGACCCACTATGTCTTTGGTTTTAATCTCTTTTAAATGACATACTCCCACATGAGGTAAAATTAGGCCATATTCAAGCTTTTGTTATGAAAAGATGATGTGCCTACATTTAAGCAAATTTGGTAGGTCCCGCTGGGGGACGTGTCATTCACTGAGCTGTGCTCCCTGGGCCTGAGCCAGATGGTTGATGCAGAAGCCTCTTGCAGGAATACATCTCTATAGAGGATGATGGTGCACTGTACTTGGTGACCAGGCTGTCACTGAATGCAACTCCGTCACGGTATTTAAATCACATTAAAGCTTCCTTTTATTACATACCCCCTTGTGATTTTGTCTCCGTACATTCTAATTACCAGCCTTGCTGCAGCACACGCATATTCTACTGCTCACTGTCCCTCAGTCTTTATGGGAAATTATTTATTTTGCACAAACCCATTGAAAATATTGCAAAGACAGCTCTCTCCTTTTCACCTTGCTTTTCTCATTCTATAGCATAAACTGTTTTGTTTTATTTATTTTTGGTGGGGAGAGAGCAAAATATTCATGTTTACATTAATTTTTAGAACCTGCAGGTACACCTGTTAAGCCTTCCCAAACTACTGGTTAATCGCTTTTTATGTTTGCTTACTTAATACCCAATCTTGAAGTATCAACATATTTTTCTGAAAGATGCCAGATGTCATCTGTGTCTGTTTTTCAGAAATACTACATTTCACGTTCCTTATTCTCCAGCTATTAACTTCCCCAACAGACCACTTTAAAGGAGGTGCACTTCACTAATTTCTGACAACTTGTACCAGCTTTTTCTGAGCTGCATTTTCAGCAGAACGCACAGTTCCTTCCTCTTGCCTAATACTCCCCAGCACTGACCAGGTCAGAGGCCATGTGGACTTTAATGATACCCTAACGGAGGAAGGACCAGGATCCAGGCTTCGCTTGGCACCTCCACAGCAGCGCCCTGCCATTTAGCCCCAGCTTTGCCATTCTCAATTTTCCAATTACAGCACCAACCTTACTTAAATGGGGATTTTGTACTATCTTGCTGTTTTCTTAGCCTTTTCTCTTGAGTAGGAACCAAACCATTTTGATTCTAAACCATGGCAAAATAGGCATGTGGTGAAGGCCTCCGTTCATGCTCGCTATCTCATTTGACCCAGCTCCTAGGCACAGGGCAGGAGACAGGCCCCACTCCCCACACAGGCTGAGCTCAGCTCCAGGTGGGGAGGTCCTTCAGATCCACACTGCAAAGGTAGGCCCAAGGCCTCACCTTCACAAGTCTACCTGGAGTAAATGCAGACTTGCAATGGGGACCCTCCTAGAAAAAACTACACAACTTCCCTTGGGCAAGAGGGAGGGACTGTCAGAGAAAGCACAGGCATGGAAAGTCCAACAAAAGCAGGGAAAATGCTCAGATTTCTCTGGTGATAAATGAGATGACGGAGACAGCAGTGATCGCTAGCACTGACTGCAGGCAGCTCGTGCTGCATCTGATTAAATTTTTAGGAACTGCTCAATTTGTTACTTTGATCCAAAAACAATCCAGGTTTTCCCTCCATGCTCAGTAACAACAGCAACTGGTACTGTGCACCATCACACAGCTTCCTCAGCACAGTGCACAGCACACATTATAGCAGGGGCAACTGAAAACCAGTCCTTCCCCTTCTTCTCCCCACACTGCATTAAATTATGCTCCAGGTGCTACGTCTTGCAGGAAATTATAGTAACCTGCAGGTTGCTGATTTTGTTTGCTGCTAACAGTGTGTGTGTGTGTGTGTGTGCTGCTCCTCAAATACTTCTGGCACATTTTTACATGTAAATCTGAAACCTCAGTTAAATTTCCTAAGAACTTCATGATATATACTGCATTCATCATTTACTAGGAAAGGGGCTGAAATTCTTGATCTCCAATATGTTTTTGTCAGCTTTTAATACGTATCCATTTCCCTTTGCTCACAGAAGCTAACCAGCTGCTTGTTCACAAAAATCATTCAAGCAAATGCTCCATTTTCTAAATACTTCAATGTTTTCAGAAAGGCTGTCAGGAAAAAAAAAAAAAGTTTGGATTATTGCTCTGTGTAATTTCCCTTCCAAAGTCACTTCAAAATCTAAACACTCCCCCCCCAGCTAGTCTCTCCAGAGATCAGAAAATCAGACCACTAGGTATGTCTTTAAGAATACTAAGCAGTACTCTGTATGTACTCACACTGATATAGCTCGTAGGACTTTCTCCAAAAAAGCTTCAGCAGTGATAGCCAGTGGTAAAATCCTAAAGAACAAGACAGACAGAAGATGGAGAAGAAAAATCAAATGTGGACATAAACAAAAATTTAAGAAAAGGAAAACAGAATAAGCCAGGAATGAAGATAACGCAAACAGTCAGGTGAGCAGCCCAGTGAAACGCACATAAGTATCACCCCAGATGGAAACCCAGGCCTGAGGGCAAAGAAATGAATTTTGGTTCCTGGATGAACACTTCCACTCTGGGTTAGGGGTCTTCATTTCTGTATTAGCACTCTTGGCCAGCTGAAGTCAGAGGGCACTGGTTTTAGTAGCAGAGGCTATTTTAGTTAGAAGGACAGGGTATAAAATGAGTGATGTCAAATAGTAAAGAGGAGAGAGGGGTTTTTTTTAGATGATGAATGGTAAACCCTGCAAGAACAAAATTTGGAAGATAAAGATTTCAGTACCAAGTTTGTGACAGAGGCTGTACGTGGGAAGAGCAGCTCACACTCACCCACACCACCAAGTATCTATGGATTTAAAAGCAGCACTTAAACAGCAACAGTAAACATACTCCAGATGGCAAATGGCATGGGTGGCCTTCCAACACAAGAACTTGGATTTAAAGCCACTTTTCCCTGTCACTGCCTATTTATGAGTCTGGAGTTAAAACTTACTCCTTGGATGCTGCAGCAAGGCTAACGTGTGTCCTAACCGCCTCCGTGCCAGGAACACAAGCACACCCCTGAAGACTGGGAGGCACAAGAAATGCAGCCATCAGCTGGATTTTGGAGACTGCCAACTGTGCATCAACCTCAGGTTTAGACTGTCTTTCCCTGCTTGCAGTTTCTATTTCAACCTACTTTTTTCCTGCTTCTTTATCCAAATAAGGTTATTTTCTTTCTTCTACTTTCACACAGTTGTTTTTTCATGGAAGACACAGATGAAAGAATTACTTCTTGTCAGCAAGATTACTACCTGGCTGACATGCAGTTCCTTATTTGGTTAAAACACAGGTTAATCGTGGTAGCTCGCATGCTGCTGTATCAATCACTGCCTTGCTGGAGCTGTCTCCAAGAGCATAATGGGATTCAGCACTTCAGCGTCTGTTGCTACAGCAGTGGTGATGAATTTGGATGGCTTTCAGAGAGCTACAAGCATGATTCACAGCTGCTGCTGGCTTAGATATACATAAGCAAATGTCTAAGCATGAGAAGGTTTGGAGTTTCCAATAAACAGATTCTGTGAAGTGGCAGACTATTGATACATAGAAGAACAGTCAGCAGAAAAATAACCATGTTTCATGTTGCAGGTCTCTGACAAAAGCAGAGTGATTATCATCATCATCACTGAACAGACAAGCCTCAGCTCTTGTGAGTTAAAAGTGAACTTCTAGGTGAAAATATAGGAGACAAATCCCCCCAGTGCTGCGATTTATACAAGGTGGGAGGTACAAATATTTAGCAAGTTGTGAGAAGGCTCCACCCCCCGGCTCACCCCTGCAGTCGCTCAGGTGTAGGTGAGGGCTCTGGGCTCACTGTTACCAGCACCGCTTGTTCCTTGGGTTTTAACTGGAGAAAAAAAAACGCACAGAGCCTGCCTGCCTGAGAAAAGCCTGTCTCTCATGGGGCTTTTCAAAGAAACTGCTTTCACCACAACAGCATTCCTACAGGGATGCATTTATTCCATTTTTTTTAATTTCTAGAGGAATTAATAGCACATCAGTCCAGGCAACAAGTGCAAGCCATATTCCTAAGTAGCACTACACTGTGCAGACCCACCTGCCTCATGTTCTAGCCCCGCAGAGCTGTCTGGGCCTGAGCGAATCCAGCCAGAGGGGATGCCCTGAAGGACAGGGCTGCAGCTGTACCACTGCACCCATACCAGCCACTTAGACCACAAGTTCTTTCTACTTGTTAAGCTGAAGTTTTACAAAAAGGCTGATGCTGACTTACACTGCAGTTGGGGAACAGGACACTAAAACTAGAGGGATTTTTTGTTTTCTTTTTAAACAAAAGGTTGTCAGCCTATTGCCCACCTAGAGATGAGAAGATGAGAACAAGCAATGCTAGGTTATCAATCCTTGCAAACCCACTCTCCAGCTCTTTAAGAAAAGAAAGGGCGGGGGGAGGAGGCTAAATGTGGTCAACTTCCACATTTTTGGTGTGGTGTGCGCATGCACATGGTTGTGGTATAGCAATGAATCCTTCCATAGTACAGCTGAGGCTAAGGAGAAATGGAGAGGGGCCAGGGGCACACCAGAGGTACTGACAGGGTTTTTCAGTGTATGCTGGGTCCAGGCCTCTCTGGAAACCTCCAGGCAAACTGCCGTTGTAGGGATACAGCAACAGCTTCAACCTGGGAAAGAAGGTATCAGCAAAACTGGAGGATACAAAACAAGATCTAGGGGGGCTATTTGTAGATGATAGCCGTAGTTACTCATGAAATGAGGAATTCAGCTTCAGACCCGGGCACCTGGCTCTGGTGATGTTCCCTCCACCAACCCTCGGTTCTCGGTCTCCAACAGTGGCATGTAAACACCACCTCTCTCCCTCCCTCACCTGTTTGCATTTTCAGAAGGCCACAAGCACTAAGATTGCCTCGACATTCAACCATCCAGGGAAGAAAATCCAGGTAAGGGTGAAAGTCCTCGATCTAGCTGAAGCATGCTGTGTGGCTCGCCTCAGGACAAGGGGAAGAACAACAAGAAGTCTGCATTGTTAAAAAGGAACATTTTATTGCAAGATATTACAGACCTGGCACTATGGCCAAAATTTTTCCATTACATTGAAATTGCTACCCATATATCAGGCAACAGCACCTACAAAGCATGGCAGATTGAAATATCTGAACTCAGCCTTTTAAAATAAATTCTGACCTAAACAGAAGCTTTTTAAAAACAAAACAAAAATTCAAGACTATATAAACTGATTTTCGGAATATGAAACTGGTGTTTTAGTATCTGGGACGCTAACCATTGTGATAAAAAGTGAAGTTTGTTAATAGTATTGCTTAAGAGAGGAGGCTCCTTTCACAACCCTTTTGATTTAGTGAAAAACAAGTATTTGCTATTCATTGGTATTTTTTCCACATATTTTCCACCATTTTTTTTCTGTAGATTTTCTAAATCGGGTAGATTTAATTAATGAATAACCCTTTTAAAGTATTACTGACATGCAGGATAATCTAGAATGGGCCCAGAAAAATTATTCATTTCAAAATAGCTTTGTAGGAACAGTCTCGTGAAGCTGACATCTCCAAGCTTCAGATGTATGCACATCTCTGAGCCTCAGTTCATGATTCACGTTCTTCCTGTGATGCACTTACCTCTGAGACCTTGGTGGTTTTCCTGAGCATGACTGAAAAGGTAGGACTTTAAGCAGACACATTGCTCAAACACAAAAAGTCTGGCCAAGGACATAAATGCCAACTGTTAAAATCCCTGTCTGTGGCACATTAGGTGCTCTCGCTCCCCAGTAGCGTTATTGTCTTCTCTATGCTTTTTCTCCCATCAGGAAGAATCATCAGCTCAACCCTGACACCACTGAGGGGTAAGGTGAGCCCCAAGCAAGTAAGAGTTTCATCTGCAGGCAGAGCTGGACTGCCTCATCTTGTGGGTGCAGACCACCTAAAAGGAGTTGCACACTCCATATGAAGCAGCACATGGCAAACAGGACTGAATGCCCGGGGATGTTTTACTATCCACCTGCCTCCATATCCAGTTTTCCATGCATACAGCCTAGCCACACTACCATTTGGCAGGTACTCCAAAATCACATTTCCAAAGTCCTACACAAAGCTCTTTTAAATGAATGAAATAGCACTGGGACTAGAATATACAGGCAGTCATCTTACAAAGTGTGGGATTGGACTTTTACAGTTTCCTGGCTTAAGCATTCTGAAAATTTTCATAATTTTCCAGAGGCTGTTACTTGAAAGAGCTTTACGAGAAAGTAGGGTAGGTACTGGAAGAGAAGTGCAACTCCAGAACCATGGAAGATTGTGATAAGGAACCAAAACCAACTGAACCACCACGAAATCACTAAACCACTGCAGTCTTTAGCCTGAAGCAATACAGCCAAGGTGAACAAAGGCACACTCATGCTTATACGCGCAATTCCAGAAGTCCAGCTCTCTAGCCTAGCAGTAAAACCAAGACAGTAAGACCCAGTTATTGATTCCAAGGTGTACGTGTGCCACACACATCTCAAAACATGAGATCTGTACAATAAAGTGACTGGCTTAATCAACTCTCTCCTCTACCCACTTAATTAGAACCTTCCTAATTCTGTTAAGGTGGGTTTATCTCCTGTCAACAAAAGATGTGCATTTCCAAGCAATAGAAACCAAGAAAACAAATAGCCCCCCTTGAAGTCTATAAGCTAAAGAAAGCTTAAAGTGGCTTTTTTTTTTTTTTTTAAAAGATCATTCAGTCCATATCAGCTAAATATGCAATTAATTTAATAATCAGAGGTCTTCTAGGACTTCTCTCTCTGTATTTCAAACTCTATTGGCAAGGTCCTAATGCTCCTGCCCTGCTTGCATCAACAAAAACCACACAGCTAACTACCTGGGCAGCTCCTCACACTCAGAAAGCCTGCCACTGAAAACAGCTGCTCCTAACCTAAGAGCTAACCTAAGAGTATCATTTTGGAAACTAGCCAGGACCAGAGCTTCCCGCTTTTCAGGCACAACTTTACATTTTTGGCGTTACAACAAAATAGTTCACTATTGGGGCTTAAAGAATTAAATAAAATTAACTAGGTTTACTATTATAAACCTAGTTTAATTTTTTTGCTACTGCTAAATTCTGCACGGTATGGCTTTGCCTTATAAACATTCTTAACATTAGATATAATTTGCACTTAACCGATTTTTTCATGTTAAACAGCCATAGAATATGGTGCTCACAGGCACCTTTTTTGGTGATGAGTAAACAACCACTCTATTAAAGCACTATAAACATTCAAGATGATCTGATCACTTCTCTCTATTCTCTGCTTCAACAACATGTTGCTGTAAATCTTCCAACTTTCACAGCATATTAAAAAAAAAGTCCACAATCATCTACAAATTTAGAATTTTTTACTTAGACTGTATACACATAATTTGTCTGCAATACACTTAAACATTCTAGTTATCTTTCCTGAAATGTCAAACGTAATTTTATCTCCAGCCTTTAGATATACTGATGTGTGCTTTCTGATTAAAAAACAGTAGGAATACATTTGGACAATAACGCTTATGTTACCTGCAGGAACTTTCACAGTAAAACACCTGATAGTACTAATTTAATGATAACCTTAATAGATACAGGATGCCCTTGTCTCAGGACACCATCCTGCACAACTGCTTATTTTTAGTTCATCTATTTTATCAGAATGTTAACAAGCCTTGTGTGTTAACTGCACACATACAGGAAGACAGACATTTATTCATATTTTCCACCAATCAAATGTAATGCGTCTGAACAAGTCATTTTATTGCAAGTAAACGTATTTTTACTTAAGATCAAGAGAATATTTTAATCTCAAGCAAGACAAATCAGTTTCACAAACTTAATTCAAACAATGCAAATAAATGCTTCACATTATAGACATTTAGATTTTCTTTAAACCTTTTTATTTAGAGATTTTTCTGGTAAGGAGATATACCATAGGAAAGCAATTTCACTGGCAGTGAGGTATGTATATACTCTACCAAAATACTCCTCTTGTTTTAACTGCTTTTAACTTTATTTACATATAAAGAAAATATCAATGCATATCCTTGGCTTAACTACAGTATTAGTTACCCTATATGAGTAAAATGAAATGTTACTTGCATACAAAATTGATTTGTAGAGGAATCTGACTTATGATTTAAACAAAAATCATGTTCTGAAGACAGTTTGAATGAACAAACACAATTCAGCATGACCAAGACACCTGCACCATATTTCCATCCTCACAGCACATTTATTTCAGTAATTCTGTAAGTAGGTCCTTAGCATGAGCATAGTGTTACAGTTTTCATACATATAATCACATCCAAAACAAGCTCTAAAATTTAAGTTGTAAACATTCTCTTCATATGTAGAAACATTTCCATCTGTGTTCAAATTTTCTAAAATGATCAATCTTTTAAACAGAATTATAAATGAAAAGTCTACTCTAACCATGTAGTGAGCGATGCTTATTAGTACATTTCTACAGTGTTAAATAAAATAGTAGAGAGGCAAACTTCTGTAAGCATGTCAGACTTTAAGTAAATCATCATAAAGAAACAAACTTGTTAACAAGAAGATGCTTTGTAATAAAGAAAGTTGGACTGAATCTACTATGATACAAAAACATAAGGGTAAATACCATCTTTGTTGACAAGTAGGAGGTAGCATGGATGCACCACTTTGTTGTCAGTGAGAAATGCAACTGAAGTAAAGAATATTTCCTTACCACAAATTTCCAGTATTATGTACATATTTATCTTAGAAATTTGTTTAAACAAGTTTCCCTCCACTTTTTAGTACAAAAAGCCTCATGTGATTTTAAAAAAAACACTTACACACCTAGATAGAAGAGTACTAATTGCCCTATTTGAATGAAACAGTCTCTTGAACTATGAAGTACATGGTATTTAATGCCCTAAGTTGAGTAAATTGTATTAGCAGTTCTTGGTATTATACAAAACACTACATACATACAAACAAAATATAATAATATTTTACTATGTAATTCTTTTTGGAGTAAACAGAGCCTTGATTTGGGTAACACTGCAGAGAACATGGTTTCTTTGTTTTTATTAAAATCTGTCTTAAGTACCCATGTGCAACGATTTAAAAATGGCTGCCATACATGTAATGGTCTTGTATTGATAGTGAACACAGTAACTGACAAAAACATAATAAACCTTAAAAACACATCTTCCACCCTATATAAAATATAAAGACTACTTACTGTAACTGTTAAGTATTCAATTTATTTTGATGTTACTGTAATCCATTTCCTCTATTTTTGTCTTTAGGATTTATAAACATAATTTAGTGTAACAATTGATTTAAAAAAAAGACGAAGTATTTCAAATTTACATCCAATTCAAATTTAAAATGTTTCCTTGTTCTATGATGCTGCTTCTGCCATCAGTAAAGAAAATGAAGTTTCAGTAATTGAAGCAGGTTTTTTAAGTAGTGATGTGACTTCAACCATGCCAGCTCCAGTCCGTGGAAGATTTGCGTTGACGATGTGTCGCTGCAAGTGCTTTATCCAGTCTTCTTGAACAGACAAAGGTCCTCGAAAGACCAGACCACAAAACCTACACAAATATTAAAATTATTCCATCAAGATATATCTAGCATTACTGAAAAATTATCAGAAGTCTTAATTTTTCTCGAAGTCTGCTTCTACATATTTTAGCTAAAAACTAGGAATTGTGTCCACTTATAGTAATCGTGAACACAAAACATTGTGGTTCATACAACTTATACTCTTACATTTGTAATACTAGCAATAACAATCTGTTCCTCTCAGGGTTTCTTCTGAAGAACAGAATACTGCTCAAACATGACCAGTATGATTTTAGCTAGAGAAACAGGAGTCGGCAATCTAATAACTAAGCATGACTGATTCAAATCCTCTTGTCTAAATTAATGAAAATAATCAACTACTTTCCCTCCCCCCCATTCAATTTCATCACAAACACACTACATGACAATCTTAAATGTTCCTATAACTAAAATTAGTAAGCTCTTCAGAACATTTTCTTTCAATTAAAATAACCCTATGTACCTGCATCTGAGTATGTAAACTTCATCAGCACTATGAGGTAATGGCAGCATTTTTTTCTTGCTTCCAGATCTTGACCTTGACTTCTTTTGCTTACAGTCTAAAGCTAAGAAGAGAGAAATTTCCACATGTGAAAGTGATATTTCAGTCAGTGTTAAACCAGAGATATTCAATTTGTATCCCCTAAAGAAGTGGTGAAAAGACATCTACCTCCTTGTTATTGTACGTTTAATTATAACATAATTACAAAGCAATTGTTGTGTGCTCTAAAAAAATTTACTGGTGAAACATCTGACACATTTAAAAAAAAAGCACAGCACTTCTCTTTTAAAGACTAGGTAACTCACATTCAGCATTAAACTTGTTTTAGTACCAGCAGGCACCTGCTAACTTATTGTGGAATCGCACAGAAACAAAGCACCATTGGAAATATCCTTTCATTCATAAAACACTGTCAAAATCCTGGAACTTGTTTTGTAATTCAAATAACATCATAAGACCATTCATGTTCAACCAGGCTGCATCTTCACAAAGTTGTAGCTTTCAGCTAACACAATCAAGAATTTCTTGTTTGAACAGAACACTTGTCATTTGTTTTCAACGAGGAAAAAAAAAATTTGTCTTTTTATATACTATACTAAGAATTTCAAACAAAGCTTCCTCCTCACTCCTGCCTGAACTCTAAAGCATCTTGTGAAAACTATTTATCGATCCTTTTCAGATGGAGATGGCATTAGAACAATCAACAGGGATGTCAAGGCCATTCTTTAAATTCAGTCTGTTCGAAACCTTGACAGTAACGTGTGTGAACAGGAAGCACATATAAAACAGGTTCAATTAGCATTAAGAAGGTCTGCCTATACCTCCCATAAACAGATGCATCAGGAATCTGTACCAAAACCTGGAGATTCTAGGAAGCTGCCAGAGTTGGGGGATGAGGGGATTAAACTGCATTAATATTGTTATGATGAAAACAGCTGATAAAGATCAAGAAAGACAAGAAGTTTGGGTCTGCTCAAACTGAGAAGTGGATCTAGACATGCTCTACTACAAAACATAAGACATTGACGCTAGAACTACACAGAAACATGAAGGACAGTAACAAGTGGTATTGATACCAAAAAGGTATACACTTTGCTACTAAGACATATTAACAGTAATATACAAAAGTTTTTAAACTTGTCTAAGTTTTGGCTCATGTAACAGAAAATAGAAGAAAAAACCACTAAGCATCCTGAAGCATAAGACATCATCTGTGGGGCATAACATGGTGATTTGAAGAAATACGTCTTGATTGCATCCTTCATTTTTCTTATCTCCACCTAATGAGTACCTCTCAAACATGGCTTTAACCCTGTAGCCAAACTTTGAACTTTTAGACACAGCGATCATTTTCCACTTCCATCTACAGATTCAAGATTCTTACAGTACCTTGAAAAATTAGAACGATTTCTGGAGGCTTGAAGGAACCAGAGAACTAACCAGACCGCAAACAAGTAGAAAGCAGACACCAACCTAAAGAAAATTCCTTCAGATCCTGGACAAAGCCATCATTATGAAGATGAGCCTGAACAGTGTTTTTTTTCTGATAGTACCAAGGAAAGCAGTCTCAATATAAAGCCAGTAACTGAGAGAGAGAAATGGCCAAGATAACTTCTGAAGAATTCAACAGGTAAGGCGTTCTTACCGTTTTCATGCTCTCACCAAAGGATATCCTTCATATAATTTGGAAGGAAAAAAGCTAACTATCTTTAAAAGCTTTAGGAATTACCAAGTAGTATTAATATTTCACACACTGCAACACCTGTAACATCACCAGAAATGTAAGCAGACAAAATACTGAAACCTAGACACCAGTTCTCTGAAGAGAATTACTTGTATGAGGGGAGACTTATCTGAAGCAGTTGCTACAGCAAAAGCTTTGCTACTTCTGATTTTGCAGAACATCAGGGGTAGGGAGGAAACAAAGTCATGGTCTTATCTGAATGCAACCCCATCCAAGTTGCACCTGATGTCTGTTAGCTGATGTCAGTTGATATAAATGAGTAAAACAAACAGTAGACGGCAGACTCCTTCTAGAGACGCCCACAAGTATTTGAAACAAGAACTAGCTCATTTCCTTCATACTGGCAAATTTAAGACATTCATTCCCATCAAGAATTTTGATGCTACTCACACGTATCCCAAGCATTTTCAGAGAGCCTTCACATTCTTATTAGACCTTATTTAGTTTTCTGTAACAGGATCCTGAATCGTTTCACACATTGGTCTAAAAATTTTGGGTAGACCTGTGCGGTGCCAGGAGTTGGACTTGATGATCCTTATGGATCCCTTCCAACTCGGGATATTCTATGATTGGTATAACCTTCTAGGAAAAAAAAAAACTCTGAACAACTATGTAATCAAATGGACAGCAACACAGATGAACAGATACTATCATAATATACCAACAGAGGTAGTTTCTACTTCCTTGAAAAGTACATTTCTCCCAAGAACAATATGAAAACAAAGCAAAAAACTATGGACATCTTCTCCAAGCCATTTGCCACAGATGCTCTAGATAGAGAAATCACAAAACAACGAGCAGAAAACAACATGAGACATCAAGAAAAAGTCAGATCACTCAATGCATTCTTCAAGTAATTTAGACAAGATTGGAAGCAGAACATTTGCCCAGGAAGAAGCAGTTACAAAATACAAAAAATACCAAACCTGTGTTCTGCAAGGGGTATTTTTCGTTCCCTTTGTCTTTTGACCTAGTGAATATATTTCTTTACATTTTAGGGAGCACAAAGCAACACAACTACATTTTGAAGTTATTCCACTGAAGTAGAAAGGTGAGGAAAAAGCGTAAGTTCTGGGTAAAGTTTATTGAAACTGTATTTCCAACACCAGTTATCAAAGATTTGTATTGTCTTTGGTAATACATATCTTTTGACTGCCACATTAATTCCACTTTTGTCCATCCAGACAACAAGTTTAAATGAAGTTACATGGTCACACTTGCTTACACACTCTTTTGGAACAATGCTTACAGATGTTTGCAAGCATGAAATAAGGCTTACCATTGTATCATCCATAACAAAACATAGCCAGGTTCTGACCAAAACTCTTCCTATGCCTTTAGTGTAACAACAGATAACCTCAACAAAAAGTGTTTTTACCACTTTCAGGAAGAGACCAAAGATAACTTAGCCCTTGCAAGATGCATGGATATTCAGACCACACTTGCAGCAAACTTCCAGAGACGGGCAGGAATTACCTATCCTTTTGCCTACTTTGTGGCTAACACAGCTCCCAGAACTATCATCCTGCATTCTCCATAAAGGCCCAATTCTCTTTACAGGTCTCCTTCCTTCACATTTGTCCACCTGCTGCTTCAAAAGCTTTTTGCAAACAGCAAGTTATACCACTTCATCAAAACTCTGATACAACATGACAGAGAGAAACAACTCATTTAAAACTGAAGATAATGAAACTTTGGAGTAACCTCGAGGCACTCATGTTCAATTTGAAATCACACTGTTTGGAAAAACATGCTACATAAAAAAGGCGGTGTATAAAAAACTACTGCATCTGCGATAGCTTATCAAGACCTACAAACAGATGGAGATATGAGGCTACAATTAGCGTGCCCAGAAAAATATGAATTACCAAAGTCACAATCAGAGGTCCTTCATCCCATGACATTTGGTCTGAGCTTCAAAACCAAACCCCATCTATGCTACTTTATACTCCCCACTTCTTAATATCCCTTGAAGTAAAACACCTTTCATTTCAGGTAGACTGAAGTTAAGTCCTTATTAAGACTTAATTACTTCTGTCATAGTGGATGTAAGCTAACACAAGTTGAATAATTGCATACATAAATGGGTCTAATTAACCATTTAAAAACACGGCTAATTAAAAAGTAAAAAAATATTTCTTGCATATTTATTCACTAATTTGTCAAATTCATTCATTTTCTATTTTGTCTCATCATTACTGAAGAGTAAAATGCAACTGAAAGAGTCTTTTTTTTAAAAAAAAACGTATGTATGTGTTGTATATTTATTTATTTATTTAACTCCAGTAATACGGTCCCTGAAAGACTTTATGTGATGCTACCAAATTAGCCCACTGTGTGGGTTGATCAGGTGTAATTGTAAAAGCACAGAATGAAGACATACAAAGCCAACAGATCTCAGATCTCTACTGTGGTTGCACATGCTTCTCCAGAAAACTCCCTGAAGCTACAATTTTGCCAATGCAATATTAGAATATTTGGAAATGTAGTGGCCACAGGAATCACTGCTTCAGTCACACTACTGGCTCAAAGGTCAGACTCCTTCATTGTATATTATTGTTCTCTCCCAAACTTCTGAAAAAGTGGTCTCCATCTACAGAAACAGAGACCAAAGAAGAAGAGAGTGATGATTCCCAGAAGATGACAGCTGGTAAGAAGTGACTGAGTATGTGAGAAGAGTCAAAGAGAAGATGTAAAAAGCCAAGGTGTGAGAGAGAATCAGGAGACTTCAGGGAAGAAATACAAGTCTGGAAAGAAGAAAAGGAAGGAAGCTGGATATCCAACTGCACCAAGAAGGGCAAGATGCATTTTGAAAATTTTGCACAGGTCTGATACTCTAGAGATAATCGTAAGAAATAAGTCAGTTTGACACATGCTCTGAGAAACACAAATGGGTGGCTACTCATAAAATCAGTTATAAAAGAAAATTAGCATCTATTCAAAATAAGAGATTAAGTCATTACATTGTTCAAAATTGGAACTCATAAGAAAAAAATATTGTTCTAGTCAAGACATCCAAAGACCATCACGTAATCACTAATACAAAAGCCAGTAACTATACAAATGAATCTAGTCAGGTTTTTGCTTTATGTTGGATAGGCACAAACTACTAACAAACATTAATCTTGAACTTTCTAGCCAACAGCCTAGAAGGTAATTACTTTTTTTTTTTGAGTCCATTCCCAAAATTTACTATTATGCAACTATTTCTATTATCTAACTAAAAATGTCAAGTTGCATTCAGAAAAAAAATGGTAACATTCAACTGAATGCAATCAAAATACTGATTCTGAAGCAGCACGGCATCTGCTAGAAAGGCAGTATGATAATAATCAATATCGAAAACATGCAGACAAAATGAAAAATTGGAGTATAAGACTAGCACATATGCTAATGTGACCCTGGAACAACTCTCAGTTTGGTGACTCCTATAGATTACTGTATTTCTCTAACACCTAGACAGCTTCCCTAACAATTATTAAATCATGAAAGAACTGCAACATTCATGTTTACAAACAATTTTTTAATTACAGCAAGAAACAGAGATAAACACTAAGCCAACGTGATTCCTTTACAGTAGTTCTGTTTGCTTTAGAAGATTTAAGAAAGGCTTTGTGAAAACAGGAAAAAGGAACCTGTATAAATGTATTCTCACTGTATCCATAGAGGTTCCAAATTGAAGCCATCTCTAAATTGCTCTCAACTGCAACCATTTTTAATTAAAAAATTGCGACCTCCCCAAGCACAACACTCATAGCAAAACTTAAAAGTGTGTGCTAGTGAAATCTTGCATTTAAGATGTTCTCCTAAAAAAATCACTGTAAGGTGGAGTATCAGATAAAACCACTGCCTATCAGACTTGCATTGAGCTTACTCAAATGAAAAGTCAAGGAGTAAACTGTCAAATTTACAAACTTTGCGAAGTTACAGAAGTTTTAACAGTAATGACTAAATGAACAGATGTATATTGGTTGCATAATATTACAGCTCTAACAGGTCTCCCCTTAAATCACCTATTTCAGTAAACTGCCTTCATCTGCATGGCACAGGCTATTTATCTAGCTCAGGTCTAGCTTCTGAGATCAGAAGCATGTTTGTTTGTTGGTTTTATTTTTTAAGGTTCCGTTTCTAACCTCATTTTAAACAAACTTCTAGGTCCAATGATAAAACAACACCCAGAACTTTTAAGTTCTTTTTAAGAAAGCATCAACTGCTCTGAGGAGTATGCTACTACTAAGCTAGCTGAATGTTTCTTAACAAACAAACAAAAAAAAAAACACACAACACAACACGAAACACCTTCAAAGCACCTTTACAAGCTACATTCACATTTCCTATTTAGCAAAAAAGAAGCTGAGGTACAAGGATCTTGTCCAGGATCCAGTCTCTGTTTACTATCCTCTTTGCCACAGTGCCACCCTCCATTACTGTTAATTTCGATGTGCAATTTAAATATACAGTTACTGAAAAATATTTCACTGGTAGGTATATGAGCAAAATAACTTACCACAGGGCTAATCAAAGCATCAAATCACAGCAGTGGTAAAATGAAGTCCACTATCATCGTCTTTCTATTGTGTAAATACGAAAACTTTCAGAATCACTAACTAAAAGCATACTCTCCAACAAAATGGATGTTATTGCATCTACTGTTTTCATTCTACCAAATCTACTTTGTTATAGCATTAACTTAGCATAACAAGATCAGGCATCGACTGGCTCAATGTGTAAATATATTTAAATATTTCTTTTAGGCTTCTGCAGAGAAAGCCTGAAACTACTTTTTGTTATTATATGTAGCATAATGAATTATGTCTATAGATAAAAAAAAGGTATGATATATTTTTTCCAGCATTATGTAAATCTGTGCTTGTTGACACAGAAAACTGATTGTTGCCCTTCTAAATTACTTCGTATTATACTAAACTTCGTATCTTGAAGTTTTCCTCACTATATTCCATCTCTGCTCCTGAACTTGCTGCTGACCATAAAAAGTCCCACTAATCTTAGCAATACTCCAAGTAAACTTGGGAATTTGCCTACAGCCAAGAAAACTGAAGGTCTCTGGAAAAATCAAATATGGGATAGTAGACGAATTTCAATATAAGCGTGTTTTAATAAAAAAAGCATTAATAGCAGTGCCAAACGATGTACTACACTCACTCCATTGTCAATCACTCCATGATTGGTTTGTGAGCCAAACAAAAAATGAAACCAGCTACATATATTATGTTGTTAGAAATATACAAGCTGGAAAACTACTTGTTTCTCCTATTTTAGCTACAGTATTCTTAGTAATTATACGTAATATAATTACTTTTTTTGTTTAATTTTTGAGGTATTTATAAACACTTTGTTAGATGCCCAGGTAGCTGGTTTGGAAGTTGTGATATTGTGGGAGAATGGATTTATATGAACATCTCTTAGTTTTGCTTACATACCTTAAGTGTTGGATCCAAAATGAGTAAGAATGAAAATCAGACATGAGAGTGGACAACAGCAACATACCTTTGTTTAAAAGTTGCTGAAGTTTTAGGGCAAATATATATATATATATATATTTTTTTTTTATTATTATTTTTTTTTTTTTTTACCAACGGAAGCTTCAAAATTATTTTGAATTAACATATGCTTTTGTCCAGTCTGATGAGGAAAATGTATCATAGACAGACTTGCTTTTACATCTGTAACAAAACATACCTGTCCCAGTCAAAAGTCCAGCACTCTTCTTTCGTGCATAAGCGCGTAAGTGGTTGGACAGGCTAACAGCACTTGTAAACGTCGTATTGCAATGCACACACGTTCTAAGCTTCACAGGCATACCTATCATTCAAAAGAAAACTATAATCCAGTTCTCTCTTCAAAAAAAATGAAATTCTCAAAGCGTTGTAAAAAGTTTTCTGTAATAAAGATGGTTTAAAATATATTCACTGCATTGACGCAATTGTTTAGTATATTAGAAGGATTGACGTTAACCATTATTAGTTTTCCATGTAGTGCTTTAAGCCAAACCTTGTTATTTGAAACGAAAGAAGGCAACTTGAACCCATTAGGCTACTCTGCATTTAATACCTAATATCAAATTCCTACAGATCTCCACATTATGAAGTTCTATTCCCAAAATACAACCCTACAATTTGAATAGCACAATTCTGTTCAGAAATTTCAGAGCTTGCAACATTTCCAATAAAGAGAATTTTGAAAGTATAGTTGACAAAGTGGTAATTAAAACCCATAAGACTGAAAGGCTCAGCACTAAATTAGGGTGCTGCTGAAGGCTTAGAAAGAGAGGTGGCAAAACACATCACCGAACAGCTGTTAAACAAAACATTTTGTTCAGTGCATTTTCTATTCATTACTTCAGATGCACAATCAATAATGAAAGTTAATGATTTGAAGTTTTTTGCTAAAATCTCTGTGCTAAATAAATAATCAACAAAGCAACATGCTACTTATCACAGGAAAAGTGAAAGTGAAATAATACTGTACTCCTCACTTACCAGACAAAGAAACCATTATAACTTCTCCCTTGCTCAACTTTACCATCATGTTCTCCGTTTATTTTACCCAAGATACAGTGTTTTGGTCAACTAATGTTTCCAGTTCTCTACTGATAAATCATTAAAAGAACAAATAAAAAAAAAGCTACATCTACCCAACTGGAAAGCCTCAGTTTGCAGGAAAGAAAGAATCCTATTCTCCAGCAGCCCACAGAAGACATGCTGTTTTTTTCAGGAAAGTTACAGACAAAGAATATCTGGTTGGTAAAAAAAAAAAAAAAAAAAAAAAACACACAACTTTTTCACTCTAAAACCAGGATTAGAAAGATTTGCCTTTTTAGGAAAAATTGAAGTATTTCAATTTGATGTTAAATATTTTCTCATTAACTCAACTGGCACAGTTCATTTGTTAGTTGTCAAATTCCGTTACCTCAGCCACAGATAATTATAGGGCTCCATTCATAACTGTTAGTATTATGCAAGCACATGTTTATTTTTACCTGGTTGTTCATCACAACCGAACAGGTTCTACCTAGTATTCAGCAGTAAATATTAAACAGAAAGCAATACACAGTGTCAGATTTGGCAAGCTACTCCTTTAGCATTGTTTTTCAAATAATTAAGCCTCTAAAAGACACACTTCCTTTATTAAACAACCTGCTGTCTTAAAGGACAACCACATACATCCAGAAGACATTAAAGGTAATTCTGTTCCACCTCTGTCATTTTAGAAAGCCACCTTTGTTAAGAAATTGATTGCCACACTTTCATAGTCCCCTAAAAGAACTTCTGAGCACGCTGGACTTGTTGCTGTTATTTCTTTAAAGGAAGACAAGAGCATAAGTGAAAAAGTACTACGCAGTGCCAGTTTTACTAACCTACACTGGGTAATAACAAGAAAACCAAAAGAACCAAAAAAGTCATGGGTATAAAACTAAGATCTTACTCCTCAGTTTCAAGAATCCTGCAGCATTATAAGGTGTTGTCCAAATAAGAAATACATAAATGCAAGCTCTACATACACATTAAAAAGGATCCTGCAAGAATTCCTCAAGACTAGAAATAGCTCTGACAATTAAAAACATCATTCTAAAAAAAATGAATGTATTAGTATAGATTGTCCAGAAAGTCGATTACAGAATTGTTTCATTAGCACAATTCTCAGCGTATGGGGACATCTTTGTCCGTATCAGTCAGGAGCTGCATATTAGAACCCTGCCGGCTACGGCTGTATTCCAACAAAGCTCAAACTAGTACACATCTTCACTCAGGATAGACAGGCCCTAAGCAAGCATGAGTTTCCCCCAGCAGCCACGATTTTAAACCAAACAAGAATTAACCTATGGTGCAAGAGTATGTTTGCCTAAAACATCAAAATTAGTCAACAGACATTAATCAGCTTGAAATATTATGTGCTTAAAACGTCATTAACAATTGTCGGTTTGAACAAACACTGCTTTGCACAAGTCTCGAACATTTAAATGAAGTAGTTTGCAAACCAGCAGTTTTAAAGCCCAGAAACAGGGTCCAAGCCCAAACATTTCAGAACTGTTAAGTCTGCCAAATACCTCAACTTATTGTTGGTCTAGGGTGTGTCTTCTTCCTTACTAAGGTTCGTTTTGTGCCCACTTTGGATTGGTAAACTCAAACATATGCAGAAAAGGAACTACATTCCATGCAAAAAAAAAAACAAAAACAAAAAAACAACCCCCAGTGCTGCTGAATATTCACTTAAAAAACATGCAAGAAAAATTTGCTGTGCTACCTCTCACAGTCAGCATCCTCTGGAAATGAAACAAGAATTAAATGAACAGAATCCCTCTCCAAAGTACTATGTACTTGTATGTTTTCTGTGAATTAATGGGTTCTTTGGAAATGTTGTCAAGACAGCGAGAAACATCATCTTACCTGACTGCATAGTCAAGTCCATTTTTTGTGGCTGATACATCAATGGACTGTCTTCATTTAATGGAAGAACACATTTCTGAACAAACCTCTTTCTCGCAGTTTGATTATGAATCTTCTGAGGAGAAATATCAGGATTCCTTTCTTCTCCTAACCTTTTATTTTTCAGAAGTTCTATCAGTGTAAGTGATTGATTTTTTTTTTCATCATGTAGTACTGCTTTTGTTTCATCACATTCATTTAGGAAACTCAGCCCTTCTTCCTCCGATGCAGACACAGATGTATCTTCAGTCTTTAGGCCATTATGGTATGCTTCAAGAGGTATAACATTCTGAGATAAAAAGTCATCATTTGATGCAAATTTCTGAGCAACAAACGGTCTGGGAATAATGCGGCGACTATTCAAAGCCTTTAGAATTTTTTCATACTTCTCTTCATTTTGCATCATCTCATTCAGAACACAGATCGGAGACTTGTGAGCATCCCACTTGGTTTTGCCAAGCCTCTTCAGGTGTCCTCGTACATGATTTGACAATCCAATTTTAGTATCAAACCAGCCTCCACAGAGCTGACACGTATGCTCAGAGGAAGTTTCAGATTTCTCAACTGCTATAAAGAAAATAATTTTCATGTATTTTGACAATTATGTACTGTTAAATATTACTATAACAAATCACAAGAACAGGCTTTACAATAAAATGAAGCAAGTCTTGTTTATTGTTCAACTTAGTGTCCTTTGTCCCCTCTAATTTACACCCAAATTAAATAAAAAAAGAAACACATACCTTTTCTAACACGCTTAACAGGAGTTCCTGTTCCAGTTCTTTTAAAATGTTGCATTTTGTCACTTGTTGCTATCTGTTCTGGTGAAACAACATGACGGGCTTCATAGCTCAATCCAGCTCTGTGAAGATGCCCTCTGACATGATTGGACAATCCAACACCTGTTTCAAAGGTTGCTGGGCAGTATGGGCAGGACTTCTTTTCAAGCGACAAATCAGTCCAATGGAAAACTGAATTATGTTTTGGCAATGCTGATCCTACGTTTTCTAAATTCTGAGGATCATGCAGCTCATGGAGGAAGTTACTACCCTCAGCATCTTCGTAATATTCAAAATAAAAGCCATCATTCTGCTCATAACTAAGCGAAGATTTATCAACAGTTTCATGATCTTCCATTTTACCTTTGAATATGGGGAATAGGCTTACATGCTCCTGATTAATATCATTGTAAGATTCGTCCTCCACAGACTGTGTAGTGTAATCACATAGTTCAACATTATCCCATGAACTTTCATCCTCCGTTTCATAGCTGTCTTTTTTTTCAGCAGAGTTAAGTTTCTGTAAAACAACAACAGTCATTTTATGCAGAAAATCTGGATAGCAATCCAAATAATTTCCTTTAACAGAGCCTTCCCTCTTGGATTCTTTAACCACTCTTTTTACAGCTACATGCCTACGACCTTTATAGCCTTTTGCCCTTTTGCAATCAAGATTATCTGAATCCACAACAAAACAATTATTATGGGGACTTCTATGTAAAGAACTGACAGAGTTGGACTCTTCCTTTTTTAAATGCAAAGGATAAGAGTCACTAGATTTTTTAATCATCCTGTAGTTTTCATATTTGTGTCTATATAAATAATTACTGCTTGTTTTGACACTAGCTTTGTGCTTTGCTGCTTGATGAAAACATTTAGGTTTCTGGTCAATGCTATTTCTAATCAAAAAGGTCTTGTTTGTAGAATTTAGATTGCACACACTTACAGATGACTGTGAAACACTTTTCCGGGCCTTCTGTATCCTGTAGGGTCTCTTGTGAAGTTTGGTGAAGTTACTGGACTGTGAAGTAGAGCCAAAAGATCTTTTTACATCCTGTTTTAAAACTGAGTTTTTTGGAAATGTAGATTGTTTCATCAACTGTTTTGTCCTGCTACCAAAATCTAAAGATTCTTCTAAAATGCTGCCTTTCCTCTTTTCTAGTCTAAGATGGCTACCAAAGGGATCAATGCAAGATGTTGGATGCAGGTATTCCATGTGTTTTTTTAAAATGCTTCTAGCTGAAGTTGTAAATGGACACATCTTACACATATACGTTGATGACTTTTTTGAGGATCCTAAATATGGATCTTTCATGGATGCCTTTTTCTGTGATTTCCTCTGGGACACGTCACTACCAATAATGGAACATTTGACTACTGCTCCATGAGCAATCCCTCGATGGCATTCAAGTTCATTTTCTGTCACAGCCATGAAATTGCATTCCTCACAGCAATAATATCTTTTATCTTTTTCATGGGTCTTTGCATGCTGCACAAATGTTTTGGGACAATTAGTACCAAATACACATTGGGGGCACTGTAACCGTGCACTCCTACCCTCATCCTGAAGTTCTTTAAGCTCACGGATTTCTTCCATCAGTTTCTGCCTTCTTTCCTGGTGAATTATCATATGTTTAAGAAGTGAATTACGATCTCGAAATGTCCTTCCACATTCCCTACATGCATAGGGCCTTGGGACATTGAGATGTCGGAAATGGCTGTTCCCATCTAAATGGTACATCATATGCCTATGCAGATGTTTCTTCTCCCTAAAATTCACATTGCACTTTGTACAGGGATAAAATGATGGTTCATCAGTACTGAAAGTAGATGGTGATTCAGAATCATTCTGTTCACATTTATTTTTTAAAGTATTGGAAAGAAAAGTGCTAGTGTGAACAGGAGAAGCATCTTCTGCACAGCTACCAGTGGGACTATAAATGAGTTGTTGGATAGCATCAACAGCTTCCAGCTCTTCATCTGTGGATTCAGGCTTTACTTTACTCAATGAATATTTTTGTGGTTCTACCATTTGTAGCTCTTCATTCTGTTCTAAGAAGTCAACACTTAGCAGTTTTGATTTACTAGGAATATAACTGGTATCACCAAAACAGTCTTCAGTATAGCGTGTTATTTTACTAACATCCATTTTTCTTTTTCTCTTTTTTTCTAAACCTACTTTACAGTGAATTGGAGACTTCTCTATTGTTTCTTCATTTGTCATAAGAAACTGTATAAACTCTTTTTGTGGATCCCAGGTGGGATCACATCCCGATCTGAAACCACCTGTACCTGAGGAAATGCCTGTTAATGTATCAACACAATCATCTTTTACCAGTAAATTTTTATCATCCTCACAAACTTCTACTTGGCCTACTAAAGTGCTATCTACACTATTACCTACTGATTTCTGTGAATCACAACCAATTGAAGCAGAGGTAGGTAGATTTTTAATGGAATGAGTCATGTTCTTAGCATGTGCTACATCAGGTAACAAAAATAAAACTTGGTGCTGATTTGATTTTTGTGTTGTACTCTTTGCAGGCAGCTGAAGGTCTTGAACCACTGTCAAAGTTGAGCAGGAATCTGTATGATGACCTACAGGCTGTCCAGTGGTTAATGAAACACTGCCTTTATTCATAATGGAAGTCTTAGTTGAGGTGGAGTGTGAAACTGGTCCATTAACAGCAGTTCCTCTAGACAAGATAAAGTTTTCACTAGAAACAGTAGGAGCACCAGTGTGTATAAATAGAGAAGTCTGGCCTCCACTTAAGGCTTTTTCACATCTGTCCCTTGATAGCTCCTCAGGCAGAGTCAGTGTATTGTTCTTCTGAAATGACGTGTCGCTCTCTTGTGATTTAGGAATGCCACCTTCTTCCTCAGATATGAAATTATCATCACACAGAATTTCTTCTTCTTCTTTAGCACCAGTGACTTCAGTATTTATCTCTAAGTCATCCATGCTGCTGGTCTGTCCATTAAGCACATTTAGACTAAAAAAAACAAGAAAAGAATCAGGCAATCACAGAGATAAAGTGTCAATTTTAACGTACAACTTTTTCCAGGAACAGCCTTCTTCACACTGCAATCAGAAAAAATAAGTTTTGAATAAGAATATGCATTTTTAGTAAGTTTAAGACATTCAAGACATGTTTAAAATTAATAAATGAAGCAATCAAAAACCATACATTTTTTGCTATGGTACATTACCTACAAAAATACCAAACACCTACAAGCAAGATGAAAAAAATACGATTAACAAAAGCTGCGCAAATACATTCTACATGCACAGTAACATGAACCCAGAGTTTATCTTTAGTTGCTTTCTAGAGGCAAAACAAGTTAGCAGTAAAAGCTATCCAGACATCTGCTAGTCATTTTAGTGACTTTTTTTTTAAACTATACTTCCATTTAGCACCTAGGAAATAAACTAATCTTTACATATCTCAAGGTATCACTTTTTTCAATGTGCTTGTATACAACTGACATGATGATGCACACAAGCTTGTAGAGTGTTTACTTTGGTATTAATTGAGAAAACACATAACTAGCCCAACTTTGAACATGTGATTACTGATGGAAACAGCAAAGAATCAAACTAGAGTTAACCAAATTAGAGTTGTGCTAAAAGGAGTCATCTAGACTCTCTGAATTAAAATGTTATAACTCACAACAAATATCCATGGCTCCTTGCAATGGTCCTTCATTGAAATCAAGGAAGACCACGCTTGACATCCTTTTTTCCTAAGGAGAGAAAACAAGCTGCTTAAAGGACACCATTTTCATCTTTTTACATCACACATTAAAATGAGTTTAGAATTACTATTAATTTTTCAATTCAACATCATGACAGTTATCCATACAATTCAAAGCTAGCCATCACTTAATGGAAATTCCCTGCTACTGTGCTTGTTTTGTTTCAAATCAGCAAAAAGACAAAAATAAAATAATTTCATCTCCTAAAAGTTTGTAACAAACAAACCTTAATATGCCATGACTTTTTTTTAACCATTTAGAAGAAAAAATAAACTGTATTTGGAGTACAAATATAATGGAAAAAATTTACTGCAAGAAGTTAAAACATTGTTTTCTTTGCTACCCAATTACTGAATTACCCAATTTAGAAATATGGTTTTATTCCTTGTCAGCTGTGTAATAAACATTTAATATATAAGAAACAACACTATTTTATTATATTAGTTATAACATGCCCTTATGCAAATGTTCTACTAGAAAGGCCACATATTCATCTTCCCATTTCTTAGACTTCTGAATTTCTTTGCTGTTTTCAGGTGGGTCAGTTTCTACCACAATAAAGACCTCTAATAAGATCATATTCAAAGCTTTCACTCTAAAATGGCGATAATACACCACCCAGCAGGTGTCTTTACATCACACATACAAGTTAGAAATGGGCAGTGCAAACCTGCACTAAAAATCAGTAAAGCGAAATTTAAAGGAGGGAAAGCTCCAAGGATGCACAACTACTCCAATGATTTTATCACTGAATAGTGTAGGCATCATATTATATTCGCAATGGAGTATAAAAATGTTCACAAAAAGTTTAGAAGAAATAGTCAGTTTTGCCTGCAAGATGGTGCATTTTCCCCATTTTGCTACTGCAGAAGTAGACAAATGTATGCTGTCAATTTGAGAGCCTATATCAGCTTTTCTCAACAGGAAGCAATGTTGCTAACAAAGTGGTAAATTCAGTGTTAATGAGTGGCTTCACTGTTACCACCTCTGAGGTAAAACCTTCCATGTTCCAAGTTCTACCCATCTGTTCTGGTGTTAGGGGTTCAGAGGAAGAACAGACGCTTCCCATTTAAAGCAACCTCATTGGTACCCCCTGAACAGCAGGGAGGCAAACTGAGAACATCGTGCCTGCTTGGAGATTGCAACCCTCATTATCAGAATGGCTCCTGAAAACTTTTCACAGGTTTATGTAATGAAGACAAAACCATGTTGCTCCACATACAAAAAACATATGTTGACTTTAAATATTAGTGTTAAAGCTTGAGCTAAAACAAGGTGGATAGGGCACCACACAACCACCTCGAACTTGAGAGTCCCTTCAAAACTATCGTGAACAAGAAACATTACATCGTGCAACCATATAAGAGACTCGTTTCCATATTGTGTGTTTATGGAGATTGTGAACTATTCCATATGGATCTGATTAGAAGATTTCTATGGTAATACAGCTGTCCCTACAGATTTCAGGCTTTGAATTAAGCCTGAAATGCTTATCATATTGATAATATCACTGTTACATTTTAATCATTTTCTGCTAATTATCTTCCCCCCCCGCCCCCAGCTATCAGGGTGGTACAATTCACTATCATATGCACAGGACAACATGAAGAAGTTATAACAGCATGGTACTAAAGAAAACATATAAAATATATTCTTAAGTAACAGTAATTTAGAGTATTGTCATAACAGTGAGTCACATGCAATACATGTGTAGAAAATTATTCAGTAGCAATGATTCCACATAATACCATTATTTTTGAGGAAATCATTAACTTGTACCACATTCAGGAAGCCTACCACCCAAACTGAAACACTACCTAAACCTGAGCATGTTGGGAGGAAAAAAAAGGAAGAAAATCAAATACTGTAGCAACTAACATTTAATCAAGGCTATACAATATTCTTTGCATATTTCCATCGCTGTTTTGTAAGTATTGTTTTCTATACCACATCACAGATGCACACAATATTAATCCTCTCGAAATGCATGGTAAGTAAATCCTTAGTGTAGTTGAAAAAATAAACTTCAAGTTTAAACTTGAAATTTAATATCACAAATAGTGTTTGTTATACCAGGGCAAACACCATACAGTTGAGTTATTTTTTTATTTAAGCACATAGTGCAATATACATTGGACATAAGTGCAGAAGAGCAATGCTCAAAAAGCCTACACAAGCATACACAATTCCAGGCTCATACTATTGAAACACGTTATCTAAAAGGCCAAATTCTATTCAATTATTTTAGCTAAACCTGTAATCACTGTCACACAGTAAACAGTTATTTTTAATTTACATGATACATTGTTTATTATAGTGGAATTATTTCATATTCAAGAGTAAAACCCAACCAATTATTTAGCCAACTTCCACCCTGACTTAATTAACTACTTTTAAATTTACATATTAAATTTTTAAATATTGTTTTTCTTCATAAAATATCAGTTTCAAATCATAATGAGTTTTGCAGATATGACTGCCTGTGGCCAGATACTCTAAGCGTTAAAAAAGTGTAAGGTCAGATCTGTCTTCAAGCTGACAGATCATCATTTAAATGCCTTAAGCTAATCTTATTGTCTCAAAAATCTTGAACATCAGTATTTTTGCAAACTATCAGCACTTGCTATAACACCCTTACTACACTACATCTTGAGGTTACTACAGAAAAAATGAGGTGATAATTGCATATTAACATAATTATTCGGTAATCCCTCTCAGCAAGCTTCCCAGGTCACTCAGTAATTCAGATTAGATGCAGCCTTCCTGTCATCAGATCGATGCTGTCCACTTTCTGTTCATTAAGAATTCTTTTTGATAGGAACGTACTTAATTCCACTGTTCTATGTACATTATTGTATTTATTAAAAGTAGGTTTATGACATTTCCAGGTTCCTGTTTCATAATGACAACCTTTGCTATGTAGCAGTGTCACACACCAAATTTCATGCCTTCATGCAATACTAGTTCATTAAAGCTTACGCTCCAACACTAAGTGTGTTATGCTGCCGCCTACTAGTGGTTATAGCTAGATGTTTGTCAATTTCTGTTACAAAAAAACACCTTATCTTACACGGATTTACAATAGATTCAAGAGCACATGGGAGGTGAAAAATTCAGATGGAAAAAATTGATTGAGTTTGTGAAAAGCATGAAGTGTTTTTATGTATTTTGATACCAAATTTCATAGTCACAGTGACTATTAAGTGGCACAAAAACTTAAAAGCCATCTCCTGAATGGACTGAATTTACTCAGCCTAAATTAACTGAAGAAACAAATTATCTCAACAGCGTCGTAATGAAGGCAAAAAGCTCTATTTGTCCAGTGCCAAGTAATTTGTCATAAATGAAGTTTTTTAAGCAGATACGTGAATAACCAGGGCACTCAAGATTATTCAAATATTAAAGAGGTGTTTCATGCTTGCACTGATTCCATTTAATTTGTTATTTCTTCAAGACTTTGCTATGTAAAGAGAAAACTAACAAACCCCATCTCTTTATCCACAAGCATTCCTGTAATAAAGCTTTTTCAAATGACAGAAGATACAAAAAATGATGGAACAAGTCACAGATTTTTGAGCAACAAGCGGCAGATCTGAGAGCTTAAGTATGTTATGGCACCAGACTAAAGCAGAAGCTCCTTCCGTTTTGCCTCATTTACAGTCTATTCCTATATTAATGTAGTTACGATCCATGTCACACATTCTGTCAAAAGTGAAATGTTTAAGAACCTTTGGAAAATGAAGGACTATGCAGAGTAAGTTTTACCCAGGTCAACTGAAGGGGGGGGGGGGGGGTGAGAAATCCAAAACACTTGCCTCCCAAATAATTAAGTGTATTAGCATAAACTAGCTGCACCTTCAGGGAAAAGGTCATCTTTTTGGAGAGCATCTTTTTACGTGGGCAGATAGTGACAAGACAAGGGAGAACGGCTTTAAACTAAAAGAGGGGAAATTTAGATGAAAGGTTAGGAGGAAATTCTTCACTCAGAGGGTGTTGAGGCACTGGAACAGGTTGCCCAGAGAAGCTGTGGATGTCCCATCCCTGGAGGTGTTCAAGGCCAGGCTGGATGAGGCCCTGGGCAACCTGGTCTGGTGGCAGGTGTCCCTGCCCAAGGCAGGGGTTGGAACTGGGTGGTCTTTAAGTTTCATTCCAACCCAAGCCATTCTATGATCTTATTTAGAGAATATCTGGACAATATTTTTGCCTCGTCCATACAATAATTCACACTCTTCATACCTACTGAGTTTTGGGTGTTATCTAACAAGATCAATATCCAAAGCTAATATGATTAGGGTATTTTAATAATTAGAAAAATACCTATTACTAGTTATCCTCTTTATTTAAAAGCTATCTTGATCCACCCCTCAAATGGAAATAGAACTATGAAGCCTGACAACCAAAGGTCAAGTCAGTGACTCGCCTTGCCTTCCTCCAGCACGTTTGCAAATTAAGTTGTTGAAAATACATTCCATTCTCCACAGCACAGGTGGAGTATTCTTAGATTTCCTTACTTAACTTTGAAACCTACAAATTCATCTGAACATTTATGGAACTTAACTTCTGCAGTGAACAGCGGGCTAGTTTAGTATGCACAGCACTTATAAATGCTGCCATCCCACACCTACTCTACACGCAAGCATATGATTATTACTATAACTAGTCTGAGCAGTTCCACTGAAAACTAAACTTTTCCAATTCCAATGTTTACATGAAAACATAAACATCATAAAGTTCCCATAGCTAATGAGACTGCCACATTGGGTAGTTTTCAAAGCAGCAAGAAAATATACCAACACAAAACTAAGAATACAAAAGTTACCACCATCCACAGTAACGACAATACTACAACCTGCTATGCATTTTAATATTTCTTTTTAAACTGCACAAATTGCTCCCAATTCCTTAAAAAAGGTAGGAACAAGAAATTATGTAAACCAAAATGTAAAATTCAAAATGAAATTCACCAAGATGTCACATTGCTGTGGAAAAAGTTGACCAAAGAGAAATTTACAATTATACAGGAGTAAATCACACAAAGTTCTCTCCATGAGCTTGCAAAAGATCAACAGAATTGAAAAAAGATATAACTGTCATTGCTCAGAAATGGAAAATTCCCCACCAGCTTTTAATAGCTAGACAGCCTTACCACAAACAAAAGGTTTCCTGCATAGTCTGTGAGTCAAACCCAAAACTGCTACTGTATGTGGAAGTCTCAGATTTGAGACAGAAATGTTAATTCTAATTCCTACAGTAGCACTGCAAGTCTTAACAGTACAACTACCATTTACCTCTCTTGTTGACTACCAGAATGTATAGAGATTAAACTGATCTCAAACATGCTTTTCTGTATTTTTTGTTAATACTGACTCAGTTTGAAACCAATTCAACTATCTGATTTACTTCTCATCTGATCACGTTACCTTAGATTTCTAAGCTATTTCTACTCTAAAACACATGCAACCAACCTCAGTGCAAAGTCTGACACTAATGTCAAACAAAAATACTGCTTCAAGGTATCAGGTGGAAAAAATGAAATTGTAAGATTTTACCTGTACTGCAAAAAATCCAAAACATTTATGACACAGAATAATCAGAAAGAAATAATTAGTTTCTTAGGAGTAATTTATTTACTAGTTTTTAGGATTCAGAATCTTCTAAACAGCCAACACAAAGACATTAAAGTCTACAAAATTTTTAGGAACTAAAATGCAACCAAGGCAAAAGAAGTTTCTTCATGATGAGAAACTATCAAGTTCAGATCTTCAAGGAAAAGTAGGATGGTATTCCACTAAACCATCAACCTACAAAAAAAACCTGTCTATTCATTATACTCAGGAACATCAAAAACACTAATTTTTGTAACACTCATTTACATGAAACTTTGTTACTAGTGAAACAACTTCTTCAAAAGCTGTGTATAAAATAGAAAAAAATGTTTCTTTAAAAATGTCAGGCTTTTAGAAACTTGATTTCTGGTCTAGAATGTGTAAGAGTAATATTTTAACATCATGTCTGCAAGGCAACAGTTTACAACTGAAGCATGACTACCTTACACTTCAAAAAACATAGAAGAGAATATCATTACTGCCACCAACCATTCTCATTCTTATTTCTTGAATATTGATTTGCTTGGGAAAATAAACCAATTTGTCACAATGAGTTGACAAATGCTAAAATCCAATACTGAAATCAATAAAATAAAGAGCAATATGATATAAGTGTCAAAAGAATCAGATGTATGACTTTCAAAAATATTCTTCTAGCTGTCAGTGCTAATGCAGCAGTTTAAGATGGCGTGATCGGCAAAGACTTTTCAAAGTCAATTAGGTATTTCTAAAGAAATGCCTAGCCATTACAAAACCAAGACTTTGAATCTGGTAACTTAAGAAGTTACTCCTTGAGTAGAAACTCCAAAGGCTTCTGTAACTCCCCACAGCATTTGACAGCCCAGTCCATAAAGGATGACCAACTACTTAAGTCGTCACATTCCTGCAGTTTTGTCCAGCTCCTGTTTTCAGTAGCACTAGCAAGTCTGAAGTGGCACTGCCAGTAGTTTCTACTAAAGATGAGAACTGCAATCAAATTACTGAGTTTTCCAAGATGCACAAAGACATGACTAACACTATTCCAGTAACACACACACACGTTTGAAAAATAGAGGCTTAATGCTCTGTGATAATACACACCGTTTCTCCTGAAAACTGCTCCCCTACACACTTTTTCACACACAGATAGCGTCTTTTTCCTTCACACCAATCTCACATGCTCACACCTTTTTACTTTCTAAAGAAACTAAAGGTTTAAGAGAACACACTTTTCATCACATTCACCACCATTACCTGTGTTATTCAGTCAAATGTATTCTTAGACCTAAAGTATAGTACCAACAATTGCTTTTATCTAGACACAATAAAACAATTTATTAGCTACTAGCATTACAAAACAGAAGAAGGTTTACTTCTTATAGATTATAATGAAGAAAAAGTCATGCTTGGCCTTTTTTTTTTTTTTTTTTTAAATCAGGCTGCCAAAAATTTTAGGTTTGTGATTAGTGGTACGGAGTCTAGTTGGTGGCTAGTAACTAGTGTCAATCCTGGTGTCAATACAGGGCCCAACCCTGTTTGACATCTTTTTAAGTGATGGGGCAGAATGCACCCTCAAGCAAGGTTGCTAACGATACATAACTGCGAGAAACACCAGAGGGCTGTGCTGCCATTCAGAGGGACCTCAACATGCTGGAGAATGGGCTGAAAGAAACCTCATGAAGCTCAATAAAGCTAAGTGTGAAGTTCTGCACCATGTATCACACTGCACTAGCACATGCTGGAAAGCAGCTTTGCAGAGAAGTACCTGTGCCCTTGTGGCAAAGGCAGCCAATGGCACCCTGGGCTGCATTCGGAGGACTGCTGCCAGTATGCTAAGGGAGGTGATCCTTTCCTTTTACTCAGCACTGGTGAAGCCACACCCGGAGTCCTACATCCAGTTCTGGGCTCCCCAGTACAAGAGAGACATGGAGCTACCGGAGAGAGTCCCCTGAAGGGCCACTAATTTGATTAAGAGATTGGGGCATCTTGTATGAGGAAAGGCTTACAGAGTGTTTAGCCTAGAAAAGAGAAGACAGTGTGGGATCTCATCCACGTGTGCAAACATCTAAAGGGAGACAGAACTGGACTCTCTTCAGTGGTGTCCAGTGACAGAAAAAGAGGCAAACAGGCACAAACTGACACACGAGTTCCTGAAAATAAGTGTTGTTTTTTTTTTTTTTTTAAACTGCAAGGGTGACTGGCAGAGGTTGCCCAGAAAGCTTATGGAGTCTCCATCCTTGGAGATATTCAGAAGCCTTCCAGACGTGGTCCTAGGCAAGCTGCTCTAGGTGACCCTGCTTAAGAAGGAAGGTTGGACAAAACCTCTAGAGGTCCCTTCCAACCTCAACTATTCTGTGATTGTTTGAGTACACTTTTTCCACACAGTATCCCAATTCTCACTTACCTTACTCCCCGTTAAGAGTGCTACACACATTCAGACTATTTACTTTTATCTTCTATTGCAAAATATCAGAAATATAAGCATGAGTATTTTAATTAAAAGAAGTTTCCAAACACTAACTTTCGATTTACCATTCTGACAGTTTAAGAAAAGAACAACAAAAAGTCAGGTATATAGGAAAAGTGCATTTTCTCTATCCCAAGCTAGGCAGAGCATATTCACAGCAAAATCCTAATTTGATGTCCCTCTCCTCCAGTGTTCCTGTTTTCCAGAGTTCTCTTTCACTAAATAAAGCAATATTATTATTCTGAAATTTATAAACCTGCATTTTCTAAGTTCCTCCTCGTTTTCTATTAATATTTCTACTATTCAGGACTTTCCACAACTGTTACAATCACTTTTTCCATAGGATGAATCCCCTCTTACAGGCCACAATTTACTTTGATGCCTTTTTGATGTGTCACACCTCAGAGAGGCCTAAGTATGCTAGATTCTCAGTGTCAGCTTTTCAGGCAATACAAGAAAAGTACTTCCTCATCATCCAGCCCATTCCCATCAGTAATGCATTTTTGTAACTGCAGTCACAGTGAGAGAGAAATTTCACAAAGACAACATGTTTAGGAAAGTACATGCTTTCTTATGGGCTCTAGTACCACCACTACAGTACTCATGAGAGGAAAAAAATAAATAAAAAAAGAATATGAAAGACCTGCTGTCATTGCAGAAGATTTTGGCTTGCAGAGAAGAGAAAGTCATCTCAACATGTAGCCATATACTGTCAAATTACTTTGCTATATGTTGGAATTATGCTTTTCTTAGCAGCAAAGCCAATTTAAATGACTCCTGCCTTCCTCTACTCCTCCACATTTCTTCTTTCAGTTTATCAACAATTTCATTACCTAGTGTAAAAGGCTGGCATATACACTGCTGAATCGGCACAACTGACAGGCAACAACTAAGAGTAAGGGCACAAACTTTTACTAGCTTTGTTGACAGAAAAATCTAATGGAGAATCCTTTCCTAAAACTTGCATCAATAAAAAGTGAAAATGCATAGAATTTCAGAAGGCAAAAAAAGAAGTTTTGTCACTCCCATATTTACCTGCAAAAGACATTATAAGGAACACTACTATGAAGCAATTTTATGCTCTAAAAGCACTTGAAGTATACTATTCAAAGTAAAATGCTATAAGTAAATGCTACAATAATTCAACTAGGGAACATTAAGTATTACAACTTCTGAGAATACTACTGACATAAGAAATTACCTTAAATTACATGTTAGACATTATAGCTAGATTTTCCATGAAGACATACAAACACAAATCCTTTCATTAGGTTAAACAAGAAGCATTTTCATTTCTAAAACTCATCGCTAACTTTTATAAAACTCAAAACAAACCTACTCTCCTTTAAACCATAGTTCTACAGATTCAAAGTCAGTTTATTTGTTCAGAAACAAGTCATTCTTAAGCCAAGTACTGCCACCAAGTGGTGGTGAAATTTCATATGCAAATCTAATGATTCCCCAAATGCAGAGCTCACAGAACTAAAAATGTTTTCCCTGGTGCCAAATAAGTGACTGATGGTGTACTAAGAAAAAGACTTTTAAAACTAATCAGTCAAAGCAGAACTACAGATTTTTCATAGTGAAGTTGAAAACCGACTTTTAATTTAAAACTAAGTTTTTTCCTACAATTAGGCCCTTTTAGTCTGACACCTTTTGTGAGCAATGGGGAAAGAGCTTTCTTCCAGTACAAATCCAATACACATAAGCCAAACGACTCTAATAATTAGCTGTTTTCCGCAACTCTGTGCAAACCCCCAGTGATTACAACTATATGGCCACAGAAGTCTTATTTTCAGGGTACTCTCAAATGTCAGAGAAAGTCAAATTCAGTAACTGAAGCAGCTCCCCCCACCCCGACTTTTAGTATAGAAACATCCAGCATTTTATTTGAACAAGCTTTACCCTTTGTTAATATGTAGAGAACACAGACATACTATTTTAATTTCATTTAACCATTTTGACAGGAATATTTCTCAAATTCATTAAGCTTATATTGTTAGTTATCTGCACAAGTTATTCCTGAGGTGTTACACCCAAAGATCATTGATGAGAACACTGCACAACAACAACATGATGCCACATAACAGATTTACAGTACAACTTTCTTAAAGACATTAAAACAGTTTAGCTCAATTTTATTGACATATATGTTAAAATATTACACACCATTCAACTTTGGGGAAAATTCTAACTTTATTTCCCATTACACTGAAAAAAAGTTGTAATTATTTTTCTCCAGCATGTTCTGAGACATAGTTAGCAATTTCTTAATTTTTTTCTCTGAAAACCGTTTTACTGCACACATCTTAATAGCATCACAAGTTCTAGAATTTTACCTTCTGCTGACGTAGAGACTTACCCCTTAAAGCATACTATCTTTCCCAATTACAAAAATACTTCTTCCTCAAATAAACACTCTGCTTTTACTCATTTGCTTTAGAACTTCAGTGTAATGAATGACATTTAGTGACCCATAACCAGGCAAACTGGTTCTAATCAACCTCTATATTCTTTCAGTGATCAAAGGTTAAGAAGCTAGTGAGATGGTAAACAACAGTGTGAAGAAAGGCCAAAAACTCTCTTGTGCTTTTTTAGATTAAGATGAAAATATTCTGTCCACTTGGAGACTGTTATCATCCTTACTTGCAAATGTATGAAATTGAGTTTTTAGGAGACCTGCAGCTGTATAATATTGAAATTATACTTCCAACCGATAAGAAATGTAAAGTCAGTCCCCTAATAATTGTTTGGATTTTTGTTGGTTTTTGTTGTTGTTGTTTTGTTTTTTTAAGTTATTACTGTAAGTAATTTATGGCAGAAAACAAGTCTTCATAGTAACCAAGACAATCTGAACAGTAACATAAATTGTGTAAGATTCCTGCCTGAACCAAAGCAAAATAAATCAGGCATGCCCTAATTTATCCCGTGCCTATGATGTAAACTATGTAACCTATGTAGCTGATGTAACCTATCCTTCAACACCTGTGGTAGTATTACTCATTTATTACATTTTCTGCTTTTAGGTAAAGCAATATTAAATACATTCCAGACAGCTTCTGGGAACAAGTGTGGTTTTGCCTGAGGTCTCAATTGGTTAAAACTAATCCTCACTCCACAATTATAGAAAAATTCAGCACAATTATCTATCCTCTGTAAACTTTCCTGTTACATAAAAGTGTGACCCATTATACTGTTAACACACTGAGACAGATTATTTTTCTTAACTTTCACCCATATTTAAAAGAAGATAGGTCCTCCTATGGAGCTCAAAAGATGCAATCTGGAACTTGGAAAACCTAAGAACAAAGACCACAGTGACCCCAATAAGGGACATTCACTGTTTGTAAATAGTATCTTACACTTGTGTATTTTTAACTGACAATAGGTTTTGTGATTTCCACAAGTCAGGCTATCTTAGTATCTACATTTGCAATTAGGAAAACAAGTGATTGCAATTACAGCAAAAAACTCTAAATTCATTACATAAAGAAAACTTGCATAGAAAGCACACTTTCAGTCATCAGGAAATGCCTTCTTGTAAAGTATACAAGATGTTCGAGTGAATCATTAAATCACATTTTTAACTAGTGCTTTAAGTGACATAAGCTTATGTGAAAGGCCAAGCCTGCACTGAATTGCGTGAGTTAAGTTCATTGTTTAGAACTCTACAAGACACTGCAGTGACTACACTAATGAGTGGAGACAGAAGACACACAGTTGGTTAGTACAGGCTGTTCGTTAAAATCTTTCAGAGTTGTCCTTGCTGCCATTCTCCAAATCTTCTTCAGCTCTGCTATGTTGCTTTTCAGTCACAGGACTAAACTAGCACCAAGCTTCAATACAGTTTGTTTGTACCATAGCACAGCATTGCAAATTCATATAAATGGATATTTGTTTTTTGGTTTGTTCCCTGATAATATGTACTATTTTCACTGATTTATTGACTATTCAATTGTCATTTTCATAGTTCCATCAGAACCTCAAGATCTCCTCCAATCAATAACAATATCGATTAAATGTCATTATACTGTTTGCATATATTCTTTCACATTTTTCTGTCCTCTTGCTGTGTATGCAAGAATACATACAGGTTTTCTCCTCAGAGACCAGCTTAATTCTATTGTACATAGCTAACCACAATTTAGATGAAAGGTCTTTGTAATTTCATTCAGAAGATTGATTTCACACTCAAAGAATACAATCAGTTACTTACATGTTACAGACTTCTCAACTAACTTTCTGTATTTAAACCAACAACAAGATACCACACAAATTAAAGGGACAATGTAAGCTAAGTACTGAAAGCATCAGAAGGCACAATGACCAATTTAAACCTTACTGTGAAATGACATCATCTGCCTAGCTAGGATTCTTTTGTTTTAAGCCCAACCTCAGATAAAGAAAATTACTTCTTTTGCAGAGTTACATTTATTCCTTTTCTCAAAGCAGCACATTCTATAAACCTGCAATGTCAGTCAAAGGCATAAAACATTCCTCTACATGTAAGTATATGCATACTACAGCAGTATAGCTTACTTTGTAGTTCAGAAGACAATTCATAATTTAAGTCCTGAATCAGTTACACATTATACAAAGAAAAAAAAAGAGTTGTTTTCGATTCCTCACAAAGTATTCTGTTAAAAATCAACATTTTACAGTTGACAGTAGTAGCTCTAAAAGTCCTAGCAGAGCAGAAAATACCAACAAAGCAGGTCATGCCAATTTTAAAATGCACATACTACATTTTTAAAAGCTATATTAAGTATTAAGTCTAAGATTAGAAATGAAGTACAAGCTCACTTGAGCAAATGGGACTTCCCTCTCACTTGTTCAAAATACAAAGTCACCATGAGCAGCTAAATTCTAAGATGACATACCAGTAAAGAGTGAGCAGAAAACTTGAGAATTCAGCTCTCATTTGCTAAGGAAGCCTGCATACCTAGTTCCATCAAGACCCATGTCTACATTAATGAGAATTTACTGAACTTTGCGTTCTTACCTAAAGATACTCATGAAAGAATCAGGCTAAAACAGCTTAAAGCAAATTGCCCTTAAAAGTGTTTAATGTAATTTAATAGAGAAAGATTAGTTTTATAGTCCAAAGTATTCCCGAAGCAGAACACTAAACAATGTGAAGAGAAGCAAAATCTGTGTTTAGCTAAATTCTGTCTCAAAATAATTATTGTAATTGTGGGGTGTGGACAAGAAGTGTTGAAGTAACAGATTTTTTTCTTTCCCTAAACTGACAGCTTGCAACTGCAAATGGAAACCCAGATTCTACAGTAAATCTTCATATGCTTTGTCTTACAAATAGCTCCCAAAAGAGCTAAGGACAGGATAGGGAAAAAAAAATCATTATTAAAAATTTGCTATTCTGGTAGCTGGTCAGATTTATCACATGGTTATTTATTAATAGTAGAAGTGCAAGTTTAACACACTGTTTTGACAATGCAATGTACATTTTCTGTACTTAGAAACCAGGTAGGTAGTATGCAGGAAACAAAATTAATCTCAAGTACTCGTAATTCTGGCTCTCAACAACTAAGAGAATGCCATGATAGCTTTTTGACTATAATAGTTTGCAGGAAAAAACATAATTGTCATCATAATTTTAAGTACTGGGGAAGAGGGTGTTCCTATTTTTGTATCATAACACTGTATACATAAATCACAGTAATCTAGATACAAGTTGCAATACAATTCATTTTTTCAATGACTTTTTGTCCTGAGTGTCTAGTTGTATGTCTAACAGACCCAAGGAATCCAGGGGGGGGAAAAAAAATCTACTCACCTTTGTTTGTTTTATTTGCATTAAGCTGTGAGATCCACTTCCGCATTAAAACAGACCTGCAAAGTAAAATGAAAATTTACAGTACAGATGTCATTGTTTTCTGCTTGTGTTCTATAACACCAGCCAAGAAAAGCAAAACAAGAAATTCCTACCCACAGATGAATTCTACCAGTTTTGTCTCAGGTTGGAATATCAAAATTCTAGTGTCTTTCTATCAAATAAGCATGATTTTCAAATAACAAGTGTTGTTACTAAGCTACCAAGAAACCATATCAAGTATACTTATGCTATTAAACTATGTGGGCAGAAAAGGGGGAAAAAAGTTGCATGACAAGAAAAGTTCTCCTGCATCCTCTGCCAGTGCCTTCACACTCAGCTATCTTATGTTCACTGAACGGGGAATGAAGCACATAGAGGAAATGGTTACAAATGAAAGCATTTTTCTAACCTTCTTAGCAAAAACTATCAGCATATCTGAAATTAAGTGTTGGACAGTTTTAATACCAGGCCTCACCAACTCCTCACTTTTCCTAGGAAAAAGTTGTGTTAACTATCATTTTAAGTCTAGCTGGCCCATTTAAAAATCTTAACCTACTTTGCCTTCATGAAGGCTGATTAATGTCAGATTAAACACTCTATTTTCAGTTTTGCTTACGGATCTTCAAAATACCTACACAAGGAAACTTTTCACTTTCTAGTTGGAGGCATCAAGCTACATGACATATGGAAGATACTCTGAAAGTCACTGAAGTTGCACACAACCAGATTCAGGTACAGCATCTCTGCAGAACTGGTTTATTACCAATGAAGACAACCAGCATACAGTTTTCCAGCAGAGGTTATTCATATCTAGACTAAACTCATGTATCTATCACCAGAATTAACTCCGAAAGAGATACGTATCCTCACATACTACCTAAAGATTCCTCTCCTAAGTTTGTCAGCTTTTTGAATCTGAGTTACCCAGTCAGCCTGTCTCAAAGCCACCTGTCTAAATTACAAAGGCAACATAGTTTTCATGGTTCCTGACTCAACTGCAGACCGAATCTTTGCATCAAAGGACTGAGCCCAGACAACCGAAGGAGACCACTGCAGTAATCCAGCAGACTCTAACACTTTTTTCATGGAACACCTTATTCTGGACCTAGCAGTTCAGACTGTTGCATGAAACCGAAAGCCTTAGCCTACATAATCTGGAAAGCATCTACTCCTTAGATAAAGCTTAAATACAGGTATTCTTGAATGTAGTACTCTTTGTTCACAGGGAGCTCACAAAGCACTTCAGGGGGAAAAAAAAAAAGCAGGGTTACCCGTTATCTACATCTGGCACAGAAGCAAAGAAAGGGAAAACAGAAGATGGACCATCATAATTAGGATATTGTCCAGCTGAAGGGAAGGTGACAAATTTCACCACGAGACTTATCAACAAGCAAACTGCTGAAGGACCAAAGGGCTGGCCACCACAGCCCTCCGTTACAATTCTGCAGGGCCCTTTGAAGTTTAACTCCCCCTTTTGCGATTTCAAAACCTCCAGTGTTCAAAAATTCACCCCACGGGAGACGCCACCTGCAGAGGCATGCAAGTATTTCAGTGCAGGCAATACAACCCGCAGTGAGACACCCCGACCTTAGCCCAGACTACTGACAGCACCAAGACTCGCACTGTTGAAAGTGGCTGAGCCTACGCTACTTAACCAACACTCACCCCTCAAAGTCCTTCTGCTGTCAAGGAGAATTCCTCTCACTCCAGCACAAACAATCAAATCTTAACACCTACTACTCATTTCAAGGGTGTTGACATTTGAAATAACCAAGCACCTGAAATTCTTTCCCAGTAGATCCAAGAGAGGTAGTTCTCCAAGACTCCTCAGGGAAAGGCAAAGATTTCAAAATCACAAATGCTTTGCCTCTGATTTTTCCTGTCTTAATTCTCATTATCAGGAAAGGAAGTGGAAATGAAAGCAGCTCTCCCTCACCAGGTAATAAAGCAAGCGTCAGAGGGGACTGGGAAGCTGGTAAGAAATGCAGTTACAGTGCACTCACCTCGAGGCCTCACACAAGGGAAAAGTGGCCCACAGCAGTAAAAGGACCGCTACAAAAATGTTATGCTTCTGACCACCGATACGCAGCTAGTCTATTCTCCATCAGAGAACAGCAAGTAGGAAGAAAACTGCAAAGGCAGAGATAGGCAACACCTTACAGGTACCCCCAGTGATATTAAAGGGACACGGACGGACTCAAAGTGTCTAAAAGCACAAGCATTTCTCAAACAATAAATATGAAGTAAGGCTGGTTTGTGGGCAGGGATTTCGCCTTGCCCAGTGGAAAAAAAAAAAGCAGCGTATCAACGATACTTCTTTTCATACAACACTGGAAAAAGGCCAAAGCAGGCACAAGTTCTCCAGTTTATATGCAATGACTAAATCACATACGTAGATATTGCTCAAAGATAGAAGCACAGTAATTCAAGCATGTGCACACTACAGAAAGAGAGAAAAAGATTCTCAAAAAGCATCTGAGGAGTAAGCTAAAAATATGCAGGCTGTAAATTAATCGTTGATGATCACAACACACCAGTTAAAAAAAATGAAATCTTTCTGACTAGCTGGAGATCAGCTCCAAAAGCTTCCATTATACTGCTTTGCCAAGTATACAACAGTTACAGTTGCTACCTCCAAATTCAGGTTCATTAACAACAGTTAAGGTAACTACTTTCCCACCTATACAAATAGAGAACATTTCATCCATGACCCTTGTATCAAGCTCACAGCCATCCACAATACAAGGTTTACATGAAGACAAATAATCTGAGTTCAGACATGAGGTACTTCACAAAACTTGCTCAACTACTCCCTTGGTCATTACCACCGCATTTTATTTTTAAGACTACATTTGCTTTTGTTCACCTCCTATTCAAGTTATTAGGGTCCTGCTTGCAATAATGAAGTATCTCCTAAATCATGCCCCTCTCTGGGGAGAAGAATTATTCTTATTATAGATTCTTATGTTTGAGAAACATAAGAATGCAAAGGTGTACAATGAAAAAATAAAATTTGCAGTAATCCTGCTACGAGTTCTGATGCATTTTTCTACCATTTAGTCCTTATCTCTAATAGAAAAATTCTTTCCTAACAGATCTGTAACAACTGATACTTCTACATCTATCCAGGGAAAGACCCTTAACTGTCTCTAACCACCACCTTCTCCTGGGAAGGTTGCAGTCAGGAACATAAGGACATAAGGTGCTCTTTTTTTTTTGTTGCTGTTTTTTTAAAAGTAAGGAGTTATAATGTAATATAAAACTTGCTTTTGCCTCCATAGCTGCTTTTGGTTAGAGGGGAAAGAAGGAAGACAAAAGAACAAAGTCTAGAATAAACTGTAAGAACTGCTTTTGTTAGTGTAAGATGCAAAAACCACAAAACCAATATAAGAACAATATAACAATATTAAAATGCAAAAATACAGCACAACCTTTGCAGCTGTAGTCTTAACTTCAAGTACTTACTGAGATTAACAAGACTTCACTAGTTGGTTGAGAGTGACATTTACCTTTATTAGGACACTGATGTCCCAGCAATAAGATCTGCTAAATTCAAAGGTGGTGGAGAGATTTGGCAGGAGAAGGGATCGAAATTTCCTTCTAATATCTGATGCAGCTCTGGAAATCTTCTATAATCTTACAGAAATCTAATAAACCTAACAAGGCAAAAAGAACAGCTAGCAGAAAGCAGAGGTTACAAAAAGCCCAGAAGAAGCTCCAGTTAATACCGCACCCACAACTACCAAGGATAAAATAATTTTAGAAGAGGACTGAAAAAGGAAAAACCCAGCTGACAATAGTCTCTTTCAAATCAGTTACTACAGCTGAATACTCACTGAATACAAACCCAGACTTCCATTTTATCAACAAGTAGTCAGCAATAGCCTCATCTGCACAAAATGTAGCTTCAGCTCTCCGCTAGTAGAAGTGGTTTTGATGCATTTTGATTTCTATTGAAAAGTATAAACCTAACTTAACATTCTGTACTGACAAATATATAGAACTAACATTCAGTGTATGCTAAACAAACACCTTGAATTTGAACATGAGATTCTTCTCTAAAGCCACAAAATTAATTCCCTTTGAGAATTTGCAAGTTATCTGAACCTGTACTACCCCAATCAAATGAATTATAAATGCCACAATCTATTTTACCAAAAAGTTAAATTTGCAAAAGAAAAATAACAATCACGGTTCTTGCAATAGTTACTGCAAAGTGTTATTTACATGCAAGTACCCTAATGAAGCCATAATTATCCAGAAGTAAAATTAAGCATGAACTTAACACTTCACAACCTACATGGAGACAAAATTTAAGTCCTTTTATTGGAGATGCTTCTGCCTTCAAAGAGTCTTCAGTGACTAAAAGAAAGCAAGAAAACAAGGGACTGAGAAGACTGCCTCCTGCATTTTCAGTCTCCTGCTAGATTTTGAGTTATATATGAAAAAAATAGTTCAAAGAAGCTACAGTTCTTCAGTTATCTATTCACCACAGTAAAACACACAGGCACAGTTCCCAAAGCTGTGGTGGGGCTTTCACATGGAACTGCTGAAATCTTTAATTTTTCTACTCACAGGAAGTTTTGCTTTTTGACAACACCCCATATGGGATGGCGGAGCACTTCAAGGAAAAGTACGACAGCATAGGAGATGAACACAACCAATCATCTCCAGACTGAAGCTGTTTCAGTCCAGACAAGATGATTACAAGTAGATGAATGCAACATCAATAGGACTATCACAGTGGAGAAAAAAATGAAAAAAATGGAAAAGCCCTTGGAGGGAAAAACATTCTAGGTAGGCTGGGGTTTGGACTAATAGAACAGCCATTAGTTAAAAAGGTTGCTTTTCATCTCCATCTCTAAACAGATATAGAAGTAAGCATGTGTGCCTGTTGTGTACACATTTACAATGAAGATGGAAAGACATCTACAGAGAAACAAGAGGATATGAACAAAAAGCAGAAATATTTAAGAGCTGTTTGCTTTGAGCATGTATCATTCAGCAAGCAAATATATAACAATCAACATACAAATGAAAGCATCATAAAAGCACTAAATTCAAGTATCAGTTTAAAGATAGAGTTCTGAAAACATTTAGAACTTCCAGACCTTAAGAAAGAATATCAATATATCATCTCTGAAGGGTACTTATCAATGCAGTTTCCCCACCAAATAAGATAAGCTGTAACATTCTAAACATTGTTGATATCCAATGTTTACAGTCCATCAATATTCAACTAAATCAAATGGCATTCCTCATGCCATAACTAACAATGATAGTTAACAGAACATAAGCAATAAGCTATAGAGAAATAATTCACTTTCTTTCTACATTATTTCTTTACCAGTTTAAAGTACTGGTCAATATGGCACTTGCATGATAAACACCTGTAGGTTTTCAGTCATCCTTCAGCCTATTTATCTTGACCACATGAACTAGCTCATGGTTCCCTGCAGTTACATACCTTAACCATAACCGCTTCTCTCAAATAGGATTCTCTCAAGAAAAGTCTAAAGCAGTGTGACAACACATCTCCATTTCACTCCAAACTACTGACACAGTACATAACCTTGGCATCATCCTTGACATTGAACACTTCTCTTTTCGTTAGACTATCAGCAAAATCTCTTCAATACGTTACCTGTGCAGTAACTGCCTCAGCCCTTTAGCTATGGAATTCCTCCCTCCTCCAGCCTGAATTACAATGTGTTCCTTCACTGTGTCACCACATATATGCTTTACATACAGCACACCAAAATACAGCAACATACCTTCCGACCATGAGCACTGCATGAATGTGCTCCAGAAAACAAACACAGTTACAAGAGATCTTGTGTACTTCACCGAAGTTGGTCATGGTTCCTTCAGAATTTCTAGTCCAGGTTTGCATACTTCAGTTTCTCAGCTGAAGTAAGTTTTCAGAAATCCAAAACAGAAAGCTTTTTCACTAAAGAACTTTTTCCTAAAGGCAGTCTTTATTTATTTTTTCAACACCTGAGTCAGCACCTTCCACTTGCTCATTTTAATAAAATACCTTGTTCCACTTCAAAGTTCATTTTCAGAGTAGCAAACTGTACTGTTGTTGCATGTTTGTAGTGTCATCCTCTCTTCTACGAAGCCCATTGAATTTTGATAAAACAAAAAGGAGGCAAAGCTGAGCGTAAGAGTCAAAAAGTTTTCACAGTTGTGTACACTCAACTGGTGCACCCCCTTTCATTTAACACGAAGCAACAACATTCCATTGTCCAAATGACTTTTTTTTAAAAAAAAGATTATGCATTTTTCTACGGTCTTGAAAGATGTAATTTATATATTTGGCACGAGTCTGAGATGCAGTAAATGAGGCAGGAGGATTCTGCTGAAATGAGTCAGAAGACTGTTTTGTACAAGATTGTGAAGATGTGAAATAGATTGTAAGATAAAAATAATAAACATGTACATACAAAGTAAATAAAGCATATACAGTACTTAAGAAATACCATGTTTTAAGTACAGATACTTGCATTCTAAGCCTTAGGCAACCAGACACTTTAACTAAGGGCCCTCTCAACTTCTTACCAATAACCACTGAATAATCTTTCAGAAGTCCCCTTAATACAGAACTGTTACCAGCTCCATCTCTACTGGATGAATTGGGTGCTTTTTCAGTCAGGACATCTGACAGAGAACTTCAAGAAATTGAAAGCACTGCAGAAAAGTGGGAACTGCTATAGGTATACAAGACATACCACACATATGGGACTTTGATGAAGAGTAGACACAGTTTATTCTCAGCCTATACCCACCCCCAAGCCTGCCACCTTTGGAATCCTGACATAAACAAAAATTCATCATTTAGTCTTCACACATTCATCACACTTCACACATCCATTTCCTGACCGACCTCTTCATTATACCCCTCTGAAATTCTTCAGCGTCACTGTGTTCTTCACAATTAATGAAAAAAGGCAAAAAGTTAATTCCAGAATACATACATACACATCCCTATGCAATGAAGTATAATGCAGATAGCTGCATGGATACCACTCTTAAATACACCCCTTTCTTATTTTTAAATTTTCAAACAGGATGTAGGTTTTCTTTTTAAAGTTTAGCTCAAAATAAGCTTTGCTGAGAAAAAAACATTAAGGGCTTAATTTCTGTAAAACAGAATTATGTTGACACATACCAAATAATTTGTAAAATAGCATTAGTTTTCTTTTAAAATGATTACTGAAAGAGATCACTTACCGTACTTTTTTTTTTCCCTGCAAGTTGTTTTATAAGGACAAAGCTATTAGTAAAATTTAAAACTGTTAAGTAATTTATTTTTGCAGAAAACAATTTTTAAAATTATTTACTAGAAATTAGTCTTTCCAATAAATAGATTAATATTCTAAAACAAGAAGATTGATGATATCCATTAATATCTAAAGTTGATTTAAATCTGTTTCCAGTACGGACTCTTTAACCTAAAAGAAATATCTTATGCAACGTATCTAACAGTAGATGAAAGCAGCACATTAATAGTCAAGCCATGTTGTTACTGTAGCAACAATGATTTCGGGTAGCCATTTTCTCTTCAGCTTTAACACCCTTCCATCACCAACAGTTCTTGCTACAATCTCTGTAGAAATCCCAAGGCGGCAAATTGCTCAAGTTTCCTCTCTGGCTACATACTTTAGGATACCTCCCTCTAGACTATTTTCTTTAGTCAAGTGTACTTACCTAACAGCATTCTCTAACGCTGTACTCTACACAATTTCAGCTTACACTAATGAAATCATAACAGTATGGCAATGCACTTTTAGAACAAGTGAATTTAGGAGACTAAGCAGTTTGCAGGACAATGGTAAAGAAGAAGAGCAATGTGATTACTTCAACCTTCAGGCTGTGAGAACACAGTCCAGTACAAGATTACTCAAGTCGCAGAGTGTATCCTTGCTCATTACACTAAGAGCAGTCACAGAAAAACCCTCCTCAGATCAGAGATTACAAAATCAAAGCAGGTGCTGTAGCCAAAAGCAATTTCTTAGTAGATTCACATCTCCCTGGATTTTCTGTTAGAAAACTGATCTGAGCCAAAAATAGCACGCACATTCATTTCCAACTCCTCCTCTACACTTTTGCAGTCTTAAAAATGACAGCACCTTAAGCACTTTCCTTGCTTTAAGACTGCAACGCCATTTTTCGAAAAGGCTGAGCCTAAAATCCTACAGCTCAAAATTACTGATAAATTACACTATTTTCATAGAAACATAGAACAGTTTAGGTTGGGAAGGACCTTAAGTCCACCTAGTTCCAACCCCACGCCATGGGCACGGATACCTCCCACCAGACCAGGCTGCTCAGAGCCTCATCCAGCCTGGCCTTGAACACCTCCAGGGATGGGGCATCCACATCTTCCCTGGGCAACCTGTTCCAGTGCCTCAACACCCTCTGAGTGAAGAATTTCTTCCAAATATCTAATCTAGACCTACTCTCTTTTAATTTAAAGCCATTACTTCTTGTCCGATCCCTATCACTCACGTCCCTAACATAGTCCCTCACGAGGTTTCCTGTAGGCCCCCTGTAGGTACTGGAAAGCAGCTATAAAGTCTCACTGGAGCCTTCTCTTCTCCAGGCTGAACAACCCCAGCTCCCTCAGCCTCTTTTAATAAGAGTGGTGCTCCAGCCCTCTGAAAAAAAAAATATATATATCTTTTTCCATTACAGTTTGAAAGCAAGCAGTTGCGTGAGGGCACTAATAAGAAAGTGAAACACACACTCCATTCATTGCAGCAATGGAAGGAAAGATAACAGAAAAGATTAAACAAGAATTTCTGAAAGTTGCCTGCAGGAACTCAGCCTGCAAGTACCCCAACTAAACAGGATCTTAAGTCCAGATGCATTTCCTCACAAGCTAGTTGTACCTGAACGCATGGCTATCTTAGGATCACGAGCTCTAATGCCCGTCAGTGTCCGGTGAGGCAGCATTTCTGACACTTCTCATAGACCACGAAGGGAAAGGGAATCTCATGTTCACAGCCTTAGAGGAAGCGTATATTCCATGCACGTGAACCTGTAAAGTCTAAGAAAAAAAATCTGGAGATTTCATGCACTTAGATTTCCATAAACATTTGTAAAACTGTGCTTATAAACTAATAACAAATATCCTGCATACAAGGGCATAAACTTGAAATGTAGGTAGGCTTATGTTGAACAATAAGTTAGTATGGCTGAGATACTTTATTCTGATATCCCTATGATGGCAACCTCCAGCAGAGGACAGAACAGACACTGGAATATTAGCATCTTTAAACACCACAGCTAACTCCCAGTCTGATCATCAGAGGGCTAAGCTGTCACTATAATGAATGTCCCAGGAAGAAGAAAACAACTACATAATCACTTAAGATATCTACCTATGCCAGTACCAGCATTCTTCCTACAATAGTTTTGTCCATATAAAATATACATATAAAAATTTGCTTTATACAATTAGATTCAACTACTGTTTATCAGATTTGAAAAGCAGCTGTAAAATACTTTTGTTTCTAATTGGGTTTGTATACATTCTATTCCTCATGATGTATGAAAGGCTTCTTTGGAGAGTCACACACAGGTACCAGTAATGTAAAGCCTCTTCTTCATTTCGCAGGAGCCTGCTTTATGAAGGCAGAGAGGGCTGCTTTGGGTGATGGGGTCAAGATGCGTCTCCACAGAAGTGTTCAAAGCCAGACTGGATGGGACCTTGAGCAACCTGATTTAGTGGGAAGTGTCCCTCCCTGGCCATGGTGAGGGGGTGGACTAGGAGGTATCTTTAACTTCCCTTCCAACCCAAACCACTCCACCATTCCAGGATTGTATAGTAGGTGTTGATTTTTTTTTTTTTTTAGGTAAGTAAAAACCCATTCCCCACTCAACTACTCAATGTTCACTCTCGGTTTGGTAGCACTTTAAGCTTCTGACATTGTCTATCATATGGAAATGCTTCTCTCTTTGAACATATGCCCTTTAAATGTTTGTGGACTTTGTTTCACTGCTCATTTCCTTTTGCTTAGTCAGAACTTGGGCAAAAGTCTTCTATCTTTGAACAGTATTTGAAATAATTTTAAATTGCTTGAATTATTTGAAATAATTCTTCCAAACACATGATAGCCAATGGACAATCTCACTCCTTCCAACGTGTAAAAAAAAAGTGTTTAGTAATAAAATATCTGGGATTTCAGTTGTAAGTGTGTAGTGTTTCATGTGCAGACTCATCTCCCTTCATTTGCATACACAAAGTATACTGCTTTTTCACTGCCTTGTCACACCTGCAGAAATAGATCTTCTGGCCGAGCTTCCCCTACCTAGCAATAACGAAGACCAGCCAATAAGCTGAGGCAGGACCTACAGGTTCTAACAAATCTATTTAAGGTCACAACATTCCTGGCATACCACAAAACAGAAACCCCATTACACTGCAAGTGTTCGGCCACTTAATCTCCACCTCCTTAGCTGTTCCATTTGGCCACGTGACATACATTACCACTCATATGAAATATTGATCTCATGATAGAAGTGCTGATGTCTCCATCATGTGATGGATTACAGCAATGAATACCCTTGTTCTGGCTTTAGGAAAACATCCTCCTGGTATGCCCTCAAAGCAGCTGTGAGACTTTCAGAAGAGGCAACAGCAAAAAGGAAGCCATGCTGGTTATCCTGATGTGTGCATATCCTGTCCACTGGCTGTAGTTAGGCATCTGATCTAGTTGTGGCTTTACAATACACTGGGTTGTCACAGCGTTCTGGTATGTGATTGTTTAAGTTCAGTTTTCCTGACCAAAACAGATTTTCCAAGCAAACTTTCTAAAGCAGCCCAAGAAACAGAACAGATGTGAAACACATTGCCTAAGCCTACTTCACACACTTTACACTGGATTACAGGAAGACTGCAGAAGAACAGGATCTGAACCAGCTAAAAAATGATAAAAAAACATGAAATCATTTATATAAAATCAAGAGTATGAAATAAATACCTGCACATTTGGCACACACCACACACACAACCACTCCATTTCAGAATACTGAAGACGTTATGTCTGAATCGCTAGATTCACTAAAGAAAATCCAAAGAACAAATAAAACAGAAACTGAAGGAAGTTAACAAATAACAGGCCAGCTTCCCCAGTATTACACTTCAGAATACCCTAACCAAAGCTATTCCCTGACTGTATTTTAACCCAGCAGAAAGTTGCTGGGAATTCACAATGTTTAGAGGAAAACAATATGACATTTGTCTTTTTTTTTTTTTTGAGTTATAGTTTTCATAAAATACTCAGATTTGTACTGAAAACAAGACTAAAGAAAGGGGAGGATTTTTTTTTCTTTTTACCACTTTTTTTAAATGAGTTGAGTTGCCCTATTAAGAACAAAGCGCGAATTCTGAATTAAAGAGTATTGGTAACAAAAGCTTAAGCTTCATGGTTGCACTTCAATATTTACGCATTCTCACAAATAAGCTGTTGATTAACATCATACCTCTTTGATTTTCACTTCTGAATGCCAAAGTCTCCTTTACAATCAGAAAGAAATGCAAATGAATCAATAGTGATAGAAAACATTAAGAAAAAGGACAACCTTAAGCATGTTGGAAACAGTACACTTTTTCCTGCTCAAAATGGCTTTCCAGAAGATGACTTTTTTTTTTAAAAAAAGGAAAAGTTAAGATAAAACTGTTCGGAGGAATGAAAGTGAAGTCACAGGCAGATTATTTTGAATAAAATCACCCTGGGCCCTAGCATTAATAGTAATTTGGAAGTTGGAAGAAGATTTGTTTTAAGATCACAGAAACCACAACACAAGGGATCACTTCTCCTCCTTCATTATTTTCTCATCCCTTGAAAAGAAGTAGGCACCAGCATTCTTCAGGACCGGCTTACTAGATGGACCTAAGGCCAAGTCAATTTGAAATACGTTAAATAGAATTTCTTTTAAAAGAGCCCAACATCCTAAACATCAAAATGATCATGTCATAGGAATTGAACAAAAACACTTTTCTCTAAATGTCTTAGCCGACAAAAGAACAACTCCCTATTAACACTCCAAAATGGTATTAAGAAATTTTCAGCTGGGGTACTGCAGTACTTGGCGTGCAGACATATAAATCCATCCCTCTAATTCCTTAGTGCATACTTCTGGATTTCTGAAGAGACCACAGAACCTGGATGTCTTCTCAGTTTTCCTAAATGCCAATAAATTACCCGAGACATAGCCTTAATTTAGAATTTCTTATCTTGTTCTGCAACACAGCACTCTTACATTCCAAAGTAATAAAATAAGATTAAAATTGTTCATCTATATGTGAAAAGATTTGTATAGATAGGCAAAGGAACACACACAACTTCTGCAACGATTACAAAATAATTAACAACTAAATAATTTTTGACATAAAGACTTGCTATTACTACCTCTTGCATATCTTCTTCTCTGTTTACCTCTGCTACAACTTCAGTAGACTCAAAAACGTAAGCCAAATTCACAAGTTTTTAAATAACTAAACTCCCAAACCCACTCATCTCAAGTCAAACAAACCATACAGAATCCTCAATCAAGAGAAGAGATGCAGAAAACAAAAGGGGAACTACACCTCTCAATTCCTACTACCCTGTCCAACATTTAAAGAACTATCTGTTTTGAAAGATGACCTCTTTCAAGAAGGCTGCAATCATTTTTTTTTTCTCTACAGGATCAAAATAGGAGAGCTCTTTGTATTTTAGACATTTCTAAAAAATAATTATTGCTCTATGTGTATGGTATTTTTGGAAATGGTATGACACTTCAGTTACATAATAACTGAAGTGGTTTTTCCCAAGCATCACTTCTATTTTTGGTTCTCTTCCTTGTGCAGAAGTAAGTAATCCCTGTTAACGCACATGACGCAATGGTAAAAAGCAATAGCAGTCTTTCAAAGTAGAGTGATAGGCCTGGCAAACAATTTTTTTCTGGGCAAGCTGTTCCTCTTCCTCTCCAGTCCCTTGGAGGGAGTCCCTTGGAGATGGACCTTGATAATCCTCCAGCACTTTCTGCCACACGTATAGCAGTGAGAATCACCGTGAACTTAACCAGTAAGTCTTGCCACCTAGGGAGTTTGGGAACAGGGACTCGTAATTTACAGGAACATGGCACTGAATACTTGTGATGTACCTTATCTTAAACAACTAACGAAAGATGTCTGTGAGAATCTCTGCTAAAGCCACTCATCAACAAACCTACCGCTTCCCATCACAACACGTGTCACTCCTGTCCAATACACTCAAGGCTTTATAAGGACACAGAAAATGGCAATTGCTATCCCAAAGCACTTAGAAACTAACAAGTCAGACAAAACAAACCTTCTGAGGTTTCTCCAACACAAAGATATAGAAAGAATATACAACATGCTGTCTCTACAGTCTTCGTTTCATGTACCACACAAGCAACCTTTCCACCTCAGTTTCACCAGCATTTCAGCTTGCATATGAGAAGCAAACTCTCCCAGCTCCCATTCTATAATTGCTCCAAAGCCTCCAAGTTTTTCCTTCACAGCTAATTGAGGTTAATTCACTAGTATCACATGCCCCCCCCAACTTACCCTCTCACCTTTTCCCCAGAAGAAAATTGCCACAACATAATTTTTTTCTTAGTTAATAAGTACCCGAGTAGGGGGCACTAATTGCTACTTTGTTTTCAACTTCACAGAAGATGAAAAACTGTTTTTCCAGTAGCTTCAGAGTTGTAACCATCATCATTATTTTTATGCACTGCGATTGCTTTCACTAGATGCAACAGGTTCTCATTTTTTAAAACGTTGCTCAAGAACAGAAAAGATTAACTGATGTCATTGATGCCTATTGGCATTTTTAAATTCTGCATAGAGATCCAATAATGACAACAATAATAAAGGAGCCAGGAACTAAGCAAAAAGGACAGAGTACCCACTTCGCCGCGAGAGAGAACCGAGCGAAGGCAGCTGCGAAACTGTCACTTCCCACTCACTGCGATAGCACAAACAATCCCGACTTTCTCACAGAAGATACACTCATAACAACTACCACATTAAAACAACAAAGCCCAGCACTTCTGTGTGAAGAAGCAAGGTTATTTGTACCAGAACTTCTCAAGCAAAGGCTGTCCTACCTTGAAAATATAGTTTCTAATACCGTGTCAGCTTATAGCAACAAAATAAAAAGCTTTCAAAGCACAGAATCTAGCCTTAGGTTCCTAAGATCATGCAGAAAAACAGTTTCTTGGCAAACAAAATAATCATAAATACAATAAACTCTTCAATAACCCACAAACACTTTTTTGGTGGATGGGAACCTAATTTTAGGGTCTACATTTTATAAAATTCCTACCCCTTTTGATTGAAAAAAGATTTTTTTAATGTTAATTTAACAACAGAGACAGTCTCTGAAACTCTACAGCCACAAAGCTGTTGGTTTATGCCTACATACGAAGATGAAGAAAGACACCAGCAATAAACATTATAAACATTAAGTCCTTTTGCAAAAAGAGAAAGCCAAGAATTACTTCAAATCGGTAATGCTCCTAGAAAAGCTGAGCAGAATCAGAAGCAAACAGCAGATATACTCAGAGGCCTGCCACTCCTGAAGAAAAAAAAGTTGAAAGAGAAAAAAAAGAAAAAAGCAATCTACGAACCACAATGCTCTAGGAAGAGCAGCAAAACCAAAACCAGCCAAAACCAAGCACACCAACCAGCACCCAGCACCCCAGCAAGTGCAGCCAGACAAGAACCAGACACCTGCCCACCACTTCCTACCAGCAGCAGCACAGCGGTTTCACAAGTGCCATGCTTTACAAGCAGCCATCACTAAGAGTTTTCCAAAAGCAGCCCGCCGACCTCTGCAGGCCTTTACTGGAGGGAAACCTCAATCAGAAAGCCCAGTGCTGTCCCCATCAGGAAGCTGACCTAGGAAGGTAGGTGGGATAAAGCACAACTCACGCTACCAGCGCGCCAAATATTACTCAGTGAAGGAGCAGGTAGGACAGATTCAGTTACTACTCTTCAACGTTACAATGATCTGATCGCATCTTAAGGACTTCTGCACTTTTCACTCAAGCTAAAAAAGGACATGTAAAAGTAAAAGGTTGTAAATAAAGATAATCTATACAAGACCCGTAATGTGCATCTTGTGTTCTACCACTTGCTTGTGGGAAGCGCTCTCCCAAGGCAGAGCTAGCAGCCAGCCCAGGGAACCTGAGAGCTGCAATGATCACAGTTCCAGTCTTCAGCTACAAGAGGACAGATCAATACAGCACCTGTAATTCCTCACATCCTGTTTCCCAGGATGCATCCTTTCCCCCTTACAGTTGCTTTGTGAAGACTGTAACATTTAAGGCAGACAAAAAACCAAAAACAACAAACAAAACAAAAACAACCTTCAAATACTCATAAAATAACAACCCTTTATAAAAAAATCTGATGGCAAATACCAGACTGCAACTTTTTTTTTTTTTTTTTTAATTTTCACTCAAAAACCAGTAGGCCCTTAAATCCAAAGTTTTTGTAAGTATGGTACGTCCCTAACTTGCAACATCAAGCATACTGAAGTTACTGCACACTAACAACAGGCCTGCAATATTCCCAAACCCAGCAACCTGACCTTTGTTCCAATTTGCACACAGACTTTGCATCCTTTGGATTAAGTTTCAAGAAATACTAAATTTCTAAATAACCCACCATCCTTCAACTAGTCAGTTACATGTAAGATGAAGCACTCAGTACCAATCAATACATGCCAACTAGAGATTTACCTTTTCTAATAGCTGGGCTGAGTCACAGTAAGAACAGCAGTTCCCCTACCAACACTACCACAAGTGCATCAATTGGAGGGAGAGCTTTCTGTGTTACCAAATTGGCCAAGAAATGGCCAGTTAATATTTAGCATAACAAAATGCACCCAAAAAATGCATACTCACTGTTAAGCCACTGTCTCCCCCCCTTTAGCCTCATTGGGGGTGTAAGGGCATTGCTGCAACAGTTCATCAGCCTAACAGCTGCTGTGTACAGTTAACAGTGGCAGAAACGCAGCACAACAATGAGATACTCACTATTATTTGGGTTATTTGCTTACTTATAAATTTAAAAAAGCTTGCTCTCCTTCAATGAACCAACTCCATTTATGAATAAATACAATATAATTAAGAGTAGACTTTATACCAAGATTAAATACTCATTACATTGCACACTAGGTAACATGACCAATCCTGTGACTATCACGCTCTTTTCAGTTAAAACAAAACAACAAAAAAAAACACATTGCAAGTCCATGCAAACTCATTACATGGTCCTTCTTGACAGCTGTGATTTGAGCATCAAATTGCATGTTGTCTAACACTACTATTGCATTTGGCTTCGTTTCAGTGATTTCAGTAATGAGGGAAATCACTGCAACTATTTCACATCCTCACACATCAAAAAGAAGCCCTTTCTGCAGCTTGGTGAACAACATGGCCATGACTCTCACACCACCACTGCTCGTGTGAATTCTCTGCTATTAGCTGACACAAGTTTAGATTTAGAGGATACACTGGCATAAAAAACTATTTTCTTTTTTTAATTAAGCATAAAAATGATGTCTTTTTCAGGATGGCACAAACTGTGGGGATTCCCTTAACCCAGACAGCCCAGTGTTATCTTTATGCATATGAACCAGACTGACCAACATTCACGATTTCCTTGGGTAACTTTAAATCTTTTCCCAGTAGCTATATCAAGTTTACATCTACATTCAACAAAGCAGCAAGGAAAAACACTTCACTATCAAAAACATGCTTATATTTAGAGTGCTCAAGGATAAGTATTTTGAGAGAAGAAAGACTTGTTTGGGTTTATTTTACCAGGAATTTCTTCACACAATGAAGTTGTGTGAACACTAATTTCAGGTGAAGGAATCATGCTTTGGAGGCTCTGCCAATTTAAACCAGTTTAAAAGTCAATTTAATTGAGTGCAATCTTGTTCAGATTGAATCTAATTTTATTAAATGATCTTTTCCCCAGTCTCTTAATACACTGTACAGAATATCAAAATGTAGAGCACAGAGGGAACCAGTTCAATTTGGCTTAAAATAACTATATCATCAGAGTAGTGCATTTGGCATTGAAATGATACAATAAAAAAGAAAACAAAACAAACACACCTTAACAGGTAGTCCTCTAACAGCCACATCACTTGAACTTTGTTGAAGACAAAAAGTTGTTTTAAACTATAGAAACATAACAAAAGAGTGATGATCCCAACTAGCCAAATCAACAAGGCCAGTCAGCAACTGCTCAAAGGACTTTCATTCAAACCAACCTCAAGAGGAACCGCAAAGAAAGTGGCATGACTACTCTGCCTTTTTCCAAGTTCTGAGATCTTTTGCAAGCTGGTAAAAAAAACTGAAAGTGTTCCAAGTTAATAGGTGTGTGTGAGCACACGTGCTTTATTATTACAAAGAATTTTACTCCCTTTTCAGTTGTTTTCTCCAGAAGTGCCTTCAAAAGGCTTGAATGAAAAAGTTTGTGCATTTGTAGGTTCTGGTAATACATGCAAGCACAGGCACAGACTATTGCTTCCAACAGAAATTCCACTGACAACCAAGTGTCCATATTGAAATACAGCCTTCACTGTTATTTTAAAGCAGAAGGCATTGCCACTATTGTTTAACATCCTGTTTATTCAATTGCTGATGCTCCTATTTCAATCAATTGTTGCTCTAATAATTAACCTCACAAGGATGCTTCAAGTCAGCAGTGCCTTTTCTTCTTACTAGCCAGGTCACCCACTGAGAGATTTCAAGACTGTAGTAATCTCTTTTAGCATTCACTGGTAAATTTTTATACACTCGTTCCTGGGCATATACCTTCAAGTGCTACTCATTATAGAATAGATGCTGGATTTCAGAAAAAAAAGTCGAAGTAATACATCTTTGCCCTGAATTTGTTAAATGATATAACCAAGTATCATTTTGAATATGACGAAATACCATACAGATCAAAGAAAAATAAAGTTCTCTCTATAAACAAGAAAAGTTTTGTTGGTGACAATAACTGTGAAATCAACTCCCCCCCAACTCCTTTTCCCTGCAGAGCTTTTTTTTTTTTTGTATTAAAAAAAACTACAATCCTCTGTTTAAGCAAGTGCTAGATGTTGGAAGACAGTATTTTGAAGGCTTTCTCTACTCTGGTTATAATTCATGTATAACTCTGCACCACATCCCTCTGCAGTTATATTAGACAGGTTTGCAACATCAGCTTTGATTATAAGTCAACGTAATAGGATTGTCACACTGCACTGCTCCTCCATGCACTCTACTTAAACTCCTCTCCCACAAGGAAATCGCAGCATTTTCTCCGCATCTAAGTGACCCACTAAAAGCTCCTCAAGACCTATTTCACCTTGTCTAATCAGTTCATTTATTCTTCCCTCAAATCACCTGCCTTACACAAGTCAGGTAGCAAAGAATTTTATATAGAAGAATCACATCAAGTTGTCAAAACTCCAAAGTACCTCTTACACGTGAAAATTCTTCCATTAAAGACTTGTTTTATAATTTGAATGAAAAATTATTTTACAACTATTATAAAGAAAATGTATTGCGCAAACTTCTCAGTAAAAGGTAGAATTCTGTGGTGGAATTCCAGAGATGCTTATCAGCCTCTTGGATTGTTTGTCCCATGTGTTAATTCATTAATCTATACAACACGAAATGGCTTCTTCCTCTAAAATCTGGCACACATTCATTCCCCATACGCATCTCAAAGCGAAGTTCCATGACACAATCTTCATAATTAAATTATGTGCTAGAAAGGAGGGGAGGATCAGAATATCACTGCAAACAAGATCTTGCTTAAAGGGCCAGAGTTGTACAGCACGGATGGAAGCCTATTTTGATATACCATGCTTGCATTTCATTGCCTCCACGACTTGTCAGTTTATAGCCCACATTATCCACTTCCAACAGACTAAAGGCTGCACATAAAGGCAGGAAGAAAACTTGGCAGATCGCAGGTAAGGAAACAAACGGGTCAAGCCGACGCTGATCACCGCAACCTGACGTAACACAAACTTTGCGAGGCCCGCCGGCCCCCGAAGCAGACGGCAGCCCAGCCGCACGACCCGACTGCCGGCGCCGTGAACTTTTCCGCCGCTGCCGTACCCCAGGAGCCGCACCCGGGGCAGGCGGCGGGCCGGCATCCCCCAGCCCTTTGTAGCGATGCCGGGCGGCTCCGAGGCCGCCCCGCTGCGTGCCGAGGAGAGAGGGAAGGGGCCGGCCGAGGACAGCGACACCCAGGCGGCACGGAGCGCCCCGGCCGCGCCGCTCGGTCCCAAGCCGGGCGGAGCCCCCCAGGGTGACCCCGGGCCCCGCCGATCCGGCAACGACCTCTTGCCCCGGCCGTGCTGCGGGCGGCCGGCCCGGCTGCGGTTACCTGGTCCCTGAGGCCCCCGCTGCAGACGGCCGGGCCCCGGCGGCCGTCCCCGCGCCCCGCCGAGGCGGCCCGGGGCTGCCCCTCTCCTCCGCGCCTGGCAATGGCGGCGGCCGCGCCGCCCCCCCGCTCCGCGCTCACTGGCTGCGCCACTTCATGTGACCGAGCGGGTCCCTCCCGGCGCAGCCCTTTGTGTCCGGGGCACCGGGGAGGCCGCCCGCCGGACGGACGGCTCGGGGAGGGGGGCTCGGCGCCCGTGGAGGCGGCGGGGCCGGGGGGGGGGGGGGGAGCACGGCGGCCGCCCCCTCCCCGCCCGCCTCTCCCCACGCCGCTGCCCCGGCCCCTCGCTCACCGCGGCGCGGGCGGCGGCGGCGCCGCAGCAGGTCGGAGGCGGCCGCCATGTTCCCGCTGCGGCAGGATGGAGGAGAGAGCCGCCCGCCGACCGACCGTCAACTGCCGCTAGGGCGCCCAGACGCGCCCGGCCCCGCTCGGCCCGCGCCCCCCTCCTCTGCCGGCTACGGGGGTGAGGGGAGGGGGGGAGCGGGGGAGGGCATTTAAAAAAGAAGCCTAACGGGAACTCACGGGCTCGCCGGGCTGTGCGTCACGCCGGGGTTACGTCCTGCGCGCGCCGTCATGACGTCATCGCGCAAGCTTCCCGACCTCCCCCCCGTACACACACAGACACACGGACACACAGACAGACACACACACACGCACGCACCCACCGAGCAACACGCGTCCCGGGTGGGGGGGGCGCAGCGCGCATGCGTGCGACGTTCCCGCGCCAGCGCTGCCCAGCCCCCTCCCGCGGCCAGACGGGGGGCGGGAGGGGGCGCGCCCCCCTTCCCGTCGGCGGCGCGCGAGCGGCCGTTAGCGGCGCGCGCCTCTCCTTCAGCGCCGCTGGGGCCACGCGCGTTGGCCCCGCGGGGTAGCTGCCGGCAGCGCTGTGAGGGCAGTTAGGGACTGTCCCCGCAGGCGTGAGGGAAATGTGACCTAAAAGAGCCTTCCCCGAAAGGCGGAGTGCCTCCCGCCCCGGCGCGGCCGCTCCTCACCTGCGCCAGGCTTGCCAGCGGGCTCGGGAGCGGGAGGTCAGAGCGTGTGCTGCCTAGCGGTGCCTTTGCCACAGAAAGTGGAAAACTAGGTCAAACGCTGAAGGAGCCGCACAAAGGAGGCAGAGTCCTGCAACGAGCAGCGTCTGGCAAAGGATGTGACAGGGCAGTGTGAGGCAGGAGCATGAAACCCGAGCGAAGCAGCAACGTGAGGGGAGAAGAGAGCCACAGGGGCGGTCAGTCCTTCCCGAGGGATCAGGGAGGACAGGACCCTGAGAAAGTAGCATTTGATGCCAATTTTCCTTCAGATTGATGGTTCTGCTGGCAAACCCCGACTCAAAAGGGCAGGGCTTCAAGCGAGACAAGTAAATTGGTGAATTAGGGACTGCTTTGATAAATTGATAAATTAGACTTTTCCTGCAGATTTGCTAGGCCCAAAGGATTTCACACTAGAGCGAGGAGGTGATGAGGCAACTTCAGAGGTGTGAGCGGCTGTTGCTGAGAGCTCATGAAGACTTCAGAAGAGGAAAAGGAAACACACAGCACATATCATTCAAAGGGGAGCATAGGTAGAGCCAGGAACTGTCAATCATTCCAGCCTCCATTCCCAGAAAAGTACTGAAGCAAATAATCACACATCTTTAAGTATATGGTAGCTAATGAAGTGATAAGTTACAGCCAACATGGATTTGTCAAGAAAATCATATCAAGCCAAACTCATTCCATGTGATGACAGTCTAACGGACCTTTGGTAGGAGTAGCAGTAGGTCTGTTATGGCTTGACTTAAGTAAGGCTTTTGATGCTGTCTCAGAGAACTCAATAACTGAGCAAGCAAAAGAAATACGATCAGAATGAAATGACTGCGGTGGTGCAAAACTACTCAAAAAGCAAGCAGCAATGCTTTACTTTGAAAAATAGCAGAATATAACAAATGTGGTTCCTTAGGCCTGGATATGTCCTGGGTCTGGTACCAAGTCTCTAATTACATGAATGATAGGGCACAGTTTACATTGATTGGATTTGCTGGCAATACCAAACCGGGGTAGCTGGAAGAGAACAGAATAGCAGGGCAAAAATAGAATTCAAAATGTTCTTGACAAACTGGTTGCAGAAATAGGATGCAATTTAATAAATGCACGTGCCAATTTCTACATTTAAGTAGGAAGATAACTGCACAATTACAAGACTAGGAACAGATAAATAAATACCAGGTCTTTAGAACAGGGGCTGGGGATCACAGTAGATCACAAACTGAACATGCGTCAACAATGTCACACTGTTGTGAAAAAAGCCACAGTACAGAGATGTGTAAACAGAACTGTCATATCTAGGACGTACGAAGAATTTATCCTCATATTTAACACTGGTAAAGCCTTGCCTGGAATACTGTGTTCAGTTTTAGGGCTCTGCCTTTCAAGAAAAATGCGTCTTTTAAAATAGACCGACAGAAGAGAGTCCAGGAAATAAACAAAAACAACAACAACAAAACAGGAATTTCAAAAGATGTGACACTAACTGAAAATAGGAATGATTAAGATTTCCTAGTCTAGAAGAGAGAGGACCATAGGAAGGAAAATACATTGTTCACTAAATCCACCCAGGAGAAGACAAAAAGTAGCAGTTTCAAACTGTACTGAAGGAAATTTAGGCTAGACATTAGGAAAAGTTTTACTATGGTATGAATAAATAAAACTGCTATATATTCTCTGGAGGGTTCTGGAAACTTCGTTCCCATTTTTTAAGGCTGAGTTAAAAGATCAGAAGCATTGGACTCTGCTGTGAAGTAATGGAGACACACTAGGCAGTCAAATTTTTTTTCAGCATCATTTTCCATAACTGCAATTACTATCCAGGTATCTGTTCTGATCCTTTTTTTTTTTTTGATAGAAATCCCAGAGACATTTAAAATTTAATGTGTTGGTATGATCTTATGCACAGGTGTAGATATCCCCTTTGGGAGTCTTTGTCATATTGAATTCTGTATAACTGTGTGGCAACATGTCACATACTCATTCGCTAATTTACAAACTTTATATAACACTACAAATCCCACATTTACAAATAATGTGTTTGTTAGTACTCATGTAACTAGTGTGAATTAAGGCTTTTGCCTTTTTTTTTTTTTCATGGTAACAGATGAATATTTCCTCAGAATCCATTAAACTTTGGGGTTTCTCCAGAGCTTGCCAGTTAGAAGGCAGCGTGAACAGTTTATATTATGGGACTGAGACCTACCAAACTCATCTCATTAGAGATGACTAAAAGGCCATTAAATGGGACGATTTTTAATCTCCACTGAGTTCGACTGAATTCAAACTGATAGCCCACAGGCAAAAGGCTATAAATTTCATTAACAGTACCCTGAAGCACTTAGTCCCCTAATGAGTGCTAATGTTACTCTTCTGAGAATTAAGCTTGTTTTCTGAGAAGATACATTTATAAAATCAAGTTCTGATATTTTGGAGCATGTATGTATGGTTTTCCACTGCTCTTAAACAAAAGAAACATTGTTATCTCATACAATCAACAGATTTCCTCTAAGAGTCTTGGTAATATGTTCTCCATGCTAACAAAAATGCAAACAAAAACATGGAAAAGCAAATATTAATACTACCTCTCTATTTCATGCTAAAAATATTTACATATATTTCATATATATACATATATTTCATATATTCAATATATACATATATTTCATGCTAAAAATATATACATATATTTTAAACACCAATTATTTTAAGGCAATCACACTCACTTATATTTTGTCCCCTAGCAGATAATTTTTAAGCAGTAGCAATTCCTCCTTCAATTCTGTGACAAATAATTGAAGGAAAATACCAAATTCTATGAAAGTATTATCATATAGAAGAAGATGCAGTGTTTTACTATAACAAGTAAAATGGATAGCATAAGGAAAGCTGAACTTTAGTTCTACTGCTGCCAAATCTCACAGTTTTATTAAGAGCTTAAAGATATTTAGCATTGTATTTAGTACCTCAACTTATTACTTGACCTAAAATTCCCAATTCTATAAACAGGACTGAACTCTATAAAAATACTTATGATCCACACATTGTGGATACAGATTCAGTGTGAATTCATGGAGGCCATAACTGCAACATTTCATCAAAATGGCAGTGTACTAAAATGACTAGGGCTATGTCCAGTCATGTCACAACCCTTGTTTTGATTTCTGATTATGCCAGCTGTGACACGTATGCTTATAATACGTGAAAATTGGTAGATTATCTTAAATGTTGCATGCTGGGTTAAAACGAGTTGAGAAATATATACAAATACAAAAAAAAAAAAATCAGTCTAATTTTGGATGACAGAAAAAGGCTCCATTGAGGCACTCCAAGATCAGTGAAAGAATGTGCACAACAAATAAAGGACCACAAGATATGACTCTTGAAAATTAAGACCCATACTGCACAGTTGGCTTTTTATTTCCATGAATTCTGTCTGTGAACCTGTATTATTCCTCCACTGATGCAGAAAAGGCCTAATAATGGTTAAAACAGCAACTGAAAACCTCTTGAGAAAAGGTTGCTACCTAGTTCTGCTTGGTCTTCAAAATGGTTTTATAAAGCTCATATCAAAGCAGGCTCTTTCATGTTAGCAGCAAAATATGATTAATTGAAACCAATTTGGAAACTGTTTTTTCATATAAACATTTTTGTAGATGATACTACAGAGGGAGAGTTGGAGCAGGTCTAAGCTGAAGCATTTTGAATGAAAGAAGATCACAAATGCTTCCTTGCAACACACACAGCAAAATCCCAAATGCCTGGAGGGAAAAACTTTTTAATGATAATTTCTTACATTTATATAGCACCTTTTATTCCCTGGGACCCCAAGCACTTCATTAACTCTATGCAAAAAAGTAAAAAGCTTCACCATGGAAATACAGCCACTATATGCATCACTCTGAAAATTTCATTTTCAGTTGACACATTTCTTTCAATACCAAAATACTGTGGTTATCCTGTACATATGAACAAAAACAAAATCAGAGAAAATATTAGATTACATATTTTTGAGACATAGAACAATTTAACCCTGTGTGATTTGCAAATAGCAATGCACTTATGTAATGGATACATTGCATTAATCCCATCCATTTCCCCTCTCCATTTCTACTTCTATCTCATCTTCATACTGTCACCTTTGGTAGAAAATTTTGTCTTCTGTAACATTCCAAAATGGGAATGATCCTTGATGTCAGAATTTCAGACAAAAATTGGGTTTATAGGAAAAAGTAGCATCTTTTATTAAATTCACTACTATAAAGTACTCACTACTATGAAGTGAAAAAGTAGAAAAGTTTTGGAGTACTTGAGACCTAATGCTTTTCTTTTTTTTAGCTAAGATGGATGTTTTAAAAAAGCATGCTACCTCTACTTATAAAGTTTTCTTGTCATCATTTGCAGACCCTTCGAATCACAAAAACAAGCCCCCAGAAACATCATGTGAAAGATCTGTGTGTTATTGGTCACCTTACCACAGTTTTTCTTTTCATCCTACAGAGATGTTTCCAATTTCTTGGCCTTTCTTACAACGATACCATTTCATCAATATCAACAAATTTAGGAACTCAATATACTGGTCGTTTTTACAGAGTAATTAGCGTATTTCTACTGAAATTTTGAAGAACTAATAGCAGAATTAATTTGAGCAGTTTGATTTACCTAAAGATTGTAAAAATTGAAAGAGGAAATAATGACAACTGGTTTTTTGTTTGAGCTGTTGATTCATGTTTCGTTGGCTTGCTTGTTTCACAGGCTTTTTCGAAATACAGTTGTCAACGTTAATTAAAGAGGACTGTCTAGTCTTGTCTTTCTCAGACAGAAACAAATCTATTTTACTCAGAATATAAATTTATTCTCTGCTATTAATCAAGATATTTTAATCATTTTTTTGTCAGTATCAATTAAACTTTCAGAATTACCTGTAAAACAGTGAGAGGGCAGTAAGAATGTATAGGTGAAGTTATATGTCACTACAGCCTTTGACTCTCCTAACAGTAATCCCAAGATAAGGGTGGTCCTGAAGTACAATACTCTGCAACAGAAGGATATTTGGAAACGCTTTCTGGGGAAGTAGTTTTACTCGCCACTATGAATTGCCTTTAGAACCATCATACTGTTTTAAATCTCTCACCTAGGAAAATATTTCCAAGTTAAATAATACAGACAACTGCCACTTTGTTTTCCTTTTTCTAGGTTTCTGTCCATGGACAGTAGCTGGAAAATACAGTATCTGTTGCTCAGACCTGCTCCTGTTGGCTAAGACTACTCCAGCAATTACAACAAAGCTTCTGTCACAAGGACACCAGCTATGTATCCAGCCTCCCACAGCTGCCTCCTGTTTTCAGTCTCACCAGTAAGAAGTGTTATTGTCATCTGCCACTGATCAGAGAGGAGCAGCTCCTGGGACAACACTGTCTGCCTGGCACACAAGGCTCCATTCTTCTCTGCTCCTCAGGTACCACCATAATAAACGTTATTAATTAGCAAATCCTAGATTAATTATCAATAGACCAAATTAACCATGGTTTTTATGCTTATTTGCTTTTATCTTGCATTATTCTAATCCATCCCACATTAAAAAGGAGATAGTTAATCCTACATCTTTGTTCCCTTCAGGAGGAGCTGACACCTCTTTTCTCATGTCTGAGTTACTGAGCTCAAGTCTCATAGAATTCAAAGATCACAAGAAGGCAGATTAGAGCAGGAAAATACCACCATATATTGTAACACTGACCTTCTTAAAAACAACAATGTATTGCCTTGGAGGGTTGCCATTTGCATCATGCAGGAAGTATTAATATAAGAAAATGTGCTATGAGCAACATAACTGTAACAAATTTCTTCCTGAGTCTGCTGATGAATTATAATTTAGTGAGAGAGGAAGAAAGCTGTAGCAGAAAACTGGCCTTCAGCAGATGATGGAAAGGACCTAGATATAATAGGTATAAATTGTCATAGTTCTGCTTAACCCAGTCTGATGATTCAGTTCACATTATAGTCCTGAAATCGCCCACAGAGAAGACAGAGTAATTTCAAGTTCTCTCTCTCAATTGTCACACCAGTAACCTTAACATACCCCTGCAGAGGAAGGGTTCATTAGAGTCCAGCTCCTACCACTACCAACTTCATGCCTGATCTTCAACTTGACCACCCAATGCTGGCAAAGAATTGCCTATGAGAAGGAAACAGCACCAGGCCATGGTGCACCAGGGTGCCATGTTCTGGTCTTCCAGCTGTGTCACGCCCCACCTCTCCCTACACCCACCTCTGGGACTGGCATTAGGGGCACACCCATGACTAGGACACATAGTGGAGTCCTGAGAAATTTTAATGTGGGGAGTTAGTAACAATGACCCTTTTAGCCATGCTCCATCTCCAAATTTGTATTTGTGACTCCTACACATCCCAGTGAGGGACCCAGGTAGGGAAAGCCACACAGGGAAAGCCACTTCCCTCAGCTGATCACTATTTCAACACACCCACATGGGGATAAAAGTTTTTGCAGCCAATCCCCACCATTTCTGTACTTCAAGGTCACCTGGCCAGTCAGAAGTAAGGACAACGGTCCAAGTGAAGACATTTTTACCAGAAAATGTAGCCTTTAGAGGCAAGCGCTCTATGTTGAAAAATGAAAAAAGAACAGGATCTCTCAGTTGTGGTTGGCATTGCCAGGGTGTCACTACATACCAGGCAGGATTTCAAACCGCCTTCTTTTCCCCATAGCTTCCTATTGTCCTGCCCTGCAGCTCCTGCATAGTAATTGTGAATTCTTGCATTAAGTCAAATGGACATACACCCTCTTGTCCTTATGCTTGACAAAAACATTTACGTCAATCTTTGTTATCATCTGTTTGTAGAGCTCCAGAGGTTTGTGCGTGGGAAGACATAATAACAATATTTAAAGAAGTAAAGAAATAAAAAAGCACTTTATTACTATTAACGTGAAAGTACTGATGAGCTTATTTTGTCTTTAGATAAGATCACAGCAGCAGAAAGTCTGTTTGATATGCCATACCTTCTGTTTGTTTCTTAATTGTAAGGAGTTTGGTTTTGATCAAGACAATTAATTATGAATATAGCTGAGTTTTCTAACATCAGAGATAAAGCTTAAAAAACTACAAAAGCTTTTTTAGAGTATAGTGTACTGTATAGGTAAGTATATATCTTCAGGGCATGAAAACAGACATCTTTGTAATTGAATCTTGAAAAGGAGGGAAAAATATATGAAACTGTGATAGTTTCTGACAGGCTTAGAGTTAACATCCAATTTTGAAAAATTATTTATCAGATTTTGTGGTTGCTCAGAACCAGTATATAGCATGGTAGGTTTGTATATCTCATATCTCATTTTGACCACTGGAATATAAAGTCTCCTCTCGTAGAATAAAATTAATGTCAAAAAAGAAAAGAGCGAGTTAAAACCTAGGGTTATTATTATGAGAGATTTATTACCCAGGAACTTTTTTCTTTCCAATCTCCCTGCCAGTCCCTCGCTATACAAAGAAAGGAGAAGCATCTCCTAGTTTCTCAGCTTGGCTACATCCTTTACCACTCATCTGCCAGAAAGTATCTTCAGTGCAATGATCAAAGCTATATTAAAACTTTTGCTTCTCTCTTGTTCATCCAGTATTTCCAGATCGTATCCTGCATATACTCTCAGATGAATTATTTGTGCAGCAGTTCACTTGCTATTATCCCTTTCGAGAAATATTGTCTTAGGTTTGGGATTTGCAGGCAGATCTTATAGTATAATATTGCTGCTTTTAGTATGAAGCTCATAGGAACATAAAACATCTCATTATAAGCTCAGTGAAATAGCTGCAAAGACTTTAATGAACTTTCAGCAAGGCTCAAAGAAAGAAAATTCCAACACTAAATTCCTAGTAATAGAAATCTACATATTTAAAATGACTGTAACATAGTTATTTTGGTATCTTGGAATGCAACCTGAGTAGAGGTTTCTCAAACAAAAGAATGAAGAAACTTAGAGGAACAGTCATGTTCACTTTGTCCCAGTTTCACATTACTTGGCTTTGGATTCCAATGATGTGTTCAAAGGTCAGTGTGCAGAAATGAGCTCAGGTAGGGCTTTGGAAGTGTATTTTTAGTTAGAGCATGCAGACAATTCATAGAGTGAAAATGTGCTATCTGTAACAGCAGAATAGTCAGTAGAGTAGTTCCATTTGGGGAATTGCAGCAAAAGAAGCTATGTCTGAATGTTCTCAGGAATCTCTGAAATCATATTAAAATTAAAATCTCTGAAAGCGTGTTAAAATTCCTCCATAAGAAGTTATATGTGAATGATCATTCAAATACACCTTCAGCTTTGAGTAACAATGTTCATATTCTGCTCTAAAACAGAATTTTTACTTGCTCTACTCAAGAGAATCTAATTTTGAATCATTACAAGAGCCAATGAGGTAACAGTGATTTAAAATTTCATGTAGACATCTTAATCAGCAGGTCATTTAACCCAATCAGTGTAAGAGTGAGAGTATTTTAAAAGTATCCCATTTATGAATAAGCGATAACCATGTCTTTGTCACATTCTACCAATTACACATTCTAAAAGAGGATGGTGTCATCACATTTGTGATAGTACATTAGGAAGCACAGCTTTTCACAGTGACTGTTAAAATGGCACATGCTGGGGAAAACAGTGTTTATCAGGATTAATTTAAGACAATAGGTACTCACTAAGCATGAATTGTATATGATCACTTCCATCGTTCACGTTGCAGTTTATCTGATCCCTTATAAAGGGATTGAGATCATACTGAGAGCTCATTTTAGTCTTAGATACTGGCCGGCAGGAGCTGACTGAATTCAACTCTCACGCCTGAGGAAGGCAAGCAGTAGCCTGCAGCACACAGCACTCCCAAACTGCAGCAGGACAGCGCAGTGGGCAGTTGTGGCCAGCAAGGGTTTTGGGGAATGATGACTGCCTGTCCTTTCAGGAGTTTCATCTGGTAGGCTGAGAAAAACTAGTAATGCCTAACAAAGTTTGCACTGATCAAGCAGCTCTCCAGCAGGCTGTAAACACCATCTGAGAGGACGGACTGCTTTTGTTGCTTAGGGCCCACCAACAGATGACTCCACAGAACTTCAGGAGGCTGATACCAGATGCTAGCAAGAGGGAAGGGCTGGAAATGGTGGGGAATCTCCAGCACACGGAGCCACCATTTCAAAGCCCAGGCACCTAGGAAAATTGAAATTTTCTTTCTTTGAGTCTTGTTGAAAGCTCAGGAACTTTTGGGTCACTGTAAGTACAGCTTGGGCAGAACAGCCAGTTAAAGAGCCCTTGAATGCAGAGGAGATGGGAATCATGGCAGCAACACAGGGGCCGCCCCTACATACCATGAGAGGGCTCCAGCTCTTTGTCACATCTGCATGGCACAGCAAATGAGGCACATCTGCCCCACAATGCTAGCAGAATTCCATGTAAGGCCATTTGAGTACTCACATGACATTAGCAGATTTCCACCACATACAACCCACAACCTACACATTCCCTACCTTTATATAAAAATAACCTCACAGATCACCACCCTTCTGGTCTGACTGCAGCAACCCATTGTGAAGAACTGCCATTCCTGAGGCTGGGGAATGCTGGGCAAGAGAGTAGGAGGCCCTACAAAGGCAGGGAGAGAAGTAAGGTCCCTGCACCAACACAAAGATAGTCAGCATCAAGATACCATGCAGTGTAAAATAACCCCCACAATTAGCACTAGCACCAAGAATGCCTCAGGTGCTGCTCCCTCACACATCAAGAGCATGCCTGTGCTGCCACAGGCTGCCCTCGCTGAAATCACGTTTGACCCTATACACACATCACCAGTACCTTCTGGGACAACAAGGAGGTCACTTCAAAGTGAGCAGCTGCAGGAACACTGAGTATTTTCTAGTATTTCTCCTCAGCCCAGCACTGATGCTGAGGGCAGTCACAGGTGTGGGGAAGGGCATGAGAAGAGGTAGTTCTGGATAGGAAATGGTGAACCAAGCCCAGCTTGCTGGCTGGGAGAGCAGGGCTCCTGCTCAAACAATCACCGGGCGTACTTGGTTTGCCTGTTAGTCCAGTCTTTGCATGCAGGCAGCATCTGACATATTTGAGGACATGCCACATGAGCTTGCTGAGTCTGTAACTGAGAAGAGATAAGCACAGCCTGAAGACCATATCCCTACCTATGCTTCACCTTCCCTGGGATAGCCAGCACCTCTGTGGCCTCTCAGTAAATTCTCGGACAACCCACTCAGGCCTTACCTACGCTTCAGAAACAGACTCTGTAGTACCCTCCTTTTTGCAGACTACGTAGAGAAGTTGGTCACGCTTCCTTCTGGGAAGGAAGGTTGTTGCTCCTCCTCTGGGTTAATAGAAGCAAGAAAAGCTCATCTTGTAGCTGTGGCTTCCTAAGTGTGGGGGAAGACTGGCTATGAGGTGGCCAAAGTGCTTGCAGGTGGCAGCCCAGGGCCAGGTGGAGAAGGCTGGGCAGGGGAGGCACAGAGGACGTGTCACTGCAGACGAGAGGGCTGCATGGACAGATGGTGCTGAGCAGGTCTGGGCTGGTATGGCACGCTTGCAGGTGCAGAGCTGCAGTACAGGTGCCAGGCCATATGGCTCTGTTGGACACGTATGAGGGTGCTCCAGGGAGAAGCACTGAGGAGTGGAGGTAGTCCAGACCATACTGGGAGGTAGGTTTCAGAGAAGGTTTCTGAGGAATGTCCCCCCAGCATCCTACCTGGGGCACTCCCAGGGAGCCCCGGAAGGCACACAATGCAGGCAATAAAGCCTTAATGGCAGCACAGGAGCACTTCTACTGGGCAGAAGGTCATAGCTGGCTAGCTGGCCTCCCTGCGCCTGCCAGTTCTTCTGCTCCAAGTCAGATGAGGACACTTCACTTGCAGGGCAGCTGAATGAACAAATTCCATTTCCCAGTATGAACAGGAAAATTAAACGGCTTGGGGAGTTCCCCACTGCTTATCTGGAAATGTCTTGTGAGTAATTAACTCTGCACCAGAACGGAAAAGCAACCTAATATGAAATGTAGTATGCATAAACGTCAACCACAGTGCCATCCTAACCATGTGATCCTTTCTTCCAAAGGTCATACAATTTTCAAAAGCATGCCTTTGATGAAGTGAGAGAAAAAATCTCAAATCCCGTATTCATTTAGAAATTACAATTTTTTTCTTCCTTTTTTCCCCCCCTTTTTTATATAGTTTCTTCTTAGCCCAGTATAAGTAGGAACTATCATGGAAGAGCTTGTAGAAAGAATCCAATTTATTTATTTATTTATTTTACTTCAATGGAACTACATGTGTACAGGGGCTCATTTTGTCCAGATTTAATCCTTCTCTTCTGGAGCCTGGGAGACTTGCAGAAGGAGAGCCTGGATATCTTTTCACTTTGTTTTACGGGAATATTATTTTGATTATCATTTTACTACTATTTAAAAACCCTAGAAGTTCCTGCAGCTGTTTGGTCACGTAATAACAGACAGGCTCTAATTTCTCATGCATGGTACCCAGCATGGTGTATCAGAGAAAAGGCCCCAAACCTGCTCCTGAATTCTAATAAGCGCGTGTGTCACTTTGTAGATCAGAATCCTGTCCAAATTCTGCAAAGTCTAACAGAACAACAGTTGCCAAATGACAAAACCTATCAGAAGAAAGAGAGTAAAAAGGCACGTCTTTGTTTCAGATCTTCACAGCTTCAGTACTGGCAAGAGAAATGTCAAGGTTTCCAAAATAAAGCCAGTTAACCACTGTAACTGCTATTAAATATAAACAAGGACATAAAAATAGAGATGTTGGAAGCCAGGATAAGAACATTTGAAACAGTAGCTATGTATACAATGACAGTTGTTAGCATCGCCTGCTCCTGGGGCTGTGCAGCACCACCAGCTGCGGCCACACAGGGAACAGAGGCAGGAACCTTTAGGGCCTCCAGCACCCAACCGGCCAGGGGCAGTCCCAGGCCAGGTGGTTGTGCAGTGATGCTGCAGCCTGGTGGGAGCAGTAACGGGACTGCAGAGACACACATCTTGCTCCTCTTTACTGTCGTGCAGGAGACGTGCTATGCAAGGAAGCAGCAAGACTGCTTTCGCTGCCATTTGCCCCAGTAACTCCCCTCATCTTAGCTGATTCAAGCAAGCTAAATTCAAGACAGTAGCCCAGTTGTTTTAAAGGCTCATAGCCAGAGAAGAATGGATTAGATCTATTCTGTTGCTGTGGCAGTAAGACAATATGTGCTAACATCCTAAACCAGATAAAATAACTTGGAAGATAATATGAAAGTGAGAACTTAATGGGAATTAGTTAGTCTCTTAAAAATATCACTATTTTCCTTGCATAGAGACAGCTGTTGAATAAATGCACTGCTCAGCACTGATCATCCATATGACATAGTAGATGAAGATGGTGTTTTCCTAAGTAAGAATTATGCTCTTGCCTGTACACAAAATTGTATCCATTTAATTTAATGAGTAAAGAAATGGATGCAGCACAGCCAATATGCAGACAAAATTCAGGGGATAAAATAACATTGCATGCATCTAGCCAAGACTTACAATTTTAGCAGTCTTGTGTTCAGTCCAAGCACAACATAAAATGATTGAGATCCTAGATGTGAGGAAGAAGAGAAATAAGACTGTGATCCACAACCTGTGGAGTCCGTGCTGGTCTTTCAGAGCTGTGAAAAGAAAAACAGGATTGTTCATCTGCAGAATTGCACTTAATTGCTATGTAAGATGTGGTCATTATTGGACTACTCCTGGTGTTTCAGTTAAACGAAAGAAATATGCTAAAATAATTAACAGATGTCATTAAACTACTGTGGTGTTGAACATATATTGCACTTAAAAATAATGAATGTTGACAATTCATTATTTAAGGTTTTATGGTAATACCTCCATGATAAATATTTTACAAATTCTGAAGTCAGGAGTAGGAAGGAGAAGTCTGCACACTACAAACTGCCACAAAACCAAAGAGTTGTCAAAACAAAATGAGCTATAAAAACAATAATATTCAGGCAACATCACTCTCATTAAACACCTAATGATGCCACAGGCACATTAGTAGGGAAGTGCTCATGAGGATCACGAAGAATTAGGAGAAGATAAATAAATAAATAAAAACCCTGCCCCTAATACAGCTTGCCAAGCTGTTTGTACATTCTGCTGCAGGCAGTTTCTTGAAAAAGATGGAGACGTGAGTGGAGACAGTCAGTGACTATTAGATGCTGATGATGGAGAGGGCAAACAGAAGAATTGATGGTAGAGATTAAGGGCTGCATTTTGCTTTCAGTTATTGTCTCACGTTTCAACATTTCATAGTATTTAAATGAATTTGTTACATAAGGCATTTCTCCCGTCTATGCTGCTCAGCAGCCATATTCTCCTTTCTGGTATGGACTGCCTTGGGAAAGTTGCCAAGCTGTGACAGAGCAGGGCATAAAAGGAAATCATGCTCATGTGCTGGGGGTGGGGAAAGCTGCAGGTGAACAGATCCAGTGCAGCAATGTATATACAGGCTCCTGTCTCAAAAACTCAGGGTTTAAATGAAGTGGGAGCCAGTACACTTTTACAAAAAAATGCACAGGGCTGCTAGAGACCCCAAACCATCATGTTCATTTGCTCCAGGGAAGGTATGAGCACAGTGCAATAGGATTGCTCAAGGTTGCACAGGCTGCTGCCTTAGCAGATCGGAAGAACAAACAAGTATTTCCTCTTAAAATGATGGAAAAGCCCCATGCAGCTTTGGAGGCCATTCCTGACAGATGCTGAACATCTCCTTTACACTTGCAATGGATCTGGAGCTTTTAATTAAAGATAGAGGGAAATGAGGGTGGACCCAGACTCTTATAGGAGTAAGCTACTACCTGCCTGCCAGGACCTGCCCAAAAGACCAGGCTCTTCCTACAGAATTCAGTGAATGCCCCCACTGTTTCTAATATTCATTATTCTATTTATTAATAGGCAAGCTCTAAGGTAGTTGTTGCCTTTTCATCTCTAAACCTCAAAGTGCTTTACAAAGGAGATTATCATCAACAAAGGAACACAGACATCTATATTTGGGCTTTGGCATATAAAGAGCATCTCAGTTCACCAGCACAGTAGATTTGCCAATTGAATCATAGAATCGTAGAATATCCCGAGCTGGAAGGGACCCACAAGGATTGTCGAGTCCAACTCCTGGCACCACACAGGTCAACCCAAAAATTCAGACCATGTGACTAAGTGCACGGTCCAAACACTTCTTAAACTCCGACACGTTTGAGCTTTACTCTAGCCACCTACCCTGGAAACAACCTCCAAATCTTAAGGGGGACGGGGGGAGCCTTTTCAGCGGAAGTTCAGTGACACCAACATTTACGGAGCATTACGCAGTCCTGCACAACACCACACCTGGCTGAAAAGACTCTCAAGGAGACTCCCACCTTGAAGTCTACAACACTGGGGCAATCTCTGGGCGCCGCTACATCAGACCAGGATTTGTCACCATGAGCTATTGCTGTCGATTAAAGCAGTAAGCACTTTTAACTGCTCCATACCTGAAGACAAGATTTACCATCCTTTTGCCATCTTCAATTGTTATAGTAAAAGACAGGTGAGGAAACATGCTTGGGCCGATAAATTTTTTGGCAATTTTGCACTGCACACAGACTAGGATTTTTCATCTTAATGACCTGCAGCTGAAACAGATGTTTTGCTTTAGTGTTTTAAAAGCACTTCACAAAACTTAACACTAATTTATTCTTTCACAGTGCAGAAAAAAAAGATGTTTGATGTAGTTACTCACATAACAGAACAATGTGAAAAATGGAAACAGATGTTTCTCATTTAAGCATGAATAAGAAGGAAGTGAAAGAAAAAAGATGATGTAGAGGTAATGATTAAGAGAAATGTGAGGGCTTGGTTAAGTCAAGACAATTTCTTATGGATCTCCAGTCAGTCCTGAAAGATCTTTCTAACGACTTGGTCCCTGATTCAGCAAGCACATGGAAGTGCTTAACTCCAGCTGTGGATGTTGTCTCACTTGCTTCATTGATAATATTTTTAAAGCTGTATAGCCAAATGAATGTTTTATAGTTAGCAGTTGAGGATGGAGGGATCAACAGCATTGTTCCTGTAGATAGTAAAGCACTGACTCTTCATAAACTACAGACATCTAAATTTGAATATCAGCATAGAAATAAAGTCAAACTGAAAATACTTTGCTTCCTGAAACCAGAAGGGTTTTGTTTTTACTGCAGCGCAGACAGTGCATCATGAGACCCTGCAGCAGCAAGCAGGGCCCCATTACATGCTCCCTGCCGAGAGCCCCAATTCCCCAGGGCGGCGCTGCCCGGCAGCTGGGCCCTGCTCCTCTGGCACCAGCCTCTCACGTCTGCCTGTCCCCAGCACGAGAGCTCCTGCTCCAGCTGCAGGGCCCCTCTGAGTAGACACCTTTAGGAGACCTCCAGTGACTCCGCTTTCATTGCAGAAAAGCAACCCCTTCCCAGTCCTGATAGTTCCGTGTCCAGCAGGATTCAGATGCAGTCTGAAGAACACACCTTTCAATGTTGGTGCGACTTTTTGTCTAAAATTCCCATGGCAGGTGAAGGATCCAAGCATGCCAATGCAGACCATTGAGCTTAGAAAAATTGTCCCCCTCCTTCCTTCCCTCCCTCCCTCCGAAGTGGAGCCTAGGCCCAGAGCCTCCCCAGGTCTCGCCTGGCAGAAGGCAGGGACAGCCAGGAGAGAGCTGCGGATCTAACCCCCCCCCCCCCCCCGGAGAATCCTCCCAGCGATTTCAGCACGCCAAGCACCTGCTCAGTTTCCACTCTTTGTTACCGCTGAGAAAATTACGCTGTCTCCAGCCTTACAGAATTATTTTTGGTCCATCTACACGAGCACATTCTGCCCTTTCCAGGGCAACCTGGCCCTAACCAGCCTTGCAGAACTGCAGCTACTCCTGGTGTTCCCAAAAAGGAAGAATGGCAAAAGAAATGTTCAGATTCCTTATGGATTACAGTACTGTTAAAAAAAAAAATCTCTTTGTTTCCAGACTGTACTAATCTATTAGGAACCATCAGATAGAAATACAGAGCAGTATATAAGTCCTTTACAAAGGAATACTTAGAAGGAAAAATTGAAAACTAAGATTCAAATTCTTGTTTGAGTTTTAAGGAAATGTTCCAATTCTAGGAAACTGTCACCTTCCACTCACTGTAATATTAAAATAATGTTTCTGAAATTGTCACTGATTTCAGCACAGTTGCTGAGAGAGATTTGTCCCTATGTGCAGTCCACAGACTGTGCATGCAGAATTAATAATCTCGTTAACATTACTATGTGCAAATGCTCCTAGGATGCAAAGAGATTTGTATTTCAAATTAATATTTTATGGGAATTTTGTGTGTACATGATAAATGAATAAATGGAGAGACACAAGGGGACATGCAGAACATGTGCTTCATGCGTGAGAACTGCATTAATTCTTAAATGTTTGCAATGGCCACAAGATAGTTAAGGAACAAAAAGATTTATTATTGTAATTACATAGGAGGAGAGAGTAAGAGAAGAAAAATGAGAGATCAAGGGAGCTGTTTCATGTTACAGTTCTTCCAGCTGCAGAGCTGGCTTAAGAGGTTCTCCAAAGCCTCCGGCCCCCATCCTGTCTACGCGATGTGCCTTCCCCTGGCTGCAGATTACCATCCCTTCAATTCTGCCAATTCCAACTGTTTGCATGTTCGAGCTCTTAACCAGCTCTTAATCACAACAGAGTCACACCCTTAGTCTGCTTGGTCTCTCACTCATTTTCAGCTGCTATGTAACAAGGGGCAATACCATATCTCAGCACTGATACAGTGCTGCGGATATGAAACAGGGGCACAGAAGGGAGACTGAGAGCAGGTCTCAGAGCTGGGGTTTGAAAAGGAGGGTTATTTGGAGAGATCACTGGTTCCCCGCTGCTTCAGCTCCTGGGTCACCCCCTTCCACACCTTTCCAGTTGTCCTTGTTCCGTTGAAGTTATGTTGCTACTCTGGAACGGCACAAAGCTCCCTCATGCTTCAACTATGAAAAATGTAATATTGTATTTGTCCAAAAACCTACATAAGTAAAAGAAGATCCCTGAGGGGATATTATTAACTGCCTGCTACTTATCATTGATGGTTATTCTCTGAGACAACTCTACTGTTTAATCTTTATGCTCTCAACAATAACCCTCTCTCTTTTTGATCAAGTGTTTAATTTTCTTGAAAGATTTTCTCTGACTTTAGTTATTATTGAAAGGGATTTTAATTTTACCCCAACTCTTTAATGGCTAAATCTTGCATATCCACTATTTCAGATAGGGGTATTCCAGTTATTCTAAGTAAATAGTTCAAGGATTCGGTCTTGATAGGTAGCTGGAAAATTTCAAATCAAAACAAAATTGAAATTGCTCTCTCTGTTCCACTCCAGAATAGAGTTTTTAGTCTCCCTGAGTGACCTGTCAGTGCATTGGAATAAGAAATGGATACTGCTAGACTGCTACAGAGCATACTCCTGTGTCAGGGAGTTTCATCAGTGTGAGCGGCAGCCCTGTATGTGAAATCAGTTAGCTGGTTATTTCATCTGCAGCTGATCAAAGACAAACAAGATAAAAAAGACAAACAAAAGGAAGTGGTGATGTAGAATGTATTCTTACTTTCCTAGTCTCCACAGGCAGTATTATCGCTAAATTTCCTCTAATTGTTTACAGTAGAACTTTAAAGAATAACAGTAGAGAAAAATAAAGAAAAAGCCAGTTGAGGTTCAGCAGAGAGCAAAGCCCAGAAGCCTTTGAAGCCTGCTCGCTTTCCCTTCCCACAAGCATCCTCAATTCTTCCCCATGATCACTGTAGCTCTGCAGCCCAGTCGAAGACCAGGTTATGAGTAAATATATAATAATATTTAGGAGAGCCCCCTTAGGAGATTCCAAACTGTTCTGGAGCCAATAAAATATTAGGTTGGGCCCTTGAATTTGTCAACTCTACTCCATGTTCCCAATAGTGGCTTACTGTCTTTGCTTGCCCTGTCTGAAGGGGCATGTGTGAAATCACAGAGCCTTGGTCTGCTCTCTCTTGCTCTGTTCAGCTGTGTGACTTTCCCAGAGACCCAGGTTCAAAATGAGAGCTCAGCATGTCTTTCTTGCAGGTTGAAGGAAGATGGTCCTTCATTCATCTTTAACAATCCTTTTCTACTATAATCCATCTTCACAGGTACCCTCTCGGCATGGAGTCACTCACAGGATGAAATCAGAGAGGTGCGAAGAGCTGCACAGGACACAGCTACTCCGTGACCAGGAATTCCAGTGAGGAAAAGACTTGAGTGAAAGTGAGCAGGGCCAAACACACAGCAGACATGAGGGTATGTAGATCTAAATCTCTACATCAAACTCTTTTTTTCCCTGTCTGTAAAAACAGCATTGAAACACTACCCTATTTCTCAAGAAAGTTATTAGGGATAATAAAATAATTGACGCTTATATAATACCATATTATCACAAAAATCATTTCCCTAAACCAACGTACTTTCAAATATTTCAGTTGAAGGCAAATTAATTTTACAAACAGGTACAATACAGACTATAAATGAGGGCTAGTAACTTCAGGATGATCTCCTTAAGATGAATCCAATATTGCAAAGTCTTTCAGAATATGTATTTACTTCCCATTGCATTTCTTTTGAGGCAGTTGGACTCAGCAGCCCCGTTTGCTTTCTCAGCATTCAATGCCAGAGTACACAAGCAGTATGGGTGGAAAGAACACAGCAAGAGAGATATGTAATCACCAAAGAATAGGAGCAACAGACTTAAAAAGAGCAAGATTCTCACAGCAGGTCAGCTGAAGTGGCAGTTGTGTGTTTCTGGGCTAGTACCAAGTGTCCACCACCACCTTGCAAGAGCCTTGTGACTTTAGATTTTATCTCCACTGACTGAAATACATAAATATTTCTAACAGTACTGCTGCTTCTCAGAAAGCACCAGTTCAGCCCCAGCATAGGACAAACTTTTCCAACACTATTTTTCGAATCTCCAAGGCTCAAGAGATGTGTGGAGAATCTTTCTGTGCTGCCCTTCATAGTTGCATTCAGATCTTCCCTGCTTAATGAGCCATGGGCTGTTGCTCTGAAACAGAGGACATCAACAGTTCAGAAAAAAATAAACCCCTGCAGATTAATCACCTGGCTTCCTCGTGGGCCCAATTCCAATCAGCAGACAGTGTGAAAGCAGAATATCACCATGTACACTGTCTGACTAAGCACGTTAGCTGATCGCTACGCCTGGCTTTGACAAGCATGTAGTATATGGGTCCTATTCCGTCGTTCATTTCAAATAAATAACAGAGGACTCCAAATGTCACTATATTCACAAAAATTGACAACTGTGTAGCCATCATGATTCTCTTTGCATTCCCCTTTTTCTGTGCCAGTGAAATAATGTCTATTTCATACTTCTTGACTTTTAAAGTGAATGTTTTATTGCTTTCTAAACAGCAGTAAACTGCTGTTTAAACAGTAAATGTGGTGGACCCTTCTGGGTCCACCACACAGTAATCCTTGCAAAGACCGGGATCTTAATTCACCTTGAGAACTACACTTTGCTAGAATCTGGCCCCTAATGGTTCTGCTCCTTGGTAAACCACTAGTAGTTTTATTATTACTTAACCCATCCACTCCATCTTAGTATAAAAGTGGTAGTATGAAAAGGAAACAGGATTAAAAGTTGGCCAAAAGAATGGCAAACCCTTTGCCAAACCCTAAATATAGCATAGGTGGGACACAGTGCTTAATTCTCTAGGAACACAGAGAAAGGAAACAGCGAAACAACCAGTTGTGCTGTTATCACAGTCTGCCCCATCGCACAGCAGTCAGCTTAGAAAACACAGATGGGATGTGGCAGTAAACAGTTAAACAGACCTGAACTGCTCCAATTTATGTATCAACAACTGCCCCATCGCCATAACCCAACTCTTTACCCCTGCCTGCTCCAGCCTTCCGTGGTTTGGGAGACTTTTTGAACAGTGATTCTATCATAAAACGAAGTAAATACCAGTTCTATCTCTTGCTCATTTCTTACCCACCTTCAGTCTCTTGTTGGGTCAAATCTCAGTCCCCCTGAACTCATTTAGCATATTAGCAAGGAAGGGTGAACACCCATCCTCATTTCTTCCCCTCACAATCTACCAGCTTGTTTCCCAACGTCTCCATTGTTATAGCCTGTAGAGGCTACAGGAGCGTGCTGCTTTGATTGCCTCTACCTTATCCTTCCAACAGGTCATGCAGGTCAGTGGTATACCTGGAATAAACCGGCACTGTTATTTCAATTGTCAGTCATGCTTCAGCCAGAAGGCAGAGTCCCATTAGCAGGGAGACTGAAGTGCTGTAGAGCAAAGCAGAGGACAGTAGCCTCTTTGATGGCAACTGTGCGCTTCAGCTCCTGCCTGTTAACAGGTATCCACGGGCACCGCTGTTCCCCTGGCTCTGTTTCCCTTTGATCGTTTTGCGTTGCTATTGGAACACTTCAGTAAAGAGGGCCCCTGTGACCGTGCACCACAGGCTAGATCCTCCACAGATTAAAAGCCAAAAAAAGACATGGTGTTTTTCCCTGAGATGAGGGTTTGGCCCTGTATTCTTAGTGTTCCTCTGCCACCAAGCAGAATGGAGTACACACAGCACCACAGATTCCCTAGAAAAGGTCCTTTACAAAGAACAAGCTGGATGTTACCAAATGAGCTGCATGTGGACTCTCTATAAATACGACAGTTTCAAACTGGACTTCTTTGTAGAACTCCAGCCTGTGCTAGGGTTGCAAGCCCTCGATCTGTGCACATTAATTCCTCACTTCTTTGTAGAGGCAAAAACACTGCTGAGAGGGATGCAAACATATTTGCTTTATGATGACGCATAAAGACTCTGCCTGGAGTCTCCCAAACAAGCTTTTCCTTCGCTTTAGTGGCATGCGAACAGTGCACACTACATGCTTTAAATGGGATTCGAGTCACTTTTTTCAGTGCTACTAGAGCAGGTACTGCTGGAGATAAAAGCAACTGTCTCAGAAGAGCAGGTATGACATCTGGTACATAGCACCAAAAATAATAAATCTTTAACTTCCTCTCTTACCTGCCAAACCTGCTCCAAGGAAATAAACCTGGGAAATATTACAAATGCACACTGCTCTCTGATTTCAAAGGAAGAACTGACCTATTTTTTCTTTGCCCATTTTAAACATTTCCTACGACAAAGTCAGTTTGCTAAAACAATAGGTTATGTTTGGAGTAACCCAAATCATGACAGAAAACTACATGCATATGACAAAGCCAAGTGGCCTGATGTTTGCACAGGAGGTAATTCACGCTGTTAACGCTATTTATAGAGCAGCAGCACCTTGGGGACCCAGTCAAGCTCAGCACACGTACTTGGTAGGCACTATACAAACATGAAATCTGATAGCCTCTCCTCTGCAGTGCACTCATACTTGGGATTTATGGAGGCTGATTGTGTCAGTCGCCATGCAATTTGGGAGTGGTCCTTTGCAGAATTATTTTCTCTGGTCATATTTGCGTAATAAATATTTTCCACATCCGTTCAATAGTCTACCTGGCTTATAAAATGGGAGATTTGTGTATTGGTGGAGGTGACCTACTTAAATCAGGAACAATTAAAGACCCACTTCCTATTTACAGGCTTGACTAAGGAACCACACAGAAAAAAATCAAACGAGAAATCAGGAAATATTTCTCAGTGCTACAATTCTGGTCATATAGGAGGGTCTATGGGGGGATCAAAAAAGGCAGTGCTTGTGATTCTTTATTAAAATGTAAATAGGACACATTTGGAGGCTGTCACCATCCCAATCGCCCATCTGCTTTTATTAGTCTTCGTTCTTTATTCTTATTGTCTTTGGTTTTCAGCGCTTGTCATTAAAGTTAGTTATGTTATAGGCATCTGTTTAGCATATTCTATATGAAAATGCAAATGGAGATGAAAAACAGTAAAATAAATATATGCAGTTTCCATATCACATATATATTTGACTGTAGCACGTCAAATACAAAAGAATTGTTTATCACTTCGAAAGTCTGCTTGTTCATTACGTGCATTTCTTTTTTACCAGCAGATGGCAGCTTACCATTATTTTAAATAGGTTCCTTTGTTAATATCCGATATTTTAAGTTCTATGTGGTTTGTAAAAAGCCTTGAACCCATCTCAAAGTTAATTTTTAATTCGATTTCCTTGTGCATCATCCACTCTAGAAAAAGTAATCCGGACTGAGCTATCTGTTTCAGTTTACAGCCCTGCTGTTGACTGAGGCTAAACATTATCTATAGAGTTACCTGACAGCAAGTTCACTCAGCACCAGCAGGCATTATCCAGCCTCAAACGTTCACTGCTGCTAACAGCCCCCTGAGGTCCACCTTACACTTCCTGACTCCCGTCTGCGCTGGGGGAATTGCACACAACTTAATTAACACCAGTAGCAGGAAACGCATGAAGGATGTGACTGTGCAAAGGGGCCAGTGGTTTATCTACCTCTGTGTCACTTGGGCACTGTCTGAATTTTAGATAACAAAGAGTTAAAACCATTGTCGTGGCAGCAGGGGGCTGCCTCCAGCACTTCAGCAAGGAGGACCATGGGCACAGGGAATCTGTGCCAGGAGACACAGCCTGCAGGGTGCTTCCAGAAACCCTGCTGCTGCCCAGGACCACCCTCTAACCCAGTCAGAGGCACAACTACAAGACGATCCTGACTGGTCTCGCACAGGGCTGACAACAAGCGCTTTCCTGGTGAAAATTTCCAGCTGTGAACGCAAACAAAATGAAGGGATGGGTCTGTCAGTCACATGCTGCTTTAACACATGGGCACCGATTTACCCTGGGCACTGCCTGACAGCCCTCACAGGCACAGCATTGCCAACCACATCCTAAAAGCAGGCACTGGGGAGAGACTAATGCACCAGAAGCCTCATTCTCCACTGAAACTGTGGCACCACTGCTCAGTCTGTGCGAGCCCAACTCCCCTACCCCTGCCCCAATGACTCCCTCCTCTGAGTCAATACCAGCATTCAGGCCAGCCTGATGAGGCCAGATTTGTTCCTCCTCCAACTCTGCCACCCACCACAGCACGCAACTGCTCCTTTTGACAGCATCAGCCACAGAGATTTTTAGAGGATTGAAGCAATCACGCGGACCCCAGCTTCTTGCAGGAGCAGCACCAAAATGGCAAGGAAGAGCAGAACTCCTCTCACCTTACACCACAGACATGCCAGCCCAGCCTTTTGTGATGTGATGGTATTTCAGGCACATACCCACTTCTGCCAGCTCTTCAGCCACTGAGCACGATGGTGGGTTGAAACAGGCTGCAGAGAGAACGGGAGTGCGAGGTAGGAAAGGGCTTCCCCTCACCTGCCCACAGGCTGGGGACAGACTGGTTTTGTGGGATTTTGTTCCTTTGTTTTTTCATTTTGCTTGCATGGCAAACTGCCCTTTCCCTAGGGCTGCACAGGTCCTCTCAAGTCCTGCAACTTTTGAATTTATGCGTTCCTTGTATTCTCACACTGAAGTGGCAAACAGGTTACAATCCAGAGATGGTTTTGCATCTGTTAAACAACTAAACAAATCTAAAAGTTCCTAAACAAAGAGTACTGCTACACACCAGCCTGTGGGCTATCTTGGGAATGCAGGGCTTTCTTTTGCAAGCAGTCCCACTTAGCCTCTTTTTAATGATTTGCAGAGGGAGAAATTCACCAGTGCTAGTAAATTAGGAGAAGCTGAAAACAACAGAGTGCACAGATGCATTATACAAATGGAGAAAGAGAGCTGAAAAACATGTGGAGGAGAAAGGAAATGTGACATTATTTGGGAAAATCAGGAGCGCATTACACTGCAGGGAGTAATAGGACACACGTGTACATGATACCAGGTGCTGGCTGACCAGGGAAAGGGCCAGGGGAAGTGCCCGCACTTCTGTGACACTGGATCCTTTCACAACAAGATGGCCCCCATACAGATGGGGCTGGATCCACCTCAAAACCTACAGGAGGAGCAACAGGATGACGAACAGGAAAGGAAACTGCATTTTGAATATCACAAGAAACCGCTGACACCAAGATGAATGATGTGCTGCCAAAAAGTTCATCATCTGGGACTTTTAAAGCTAGGTTGGACAAAATACTCAAAGATGTGCCAAGAGAGACAGCTCAGCACTATCAGGAAGGGACTGACTAACAGGCTAATTCTGAAGATTCCTGAAGATGCAGAACACTGGGTACCCATCATGAGGTCTGCATAGGCAGAGCTGTGCGTGTAAAATAAGACTGATACAATTCCAGCAGTCTTTTGTAGGAATAGAAAGCAAATGCATGTATGTATGAATCACTCAAAGACTTTTTAGCTTTTCATAGTTCCCGAGACAATCATACAAGCAGAAAAGACATGTCAGTCAACTTCTTTTCCTTGTGCAACTGCATAGACAAGAAGGTGTCCAAGTGAACCTGAAACCATCCTATCAACTTCTGTTTCCATCTGGGAATTACTTTAAGTAATATTCAAAATAGATTTAACATCAGTTATTACTCTGATTATTGCATTCCTAGGATAATGGATTTCAAAATTGTATCTTCCAGTTGAAGATTAAAGAGCTACTTCTAGGCTTCCTACCTTCTTTAATAAAGTAAGATTCAATCTAGTCTCAAAAGTTGAACATTAATATAGAGGAGATTTGCTGTCATCTTAGTAAGTGTTAGCAGTAATCATTTAGCATTCCCATTACTTTCCCACCTAAATCTCATCTACTCATGTTGAGAAGCAAACTGGATTTCTTATACACATCACCTTCATCTTGCAGACACTGAGGGATATGTCCCAGTGTTGGACCTCAGCTTTTCTGCTCTGCCTGGAAGAGTGAAAGCAGGTTTGTGCCTGAGGGCAGAAGGAGGGCAGCTTTTCACGCCTGTGACACACAGGTACCCCCTGACCTGAGCAGCCTGCTCCCTCTCAGGGGAGGTGGTTGTGTTCAGGGAAAAACACAGCTGGCTCACTGCATGGTCGATGTAAAAATAGCATTTAGAAGCCACATTCGATGCTGCAGTGCATAGTCAGCATTGGAAAGCAACACATTTTCCTCCAGAGCGCAAGACAAGCAGGGATCCTTTTAATTGTCCGATCATGCACATCAGCAAGCAGTGGAAGTCCATTTAGCTAGCCTTGCACTTCTTCTATGCACATCATCACCTTCATATTTCAGGGAAAGTCCCAGCACTTGCCTGTGACTACAGCGTATGCCCCCAGAAAGAGGGGCCGGGGGAAGGAGGAACAGAAGACACATCTCTTGGCAAGGTGCAGAGCCTGGCCCTCTCAATCTCCACTTGCAGAGCTGAGGTTAGCTTCTGGTCCTGCTGCTGGTGAAAACCAAGGGAAAATCCCACATCCTGATGAGAGTCTGGAGCAAAACTATGCTCCATGGATTTTGTCTGAGATAGAGTGTTGCTTTATTTCAAGGTTGACCTTGCTAAAACATGAGTTCTAATCACCACACGATACAGGATGGAGAATCTCTTAATTTACCCAGAATCTGCCTCTAGGCCAAGAGCACTCAGCCTCTTCGTAATCTTCTGCACTGTGTCACATTAAAAGTTAAATCAACAGCAGGACTCAGCCTAGGTTTGCCACTCTACAAATGTGCACTGCACTGGGAGGAAGGAAGAGTTGCAATCCGAGCCCAAAAGCCCGGGTGTGCATTTCCTCCCCACCCCCTTCTTTCCCCCTGGCTTTATGCCAAAAGCAGAGCAGCAACCAGGTGACCTTATCTGCTACCAGCACCTTCTGTTTTTCTGTGATTCCTATCAGAACACAGAGAAGCCATGATGCCGAACAACTACAGAATCTCGCTTTGCACCGTATTTTCCACCTCCCTTGTGAGGCACCATGCCAAACTCTTTGCCACTTGAGTGATATGAAAAGCAGATGAAGGCTGATCAAAAACTGCAGTTTTGCCCATGATATGCAGAGAATGTATAATTAGAAATTAATATTTATGGACTATGTTCCTCTATCATCATTTTTCTGCCACAAAGTATCGCTACAATGTCACTTAGAAGACAAGAACGGTTGATAAGTCTCTGAGTGGAGAAACATGGCAGAGTACCACGCAGGGAACAGAAGCAGATCAGAGCCTCACAGTACTTGGCTCTAATGAGACAGTGGCCTGCAGGACAGGGACAGAGCAGCCCAAGGACAGGAGAGCTTCAGGACGTTAAATACCTGGTGGCTGAGAGCTGGTGCAGCTGCAGCAACCAAGACAGGTTTGTCTTCATCTGCTGTGAGCAGAGCTGTGGGCTCCTTCCCGGTGGAGGCGGACGTGGGTCAGGTCACGTGCAGCTGTGTCCCTGGAGTCCGGCTTCCTGCAGCATGCTCTGCAGAGGGCAGCAGCTCAGTCAGCTCAGGAACTGAAGCCAGTGAAAACAACTCAGCCTCTCTCACATCACATGTCTTACTGCATGTCCCTGCACAAGAGCTCTGCCTTTGCCTGTTGATTTTTGGGTAAAGTCCTAGGAATGAGCCTGGCACCAAAAAAAAAGAATGGAGCTTCTAAATAACTGGATGCTTTAAAATATTTGTACTATAGTGTGTGTAGCAAATCTGAAAATTAAATGTATGGCAGAAATTCAGGATTTGACTGTGTGAAGGAGGCCACATCACATCAGAAGCCAACCTACGATTAAAATCAGGAACAAAACAAGACCTGGTCACCTACAGAATGGAGAACACCCTCAAGTGAAGCAAAGAGCTGAAACAAAAAGACCCATTTGTGTCAAATACCCTTTTACCTCCTGGCAGCACATAAACTCCAAAAGGCCAAACTTGCTTTTGTGGAAACTTTTCTCTGACTAAGAACCTGGGGTTTTAGTCCAGCATCTGAGGAGATCTTTGGACAAGCTGCACACTGCTACGTACTCTGCAATTCTACTTGGCTGGAGTGTTGGACAAGTGCAAGACTAATTCTCCATCCAAGACTCATCTACTGTGGAACATATGATGAAGCAAGTATACACTGGCTAGGTCATTGGGTCCTATAAAGTACAAATGTGGCAAGGGTTACTAACAAAAGAAATTGCAGGATGTTCTGGAGTTTCATTTACAGCTTGTTTATTGAAAGTAAGGATACTTACCCTGGAGTAAATTTTGCTCAACGAAACTCAAAGTTTAAGTAAATGCAAATAGCCTACCCTGAAAATGTGAAAAATAAACAAAATATAATTTAATTTAATTTGAGCACCCAAGCAAGTCATTTGCAAGTCTTTTTAATGTTTAGGAAGAAAAAGACTTAGTTCAATCTCTACAAATGGTTTTACTTATTTCTGTTACTTTCCATCTCTTGAGGATAATCTACTCCTAATAAGGACAATTGCTTAGATTTATTACCCCACTGAGGTCTCGTTAAAGATCTAACAAAAATCCTATTTAAATGAAAGGACAATAGAATCTTTAAAGTCTGTGTAGAGTTTAATTAAAACCTGAAACAGAATCCATGTCTTCATGCATAAGAAGAGCAAAAACAGATTTCAAAGCTGTTAAACTACATGTAATTGGTATAAACTACCCATTGAGCCAAAGTTAAAAAAGTAGGCTATCACAAGAAATTTGGAGTCTATTAATAAATAACAAACCTGATAGAAGTGCATAGCGCCACGTTTTTGCATGCATTTTTTAATTTTCCTAATTTGCTAGGCATATCTTAGAGTAAACATGAGACATACTAGCTGTTAAGTTGAACAAATCCAAAAGGGACAAAAAAAGAGGCTGACTGAAATCAATGCATTAATATACACCAGTATTTAAAAACGTTTCATAACGTTCCCAAAGAGAGCATGTAAACTGCAGCAATCTCAGTGCAAAACTGCTGTAATCTGTGTTCCCATGTAGTCATTATTCACACATGGGAGTATACAGTTCCTACAGTAATTTTTCATGCATGAATTCTTTAAAACCCCAAATCACTGACATAAATACACAAGGGGGACCTCCCTTTCGAAAGTTAGCGTTTTATGAACTGTGGAAGGGAATGTGAAGATAAATGCCAGTCTGACACAGCTCTCCTGTAGGGGCCTCTGCAGCCCTCTGCAACTGCAGGCACACCAGAGCCTCCCCGGGCCAAGAGCCACCAGCAGCCCCTTGGCCCGCAGCTGCAGTGCCAGACCCAGCAGGGTCAGCACAGGACAGACCCACGTCTTCCAAAGTCTCCCTTCCCCCTGCCACCATGCAACTGGGGCTGCACGTGTAAGGAAGGGAGGTCAGCCCGACAGCTGCTATGGGCATGGAATTTCCTCCTCAGGAGATAATAAATTCTGAGGCAAAAAATAATAATAATAAAAAAAGTTCCTTTGCTTATTTCTGCATTAAATAAAAGCCACTTTTGCTTCTCTGCTTTTCCACGCGATGAAGGCCTTTGGGCTGAGCAGGGCCGGCACACAGACGGGCTGTGCTAAGGAAGCCCACGCAGGGCAGCTGCACATAGCGGTGAGCGTACCGCAGCGGCTGGGAAAGGGGCAGCAACATGGCGGCCGGCCCTGCTGGCTGCTGGCTCAGCCCGCCCGGAGGGGCGGCAAGAACGGCAAAGCACGGCCGTCACTGGGGAGCCACAGCCCGAGGCGGGCCACGAGTCCCTGCCGGACAGCCCCGCGGCACGGCGTGCCAGCCTGCCCCCTGCGCTGGTCAGCCTCGCGTGACTGACGTAACCCGCTTTGTTAAAGCACGCCTCATGCCCGCAGCAGGTGGCCGTCTTGCTATTGAGGCTGTTCCCCGTTTCAACGGCAGCTCCTCCCAGCGCCGTCCTACGCAGCCAGCACCTCGGCTCTGCAGTGCCTCACACCCGGCTAGAGGCCGCAGAGCTGGGGCCGTGTGACCGGGCAGACCGGCGCCCTGCGCGCCCCGGGGCCGCCTCCACTCCCCGTCCCCCACGAGCCCGCCCAGCGCCACCGGCACCGGGCGCAGGGCACGGCCCCGCCGTCACCACGGCGGCGGCTGAGCCCGCCCCGCGGGCCAGAGGCAAGATGGCGCCCGCCCCGCCCGTCTCCATGGCGACGGCCGCGTGAAGGGGACGCAAGGAAATGGCGCCAGAGCCCAGCGGCGTGAGCTAGGCCCGGCCCCGCGGTGGACACCGAGGCGCACTCCGGGACAGCGCCGCCCTTCTGCCAGCCCGGCAAGGCCGCCTCGGCCCCAGGAGCTGCTTTCCTGGCGGTTTTAAACCCGGCCGCGCCTCTTAACGCCCGTTTGTACGCCTCGCTTAAATAAAACAAAACAAACGCTAGCTCTTCCCGCGTACAGCTTTCCCAAGGCAGACGGGTGATCCGCAGTGCACCTCGGGCTGGGGCGTGTTAGTGTAGCAAGGGGAGATGCCCAACGTGAGGCCCCTGCGGAAGCCACATTAACATGGCATGCAGCACATCCCAGGGTTGTATCCATCAATGCTCTTTTAAAATAAATGTGGTCTGAAGCTTTGTGTCAGAGGCTTTCACAGATGTTTACAGCTGTTAGCCAGTACTTGGAATTATTACCAATTCCAGATAGTGGTAAAGAGCTCATTTCCCACTGCATGCTCCTAGCAACTGGCAATGTAAAGTTCATGCTACTCTTTTTGCAGCTCTTTCACTAGAGATGCAAACCCAGCACCGTTTCAAGGCCACGTGTAAAGCTGCAAAGCTGTGATGAGATCTTGGAGCATCCCAAGCACTTTCACCCTTTCATGAGGCTACCACACAGGACTACATCTTGGTAAGTTATTACTAAGACACAAATAAAAAACACAATTGAAAAGACATTAATAGCTGCCAATGGTGACTCCAAGCAAGATTTAGGATCTCTATTTTACTAGCGTTGTGTTGTTCACTTGTCATATGCGTGAGTTTTAGTCTGCTTTGCTTTTTGCACACATCCACTTTTTCCTAGTAAGAACAGCATTGATAAGAGAGAAGCTTCCCAAAGGGCTGGAGACAGGGTATAATCAGTCACTAGTTTTAACTAATTTCAGAGAACAACCGTGTTGGCACAACAGCTGGGGTGGCACAGGGCAGGAGCAGCGCTCACCAGCAAGCAGTGCCAGCAAGTTTTTCTGCCAGAACACATTTAACACAGAATTACACCCTCAGTGAGTACTTTGATTACTGGTTAGCTTCCAGTTTCTTCATGAGCACATTCCAGTCACACTAACTTCTAAAAATAGCTGGCCAGTCAGCACAGTCTTGTCTAGCAATAGAAACCATGGCTTCCTAACTGCAGCTGCATTATGTTTGTCCACAGCAGAGAAAGGTCAAAATACAGGCAATGAGGGTGAAGAATGCCCATAACTTAGCATGTCTGCATTGCTCCAGAAGCCTCAGTACTCAGATCGTTCCTAAAGCTGTGCCTTTGGAGGTGGTAATATGTTGCCTGATAGTTTTTGTTTTCTTTTCAAGTTATTGGATGAATTGAATTAAAAGTCTTAGACCAGATGTCCCTCTCCACAATAACAGTTATGGGACAGGCTTCTTCATAAAAATATCCTGTGGGAGTCTTCCTTAGCAATCTTACCTGATCTGCCTGTGCCTTCAGGGGAGCGGATTGTTGTTCTCTTGAGCTGCTCTGCGGAGGCTGACACTCAACATGTGGCTGCTCTGAGTGCTTGCCTTGATCCACAGCCTGTATCAGAATGTTTGCATGTCTGACAGCCGCCTTACCTATAGCCACAGTCACAAGTTTTCCAGTGAATACTTATGTAGCTTCAGCAGCTGACACTGTATCAGCCTAGCGCTCCCAGAACATATATAGGAGATGGAGGAGTAAGATGAAGTGCTTTACTTCCTTCTCTGCATCATCCCACCCCAGAAAAGGAAACAGTTTCTCACAGGCCTTCAAGTCAGCAAAAGGTGTGTCCTACAATTAACTTGCACCCACAATACCTAAACGCACACTTGAATGTTTCAGTGCTAACACCTGAAACCTTAAAAGCAGAGGACATTTTAAAATCAACCTAAGAGTGACAGATAACCCAAAGAAGGATATATAGCTATGGGAAGCATTAATGCAGAGTAAATCTAGTCAATAGCAGAAGTCAGAGTTACTCCTAATCTCTTCTGGTTTACAAATTTCCTTTTCTGTAAGAAAGGCACTTCAGCACTTTAAGAACATGACCAACACCTGGAATTTACACACTCTTGTAGAGCTCATACATACCCAAGTGAGCCTGACTGCACTCCACTGAGTGACCAGGCCTGTCCCACACCTGTTACAACTTACCCATTTTGCAGGACCAGCACCCAATTTTCTCTTTTCTAAAGCTGAAACCAATCAAACAAAAACGTAAAAGACAATGTTAAAGAATAGTTAGCTCTTTCTGAGCTGAATTGGGATCCTGAATTAGCAAGTTTCTTCAGGTGAAAGCTTTTCCTTCTGACGAGCACGCCCACAGAATCCAGATTTCTAAGAGAAGGTATTATTAGAATCACAGGAGAGAATTACTCTTTAAACCATTAGAAGTCTGATGGGCTGGAGAGCTAGACTAATTAGAAAAGCTTGAAAATGAACGTCCCCTTTGGGTCAATGTAGGGTGAATCTTTGCATTTTACTTCCAATATGAAAATTTCCAAGTGGTTCACAGAGCACCACAGACACCACTCAGCCTTCTCGAGGGAACTCTTCATTCTCCTGTCACTTCTAAAGCTTGGCTCTAACCTCAAGTAATTCCCCAGCTCCTCCACAACACTGCCTACAGGATCTTGGCTCACTGCACTTTCCTTCTCCACCCCATTTGGGAGTGCCAGATGTTCCCTCCCCTGAGCATTACTCAGTTCCTCTCAGAGGAGCAGACATCTGCCTCTCTCTCCTGCAATTCAGAATACAGGAGGTGAACAGGCATTTTCCTTACAGCCTGCCTCCATGCCCTACCAAAGTCCCAGCAACACAGTAGTGGAACAGGCAGTACTTCTGCAGCGAACTGAGCATGCACACTGAACGTTCATCACATCACAAGCAGGCAGAATCCAAGATTTTTTATATGAGGCGCAACTAAAGGATGACTTGGGTTTTTCCTTGAACCAATACTTTTTGTTTATATAGACTGTAAAAAAGTCCTGTTTTCTTGAGCTTGCTTCCCTTTTTTTTTTTAAAAAAAGTATGAGGTATTTTTTTGCTCAAAATTCAAAGAGATGCACTCAACCATACTAAACAAACACACTTTTAGCATTTTATAGTGACACCAAAAGTAGCCCACCTAATGACTAGTCCCCTTTACCACCATCTTACTTTCCCCTCTATTGCTAAGTAGTGATCCATTTTATAGGCATGTACATGCAGATACACCCAGCTAATAAAACAAAATGCATTGAAACCTCTACCCAACTTTGCATCTACTTAAACTGACAGTGAAGCCATACAGTATGCTAGGAACTATCTTTAAGTATTCTCAAGTAAAAACAATTAAATTTAAATAAAATCCAAAAATCATAACAAAGTTTACAGCAGGTCCTATATGAGTGTTGAGACAAGAACTTAATACCTTGTTTCTTTTCAGTTTGCTACTTGTTTTGTTCTATGTTTAACTACTGAAGAATGCTAGCAAGAAAAATGGTTTTGTTGTTATTCTTTTAGTGTTTTTCCAGGCACCATAAGACAGTTGTTCTCCAGCAAAACTTCTGCAGAAGTACATTCTGTGGATAGGATGAATTTTAAAAGGGTGACCAGATGGTGGCACAGTAAAGGCCCTTCGTTTGAAGGGTTGCATGTGCACATTAGGAACGTGCCTTGTTTTCCATATGCATATAAGAGAGGGTTAGACACTCACACTTCTCCTCACCCAGAACAACGACTTCCCAAAACATTTGTCAACAGAGTATTTACTACCAAATCCAGAAGGAGTTTGAGATTCTAACACTGTCCCCATTAATGAGAAAAAATGTCACTGTACAAAAGCCTTTTTTTCCCCCTACTCTTTCTTATCAAATCCTTCAAACAGCTGATAGCTAGCTTTTATAGATTGTAAAATCAGATAGAATTCTATTATTTTACTACAACCCGAGGGGTCAACTTATCACCTGAAAACCATTTTACATGGACAATTTGACTTTCATGTGGAGTGTCAGAACATACCCTAGATGTGAATCTAAAATAAATTATATAGAATACTGCCTTATTTGTGCTGAAATTTATTGGTCCCACACTGCAATAATTTTGAATACTGTATCCCTTAAGCTACAGTGCGGAAATATTATTAACTGCTTGAACTGATAGAGCATTTCTGATTGGCTGCTATAAACTCTATGGACAGAGACTAATTTCAATTGAATCACATGCTTATCTGAAGATATTTTCCACCATTTCAAGCAGCCAACTTTATTTTCTTCCAGAATATACTGTCCATTTTATTACCATCATCCTCAGTATACACTGTCATTTCTGTAAATCTGTTCCAGAAACTAAGAATGTATCTAAGCTTCTGCTAATATGGTTGTCTGAAACAATCACACCCAAGAGAGAGGGAGAGAGATCCACTTGTACCTCTTACCTTCCTAAAACAGGTTATTTTCCTCACTAAGCAAGCCTCCAGTCTCTGAAATGCCATTAATCACTTTCTTTAATCACTTCTACTGCCATCCTTTTGAATTAAAATTATTTTGATAATGTGTTGATGCTTTAGTGAATGCTGTTTTTACACCTATCAGTATGATTTTAAGAAACCACCCAACTAATCTCAGAGCCCAAAATCTTTTTAACTGAGGAGATACTGAAAATGTTGTCAATGATCCAGCTGCTGGTTGACTATTCTTGGAGCAGAAATTTCCAACTAGGCAGAAAAACCTCCTCCAGGCATAACTTGTAAGACACAAGAATGGTGCCATGGGATAAAATCATTTTATTTCCTGCACACAGTAACCTAAGAAGTCTGGACTACAAAAGCTAAAATATTATATCACAATCATGAAACAAAAACAGAACAAACAAAAACCACTCACCTTTGGAAGTCCTAGTAATAAACTCTATTGACTCACTTCCACTCAGATGAATTAATAACACTTATAAACCAAAAGAAATTGCTAAGACGGAAGTTCTTACCTCAATATATACCAGTTTCTAGACAGCACTACCCACACTTTTCCTTTACTAAGCTGCATCAAGCTTCTTCAGGTGGCATTCAGGCTAGTGACAATTCGCTCTGGCTAGTCAGTCCCTCTGAGCAGACAATGTATAGCTTCTGGCAATGGCATACAGCTCAGTAAGGCCTCTGCCTAGCGAGAATTTGAAAAACAAAGTTTCGCAACCTTAGGGAGACATTTCCTTCTCTTCTAAACCCTTTATTACCTGGCTCCCTAACATCCTTCTTTTATGTTAGGATGTATCTAAGAAATAGCAGGAGCCTGTCAATAAACAAATACTCCATTGCAAAGTCCCAGTCCTAGCCGTGCAGGAAGGGAAGTGGCTAGCTGTTGACTGGAGCTCCATGTTCACTTTCTCTCACACCACTCGACTTCCTGAGGATACTCCTCATAAACTTTAAGCTTTGGAACACTTAATTTTTGTTTTGGCCAAGCACTTCAATTGGTCAGTGGTGGCCTATGTTGGGCAGTAACTTTAGAAGCATGAACTTATCTTTAGTAAAATGGAAAACCTGGAGGAAACTCTTTGGGACAGTAAAACTAATATTCCCATGTCTGCCTTAATTATATCCTACCACTTACTGAAGTGACTAGAGCAAGTTAGCAGGTCTCCTTCTGTCTTATCTAAACAATAGCAGTTCCCTCACACCACACATTCACAGTACTGAAGAAGTAGTATAGAAATTGCCGTTGCCCACTTGTATTAATAAAATATCCTGAGCATTTGTAAGTGCTTAAACAGCTACGATACATGTTTTGGAATCTATTTTTAGAAAATGATACCTTAATTAGCCCAAAAGCAGAAATTCACGATTTCATAGTGGGTACAGATGATAGAGACCGAGTATAGCTGGAAGTGTGATCAGATGTCAACATGCAGCAGGCTAAAAAAGTTACACAAGCTGACCTTAATATGTGTGACTATCAGGTTTTCACTGTAGAAATATGCATTTTTCAATATCATTTTCTGAGTTGAAATCATGTCATTTATATGCAAATCAGACTATATTTTGCAGCTATTTCTTCTCTGCTGAAGTCATGGGAATTATTTGCACTTAATAAAGCCTCATAAATAGTTTTTGCCTCTAAGTAGGTGGGGGAGCAACAAAAATATCATAGTCATTTACAGTTACAAGCATCGTCTTTATTTTGAAAATTATGTGCATCTTTTAATAGGAAGTTTCACAGTTATGAAAGAAGCGTTGTTTCATTTATACAAACAAAATACTCTACCAGCCTCCAAAACAAAATGTTTTGCATTTTTCCCCGTGCTCAGCTATCTAAAATAAAAAAATTGCCATGTAGCAAGGATAGTCTATGTAATCATTACATGCTAGCTCCATGTACTATATGTTTAATATACAAAACAAACAAACAAAGAAACCACTTAGCATTTCTAGACCCTTTAACTGTATTTGAAAGAACATGTATCTGTTTTATACCAAGCATGTCCACCTAGTGTAATGCCAATTTAATCTACTGCATTTCTGCAAAATATGTAACATTTTCACACACCAGTGCCCAGATGGGTCCCCCCAAAAGTGCTGGCACATGGAAACAATCCATTTAAAACCTGCAGGAAGACAGACTCAGTTACTACCAAAGCACATCCCACAGGACCAGAAAGAAAGTGTAGCTGTAAGTTTGTCAGTTAGCATAGTAAAGTGAATTGGGAAGCAGCTCTCCCTAACTGGTATAAACAGCCTGTATCAGGACCTCTCATTAAGAGCACAGCACATGCAGTGCAGGACTGCAGGTTAACAGCAGCACAGCGTTTCCAGCCACTTCACAACCACAGCAAAGCAGAACAGTGAACAGTGATCAAGATCATCTAGAGCAGTGACAAATACTTCCTGTCCCCAAGGGCCCATATTACTTATGAGGATACAGCCTAAGTCTCCATCTCAAATACCTGCTAAGAGCACAGAGACCAGGAGTTACATCACTGGCAGACAGGAGATGGCTTAATGGGATACAATTTTCTCTCATATTGGTTTAAAGAACAAAGAATGGCAACATGGTTAAACAGGGGTGGCCCTTATTCTCAGCTGTACAGCGATGGCCAATAAACCCATTGCCCTTTTTCTCACTCTTTCAGCCTGAGTTGAATTTCATCACTACAAACTATCACAAGGTATGTACCTCAATTTATTCTCATGTAAGCCTTCATTGTATTTTAGTTCTCTACAGCAAGTGAATTTCACTTAGTGAGTACCACCTCCTTTTCTAATTCCTTGTTAAGCAAACGAGCTGGAAAAAAAAAGGCACTCATGGATCTCATTTCATGGATACCATTTAAAGATTCTGTCAGTAGAACAACCGACATGATACTGCTCTCTTGTTCCTATATATAAAGCAGAAGGGGCGAAGTAAAGAGGTAAAGCATGATACCGTTTCTTTTAGAAAACAGACTACTGATTCTGTCATGATGATGCCCTAGAGCAATCATTTATGCTCTACAAAATGACTGATTTTTAACTATTTTTCAGATGCATATTGGTTCTATACAGCAATTTGTGTTTAAACTTTATTATTGTGTTGACTGCCTTTAAGAGAACCAACTTGTGTAACTCACGCAACTGTTCTGTGAAGGTACATCTAAGCAAAAATACATTCCAAACTGTCATGATTATCTTAATAATTACTGCAATGTTTAGGCCACTAAAGTGCTCAAATACATGAAGGAAGTCTATGTAACCAAAATGAGCACGAGACAAGCTGCATACAATTGTCACTATATATTTACAGTATTCCATATGCTATAAACTTACCTTATACATAAACGTGTCTGGCAACATGTTTAAACTCTGTATGTAGTTTTCTTCTAACAATTTTTGACGATCATGGTTTTTGAGTGCATATTGCATTTTCTTCAAGCACAGATACAGCTGACCTTAGTTTATATTTTGAAACCAGTATATGTGATAGGACAAAGAAGCATATAAGGAAGTTGAAGTTAAATTAAAAGCAGGTATGAGCATGTATTTTATTACAGAGAATCAGACAAGTAAGATGGTAAAATCTGACTTCTTGTCACATTGAATTTTCTTTCACTACTCCATTATGGGAGACAGTATTTTTACAAAGTATATTTTATAGAATCATCCCCAGATTAAAGTCTGTGACATTCTGAAAGAATTACTTATACAATCCCACTGATTCAAACTCAAGCTGCTTATTTAACATTGCAACTCTATGCAGAATTAAAAACAAAAAACTAAAACCAACAACCAACAGGATCCCTTCAGACTTTAACAATGTTTTTATGTATTTAAGTCTGTATTTCATCTATTGGTAGTAGCTTAGTGAAACCATGTTATGTTAATCGGTTGAATTTAATTAGTACATTCTATCATCTGGGTAGCACCTGAAAGGAAGTTGAATGCAGCAGCATTAGTGGAATACAGCTGTCTTTTGCTGTACAGAAACAAGGCTATTCAACATAGAAAAGTAGGATCCTTATGTGGGTAAAAGAACCCAGGCATCTCATTTGCACAAGGAAAGCCATATTCAGAGAGCCTGGCTGTGAATTTACAGCACAACAGCTTCTCCACGCTAACTGTATGTGGTCACTTTCATCATAACATAATTTGATGAGTTCCACCAGAGAGCAATTCAGCCCACTTACAATCTGAATCATCTTCTGACAGTGTCTGCCTCTTTCTAGTGACTACACAGGGAGTCCAAGTAAACTAGGTTTATCTCTTAAGATGATTCTGTTAAATGACTAAAATTAGACAGCTCTTAATAGCTATGTCTATATTTACCTTCTGGGGCATGACTTCAGATTTTGGTCCCCTGGTCATTCATATCAAGCACCCGTGCAGAAAAACCGCAGTTCCTGCCTGGGAGCCATGTAATTTCCATTTCTATGGAAATCAGAAATGGTGGTTGGCAGGAGGTAAACTCTGCATTCTTAAATGAGACAGAACTCAGATGTGACTAGGAGGTGCACGACTAGGACTGCTGGACTAAACATAGCAGTAGCATAGTAATTTTAAGTACCTTACCTTGGGAGTTCAATTAAAAACAAACAAACAAACAACAACAAAAACCTAGTATGGTTATCACTTTTGATCTTTAAACTATTATGATTTGGAAAATGGAACAATGAGAAAACAAACATTACCATATGAAAAATACTTCCTTCTCTTGAGATAGAGAACACTTTAGCGTCTTTAAGAACTACTAAATTGGTTTACTGAAAATGATTTAGACTTGAACGAGTCATAGAGCTAATATGAATAACGAAGTAAACCAACATCAAATAAAGTACTTATTTCCAAAAAAATGTTTTTCAACATTACTGTAAAGATATTGCAGTTTTCAAAGATGTATGTTCTGAAAACTGTGAAATGTTTTCAGGAACAATAGCACGTTTTTACATCCTATATCAGAGTTGGAAAATTACAGGTTTCTTGTGAAAAACAGAGTCAGGAAGTGATCTTATAAATCATCTGCAAAGTACTCCAAATAGTCTTGAAAGTACTGAAATGCGTTTACTATCATGTGTTCTGCCTGTGGATGAAAATGGAAATTAAGGCCTTTTAAAATCAACTGAAGGAAAAAACTTGAATACAGCATCAGAAAATTAATCAGCTTCAACCTTCAAGAAATCCAACAATAACTACTGAACTCTTGCACTGGAAAAGATTTTAACTGGAAGATAAAATATTTGCAAGGATAATTTTCTTTGAAGTAACAATCTAAATATAAACCTATAAACTAAGCTAAAAATAAGTGGATATATTTAGATTATACTAAAAATTGAAGCAAAAGTGGCAAGTTAGTTACATTCTGTCATTACAAAACTTACCTGAATATTTCAGAGAAAAATGGAAATACACTCTCAGTGTAGAAATGAGGCCAAAGACCATCCCCAATCTGAAAAAATACTTTAGTACAGAGAAACAAATACCCTATTCATTTTTACGAAGACATAAACATGACCACTACAGTCACTGTCTCACAGTTCTGAGCATTTAGAAGCAGCTTCATGCAGACTAGCAGTAAAAAGTGCAGCACCTGCTATCAGAAGCACATTCAGATTGCTGGTAAGATCTGAACAACTGGTATAGAAGCAAGGGTTGGAAAAGTCACAAGTTGTATCACTACAAGATTACACAAATTACATATAATCACAAGATTATATAAATCATTTCCTTCTCCTGCCCCTCTTATTCTCCATAATTGAAGCTCAGCTTTGTATTGCTATGTAAAAGCCCTTATCAAATCTGAAGAAACTGAAGAACAGCCCAATTAGTTGTTGCAAGGTAACACCCCACAGAACAGCAGGATACAAGGGCAATTAAAGAATGCTACATAATAGGAACTATAAATTTGTGGGGAAAACAAACCAACCAACTTCATTTCAGGCAGCAAGGAGTGTTGGGTTCTTAAACACAGGCATGAAGTGCCATTTTAGACACCACAGAGTACCTGGAACATCTTAAGGTGGGAGATCTGTGCTCTTCAGATACAGCTGAAGGAAAATTCTCTAAGGCATCAAAAATGAAACTTGGCACCTGTATCTAGGTAGCCAAACCACTCCTCAGCAGCTTGTCTGTCAAAAGATGCTTGATTTGGAAGATGAGGAACACTAAGTCTGCTGTCCTCTGTTTTAGCAGAAAGGAAACTTGCAAAAACAATCAAGGAATAAGAAAGGAAACTCAAAAATGAAAAGTTCCTGTTACTACCTCCCAGTTCTTCAAACCACAAAAGGGACTAATACCAGAATTGACAATGGGAGTGAGCCAGCAATGAGCCTGTTCAGGCAAGAAAAGGTCTAACATACTACTAACTTACAGATGCAATGAAATATTTGAGATACACCAAAGTGAGTCATAAACTTGGGCCTGCTGGAATTTGCATAGTCAAAAAGTTATGGACCAGTTGAGTGAGGCTACTTGCGCTCAACCATTCTTTTATAAGGAAAGAGTTATATCCAAAAGCAAGTCAAAGGTGTAAGGAAACACTGGAGTAAAGCAACATATTAGCCAAGAAACATACAACCGTGCAGTACAGCAAAACAGTTGTATTTGGTTGCACCTCAAACAATGTTGCAAGAACAAACAGCTAAGTTTCCATGTGTGACTTTAACATTTCAGTTCTACATATTTTTAATAATTAACAAGTGAAATTTAATATTCTCTTCTTATGGATTTTAGGTAATATATATTTTTCTATCCATTGAACTTGTAAGGTCTACTGTTCAAACACTACAGCTGTAAGAAGATTGCTAAATCCAATACTTGGTTGTCTAAGTTTGTACAGGGATGCATACATGTCCATTTTTTGACCTCAAGTATTAAAGTGAACAGCTAAACACAACTTTAGAATATTGTTTATAGACATTAAACAATTGTTTTATTGAGATCCTGGGAACACATTTGCGTGAAGGAAGTTGCACTTTTTTATTAACCAGTTGACAGCACTGTCCAAAGGAATATAGTCTAGAATAACTGACCATTCTACTAGAACTTATTTGATTTTAAATCTAATTATTTTACAGAATCAGTATTATGTAAAATTCAGCATTAGAAAAACTGATAGACAAAACCAAAAAGCTTTAAGAAATTTTTGAGGAAAGAATCTTTCATTCATTTAAACAGTACTTAGAAGTAGGACACGTAATAGACAGCTTACTGTCTCTTATGTGATTTTTACTTTGTCTATAGAAACACCCTCAGCCTGAGAACTCTTTTGACCCATTTCTATATTTTTCTTTGCAATCCTGAAAACAACGAGGTCAACAAAGATTTAAGCAATTTCAAAATGAGATAATATACCCAGAATTCCATTAATTATATATATATATTTTTTTTTAAAAAACCAACTGTCTACTCTATGCAGCAATCCCACTATTGGTAAATAGTTAACACAACAGAAAATAAACTCTTGTAACAGCATTCAAAGGTTTCATTCTGGAAAAATGACTAACGTTTTTTTCAGCACTTACAACATATTTTATGTTTTACAGTATGTCATCAAATAGTCCAAGTAAAGGCTTGACATCACTGATTTCATCATCCAGAAGATATCTAATGAAGATTAAGCAAGAAAGAAATAAATAAACTAGGTACAGTATATCAAAATCTATGAGATCAGGAGCACTATGCAAACTATATCCAAGAGACATCAAGACAAACAAAACAGTTGTTTTTTCCTTCCTAAGAAAAGTTAACTGCTACTACTACTGTGCAAATTCATCTTTTAAAAATACATTTGTAATAAATTAATGAATTGCCATGAAGAACTAAACACCTGAACACTGAGGCAACAGAAAAAACTCACACAGCTTTTCATTACCTGGGCTCTATTTCTTCTTCCTGTTCTTTTGTGAAAAAAAAATCTTCTTTCCTAGTGAATTTAAAAGAGTCTGAGATTGTTTTTGAGATTGAAGAACACTGTATATTTTTCAGCTCTTGTGAAGGATTTGAATGCTTTTCTTCTTGAAAACTGACCTGCAAGACAAACGTTAAAATAACGGTTAAAATAACTAACTGAAAGACAAACTGCCATTATTGTAGTATGTAGTACAGATATTTACATCGGTATTATCATAATTGACAAGGCTTTAAGCACACGATAAATACATGTTTGGATGACTTTGCAGAACTGTGGCTATTGAGTAGATATTTTCAAAAGTCATTCTATATAAAGTGAATTCACAAATGAAAGCTTCTGTAGTCCTAGTGAACTCAAGTCCTAGCTCTTTGTATCATGACCATCACACTGAACACAGAATGCATGTTTCTTCCGCATTTGGACAACTCAGAGAGGTTCAGAAACTCTCTCTGTCTGAAATGATGCATATGTCAGATATGATAAATATATTTACTCATGAAAGACTAATGTAATTATAGGTGATCATGTTATAAAAATATTTTTACTCACCATATTTATATATCCACTCTGTACAGGTAATTCCACTTTTGATGAGCTATTAAGCACAGCAAAAAATGGGTTCTGAATACTGGTCTCACCTTGTAATGTGCAAGAACTGAAAATATGAAGTTGAATAATGTAAGTATTATTTACAGAAGTGCAAAGTGGTTGACTTTTCAGTTCAGGATTTTCCCTCTACACTTAAATAAGAATAATTTCAAACTATTTAACAATTCTATTTTTTTAAAGTTGAAATTTCACTCTATTTTATCAGTGAACAACCTTCTATACATTTAGTTATACATACAAACATATAAATGTGAATGCAAATACATGTAAAATATAGACAATATTTTAAAACAATAAAATTGCAATTAATGATATAATGCTTACACTTTTGAAATGTCACTTGTAGCTTTGCTTGTTGTATACTTGCAAGGTGTTTCATGCTCATCTGGAATGTGAAGGCAGGTATTTCCATGGTCTATGTAAAAATGATTTTTTCTTAAAAGCCAGAAACAGCCTAAAAACACTGCAAATATTTTACACAGTATCATCAATAATAGTTTGAAAAGCTGATATCCACGCTGCAGCCCATGGAGGAGCCCATGGCACAGGAGGTGGATGTAGCCTGGAGGAGGCTGCGGCCCATGGAGAGCCCCCACAGGAGCAGGCCCCGGGCCGGAGCTGCAGCCCGTGGAGAGGAGCCCACACAGGAGCAGGGGGTCTGGGGGGAGCTGCCCCTGATGGACGGACCCCGTGGTATGGACCCATGTTGGAGCAGTTCTTGAAGAGCTGCTGCCTGTGGGAAGCCCACACAGGATCAGTTCGGGAAGGATGACATCCCATGGGAGGGACCCCACATGCAGCAGGGGCAGAGAGTGACTGTGATGGAGCAGTGGAGATGAAGCGCTAGGGACTAACCACAGACCCTGTTCCCCTACACTGCTAGCAGGGAGGAGGTAGAATAGGGTAGATGGGACAAAGGTGTTTTTAGTTTGATTTTAGTTCTCACTGCTCTAGTGTGTTATCAATAGGTAAAAAATTATATTATTTGTCCTTATGCTGAATCTGTTTTGCAAGTGACATAACCGGTGAGTGACCTCCCTTGTTCTTATCCCAACTCATGAGCTTTTTTCGATCATATTTTCTCCCTCTTTTCTATTGAGGAGCGGGAGTGAGAAAGCAGCGTGGAAGAACTGAGCTACCTGTCAGGGTTAAACCACCACAACCCTGTAAAATAATTTGCATATAGTAGAGAATTTACTTATCTTACCCAATTCTCCACTGGAAAAGTCACTAGCATATACTAATATTTCGTCATCAAGATCATTCCAAATGTCATCTCTCAGTTCAGAGTCCACATCTGAAGCACCTGAAAAACAGCATCTGCTTTTATCTCTATTAGTCAAGCTATGCATTGAAGATTCTTTAAGATATTTTTTGATGCCATTGTCTCTTGGCTTTTCTCACTTACAAATACTGAATGATTCAAAGAGAAAGCTGTAATCCATGGACAAGTACAAAAAAAACTTCTCTGTGTTTTAAGACCAGTTGTTCAATCTACTGAAAGAAGGATTGTCACATATGCACTTTTTTCTGTGTTATTTTGAGAAAAGTTATCCTCACTGTAGATTCTAGTGAATAAGCCTTAAAAAAAGAAAACTTTTCAAATACCGCAATTTCATTCTTTCCCTTTGTCAGAAGTATTAGAATCCAGATTTAATACTTTTAATTCGGTCCTTTCTTCCCTTCAGATCTTCAGAAGCCTAACTGCTGTCTTCCTCTCATCCAATCCAATGCCTAAGAACTAGCCATGACAAACACATTTTCAAGCACTATTGTTAAAATTCTTAACTGAAGTGTGATACTTAATGTTTTAAAATACTTTATTTTCTGGTGCAAAGACAATTTTCCTCACTTCCTCTCCCTTTCATTTGTTATGTTCTCTTTCTTCACTACCAATTCAATTCTTCGCTCATTTTTTTCATCTCTCTTCTGCCATACTCCCCCTCCAGCACCAGACAAGTGCTATAGCCCTAATACGTCTGAAGAACCCTGATCTAGATTTCCGTTTCAACAGAGGGAAAGCAAGACAGGCTCGAATCAAAGATCCACTTCCACAGAGGCTGGAAGAAGCACTTTGAAGGCACTTATATTGTAAATATGGGCATGTACAGTCAGCATGGTGCATTATTACAGCATGCACACACTTTAAAATACCTGAACCATAGGCTTAGATCACTACATTTCACAGTATATTCTCAACTCCCTGCATTTATTCATATAACATGGAAAGGCACCATAACACAGATGCAGATAACTCTATATAAATCATAGAATTTGACACCTTATTTCATTAGAACTATTTTGGTTGCATTTTTAAAGTGTAGCTGGCCCAGTCAATATGGCCAAGATTACCTCTTATGGTACTATCCAATGGTTTTCATCTACTGTTTTTTAGTCAGTAACATCTATCATGTCCCCTTGATGCTGTATGATTTGCCTCAAGATGTTCTTCAGCATAGAGTATAGCTATACTGGAATATTCACCTATCTTCCTGTGAATGTATTGTTATACATATTGTATACTAACTGACTCCCACAGAGCAACTGATAATATGGTTATGCAACAGTCTTCCATTTTAAGACTAGGTAACAAATGTAGCAGATAAATGAGTACTGCAGGAAAATCTGAAGTATTAATTGAAAGGAATAGGGTTGCAATCCCATCTTCAGAGTATTAAGTAAAAATGAAATGATGCAGTATAGATGCCACCACTTAAGGAAATACAAGCTAAAAAATATATCACTTTATCTCAGCAGAGTGTTTCTTATATGTCTGAGGATGTTCTAAACATTGGTGTTGCTACTTGTTTAACCAAAATCTTGTTTAATCAAAACCTGATTCACATCAATTTACAGTAACCAAATACAACAGCAAAGGGCATGCAGTGAGGAGAATATCATGGTTACATACTGATAATAAAGACTGATCATTTAACCACAAATGTAAAACATTAATGTCATTTCAGTGCAAGAAAAATAGAACAAAGAAATGTTTTTTCAGAGATATTTTCTAGTTATGAACTCAGTTATTGAACGGTCATATTTTGTTAACCATCAAACAAAAAGCTCTTATCTCACTAACTTCTTCCAGTAGTTACGAAGTTAAGAAGAAAAGCTAAATAGGAGGAAAATTCCTTTTGTATTACAAGTGGCTTCAGTGGAAATACATTAAAGGAAGTATTTACAGATTTGTACCCTCATATATTTTAATTTACTCATTACTGGTTAATATAAAAATACATGTACAGGCTGAGATCTGCATTTGCAATTCTTACTGATACCAGAAAGAAAGCCAACGAAGGCCACTGTATTTCCCTATACATTCAGCATTCTATAACGCTGTATTGTTTACTGTGGTGATTTCAGAAAGTTTGAGTTTATAAGGTACGTACAACTCAAAACAATGAAAATGATTTCACATATTAGCAATAACTTACTACTCTTTCCATAATTCCAGGATTGCAGTTGTTTCTGAGATATTCCTAGGCTATTAACATTATCTACCTGGTCCACTGAAGGTGATGAAGACAACTGTTTATTGCCAGACCTATTTAAAAAAATAGTAGCATGTCAGTAATACAGTTGAAGAAAGCTGCAACAAAAATAATTTTATTCAGAAAACAGTTGTTAGTTGTGAAAATTTAACATACTACCTAAATGAGACTTTTTTTTTTTTTTTAATTAATACCTTGACAATGCTGGCATCAAGGATTTGGGTACAAAACCAAATTGTTTGAGATCCACATTCTGAGCTTGATTTAACATCTGCATCTAAAGAAAGCAGGTTATTAACCAAAAAGACAAACATTGAAAAGCACTTTTTTAAATGATCTGAATTATATTATTAATATTGTATCAAGATAGCATATTTTTAAAAAATCACACATTAAATCCTTCTAATGTCTAGTTAACTCTTGGGATCCATTAAAAAGATTTGAATTACATGCTTCTACTGTAGTTATCCAAGTAGCCTGGCAAAGTCAGTCTGGGTATCACTGACTCTTCTATATTAGCTGTAGGCTATATTATTCTCTATTGCAAAGAAACAAACAAACAAAAAAGCTGTGAATAGGAAATAAAACGCTCCAATATCTCAAATATCATTCTCGCTGTAGAGAACATCCGTTTGGTATTACGTTCAAATACATAAAGTGTAAGCCTTGAAATCTTTCAGAGGTTAAAACCAATGTAGTTTGTTTTCTCATAAACAAGTGGATCTCTGTGTCAATGCAAACAGGTCTCCTAGTAGCATTACTTTGATGTATATCAGTTTTTGTTTTTGTTCAGGTCTTATTTTGCCAAAACCAAGTCACAATACAGTACCTTCCAATGATACCTCTATCCTTAACCTACTATGATCTATGAAACGCCATAAAAGTAAAAACAAAGAGAAGTGTACCATTGGAAGCATTCCAAACAGCAGTGGAACCTGTCAAAGATTCCTGGACCTTCCTATTTCTTTGCTTTTCACAGTCCATACAGACAAACTTGCATGTATGTATTTACCTATGAATTGCTCTAACAAATACATAATGAAATAAAATAAATCTATTCAAATGCTGACTGTATTCAAACAAACCTTTAACCGCTTTACTGGGGGTACAGATGAAATCGAGTTCCTGCTCCTTAAATCAGCTAAGTACAAAGTAAACTTAGAATCTCCATTCATCTCAGACTTAGGAGGTACTCCAGTTTTACCTAAGAAAGGGAATCAAAAGAATCTTCAGATTAGTTTAGAAAGGATAAATCCTAATTCTTTCCAAATCAATGGAAACTTTGCCACTAAGTTTAGTATCTTTTATTAAAAGATACCGAAAGATTTAATACACTAGTTCAAAGATTTCACACGCTAATATTTATAAAAAAGTCAAGTTTGGCATTGCTCTTAAATCATATCCTAGATGATCTGAAAAATATTATTAGTCATTGTAATCCCTACAAAAGTTTTATTAACAAAATATTTTATTAGTATTTTTATGACTGCATCATAGCAAAAACTTAAGTCTGACTCTCTTGCTTGCACCACTTCTGTTAATGTAGATATTGGTATAAATGGAACTATTGTAAATTATACTCGTCTAAAAGTAAAAGAAATAATAGATTTAACGAAACTCACAGCAGTCATGTCCACATACATCTTTATTTTTACAGCGATGGTTGCACTCTCTGTTCCCGTATTTCTTGTAGGTATGCTCTTCTTTAGATCTGCTTCCTAGACAAATACAATACAGAAATGCTCATTTTTTATTTTGTATGTATCGTTGAGAGAGTACCTCATGCAGTGTAAGATGGGCTAAAAGTAAACTGGGTCACTGGAATTTTGTTGCCTTCAACAACACTTTGGGATGCCCAAGCAATGTAGTTGGAAAGAAATTAACAAAGACTGTGGAAAAACAGACACTATCACCATTCCCAGATTCAGGCTGTAGTATTAGACACCAAACACATGATTTTTCTTAATTTCAAATTCATCAAAGAATTGCACTGTAGTACTTGACAAGCAGAAACGGTAGGACTATATTCTTGTTATACTTGAGAAAGAAACAGTATGGATGAATACAGATCTAACTCTCCACTAAAAGTAAAATTCATTTTTCTGTTGACTTTGGTATTAGCCAGATGGTGTGATCTCACCATTTACCTGTATCTACTTCTGCTGCTGGCGGACTTTGCGGTGAGCCGTAATACATATCAAGTGGAGACTCAGCTTTCAGTTTTTTATTTGTAACAACTTTACCTCCAACTGTTCTTGGTATTAAGTAAAAGGCTGTAAATGCTTGCTGTATGTCAAGGCCAACTTTGAAAAAAAAAATAAATTAAATTGCTACGAACTGTTTCTGAAACTACTGATTACATCCACTTTTCTAAATGGTTTAACTATAAATCTTTATTAAAAGACTATGGGAATCTGTTAGGATAATGTACCATTAAAAGTAAGCTATTATATGAATGGACTCTTAATGACTGAGATTAAAAAAACCCTCAGAAATTAAAGCCATCATCTACTGCTGTAGCTTCAATTTCATGGAAACTGACATTGAGGAAAACAATGTTTAAATCTTCACACCTTAAGAAACAACATTTTCCACTGCAGAAATTTCTTGCTGCTGAGGTGTAGATGGATCTGTATCTAACACTCTTAGACATAAAACGCAAAGAATGCAAAATCTAACCATTTGCAAATAGAGTTCTTCCCAGCATGAGTAATCTATAAAGCTGACAGTTTATGCCTACTAAAAGTTAATTTAACTTGCAGGTGAAGGACAGAAGAGAATCCTAATCTGTACCATCAGAGCAAAATTCTATCTCCTAATAACAGTTTTGATGTTTCCCAGTACATTAATATTCTAGTAAATAAACAGATTTGTAATTAGGACAGTTAGGTAACACTCAACACAGTAAAAAAACAATTCATAGAATTTTGTGTCCATTTAAGTTCATTTTATTATATTTTGGTTTGATATAAAGTGTTTTAATAATTTATTCAAAGTTCTTATGCAGTTGCTTTTAATTACAAGTATACCAATTAACCTACCATAATCAGAACTAATTAAATTTATACTAATGTCCTCTGATTTAAGAGCTCTTCTCACTTCAATTTTCTTCATCCAATTTCCAGTTTTTAGCAACACTGAATCCCTGTAATGTGCCAGTAAAGTATTATTAGACATGGTCGATGAAAACAAGACTGTATACTACGGTATCAGTAACCATGTGAGAGTCTTTATTTGGCCTTGGTTCTTGGATTTTGCTTGATAAGTGGCTTAAGAATGATCTTCCAATAATATTTGATCTATAGCTGTAAGAGAGCCATGATCAGTTTCAGTTCTGCCAAAAGTGCAAGACTTTGGCCAGAACTCATGTGAAGATCACATAGAAAATACTTTTTCTCTCCTCTCATTTGCTCCAAGCATAATTTATCCAAGCGGAGAATTTAATTTCATCTCTGAGTGAAAAACAATTTTGACAGTGATATAATTAAAGAAATATAGCTAATAATCACAAGTAACAGCTTGAGAATGTATCTTTTTACTAGATATTCTATGTGTTTTGTATTTATGTGGAAATTAGATTGTGACTTCTATAACATGGCATCAGTGTTGTACTCGTACACATACCTATGTACTGACAAGCATACAAGCATGATGTTTTTTTTTTGTACTAAGTCTTATGCAGAGTTTTAGATGACAACTGAGTGACTAGAAAATGCTATAGGACAAAGACTAATTTTGTACCATTTGGCATCATTAGAAAGTACTGCAAAAACTGCAAGACAAAGCATTAAATGGCAACACACTTAAAAAGATCTGATCAAAAAATCTGATCATACATACATTATTTTCTGAATAAAAATTACTTGATTGTCAGCATCTCCTATGATTAATGTAACATAGTGAAAATCTGGCGCTGTTCTCTTTGTCTGCAGCTGCTCAAAGTTTGTTAATTTGATGGTTACTAAGATTTCAGCCAGTGTATCACTGTATTTTGGAAGCTAGAAACAAATGATATAGAAAAGGACTTAACTGTTAAAATATGCAAAGTAAAACATGTCCTTCTATAAAGTTTTAAGCGTTAACACAAGCAGAAAAGCTCAATTTGAGCAATTTACAGTACGTTTTTTATTTGTTGTGCTTAGATGCTCTTACACAGCACTAATCTTGTCCATAGCTGAATATCCTAAATTTGATTAAATATTGAAAAAAAAAAAGACAGTCTACATCAAATCCCCCTAAATAAACCTCCTCTCTTCTATGCCAAGAGAAGGATACAAGAAGAAAATTGCATATTTTGATACAGTTTTGAGATTAAAGGTTTTGCCATTCCAGCATTCCTCTATATTTACCATTGTTAAACCTTTCTTCTGCAAACAACTTTAGAGACACTCATCGGATAATAAGTCAAATGAAAAACTAAAGTAGAACTGATCATTATAAAAATAGTGTTGCATACATGTATAAAGTTTTTAACTTCAAAGGTGTCTTCATTTGTACCAAATTCACAAGACACTTTAAAGCTATTTTTCAAATTTCTCATTTCAGAAAACTGAAGCAAAGTGACTATGTGGCTTGCTCAAAGACACAGACAGAATGCATTATCAGAACCCCAAAGCACACAGAATTAGAATGTTAGGTTACGCCCTACCATTGAAATGGCACCAGCTAGGTTAATGCAATCACTTTTTCTCTATATATATTCCTCAGTGTGACACAGAAAACAAACATTAGTTAATGCATGTTCTGTAAGTTTTATACAGTTGTTTTTCATGTCTCTAGGGTTTTGTTTTTATTTTTATTTTTCAAACATTTAAAATAGAACTCTCAGATTCACATACTAAGCTGGAACGTCAACATACTGGTTTGCAACTCTAATATTAATTGCTATTAAGAGAGGGGTGGGGAGAGAAAGAAGTGAGGTGTGATAGAGTATGTTTATTCCAAAGCTGTCCTTCAGAGTTTTCAGTTTTAAGAGTTTTATTAAACGTGCTAAGGTGGAATGAGGCCACAACACCATGTAATCTATCAGTGAAGGCTCAATATTTCCTAATGTTACTATTTGCTTTATTTTAACAATCTTAGCATAAAATCATAAAATAAATAGAAAAGCATTACCTGTTCAATGTCAAGTTCATATTTTGGAAGATGCAAAACAGATTCTTTTATCTGGTTTCCAAAAGGAGGATGTCTGTTTAAAATCTGCAAAGATTTAATTTCATTTCTGATACATTCAGCTGATCAGAGAAGTTGACACAAATGTAAATTCAAGGAATCAAAGTCACCAGAATAATTATGCCACAGACAAAAGCCCTTATCACTACTATTTCTCTACTGTCAGTGATGCCCACAAGAACAACATAGCCAAAAGAAATGAGAATTACAATACTTTTTCTGTTGCTATCTCTTCTGTTCAGATAACAGCCAATGAATTAGCCCATGACCTTAAAAAACTAGTCAGGTTTTATGAGTTGATGCTTCTATGTTGCCCCAGCTTTAGTGAAAACAGAACAAAACAGAAATTACCTGAAAACTGGAAAAGAGGGCAAGAAAAAAAAAAATCTAACCCCAAACATAAGATCAATTTCATTTAGAAACGTATTACATATTCCAAACCACTGAAAAAGCAGATTCCTCAGAAAAGAAGCCAAGAACCAAATCTAACTTGACCACAATAAGGAGTGTTCTTTAGATGATTCAAGAAGAATTTTATTCTATGACCATTTTTTAACTAAAACTAGTAATAATGGTAATTCACGATTTTCACCATTAAGATAAATATAGAGGAACAGAAAAAAATACAAAAGGGAATATTTATTTACAAACACTACTAAAAGGGGAATGCACGTTGTCTTTTGTTTCAAATCATGTTAATATATAAATTCTTTGTATTTAAGCAGCTACTTTCCAAATCCAGCCAAATCAGTAAAGTCATCCACTTTAAATTTGCTAAAACAAAACATTATACACATTTTTAAGAAAAAATAAGTAGCCAAACTTTTTAAAATCACCAGTATAAATGAATAAACCACTTAAAACACTCAATTTTGCTGGCACTCATATAGCAGACATATTACTTTCCTCATCATGTTTATCTGCATACAAAATAATAAATTACCAATTCAAGTTCCCTTGCATTTGTCTCTTCTATTTTTTTAAACGATGTCAGACCAGCATTTACCATAGCATTTGACAATGATACACCTGTGAAAAAATTTAGTTTTATGCTGTTAAGTGACAATTGCTAATCTCTAATTATTCTAAACTGCATTACAGTAAGTAAAAACAAAGCAGAAATCATTTTAAAGTATGCTTGCTCCTAGTTTTTTGCCCAGGAAATCATAACATTTCTTTTCAGTAGATTAAATATTTTAGTAAAAATTTCATGTATCCATTAGTAAAGAGAAGAAAACATTTAACATTATAATACTGACTTTTTAACAAACATTTTCTAGTATAAAACAGATTTTAGATCACTTTCTACAGGAGTCAACAAACAAGTGCTCTACGTACATATCATGAAGAAAGAGCATGTCACTCACCTGGAGAACAAAATTTGAGACAAAATATCCTATCCAAGGATTATATGTTAAAGTCATAGAATTTCAAATTTTTTGAGTAAACTAATAATGAAATTCATTCAAGGAAAAAAATATGTATTATAAACTTCTACGAATTTTTGTGTATTTAGCCAAATATTTTGCCATTTATCTGCCACATGACAAGCAGCTTGGCAGAGAATCCTATACACAATCTTATTCCTCCTCATGATTGTCAGTTCTTTTACACTTGTAGTGAGACTTAGAGTCAACACTCTACATGTGAAAAGGCATTTTGTTAGCTAGAACTACAGTCTACTACAATGACTGAAATAATTTTAGATAAAAAATACATAGAATGAGTAGGTCTACTCACCACACATAATTCCACATGAACAGTAAAAGAAATATGAAAATCAGGTTGGAAACCTCTTAGGAGACAACTCAAGATTGCCTCTTGGAGGACATGTTAAAGCAATCTTTCAAGAAAGTACTCATTTCAACTCAAGAATTTAACAATTCGGAAAAAAAAACTTCCTTCTTTTAAGTATATTTGAACACCTTTTGGGTCTGACTTGGGGAAAGCACCTTTTCTCAGCTCTCCTCTTATTTACAGAAGCTCTGTGAGTAGTCTGAAGACTAAAGACTATTACTTATTACTTCTGCAGCTACTTCACTTAGCACTTGCGCCTTGCTCTTTAAATGAAGCTGAAGACTAGCTCTTTTGCTATAGCTCCTGAAATGGCAGAATGGTTTCCATTAATGAAGAAAACGTAAGATAAAAATGATGTAAAACTTCTCCTCATCTTTATTTCTGGTGAATTAAAATCAAACTGAACATGTAGTAGATGTGATAAAATCCTGGATGGCAACTGATCATTATTCTGTTTGTGAAAACAAGCAAACAGAATCCAGGTATCTGAGCCAGAGGTAGCATCATTATTGGACAAGAGTAACAAATAGATATTTGTAGAAATTCAGTAAGAATCACATTCAAGCTCAGTTAAAAAGAACAGTTACTGGTATAAAGGAAGTACTGATTATTAAGCCTTTTTTAAGATTCAAAAAATAACATACTGTGAAAAGAGTTTAAAAATTAGATATTTCTAAACATGTTATATGATATCAGTAAATTTCTGTGAGCTCAAATATTCCACTTAACTCACAAAGACATAGAATGGACTGCCCTAGCATGACAGAGATCAAGAATGAAACATAATAATACCTGTATCAATTCAATAACTATTTGATTCAGGGAAAAATAGTGAACTGTAAGTAGACTGTTAAAGAAGCCTGTGAGTGGAATAAATGAAAATTTGAAAATTATAAATCCTTTATAACATATGCTGCAAGAGCAATGACAGCACAAGAAAAAATACAAAGAAGAAAAGGGAAATGGGGACAGATGTATAAATATATATTGTACTTCTATTATTAAAAAAATAGAACTAAATTCATTCTATTGAATGTAATATACAGGAGAGGATTTGTCAACACTGTAAGCGCCATGTTTATTCCACTCATTCCAACCACCTAGAAATGCTAAATATGAGGCAGACTCCTCAGATGATTCTATGTACATCAGCACAGATCCAGAAATATTGGAAATGGGTTTCCATCACGATGTATTATGCTGTGAAGAAGCTAACAAGCCCTGTCTCCTAGTTTGAATCCACATGAACGAAGCAACACTGCTTCTGCACCCAAGCTGGTAAATCTGTAATGTACTGTACCATATGGATTTCCTGGCTCAGGCGCTCACTAATTTGCAGATCTCTGTACTATACTGTTTCATACAGAGTAGATGTGTCTTTAAAAGAACAACTGCAGAGAACTGCAGTGAATTCTGAAAGCATGAAAGTGTAAGATCAGACAATACAGCAAAAAGACATACTCTACCTCAAACAAGAATAACTACATTTTTGTTATACAGATGGCTCCAGAATTCTGAATTCCTTTTCAAGTAATTATGACAGATCTGCACTTCCAGACAGAAGTTCGTCTAGTAACAGGACACACTAATAGGAAGAACACTATTAGAAACTTGTGATCTTCATGTATAAGAATCTCTCTCATGCACAGTAAAATTATTTCCATTTCATGGTTACTATCCACTTCAATGCAAATTAAATGGCTTTCATGCATATGAGTAGCAGGACTTATGGTAACAGCTGCTTGAAAAGGAAGGTAAATTCTAGTCAGAGGTATGCAATCACACAAATGTGGAGTATGTCCAAAATACTGAAATGAGTATTATGAAAAAAAGAACAACTCCATATGAACCACTTTGAAAGCCTGAAGGAAATTAACAAATGGATTACTTTTACCCAAGATCATGTCCGACTTCTAACAACCGTGGCACTCAACCGTGGCAAATGGGTAACTGGGAGACACATTTAATTATGTAAACAGGCACTCCAGAGGCTGATTATGACTTTTGATTACATTTCTGATTACATCTTTATCATTTCTGAATGGTACCTACCAATTTTTTCCAATTGTTTAGACACATGAAGTGAATTTTCCCAAAGTTTACACCTGAAACACTTAGCTAAAATCACGGAGTTTAATAATGCAGAAAAGTTGGTTTTACTTGATGCCAGAAAGTCAGACAACCCTGTAAAAATACGATTGACTTGTATTAATCAGATCAAATATATTTTTTAACACTGTATATACAAAAAAGGATTAAATTTTACCATACATCTAGTAATTCTTATGCCATTTCTAAATATTTTGCCAGTATCTTGTGTCAAAGTAAAGTCTTGAACAGGAATGCATCCTAGCTGAGCCTGAATAAGACTGAAAGAGAAATATTCACGTCTTGTTATATAAGCTGTACTGTAAGCAAAGTATAACAAGTTTCTACGGGAAAACAAAAGAAAAACCTGAACAGAAACAATAACATATATAAAGTGACACAGATTGTAGCAGAGATTTCAACAGCCACAAAATGACAGTTTTCAATAAAAATTAACAACACAATGTAATACTTACCAGTTTATTTTCATTTCTCTTGTTTTAATCTTCCCCTCCAATGGAAACCTACACATAAAAATATACTTACTTTCTGCTATTCATTTTATTTGTTACTAAAAATATACTTTCCTTTTTCAACGTATTTAATTTTTGATACCTGATGGTTATTTTGTTCTTGTCTTTATTCAAAGTGTTCAGTATTTTCTTTTCATTTATTCTTAACTTGACATCCAGAAATTCTGCGCAGTTGGAGACTATTGTAACCTGTAACAATTTAACTTTTTCTTAACAGTTTTTTTTTTCATTCTCTGCCATTTTTTTGTAATACTTCTTTCTTTTTTTTTATTAACATCATTTAAAATTTGGTTGTTTCAACACTATGACCATGCAAAGATGGTCAACTAGTTCTTCATAATACTGACCAACTTTCTGTCATCTTCCTGTAAAGGTTATTATACAACAGAAGGGGATGATTTTTTTTTTCAGTTTTTAGATGATTACTCCACTTGAACTTATCCAAAACCAATCACACTGCTAACAACTTATGATATGCAAGGCTAATATTAACAGTTTTTGCTATTTGCTATGTATTTCACATTACTTTTTTCATCCTTCAGTAAGAAAGATAGCTATAAGAGAACAGGCATTCCATTTTCTTCACAGCCAATCTGTTCTACCACAGTATCCATTTGAAAACAAAATGTCTTTTGTGATATAAGAGTTGCAATAATAAACTGTCATCTGACAAAGGAAAATGACTTAAAATAAAGTCAATAACATTCCTTTAAAAATAAAATCTGTTCCTCAAGCAGCTGTTTTTTTTTTTTGAATAAAATATAAACTAACTAACAAAATATGGTATTTTATACATAAGCAGAACAGCTTCAGCAACTTTATATATTCCTAAGAAAGTGAGAAGACGAAGAAGTGGAAATCAAAAGCTCTCTCCAGTGAAAAGCCTCAAAAATACTCCTCAAAAATACTTGATTAAGATGCATTCTTTAAAACTTTATACTTCATATAAACAAAGCCTGAACTCTTTAACAGAAATAAAGACTTCTGAATCTATTTTTGATTGTTTAAAATTAATCGAACATGTAAAGTTTCTTTGAAATGTTAAATTACCAATTCATTTAAAGTCTCTGTTCCCTTAATTGTGAAAAACTGTTTCACTGTTTCAAATGCAATATAATACCATGCCATTAATCTTCCAGTCTCTGTAAAACAAAAACATACCTTCAAAAATAAATATTCCAAGTATTTTAAGCGTATATATTTAAGTCACAAAACTGAATTAATTTTCTTATTACAGGGCTCTATGAGATTTAACACCACTGACTGAATACGCTACTGCCCCAGCTATCTGATGGATATTATTGACACCATCACAGAATGGCAGAAAAATATGCACCAGTTAAGTTTTCTCCAATGAAGAATGAATTCACACTAACATATCAGACTGTGAACTGTGGTTGCTGAGAAGCCAACCACATCTAGCATAGCATTGTACAGAAGAGCTAGTATTGATAAAACCTGTCCTTCATTATCACAGGATAGCAGGATGTGATGCAGTTCAAAGTTCTATAATTTTCTTCTAATCTGCAACAAAATTTCCAGCAACATCAGAAGCAAAGATCTGTTCAAGAATTAAGAGAATCAACTTCCATGATTTGCTAAAGAAACAAATCATATATCCTAGGCATGCAGTCTTTCAGAGTCTACTCTCTGTTACATTTGCGTACTCACATAAATAAGAATAGTTGTGACCCTTTGTAGTTCACTAGTATCTCAAAATCACTTCCGAAAATTTATTTTTAGAGAAGTGTTACCTGTTGGTTTGAAATTATTTTCTTTATCCATCCTGACCAAATTGAAAGAAGACAAATTGTTCAAGTTCTTCAAACACAGTTCTGTACACAATTTGAAAATACATTTTAGTACCTGCAGAAAAAAACTTACCTATTTACAAGCCAAGAACAACAACATCTAATTGCAATGAGCATATGTCAAAGTAATTCCACTGAGCTCAAGCAAAAGTCCTTCTTAAGTTGATGACAAATTTCTGCCTAGTGCAAGCTCACTCCAAGATGTTTGATACAGGATAACCCAACTCTTTTTCAGTAAAGCAAAAGTAGAAAATTAAGAGACTAGATGCATGTCATGGAGGCTGCCATTTTCAATTCTGAATGACAGGCCTTAGAACTCATAGTATTTATACAAAAGATTTCCTCTAAAGTTTTAATACTTAAATGGTTGAAATTTCAAATATCCAAAGGTATTAATGAATCCTTCATTAGAATTTTTCATACTGTATCAGATAAATTTGTATTTACTTCACTAAACCCATTTAGTTGCTGGTGTTGGATATCTGCTTGAGGATGATCAGTATTTTATCTGCTATTCTCTCTTTCAAAACTGAGGAAATTAGAAGGCAAAAATAACATTGACACAGTATTCAGAATTTTAAAATAAAGTTGGGAAAGCACTCAAAGTGATAGTTCCCAGAGCAACCAGAAAAGTTTTCATATATTGCATGTGCAAGGTGAAAGATAACTGTATATATCATTACAAAATATTTCATGTGTACAGGGAAAAGAAGCCACAGTTTCTGTAACAGGGAAAGAAAAAGGCTTTTTTGAAAGCATATAAACAGAAAACAAACAAACAAACAAAAAGAGATAAATCAAGCAAAGAAAAATTAGGACAAAAGACAACGTCAAAATTAGAGAGCTCTATGTGTAGTTTTATTTCTGAGTACGTATATGGGAAGATGAGGCAGGTAGAGGCATTTAATTTTTCTCCTCTATACAAGAAATATTTCTCTACCAGTCAAAATATGCTGATAGTGTTCCAAAAGTATAAATAATTAAACAAAATCAATAGTACAACATAGTAAATTACATTTGTTCTGTGACTGAATCTACTGAAATTAATGGAGTTGTATAACATGCATAAACACGGATGAACCTGGCCTAAAATGTAACATTTTACTGAGAAAGCTTAAAAGCCACTTACCCTGTAATTTTGCTTCAATTCCTGTTTTATCCAATCCAGATGAAAAACCTTCACAAAAAGACAATTAAAAAAATCTAATACGATTACGTGCTTCCTTCTCAATATTGTAACCAATCAAAACCAATTTCCTAATATTTAGGAGCCAGATACCCAAAATGAAAAAATTCTAAATGTTATTATACTTGGAATAAATCAAGAGCCTCACACAGTGTAATTATCTACGCATCAGTAAGTGGTTGTTGGAACAGACAGGAAGAGATAAAAGTTCCAGATGTTCCCACATAACACATCAGAGTCCTAAAAGCTGCAGAACTATCTGTAAGGAACTTTGAAATAGTTCCTTAGCAGGGGACCAAATTCACATGTGGAATCTTCCTACCATAAAATATAGATAGCTACCTAAACTGTAATACCCATTTAAGTACTAAATGTACTATGGTCCATTCCCATCTATAAATCCTTAAAAAAAATTGTCTCCAGCAAGTAACCAATGACTTCATAATCATTGTAGTGCAAGTGGCCAGGAACAAGGACAAAGCCAGGGCTGGCAACTGAGATGCTGTTCTGGAGAAAACGAATTGAAGACACCAGCATTAGGATTATTGAAATTTTGTTTTAGCAAAACTATGAAATACTATACGAAGTCTTTTTCTTAGCACGTTACCTATTCAGTGCTGAAAAGCACATTGTGGCTAGACACTGTATTCATACACAGCCCACTGCATTGAGATGAAAAAAACAGATCATGTAAAGCTGTAAATGGCTTCTTCATAGTTTTTAAGGTTATACCACACTGAAATTCCAATTATTTATATTAATGCATGTGGAATTATTTTTCCTAAAAATGTTACAGGCCACATAACACATCGTCTTCAACCCCTTATAAAACAGTAGTCCATAAGAAAAAAAAAAAAGAAACAAATAATATTGATCTAACACATGCCAGTGTCATAATTTAGATCAATTACAAACAAACCGTAATGAGTTGGATTTTTTAAAGCTCTAATGTACAAGAAGGTTGATCGCATCCATTCCAAAGCTACAGTGACATCTGTGACAGTATGCAGCACTATTTCTGCATTTAAGTGCTCGACAAGATGCCTGTGCAAGCTGTCAAAAACAAATCAACCAAAAAAAGCTGTAAGTATATTCAGCATTTAGTAGCACAAATTATGCTAAAACTATTTTGGATTTTTTTTTCTGTCAACTGTTCACTTTAATCAGTGAAATCACTAGAAAATAGTAAAGAATATGTAAATAATCAAAAATGTAAGTTATGGCTTAACGACAGGTGAACAAAAATAATTCTGTGACTTTTCAAAATTATTTAGAAAACAAAGTTACATACATTTAAAAGTTATAGCACAGTTTTGATATTTTGAATATATTTTAAAAATGAAACCTTAAAATAATGACACGATCAAAAGTTTGTGTTTTATCCTTTAACACCTTAACTTTCCTGTATATTTGATTCTTGAAATTATGTTCACCTCAACTGAATTCTGTAGTTTAGTACTTTCTAGACTCTACTGTCGAAAGATTCAGAGACATGATCTGGGTTCGACTCTTGCTGTTTGTCTTTGCAATATATACTATTTCGGCTCCTTAAATTTTCCAGCAGGAATCTACATCTAACTTTTCTTTTGTTAAGTTTAAGATGACCTAACGTTGTTTTTATCTGTTAAAACAAAAGCTGTTATTTCTGAGTAGCTTGGCTTGATTTGCTTTCCTTTGGATTCTTAAATTTCTTCTAAACAGAGACAAAAATCCTGAAAAAACACCTTCTGTAGAAATAATGAAACATTACTATCATTTATACAGTCTTATGAGAAATTAGTTACCTGCTCTCTATTATATCTGCACCATTTAACATCTGTATATACTTCTCCCTTGTACTCCAACGAGTCATAATGACTGCTGTTGCTGTAGTGTCAAACTGCAGAAAAAATACAGAAGTAAAAAAGGTAAAACAAAATTAAAAAAAAAAAACCTCTCTTTTTGTGGAAGCAAAAGGAATTAGAACTTTATGAAGACAGTGCTTCCAGTCCCCCCCTTCCTATTTTAACTTCATTAGATTTATTAAATAATATTAATTAGATTAGATTTATTAAATAATATTAATTAAATACTCTAGATTTTTTATCATGCAATTTCTAAGTTTTGTGCCAACTTCCTACTTTTTCTCTAATCCATATTCCTTACGCAAACCAAATGCAATCTTCAGATCTTTTTCTAGAGAAAGGTGAAGCAATGCTTTTTAATGAACAGTACAAAAGCAAACAGATTTTTCTCAAATAGATACTACCCAGATATAATTTAACTGCTAATAAAAAATAACTAAAAAAACAAATGCTGCAATAAATTTTTTGGTATTGTTGTTTCTTTGCAAATAGTTTCTAATTATCTGCCTATAGATAGCATCACCATAATACAGCATTAACTTACTTGAGGTCTTCCTGCTCTCCCAATCATTTGCAGAATATCAGTTTCACTGTACTCTTCAAACATCCCTCCAACATAGTGCATTGTGGATTTTATAACCACCAGGTGTGCAGGTAGATTGACTCCCATAGCTAAGGTGCTAGTAGTAACTAGATCAGATTAAAGTATATTGACTTCAAGAGGAACACCACTGAAACGTCTCACAGATAATAAACGAGCAGCAAATAAGTGCCTAATTTTCATTGCTAAGAGCTCTTGCTTCCCAGTAAACTCAGTGGAACTAAACTCATTTTGCACCAGAAATAATTAGACCTAGAACAGACATGTATTTGCATTAAAATAAAAGTACGTATCTGATCATCTGCATTCAGTTATCATCAAGTATTCTTTACCAGAATACATCTGTTCAAAAGTGAATATTTAAATATTAAATGTTTAATTATTAAATACCTGTTTAATTATTTTTATTTAAATATTCCTTAACAGATCATCCAGAATGCAATCTGTCTTCAATAAAGCACATACACACTGAAGAAACAAAATCCATAATTCTTCATGGATAGAAATTTGAATACAGAAATGTATTTATCTTCCTTCATAGTGACCAGTATCTTTAAGAATTTTTTTCAAGTCATCAGTCATTAGCATTATTTATACTCATGGCACCAAACCACAATCATCACCAATACTATCATAACACTTTACCAATACATACTCTCACATGGAAAAACACCAGCCAAGTTTGTTTACGTGCAAATTATCTCCCTCTAATACTTCTAAATTTACTTTCTCTAACAGATAAATGGGGTGGCAGAAATTCAGCATGGAAAGTCAGCTATATAGGCCAACGGATACAACTATTCCACTAGAAAAACAAAATATTGTTAAACACACCAATTCTTTTCAGAAATGAAAGGAGAGCTATAATTAATGAGTCACTGGTACATCAGGAAAGAAGGATCCAATGTAAACTAATGGCACAGCCATTTCCTTTCGCAAGAATAATAGTGGTTTTCATACTGTCTAGATAGGCAAGCTGGAAGTCTGTTGGAGTAAAATGAACCACATAAAAAGTTGCAAGGAAAGTTTCTTACCAGTGCAATTCAATCTACAGTCCACATATATATACCCACTGTGAGTATACCTACACTCAAGACCTAAAATGTCTTCCCTTTGCAATACTTGTAAAAGTGTGTTAAAAACCTATCCCCCTTCACGTTCACAGACATGAGGCAGAAAATGCCCACTTTCAGTTTCCCCTCAGTTGTATGAATGTATATAATTATAGTATCTCAGATGATTCTGAAATGTTCATACAAAACACACATTTCAAAGGACTCAAGTATCAATAAGCACCTTTGCATTCTTTTAGTGGTAGTCAATATGTACAAACACTTTGCGTTGAGCAGTGGCACAGGGTCTCCTGTTCCTTTTGCTAAGAGCAATTGTAGAACCACTGTCTCCTGAGACTTCAGAAATGGCACAGCAGTTGGCAAAGCCATACACACAACTCCAGTACAGCAGATCACAAGAATACAGAGAGACTTTTTAATAGGATGGGTACTACAACTGGCAATTTTGCCAGATCATAGTAAAGGGATCTACCTTAAAATTTCATAGTGAGTCAGGACTGTTGTACAGAAACGAAAAATCCATGAATCTTTCATTGTTGTACATGAACCACACAAGCAATTCTTCATAGAGTCTGAATTTCTGGATGTGAAAAGTGAAGGCCTGGACAAGACGAGACTATCAAGTCTCAAACAGATACCTTCTCATTCTATGTAACAGCAGGTGGAATCTTTCTTAGCAACCACCCTGTCAATCAAAACACCTTGCATGGGGGGCTTGAAAATGGAATCTTGCCTGTCTAAGAAGAAAAAAGTACAAGCGTATCTTCAAGGAACCACAGTTGCAAAAGACAAACCAAGAAAACATCATGTGAAAGCTGAAGAAGGACACAGTAGCAGAGGACTCCTTCTCAACAGGACTGCTCAGCAGTACTAGAATGAAATGGATCTAGGCCAGCCCTATAGAAACGTAAGAGCAAGGATGACCTTTGTGTATGCTGAAAAGAAGGACAGTTCTCTGGTTTTCAGTAATAATGTGTCTGTACACTCACAGAGTAGAAATGCATGTGAAACATAATAACATCTTTCTCTGGATTTCACAAAGTAACAACAGAAACAGTAGAATCAAAAAGTGTTCCCAATTCCAAACTACAGTCTTCCCAGAATATATTAACAACATTTTGACTTTCAAAGTTAAATTTACTTACAAAGTACTGGTAAATCTCCTACAGTAAAAGCTCCTTCAATTATTTTTCTGTCACACACCTCCATACCCGCATGATGATAAGCCACACCATACATTAAAAGATCTGATAATGAAATAATTATGTCCATTATTTGATTAAATTTACTCAGGCAAATTTTCATTTACAAGGTAGAGAAGTGGTAGGTTATATTTACCTCTGAGCTTAGAATCTTTCAATGAATTTGCAGACCTCTGTAATCTACACAACAAAGAAAAAAAGTGCTTCAGAATCGCAAAGCAGATTCACTAATGTTGGCAGAATATGCAAAGAAGAGTGCATTTAAAATGCTAAGATAGAGGGTCACATGAAACAATACACAATTATGCCTTTTAAGGTTTTAAGATGTATTCCTTGACATGTACATTTATTTTACATACTTTCTCATAGTCCTAGTGCATTTGTGCTTTTTAAAGACGTTCTTAGTTTATAACTACATGTTAGCCTATCAGAAGGATATCATCTTAAAATAACTTTTTACCTATACATTCTTTGGATACTTATAACCACCACCTTTCCCAAAGCAAACAAACTGACTCTCTAGAGGAGCCATTGCACCCTTTCCAGCCCAGTCATCTTTCCAAGTTATAACACACAATCTAGCTCTGAACCGGATGCAGAAGGTGAAATCAGATATAAATACTGCTCGCAGAAATGCAAGTGAGAAACAGGGAAAGCAACAGAGACATATAGAGACATTCCTCTGTTAGAAACTGTATTAAGTCAACAGCTTGACAGATTTCACAGGTTTACTAGAACACATAAACATTTAATAAAAATTTCAATATAAAAATACCTTTGTTTCTGTTCTATACTTAATAGAAATTTGGCATCTTTTGAAAGAACAGAAGCGGCCTGCTGTACTCCTTTTCTTGTGGCACAAAACTGTAAGTAAGAAAATATTTTTTTCTGAATCAACACTTTTCAGTAAGAAAATTATAAATGTGATTAAAAAAAGATGTTGTACCACAAGTGCTGGTTTTTGTTCAGAGTATTTTTGTATAACACTCGCTATCTTGTAGTTAAGAGTTAAGTCAAATTTGAATTCTGTCTGATTATCACTGCAAGGAAAACCAAGAACAATTTTGCGTAGCTTCACTGGTCGCTGATCCTCATCTATTTTCAGACATAGAGCAGGCATCTTACCATCTGAAAGCCATTCTGCAATCTTTAAAAAAGAAGAAACAGAATTTAAATTTAAACAGTAATTTTCTGCTTTTAATCATGCTCTGCTCTAACTACATTATACAGTAATTAACTTATCTTTTGCCACCTATAAACTATTAACACATTTCACATACTTTTATCATGAAAACCAGTGGAAGTTCTACTTTCTACTGAACCATTTTAATTTGGATTGAAATCTGAAGTCCGTTTAGATTTATATTAAAGACAAAAATCACAGAAATCTGAAACAGAAGCATAGCCATACTTAGCTGATAGTTTTCTATGGCTGAAGGTCATTTATTAAGTTAACATCAACCACACAGCTGCCATTACCTGACAGCTTCAAAATGACAACTTCGGTATTGATATTTATTTAGAACTCTACTTATTTTTTATAAAATACAACTATATTAATTAAAATACTATTAAAATATTAACTCTTACATCTTCAGCATTTGGGATTGTTGCTGACACAGCTACAAATCTCAAGGGAGAAACAACGTCATGATTCTCTGAAAGACGCCAAAGAGAAGACTGAATAGTCCTCATCCGACTGACTACAACTTCTAATGTTGCACCACGGCTTTCATCCTTTATAACATGCACCTATTAGGAATTTTAAAACATTTGCAAAATATTTCTTGAGTTATACTCTATACATATGTTAAATAAATGTTTTATTTTCTAACAGGTTTCCTTTTATCTTCAGGAACAAAAACAGCATATAAATATCATTAATTTTCTTGCCTCATCAATGAGAAACAGTCGTACAAGCTGAACTATAGAGTTGTCTCTCCACCTTCTAGTCATGCTATCCCATTTTTCCTAGAGGATAAAAAAAAGACAGGAGGAGAAAAATCTTTAAAAGGCCAGCATATGTCAGAGGTAGAGAACATGCAGGCATAACTAAACTTTAATAAATCTTTAAATTAAATCAGTTAAATTAAATCAAGCAAATGCCATGTATGTTTCATCTGACACATTATTATATTCTGTTTATATGAACCAGAAGCATGCACAACAGTTTGTAGGCAAGTACAAAGATCATAAAATTGTTCTGCAAGTCACTACTCATTACAAAAAAAAAAAAAAAAGATCAGATGTGAAGCATACAATCAGATCACTAATGTCTGCTTATTCTAGTGGATTTTTTTTGTTTTGTTTTGTTTTTAAGAATTTGGACTGAAACCTACAGGTGTAGTGATAATAATGTGAGCGCGATGTATTTCAAATAAATCATCCATCACTGTATCTCCTGTCAGTTCCTTACAGTTGAGTCCTATAGGTCCAAATTTTTCTTTCCAGTCATCAAAACGCTGACTGCATAGAGCTTTTATTGGAGCCACTAAAAACAACACAAAATGATCAGTAATGTCATGAACACCAAATCTTCAACTGTATTGCTAAAAATGCTAAATGCAGGTGTCTTCTTGCATTTAATTCTTCAATTTTCAGCTTTGCTCCCCAAACCATAACATTCATAATTGGATGATTATCCTATCCCTTGTGTATAGATCAATTTTGAGCTTTGGGCCACAGTTCTTCCGTATCAGCAATTGGAAACAGAACCCTTTAATTAAGGTTATTTATGCCCTCTCTTAATCCTGATTTTTTCTTCAGTCCCATATGGAAACAATAAGCACTCAGCTATCAAAAGGTTTTCTCACAGACATAAGAAACCACAGGAAATATATCTTTTTAAATGAAAGATCATACAAATACCAACCTTTTTCCTATTTAGAATGATATGAGCGCTCTGTATTCAAAGACAAAGAAGGGTTATAAATGAGAAACCATTCACAAGCAGGCGACAGAATACTAGAAGAAACAAAAAACTATCTAAACCACATGTACAGTTAAGTGTAGTCAGTGTCATACCAGCTAACATGGGAGGTAGCAGCTCTGATGCTGGTCCTGATGATCAGACTCCTAAAACAATCTACTTTTTTTTTTTCCCCCCCTGGCCTGTAGATACATACTATACTTGTGCAGATGGAGGTTAATTTCTAGAAGACAGAAGTCATTCTCTACAAGGACTGATACTAGCAACACATGAAAGTCTATGCTGGATAGGTAATCTATAGGAAAAATGCATTAATTTACGTAAAAAAAAAAAAAAAAAAAAGAGAAAAAAAAAAGTGATCTACCAGTGATCTGAAAACAGCAGTAATAAAATAGATCTTGTAGTTATGGCTACTTAGAGCCACTGGAATATGATCCATTTCTGCTGTCAGCTGACAACTGATCCACAAGATGAAGAGATTTGAAGAACCAGTTTCTGCTACAGAAAGAGGAGTAAAACCTCATAAGATTACCAATGGCCTATACAGAAGCAGAAATCACTAGCTCCAGAAAACTGATAAAGCTAGCAGCAAGTAGCTCATAAAATTGCAAGAGTAATCTTCTGCTAGCGATGAGGCAGAATGCAAGAAACTAGTAATTGCTCCCTAAAATTCAGCCACCAATCCTTAGCACGTGTTAAGGTTATCAACTCTAATTTACAGAACTACCACAAGCTAATTCACATACATTGGGCCACAGACAAATTGGCTACTGGATAATCCTCCAGCAGTACATACTCTGATTAACACCTCCATTCCAATATTCACAAAAACAGGCGCATCTTGTTCTCCATCGTTGTTGTACCAGGAAAGGTCAGCAGATCTAATTCCACCAGCAGATAAATACTTCCTTACTGAAAATTCTAACCAGCCGATTAGCATCACTTCTACCAATGCAATTAAGTCTTAGAGCACACTGAAGTGCTTCACCTTGCTATGCTCAGAGAAACTACTGTATGTGCCTGTTTATAAAAAAATCTCTTTACAATACACAGTAAACTCTGTGTTAATACTAGCATTATTGTAAGGATTTGAACTCACTGAAATTAAAAAAAGACTACAAACAAAGCTGAAACATTTGTAAAATAAAGATTAAACATTAATAGCAAGACTAACAAGTATATAACTCTATGAATTAACTAACATTGGGACAAAACCACCCATCTCATCTGCTTTACATGATATGAATGTAGTTCTGCAGGAAGAAAAAGTATAATGGTCTACAGATGTGACTACCTTCAAGTATTTTCATTAGTTTCTATATAGGTCAATTAAAACTCATGAAGACCATGGCTCTGTTGCCTTTGAACTAGTAGACAGAAAGCAACAGCATGAAACCTTGCCAGATAAGCAAATGTTGGAAAAAATAATTCTTTTATCAGAGCAACTGACAGGTACACAAAAGATGCTGCTTCAACTCAGACTCTGACGAGAATTTGGTTTAGTTTCCTTTGTTTCCTTCTCTTTTTTTTCAGGTATATCTTGCTTTCCCAGAGGACAAACTCTTTACAATACTTTTATTTGTCTAGGCAGTGGTGACCACTACAATTATACAGTGCTGTTACATAAGTAGTTTCAGTATTATTAAAACACTCAATCCAGATCTCCATGCCTACAGAATGACATTTTCTACTGCTGTCATCAAAATGATTAAAGCTGCATAATACTTACTGTAAACAATTTTAATATTTAACCAAGGCATTGGGGCTTCCATAAGTAATCTGGTAATAGCTAGTTCAAACATTACAGTTTTTCCAGAGCCAGTTGGAGCACAAATCACAAAATTTCTATCTGTGTAAAGAAGCTAGGAAAGAATGGCATAGAAGTAAATACAACACAGCTATCCATTGTACCCATCTATACATTCCAAAAACATTGTCTAGGTGAAAAAGACACAAAATACATTGATAGCTGGTAGTTCTTTAATGTATTTTGTATTAGATGTGGACTTTAAATTACAACAAGAGAAAGAATGTCTTTTGCTACGCAACTGTCATGGAAACGTAAATGAGTGACACTAACAGTACTGCTAAACAATTGTTTGCAGGAATTACCATTGTTCTTTATCTACAGTTCCATTTCTTCAATGCTCACACACATACACACAAAAATCAATGATATATGAATATGAAATCTTTGCTGATTTTTGTTAAATAATCATTTGTAACATTCACTGTGTATCAAACAACAGAGAAATTCTAACAAGCTGAATCTTTCAAGCTCGACCAATAAAAAAGGTATGACCATTATCTTTTTAATATGGTGACTTTTCTTTCCAACTTCATCTCTTATGTAAGTTATAGGCAAACCTTGTCCTTCCTTGTACTTTGCAAACAAGTTTATATTTAGAAGTACTAAAACATAAGCCACTCCACTTTTTCCCCAAAATGATTGACAACTCTGTTCCTAGAATAACAGAAAATCACCGCTGTAAGCAAAATTTACTGTTGTTATAGTTACTACAAAAAAAAAAAAGTAATGCAAGATTATTTTACAGGCCAATATGGTGTATAATCCTCACTGATGAGACTGATTTCCCCTCTCTCTGCAAAACCTATAACACAATCTTCCTCAAATTGGTTGCTTTCAAAATAAGTTTGGGGTTTTAAAGAAAAAGTATAGTTGATGAAAAGAAAGGATGGACAAATACCACTCTTCCAAAAGAACATCCTTCTCTAAAGATCTGCTTAATTTTCCTTTGAAAATAATTTAAAATACTGGCAATCTGTATGTGTAAGTATACGTGTAATTCACAACTTCACATAAATGCATTTGAGGAAGACATTTTAAGAAGTTCTTCTCTTCTCTTCTCTCTGCTACGCGCAATCCTGCTCACCTATTCCAGGAAGAGACTTGAAATATATTGTACTTTTCTAACCCCTTTTAAGTTCTAAAGTTTCATTTACATTTAGACAATATATTTATCTACAAAGTACTACTTGCAGCTGCAGCAAACATTTCATACTTACATCATCCAAAGCTTTAGACTGTGCATAGTTAAAATATGGAAACTCCTTAAAAATACTTCTAAATTGGGTCGCTTGAGAGCATTAAGGAAATGAAAACAACTGAGTGAACATTATAAAATTTCTTTTTGCTGTTAACGTATCTGAAGTACCAACTGCCACATATATTTGTAATATAACATATTAATCAGCGTAATATTGTTTACCCCAGTTATAACAGTAGTAAAGAAATTCACCTACAATCTCTTAATGCTGATAGTGCTATTAAAGGTATTTTCAACTGCTAATATTGTGTATTTTCCAGACAAAAGCATACAATACAAGTAAGAGGAAAGAGGGCATTGTTTCCTTACGATCCAAACAAATGAGCTGATCCTTGTCTGGACTTGCACTGAAGCCACACAAGCAGACTAATCACAACCATCCGATCAGGCTGTGGATGCAAACGCAGTTGGACATAACACCAACAGTAACAAAAACAATGAACAGCTGAGGCCTTAAAAAGATGTTATATTCATTTTAAAAGACTCAAAAAAAAAAAAAAGAAAAGAAAGGAGTAATACAAGAAAATAATGAAATAAAACCAGAAAAAAGTAAAGGTGAGCAAGGATTTTTTAAAAAGGCTTCTCTAAAATTATCCCTCTAAATAAATGACCCATTATCAAAAAGAGGAACTTTAACTATCTGCAATTGGCAACATCAGAACAACTGAGTACTTACTTGTTTTGGAAATTATGTCAATTCTTACCAAACTAAAAATTTAAAAATTTTAAAAATAAGTAATTTTGAGGATAAAATGTACATGTTTGAAATAAGAATAAATTTGCTTGGTGATGAATGATCTATTTATAAGTTGTTCTATTTTCATTCTAGCTTTGGAGGTCCCAGGCATAAATTCCCATTCGACTCCCAGCATTATGTTACAATTCAAAACTATTACAGTATAATGCATGAGTTCCTATGGCTACAAACTAACCACTATAATTTTGTGAAAGTAGAATCATTGTAATAAATTCAAAAAAATCAGATACAGCAAATAAAAGGATACGTATTTCTGTAACAGCCCTCAACATTTCCAAATTTCTTCCTGTAGTTCCTAAAAGAAATTAAAGTAGTTAAGTTTACAAAAATAGATTTCATTGTTCTCAACCAACATCCATGAAAAATATCTTCCTAACTCTAAGCTGTGCATTCTGTGAGGAGCTACAAGGCTGCAGCAAAGCAGAGGTGATAAAGGAGCTGATAGGACAGGGAGGACATAAGCTTATTATTTGAAAGGACCATGTTGGTGGCCCTTTGTTGAACTCACTCCAGTTTCAGGATGTCTTGCTTGTACCAGAGGCCCTAAATGCCTCTTAATGCAGTACCTAGACATCTGAGAAGCGTAGCAAAAGTTATGCAAACTGAACACAGTTCCTGAGGTGCAGCTTTACCATAGCTGAATAGACCAGGACACTGTCGGCCTTATTACTGCTGGGGCACCCTGCTGGCTCACATTTGTTTTGTTTGCCAGGCCCCAGGCACTTTTCCGCCTGAATTTCTAAAAAAAGTATTCTATCACTTCATCAAAATTCTCACCACTTTCCTCCATTTTTCCTATTTAATCTAGAAAGATACAAGTGTGAGCAACATGACTAATAAACAATCCATTTTTAATGAAGATGAGACTATTCACTGTATCAAGAGACCAGGCTGCTCCTTTTCAAATTGTTTAGGAACAGACTTGGAGTGACACTTTCAAAAAGGTCCAAGACTTGGCACTTTGGAAAACATAACTCTTCTTCATAAATTGCTTACCACAGCACATATAAGCAACAACACACTTAAGTTCCTTAGAACTGTAATATCATTTATCTATATTTAATCAATTACCTTAATTTGAGCTGCAGGAAAAGGTTCTTCACTCTTTACCTCGATCAGTGGACTTTTTTTTAACAGAGCAATAATAATTACCTGTCATATCCAGAATCCTGAAGCACTAGGAAGTGATTTTATTTGAAATCCAATTTTAGATGCAATGTTCCATCATTTACCCTTTGTAGGGTAAAATCTGAGCCTGTAGTTATGGGAGTATGATGATTTATTCTCCACACATCTTCTTTTCTCACTTCTGTCATGTTTTCACTTGTATTACGGTAAGTATCAACTTGTTTCATATCCACTGAACTATCTTTAAATTCTGTATTTTTATACATACAATCAGACAGTTTAAATAAGCTGCAAAGATGCAGGAAATTTATTACTTTGTTGTATGCTACACAGTTTCTCTAGTATTTGAAAAATATACGTATTTATATAAGAAACACAACCAGTAAGATACAATCATAAGAAAAGTTTGGAAATAATTTTAGTTGATCTGACACTCTTCTACCCAAAGAAGACTCCTTTCAATACACGTTTTAACTTTCCTTTAATTCCAGAAAAGAAAAAAAAAAAAAAGAAAAAAACTCCCTGTCCAGATGGGCTCTGAATCCCAATAGTAGATTAACTGTCAATCACTGCATAATTAAAACAATAGTGACATACAAGTTCTGAAGACCAAGAAGAGCTGTGCATAGAAGAAAAGTTAATCTGTAAAACCTCATCTTTCAGGCAGTACTGAAATCACATTGAGAACTGCCCAAGGTATTCCTGGTTGGCTGACCTCTGCTCTGAAAAGCACATGATCTCAGTCTTCTTGCTTTTTACCAAGTACATAAAGAACTCCAAATGGTATTTTGAAGAACCTGTATTATTTATCAATTTATTAAAAATGTATATATAAAAACATATCTCATCCTTACCTTTCTCGTAAAAGAGGCTGAGCTCAGGAGACATTTATTACAGTACCACAATATTGTCAAAAGCAAACATCTTTTTTCCTTACTCTGAAAAGACTTAGTGTCTGGAGCCCTGTTAAAGTACTGAAGGATCAAAACCTCTGCATTTGACAAATACACCTAAAACAATAATACAATTCTGACAGTTGATGATTTATCAGAATTGACTAGAAGCATACCTTTTTCTTAATGTTGAATGGACACTCTCATCATCACCATTTTCTGGAAAATTAATTAAGATTTTACTCTGTGAAAAATTTGCATCAGGTTGCTGACAAATCCCTGTTCCTCTTTTATACTTATCTTGGTCAGGAGACATAAACAATGAAACCATTTTTAGACTTGCATGCTGAAAATTTATCTTCTCTCCTTCTCCTACACTTAGTTGGAGCATTTCTTTTCCAGAGACTATGCCAAAATGAACAGATGCTGGAGATTTATCATTTACATCATTAGTGTTACTCCTGTGTTGTTGTATAACCTTCTGGTGCTTTATCCCTCCTATGATAGACAAAAAAATATTATTTCTATTAATATTCACTCACATTCCTATACATACTCATTTCATTAAACATCTTCCACATAGATTTGTTGTAGCCAAGTTCACATATATTACCTGAACTTATTCTCCTATCTTATTGCAAGAACTTTATATTTTATGACCAGTGGTGACAAATGCAATACATATCTTGTAAATTAAAAAGTTATAAAAATAGGACCACTTTCTCTGTTAATTATACAAGGTAATGGAGCAAAGCTATTCCTCAGAACTACACAGTAGATTAAATTTACTTCTAGACAACAGTCACAACTCCTAATAAAGTCAGTGAAAGTCAGTTTCATAGTCATCTTAGTTACTGATCGTGATTTGTAGGGTTAGTTCTGAGTAGGATCAGTGTCCTGATCTGACTAGCCATACAAGCAAGAGGAAACAGCAAAAATGAGCAATTGGAAGCAGCTGTATTAAACAGCCTTCACTTAAATTTGCAAATCTTTTAACCATATTCTTACAGTTCGGAGTATGTATAAAATTCATTAAGAAAAATACAGTTCATCACCATTTTCTGTTAATTTCAGTGTTATATGTCTAGAAACTTAAAATTACAGTGGCCTGTTTGGTGCTTTCCACAAACATCAAAAAGCTTAATTGAATAAGTAGTTCTTGATGGGATTTGCTCTTGCATATAGTAAGAAAAAAACCACAACTCTATTTTAATAATATAATACCTAAATAGAGAATACCATAAATCAGCACACAGTTAAGAAATGCAGAAATCTAGTTGACGGTGATAAAGCAATGACATGCTTTAAAAAAAATTCCTTAAGGTGATTATGAATATTTAGATGGATAGCATACTGCACTTAGCAGCAATGAATGACCACCTCCAAATTTTGCCTCCTGAACAGCAATTTAGAGGGGGGGAGAAGGAAGTTAGGTCCATATAGACTCTCTGTGTCTTGATGGGAAACAGGTCATCAGGTGCACATGCTGCACTATGTTCTTTGCAGTCGCTTCTCATCTTTCCATGAATCATCATAACACACAGTGGAGTAGTCAAAATTTTGACCATACTGCATATGCTGCCCACTTCTGCACAGTGATCTTGTAGCCTTAAAATGCCCGAAGAGGACGGCTAATATTCCAGACCTTTTCTATGAACAAGACCATCACTCTGAACTAAAATATATATTTGTCTATATTCGCATACCTAGAATACTTCATATTTCACAGCATTAAAATAAAGAGGAGGAATTATCTATCAAGCTAATTATTTGTCAAGTCATGCAGAAAGAACGTCATATATTTTACCCCATATGATTGCTGGCTGTGCTTTTTTTCCAGCTCCCTCTGAAACTCATTTTTTTTCCAGCTCCCTCTGTAGCTCCTCTGCTGCTGGAATTTCAGCAATAACTGGAGCAGGTGCGATATACCAAATGTTTGACTCTTCTTTTTCTAGATCTCTCTCTCTAACATAAAAATGCAAGGTACAATCATTCTTTAAGACCCTCCACATCTAGCTTAAAATTACTAGTCATAAACAACCTACTGTTTCTTCTGCTTTAAAAAAAAAAAAAAAGCTTTTTAATTAGTGTGATTTTTAATCTTTTAATCACAGTAAATTTAAGATGCAAACTTCTGCTAATCCATATTTCTTATAGCCAGAAGATATACCTGCATTATTCAAACCTCAATATACTTAAAAATGTATATATATTTCAAAGTATGGGTTGGGGAAACTTCTAGCCCCAAATTTCTATTAAGAGACAGAAAAGGGAAAAGGAAACAACAATAACAACAAGTTGTAAAATGATTCACAGTCGGGAAATACTTGGGAAAGAATTATATATATTTAACAGTAAAGATTTACCTTTTTTTTGCATCTGGTCTTTCATAAATAAATTATCCAATGAAAAGACCATGTCAGAAGATTTGAACATTTTTAGATCAAATATCAAGTCTTTTAATCTGTAAAAGACAGCACAAAAAACTGTGAAAATGAAATGCCTAGAATTGGACCTGTATAATGAACATAAAGCTCATTAGCGATACAAGTGCCAATATTTCTTTTCTAGATTTATTTTTGCTTTTAGGGCTCTTGACTGTACCCTTAATGATGCTTCATAAAGAGAATCTCTCTAATGATAAAATATGGATCCTATTAACTATGACCAAAAATCCTTTAGGACAGCACTGTAAAAAAACTATATATTACCATGATATGTCAGGAGGGAAAAAAATGCGTAATACTGAAGATCCAGATAGAGATGGTGTTAAATTATTTCATTTCTAAGAATAATGTTGAAATTTGTTTAAACATCTGCAGACTATGTTTTCTCAAATTGTTTCCATTTTGATGGAAAAATATACCATTTGTCTTAGGATTAGATTCTGTCATTTTTACAAAATAAATAAATGGTTCTACTATCTAAAAAAATAATAATAATTTGAATTTACAAGCAAATCAGACTGTTTTTTTTAATCCTTTATGCAAATTGCTTACCTGGATAATTGGACTATGGGCCCAACTCCTTAATGTTAATGGAGGATTCTGAAACATCAGGACCAGAGATTACTGGTTTTTAAACATACACAGGTGTGCCCAGATTGAAGAGCTGCTCAGCCAGGTAGCAGAGCTTCAGGAGGAGGTGAGCAGGCTCAGGAGCATCAGGGAGTCAGAGAGGGAAATTGACTGGTGGAGGTGTACTCCGCCCTCTCTGAGACCAGACTCACGAGCCTGCCACAGCACAGATGTCTCCTGCTACGCAGAAGACAAAAGTTCCCTCATCCCACCAGGCAGTAGGAGGAGACCTAGGCCAAGGGGGGGGAATGGAGGCAGGTTCCTGTTCGGGGTGGTAGGTGAGCCCTGTCCCTGCCCACCTCACCTTCCATCTACCCTTATATAACAGGTATGAGGGTCTAGAACACGACAGTCAGAACAACGAAGTAGACGAAAGCCCATCCCAGTTGGAGAGGATGCATAGGCAAGGCAACCTACCCCCCACATTGCTACATCAACTGTCAAAAAAGAAAGAAGGGTTATTGTCATGGGGGACTCGCTTTTGAAAGGGACAGAGGGCCCCAATATACCGACCGGACCCAACCCGCAGGGAAGTCTGTCGCCTCCCTGGGACTCGGGTAAGAGACTTCGCTAAGAAAGTCAAGCGCCCGAGTATGGCCCACCAACTACTACCCGCTACTGGTCTTTCAGGCTGCTAGTGACGATGGGTAGCAACGGAAGTCCAGAGTGATCAAAAGGGACTTCAGGGCTTTGGGGCGACTACTTAAAGGATCAGGGACAGAGGTTGTGTTTGCCTCTGTCCTTCCGATAGTGGGGATCAATGCCGACAAACAGACTCATCACATTAACACGTGGCTTTGGGACTGGTGCAACCAGCAGAATTTTGAGTTTTTCGATCACGGGAAGCTCTTACGCGACACCGGCCTGCTGGCACCAGATGGGATGCGCCTCTCCTGAGAGGGGTGAGGATTTTTGCTCAGGAGTTGGCAGGGCTGATAGATACGGCTTTAACTAGAGTCGAAGGGGGAAGGGGATAAAACCAGGCACGCCGGTGATGAGCTAAGGATGGTGTGCTAGAATCAGAGGGACTGTGTGCTAGTGATGGTCCTTCAGTCGGCTTCCACAAGGTGCTGCGTGTAGGGAGGCACATTGAAGTGCTTCTACACAAATGCACGCAGTATGAGGAATAAAATGGATGAAACTAGAAGTCTTGGCCCAGTCCCGCAGCTACGACATCATCGGCATAAGCGAAACCTGGTGGGATGAGTCCTGTGGCTGGTGTGTTGCAATAGATGGTTACAGGCTCTTCAGGAGGGACAGGCAGGGTAGGCGAGGTGGTGATGTATGTGAAGCAGGGGCTGGACTGTGTGGAACTTCAAGTTGGCGATGGCAAAGTTGAGAGCCTCTGGGTGAGGATTAAGGGATGAACAAATAAAGGGGATGTTGTTGTGGGAGTCTATTACAGACCACCTGGCCAGGACAACAACACCGATGAATTATTCTTTGCAGAACTAAGAGATGCCTCGAGATCAACTCCCCTCGTCCTAATGGGGGATTTCAACTTGCCAGACGTCAACTGGGATCACCACACGGCTGACACGAGCAAGTCCAGGAGGTTCATAAAGCACCTAGATGATAACTTCTTGGTGCAGGTGCTAAGAGAGCCAACTAGGAAAGGTGCCCTCCTAGATCTGTTGCTGGAGAACAGAGAGGGTCTTGTGGGAGATGTGGCAATTGGTGGCCGTCTCAGTCATAGTGACCATGAAGCGGTTGAGTTTAGAATTTATGGTGACAGAAGGAAAACTGCCACCAAAACTTCAGCCCTGGATATGGGGAAAGCAGACTTCAGGCTGCTCAGAGAACTAGTCAGCAAGGTCCCCTGGGAAACTGCTTTTGAAGGCACTGGCGTCCATCAGTGCTGGTCAGTCTTTAAGCACTGCCTCCTAAAAGCACAAGATCAGGCAATTCCAAAATATCAGAAGTCAGGCAGGTGGGGCAGAAGGTCAGCCTGGCTGACCACGGATCTTCTACTGGAGCTTAGGCGAAAAAAGAAAGTGTACGGCTGCTGGAAGGAGGGTCAGGCGATGAGGAAGGAATACAGGGATGCTGTTTGTGTTTGTAGGGAGAAAATTTGTGTGGCCAAAGCCCAACTAGAGTTGAAGCTGGCCATGTCTGTGGGAGACAATAAAAAAAGGTTTTTTTTAGATATGTGAACAGAAAAAGGAGAACCAAAGTAAACATTGGTCCGCTACCAGATGGGGAGGGTCTCCTCACAGACAACGACATAGGCAAAGCAGAGACGTTTAACGTCTTCGCCTCTGTCTTCAACACTGATGATGGGCTTCGGGACCCAGGGTGCCCTGAGCTGGAGGACCATGACGGTGGGAAGGACAAACTCCCAACCGACCCTGAACGTGTGCGGGATTTGCTGCTCCACCTGGATCCATGCAAGTCCATGGGTCCGGACGGGATTCATCCCAGGGGGCTTAAAGAGCTGGCTGACGTCATCGCAGCACCTCTCTCAATTATTTTTCACGATCTTGGGAATCTGAAGAGGTCCCATTGGACTGGAAGCTGGCAAATGTTGTGCCAATTTTCAAGAAGGGTAAGAAAGAAGACCCTAGCAGTTACAGGCCTGTCAGTCTCACGTCAGTACCTGGTAAAATTATGGAGAGGATGATCCTTGAAGTTATTGAAGCGCACCTGGGGGACAATGCAGTCATTGGTCCCAGCCAACATGGGTTCACGAGGGGTAGGTCCTGCCTAACAAATTTGATTTCTTTTTATGATAAGGGCACCCTTCTAGTCGATCAAGGGAAACCAGCTGATGTGATCTTTTTGGACTTCAGCAAAGCTTTTGACACGGTTTCCCATAGGATCCTACTGGACAAAATGTCCAGCATACAGCTAAACAAAAACATCATACGATGGGTGAGCAATTGGCTGCTGGGCAGGGCTCAAAGGGTTGTGGTAAATGGGGCCACATCTGGCTGGCGGATGGTCACTAGTGGGGTCCCTCAAGGCTCCATTTTAGGGCCGGTCCTCTTCAATGTTTTTATAAATGATTTGGACGTAGGACTAGAAGGTGTTTTGAGCAAATTTGCCGACAACACCAAACTTGGAGGAGTTGTGGACTCGGATGAGGGTGGAAAGGCCTTGCAGAGAGATCTGGACAGACTGGAGAGCTAGGCGATCACCAACCACGTGAAGTTTAACAAAAGCAAGTGCCAGGTCCTGCACCTGGGACGGGGCAACCCTGGCTATACGTACAGACTGGGCAACGAGACGCTGGAGAGCAGCCCCACAGAGAGGGATCTGGGGGTTGTGGTTGACAGCAAGTTGAATATGAGCCAGCAGTGTGCCCTGGCAGCCAGGAGGGCCAACCGTATCCTGGGATGCAGCAAGCACGGCATTGCTAGTCGGTCGAGGGAAGTGATTGTCCCGCTCTACTCTGCGCTGGTGCGGCCTCACCTCGAGTACTGTGTGCAGTTCTGGGCACCACAGTACAAAAAGGACATTAAACTGTTTGAGAGTGTCCAGAGGAGGGCGACGAAGATGGTGAAGGGCCTAGAGGGGAAGACATGAGGAGTGGCTGAGGTCACTTGGCCTGTTATGCCTGGAGAAGAGCTGGCTGGGGGGACCTCATCGTAGTCTACAACTTCCTCGTGAGGGGGAGAGGCAGGTGACCTATTCTCCGTAATCACCAGTGACAGGACCCACAGGAACGGTGTTAAGCTGAGGCAGGGGAAGTTTAGGCTGGACATCAGGAAGAGGTTCTTCACCGAGAGGGTGGTCACACACTGGAACAGGTTCCCCAGTGAAGGAGTCACTGCACCAAGCCTGTCTGAATTTAAGAAGAGATTGGACTGTGCACTTAGTCACGTGGTCTAAACTTTTGGGTAGACCTGGCAGGGGTGCCAGGAGTTGGACTTGATGATCCTTATGGGTCCCTTCCAACATGGGATATTCTATGATTCTATGATTCTATAATAAAAGTATTTTTAATTTAGCACCAACTCTAGGCATTAGGTGTGTTTGCTTTATGTAGTTGCATTGAGGAGTTCCATAGCTCTTAATTTTGCTTAAGGATGGATTCAAAAATCAAAGTTCTTACAAAAGAATGCCACAGAAAGGATCTTAGAGTCAAGATCTTAGGTTCACTGACATAAATAGTAAAATACTAAATCAAGTTCAACATTTCAGAAATCCCAATAAATGAAGAATCCAGTGATAAATAAACCTATAGCAAACCCATACTCCTTACCTACAGAGATAAAGACAACACATTTTTTTTGCTCCAGCATTTCATTGGTAACATGAAAAAAAAATCTTTTAGAGTCCGATGCAAATAGAATTCAGGTTTGCTTAATTACTGTATACTGTCACTTGTGAATCAAAATTTTAAAAATATTTTTCTTCCACAGAGCTGTAAAACTTCAAACATTCCATAGAAATGTTTCAAATTTAAAACAGAAAACATTTCACAATATGAGCAGAATACACAGCATATAATCAGAAATGTGACTACAGTGAGGAAGATGGATTCTAGAACTTCAAACAAAAAAAAAGTCAATGGCCCCTTTACGGTCCCTGTCAGAGCAAGTCTGTAACACTTCGCAAATCTCTGCCATTCCCCAACACCAGACTTTGCCATTTTTCCCAACTCTACCAGCAAAGTTGACTCCAGCAGCACCAGTATTAGAAAACACACTAATCTAACAAAGCTGGTTAATTCTGCCACCATTCTATTGCACACTTTAAATGCCTGTAATCTAAAGCAGGAGTCGTCTGGTTGGGGTATCAGTAGTGCAGCAGAAAGCATCCATCAGTCCCATCAAGTTGCAGCTACTCAGGCAGTAATTATCTGTGTGAAGGGCCACTGAAGAATTAACAACCGCTCCACCAGCTCTAAGGAGCAGTAAACACTGCACACCAGCATGATGGTTTTCATACCTCAAGTAGAGAATCTGCGAACTACGGTTACACAACACCATTTACATATTTTGTCTTTATGCTTTCCACCCTCGAGCAGTCTTTGTTATTCATGATATTTCAACTCCCGGGCCCTTCAAGCCCCCACTCTGTACAAATACTTTATTCTTTGACTGACTTCCTTAATTCCAATTGTTTTATGGCTTAAATGAAAATGATACAACATGCCATGGTCATCCCAAGAGACTGAAAAATCCTGGCGAGTGTTAAAGGTTAAAGTGTTAAACTCCTTTATGCAGTTTTGTATTTGTCCATAGGCTGTCAAATAGGACACTCCCCTCAGAATCCAGAACCAAGAAACTGTGAAAAGTCTCTGGCTCTTCTACATGAAAAAAAAAAAAAAAAAAGGTCTCCAAGAACATTTTTTCATATACACTGTTTGATAGCACAGGGAAAACGCATATTCATGATAGCAGAATGAGATGTGTAGGTGTTTGCACGAACAGCACCAAATATTAATTAACAAATAGATGTTTGTCAGCCCCTGTAAGGAAAGACGTCTCATGTATCTCCTTTAAGAAACAGCTTACCATGGGCGCGTGGGGTTTCCTTATTTTGAGACTTCCCTCCTAAAACCCAGCCCTCTCCTCAGACCACTGCCTTCACCTCAGCCTACTCTCTAGGAGGCGCCAAGCGAAGGTCTCCACCTCCAGGGACACCGACCCAAACGAACCGCAATCGCTCTCTCCCAGCCGTGGACCAAGCGCCCAGGAGGGGCAGACGTCACCCCCTCCAGCGCTCCCAAGGCCCCAGTCACGCTCCCTCTCCCCAGGAAGGGAGAACCTGTCAGAGCGCAGCCCGCCACCGCGCACAAAATGGCGGCAGCTGAGCGGCCAAAGCCTGGCCGCGGCGGGCGCTCGCTCCCGCTCGCAGAGACCTCGTCCCCCGTGTCTCCCCGGGCCTCCAGTGGGGCGGGCAGCGGCAGTACCCGCCCGGCCGTGTCCCAGCACCACCCCGGGAAGTCTAGGTCCTGCTGCAGCTCCGCACGGGCCGGCAGCGGACGGCTCCTCTTAGCCGCGGCAGGGGCTGCGGTTTCCCGCTGGCACGAAATGGCGGTCCCTGGGCCCGCCCAGCGAGGACTGCCCGCGTTCTGAGGCGCGGCCCGACCGGTACACCATGCAATACCCACAGTCACAACCTTGTAACCAGTGGCACAGGAAGAGGCTAAATTCTCCTTAAAACGGCAAAAAAAAGGAATGTGGGAACGTTGCTGGTGCCAGATTTAGGGCTTGTCCAAAGACAGATTTATCTGGAATTACTCTCTCATCGAGAAGTCCGTACTCACTCTTACCCTGGTATAAATTATAATAGGCGGCTGATTTCTGCACCATATGACCTTATCAAAAGGATTCCTACAGGATACAGAAATGAATAAATAAACTGAAAACATTGGTCCTTGAAATATTTTCTAGTAGATTTCCAAAACCCATTCATATACATTCTTGCTGCTGCTGCTGAACTAGAGCAACAAAAGTGCCTCAACAACTTACAAGAATTGAAACAGTATCATGTAAAATATTTGTAAAATGCAGAAGTAGGTTGCTATTATTTTTCCACAGAAATACTGCAATTTCCAATTCTGGACTTGCCACTAGGACATAGCTTTTGAACTAGTAAATTTAAAATAAATTGCAGAACTGTCTCAAAAAGACTAAATTTTAATCTGGTTCAAAGCTTCATGACATTCAACAAATACTATAGAGGCAGCTACTGTAAATATGTATTTCCTCATACATAAATAGATGAAAAGGAGACATAAGATTTTCTCAAATATTGATTTTACCATAAATAATTTTTACTTAATCAACTTTTTGTTTTTCTTTCTTGAAAGTATTGATTAATTTTTAACTTGCCATTTCAAATTCTTAGACATTGTATGTTTACATAGCACAAGTATATTCTCTAATACTATGCAAGCCCAGGTCAACTAAAAGTATGCAGGAAAGGTTATATTCATTTTACAATTCTGTGTATATGAGTTTTTCCTTTATTATTAGTTATTACCTATTATTTGATTCATATCAAAACTGTGTCATATTACAATATGCCAAAATTTACACCACATGTTTAGATGGTTTAATCCACTTCCCCATCTAATTACTGGGCAGAGAGTCAAGGGTAAGAAGCACTTCATTCCTACTTCCAACACAACAGGATCTTGGCGAGCACAGAATAAAAAAAAAAAAAAAAAAAAAAAAGATAAACAGCTTAGAATACAATCAGGATTGCTAATGAACCCATTGTCTGAGATTAAATTCTAAAGCCACCAATATTATTCACTAATTTAAATAAAAATGGAGAAAATTTTGAGGACAACTCATTTTATGCCTATAATAAATTCTGAAACCAGAAAGCATTTTTACTTCTTACAATTAGAGAATGCCTTCTTCAATTCTGGCCTGAGGCAAGTTTCCATCTTAGTTCACATCTGCTTTTAGCTGACCAGACTTTAAAGTTTAAAGTGATAATACAAACAGTTCATTTTTTAAAGCTATTTTTTCTTCAATTCCCTTCCCTAGGTGAAGTCTCCCTCAACACACACACACAAATCACATAAAAATATAGCAAAGCAGTCTCTCAACAGCTCTGAGACAATTTAATTTTTGATTTCCCCCAAGCCTAACATCTGATCTGCCATATGTTTTGAGTCTTTCCAGCTCATAGAGATCACATACTAAGCCATAAAACTCTGTGTTCTGGAGCAACACAACTAGAAAATAAAGAACACCAGACATTGGTCAGTGACCCGTATGATAACAGAATAATTCTCATACTTACTAGATACAAATCTGTTAGAAGCTTCAGTTTTCTCCAGAACTTACAAATTGAGCAAATCAGCTATGAACAAATTAAATGCAGAAAAGCATCAAGATATAAGTAGGATGACAATTGTCATTGTCATCTCTTAGTTTCCTTTGTTCAGCTTTATACACAATTTCAGAGATCTGACAACAAAGCACTGGTCTCTAAAATATGCCCTACCCCGTAACTGAAATCACTGCGAAGTATTAGGAGGTCTTAAAATCACAGGCAAGCCTTAAACTGTATTATTTTTAGTGTTTGCTTGAGATTGTGGCAATGATACATTTATTAAAGAAAGTATAGTAAGATTCACAAATTTTAAAAAAATATTTGCAGTTACAACCTTTTTTTTAGCCACAACCAGGAAATAAAAAGCACAAACTAGATTGCCTAGATGAGGAAAAAGCAGAGGTGAATTTCTTCCATTTTGTCTCGTTGACTTGCACTTACAAACTTGGCCCTGACGGTGCACCCTTGCAAAAACCTAAAAGTGAATAACTTGACTCATGGAAGCTGAAGTTACTCATGTGCGTAAGTGTTTGCAAGATTGGGTCTTAAGAGAGCTAAATGCAGCTTTCCCTGGAAGCTGGCAATACTGCTCTGCAGATCAGCCAGAGGGGATCTCCCAGACTGATACAAGGCACCGCTCCCCTGGGTCCCAGCAAGCAGGCTGCTGCTAGTGCTGTGCTCTAACATATGCTTCCCCAGGAAGTGTAGTTCTTGAACTCTCATTTTTATGTGGCTAAATAAAATATATTTAATGCCCTGTTTTTCATGATGAAAATGTTGTTTTCTGTACTTCTTCACTTTTGTTTCCCTTTTTCAGTTTCTTATCCATACATTTTGTCTTTCAGACATGAACTCCTCCTACTGAACATGTCAGACTAGCCACCAAGGACCAGTCCCATTATGTATAGTATTTGCATCTTACTTCAAATTAACAAAAAGCACATTCTACATTTACAGCTCCACCCTGAACAAATCTCATCATGTACAAACACGTTATTTTATGTCACTTAGTATTTAGAGAGATTAGCAATTTTGCACATAGACAGAAGAGATATTGAGTATAGATTTTACAGTTCACATAGCTGATACTTTTTAATTTTTATATTTAATTCATAGGCTTGGTTGATAAAATGATTTACCCAGAAGGAAATGAAATGATTAATGCTGTGGTGATATTTGCTCCTTCGTAGTATACTTGCTAGGAGGCAAGTCATTTCTGTTTCCCTTTAAAGTAAAACACACAGAATGTCCCACTTATACAGTGTAGGTGGAGTCAGCTTTTGTATAAATGAAAAAATAAACCTGAAAATTGTATGTGCAACCCCTGTTTTGGAAAGTGACTACTATTTTCATCTTGTCAGTTCCAACAATGTGTTTATTTTAAAGGGAGGAAGGGAATTGTCATTTCTAAAACTAGATTGATTTTGTTGTAGTCAGATCTTAATAGAAGCAAAAGGTATAACGAAACTCTTAATTTATTAGCTTTTTGCTCTAAATTACTATGGATCAACGAAATATACTATTATGCAATGGCTAACATCTGGATTCCAGGTTCTGTGACAGTTTGTTCACTTTGACAAGATTTCCTGCCAGTATAATTATTTGGTTTGGATTCAAAACTGCAATATTATCACTGAGAAAAAATTCCAATACTATCTATCATTGGATGACTCAGAAGACCCTGAAAACTAATACATTTATAGAATTCTTAACTTTTATATATTTATAGAATATATATATAAGATATATATAAGATATATAAGATATATAAATAAGATATATATAATTCTTATAAGAATAAGAATTCTTAACTTTTATATATTTATAGAATTTTTCTTAACTGTATTATCAAATCTACAGATTTTTCCTAGAATAATTTTCTCATTTGTAAAAGAATATGAACAGTTGTAATAAAAATTAATGTAATGAATACTCCCAGTTCTGCAGCAAGTTTTGTGCAGGAACAGAGAATTTAAATAATGTTTTCTTGTTGCAGTGTGAACTCTATTTATAATTTTATCAAGCTAGTTCCTTGGAGAAAATTCAGTCTTTTTTGCCCATGTATTGAAGTAATAGGAACTGTTTATGAATTTCATTTCATGTACAGTTTCAGTAATAATAAATAAAAAAAAAGGCCATACTCAGAGTAGTTTTCATAGGTCACCCTGAATCACTGGATAAAGAGGAATTTTTCAGAATACGTCCAAAGTGCTCATCTTCCAAATCCTCACTTCTACAAATATTTCTTAATAATACTTACAGAACAGCTGATTCTGAGTTTGTATTGTAGCTGAAAGCCTGCTAACTTACTGCTGCTCATTAAACTGCCAAAAATATGTATTATGGAAAGAAGAGGTCCACAAAACAAGTCAGGAAATGTAATTCTCAGGAAATTAGATCTTTCTCATCTTGGAAAAGCTTCTTATACAGAAATCTTAACATCACAGAGATATTTGTTGACATTCAAGGGACGACCAAATTAGTGAGTTTTGAAAATATGGGTCTGATATATGATGAATTTTTAGAATATATTTCATTTTATACATAGCACTTATTCACCAGAAGAGTTTATGTCTACTGAGATTTTTTATTTTTATTTTTGGCATACAATGGCTTGAGGAGTAGACTAGAGGTAAGGAGAGGTCAATGCTTTCTGTGACACTGTGGCCACTTAGCATCTATATGTCTGATTCTTCCTTATGAAAATTTATGTTCTTGATTCTGTGTCTATTTGATTTTCTTTAGGAAAAAAAAAAGGCAAATAGCTACTGTCCTCTTTGAGATGCTCATCCACACGCCATTGTCTTCAGAAAATAAACCCAATGCAAAGATTTCTAGAAAAGCTATTCCTATTCACTTTCTTACTTCCCTGATTCCATTCCATTACTAATCTTATTTTGATTAATGTGGAATAAAGGTCCTGAAACACAAAATGTGTTTAAAGCAGCAGCATGATCAATGTGTAAGAATTGGGTCCAGACAGTACGGTTAACAGCTGGATATAGTCAGGTCCAAGACACACAGTATTCTAGAGATAATTCTGGTTGTTTTTAACCATCTTTCCTAAGATGACAGTCTGCTTACTCAGTTATTTCTAATAATCATCAGTACTGTAGCTATGCTGTGCATTTTATGTTAAACAACAACAATATGCCAATTAAATTTCTGCAGACTATGTCATCAGAACACGCTACGGATCCTTAGCTTTTTCAAAATAGGCCCGTGTATACAGATTTTGTTTGATCTCTGGTTCACGTCAGCCTGGTTTTGAAACATACCGTACCTAGAAGAAATTTCTTTATGATTTGTTAGTTATCAAGAATGTAATCTGTACTGATATAGTGGAAAAGAGTTCATGCAGTAATCTTTCTTCAGAAATAAAGTTTACTCTTCTTGGACCATAGTGGAAAGCATGCATTCCTCCAAGTCTGCATTTTCTTCCACATTTATTAACTTTTATGAACATAAATAACATTGTCTTGAGCCTTATGACTCTAAATTTAATAACTGGATGCTTGCTAATGTAATAGTATTTGCCAATAACATCATTAAATGGTTGAATGCAAAACTGTCCAGTATACAGCTATCAATCTGTAGTCTACTCCTGAGCAGAGCTCCAGGACGTTATTCTAATGCAAGTAATAAACAATAGGAAGTGCAAGAGAAGAAGTATTATGCATCCTTGCAGGTAAGGGAAGCAACATCAACCCAACCCTCCTGACTCAGCACCAGATACCAGAAAAACATGTGAGTTTTACAGCAATTGGACCATATTTGATTTAGGAACTGTCATGACATGGGCCTTTGAAAGGTGTGAGGAAACTGTACTGTTGTAAATGCAGTAAGATGTTGATATTATAGTACACAAAGGAATGGTGTAAGTATCTAATATTAAACTATCTACTACTTTGAATACTTCATCATAGTTATTGGGTTCACTGGCCTACTACAGATCTATGCAATTCTATTGCACAAATCTTGAAAGTATTTGAACAGAACATTTTTTTCCAATTTAACCAAATTTATACCTATGTAAACTTCATCAGGGTTATATTTTTAGACTGAAAATCCTTGTGAAAGAAGTGTAATTCAAAACTTGACAACAGTGAGTGTCTTACATTCTGCAATGCAGTAACCTGTACAGATGTTCATCTTTCAGTTGAGTCACTTGAGACCACTGTACCAATTCTGACACGTTATATTCTCAAAAAAAGAAAAAGGAAATTATAAGAGAAGCAGCAGAATTAAAAGCTGGAGTACACTTACGTTTAAGAAATTGTCCATCATCAGATGCGTTTGTTCCAAGCAAACTGTGAACTGTGTATTGCAGAGCACATCAGAAGTAGGCATTGTATCAGATCGAACATGTTCTGGGAAAGTTCCAAAAAGTAAAGGCAAGGACTGAAGCTTGGGGACTTCTCACCATCTCAGAAAACTTTTGAGTTCAAATTGCTATTGCACTTTGACACAAAATGCTGAAGATGGTTTACACACACTCAACTTATCCTCAAAGTAGCAGAACAGCTTTGGTGACAGTGGAGAGCCTGAGATACCACCATGTTGAAAAGAAAAGAACTTCTGTCACACTACATTTTTGATAAAAATGGAAGAGGCAGGAAAGAACACAGTTGAAAAATGCAGTATGTCGACATGCTACCAAAAGAAAGTTAGAAATGAAACACTTTTATAACAAGCTGACTACTGACAATGATACAGAAAGTAGGTGACAGCATTTCAAAGTCAAGACATTCTACGTACTTGTTGATGTGTTTACAACATAGATGAAAGAGCAGTTTCAAGATTTCACAGAGAAATACAGGCTGACACATTGATGTTGATTAAGTTTTTAAAACATCTCGTATAAAGCCATGAAGAAAACTTTGCAATTTACATATCTAGTCCAGCTATTCACTAATCAGCCCCATCACTTCCTAATTTAGACCATATAGATTTACTGTTTAATTTTTGCAAGATATTCAGAAGAGGACATGTATTTAAGTAAAGAGGAATTGATCAGTGGATCGAAGGCTGTAACTACAGAAGAACTGAGGATGTCATAATGCTCTATGCTGACAGGTTTGTGTCTCTTCTGCTGTAATGTGTTTTACATGCTTTCTATTGGAATGCCCTGTCAAAAGTTGAAAGCCTTAGTTTTCAGTTCTGGAGAAGACTTGGAAACTTAAAGAATCTAGCAAGTTGCTACAAAGCACAGTAGCGTTCTCAATTCCCATTTTTCCAAACAGCATTGTTATTACAGCATTCATCCAGAGCACTTCCTTTTGTATGAAGCAATTTAAATCCACATCTCCCACTTTGATTGAAAACTCCAGGTACTCAGTTATTGGGTTTTGTGGTCCAGGCCTGTCTTACCTCTTTCATGGTAAAACCATTTGAAATGGTACAGGATAATTAAACCACATGTAAAGAGAGTGCATATGTGGAAACATGACTGTACAGCTCAGGAAAATCACCTGAGAGTTTGGAGACTCCTCCAACCAAACCACTGCATTCCCCTAGGCTACAAGCAAATACAGTCTTGTGCTCTCTTGTCCAAATATTTAATTCATGCAAAGGAGCCCAACCAGATACCAACTATAAGTAAGCAAAGTGTGCCTAGTGACATAAGTGACATTTGGATCACATTTGCAAGGAGAACCAAAGGGTCAAATCAATATTTAAAAATCAAAAATGCTGTCACATTCTAATAACTCCGAATTGCAGGAGTGGATTTTATGTAACTTTAAAAAGTGTTTATTATGAAAGAAACAGAAGATTAAAAACTTCTACCTTAACAAAATGCTTTTGCAAATCATACTAACTTACAAAAATTAGTAAGATCAGGTCAACCTAAACTGTTATTGCAACATGGCAAACATATAACAAAAAGAAATCTATCTCCTGTCACCTTATTTTTGCTCGTTTATTCTCTTGGCTTTTGTCTCTGCAGAGCCACAGCTGTAAGACCAAGGAGGCCACATGAAATCTCCGACACAAACTCCTGCATGTAAAAAACATTAAATTTCACCATCACCACCTTTTTTTAAACTTTTCCTTTTCCCTCTGCCTTTTTTGTTGTTGTTTCTCCAAAGTGTGACCTTTGGACTGTATTCATGGTCTGTGCATAGACTTTGGAAGTGGAGGGATTTGAGACAGAAACATTTCCTTGGGCAGTAGAAGTGGCAACAGCAGGAGTGCCAGGGAGAACAAAGTGTTAGGATAAATCTCCTAAAAAAAAAATCACAATGCCAAGCTATTCCTCCCAGCTACTACATGCATATGGGGAAGAATCTTTATCACCAGTGCATAAGGAATAGAATATAGATCTTCAGAACTTAGAATTAACTTAGGTAAACTTATGGTATTCATTAGAAATAATACTAATTTTGAAAAATGAAATGCAAGCAAAAGAAATGCGCTAATGTTAAGACACAAGCCCAGTGTTGATACGATTTTAAAGCACTTATTTATGGTGCTGCCTATCAGCAAACTGCATCTGACAGCTCTACTGCTGGTGTCTAGCTATTGTTTTCGGGGATGCCATAGGAGAGCAAAGAGACACAAGGCAATTATTGTGATGAAGATGAGATCTATTATAATAATACCACAATAATAGCTGCAATAGAACAGTGGACATTGGATCAGTAGAGGAGGTTTACACAACAAAAGAAAGAGATAACAGGAAGACCATAGGGTCTTCCTCAGCTAAGCGTGGCTGAGAGACTCCTGGAGGGGACATTTGGGTTCCATCTTCCCAAGTTTTGATGGCACCTACACAAAGACCAATGGCAGTTTGCAATGGTCTTCCACAGAGCCTTGCTACTTTGTCATCAGTTCAGGGTGTGTGCTATGTGTATTTCAAGGTTTGAAAGGTGTGTCACCTGATCCTTCCTATCTGACACTGAGAGTATAAAACAAGCATCCTGCATGAAATACAGACCAAAATACATTGGAAACCTACAAGTATAACTGCACACATGTATTACTACGTACAGTTCTAAGAGCAAAAGCAATTTTTGTTATTAAACTGGTGAGTAGGTCTCACTACTTATCAAATTTCTATTGGGTATTTTTTTTTTTGCCTTTTTTTTTTCTTTCTAAAAGCTCCATCTCAGGGAACAAGAAAGCAGCAAAACTCCTCCTTTGAGACCACCACCTGCTGCATGTCCAGCCTGAAATAAGTATTTTAACCATTACCCCTTTTCCAGTTGTACAATGTATTCCTGAAATACAAGGACATTCAAGAGCTCCAATTAATTTCTTAGTAACTGTCATCTCACTACTCTAGTAGTACAGCATACCTTTTTTTTTTCATCGTTGTAACTACTGATTCCATTCTTGACTTTTACGAAGGCCACAGGCATTATACATCTATAATAAAAGAAGTATATGATTTTAAGATACATGATAAAAATGCTAAGCTGTTCCTTGGTTTTGTCATTATATTTGGAAAATTTGGTACAGACAACAAGATGCTTGAAAATTTTATCCTTAATAACATTTTGTTTTAATTTGTCAAAACTGACATCTTTCTGTTGAAACCATTTCAGAGGATGTGGTGCAGTAGGGGACGTCATGTCAACTCTCCAGACTAAAAGGGCAGCTTTCACTGCTGACAGAGGACAGATAAGTAAAAGCTGGTGAAATACCAGGATCAGCACCAATGTGACTCAGAAATTAAAACAGTGGCAAGGAGGAATAAGAGGTGTATTTCCACCTGGAGCTGGTCAAAAAAATGAGTTTTCATCCTGGTAAAATCCAGATACCTCACACTGATTCCCTTTTAAAAGATTTCAGTTGTTTCAAGACTTTTCATAAAAATCTTGGGCAAAGGTGGTATCTCCAAGTGGGATATTCTGATTCTGGTGAAATTTCAGCAGAGCATGGCTTTGCTTTAACAACATTTCAATAATTTCTAATTCATTCAGAACAGCCTTGTGGAAAAAAAAAAAAAAAAAAGGAAGGCATTCAAATGAGATTTTGAAGGTTGAGAATTCCTTTTTTGATTTCACTTGTATTTTTGTACATTTTTCCTAGTTTTATGTTTATTGTGGAAATCCTGGCAATGTTATTTGCTGACATCATAAAAACAGGCCATCTTCACCATGATGAATTATATAGCTATAGAGCATTCAGCATCTATCTGAAGTCATAAACAGTTGAAATTTGCATGAAATGGTATTTTTATGTCACATTTTGACATTATAGCAAGAATTGTTGGTCATGTGCTTGGAAAGGATTAAAAAAGCACTATCCCCATATTAAACTGGGGAGTAGGGCTCGCTACTTATCAAATTTCTATTGGGTATTCATGACATTTCAAATAACCACTATTTTAAACATCAAAACTGACATGAAATATCTACAGAAATACTGGAAAAGAGAGGAAAAAACTGATACTAAACACAAAAGGAGATACTGCATTTCATTACTATGATTGTTGCATTAAAGTAAGCTTTCAGGTTAATAATCTACCAGTTCTTAGGAAAAAGACAAAATATTTTAGTCATATACATCAAATTTCTCTGGTTTGAACTGAATTCCTTTCAAAGAATGTAGCAGTTCATATTGCTGAGGGATTTTACCCCATTGCAATGCTCTATAGTTCTAAAACACTGGCTGGAAATAGGACTTCAAGGCAGCGGACGGGAGCATAAGCTGAGTTCAGGAGCTTTCTGTGATTCTGCATCCATTGAATCATTAGTACTTCTGAAACTCAAGAAAACTGGGTATTGTATAAAATAGCTTGAGGGAGCAGCTTCAGAATGTTAAAATACAGTCCAGAGGCAGTTTTCTAAAAGACCCCCCTTTCCATAGTTCTGTCCTCCTTTTTAATAATTTTAAGCTGGATGCCTTAAGTGATATATGTATTATTTTCCTTTCAGTATAAAATTTCTATCTTTGATGGACTTCTTTGGTCTCAGGGCCCCAGTGCTGTTGTCTGCGGGGGACTCTATAACCGCTTCTCTCAGCCTGCTGGGACTTCGGCACACCTCAGTCAGGCCCGCTGCAGTCGAGGGTATGGCACAGTTTTCTTTGTATGTATTTCTTTGTTCTTCTGTATAGGGGTATGAAAGAATTTTCTTATGAGCTGCAATTCTTTGTTATTGCGTGGGTAGCTCTTCAGAACTGGAAGTATGGTAGACAAATGGAAAACAACAGACATCCTACATCAGCATGTGTTAGCTGTGGTGAATCACACGCTGATTTTTTTCACTCAGCTCCAAAGTTTTTATACAGATAGTAAGTTATTTCTTCAGCTTTTTATTCTTGAAAAGAGCCTGACGACAGATATTTCCATGAGGGAATGGCCTGAAGTTGTGCCAGGGGAGGTTCAGGTTGGTAATGAGGAGACACTTCTTCTCAGAAAGAGCAGTCAGGCATTGGGATGGGTTGCCCAGGAAGGTGGTGGAGTCACCGTCCCTGGGGGTGTTCAAGGAAAGGTTGGACGTGGTGCTTGGGTGACATGGTTTAGTGGGTGACATTGGTGGTAGGGGGACAGTTGGACCAGATGATCTCAAAGGTCTTTTCCAACCTTATTGATTCTATGATTTCTATGAGAATGCCTTTACTCTTCATTAATCAATGAACCGAGGGTTTAATTCTACTTCTGTTATGGTGATATAAACAAGGAGTAAATACAGTGTTGTCTATAGTGCAAGATTAGTATAAGATGTATGCATAATAAGAGTAGCAGAAGCCTGAAATTTTGGGAAGGGAACAGGAGTTGGCAGGTTTTAAGAGTTTTTTTTGTGTTTTTTTTTTTTTTTTAAATTCTACTGGTTAGAGGCAAATTTTCCTGTGGTTTACAGCTTTAAAATAATATACGTGATCAAAGTATAGAAGAAAAAATGTTTCAAGCCAAGACGTTTTCCTGCTTTCTGAGTCTGGGAGCTGATTCTTCTCTTCACGCTTTTTTACACCACTGATGCCAAAATATAGAAAATGTGAATACTAACGTTGTAATAAGAAAAACAAACAAACAACCACAACACTAAATATTTTCAAATGAGCATTGGTGGATGGAATGTACCAGAATTCATAGATTTTAAAAATGCATACAATAACACACTATTCAAGCATAGTGTGCATATCATGCTTCCACCAAAATGATCTTTAAAGAATTTAATTTTGCTAAAGCAGAATGCAAATGTGAAACAGGTAAATGTCTACTCATAAAAGATACACAGAAGAAATCTGCAGTAACTAAAGGACCATAATAGTAACAACAGTGGAACGGTGAAATTACAATTGCCTAGAAATGGTATAAGACAATGAAAATTTAGCTTTGACTTAAAAAAAAAAAAAAAAAAACAAGCTTCCATGTTTTAGATCATATTGAAAGTGACATTGTGCAAAGAGGGTTCAGCCGATCAAGTTACACTGGTGTATGCCAAGGCAGAATTAGGCCCTGCCTATCCCATGTTATACATGCACTGCTTCTTTGCCTATCACATATGTTATACGTGTGCTGCTTGTTCTCTTCTTTTGTTCTCCTCTATTCTGACCTAATGGTTGCTTCCCTTGTCTGTGATGCTGACTTGATGCTTGACCTTGTCTTTCTTCCTCTTCCTGTACCTCCTGTGGCTGCATATTACTACTTTCATTGCCTTCTCCATGTGTTTTTCTACCAGTTTCACCCTGAAATCTCCTGTTAAGAAATCTATTAAACTATCATTGGAGCCATTTGCTTTCCTAATTTGAAATGCTTGTATTTTGACCTTAATGTTTCTTCAATATAAACCAGCAGAAACCTTAAAATTAATCAACTGAAGACAAATTTTAATGTAAAAATATGATAACTTTCATCCTCAGCTATCCCTACCAGCTCTTTGTTGATTTCGGGATCTGTTCGAAGTGTCTCTCCTTGTTGTCGTCCATGGATTTTCTTCAGACTTCCTTTTTATCTAAAGGCTTGACATTCCATTCCACCTCTCCTTAGGAACTGATTTTTATCAGAGCTATGCAGGTACCAAATGCTATCAAGTAAGACTGCGTTACATGCACCATATGTATTGCCTTGCATTGCATATATACAAATGCTGATGAAGTCAATGGAGAATAAGGTCCCACTGGCCAGTGCCACGCGAAAGTGTCCTGGGATAAAAGCCTGCTCACAACACAAAGTATCCGTAACTGTGACTGGACTGTATATTTTGGAGAAAACAAGAGAAAATGTTTTTTTTTCTTTTTTTGTTTTTTTAAGTTGAGAGGGATTGTTTAGGACACTAAGCCTGTGGCTACAAGAAGACTGAGTGTAATAGGGACAGTGATGAAATAACCTCTCTTTTGGCATGAAAGACAGTGTTCATAGGGAGACAGAGCATTACAGTTGTCTTATTTCTTTCCCTTACCCATAAACCTCTGAAGAAAGACAGCCTAAGTTGTACACTTCCACAACAAGCTAATGATTCTTGTAGCTAGGAGAAACACAAAGACTTCTCAGCTTTCCCCAGCAACTTCTAAATTAAAGCTGTGATGTCCTTGTGATTTTTCCCTGATTAGCACTATTCACCATTCTGTCCTTTATTAGTTTTAGCAGCATTGTTTAAGAAATTAAGAATCCTAGGCTGCTTTTGCCATCCAAAAAAGCTTTTTATTTTTATTTTAAATCCTTCCATCAAATCATACTGGTTTCCTATTTCTTATCAAACTTTGTAAGATAATCCCTGTTTCTGACTGACCCTTTTTATTTTGCTACTAATTCCAGTTAGCAGAGGGACAAAAGAGAAAATAAAAAAGAGATGATTGTTATGACAGCTAGCAACATTTGAAGAGTACCATGGACTCACATAAGTGTCAATTTATTACCACATTTGTGCCAAAACTGATAACATCTCAATGCCTCACTTGTGGAGTGCACATGCTAGCCACTAGGTAGCTGACAACTGTCATGGACAAAGTATGATCCATCCCCATTGCCTCTCTCATTCTCCTTTCAGGGATGCTAGTAGGAAGTTGGTTTCCAGGTAGACAAAAGAATTAAAGTACCTCTCTTAATCTTTGCTGTTGTTTAACCTGGTAGGCAGCTAAGCACCACACAGCCATGGGACTGGGAGAGAATCAAAAAAAGTAAAGGGCAAGAACTTGTTGGCTGAGATAGGGACAGTTTAATAATGAAGAAAAGAAAGAAAGAAAGGAAGGAAGAAGAAGAAGGAAAGAAGAAAGAAGAAGAAAAGAAAAAGAAAGAAAAAAAGAAAGAAAGAAAAGAAGAAAGAAGAAGAAGAAAGAAAAAAGAAAAGAGAAAAAGAGAAAGAAAGAAAGAAAGAAAGAGAAGAAGAAAGAAAGAGAAAGAAAGAGGAAGGAAGAAGAAGAGAGAGAAGAAGAGAAAGAGAGAGAAGAGAGAGAAGAGAGAAGAGAGAAAGAGAGAGAAAGAGAGAAAGAGAAAGAGAGAAAGGGAGAGGGAGAGAGAGAGAAAGAGAAAGAGAGAGAGAGAGAAAGAGAGAGAGAAAGGGAGAGGGAGAGAAAGAGAGAAAGAGAGAGAGAAAGAGAGAAAGAGAGCGAGAAAGAGAGTGAGAAAGAGAGCGGGAAAGGGAAAGGGAAAGGGGAAAGGGAAAGGGAAAAGGGAAAGAAGGAAGGAAGGAAGGAAGGAAAGTAGGAAGGAAGGCAGGAAGGAACAACAAAAAACACCACCACAAAGCCCAACCAACCACCCACCACCACAAAACAAACAAAAACACCAAGGAAATAAGAAAACAAAACAGGAAAAAAAAAAAACCCAACAAGCATTGAACAACACTATTCCTCTCCACCAGCCAAACGATGCCCAGCCAATCCCTGAGCAATGACAGCTGCCCTGGCCAACTCTCCCTAGTTTTTGCTGAGCACGACTCCATAGGGTACAGAACATGCCTCCGGTCAGCTGGGGTCAGCTGTTCTGACTGTGTCCCCTCCCAGCTTCTTATAAGCTGGGGAGCTTACTCACTGGCAGGGCAGCATGAGAAGCAAAGAAGTCCTTGACCAGGTGTAAGCACTGCGCGACACCAACTAAAAATCAGTGTTACCAGCACTATTTTCATCCTAAATACAAAACATCACACCGGTTACTATGAAGAAAATTAACTCCATCTCAGCTGAAACCAAAACATTTGTGAATTAAATTCATTTCCTTTTCAGTTCTCTTAACATTAGATATTTCAGAAATGTCTGTTGGACAGCAATATTTCAGTTTCCACAGCTAAGCATTTTGGCCTATTTCTTGACATTATTTTTGATCCATTTAACTCATCATCTCCATATTTGTAGCTATAATAGCAAGCAGTTGCATAACCAGCTCACACATTTCGGTAACGAGGCCTATGGTCCTGTGTTGCATACCACAGAGTGAATAACAAAATAAAAATCAAACACGTCCTCCATATTCTGCCCTGGAAAGCTTGTGTACAAGCCAAACACTCTATTTGGAACACAGCAACACCAAATTACAGCACTAAAATATTTCCTCACAGAGGACATGAAGGACAGCCACAAACTCCCAAAACGGGTTGTGGCTTGAGGAAACGTGGGCAGACTGTTGGAAGAACTAATGTACTACATGCCACCCTGCAAAAACATAAACTATGACAGAAAGCAGGCAATGTGACATAATAAAATCTTCTAGATGAGTTTCCCCTTATAGGATCGTAGAATTACACCACTGGAGGGCTCAAGAAGTTCATTTTTCATTTTTAAATGACTGTTCCACCTATTCCAGATACAGCCATATTTGATAATTTGTACTGTTCCTGCTCTGTCTGGAAAGAGCTTGGCTGTCATCTGACCCAGCAGAGAGTTAACACAAGGAGAAAGGGGAAAAGCAGCATGGAGGCAATATCCACCATTTCACATGCTCCAACTCATAAGAGACTCATCCAAGCCTGGTGTATGCATACTGTGTTTGACCCTTGTAATGCAGATACTGCTAGAAAAACTGAGGCTTACCAACCTGATTTCTGACCACTGCAAAGTGTGGGCACAAAGCCCGACTATGCCAAGTGGAAGGTGGATGTGTTATGCTGCCTGCCAGAAATCCCAGACCCGTTCCTCATCTTACAAGTTTCTCCACTGAAATAATAATTCAGCTGGAGGAACCTGAGTATTTGGACTTACCCAGTTTCTTTTCTAATCATATCCACCTATTTCTACATTTTCATAGATTGGAACTGGGGTGGTGAGAGAAGAAACTGAGCAGGCTTCCCAGATCATTGCATCATTGTCCTCCTTGCACTAGAGCCTCAAAAAGGGCTTCTGCAGTACTCTGACACAAAGCTACGTCTGCTTCGAAGCACAGAAGCCACAATGAACTTCAACATTTTCCTATAACAGCTCACAGAAGTTACCACCTCTTCATGTGATCAGGAAAGTCAGTTCATCACAGTTTTCCATATCATAACAATTAAACTTGTTTTCATTTCATTACCTGTAACTGAGAGTAAAGAAAAAGAAGAAGAAAAGACAATTTTCTTTAAAAATAAATGAAGCAGTCAAGATGCAGCAAACTACTCACAAGAGAATTCATCCTTGGAATTTAATATAGTATAAGCTCTGCAGTGCACCAGTACACACTTTAAATAATGCTTTTCCAAGACACATAATCCCTCCCTATTAATGAAAGCAAGCAAACAAACAAACAAACAAAACCACAGAAGGCCATATATCTAAGTTCAGTAACTATTGCCACTACGGTAGCAGGTACACATTACAGTAGTACTGGAGACAGCTGACTTAAAGGTATGACTACTTTCAGTATGAGCAGACTACAAGAAATGAACTGCTTTTTTCAGATTTTAGTATTGTAGCCCCAAGGAAAAACTGAAGTGGTGACAGAAGAATGCTACAAGTGTATCACAACACACACTGAATAATTGTTCTGATTTACTGCTGTGCTGGGAGATCCTGAAGATCACATCATCTAGTTCTTAGACTAGGTCTTATGGTTCCCTGATTTAAATTTCTGTATTTGCTGCCTTTGGCAAAAGCACCTGGGAATATGAACCAGGAACACATACAATTACAGAGAGCTGCCAGGCTGGAAACACAGACATCAAGGCCTACCTATCTGGAATGCTTTCATGAAGAGCCTCTTTTGTACATTAGCTGTAACAGAGGAGAGAAGTGATGGAGGACTGAGATGGTGATTGCTGGACTTCTTCCTCAATAAAATCCAACAACCACAACATCCCCGTCAAGGCACATGGAAAGCTAGCAGCTCTAGTGGTGGGAGTCAGGAAGAATACCCAGGGTGGACAGGGCAGGGCAGGACCTCACCAGCCAGGAGCAGCGCAGGCAGGTGGGCTGAGCAGGGGAAGCCAGGGGCAGCCCCAGCACCCGCTGACACCCCAGTGAGGCTGGGAACAGTCCAAGGCCAGGCTGGGACATCAGCCCCCAAGCCCTGCCCAGCTCCGTGGGGCCATGGCTGGGCAGGGCAGGGCTGTGGGGAGCTGAAGTGGGGTTCTGGGCAGTGGGCAGGGTGGGGGAGAGGCCCCAGGTGGGGCTGATCAGAGCCATCTGGCCCTGATCCCTGAACCCTGGCAAGTATGAATGTACACTTCAGAATGGTTTCCGTAATGAGGAAAAAAAAACACACTTAACAATATCTCTGGTTTTCCTCCTTTTAGAGAGCTAGGAGTAAAATTCCCATCCATTTCAGTACTGCAAATTAGCATCTATCCTCTATCAGGAGGGGAAAAAAGGAACTGTCTCTTAATTTCTGGATCTCAGCTCTTCCATTCAGGCGTTCAGAATGATTTTAATGTTCAGATGAAACTCACAGTGCAAGATCTTGCACTTACTCTTTCAGTGGGTGAAACTATGTAACTGAAGGATACTCTATGAACATTTTCTGCCCTCATCTGTACTTCTGCTTCCAGCTTTATGAGAATATTGTAATAGTCTACAGCTTTACTTTCTAAATCATTTACATACTTTTTTTCCCCCAATGCTTTTTTCCCCCCAATTTTCAGCCATGTAGGATCAAATGTACCAAAATTAGTGTGCCCCTCAAGATTATTTTTTCTCTCCTTTTACTACTCTTTTTTGCAAAAAGCTTCATAACAGAATTTGAGTCTATTTTCAAAGATAAAATTTTTGGCTTATCAAATGTCTGTAGACATCAAAATTGCTTTTCTTGCCTACAATTCTGTCACAAACATCCCAGCAAAACAAAACAGATGTTTATACTTATATTACTTTCTGTTTTGACTCTGCTTATTGTGAACAATTCTGAACAATATTGCAAATAGGCAGCAAATACATACTGTTGAAGGAATAATAGCAATCTTCTGTTTAAATGTTTTAGCTAGTATTCAACATGTAGGAGACTAAAGAATCTTGAGATAAAAGTTAACTGTTAACTTTTTTTTTTTAATTAAAGTCCAGAAATGAGTGCTACATTACTGCTACAATATTGATTCTTCAAAAAGTAATACAGTGAGTACTTGAGGTGTAGCGCTTTCAGGACTTACTCAGTGTTATAATTAGCAATCAAATCTGTGGTTGTACAGGCTAGTGAAAAAAGTGCTTTTTGAGGAATTTCATAAAGGTTGGACTAGATGATCTTAGAGGTCTTTTCCAACCTAAATGATTCTATAATTCTGATCATGTGTAAGATATCACAGCATTAGTGTACAATTAAATTTTGCTCTGGCCAGCGTTAGGTATGCCATAATAACAAAGCACAGCTGAAAATTTTCAGAACATTCTCTGCCTCACTGATTCTATCAACCAATACAGGATCCTTCAGAGTAGTTGCACGTAATTATTGAGGAATGTCATTGTTGTTCTTCTAAATACACATGTGCCTATCTAGCACATGCTGCTATACGCAGCACACAACCCGATTCAATGCCTTCATAAATGTTACATGTTTAAATTCAAGTGCACACATAACTGCTTGGTTGTATGAAGTCTAAGACAGCTCACAGACCCTTATTTCACATGCAAAAAAAAAAACCAAAAAACTGTTTCAAGAACAATCATGTATACAATTACAGGTTAATTTCTCAGTCTTGCTAACTGTGATGTTGAAAGACTTCCAAAGGACGCTCCATGGTCTTGCTTCCACAGAAACAGTAAAATCAGCACTTGTCTAATTGACAAGGTCAAAATTCAAGCTGGCAATTTTTCCCACAAAACATCTTCAGCTGTCTACAAGAACTTAGGCAGCCTAGATTTACTAGACTACTTCTAATTTACAGTAGTTTTGCTACAGTGGATTTCAGAGGTGCAGTTGATGAAACTAAAATTCTACTTGGATTACAGCATATAGCAATAAAATAAAACTCTGTGGGTTGATCTGTAATACTCAGCAGGTATTTCACTTCTGGCCTTTTTCCCTTAATTTTTCATTGGTTTAGGTCATCTATAGGTACTCAGGTGCTATTGTATCATAGAATTGGACATCTCACAACTGTATTGTTCTGTGTGTCTCATTCTTCAAATCTCCAAGGAGAATTCAGTGCCAGTATTTCAAAAAGTGTCTATTTTAAGAGCAATATACATACCTAACTCTGACAAAGCAATTTACAGAAATTTCATTTAGTCTCTATGGATTGCTCTGATTTTGCTGAAGAAAATACCCTGGATTCCTGAAGTCCCCCTAGTACACACCTGAAGAAGCTGATGTCTTGCTAAGCAGATCATCAGGGAATCCCTGTTCTGCCTAAACCCATCAGGAAGCTGCAAACCTGGCTGTTCCATACCCAGGACTCAGTGCTGGGGCTCAGCCCCACAAGCAGCCTCATTCACAGCACTGGTAGAATTGATTTCACCACAGGAGTACTCCATGGTCTGTGCTTGAAGGGAAAATTAAATGCTGGGTATTTAAATGATGGTTTAAAGGCCAGCCACTTTCAGGCTGTACACTGTAATGCCACATACAAAGTTATCCTAGGTCTGGAGACATCTCCTCTGCACAGAAGAGAGGCAGCATTTTCACCACACTCGTCTTTCTTAGGCATCTTTTCATTATTCAATTATTTTGTTGTGTGTGATCACAAAAAGGTATTAAATTGCTTTGTTTGTTTCCCAGGCAGTTCTTAGAACATAGTGATGGGGATTTTAGTCCATTTTCCAGAAAGTGCCTCTACCAAGGAGAAAGGCACAAAGAAAAGTGTATTTCATCTGTATAACCCGATGTTACCATTATGATCACATAATATCTAATTATGTACTCCATAAATCTTCATATTTTGTTATGAAGCTCATAATAACAAGTCTGATAAATAGATTCTCTTGCCTGGCCACTACCAGTTGAGTAGAAAAAATACTTATTTATGAAGCTTTATTAATAAAATGTGAATAATTCAAGAAGCTTCTTCAGTGAAGAAACAGCAGTAGAGTATATTCTTATTTGCATATAAATGAAATGATACTTTAGTGTCGGAGTGAAGAATTAAATAATAAGAATTTTTACAGTGCAATCCTGACAGCCTCATAAATATCATGGTCATAAGTTGCAGTTTCCTAAAACCTCATTTTATCTTTATTACAAAATATGACCAAAGGGCCAAGTCCTCCTCATTTTACATGTGAATATTCCCAACGACAACACAATTATTCAATAAGTGAGGTTACTGGATCAGCCTTATGTCAGATAGTGGAAAAAAAACAAAGTGTTACCTACATATCTATTAGGAGAACAGAATCTCTCATTTAACCATGAAAAGAAACACCTTTTATGTTGGTAAAATAGAGAAGGACAAAGAAAATGTATACTTTCAAACAGATGCTCCAGGTAACGATAATATAGAATATGAGGAAAGGAAGAGCACTCAGCTAATATGCACATAAGATACCAGTTTTCCCTTTAGTCACATAGGTACCATTTTGGCTAGGCACAGTATTCCTGTTAAGCTATAAGCAACCTCAGAAGTTGCAGAAAACACAAGAACATTCAAATTACTTTAAATGGATTGTTGCTGCTGGAAGAAGCCTTAATTATGTCTATTTTAATTTTGTCTAAAGGCTGAAAAAGTCTCTGAAGCATAACCCCAGACCAGCTATGTTGCTTTGCTTTTGGCTGTACTCTCAATCATTTGCTGAGGCACATTTGATGAACTGACCCAATAAAAGACTGCAGTAGTAGAGTATGGAAGGACTGGATTTGGATAGAGAGAGATCTGAGCTGGATGAAAAGCATTCTTCTAGGTGGTAAATAAAGGCAAGGGCCAGGGATACTACTTGAGAAACTGCTGAGATATTTAGTAATCTGAGCAGCTGGGACAAGAAGTGGGTGCAGTCATCTCCCCATTATCTGCAAGTGGTATTTTTCTACGCCACAGTGCTGTGCAACTGGGACAGGATAGTCAAAGATGGGAAAGGCATACACAGAACGAAAGGCTAGATGTGGGGTGGAAGTAAGAAAAGAATTATTTATTGAGTTCTTGGAGAGCTTATAAATACAGAAATGTATTTATAAAGTCTATAAAAGAGGGACTATTGGAGTATACAGTCTGCTGTCCTATAAATTACAGGCAATTGCATTTAACCCAATTAGCCCTGAACTGTGCTGAACTCAAACACAGTATAGCTTGTGTTTAGCTAACTGCATGTTCCAGGAAGGCACTGAGCCCTGATGTGAAAACATCAAGAGCCCAGAAATCAACCACATTATTGTCAGTGGTACTGAACTGGGTACTGAAGGCCACACTGTTTGAACTTGCTTGATTCCAGCTACCACGCATTATTCCTTCTTACATCACTCTGTGGTAAATTCAAAGGTCCTTATATTCAATACTTTTTTCTGTGCGTGTTATGTATACGCTGTTATAAACTCACCTTTCAATATTTTGATTCAGTAGATTTTTAGTTCTTCTGTTACATGGCATTTTCTCTGACAGAACATCCTATAGCTCTTTTCTGTACTCATTTCTTTTTTTTTTTTGTATCCATCTTGCAACATGAGCACCAGAACTATATAAGCTATGCCTGAATCACTCTCTGCAATTTGTACATAGATGTAAAAATTACCACCATTAATATCTGCACTGTGTCTGCACATCAAGGTTTGCATGGACCCTTTGTGCTACAACATCACACTTGGAACCTGTGTTCAGTTACTTGCCATTTGACTTACTAGTCCTTTTCAAACTTCTTCATTGCTTAGGATAACCTGCATTCATTTATTCCTAGGTACATGTCTTCTGTTGACTTTATGAAAGCATACTTTGTTTTAATGGGACCCAGATTATGAAAGGTCAAGAATTCCTCTGCATCTTTGCCTGAAGTAATTTTTATGTCTATTTTTAACTCACTCTAAATGGGCTGCAGAGGCTGCTATATTCCAGTATATTTTCTGACACCACAGTAATTCTTGACATTTCAGATAGATCTAACTGATCAGAAAATACTGGCACAGACAGTCACTGCCACATCCGAGTGCATTATTCTAGGGCTTCATAGCATTGTGAAGTACTCATTTGCATGTGAGAGCAAAGCTGGCAATCTCAGCTTTCATGTAAAATGGTTAAGGTATGGAAATGGAAAATGAAAAACAGGAAAAAAAAACCAACCTTCAGTCCCATGGTTTTCAAATCAATCTCTTCATGTTAGTGCAAGACTCATGAGTCCTGAATGATTGAATTTGACAGTATTCCTAAAGGGCACAACAGCATGAAGAGATTTGTCTCAACCTGGTGCTAAAGAGAGAAAAATTTGCCACAGAATCATATTGCTTGACAATAAGAGGAATTAAAAGTTGGGAAGCGTGACATTTAAGCTAACGATGACTGAATAACACATTTAACAGTCAATACTAACATTAAAATAGAATTTTATATATTGGTGTGTGTTTATATATATATATACACATATTGCCAGGACAGTAATCACTTGTATTTTTTCATTTCTAAGTAGCTTCTAATTTCTCATTCTAAGTTTCTAATTTATGAGCAAATGGTCTCGGTAGCAGGGAACGTAAGGATCTCCTACCTCTGTCTGCGCTGGAAACATTCATCAATTATCCTCCTGGATACCTCCTGTCTTTGTTTCAAGGCTGGAGCACAGTATAAACACAAGGAGACTTATGCTGGTTTAACAGGCCTAGGAAGAGGTTAATAGCTATGTTCTAGTGTCAACACAGACTATTTTAGATCTGTCAACAGACACAAAAATTTTGATTCACCTGCAGATTCTGGCAGCAGTGGATGCAATCACACGGCAATGTTTTCATCCTTTCTTGGAGAGCTCCCAGAGGTTGGCTTTGCAAATTGCTTGTCAGCCTTAAGCAACACTCAGCTTAGGCCTGGCTTGTCATTTGGCTTCTCATCCTTTCGATCCAACCTAGAGATAAAGCCACAAAGAGAAAACAGTTCAGCAGTTTGACTTGCAGAGCATTAAACATGCTGCTTTTTGTTTGTCATATTTGGTTGATGTAATTTCTTCTCTTTCCTTTTGAGAAGTTCTAACCTGGTACATTCTTGGAACTGGAAGCTCAATGTTGAGTAAGAAGATGGAGCCTTCTGTGCCCCAACAGCAAAGAAGGAAAGGGATATATACTTACCAAAGCCAACATAAAAGGAATGTTTCTCATGCTTTAGCAAAGGCAGAAGCTACGCCTTAGGCTATTCTACATTCATTCTGAATAAAACAAAAATAAGCTAGAGATAATTAAGTATTAAGGAAATATAGTGGAAATGGTATAAATAATCTATTACTCCTTTGAGAAGATGTACATGAAGAAAGACATTGCTAAAAAGGTGAATTTTGAGAAGATACTCTTATGAGGAGAGTCACAGCCAACTTGACTATCTTCCTCCATAAATAGATGAGAAACAAGAACGTAAAAAGCCTTTTTAGAGATAAATGAAGGTGAACATCAAGGCTGGCATTTCTGGCAGACTAAAAAGAGTAGGACAATAAAATAAGAGACAACTTTAGATTATATTGCAAGTGCAGTTATGCTTGTGAGAACAAATAAATGTAAATTTGACATGATGGAGAACCAGAACCACTGGAAAGACAGCATGAGAGAGCACAATTCATTTAGATCAATAGGAAAGGAAGAAATGGAGAGAACAAGTGATCAAGGTAGATAGATGAGAAGGTTATAAATGAAAAGGGTTTTAGGCATTGTAATGAAGAGAAATTGAGATATTGCAGGGAAGAAAACCACAGCTAAGCAGAGTCTAATTTAGAAGAGAAAATGAAAGGAATTTCTCGGAGAGAAAGCCAGTATTGATATCATTCACAGAGAAATGCCAAGAATGGAAACTTTACAGAAAGGGCGATGATTCAGTAGTTTACATTCTCACAACTCAAAGGCAGGCAGGCCAAGGAGGCAGGCTGGAGTTCTGACCTGGCCAGGAGGCAGCAGAGCTAAACATGTAACTCATAATCACCAACCATTCTGCAAATATTAACTTGAAAAAGTAATGCAACACAGTGCAGTGCAGTATTCACAAATGAGTAAGATTGTCCCAATCTTAACTTAGCTAAATCTCCAGCTGCTGCACTGCTTTGTTAAAAGCTCTTAACAGAAAGTGCAAATTAGAACAACCGTTGGAAAAAAAAAAACAACAAAACCACCAAAGTAGCTCAGCAACATGTTTCAGCACCCTATTTCTAAACGGTGTAATAGGAGACTACACAACTTGATAAAAGTGGTGGAACCTGTTTCTGGTTTTAAAGTTTTTGCTAACCTAGCTGCAGCTTATTATAAGGTAATGGCCAAATTGCAATGCTGCCTTGGGAACTTTGGCAACTTCAGGCTTTGTTGTTATTTACCAAGGGCTGAAGTTAGGCATATTCAAATGCATAAGAGGAGCTATTCTTTAACAACAAAAAAAATGTTTTTCACCTTAAAATGAAAAGAATAATGACCAAAAATATGAATAAAAGACAAAAAGTTCTAAATTATTCTATTTAGAAACATGCAACTGCATTGGTTTCCCTAATGTTCCACCACTTTAAACAACAGCAAAGCATAATTCCAATGAACAATCTCTTTCCTCCTCGCATCACTCAACAGAATTTGAGGCCCAGAAGTCCAGCAACTGATGGGCAGTGGACAGTGAAACCCAGAAGTTATTTAAAACACCTCTGCCCCACCGTGTGCATGCTGCCCATGTGGAAGGCATGCAGGGCTGCAGCTGACTGGCTAACCTACCGTCCTGCTTTGCACTTGCTGGGCCTCTCCTGCAAACCGTGGAGCCACAACCCGTAATGTTCCTGTTTGGTTTTGGTCCTTCAGTAGTCACAAGAACTGTTGATTTTAAACTTATGGCCACTAAAGTTCTGGTTTTCTTGCAGAGTGTAGCTTAGAAGAAACACCTGCTGTGAGTAGGCTTAAACCCGTTCTACAAAAGTATCTCCATGGGAAAGCTTTTAGGATGGCACGTCACAAGAATTCAAAGCCAGTGATCTCTGTCCTTGCCAGAGAAACAAAGCATACGGAATCTTTTCCTTCACTGTTTCATGCTTTCCAGACACACTGTGATCCTGTGCTTGCTTGTTCCACAGCCAGTGGCTACAGCATAGACCGAAACCAAAATGCACATTTAATTTTGTATGCTGTGTAATCCCTTCTGTTACACAATTAGGTAATAAAACAACGGAGCAGGCCAAGCTATGTTCGCCCCGCGGCCGCAGCCGGGCGGAGGGGACGCTGAGGGGACGCTGAGGGGATGCCGAGGGGATGCCGAGGGGATGCCCCTCACGGCCCCTCACGGCCCCTCAGAGCCGCCCCGCTCGCGCCGCCACTCGCCCCTCTGGGGTGCGCCTCTTCCCGCCGGCTGCCCAATAGCAGCGCGCCTCCCTCCGTGCCGCCGCCCCATTCGCCGGGGCCGCGGTTTCCGTCGCGGGCCTGGATTGGTCGCAGAGGGGCGCTCGGCAAAAGGCGGCAGCGGGCAAAACCCCGGCGGCAGCCGCGTGAGTGAGGTCCCGCGCGCGGCTCCCCCCTTCCCTCACCCCTCTCCCCCCTCCCCCCCCACCCCCGGTTACGGGGCGGCCACATCGGGCCCCCCGCGGCCATCCCCGGCGGGCAGCGGCGGGCAGCAGCGCTCAGCGGCGCTGGGGGCCCCTCGCCGGGCCCTGGCGGCCCGGCCGGCCCCGGGTTCGCCCCGTAGCCTGGGGTGTCGCCCGGTTGTCAGCTTGCGCCCCGAGAGGCGCCCTGCGCGGCCCGGCTGCGGGCGCTGCAGCAGCCGTGCCACCAGGAGCTGCCCCCCAGAGCCGTCCTGCTGCCACAGGCCGGGGTGATCTCCTTTTGTCCCGGCTGCCGGCCTTGTCCAGCCCAAACCGAAATTCGGGCTGTGCGGGCTCGGCACGGCTCTGCGGCGTCAGCTCGCTGCAGGGCTTAATCCAGCCGCGAAACTTGCTTTCCTTAAATAACCAAATATATATACATATATATATAACCGTTCTAAGTGTTCAGTTCTGCAGGTAGTAGCTTGTGTTTAACATGAACTGATGGAAATGACAGCCCAGGTGACAGAGCACCTTTACACTCATGTCCCCATGGGGTTCTGCATGCAGCGAGGAGCTCTCATCCCCTGCTTGCCACAGCAGCTGCCTGTGGCCAGCTGAGAGGAACAGGACGAGGCCCAAGCTGAGGCCGGTGCGGTGCTAGGTCGCAGCGAGTGGGCTGCAGGAGGGGCCGCCAGAACTATTTGTGCTCCTGCCAAGGAGGCCGTGCCATTCCAGGTTTGGAACAGGCTCATCTGCCTACTCAGCACTAGCAGAGGGAGTGTTTACCTGTGAAAGAAAGACTGCAGAACCATCTCTGGTTTCCTTCCTTTAGTTTCCAAGCCGCGCTCTCCAGCAAAGTTACCTCACAGAAAGCAGCTGTTGCCTGCCCCTGCTCTGTTGCATGCGGATGACAGACTGAAGGCAACCAGAATTCTTTGGGGACAAAACATTTACAGCTCCACAGCTGGAGCCGATAAATCCTTTCATCTGAAGCTCTTCAAAATACTTTTCTACCTTCAGCCAGAACTTTGTAGGTTTGACAGACTTACAAGCAAGGAACGTCTTCAGAAACTGTAGTGCAACTGTGCGAGGCGGTGCTTCTAATCTTGCTGACCGCTGGTTATCTTTCCCTGGTGTGCTCTCTTTTCTTCATGAAATAGGATTATCTTTTTTTCTTTTTTTAATTGTACAATATTAGTACACACAGTATTAGTACATGTAGTAATTTACAGTTTTATTTACAAGATTTGGCAAGAAGCATTTCAAATAAGCATGTCCTATTATTGAGGGAGGGGAACAAATACTTAGGCTTTTTTGTTTGTCTTCCCTAAAGAGAGAGAAATCTGTATGCAAGCAGTGGTGTGCTGCGTAGCAATGCAGCTAGTTCTGTGTGGATCAGCTCCTTGCTTTTCAAAGCAAGCTGCAGGGAAAAGATAATACTTTAATGTGAATGAGCAAACACATGAGATAAAAATCATTTGTGTCTAAGCTTACCATGCCGTCTTCCTTCCCTTCTCCCTTTTCTCCTTTTACTGGGGATAGAGTGGGTTTACTGGTTTAGTTTTTCTCTGGGGTGATGGACGAGTCTTTGTTTTTTTAAAGTAGCACAGAGGAACTCCTAGACTCTCCAAATCTCATCTCAGAAACTGAATGCAGGGCAAGGAAGTGTAATATCAGATATGTTTGCTCCCTGAGGTGTCCAGAAGCAGTCCTCAAAGTCTTGTGTTTTTTTTTCTTAAGGTTAGTTTTGTGATGGAGACAGCGTTGAAGTCTCATTGTGATGAACAGCACCCTCATCAGGCTGAAGACATAAGCAGGAAGCACGAGCAGAACAGCAAGCTTTCAGGTATGTGCTAAAACAGGGACTGGTAACGTTACGTTTTGTTGCTGATGTGCTTCTTCATCACTTCAGGAAGTTTCAGCATCAATTATAAGTTCCTATCAGTCAAACTCAGGTACAAGCATTGAAACCAAATTGTTAAGCTGCTTTATTTGGAGCAGTTTGCGTAGCAATCTAGTTCTAAACAAGGTTTGTTCTGACAGAGCTGTTAGAAATACATCACTGTTGAGAGCCATTTTCTAACTCTGTCTGATGGCTACTGGCCTCAGGATGAAGTTTGTATAGGATGTTTCAGAACTAATTAAGGTTAATATTTTCCTGAGAGGAAACGCCTACGTCTTACTAATCCATACTTGTTACAAGTGTAACAATGATAGTTTGAAAATAATTCTCCTTGCTTGTGAATTATTGCCCTGGTAAAGTACAGTACACTTTTATGTACACAATACAATATATGTGTTTGTTAAATTGAATTTATGATTAGTTTTTAGGATGCAAAATGTATACACGTTCTTTTTTTTCCTCCATTTGATTGACTTTCCAAATACCAGTTTTTGCATACTTCTTTATAATAAAATATTCTTTACGCCTGCTTTACAGAAATTAGTCACAGCCTCTACATACTTCATACTTGGCTTCAAAAGAAGTGAATTCTTAAGCAGGCTATAGAGAACACTTAAAATACAAGGATTCGTGACTTGAATAGAAAATTACATAATCTTTTGGAAGAATACAGTACAACATCCTTGTCATGCCATCTAGTGATTGCAGCACAAAGTGCAAAAATTCAAACGCAGAGCAAATGTTTTTTGGTAGTTCCTATTTTGAGTAACAATCTATGATAATGTGTTAGTAATCTTGATAATTTTCCTACATTTTTGATCCTTGATTTGCATCCCATGGATGTGCTCCTGTGTTTACGTAAATTACTATTATAGTTTTGTCTTTTATGAAATCAACATTGCACTCATGAAAACATTTATCAATGAGATGGAATGTGAATTCTTACTAAAAAGGCTTTTCCTGTCTCAGGAATTGCTAGGTGGCAGGTAAGTAATTTTTTTTAAAATGCTGCAGCATATAAGGGAATGTGAAGAAGGAGATGATCTTGTATGCAGCTATTAATGTCAGCAGGGATAAGTACCCCTCTGCTGTTTTTTCCTCTGTTTGTCGATTCACAATACTAGGAATTAAAGTGTGATTTGTGATCTGAAATACAGATCGGATATTGAATCAAGCAATAATAGTCCTAACTCATTTTCCTCATTCTTTCCAAAGCAGGAATAAAAAAAGATATTGAAAAACTTTATGAAGCAGTGCCACAGCTTGTAAAGTGTTCAAAATAAAGGAAAAAATTGGAGAAGGTAAATGTTTTAACTTTCTTGAACTTACTTTTGTTGTTGTTGTTTTTATAACTTAAAAGGTATAAATCTAAGATGCCAATATATATAATCTAAGTACATATCATATCTATATATCTATATATATATATCTATATATATCTCGCTATATTATATCTATAATCTAAATACATTTCTGATTTACTTTTTGGTGTATGCAGTAATTCTAATAAGTTACTGAACATATAGGTGTTTTAGTTAGGAACATTTTCAAGAGATCTCCTTGAATATCCAGTGTATTAAAGCCTTTCATAAAGCCAGCATTCTAGTTTTGACAACTAAAATTTTGGGGAATAGATTCAAGCAAGTAAGTCTTAACATCCATTCTCTTTCCCTTTCCAACATGGGAAATCTATATGCATTTGTTTTGACGTATTTAACTACTGGTTTTGTTTCCACTGAAATCCTTTGGGCAGAAGTGGAGGAGGCTGGAACATTATAACTGCTTTAGGTTTTTTTTTTTGGTTTTGTTTTTAAGACATACAGCATGGAATTTTGGAGCACTTGTGTACTCCTGATACTCAACAGATACTTCTTTAATAGAAGTTAGGTATTACTATAAACAGATTCTTAGTGGCTTCCAACTTAAGCACTTTTTAAAACTTTACCTTTTTGATCTCTGAAATGTGTAATGACACTCCACACTTTTAAACGAATATGTTTTTGAGAAAACAGGATTGCTTTATAGTTGTTTTGCGATGGAATACATGTGATGGCAAACTATGTAGATAAAAGTCTGTCTCTCCAAAAAAGAAGCCTCCATTCAGTACACTGATCCAGAATTTAAAGAAAATCTGAAGTTCTGGCTATCATAAATAAGGTAGTATAATTAAGCAAAATCTCTAGTTATGGATAGTATTCCAATTTTGCTCTTGGGAGCAAACAATGCTCTTGAGAGCCAAAAATACCACCAGCAGTTCTGCAGCATTAGAGAAGACAAGCTTCAACTTAAGATTCTGTTCAGGAGTCTGTTTTGTTTTAGCAGTTCTCACTACCAAAACTAATGTCTTTGGTCAACTTGGTAACCCATGTTGCTATGAGCAATTCTACTGAATTTATGGGACTCTAGCTTTTTTATGACTGAAAGAAGTATTTAGAGTTTTTGCTGGCATTTGATGTATGTATACACTTACAGACTGTTAAATTTAGCACGATGCAAACACAACGCTTAAAATATAATCAAAAGTAAATTGAACTGGTTATTTATACGGAAGAATGTTTCAACTTACATTTTCAGATATCTCATATCTTTAGAATAAATTAACCTTCTCAGAGGTATATTAGGATATCTTTAAAACTATAACGTGGGAGAGTTTATCGTACAGTCTTAATACTCCCTTTCTCAAATGAATCTATCTTGTTCTGTCTACATAGTCATGCTGGGGGCAAACAAATAGTAAAGTAGACATCAAGTGAGAATCTGCCTTACTTTATAAAAGGTAACAGAATTAAGGGAGTGCGATTTCAGAAGTGCTTTGAATAGCAAAAGCAGTGCTTTCCAGGTTAGCATTAGATAGCCCATTTACATTGCAGGGAGAGAAGCTGGATGTCAGATGAAAGTGAGCTACCTAAACAAGAAATCAAATCAAAGATAGGAAATTTACATTCAAAGAGCTCTATGTCCCAGGCAAGTTAGACAGTGTTACATTTGCATTTTTACTGACATAAAAAACTTGTATACAAGATCACTGAATTCAGTAATAGAAAAAAGGAACTGCATATTTTCTCTTCTAGAATCTGCTTTTGACATAGTGTCAAGTGCACTGTAAGACTGTGAACAGTTGGATCATTTCTGTGAAAAGTGAATTGACCTAATTAAAGATGCTGAAGACAATGTTTTTCTCCCTTCTTTACAGGTACTTTTAGTTCTGTTTACTTGGCCACAGCACAACTACAAACAGGATGTGAAGAAAAAATGGCTCTGAAGCACTTGATTCCAACCAGTCACCCTCTGCGAATTGCTGCTGAACTTCAGTGCCTCACAGTAGCAGGGTACATAAACAAAAAATTTGTGATTGTCATGAAGTACTGAATATTGTCTTGCTGTTCTGCATTTATTTATTTAAAGTTTTGGCACTTCACTTGTTCTGTTTTTTTAACCACAGAAGTGTATGATCTTTATAGCAAGAGCAAATAAGAAATGTAGTCTTATCTATAATGAATGTTCTTTCCTGCTAGTCTCAGTTTGCAGATGGTGCTATATTTTCCATCTGATTCTATAATGTATCTATGTGATAACACATACTGCAGTTCTGAAATGGTTGGAAAAAATAACCTCTTCATCAGAAAATACGTTTTTAGGAATGAATGCTTGTTGCCAGAGTGCTGAATAGCACCTTCAGAAGGAAGCTGGTATCATGAAGGTTAGGTTAGCTTTAAACACAGCAGTAACTATAAACCATGGCCCCAAAACCTGTGGAGCCCTCATTTGCGAATTGCAGAACTTATATGGAACATAACAATGACATGAGAACAGCATAGTTACTCGCTGCTGGTAAGATTGCTGTCAAAGTATAAACTAGATATTAAAAGAAAGCCTGACTGAAGTTTATAAGAAATAAAGGAATATCAACATTAATATTCTGGTCTTTATTCAGTAACATTACTTCTCTTTTAGGGGACAAGATAATGTTATGGGAGTTAAATATTGCTTTAGGAAAAATGATCATGTGGTTATTGTTATGCCCTATCTGGAACACGAATCCTTCTTGGTGAGTACCAGAATTTTATGTGTAGTAGAACCTCTTAGTTGAAAGTAGTTGCATAATTACAGTATCCAAATAATCTTTCAGGACATTTTGAATACTCTTTCCTTTGAAGAAGTGAGAGAATACATGTTTAATCTGTTTAAAGCATTGAGGCGCATTCATCACTTTGGTATTGTTCATCGTGATGTCAAACCCAGTAACTTCCTCTACAACAGGCAGCTAAAAGAGTAAGTGTGTCCAGATGACCATATTGTGATCTCATTTGGGGATGTGTGCCTTGGCAGAACAGAGTAAATCAGGCTTTTTTTTTTTTTTTTTTTCCTTTCAGCTGCATAACGTGTGCTTAAGTAATAAAGCTAAAAAAGATATTTTTTTCATTTGTAAAACTTTTATTTCTGTGCTCAGGGATTTGAGTATGGAAAGATTTTTTTTTTTTAATATTTAATGTAGTATCTGCCTTATAGAGTGACAAGTACCTGAAAAAATGAAAATTTTACTATTGAGTAGAAGTGCTATGCTTTTTGAATAAATTAAGAGAATAAAATCATTAGTTGTCTGAATAAAGCTAATGGTGACTTGGAGTGCATAGAGTAATGTTTGTAACTTTTTGCTCATGGACAGAGTAAAGCTGATACAGATGAGACTGTTGAATTTGGGTTTTTATCTTAAATTGAATTAATTTTTATAACTAGCACTATTGCTTTTTGTTTTTATCCTCTGCAAGTTACAATATCTAACGACTGTAAAAAGCAAGATACTGCTTTTTTGAAGAACTGGAATAGATAGATTAAAGTACTGTGTCAGTGCTAGCAGTCCTATGGCTGCACTGGTGAGTATGTGCAATTAGTTAAAGTTTGTTGGAGAAACGTGATTATATTTTGTCAAGCCCCAAGCTTTGAAATTTGAAAACTGATTTTTGTCTCTCAAAATGAATTCCTACATCATTTTGTTTTTCCAACTTTGTTTGAACCTTAATCTCTACTTAAGATGTGGAGGCTGTGGAATTGAGTTTGTCTGAGACCCAGGGACGGCTGGACTGTTTCAGTAATGGTTTTACCAAAAATGATTATTCTAACGACAAATCTGAAATATGAACTAATGTAGTCCTACCTGTTTGATGAGTGAAGTAAATTCCAGTAGTAGTGCTTTAAGTTTGGCAAAACTCTCAGCATTGTTATTGTCTCATCTGTCTTCACTGCTGCATTTGTGCCTCTGTCCAGGGAAGTCCTGCAAGTATTGATTCATTTTTACTTGACTGTTTGCTGAGGTAGTTCAGAGCCATTGAACCAGAAGAACCCAGAAAGGAGTTGCTGGGAATAGTTTTTAAAACACCAGTGGAGAAATTTATACACTTGAAAAGCTTACAGAACAAGAAAAAATAAAGTAAGATAGATAGGTATAGGGTAAAAACAGTGGGAGACAAATACGGCAGGACAGATAGGACAAAAGGAGGAAAATAGCATTGTGATGCTGGCAACATGACAGATAAGCAACATATTGAGGAAAACACAGATAAACAAGTAATGAATAGTAGATAGAACTGGTTGATACTTTTTGACTTGTAATTCTAAATTTTTGTCTTTTAGGTATGCCTTGGTAGATTTTGGCTTGGCGCAAGGAACCCCGGATACGAAAATTGAACTTCTCAAAACTGCCCAGTCTGAAGACCAGCAGGGAAGTTGCTCACAAAGTAATCCCAACACAGCCTTGGGAAATGGGGTTTCTGTCAGTGTCACAGCACCTAAACAGATAGCTCAACAATCAGCCTCAAAAGCGTCTGATAAACGGTCCAGCTCACTTTCAAAAATACAGATTAAACAAGGAAGAGGAGGAAAGGTTCTCAGTCCTTTTCATTAATATTGTTGCATGTTTAATGTATTGCTTCATCCAACAGGGGGAGATGTTATACTTGAACAAAAGCTGTGCATACTTATCTTGTAGGATCATAATCTGATGCACAGAATCACAGAATTTACATTGAAGTAGTGAGTTTTATATAACCGCTGGCATAATTCTGTAGCTGGTAGATATCATGTTGAAGGCTGCATAAAACTCTAGCATGGGTTTCTCTAGAAAGCCCTAAATCTTTTTCTTTTTTTTTTTTTTTTTTTTTTAAATCCCAGGTGCCATGGAACTTCTCCCCAAACCAATAATTATTCATGTATGCTTAGTTGCATAACAAATGCAATACAGATGACATTTCAAATTGTCTTGGGGCACTTCTGAGGTGTGATTCGTTTTGTAAGCATGTTTGCTGTTCTGTCTAGATGATGTTTTCTACATCCACAGTAAAGTGATGCCTGAAAATGACTTGCCATGCAGCTGCTCTTGTTTTATGTCACTTCACACTTTTTTTTTGAACTGTCAGTATCCAGCTGACTGTGTATTAGATAGGATCCTTATTGTCCTTTTTGTTGGTATTGTAGGAGGAATATGTGCACCATTCTGTCCAACGCTCTGTCTTTGGAGAGAGGAATTTCAATGTCTATAGTTCCACATACCAGGAGAACTCAAATACAAAAGTAAGAAAATGACTCATCAGTAGAGCAATCTGTTACATATTTGAGAAATTATAGAACTGGTTGTTCTGTATGACTGGACACTACTACAGGACCCTGTGGAACTAAAAGTTTTGAGCAGAATATTAAGCGTGTCTTTACTGGAAGGCTTGAAGATTTTCATTTGTTTCAGTCCCTTTTGAAACTCTTAGTTACGTAGCTGTCTCCCTAATGCTAATTAATATCTTTTCTATATGGTATCTGTGCAACTAAGATATACTTAGCCTTCCTTTTTTATTTTGCAATTCAAGTAATAAATATTTTTATGTATTTTTATAATTAGGATTTAATATGACATGGGGAAAAACCCCAAGTAAATTAGAGGGTTGGTCTAACAGTGATCATCTTATTGTAGAATTAGAGTTAGTGCCACTGTGCTGTTGTGGCACTATTTCATACATTTTTTATTCTCATATTGAATTAAAAGAATGCTTGAAAAGCACTAACTTGAAAAAAACTTGTCATGTATTTTTAGAATATCTAATGGATATTGATTTTTGTAACCACTGAAAAATGTTTTCCAAAAGGGAAGGAGGGGAGATTAGGATACTTAGAAAGCTCTAGGATCTGTTTTATAGATGTTATAATATTGGTAGAAAGAGTTGCTATCTTCTGCTCTTTTGTAGCTCTTTGCTGATGAGAGCCTCTTCAGTTGTTTAGGGACTGATATGTCTATATGAAAAGGGAAACTTCTTAAATATTTCACTGTCTCGAAAATATCTGTATTGCAGCTCATGAAACAATCAAAGGTGATCGATGTTTCATCTAGGAAGTTAGTAACAAAGAAGAAGATTATTTCTACCAGAACAGTGAGCAATGGGGTAGGCAGGAAAGCTGCCAGTGGTTGTCCATCAAACCTGACCTGTGACTGTTACGCAACGGATAGAGTTTGCAGTGTTTGCCTTTCAAGGTAATTTGCTTCAATAATGTTGTAAAATTGCTTACTGTGCTGTCAAACAAGGTCAGAAACTTAGATTTACTAGACAGCTGATGTAGTAGATGAAAGATAGCATTTGATCCATGCAACCCTTAAAACACTGAACATACTCTTTTGAAAAAGAATAGTTTGTGGAATTCATGGAGTAATTGTTTCACTGCTATCTGTGCCACAAGAGAGATTCACTGTTAATGATTTTCTGTTGCTGTTGTATTTAATTATCCGCCTAGATGTGTTGTAGAACATCACTTGAGTTAATTACAAGGCTTAGAGTAGACAATATATCAATCTGTATTTAGTGGTTATCTTATAGGCCTAAATTATGCCAACTGCATTAAAATTCAGTGATTAGACTCCTGCCTTCTGAGGACTTTATGTTAAAAAGATTTCTCAAGCTGTTTGCGTTCTGGAAGTCACAAAATGTAGAATAAAAAGGAAAGATGACTGTTCTGTATTTATTTTAAAATATGTTTACATTTTAATAGTAGACAGGTTAGAGAATCTGAGTAACTCCGTTCAAATCCATTCCTCTGCAACTGATTTCAGTTATCATCTACCATTACTTTTTATCCCAACATTGGGGAACGTGCCTTCATGCAGCGAATTTTGCTTGGTAGGCATAGTCATAAAACTGTGTGGTTCTGCTCTTAGACTGTCAAAATATGGTGATAGCATTCATTTCAGAAATTAAACATGAGGAATTTGTCAAACTAAAAAAAAGTGGCCCATAGAAGGAAGGCACTTCATATTATATGCAAGAAAGCTCTGGAAAGATCTTAGTAATAATCACACAGCTTTTAGTTAACCTAACAAAAAGTAAATTATGACAACACTCAGAAATAGTGAACCTTAGTTTGCTGTGGATTAATACAGAGCCAGAATGTCCACACCCAAAAATCCAATGCATTTTTGACCCTTAATTAGTCTTAACTTTAAAGTTCCCTTTGAAAACAAACTTTTAGCAGAAATTATGTTACCATTGAATGAAACTAAAATGATCATTGTGACGGGAGTATGCAGTATTTCTGTGATGCTACCTTATGCTAGATAATATAATAAAAACATAACAAGTAATTATAATTAAGCTATTATATGAAGTAATAATCATACGCTAGATAATTATAAGATGCTTCAAAGCTCTAAAAACTGAATCAAGAAGTCAGGGTTACACATCTTACAGAAGTATATTCTAAAAATATTAAACATTATTACAGTTAGAACTAATTTCTCAATTTTTATATTCTAAACGTATTTGTCTCTTATTACAAGGTGTCAGCAAGTTGCTCCCAGAGCAGGAACACCTGGATTCAGAGCACCAGAAGTATTAACAAAGTGCCCCACTCAGACAACAGGTACTACACAACAGACAAAACTAATGCCTATTTTCACCTTTCAATCTTTCTCACTTATGCACACTACATTGTCTTTTTTAATGTGAGGCTTTCTTTTTACATAGGAAATTCAGTTTTCACCTTTCAATCTTTCTCACTTATGCACACTACATTGTCTTTTTTAATGTGAGGCTTTCTTTTTACATAGGAAATTCAGTTTATCATCCATTCTAATACTTAGCAAGCATTTTCTAATTTTAATTAAAAGTTTATTACTCAGAGTAAGGACAAGTTAGGAGTATTTTCATCGTGTTTGAAACTTGAATGTGTCTTCATTCATTTGAGGAGTACGGCCATATGCAGGAGGTCAATAGCACACATTTTAAAAGAAAACAAATATAAGTTTTATCAAGTTTCTTGGTTTATTGGCTTATTTATTCAAGAAAAATCTTGAATAAATCTTGGCAGGATATGCTTTAGACTTTTCTAGACAGGTTGTCACATTTGCTGTCACAGCAGACATAAGGAATAGTATGATTGCAAATGTGTTCTAGAAAATATTGGTTAATCAGTACTTTTAACCAGATTTTTCCTCTTTGCCAGTGCTTTAAATAGCTGATCTGTAAGTTTTGTGATTTTTTTTTTTACTAAGTTTTTTAATTACTCAGGGTTAAAACTTATCAAATTCAAAAGTTTCAGTAACCTGGTAAACATTGGAGCAGAACAGCAGGATGGTTAATGCATTAGCTGGTGAAAGTAGGATGGGAGAGGTTATGCATACCTGCAGAATGGAGGACCAGTAAAAGCAAAGTTACCTATTATAAACATCTGGTGTATGACCAGGAGTTTTGACTAACAAAAAAAGGGGATAAATACAATTGTTCTCAGAACCTGTATTTAAAATAACTTTCTAGCCGCCTTTTTTTTTTTTTTCTGAATACATTCTGAGAGAATAGTCAATTTTCAGCATTTCACTTAAAGTGCTTATACTGGAATAGGCTTACAATACATTTGATTGTCATATCTCTAGATAGCTTAATGCTGTTCAAAACAGCATCTGTACTGTGAGCATGACTGGGATTTCAAGAGGTATGGCAGCCTGTTTGGAGTTACTGTGTCTGTGCTGTAACAGCCAGCTTCACGGACTAGAAAATCCAGAAATCTAGGACAAGTTTAGACAATCCCTAAATCTGTCTAGACAGAATTTAGGCAGAAGGAAGACATACCTAGGAAATTTTTGACAAAGGGTAGTCTTAAATAAACTTTCAGACAGTGTTCTGTTCTCTACGGTAATGGAGAGCAGGATTACAGAAAATATGGGTAAATCTGGAAACCCTGGGTTGTGACACAGCCCTAAAGGTACTGAGTCAGTGGCGCAGAGCTGTTGTAATATGTCAACAAAGTGCTTAATTAGAACTGGGTAGATGTATACTAATATTTATGAGATAATGCTATACTTGAAGTAACAAATTTCCTTATCCACTTCCATTTGGGACTGCTGTAGTCAGCTCCTTGTACTCCTGCCAGTCTTGCTACTAGTTTTGGTCTCTGCGCTGTGACCAAGTTACCAGCTGGATCCAGCTGACTCTGTCCAGAGCTACCTTAAGTAACCGACCTAGGTTTACAGCACAGGGAATACAGCCCAAACTCCCAACTTGGTCCTGAACACGTCCAGTTACATTTTTAACTTGGTTTGTCCCTCTGCTCCCCTTCAAGTCGATGTGCCTCACTAGTTAGATACTAACCACTAGACAAATGCACAGAAAGGACTCGTGATGTTGAGGTGCACAAGATCTTACAGTCTGCTGGTCATCCCAGCCCTACCAGAATTGTAGGGCTAGGATTTACTAGTTGTTCAGGTATATCATGTCAGTTAATTTCAACAAGAGTTAGGTAAACATCTTTAAAGGCCTTGACCTTAATGACTGTCTTTCCTATACAGGGAAACACCTCAAGCATACATAACACCTCAAGCAGATAGTATGGTCAACATTGATACAGTAGTACTAAAACTTATTCACAAGATAAGATGAAAAATGTTTGCACTCTAAATTGTACCCATAATTAATTTGGATTTTTATTTTTAAAAAGACTTAAAACCTGGTTTTACAACTGAAGTCAACTTAGTAGTTTCAGAATCCTGTGCTGATGGTGTTTCTAGCTAAAATATCAAAATTAATTACTGAAAATTTACCACCTATTTCTGAAAGATAAGTAGAATAACTATGGCTTTATTTCCCGACTGTTAATTTTTCTCTCTAGAGTTTGAGAATTCTTCAAACTCTCTCCTTCGCTTTCCTTGCCATCTCTCAAAATTTTCAATTTATTGAGCCAAAAAATTATGGCAGACAGGTATTCTCATAACTTTCAGTATTAAAGTTTCCATCATGCTTTGGCTTCTTTCTTCAGAGTACTTTGTGTACTCTTTATAACGCAATGAAAGTGATGAATAATTTCTAACTATTACAGTTCTTAAACTGGCTATCTTGTCAAGTGATTTCATATTAAAGAGCAGCAAACTGTAGTAGGATGAATTTTTTAGTACTGCCTAATTGGCACCCTGAGTCCCTGAAAATTAAGATTCGTGTTCATTTGAATAGTTTTTTATTCGTGATCTTTATAAGGCTTTCTTAATCTGAAGCAAACTTAAATAAGTGTTGAAACTAGCAGTTTTTCCCCTTTTCAGCTCCCTGAGTAAAATAACTTGAACATTGTTTTGGTACTTTATTTAGGTTTTGCAAACTAATGAAATTACTCACATGAGAAATTCTATGGAAAAACTAAAACACTCCTCTGTATGAAAGCAGGAAACTTTTGTATATAATTATAGCAATTTACACTGTTTGCTGACGTTATCTATGTGACCAATGTCAGTAATTCAGAACATTACTTTTTCTGATAACATTTCTGGTCATAATTTCTTTTTGAAGAAAGTTGGGATTTTGTTTGTGATGAAATTCTAAGTTTACTTGTTACTGAGTTTGCTTTCAATTGCAGCAATTGACATGTGGTCTGCAGGAATTGTATTCCTTTCTCTGCTCAGTGGACGGTATCCATTTTACAAAGCAAGTGATGATTTAACTGCTTTGGCACAAATCATGACAGTTCGTGGATCCAGGGAAACCATTCAGGCTGCTAAAACTTTCGGTATGCAAACCTTAATTATGGGGAAAAGGGGAAAATGTATGCTTGGTCTGCTATTTCATACAGTGACTTTCAGTCTAGTTGTGAGTTTTAAATTATAAATATATTTTTAAGTTCCGGGAGTCACTTTAGAGGTAAATCACACTTTTTGCATGTAAAATGCTATAACACTACTAATCTGTACATGCAGTTTTAAGAAAATTTTGTATTTTTCTATCTTTTATAATTTGTACATGGGGTACTTCATGCCATAGATTTCCCAACCTGTCCACAACTTTTCAGTAAGTCAGGGCCGCTTGAGGTAAAATATGCCAATTAAATGCTTTCTACCAGCATTTGGTTAGAATTTTTGAGGCAATGTTTCTACTCCTGCAAAATCTGCCTTACAGCCTTAAGTCAATATGATTTAATATTTAGATGTTGTAAAACTTGCTTTATTATCTTCTCAAAAAGGACCAGTAAAAAACAAACAAAACAAAACAAAACAGAACAACAACAATTAAAAAAAAACACAACACCAACACAAGAGAGGGCCTGTTCAGACGGGGAAAAAAAGCACAAAAAATGAAACAACCATTCCCTTAATTGTCTGCAAGCCACATGTTAAAGCACTTGATACCTGGAAGTGTAAGTGACAGCATCGATTTTCATTCTCCAGACATGGGTGTGTAAATCAGTAATGTCAGTAATAAACTGAACTGGGTTTTTAATTTTCAGTTCTGTAAAGTTAGTTGACAGTGAAATGGAAAAAGATGCTGTGTGGACTGGGTGACAATTTGTCAATTCATAACTTCATGAACAAACAGAGATAGGTTTGTTCTGAGCAGAACTGAGACTGTACTTCTGGCTTGCTGGGGCCATCACTGTAAAACATAGGTGGTTGGTTCGGGGGGTGGCTCTTTTGTGTGTTTTTTGTTTGTTTGTTTTGAACTAATGTCTGTCATGCTTCAAGATCTGAAAAATTCTCTGAAACAAACTTAGAAGCTATAATTGCAGAGCAAGTATAATAAAATGTCATTTTCTGAAAAAAACAATTTTTTTCCTAGGTAAATCCGTTCTGTGTACTCACGTTGTCCCAGCACAAACTTAAGAGTCCTTTGTGAAAAGCTGAGAGGAACAAATAGCAGCTGTAGCAGATCCCAGCCTGATGTACCCATCAAGCCTGTAAGTGACTCAGCTTTGCCAGTTGAAATAGACAAACAGTGTGCCCCTGAGACACTTGGAAAAGAAATTCAATACTTAAAGGGTTGTCAGGAAGGTGATGGTGCTTCTGAAATTAAGGCAACAGACATGAAAGGATGGGATCAGGTTCCTGATGAAGCATATGACCTACTTGATAAGCTACTAGACTTAAACCCTGCAACAAGAATAACTGCAAAAGAGGCTTTGCTGCATCCCTTTTTTAAAGGCATAAGACTATGAGAACATATCCTGTTATTGCTTTGATACGTTATGTGAAAATGAGATTCTGAAGCAGTTTTACCCTGTTGCCATTAATGTTTACACTCAGTGAAATACCATGACATTGTGCACAGCACTACTGAAATTGTCTTGTGCAGCTGGACTGCAAATGTAAGTTTGCATTAAGAAATACTTGCAGATGTAAATATTACATAAACATCACTAGCGTGGTCTTATCCTAAGACACTTTTGAGGTGTTATTACTATGCATACCTGTTCTCTAAGAAAATTTTCTTTGACTAACAAGTAAAAAGAGAGTTTCTTGCGCTCTAAGCTTAATTCTCAAGATTCTCCCTCAAAACATACAAATTTGTGTAAAGGCAGGACTGAGATGAAAAAGTGCTTGAGAGGCTTTTTTCCATAATTTCATATCTCTGCTTTGTTCCTGAGTAGTACATGGGAGACTGAAAGTGGAACAAACTGCATTAATTTTGTTCAGACTATTTTCAGACAACAGTTTTACTTTGGGAGTGTTGCTAGAAGAAGGGCCAGGTACTGGAGGTTTTATCATCAAAAGAAATGCATAACTGTTTTTAAAGTACATTTTCTCTCCCCCCATCTGTTCATTCCTACTTAGGTAATAGTGAAAAATGCAGATACTCATTTTGCACAGCCCATATTTCCTCTGTGCCATGGGTAGCTGTCAATATGCAACAACTATGGCCTACGGAATGTCTTGTGTGACATGTAAAAGTGATTTCTGTTATGGAAGCTGATCTTCACAGAATAATCTTTTAAATAAAGGATTTGTTTTTATAACTTCAGAACTGTGTCTAGAGATGCTTCTATAAAAATAAGATTAGTTGAGTGAAGTTTTCCTGTGGGACGTTCCTGCTCAGGAAGAATTATGCAGATTTGTTTCCTGCATAAATTCCTCAGTAATGTAAAACACTTTTCAGATAGCACTAGTGTATATAGCTGTCATAGTGGAAGTATCTTAATTATCAAGGAAGTCTTACACAAAGTTAAAAACTAGCTATTGTCTAGTCTTAAGTAGGAAAAACAACCTTAATAACCTCTACCCCCAAGTATCATTGTACAAAGTAAGTTCCATTATGCTCAGCAGAGGTGCTTCTTTAAAAATGCATGATACTTATGGAGACTGAAATTTAATACAATGTTTTTCCACTTACATTTCTTCAAATGCTAGTGGAGCTGTTGCTGTAAAAGGTTACAAGCCATTCTGTGAAAAGATTACTGCTTTGATAACTTTTGTACAAGACTCTCTCGTAGAAGGTGTTTGTAATGTTAGTGCAAAGGTCATGACCAGTGCTGTGGCTGAACAGCAATTCTTTCAATATATTCAAAATCTTTAATACATTCAAAGTGATGGTAATGTTGCTCTGTTCCTGGCATCAGCTGTTAGAGAAAAATATTTGCAGATGTCAGAATATTGATTGCAGAAAATCTTGAAACCCACAAAACCCTGGGGCCTCAGTCTTAGTAACGTTTGCTGTTTATATAATTTCAACAAGCACATCGCTGAGAAATTATTTATCTAAAGGAACTGTGGCCAAATTTGGCAAGCAATGCTGTCTGCCAGTGTCTGCAGATGTATTGTTTCCTCCTACGTTCACTCATGCTGTCTATGGTCTTATGAGAGCACTAGCTGACAACAAGCAAAAATATGTCAACTATCCATTATGAACTTTCTAAACCACTTCAGCTTTTTAAGCTTTCCTGCTAGTCACTGCACTGAGCAGCTCCTTGCAGCAGGCACTACAATAATTAACCACTGCCTAGGTTTAATACAGCAGGAACATCATTGCTGATGGTGTTTTTACCATTACTAAGAGTAAATAAACTTCTGTAAGAAACAATTCTAATCTCAGTATATTCAATAACAAGCTAGAAGAATATATTATTCTTTTCTCAGATACTTAAAACCTGAGTGATTGGGGGCAGAGGCGGGTGATAAAGTGAAAAGAAAAATGTTCAAAAAAGCACATGCCTACAAAGTACTTTTTTGCAGCATTCTACAGAAGGATGAAAACCTCAAGTAAAATATTAAATGCAATGGGATCTTAATGGGGAAGGAAGGAATAATAAAAAGGGGGAGGGGAAAGAAGGAGGAGGAAGAGGGTATGGTTAGGCTGGTTGGAAAACAGCAGGGAAACACTGGAGGTGAGCCATAGCTGCCACTGAGCTTTCTCCTTATCTCTTCATTGGTTCTAAGATTACAGAATCACAGAATCATCTAGGTTGGAAGAGACCTCCAAGATCACCGAGTCCAACCTCTGACCTAACACTAACAAGCCCTCCACTAAACCATATCACTAAGCTCAACATCTAAACGCCTTTTAAAGACCTCCAGGGATGGTGCCTGAACCACTTCCCTGGGCAGCCCATTCCAATGCCTAACAACCCTTTCCATAAAGAAGTTCTTCCTAATATCCAACCTAAACCTCCCTTGGCGCAACTTTAGCCCATTCCCCCTCGTCCTGTCACCAGGCACATGGGAGAATAGACCAACCCCCACCTTGCAACAGCCTCCTTTCTCTCAAAGCTTCAGGTAAGAACTGAGTACATAGATTCCTTTAAAGTTTAATAACATGATTTGACCCGTTTATAAACTGAATGTGAATCTGCTACCATGATAGTTGCAATTGGAAGAAACTCCAAGCAGAAACGAGTGCTACAACACATGTTCAACTTGTTGTGAGGCCACAGCTGGACTTCTGTTAAGTTCTAGACACTGTGCTATGACAAGGATATTAATAAATTGGAAAGAAACCAAGAAAGACAGCAAAAATGAGCATGGACTTGGAAAGATGAAACTGATAGGAAGAATCCTGAGAAAATGCTGGGAGCAAATCTAAATACATCTGTGTATCTAGTACAGCAAAGACAAGGTTATTCTTCGCACTAAGCAAGGCTAGGTGAAGAAATGGTGGCACATTTTAAGCGTACAGTATTTTTCCTATTTGTAAATGATAATTAGGAAAGAGGAGGGCATATAATTAGAAGTATTTAAAGAAGCATCTGCAGAACAGCAACAAGATTTTCTGTATAATACTGACAATAAGGTATACATGAATTTCTAAATCCTACTGAGATTGCAGTCCTCTCTCTTTTGAGATCAGATTCAACGGCTTTTGAAATCGGACTCCAAGTGTTGAAGGGTTTATTTAAAAGTGAAATGTTATGGGGATAAGAAAATAAATATTGCATCAATATTCTGAGAATATTCAGTATCCTTCTTATTTTATGCATTTGCCATACCTAGACTTTACATGTTCTTTGCTCTCCAAAAGGTAAAAGCAATGCAGAACCAATATGCAGCCAAGGCTTCTAATGCAGGTGCAAAAGGATCCCCAGAATCTTTTTAGTGGCCTCTTGAGGCCACCAGGTCTGATGAGATCCTAAAATATTTCCACAGCTGTCCAATATCTAGCCAAGTTCCTAAGGTCAATTACTAGATTGGACCGTAAGGTCCAATTAAATTGGACCTTTTGGTTATTAAATTGGACCAATTAAATTTCCAAATTAAAGAAATTTTCATACCATGGCACCTCTGACATGGGTTATCTAGCAATCAAGGTATTGTGATTTTGCAAGAAGTAAAAAAAAAAAAAAAAAAATCACATCAAACTCATGGTGGACTTTGTATTCTATTCTGGCTACTGTGTAACATCTTATTTTGGTTATGACCGCCAAACAAACAAACGAAAAAAACATTTCTTTTACAAAGATGATATATTTTCTTAGCATCTCTCTAACTAGTCCTACTAATTGGCAAAATACAAAGAAACAAATATAAATACAAAAAAACACACCTATAGAGTTTGCCTCAGAACTATTTGATGATGAATAAGCAGCATGTTCTTCTGAACTGATGACGTGTAAAAGAATGTTTGCATTTAGCAGGGTACACCTGAAATTTTCTTAAGTGCTGGAAACAATGTACAATACAATGGAAATAAATAAATAATAAAAAAAAAAACAAACAGATTTCTCCCATTTATTTGATTTAGCATCTCATTTAAAAGACACTTTTGCTGGGAAGAGAAAGTCCCTAAACACTGAAGGCACCTAGGAGAACAACAGCATTTTAAATTAAATTAATACCTTGTATGGCTACACAAATCCTGTTTCTATAACCACACAATATTATATCTTGATCAGTAGGCTTATAGCAAGGACAGCTTTCTGAGACAAGACTCAAGCAGTGATCTTTATGCGATACATTGCAATATGTCTTCCTTTATTTGCTTTTTAAAGTATATAGCCTAAAGTCATTTTTTCTACTAATGTAACTTCAGCTTCATCATGTCCCTTTTCCAAAAACAGTACATGTACCAGGTCCAATGGCAGTACATATGTGGTTCATGCTCTTTCTACTGCTGTGTTCCTGGCTGGCCAGTTCAAAGGGTAGTAAATATTTAAATTGGCAGCCTGCACACAGTGGGTGGAAATTGGATAGTCCCTTCGATCGCATGCCTGCGAAGGCTAGCATATAGAACTTTGTTACTCTGAAAATTTCTGGTACCAATGCGGTGAGGGCCCAGTAAACTGGGTATTTTGCAACAGAGGGTACAGCACAACTGAGATAACAGGCATATTTAAAGAACTTTGGTTAGGTATTTAATTTTGCCTCTCCGTGACTCAGCCCTTTTCACTTTCATGTCCTTTTGACTCTGCAAGAATGTTGTCCCTATACAGTGCTTTATTGTGTCATGTTAAAAACAAACCACCATGACCATTCCTGACTATCCCCAGAGAATTGTTTATTCCATTTCTGGAAAGACTTACATTATCCTGTGGGGATATGGCAGGGAAGACGGTGTTTTTGTTACATGTCATTTGCTTTCTTGCATAAAGTTCTTCCACGGTTTTCAGAGAATGCAGATTTTAATCTAAGCCTTAATTATGCATTTGTTTCAAAAAATACTAGAGCTAAGAAGTATTTTACTTAAGGTATCCATTCTACAGTTTCCTTTATATGGCATAATTAAACTACTTATAACAACTAACGCATAAGCAGTTTTACTTCTTAATGCAAAGAGATAGGGATGTGGCCTAGCAATTGAAGTATTTGAAGAGAATTACCTTTTTGTGATGAAAGGTTATACAAACTGGTTTAACCAATATCTAGCAAGAGGCATCTTACTGATAAAATCTCAGGTACTTTCAATTCCCGTGTTTCCTCACCAACTCCCTCAAAAAGTCCTACCATATCAGGTTCCCCACACTGTGTTGCTGTGAGGTATTGGTCTTTGATGATTCTTTTGTTGCTCTGAATGTTACTGGGCATTATGTGCAAGTCCCCCAGTTATTTTCATTTCCAATTGTCCTATGGGTCTTCTCTCGAGTCCTGTTCCTGTGCTGCTGTCCGTTTGCTTGTTTAGATTTCAGCTCTTCTCATCAAAACCCCTGACTTGGGCTTGGCAGTGTAGGTAAGAAATTCTAGAGTTCTAGTGTTACATTTTTCTTATGTCTGTACTCTCATCTTATCTGATCTTGGAATACCAGTTTTAAACAAAGGAGGAAATCTATCTTTGCTGAAATGTCTACTAGATGTCTACACACCTGTCTGTCTTACACTGGAACAAAGTGGTAAAATGAGACAGTAACACTGAATTCAAAGAACACAGAACACAATGCCTTTTTCTTGTTTCTATAAAAAAAATCAGCAGCTTCTTTTTCCTTCACCACCCTCCTATTTAGCTATAAAAGTCATATCAAATTCTGCTCTCTGATTCTCAGCCCACTCCCACAGCTCCTCGTGGGGCTCCTTCCACTTTTCAAAAATGAGGGGACTGCAGTTGCTGACTTACTGCAGGAAGGTACAAGACTCACACCAGGGGTCTTCTTGTTCCATTAGTACTTTTTGTTTTATTGAATTTCACTAGGGTAGTTTACCATGGAAAATTCATCACTGCAGATTTGTCCTGTATGCAGTTATCACATAAGTTATCACACTTTCATGTGTGCCATTGGGCCTACGTTTTCCATTGCTGCTCTGCTTGCAACTGGCTCTGTAACTCAAGTCACATACACTACGGTTGCTTCATGAAAAAATCACATGTAGTTTGAATTTATAGTATTGCCCCCAGTTGTCCTTGTAAAAAATCACAGTATTCTGAAATACTCACATAAGTGAGCACAGCCCATGCTGAGAGTGGAGAGGCTCAAGTTACTTCCTGATTGCTAAGCTTTTCTTTTTGTTAAAATCAATGACTTCATTAATTTGATGCATAACTTAGATATGGTAAATGTCCTAACAGCTAGCAAAATGAGGTCTGCAGAATCCTTGGTAAAGTATTTTGGACATGCATGAGGATATACTGCACCAACACTGCTCTAGAACTGCAGTCCCTGGCCTTCTTTCAGAGCATATAAATTAGACCTAATGTAGGGCTTTTCCTTGGAACATTCCCATGAAGATTCATCATCTATGCATTTCATAGAGCACATAAAGCTCACAGTTTCTAGACATATTAGATCCTAATGAATTTGGAATGACATTACTGTGCCACTTCAGCGAATCGCTGCTTCTGGAATCATGCCGCCTTTAGGACTCCTGACTGGTTCTGGACATGCTTTACTCTGCCTACAGCCTGCCTATAAAATTTGGGGTAAAATTAGTACTCTGCCAAATCAATTACTTTTCAAGAGTTGACTGTTCACAGTCGTAGAACAAAACAATACCATTTCACAAAACTATCGTGTATAATTATTCAAAGAAGGAGCCATACCACAGTGCTTACAACTCACTGTTTTATCTCTGAAATATTCACACTCCATGGTCATGAAAGGCTGACACATACTGCACTCTTAAGCTGTAGCTTGTAAATTGAGACTGGGTTAAATCAGCTTTAGATTTCTCTACTGTTTCTTGTAGTTTTATGTGCCCAGACTGAAAGACAACCAATGTCCACAGCTCTCTGATTCGTCTGGAAGGCTGAAGGACAGGAGGGGCGTAGCCTTACGCTACCTGTGCCAGTTCAGGGTTTGGGGCAACTCATGGTCCCGAGAGCACTGCAGCCGGCACAGGTTGGAGTGTCCCCAATGATCGCCTCCCACAGCTGCCCAGGCCTGGAGAAGGCCCCGCTGTCGGGCGCGGGTGCTCCTCAGGCCTGGCTCTGCCCGGTCACCGCCAGGAGATGCCCAGGGCCCCCAGCCGCCTCACTTGGTGCAGCAGCCTCTGCCTCCCCACCGCACAGCACAGGCGGCAGCCCTCCCTCTCTCTTCTAGCTGATCTGTTTCAGTTTATAAAACTGACAAACGGGGTAATAGATAGCTTTTTAAGATACAAGGCTTATTTTCAGGAGGAGCAGAGCTGGACACAACAGCGCAGGATTTTTTCCTTATCGAAGCAGGCGAAGAGCTGAAAGATGGATGTTACCAGATACCACAATAAATTCCAATTCCCATCAAACAGACTGTAACGAGCCATTAACATCCCCGGCTCGGAGGGAGGGAGATCTTCCTGTTGGTCTGTGCTCCTACACTGGGGTGACTTCTTCCTTGAACTGCACCACACAGTCAACAGAACATAACTCCTGCTGCTAAATGACAGGAAAAATTATCTGATTTAAGCCTTATTCCCCTTGGTTCAGAAGGAAATCTTTACAACAGCAGTAAGCAAAAGGGTTGTTCCCCCCTCTCCTCGCTCCCACCGCCTTGACTTCTACATTCTCCTTCCCAAAAACGTGTTTATTGAATTTATAATACGCGATTCAATATACCAGACCTAAGCACTGAAGGGATCTTTAACAACTTTTCCCAAACTTGCTGGTAACCAGAGAGTTGGAGGAGGCCTCCAAACTGAGCTCCTTGATCCGGGTGGAACAAAAGAACAGTTCCCAGTGCCAACGAAAAGCCTTCAGACTAGCCCTGTTTGGCCAGTAGCTTTTCTGCTTTCCCATCAGTGTCAAGGCAAGGATGTGATTTCCTCCACACATTTTCAGCCACAATTCTGCAAAGAGAGCATCTCAGTTCTCTTTGGCCCTGCTATCATGAGAGCTAGGACAAGTGAGATTTTAATTCGGAAGTTTATTGTAGAATAATATAAAAAATACATGTACACAAACTATTCCAGTTAATAATCAGTGTGAGTACAGGAAGAACCTGAACAGACAACAAGCAGAAAACAGATGAAAGCAGCAATAAAATGAAACTGAGACGGAGTTCAGTGCAAAAGGAAAAGCTATTTGTTTTGATAGTTTAGAGGAGTAAGAAGGAGCAAGCCCACTCCAAGTTTTCACAGCCAGTCTCTCAGATAATTGCAGAAATACCAATCAGCCTAAGCACCAAGGTGTTACTGAATACATTAAACCATCTGAAAGTGCGAGGCACTACTCTCACGTTGTTGACTATTTGCCTAATAGTGGCAGACCTGCACCCGGCAGCCCTGTGGTCCCAGTCCTTATCTGCCCAGATTGCAGACTTACATGGACAAGCTACAGCTGTTAGGCTGCGCCACCCTAGGTTCCCCCCCTCTAAAAACCTGGCATATGGGGAGACAGAAATGGAAAACAGGTTTTGAGACTGCGTGCCGGCATCTCACCCCATTATGTGAAGGCAGGCTGAAGCTAGGGGAAAAAAAAACCTTCCATCCTGGTTGAAAAGTGCTTCCTAAGCATAACCTTGTGAAGTAATGCACTCTGAATAGCGATTAAAAACAAAACACCCCCCGACTTAGAAGCTCATGTCAAAGAAGCTTAAGCACATGCCTCGAGTTAAACAGATGTTTAAGTTTTAGCTCGAGTGGGGCCTGTGCTGACTCGGCACTATTGCAGATTTACAGGACTGGCTAGCAGCAGCACCGTCCCGTAACACTGCTGGTACCTCTGCTCTACTGATATGTGCTCCTTGGTATGCACATACTGCAAACACTGACTCAGATGCCAAATTTCTGTAACATACACAAAGCCATAAAAGTACTTTGCAATCTCTAGCAGTGTATTTGACTCAAATAAAGCATCCGCATTTCTTGATAATGAAATACATATATATATTTGTGTGCTACAGAGGTACAAAATGTTTTCATAACCTGATTACTGACCCAATAAAACTAGAATGCCACATGAAACCAACAGTGGGCAAGGAAGAAAACACAGGAGGAGGTGAAAAAATGTAGTTTGTTACAAGATACTTTTCAACTACTGACATGTTAAAAAAGCATTGTATCCACAGCATCTAGAAATGAATACATGTGTTACAAATACTAGACTTTTAATTTCTAAACTTTTCTTGAAAACTCTGCCCTTTGCTAGCCCAAAGCGCCAGGTTATTCCAAATGGACTTTATCTGCTTTAGAGACAAACTCCATTGCAGGGGGAAGCTCTAGTTGCCAAGTACTTGGCAAAACAGCCTTGCAATTAGGTACTTCCCTCTACCCTAGGGAACCTGAACTATAAAAAGAGAGCAGAAGACAGACCCAGATTTAACTATATGAAGTGCACTTACTCCAAAAGCAGCATGCCAAGTTTCAAAATATTCTGGCTTGCAATAAAGCTTTAAAGATAAGTTTCCAACAGCCATCTCAGAAGCCTGCTCAATACACACACAGTTTTCTTACAGAAATACAGTTCAGAGTGAGGCCTGGGTACTGCAACTTTTGCCAGAATCAGGACATATATAGAGAATGTGCTCATGCACTGTCTGTAAAACTCAGCCCATTAATTACAGTTGGCAAACAACACATATAGGAGGCAAGGGTGATTGTGAAATAGATTGCAAGATCTGCTGTTTTTTGTTTGTTTTAAAAAAAAGTCCATGTCAGAGGTACATAAACATTCTGTGAATAAATAAGCATATCCCTGCAAAAAGTGACTGAGAAGACTCACTGGCACGGAGATCCTCAGCTGGTGCTCCATATGCACAGCAACTGACTTGCTAATCAAGTTACACTGAAAATACCTCTTTCTTACAGTGTTCTTTTCCAAAAAGTTGCAGATGCACATATCCATTGGGAGAAAGCAGCAAGAGGATCACAAGATGCTCAAGTCTTGCCACACTTTAAAAAAGTATTTTTTATTCCTTATTAGTTTCTCAAGCATAGGATGAAGAAGCAAGTAAAATGATCCACTTAAGAGGCATCTGTGGAAGAAAGCCTAAGCCTTTATCTTAAAAGGTTACACGAATTTACTCCTTTTACAAGTGAGGGCTGCAATGAAATGTGCAGTCCCTTCCTTTCCTACCTGGTTGAGATTGCTGAAACAGACTGGTCCCCCAAAAACTCTGGCTGCACCAAATAAGATCATCCATCAGACAGCTAAATGGACACACACAAGTGTAAGCAACCTAAACAGTTCTCGGAGCATGAACTTTAATCCCACTGTTTTCCTCCATTAAGTAGTGTTCTCTCCCCTCTCCTTTCCCAACACCAGAAAAGTTTCCCATGAAACTCCATGCGACAGTGATTGCAGACAACAACAACAAAGAAAACGAGCATTTCTCACAAAATGGCAAAGAACAACAAACGCTCCAGCTGACGGGTAGCTCTGCCAGCCAGCTGCATGCCAGGGAGCTGCAGGAGCGGGACTGCAGGGGCAGGAGGATGAGCCAGGGTTGAGGTGCCACGGTGCAGCAGGGGAAGGGACCTTGACAGCCTAATGTACGGCAGCACTTGCATTTGTAACTCCACAGTGCAAGTCAGGTTGAAGAGCACACATTTTAAGAGTCAGGAATACACCCCAGGTAGAAGCAAACGCAATACGGAGCACTGAAGTGTACTGGGAAACTTTTTCATTTATAGTTCTAAAAATGCAGACCAAACAAGAAACACTCAGCTGTTTATGTAAAATTCCTTCTATTAAATACTCTAGACCAGATTTTAAAATGAGATCTAAAAGTGATCCAGCAGCCTATATATGTGTTGGCTGTACCTATCCAGTCAGGTCAGGGTGAAAGACCAATGCACAGCTTGACAGCTCATACAAATTGTACAGCTTTTATACGAAGAGAACCTGCAGCAAAATACAAGGGAGGAGACAGAAGATCTGTAGCAAAAGGATTAAAATTCTTTATGAAATTGCTGAAGGCCCCTCTAGTAGCACACAATCTGAATATCTTTTCCAAACCTGATTTTTCCATTAGCTTTCATAATAACAAACAGTGCTAGAAGTGTGTAAGATACCTCTTCTCATCCCTGGAGAGCCACAGTTTTTAAGTGATCCCTCAGATGAGGCAGCACCTGAGGCACCAGAGTTCTCCAGCATCTGGTTAACAATCCTGTCACAGGAACTGGAGAGTTTACCCCAAAAGACATGGGCAGTACCTCCTGACCTTCTCAATTCCATAAATGTATTTTAGCCTGTTTTTGTTGTTATAAAACTGTGATACAAGAAAAGTTTACAAAGCATCCTTCTTAGGGTGTTGATGATGATAGAAGTATGCCATTTCAAAACACAACAAGTTTAGTTCATCCTCAAAGAATGTACTATTCTGATAATAACTATCTCCAAGTAAACTGAGGAACAACTGGGAACCACAGCTCCGCAAAGCTCATTCTTCTCTTAAATCCACAGGAACTGTTTATTTCTTCATGTGCTCGGATGGGATCTGGATTTCCATTTAGCTATTACTGTAGCAAAGTGAAATGAGAGCTATAGCATCCTGCTAAATCAATTACGGCCCACTTTCCCCCACCTTTTTGTATCTTGACCACTGCTACGGGGTAGGCTGGCTGTTCGCTCCCCCTGCTATTTCCAGCTAACCTTCAGAAAGGCCCACCTTGTGCTTGAGGATTCACTGCAATACCAATTGTCCGCAGGAGCCGTGTTTTACCACATGCTCCGTTCAAAGCCCAGACAGCATTTACTCACTGCTCACCAGACGAAGCCCAGCCGTACTGTTGGGGCTGCAAGCCCTGCTGCAGGTCGGGCCAGCCTGTCTGCAACACAGCGGCAGGACCCTGGGGTAAGCACGGTGTTAGGAAGCTCGGGTGGGCTGTGCCAGGAGAGGTGTCACCTGCCAGGACACAGAGGCTCCGGCCGCACGGCATCGGGCAGGGAACATGCACACAACACCGGCTGTTAGTCCAGCCTGGCCTCACTTCCACCTGCAGCAGCGTGGGGGTCCTGGGCTGCCACACTTGCTCATCTGCCTTTTTTTTAGGTTGTTCATGCCTGAAGCAAGCAGGCAGGCACTGTTTTTTTTGCATTCCAGCAGAAGAGACCACAACTGTCCCAACCCCATATGGCAGAGGGCAAGCGTCCCCCGGCTTTCACACCAGGTATAGAGGCAAAAGAAGTTTCCTCCTTGTATTGTCTCCTCTGATTTATTTGTTTACAAAACCAAGACTGAGGCATCTTGGCAAGAGACCTGTCTTCTCACGTCTAAGATGTCTGCAATATAGCAATAGCGCGAGGCCGACTCCCACCAGCTCCTGCTGCAGCCTGACGCAGCGCAGGAGAGGTCAACGGGCCGTAAGCACCACGGTGTGCCAGCCGTGCCAGCTGTCCTGCACCTCCCAGCCTGAGCCCCAGGCATGATTTAGCAGTCGCTAGCAAGGAAATACCCTCAGAAGGCAAGGAAAGGAGTGGTCAGGGAGAGCAATGGCAGGAGTTGCGAGCAGGAGCTGAGCTGACCACAGCACACACTGTCCCCTCGCCGAGCCCGGTGAGGAGCAGCAGGAGCTGGAGACGAGGCCGCGGCACAGATGCAGGGCCCAGGCATTAGGCAGGGCCAGGCTGGAGACAAGCACACGTGCGGAGGCTGAGCCGAAGGGCAGCCCCAGCTGTGGGCAGCAGCCTGGGGAGGCTGGTCAGGGCCAGCAAGGGCACTTGGGAACCCACCGCTGGGCTTCCAGCCCCCACTGCCCCGTCTCGTTGCAGGGTTTTAAAACTATTGCAGTCCTATTGCTTTTATCATCATGTCTCCAAAAAGAAAGACAGCTGCCTCAAGACTTCTGTCTCTCTTAGAAGAGAACAGTTTCTAAAACAGCTGTTCGGGTAATTTAAGCTCATGCTGTCAAATAAATTGACCATGAGATTTTTGAGGTTTACCTCATTTATACCTTTTAAAACCAGCTTCAGGGACCTTGGAGTTGCTGTTCAAAAGAGTATTCCATCGCTTTAATTTAGTAACGAACACATGTTACTGCCACCTTTCAACCTCTATTTGTCCCTGTCACACAAGCCGCTTCCTGCCACATCTCACTCGGTCACTTCTGGTTTTCTGCACAACGAATGTCAGAAGCCCCGCGTCCTCCCGTTACGTAACCTCCTGCTACCCGGCACAGGAATTTGGGCTGCTGAGCAGCTGCACTTGGCAAGCTCGGATTTTGCTTCCTGTGAAAGTGGAATGCAGAGCAGCTCTCTGGGCTTCGGAGTTTGTACAGCAGTTACTGCATTAAAGAGTTTGTCTGGGAAAGGAAAATAAGGCAGGCGTTGAAGCAAGACTACTGCTGGGTCTGCAGAGCAGGACTCTGCCAAAACCGAGCATTGTGAAGGAGGGCAGCACACCGTGCTGTTGATACACGCAAGTGGCCACCAGGGTCAAACTGTTCTTGGGTCACTGGGCTGCAGCAGAAGGCCTGAAAGCAGGGCTCCGACCCAACGCGATCCGGAAGAGTCAAACGTCTTGTGACAAGGACCAGAGCGGAAATACGTGCCTGTCACTTCATTCTTTTCCCTTTCAGGCTATTTATTCAAATAAGACACAGTTTTTTAACAGTAATGGAAGAATCAAAATGCAGGAGCAGTCCTAACTTGCATGAACAGCCTCTCTGGTGGCTTATTGTATCCAAGATAAAAACTTCCACAGTTTCTCCTGTGGTCTCGGCTTTATGGAAGCATCAACCTGGCCATAACAGCTCTGCACTGCCTCATTCTCCTTCTTTCATTACTATTTTTTTTTTCCCAAATAAGTCTATTCACGTGAAATAATTTTATATTTCTATCATTCTGATTTTGTGGTGGTCTTTCTCTGAAAGAAAACCAACCCCAAAGTTTTCCTCACACAGACCCTCAGTCAGCTGGACTTGACCCTCTATTTCTGCACGCATAAACATTTGAGCCTTGAAGCAGCTACAGTATATGAATTTATGTAAGTTTCATGCAGAGGTATGTTGAGATTCCACCGCTCCAGGTTCAGCATCATCTCCCTTTCTACTGAGCTTCCATCCAACCTGCCTGGCTCCTCCTCTTCTCCTAACTCCTGTCCCAGCTTCTACGTGCCCCAAATACTTTAACACTGCTTCATTTCTAACCAGGCTACTGCTGTGAGCAAGGAAAGGAGAGGGAGTTTGCTTTTGGGAGGGCTGAAGCTACACAGAGGTGTCTGGTGCTCAGGTCCTGGCACCAAACACCCCAGAGGTTTCCAATGAGCAGAAGTCACTGCAGGACAGCCTGCTTGGCTCCAGAGTCCCAGGTTAGGACCCGGGACCCTGCTTTCTCCCAACACCTAGTAGCAGTGTGGAAACCGAGCATATTAACCAAAGAAAGATGACAGAAGAGGATTCAACACGCTAAATTCAACGTGACAAATACTTGCAAACTGAAAGAATTGTGCTGACCTGCTGCACCCAGCTGTGAACCGCTAGAGATTCTCAGAGGAAATGTCCTCTCCCCTACACCAAGTCCCTTGGTTCATTTTTTTATTTTTTTTCCCCATGAAAGCCCAAGTATAACAGGGATGGCGAGTTTCAGACTGGCCATCTAAGGCAGTGTTATCTCCACCATTGGGGACTCTGGAACAGGGAGGCTAATTGAATAGATTTTACAAGCAAAATAGATTTTGAACAGATTTTACAAGCAAAGTTGCAAGAACAGCATGTTATTCTACATTTAGCTAGTACAGGTGGCGCAACAGAAGTGTCTCATTCAAACACCCCTGCAAGGGGGTTCCTGTTGTACTGGTGGCACTGGAGAATCCACACACCTGCCACCCCCAGGAAACTAGACTTCCTGAATTCCACTGCCCATCGCATTTCATCCTATTCATGCCCGAGGGAGTGCTCGGGTTACCACCAGTGCCTCCTGTTCCTTACTAAGTAAGCATTAGTGCTCATTTCTGCCTCTCCAAGCAGAGATCGCTTTCCCTGAGAGCTAAAAGCCACAACACCTCTTCATGACAGAAAAGTCTGTAGCAGGATCAAAGTGCCGTAATTTCTTCATGGTCTGAGGGTTTCACCTCTCTGCAGAACCCAGAAGGTTGCTGGCATACAGCATTTCTGCTCCGCTCTGGCAGCGAGCCAGTGATTACCAATTAAGGGCCATGAACTTCTCCATTTCTGAAAGGAGCTGCCCGGTGGCTGGAAGAGAAAGGCAGCACACAGCCCCCTTGGCTCACACCTGCCCCCCTGCTGCTGCCCTCTTGGAGCAGGAGTCACCACCTGAGGGCTCCTACTGACTTCAGGCACTAGGTGGGTGGGAAGCTCCTCCACCCACCACATTTTATTCATTTAAAAAAATCCTAAGAAATAAATAGTTCCGTTGATTATGCTACAGTTAGAAATGAAATCCTCAGAGATTTCTGTTAGATCAGCTTTTCTCTGTATTTCAATAAATTGATGTTGTAAGGGACACAAGTAATTTCAACTTCATTCTCCAGAATTCAGGATTTTCTCCTTCCCCCTTCCCCCGACAATTAGGAATATAAATACATCACTAGTTAGGGACAAGATCTAGCAACGGTTAAATAGTCCTCATTCTCCTGAAGATAACGGGATTACTCATATGAGACCATTTTGAAGCATAGCAGATTTTTTTTGGCTTAAAATATTTAGAATAAGATCTCCCAATTTTCCAGGAACACAGCTGTTTTATGTCTGGCTTTAAACCCAGATTTGTTTGTACCATACTAAGATTCCCAGTGAATAGCTGCCTGAATAACTGCAAAACCTCAATGCTGATCTTCCTCAGCATTGATTATTCATCTCTTAATCAAGGATTTTTTTTCCCCACTGTGGACTACTTCAGTTAAATTATTTTCATTTTATAGCAGTCCTTTGAGGATGCATTCTGTCAAATAGATATTTGCTAAGATTAGGGATAACTCAAGTCTCTAATCCAAAACCTGAAAATGGTAAGATTCGCCTAATGTTTCAGCAGGAAGTTTTCATTTGAGGAAAAAAACAACCAACCAACCAACCTGATTTATCAAGAATTCCTCATAGAGAAAAGCTATTTTTTAAAAAAATGTCTTGATCAAAAAAACCGTGACCACAAATAAGCTCCCTCCCCCCTCCAAAACAAAACCAACTTAGACATACCCAATTTTGACATTTCAAAGTCAGAAAGTATAGTTTGGGTCCAATGTTATATATACACTCTGAATTTTTTGTTTTGATTTAAAAGATCAAAATATATACTTTTATTGACAGAATTTCATTAATTTTTCTGATCATCAGCATTCAAAAAATTGAAACTAACGAATTTCTATCTACAGTCTCATGGAGAAAATCAGGGTGTGAGATTTTAACTTCTCTAGACATTTTCTTGTGCTTCTGGAATAGATTTTCTGGATTCACCAAGTCAATTTATTTCTTTGATATACCAATAAAAAGGAGAAAAAAAACACCTCCCTCAGTATTGCTCTTCTATCTGTATGCAGGAGAAATCAAATTTATCCAACAACCTGCAGACTGCGTGAAAGCAGTGGGAAGTACTTGGCCATACTGATTTTTGTTCCTGACTTAGTACTTGTACTACTTGTCCTACTAACTTAGATTATTAAAAACTAGGATCTCGGCTTGCAAGCTTTTCAGTATCTTTACTTCCTTGGGAGCTGAGGCAACCACACAATGAACTTTTCTTCCTAGTTTAACTTTACCAATCATTTAATTTTCTAAAGTTTAGTATATTTGACCACGCCTTAATAAAAATAAAAAACTCTAGGCCATAGAAGAATCATGCAGAAATATTCTGACCAGAGCAGAAGCTCCACAGATTAACCATCTCCTGCACTGACTGGAATTAAAACTATTTTGATCTACATTAAATAAAATGACAACATAAACAAATAAGATACCAGCATACAGTAGGGCATGTGTTTTGCCCACACTAGCAGCCACCATGGGAACTGGTCTCAACTTCCCCACTCCCCCGGTGACTATGCTGCTTCAGCCCACCCAGGTGACACACAGAACACACGCACCTTCACCACAGTAGTCCCATCTCTCTGAAGGTGTCACAGGCAACCAGAAAGACTACAAAGGTGTACAGTCAGGACCATTTTCCAAACCCCGCACTGCACTGTCTCATCTCCAAGTTCAGCTCACTGAGTCTGCAATTCTTGCCAGGTTTCCTGGGCTAAGTACAGTATATCCCACATGGAAGCCATTTCCCCATCCTCTTAGATGATAAAGAGGAGTCATAAACAATGCAGATTTTCTGAATAAAAATCTTTCTTTGAACAAGACATCCAGGGTTTCTACATCTCGGAGCATGTAGCACTCCAGCCATCACAAAGAAGCATTGCTTCATGGGATATTTTCAGTCAAAAATACAAAACAACAATGCGGTCTTTCAGCTATCGGTTTCTGACTCTGTGGGGCAACACTGACTCCCAGATTGACTCACTTGTGCCTTCTGCTGTTGCTCCTATTAATGCATCTCTACAAGTGTGCAGTTTCGTAACTCAGAAGTTCCCCTTGCAATTAGCGTATTACAGACACGCCAACAGCCTCCTGGCAAACTGGTGTAACTAATCTGCTAATTTCCTTGCTCCAAGACTCTTCGCAGAAGCATCTTGACTGAGCTTTTTGTGTTACCTGACTGCAATTCAGTTTCAGATTCAAGTTAAAACTTAAACAAAGTAGGAATTGAAGGATAATCTCTCTGTCCTAGGGAGAAATGTCATAGACCCTTAAGGCCAGAATTCAGCACACAACTTTTAGCAATATTCCTGAAATCTGTTGGAGGGTCACTTAATTTTTTTTTTTTTTTAAAGGGGATAGTGAACTATAAGGAGAGCACAAATGGGATGAAGGGACTAGAGTGTGGGAGAGCCAGGATATTTTTTCTAGTCATCTTTGCTAGAAAAGCAGAAGTATCAAGCTATATTTTCAAGTTCATTTAATGCAAAATAATGGGCAATGCACAGCCACTGAAAAGGGCACATCAAAGTCCCAGTCTGTTCTCAAGAACATCTATCTAGAGTCCTGCTTATCATTTTTTAAATACAGATTCTCTCTTCTGTGTGGCTCTATGCACACTCAAGTCAAGTTTTACTGGAAATTGGGTACTACAACTGCAATGGTGTTGAGTCTGAAGGTCAAACCAGAAACATCAGATTAAATGTTCAGCTTTTGGAGGATGTAACATTGCCAAGGTAGTTTATAAGCAGCTCACTTTCCCATCCATTCTTGCTTTCAGAAAGACAGCAAAGCAGTTTTACCCAGATTATAAAGTAAGGATTTCCACATAAAAGTAAATATGCAAGGAGTATCTCCTCCATTGTAGGGCACTGGCATGCTTAGAGTTGCTCTACTTTGGTTTGCTTCAGGCTTTCCAATCTCTGCATTTCTGCTGTAGCTATGATTTCCACCAATTTTTTAAGAAGTTTGCGTTGTCTCAATTCCAAATATACAATGCAGGTTTTTGTCACGCTACTTTGGTGTGTTTCCACATTTTTTTGTCAAAATATACTGCATGCCTATCAAATATTTGCTTTCACATCGTGTGGAACTTGGGGTGCAGAGAACTAATAGAAAACAGGAATTGATGTCATCCGAATAGCATATTTATAGTGAATATTCTGGAATTTCCTCATCAAATATCATTTGCTGGAGCATATCTAGATTAAAGTCATTTGGCTGATGCTGTTTTTCCCACTATTTCATTCAAGTCAGCAGATGAGGATGTTCTCTTGAGAAACTCTCAGCTTTGCAGAAATTCTGACGCTATGGTCTGGCGTTTTGAGTGTTACAATTAAATGAATCCCAGCCGTTCGTTCCCCTGTCCAACATGTTCTTTCACTCAACTCAACACACCCTTCATTTCAGCAATGACACATTTCTCTCCGCATTAGTTAGAAGGCCTCGCTTTTTGTTCTGGTCTCCTACCATAAGGAGGCTTTTAGTTTTCTTTTAGTTTGCACTGTTCGTACATCTACCATTTGTTTACTTCTACACAAAATGTCTTTTGACCTTTTCTACTGTATCTGCTAAGGGGCAGAAATCTCCAAGATTTGTTGATAGCTGGCTCACAGGCAGCAAAGCCACCTACATTCGTTGCCCATGAGAAGACCATCTGCAGCATGTACGCAGTTGCAATACAGGACAGCAGGGAACCCACCCAAGAGCATGTAAAAAAACCTGTGAGCAGAAACTCTGAAGCCTCAAGTACAACACCCATGCCCAGCTGGACTCCCACATGCCCAACCTGAACTCTGAGAGTACTGACAGGTATAAAACATATTCATGCTTTAAAATCTGCTGACATTAAGCCATGTAGAACATGCTACTGGCAAACTCCCAAGGCCTTGACACACATTAACTGAGTTGCACAATCTGGTCGTTCGCTTTCTTTCCTGTTGTCTGTTTTCAGTTTTTTCTCCTAATTTTTCAAACCCTTTAAGTTTGCTGCTATTGCTTGTCTCCCCTTTCTCCTACTAAAACAACACTTCATTTTGCTGTTGTATTTCACACTGCCTTAGCACTGGAATTGCCTCTCATGTAAACAGCGTCACTGGTTAGGGACAGCCATTTAACCATTATTCACTGTTCTACGGACATTAGGCAGGACCTCTGCTGTGCAAACTGCTTGCAGCAACAGTATTTTCTGTTAAGCACAAACTGCTAATGGTTTGATTTTTCTTTTTTCAAAGAAGAGTCCAGGTAGAGTCTTCTATTTTAAGCATGGCATGTATTTCATTCACCCAGTTATCTACTCCCATCTTTGTGCGTTGTTCTTTTGAAGTGCACTACCTTCTGCTGCATTCCTCCATAAAAGGTAGGGTTTACAACAGAAAATTCTGAAACTGCCTTTATCTTTTATTCTCCAACCCCTTACATTACTTTGTTCTATTTCCATTTAACACAAGCTTATTGTAGCCAGCAACAGTGACTGTTGCTATGTTTTTGTACCCCTTACGTTTGTTTCCATTTGTACTGGTCTTATTTCAGTCACTTGACATGTTTTCAGTTGCTTCATCTACGGTTAATCTCTTCATTGCATCACTTAGGTATCTGTTGGATTCAAGTAATTTGATCACATATCTGGAATACTTCCAGACCTTTAGAACAATATTATGAGAGATTACGCTCATAGTTAGATGGCAGTGTAACTCTTAGCTAGCCTCATTTTCCTAATGGGTGACTGCAAGAATTTTTAGGAACGTAGCATACTCCTCTGGCTGTACCAATTATGTTTTTGGTCTTCAACTGAAAATATTTTTATATCCTATCACTATGATGTGCAGATAGGCAGAATTTTAGGAATGGAGTAGGAATTTTTTAGAATGGAGTAAAATAAAATGAGCACCCAGCATTTTAGTTCATGGTTCTAGCTTCTGGTGCCTGGTAGCTGGCACTTAGGTTGGTTTTCTGACCTTGCCTGGAGAACACAAAGCTGGAGCCTTTCTTAGGCTCAGTCACTTCTGCTAGTTCCAGTGTTCACTATAGAGTCCTGGGCCCAAATCCTGTCAGAGCAGGCCATTTTCCCATCAAGAGAAAAATGAATGGATGTGTACTTGTGATCAACACCTTGGTACAATATGCCCCTACTTCCTACTTTGAGCAAGGTTGGACAAAAATAGGAGAACTACACAGTAGAAGTTACTAGCGTTGGTATATTCTTATTCCCATAAGCACTCCCACTAGAGCCAAAGAAATGACCCACATAAATGCTCACCATCACAATTGCAGATTACACAATCAGAATCCTAAAAATAGGAGCAAAACTTACACAGACACAGTACTATTTTCAAGTCTGTAGCCAGACAGTTCAGCCTTCAAGTTTTCAGGCCAAACTGCTTTTCATACACAGACTGTCTGAAAATACTGCTGAGTCTCTGTTTTAATCTCTCTCTAACATAACCCAACCTTTTTTTTATGGGAAATTTTCTATCAAATTTAATCCTCCATTCAGCTAAAAAGCACTCTGGTCTTACAGTTGCTAAATTTTGAGATATATTAGACAAAAGACCACCAAGCAGAAGGTCACCCTTCTTGTGAACAATCATTGCCTAACCTGTTCATCAGGGATGCTTTCTGAAACCCATCTGCTAATACTTAGTAATGTTTACCACTTCCCCATCCCCATCTCATTTCTAATTCAGCTGAATGTAGAGTGTTAACTGCACTGAGACCTAATCAAGTAATTCTGCTCTTTCCCACATGTTACGAAGTTTCCAAGCTGAAACTGTACTTTACGTTTCGTGTCTATGTAGAACGGCTTATGTAGAAAGGCCTTATGCAAGACTTCTGCGTCTATGAGAGAGTAAGTAATTTTATTTTATAACTCCTTTTTAACATGTTATTCATTTATTTATTAAAGAGAACTGAAAAGAATCACACCTTTATAATCTGCTAGGTCAAAAAAGACACACTGGACTTGGCTTTATCAAGTCGCTGTCACCTTGTTTTCAAGAACTCAGTATTTTTAACATTTGAATAAGTTTTCCTGGTACTGTAGTAGTACTGATAGTACTGACCTGGTACCCACGTCCAGGATCTCCTCAGCGCTTTTTGAAAGTGAATGGCAAAGTACATTTACCAATCTTCTTGTGCCTTTTTTGACTGCAATGAGAATCTTTGTTTTCTTATGACCAGGTTGGCTGACTTGATTCCATTCCCAAATTCCGCTGGAACTCAAAATTTAATATATAGTATCTGTTACTGGTAACATGTTGTTAGCAGGACAAAGTTCTGATGATGTTGTATACAACATGACAGAGAAAGCCATAAATATAGGTACTCCCACCTCTGCCAGATCAGGGAGAAAGTGAGCATGTTTGCTTGACAGTTTATTCTTACTATTCATGTTGCTTTACCTTATGCATATTCTCCAATACTGTGTTTTTAGATAATATGGTTTTTGTTCTGCACACACAGAGAACATGCTTGGATAAAAGGCCACGAGCCTTCTCTTCCAGAATGTCCCTACCCCTCCCTGGGTTTCCAAGTACTTTCTTATCAGGGAGTCAGACCTTGCCATTTACGATGCTACCCAGAACCAGAATATCTAGTCAAATCCCACAAACAGACTCACCTTCCTAATTAAATATTTATTTAGTGGTAAGGTTCATGTATAGTGTGTCTATAACATATCTCATAATTTATTAAGTAGTGTGCTTTCTATCAAATTTTTATAGGGAAAATTGACTTTGCCAGAAAAAGAAAGTTCTTTTTTACTAGTGAAAATCACAATGGAAATCCTGCTATTAAACCCCCTCATAAACACTATCAAAGAATCATACCAAATAAGGTTTGTAAGGATCTTTTATTTAAATAAGTAACAAACTATTTATACTTTTACAAGAGTCTGTCCTATTTTAGTAAATATTTGGCAAAGTTATTTGATTAAGAGAGCAACCTGACCCTCATTTAACATAGTTATTTGCTAACTTAATCTTCCATCATTTCAGTTTAACTACACAAGTACTTTTGATATCTTTAGGTTAAGTAATACTTTTTGATAGCTTGGTTAAGAGAGAAATTAGTGAGATAAGTGACCAGGTATCTTTGGAAAAACCTTTATATAGACGTCTTAAAGCTGAAATCACTCCCAGCAATTTAGTGATATGTGCTACATGGAAAAGAGTGTGGTCACTTTTTATTCCATCACTAGATGCATTCCCACACTATACTTTATTTAGAGGCTTCTCTTCTATACAGAGACATTTTTTGATCTTTGGAAGAGTTTTAAAAGCTGTGATTTCCACTCTCTGCCCAGAAACTGAGACGTGCCTGGCCCCTATGGCATGCTACCTAACGTAGTGTCACAAAGTGACTTATCAAAGTCACTTGCACTTATCAAAGTCAAAGGAGAGCTTGGCACTAGTGCTGCAATGTATGAGGCAATGAAGCACCAGCAGACATCCTGCAGTCACCTGTGTGCTGTTGCCTTTTGGAATTTACCAGCCAGCAGTACCTGGGCACATCGTGCTCCTCTGGCAGCAGCAGCTGTGCACGGTGTTTATAGATCAGCCCTGGCTCCTATCCCACAGCACCATTTTGCTCTCTAATACTACGTCTGACTGCAACGCACTTGACTTTTCTGGAGGAATTCTGATTTCTACAGAGAACTTCTCTCTGATAAGAATGGAAACTCAATTACTCATTCCTTGCACATACAAAGACACTGGTTTCAGTGGAAATACTATATGTACAGAAAATGCAGGGTTAGCTTTAGAATTGATTTTTGAGATGGACAGATTTTTCCAGCCAAGCTTTTGGAGAGTATAAACTCATTTTTGGCACTAACTGTACAAGAGCTGTAACCGATCAGTGGACCCCTCTGAGGAGACAGGCACAGGCTGTGCTCCTGCAGCTTTGAGAAGAACACATGGAGTGACTGACCACAGCTGCTGCAAAGAAAGCTGAACTCAACCAAGAGGGGACTGGAGTGTGCCCTTTGTCTTAGACAAATGGCTGTATCATGAGTGGATGGGCCACCTGTCCCTGAGTTGGACAGGAGTGCAAATGTCTTCCTAAGTCACCAAGGCCTGTGGGGTCTAAGGCAGCTATGAAGTGCTCAGCCCAACATGGAGTACATGAATCAATGAACACAATGAACTTTGAAGAGAGCAACCTGTGTTAGCCTGTTTCAACCCACGCATTCCGTTCTGAACTTGTAATGCCCGATGTGATGGTGAGCATGGTGGCAATCACATTTGTAATGCAGTTCAACTCTGCTAAGTCACAATCCAAGCACAATGTAGGTATATTGTGGTAGGACACCGCTAAACCAAAATTCCACATAATGTTAGATAACCTCAAGTAAGTAAAATTATAGTAAGCATTAAAACCTCCACATAGGGAACATCCAAAAGATCAGTCAGAGAACATTGGACTCGTACAAGAGCCTAAGCCAGTCCATCCAGATGAAATGTGTTACATTATATTTCAGCCTAACAACATATTAATATTTCTTTTTCCAGAGCATACAGTGGCAACCATATTACAAAATCATTTCATAATGCTAAGGTAATGGGTGATTCACACTACAAATACAGTATAGCCAAGAAACTCTTACAACGCACTTCAAGCAGACAAGCTTTAGCCTTATCAAGATCCTGTTGTGAAGGATTGTAGCTGCTCTGCAATCATTTATGAATACTTGATGTTTACATAGTTACTGGGATGTTTAGTGTACAAATAGACGAGAGGAGGGCATGGTATGGTCTTTTCTGTGAACACTGGAGAGCTGATAAGAGACAATCACAGCTGATGGTCCACACACATGGGAGGTCAAAAGGATTAGAGTAACTTGAAATGGACTTTCTTAAAGGAAAAAGAAACAAAAGCACATATTCGGTCGGCTCCACAAGGTGCTGCGTGTAGGGAGGCACATTTGAAGTGCTTCTACACAAATGCACGCAGTATGAGGAATAAAATGGATGAACTAGAAGTCTTGGCCCAGTCCCGCAGCTACGACATCATCGGCATAAGCGAAACCTGGTGGGATGAGTCCTGTGGCTGGTGTGTTGCAATAGATGGTTACAGGCTCTTCAGGAGGGACAGGCAGGGTAGGCGAGGTGGTGATGTATGTGAAGCAGGGGCTGGACTGTGTGGAACTTCAAGTTGGCGATGGCAAAGTTGAGAGCCTCTGGGTGAGGATTAAGGGATGAACAAATAAAGGGGATGTTGTTGTGGGAGTCTATTACAGACCACCTGGCCAGGACAACAACACCGATGAATTATTCTTTGCAGAACTAAGAGATGCCTCGAGATCAACTCCCCTCGTCCTAATGGGGGATTTCAACTTGCCAGACGTCAACTGGGATCACCACACGGCTGACACGAGCAAGTCCAGGAGGTTCATAAAGCACCTAGATGATAACTTCTTGGTGCAGGTGCTAAGAGAGCCAACTAGGAAAGGTGCCCTCCTAGATCTGTTGCTGGAGAACAGAGAGGGTCTTGTGGGAGATGTGGCAATTGGTGGCCGTCTCAGTCATAGTGACCATGAAGCGGTTGAGTTTAGAATTTATGGTGACAGAAGGAAAACTGCCACCAAAACTTCAGCCCTGGATATGGGGAAAGCAGACTTCAGGCTGCTCAGAGAACTAGTCAGCAAGGTCCCCTGGGAAACTGCTTTTGAAGGCACTGGCGTCCATCAGTGCTGGTCAGTCTTTAAGCACTGCCTCCTAAAAGCACAAGATCAGGCAATTCCAAAATATCAGAAGTCAGGCAGGTGGGGCAGAAGGTCAGCCTGGCTGACCACGGATCTTCTACTGGAGCTTAGGCGAAAAAAGAAAGTGTACGGCTGCTGGAAGGAGGGTCAGGCGATGAGGAAGGAATACAGGGATGCTGTTTGTGTTTGTAGGGAGAAAATTTGTGTGGCCAAAGCCCAACTAGAGTTGAAGCTGGCCATGTCTGTGGGAGACAATAAAAAAGGTTTTTTTTTAGATATGTGAACAGAAAAAGGAGAACCAAAGTAAACATTGGTCCGCTACCAGATGGGGAGGGTCTCCTCACAGACAACGACATAGGCAAAGCAGAGACGTTTAACGCCTTCTTCGCCTCTGTCTTCAACACTGATGATGGGCTTCGGGACCCAGGGTGCCCTGAGCTGGAGGACCATGACGGTGGGAAGGACAAACTCCCAACCGACCCTGAACGTGTGCGGGATTTGCTGCTCCACCTGGATCCATGCAAGTCCATGGGTCCGGACGGGATTCATCCCAGGGGGCTTAAAGAGCTGGCTGACGTCATCGCAGCACCTCTCTCAATTATTTTTCAACGATCTTGGGAATCTGAAGAGGTCCCATTGGACTGGAAGCTGGCAAATGTTGTGCCAATTTTCAAGAAGGGTAAGAAAGAAGACCCTAGCAGTTACAGGCCTGTCAGTCTCACGTCAGTACCTGGTAAAATTATGGAGAGGATGATCCTTGAAGTTACTGAAGCGCACCTGGGGGACAATGCAGTCATTGGTCCCAGCCAACATGGGTTCACGAGGGGTAGGTCCTGCCTAACAAATTTGATTTCTTTTTATGATAAGGGCACCCTTCTAGTCGATCAAGGGAAACCAGCTGATGTGATCTTTTTGGACTTCAGCAAAGCTTTTGACACGGTTTCCCATAGGATCCTACTGGACAAAATGTCCAGCATACAGCTAAACAAAAACATCATACGATGGGTGAGCAATTGGCTGATGGGCAGGGCTCAAAGGGTTGTGGTAAATGGGGCCACATCTGGCTGGCGGATGGTCACTAGTGGGGTCCCTCAAGGCTCCATTTTAGGGCCGGTCCTCTTCAATGTTTTTATAAATGATTTGGACGTAGGACTAGAAGGTGTTTTGAGCAAATTTGCCGACAACACCAAACTTGGAGGAGTTGTGGACTCGGATGAGGGTGGAAAGGCCTTGCAGAGAGATCTGGACAGACTGGAGAGCTAGGCGATCACCAACCACGTGAAGTTTAACAAAAGCAAGTGCCAGGTCCTGCACCTGGGACGGGGCAACCCTGGCTATACGTACAGACTGGGCAACGAGACGCTGGAGAGCAGCCCCACAGAGAGGGATCTGGGGGTTGTGGTTGACAGCAAGTTGAATATGAGCCAGCAGTGTGCCCTGGCAGCCAGGAGGGCCAACCGTATCCTGGGATGCAGCAAGCACGGCATTGCTAGTCGGTCGAGGGAAGTGATTGTCCCGCTCTACTCTGCGCTGGTGCGGCCTCACCTCGAGTACTGTGTGCAGTTCTGGGCACCACAGTACAAAAAGGACATTAAACTGTTTGAGAGTGTCCAGAGGAGGGCGACGAAGATGGTGAAGGGCCTAGAGGGGAAGACATGAGGAGTGGCTGAGGTCACTTGGCCTGTTATGCCTGGAGAAGAGCTGGCTGAGGGGGGACCTCATCGTAGTCTACAACTTCCTCGTGAGGGGGAGTGGAGAGGCAGGTGACCTATTCTCCGTAATCACCAGTGACAGGACCCACAGGAACGGTGTTAAGCTGAGGCAGGGGAAGTTTAGGCTGGACATCAGGAAGAGGTTCTTCACCGAGAGGGTGGTCACACACTGGAACAGGTTCCCCAGTGAAGGAGTCACTGCACCAAGCCTGTCTGAATTTAAGAAGAGATTGGACTGTGCACTTAGTCACGTGGTCTAAACTTTTGGGTAGACCTGGCAGGGGTGCCAGGAGTTGGACTTGATGATCCTTATGGGTCCCTTCCAACTTGGGATATTCTATGATTCCATGAAAGGAAGTAGAAGGAGCAGAGGGACACATGATCTTGTTGGGATGTCTATGGAAGTTAGGTCTAGCATGCTACAAGAGACTTAGCCTTCAGGTAAGTAACAATGTACGCAGACTTCAATAACCACTTATCTCCACATTCCAAGCACTTTCGTCCTCCTGATGAATGAAAGTATCTGAATTCAGGATGACTGCTCTTCCACTGCCCATTGCAACTTCCAGAAAGAGATACTATATTCTCAGGACTCATTCAGGTTACAGCATTGTTAGCATACATTCATAATTTGATCTCCAGGGAGGTAAAGGGACAAGCCCTAGAAAGCTGCACTCAGGAACCCAGTAGCAATTAAATTATTTGTGCCATTCCATGGCTTCCATGGATACATTGCAATCAGATCAGAATACAGCTACAGCCTCAGAGCATGTTGGAAGGCCTTAGGAGATCTGGAGCTGTTAAGAACATCAGTATTTTGCATGAATTCTGTAACACAGACTCTTCTTGTTACAACAGATGACAGGACAACTTTTCATTCACCATTTTTTACTACACCAAACACTGAAAATGGAAAACCAAAAGCTATGGAGAACTGTGCTTCTGCTTCTCCTGAAAAAAATTGAGAACGGTGAAGACTGGGTTTTGGGCAGCAGTTTTATACTTGTTATATGCTGACCTAAATGCAGGCTGCTGTAAAAAGAAGTGATTTTATGTTCTTCTCTTCCTTTTCCAGTAGCAATGGCAGTGCAACCCCATGAGTCAAATCAGGGAGCTGACCTGGCTAAAAATTAATTTTTCCCTCTATTTCCTTCTGCTCAAAAAGTTTAGATTTCATTCATGTATCTGCTCTGATCAGGTTTGCCAGCCAGTCATGTATGTGAGCACCAGTCCTGGGCAAGGACAGGTACAAGGCAGGTTTGCCCCACTTGCAGAAGATGAGTCTTCCATCTGACCAAAGCGTCAGTGTCACCATGACCCAAGTAACCCAGGGAACGATCCAGAGGCTGTGCTGGTTTCTACAACCGATGACTTCTAAGAAGTGAGGAAAGAGATTTGCTTTAGATTATGAAATCTTGCTAATGCTATTCTTCCTGACAGAAAGAGAGGGACTCTCTTTAGAGTAATCTTGTTTGTTTCTTCTACAGAAGCTGCAACGTATAGAAGCACATACTTGTTTACTTGCTGAGAGAAGCAGCCTCACTAAGTATGTACAAATGGACATTTTATCACATGGAAAGTCTCTGACGGATATGGTGAGACATAAAATGTGAAGTTTTTTTCAACCCCTGAGCTGGTATAATCCAGAGGTATAAGCAACTGCTCTGGAAACGGCTCTTCCGGAAGAGAAAGAAGATGTTTTAGGCGATGCTTCTCTCCAGTAACACAGCTTTCTGCTAATAAGATGGAGAATGCAAACCCATCATCATAATGGAGATTAACTGTCTCCACTGAAATAGACTATTTGTCTTTGTTGCTCATGTCTAGCTCATGTCCTTTTGTAGGTTCAGTTCTCTCTGGATATACAGCTAATTGCTGTGAAGATGACTATTTATCAGGACATTACTCCCACATAGTTGTTGCCATCTGTAAATATTTGGGCATATTCCCAGAGCTCTGAATATGCAAATTTCTTACAACCGAAATAAATCAAGCCATTTTTGTAAAAAGACTCAAATTCAAGCGTAAGAGTTGAAGAAAATATGAACTCCCACCCTATGAACTCCCACCCTCTTCAAGCATAGACTTGAAAGGAAAAGGAAAACGTGCTTATTTCTGAAAATGAGCTTGTCATAAATTTAGTGCAACTTTCTTGTCTAGCACAGAGAAAGCATGCAAAGAGGTTTTATTTTAAAGAAACCAAGTTGTCAGTGGGCATCTCCAGCACTGGGGAGAAATGTCTTAAAAGATCAGCACCATGTGAAATGAAAACAGGAGACTGAAGCAAGTGGATTTCACAGCTAATAAGCAGGAAAGCAGCTCAGGTCCTGCTGGAAGAATGGGGTTGCTGCTGTTCCTCTGTTCTCTTCATCTCCTTATCTGCCAGAATCATCAGAACAACTTCACAAGGTTCAAAAGACAGATCTCTCTACAGATGGCTGATGAGATCATTCTAATGAGGATTTCAAGAGCTGCTAGTTACAGGCATCTTATGAAAACGGATCTCTGCACCACAGGTCCACAATGATTTTGAAGATGCTTCATTTAAAAACAAAAGAAAACAAACACCAGACCAGTCCCTTTTTACCTTCCTTGGCCACAAAATAAAAAATACACCATTTTGCACTGCACTAAAAGTAGCATCCATTTCAGAAAGCTTCTGATTCTTCAGATTCATCCTAAACTACATTCAAACAACCTGGACAAAAGTGTTTTCTTGATACTCATCCCAGATTTCAAAATGGATTCAATTTTTAAACAAATGCATATACATATGGAGATGTATGGATATATATAACTAAACCTGTGGAAGAAAACACTGAAGTACAGCTGCTGCATTTTGCGGTACTTTGCACCACTGCTGGAGAAGCAAAAATTTCTTAACAATTTTAAGTTTCCTGACAAAACGTCCATACATGAGAGCTAGTTGGGAACAGTTGAAGATACATCCTATGCCAACACGTAGTAAGATTCACTCTCTAACAGAGGGTTAGATATCTGTACTGAGAGGTTTTGTTACCCAGAGAGATTACTTCAGCTTCAGAACACTAAAGAGATCAATTCTATAAAGCAATTAGCATTTGCTAATGTACCCGTTCTTTCAAAATATGGTCATCCACAGGCACCTTGAGTAAGCTTTATTATGAGTGTTCCTCAGAGTGGGATTTGCCCTTAATGGTTCAATCCTGTGTTTTTCATTGTTTTTGTTTGGCTTTAGTTTTTTATTTGCTTTTTTGTTGTTGTTGTTCTGATACTTACAAGGAAGATTTTATAGATCCTACAAAACTCATGAACTGCACTGCACAGTTTTAGCACCTTCTTCTACAGGATATTTATCTACCTCCACAGGTGAATAGGACAGATATGATGTATTACCTGATTCAGTGCCCACTGATGTCAGCTGAAACATCTCCACCAACATTACAGAGCTTTGCACAAGACCATTAAAAGAGGCTTCCAATGAAGAAAAATGCTGCACACTGTCAGTTCTCATGAGCATTAACAACTCTAAACTACAAACCTGTTAACATCTTGGGGATCTCAGAACAGCTGAATGGGAGCAGACAACATGCAGTCCCCGTGGGGCTCACGGATGGATTTTCCTTTGGAAGCTAAATTTGCATCCCTTAAAATGCAGGGAGAAGGTGTCTCTTTATATAACTTTTTATATAAAACTTTTTAACTTTTTAATGTGTATGTTTTTATGTATAACTTTTTAATTTTTCTAGATAGAGTCTGCTGCACACTATCTCGCTCTTTCTCAAGAAACCAATGTAAGCACATGCCAAATTCCCCAAGAGAGCTGCCTTGCATGCACAACAGAAATCCAGTCCATGCTCCATGGAGTTTTGCAGCTGGGGTGGTGGTGGCAACCTTGTCTGCTGTGCTTAAAAGTCACTGCAGCCAGCCCTGAGAGTGCACAACCTTCGTACTTAACATGCAGGCATGTCTTGTTTATAAATACGGTTTCAGTTAACATCTCAGACAAAAAACAGGCCTATAAATAAAGATGCAATAAAGCTTCACCAGATAATGCTGAATAATGAAGGGAATAGTAACATGCAACAGGAACCTCGTTTTTAAGCTCTAAGCAACTTCCATAGGGAACTGAGGGCATTCAGCAACTATCAGCTTTAAGCCATCGATAATTCTCTCTTTTCCTGTTCACATCAAATTAAACTTCCAGCATGAATCATTATCCAGAACATATGCCTCAGATCCACATGATTATTTACACAAAATTCGTACTTTCCTGCAAATTCCACATCTTTGTGTCTATTAAGCACAACTCCTTGCTGTCAGTTGTACTCTTGAGGCGCAGGCAGCATCAAATTGGCTCATAAAGAGGCATTCCCAGCGCAAGGAAACTAATTACAATAAACTGCTGACAGAGCGCCTCTGCACATGAAGGAAACATGCTGTGGTAAAAGCAAAAGAAAAGGAATGTCAGGGTGGAAGGTGACTCAATAGTTCATGTATTCCCAGGCTTCACTTTCAGTTAGAATATTTTTTCTTAAACAGATTCCTCTAAGACATTTGAGAGTTTAAACTGTTCACTGTTCATATTTTTCTCTTTTTTATTAATTTTTCAAAATTCTAGGATACAACTGGAGGTGCCTGTGCAGTGCTCTGGGCATGCGTCCCACAGCATTCAGAATTACAGCCTGAACATATCCACCTCAGCCCACGCCCTCCAGCAGGCTGCACGAGAGGGGAGAAGATGGCCTTTGCAGGACGCCCCGGGAGCTGACACGTCCAGCACCTGGCAGGCTCTTGGAGCAGCGTGCTCCCAAAGAGAGCCTTTCGCACGGAGAACCAGACTGCCCCACCGGTGGCCCTCCCCTTTATTTGGGGGAAGTCCAGCTCAAACACCTCTGCTGGTCTCCAGGGAGGCAGTACTTTGTCCCAAGCTGCTTAAGATTTTATATTGCAAATATAACAACTTATAATCCTGTTATATTTAGTTTGGTAAGTTGTTATGATTACGCATTCAACTGTAGCGTAAACCGCTAAAAGTATCTATCATAAAAAATCCGCTTATAAATTCCTGGGAAGACTGCAACAGCTAACTGAGCTGTGAGTGGAGGTGCAGGCGCTGGGAGGCTCCGTCCCTCGAGCAGGCTGCAGGCAGTTCAGCAACCCCACCCCAGCGGGGCAGATACAGGGCTGGAGGAGCCAGGTTCACACCAGAGAGGAAAGGCGCTGCTCATTTTCACTAGCACCTCTTATTTGGGGGCAGAGAAAGCACAGAAGACCTCAGAACACTACTTTGGCACACAGGATGAGGTCCAGGCTCACACTGTAACATGTGCTTTGCAGCAACAGCGCTGCTCACGCCAAGGCACCAGCAAGCTCTGCCGACCCTTCCGCCCGTCTCCCACCCACCTGCTTCATTCAGCAGCCCCAGAACCTCTCCCCCAGAAGATCTCAGCTGTTTCATAAACCTTAATTATCCTTCAGCACTAAGGAACAGTGACAGCCTCCTCTTACCAAAAGCCAAAGTGGTAGGAGTGGAAGATAAGAGACCTTCAGCAACTCACCGCAGCGCTACCGCTGCGTGTGGCTCCGCCAGACTGACAGCGCTGGCTGGCAAGCTGCAGCGGTGCGACAGCCCTGCTGCCCTCACCAGCGCCATGCTGCTCCCTGCCAGCAGCGCCACTGGACTGGTGGTGATGTGCACAGCCTGGGGAGCTTCACTAGAAAGCAAAATATTGACAGCTATAAATATTTTGTTAATCTCAGCAGGGTCCATATATTTATAATTGGCTTCTGCCTCCCTGAGTTCTCAAGTCTTTTGATTCCAGGAAAGGATGCATGTTTATTGGAAGTTACTCTGGACCAGACCAAGCAAATAGCAGGCCCCTCTAATCTTACCAAGTTAATTAGATTTTCCTTCCCTTGCCCCTTAACTACGTTTTCTCCTTATGCAGGATAAATTTCTTTGTTATTTCTGGATATAAAGAGGTTTTGTTCTCTTCCTTTTGCCAGTGACATTGCCGTATGTGCTTGCACACCTCAGACCATTTAAGAACCAGGACTGCTGCCTAACAGCATTCAAACAGGTTGCTGGTTATTATTTTTCATAGTAAAAATCACAGAAGCGTTAAATAACCTGTTCTAGGTTATCTAAAAAGTCATAGGGCACACATGGAAATAAAACCAAAGTCTCCCAAATCACAGCACTTGTCTTCCTCAGACTGAAAATCATCCCTTCTGTTATGAAGACCCGACTCACCCTATTCAGAAAAGCTGGCTTTGCTATTGGGAGTCCAAAAAAACACACATCCCTTTTGAGGCGACATATACTATACAGAATTTTGTATCTTGTTTTTCCTATCATACCATCATCCATATCTTTCTTACTCTAATTGTGTATTTCAGAAGCAATCCAGAAAGTTTGTGCCTTCACTCTATTTGGTCTGCTGTTTGTATGTTCTCCTTCAGTGGCACTTATCTTCATCTATGGCACTTATTTTAGCACTCAGCATTTCAAGGAAGCCAGGAAAGATTTTAGTTCCTGGTATCTGGAAAAAACATCTTCAGACAAACCCCTGGTAGTCTGCTCAGTCTCAGCTTTCTCTCTGTGAGCATCTGCAGCCAGCAGGGTACCCTGCAGCATCACCCAGCTGGCACACAAAGCATCAGGCCAAGGATTTTGAAAACTGTTTGCTCCTTTTTGTGGATAAAAGTTTGCTCCTTCCCAGGAATAACCCAGGTAGTTTTTTCAAAAGCAAATGCTTATAAGTGACAGGATTTTAATTTCAAAAAGTTTCATCTTAGAGCAAACAGACAGCTCCAGTGTACTCCTCTCTGGAGAAGTACACCTCCCCTCTTCCTGCCCCTCAGAGCAGGACAGCAGCATTCAAAATGGTCTCTACCTGCCACCCTGGTGCAGCTCTGTTCACATGAAGTAATCTTCAAATAAAGGACAGAAATGTAGTAATGGCTAAAATATGTACAATAACCATTGTAATCTTTTCTAGGCACATAGGAACCCATATTTTCTGCTAATGTAGTTTGATAGGCTTCTGCTAATGGCAGCTTGTATAAGCAGAGACCTTAAGTCAAGAAGGAAATCATCCCTCCTCCAGAACAGCAATTTCCAGCACCAGATGCTGCAGATCAGAGTTGATGCAAGGGCCAGGTTGGAGCAGGAGGTGTCTACAGTGTTTTCCTCAGTGTTGAACAAAGCAGACCTTTGTGAATTACACACAGACAGGAAAAAACATTTCAAGACTGAGCACATCTTAAAAACAAATAAACAACAACAAAAACACCACCACCACACTACCTAAACACAAACACACACAGAGCTGACCACTGCTAATGAAAATCTTTCATGAAAGAATACATGAGGAGAGGCATTTAGGAGAAGCAGACAGCCACAGCCACTGCCCAGGACACAGGGTGGTACGTGGCGAGCCTTGGCCTATTGGAATCTGAAGGGTTTGGCTTCAGCTGCCCCCTGGGAGGGAGCGCGGGCAGGCAGCTGGGGCACTGGGCAGCTGCATGAGCTCCGGCAGGGAAGGAGCCGGGGCTGCCCGGTGCCAGCAGACAGCGCGAGGCAGAATCGGGCAGCTGAGCAAGGAAATGGCCTTGTGCTCATTTCCAGCGTTTGACGAAAAAGGACATCGTGTACATTTTGGGGGGGTGAATGGAGCGAGCTGAATCCCTGCCAAGGGAACACACACTCCTGCCAGCAGCTCCTACCAGAGCAAGCACTGACCGGCCTGCTGGGCTCCAACAAGAGCAAGCACGCGGGACTCCTGGCACCTTCGCCTCCTCCCTGGCTAGCGGCATTGGCGAACACGGTTATCCTCATCGGTTCTTGCTTTGCCAGAACAGGCAGTGTGCTTAATCAGCTGAGCACATCGAGCGCAGAGGCAAACGCAGGCTTTTTTATTGCAAGCTGAAGTCAGATTTCAGTCTGACTGGTTAATGTGCTCCGGTCAGCTATTTGTTTTCTCTTCAATTTGTTCCTGACCGCCTTGGTGAGGTATTTGTGTCTCTTTATTACTTTTATTATTTATATGAGACATAAACCAAAAACACTTTCTGCCGTAGCTAGCAAAGCAGCCCAGCGTGCTGTTTCTCTTGCACAAAAATGGTCTCTGGAGGCGTGACAGCTATCTTCCCTCTCGTTATGTTAGCCCTTAAACGGGCAAGACTTTCTGCAAGGCTAGCTGTCCAGATCCATCATCACAGACACTGTCAGCAAGCTCATACCAGCAGATCAACGTGACAAAGCCCCAGTTCCTGCCTGCCCTGTACCGTATCCCCTACCCTGTGGGGTTCAGCACCCTTGGTGATGCGAGAGGTCAAGCATGGCCACAAGCCCGCCCGCCAGGTTTTGCACAAGGCATTACTCACTTCAGTAGGGGCAAAGGAGCAAGTGAGTAACCGCCACAGACAAAATTTACCGATCTAGCCCTGTGCTGCCCTGGAGGTGTGACTCTGGAAACAGCGGATCACAGACTGTTTCCACATCCCGAAGTTGTTCTGACAGAGAAGCAGGGAAGACCTCCTTGGAAAGCTTTCTGACAGGCTGAAAAGCTGCTGAGCAGAAACGGCACCTGGCTTTCCTTTCTGCTGCGCAAAAAGCTGTGATTCAGAGTTTGTTTCAAGCCTATGTTGGCAACTATTGTGATTTTATCACCACTCTGCAAGTTTGTCCTGGAGACATATTTCATAAAACCCTCCATTTTCATTAAAAAAGAATAACTCCAGTTCCTAGCTGTCCTTGCAGGGAAACCTTGGTTAGCTCTGCAGTACCTGCCATGCAGATAAAGGACCAGAAATCCACACCAACTTGAAGCCAACCAGCATGGATAAGAATAACTTCTCTTCCCAGCACACTTTGACGCAGGCTTCCAGACCTACTGCAGAAGCTGCCCAAAGTGGTTTGCTCACTCTGAGCTTCACATTGGGCACATCTGTTGAAAACAGCACTACCCAGATGTACACTTTCAGACCCCTGCACCACAACGCTTCAGCGACTGTTAAGTGCCTGACCTCCAGCTGAATGACAAGGGTTTTAGGAGGGGCAATGCGAAGGCCTGGCACACAGCGTTAACCACATGCCACAGCCAGCACGGCTCGAGAGCTGCAGCAGGCAAGGGGGTGTTGTGGGGAGAAAAAAAAACAAAACAAAAACAAAAAAACAGGTCAGTAGAAAATACATCTGGGAAAGGGGGAAATAAACCTAATTAAGAGCAGGAAAAGCTTTGGGAAGCAGCTAGGGACAAACAAATGGAGGAAATTGGTGCTGTCCTGTTGATATATTGACAGACTCGCAGCAAATTCAGACAAAAGGACTTTCCTTCCCCACTTGTCTGGGCTAAGTCATTTCCACCAGGACGCAGTGTTGTTGGTGCTAGCTTTGCCTAATTCACCAGCCCACAGCATGACAACCATTCTCTGGAGCTGCAGAGAAAACATTTTGAATCTCCCCAAGCCCTCGGAATATCCCTTCTTGTTAAAATAAATTCCCTTCAGCCTTCCACCCAACCACAGAGGGGAGAGGAGGTGCAGGCTGGGAGGTGCACAGACCCAGCAACTCCTCACATGCACAAGTGCCCATGGCAAAGGGGATGAGCACAGTACTGTACAACGTACATGAGCGTCCTCCATCTGCAGCCTACTTCATCTTCCAAGGTAGAGTAAACTTCATCAACAGCATGGATGGTTTGAAGAGTACTCAGCTCTTCAGATACCACCACTCCACAACACTCTTGTCCTTACACTCAACTCACCACCAGATACAGGAGAAAATTCTTACGGTCCCAAACAGTAACAGTAATAGCATGTTAAGCCCAGCACTAGGAGAAAAGTGCTGAACAAAATGTACTCTTTCACATCAGGATTTGCTTCTAGCAGTTGTTATCTCAGAGAGTTGTTGTTAATGACCTTCTATATCTTAATTGACCTGAGCTGCCTTGGCCAAGGCCAGGTAGTGTGCTTGCTAGACCTTGGGTTAGCAGCAACGGGACTGCTGAATACATGCTTATCTTATCCATGTTAGCACAACAGAGATCTAAAAGCTCAGGACATAGCCTTGATTTTTATAAGTGAACAACATGCATAAGAATCCTACAAATTCCTATTAGATTACAAAATGCAAAGCCTCCAATATAAATTATAAAACAGACTCCTGAGAATAAGCTCAATGGCTTTAGAACCAATATTCCACAGAGCACTAATTGTTGCAACAAAGCTGTGTTGAAATTCTTGCGTCCCTGACGGGTTTCCAGCTTTCATTTTCAGCTGTAAACATTCAAGGAAATAATGTTTGAGTTCCCCGTTCTCCCTAGAGGAAAGAACACGTAGAGCTTTCCAAAGCTTTGTGAATTCCTTCAGCACCTCCTAATTGAGATCTCCCCTTGCCAAAGAATGAGTATTTTACCTTGTGGTTGTTCTGAAAAATGTGGTATGATGTACTAGACATTTTGTCAGCATTACATTCATTAGTCTGTTTTCATGTGCTCGACAGTGATCCCGTCCCCAGCTGAATGGCTTAGGTCAGTAATCATTTATGCAAGGGTATATGTAAAATGGAGCTAGTGAGCACAATATCACAATAGTGAAATATTACAGGTACCCAACCTTCTGAAACTGTCTGCAAAGGGGCTGCCAAAAGAATCCGTCAGCTGCTTTGCACCACTACCCCACCTGGAACCCTTGGCATTTTTTGCTTCTAACCCTAATTCTAACTCTAGGCTTGGTCTTAGCCACGTCCTCTAAGATCACTGGAGCTTTTTGAAGACCTGATTTTTACTGCTCTTTTTTATTGTATCACTCTGGGAGCTGATTATTTCATCCCTGAAGATAGGCTGCATTTCCCTGTCTTCACCAGCTGGAGAAGAGATGAGTAATTAGAGTATCTGTGAGCTCACAAAGATAGACCAGCTTGCAGTCTGCCAGCACTGTGGTAAACTATATTCATGGCCATTTTCTTGTCTTAGCATTAGTATTTTATGAAGTTAAAGCACAAATATTAACCCTGTACTGCTTGAATGCATTAACTGCTTCCCACTGTCACCCCTCATTCTGGACCCTCGTCACTGATGCTGGAGTAGGGTGCCAGAGAATAAATAGCCCTGGAATGCTACAGTGCTTGCTGCAGTCCTAAAATAGGAAAGGAAAGTGGGTGAGATGGTTTCTGTATACCACCAGACTACTTGCACAAGAAAAGGGAAACAAACAACACTGTTGATGCTGTCAACGGTTGCAGACCTGGACACACTGAAATAACTAAGGCAGCTGGTGAAAACCTCTTGAAGAAAACTAAATCAAACTTGTAACTCCAGAAGCAGAAATAGAGATCAGTTGGCACAAATAGCATATTTTATCCTGGGAAGAAACAGTCAAGACTCCTTGGGGGTTAGATGCATTTTGCAACAAACAACACCTGCAAGAGTAACATGGAGCCAAGGGATACAGGGGGTAGAACAGGAAAGGGGTGATGATAGAAGTCTCGCTAGGCAATCCCACCACTTTCAGGAAACATTACAATACCACACACCAAAGCACCTGGGTTGTTTTTCTTGCCTTATCATTCAATTTTCCATATGGTTTAATAATTAACCACCTTGGTTCGTGGTACCATTTAACATCTTTAGGAAATCTGTCGTATAAAACATTTCCTCAAAGAATTTTGTGAACAGACAACAGAAGTTACAAAACACTGACTTTGTATGTATGGCAGCGACACAACCCATCTGACTCCTGGAGGTCTGCCACAAGGCTATGCTAGGCAGGAAAAGTGGTATGGAAATATTGGCCCAAATGGCCTGGTTGTACCACTCTCCTGTAATTCCATCAACACCAAAAAATTAGCAGGTAGCAATAGGGCACAGGTAGCAAACCCCACATTTTTTGACCAAACAAGCTAGTTGTTATTAAAGCAGATGTTCTGTCTAGGTTACTTTCCATTGTACAGCAGAAGTATCTAGTGAGGTCAGGCCATTGCACAACACTGTCTGCATAAAGAGGGAGGAATTAGTTTTTCCAGACTTGGAGCTGTATCAGAGACAGCTCAGATGCATCCGCAGCTGGTTCTTTTTGGACCCAGCACTGATGCGAGTGAGCACTGAGCAGCAAGTGATCTGGTGCGTATCTGTCAGTGGAACTAGAGCCAACCAGGACACCACAGCCATATAAAAAGTGCCTCAGACACAGTTACAGTTTGGCCTTTCTAAAAAAGAAAAAAAAAAAAAAAGGAAAAAAAATCCAACACAGATTTAGTCATCTTAAAAAGCTTAAGCAACAATAAATAAATTCAGCAATGGCATTACTTGGCTGTGCTTCCTTATTGACATCTATAGCTAAATCTGATTTCACCTCAGGCTTTCTGCCAGCACTGTGTACCAGTTCCTCTGCTTTTTATTAAAACCAAGATCATGTAGTAAATTAACCAAGTTTATGCTGCATTTGAATCACCCTTTGTCATTGTCCTCCTTTTTCAAACTTGATGATATTTGACTGCCTCCGCATGCCTGTGCCAAAGCTAACAAATCTTAGCTTCTTCCTAAGCCTTTCAGTACGGATCGGTATTCTTGATCCTGTGCTTTTTAGAAACATGGAAAAGTAAATATATTTTCATATGGTTTCATATAAATACATTTTTCATGTAAATACATTTTCATATATTTTCAGAGTTGCAAAGCGAAAGAAGCGTATTTGTCATAGCAAAACCTATTTGTGCTTCCCTGCACTAATTTCTTTCCTCTGTTTACCTTTTCTCTTGAAACCTCATTCAATGACCAGAGTTGCTTAGATAAACAACAAAACATATCCAAAAGAAACCAGAGAAAGAGTCAAAGAAAATCCTTAGGTCAGCAACATTTTAAAACATCATTGTTTCAAACCACCACCATGTTGAACAAGCCAACATTTCTTAGATCTCAGCATTAGTAACGCACTTGTTTGAAGTCGCATTTTTTCCTCACTGAGCTGGCAACGCATTTCATTTCCTGTATGTTAGCAATGTGACGTCTGTGGGAACACCAGCTATCTTTTAATCTTTTATGCTTTAAAATAAAATCATCACAGGTTCAGCCTTTCACCAGTTGAAGTGGATGAGAAACCATTTGCACAGGCCCCTGTTCAGCACTGATAAGTCTGCAGCAAAGCTCTGGTCACCCCAGCCAGTGTTTGCAAGCCCCCTGGAATTGCTTTGGCTGCTAAAGAGCGGAGAGCGGTCAGCACCAGCTGTGCCACGTCCTGTCCCGCCTGTCAGCATGTTTCGGCGTGTTTCCTCCTGAGCAATGACCCCGGCCTGCTCGGGTGTCAGGGCACAGTGCTGTTCCTCTGCAGAGCTCCCGGGGAATTCCTCAGAGCTTGGAATCAGGAAAATACAGATTTACATATTAATATAAACTCTGAAGTAGTATGAAACCACAGGAAAATGGAACCAGCCCTAAGCCCGAGCAGCTGGGCTCAGCTTGGAGAAGACAAACTCAGTATCCAAGCCCTGCCTGATGACTGAGGAAAGGAGGAGCAGTGTTACCTTGCTCCCAGGGCTGGCTGTCCCCCTCCCCAGACTGCCATGTACACACACACAATGTCCACGGGGTTGTACCCGGGTCCCAGAGGACAGACGGTGTGAGCAAGATGGAAGTCGGTGTAGCATTCATTTTTAATGCAAGGAAAATGGAAGCAGACAGAAAATTAAGCCATAACCTGAACACCTACTCCATAAAAAACAGTTTTGCAGACTTCAGAAGAGATCATCCTGACATGTGAATTTATGGAAGATTTTTACATTTCTATTTCCCTTTGCTTAATATGCATGTTTTTCCCCAGATAGCATACCCTCAGCCATCAAGCCATCTGTCTCTTTTGTGAGTAAAGTGGCATATATTTTTGCTGTGTCTTAAGTGAAAATAAAGGAATGCAGTGCTTATCTGATGTTCTGTTTACTCTTATATATCACCATCGTATAAAGCCTGTAAATATTTTCCATATGTTAACTAAAACATTTCCTCCATTTCAGCAACTGAAAGATCTGTCCATACAGTCTCTCAAATTAGCATTAATACATTAAGTTGACAAGAGTTGAATAAACACGGTTCCAGGGCTCTATTTTTCTACCATCCCACTACAGCTTTTCTCTAACATGCAAAATCCCCGCAGGACTAACATCCACTACACACCTCAGCAACTTCAGGTTCAAAGGCCTTGTTTCAAAAACACAAATTCAGCACATTAATTGTTTTAAGATGCCTTACCTTTGCTGGCCAAGCTCAGAGCAGTCTCTAACACCAGGGTCAGTCGCTCCCTGCTGCTCGCACTGCACCAGCCCCCAGCCCAGGGCACACCTGCGCAGCATTGGCCGGCTCCTGGGGTGCAGGTGCCAGGCAGTTGGCCCCGTGGTGCTCATGTGATGAATCCTGCAGCTCAGCTGGGGAAATAAGTTGTGCTCAGTTCTGCTAGCTGAAAGGGCAATGGCAGGCACCTAGGAGAAACCGACATTAAGTAATTTAAAAATAAAACATGTTTTTTGGTGCTGAAAGGTCAAAACAATTCAGTGTGCTGACCTGGTGAGGAAGGAGAAGCATTGAAATAACTGTATGTAATCCTGTTTCACCAAAAGCACTGCTCAATGAAGCAGGGTGGCCTCCCTTCTGGAGGGAGTCCTTTCTCCAGGTGCAGCTTGTCACACACAGTGGATTTTTGTGCAAAATAAATTCTTACATCCATGAACAAAAATTAAAGTAAGATTTCTGAATATAATGTCCTGTGTAAGCAGATACACGAGTAAAACCATGGATGTTAGTGTGTACTCAGTGCAAAAGGGTTAACTTTGGAGGAAAAAACAAACATGAGACATACTCCTGTACCTATTGATTAAACTGACTGAATGGATTTCTGTTAGGATCATACCAGGATGACTACGCTGTAAGAAAGTATTTATACAACTCTAAACATCCATAAATTGCCATGTATTAGACACCGATTTTAGTTCATCTTTCTATTGCCCTCCACCTCTCCTTCCTTTGGTGTTTACTCATCTCCCTTGTAACCCTTATTTCAATCTGGCTGCACAGATGGGAAAATGTCTTCCTTTGCAAGTGAAGTCATCGTTAGGCTGAGAATAGGATGAGCAGATTTCTCTGAAAAGTTAAGACAGGAATCCCTCAGAGAGGTTACTAAAGAAAACTCAAAGCCTTCTGCAATGATGCAGCCAACATCTCTTGTTTCTTTCACCCCTCTGCGCCCAAGCAGCGGGTGAGTCACCCCTGTAAAACATCCAGCACGCACTGATCAGATCACACAAAATAAATTTCCCCCAAAACAATCTGTGTTTAACATTGTAGTCCAAGAAATCTCCAAAACAGTTTGAGTTGCCCCTTGCCATTTCTCCCAGTTTCTCACCCTAGTTTCACAGAAGTCATCATGGATGAAGCACACGCACGGAGTAAAACTTCTGCCCAGTGCTTTTTTGCTATTAGTTACTCATTTATTTGAATGTGCTTGCTTTCTAGGCTGAGCGGAATACACAGTGGGAACAATTCAAAATGGAGAAGAGAGCGCCCTAAGTCTGACCACAGATGGAGAAAGGCACCCGGGACAACCCTGCCCACCCCGAGCTGTGCCGTGCACCCCACGGCTGCGCCCTGTGCGTGGGGCCACGTGCCGGCACGCGTGGCTGCGTGGCAGGGGAAGCGCTACAGCCTCACCCTTCCTTCTGAAGCCCCTCTCCACCTGCCTGGCCCCAAATGCCAAAAGCACCCTCAGTGTAGAGCTGCCATGTCCAGCACAGGTATCCCACCCAGGAACAAGGCTCCAGCCTGCCACAGCAGGGCCAGGGGCTGACAAACCCCAAGGTCGGTACCCCTGGTTCCTCGAAAGGCAAGAGTCCCATGGTGCCAAGCCCCACAAACGGAAGGGATTTTGCTGCCCTATGTTCAGGCTTTCTGCAGACAAAGGTTGAGGAAAGTAAACAGTGGTGTGGAAAAGGGAAACCACTTATCCAAATTATGCTGCAGACAGAGATTAGGGTCAGACCGAGGTATCCCAGATCCCAACCTGGTGGTCAACCTCAGGCTGGGAGCTGGGAAGCGCAGTTCTGACCCTCAGCCACCTGAGAGGCTTGGCTGCAGGCACGCAGGTCTGAAAATAGAAGGGTACTTTGTCCTGATTGTCTCATGGGGTGGTGTGATTCATCTGGACATCACGCAGCATTCATCCTTTCAGCATGAGTAATTTTGAAACAAACTACCCTCGGTGTGTAATAAACTAGCTCCAGTGTACTTCAATATCCTTTAATCATCCACAACGACCATTAGACTAAGTCCCTTCACCAACAAACACACTTGATTATGCTGGAATATTTCCAATGTCCATCATCTACAGAACATTCTTCTACACAAGAGTGAAAAGTGGTGTTAAATGATACAGGGCATGGCATTCATCTCTCAGTCAAAGGGATCTCAGAACACGCAATTAGTTTTGAAATACGGAGTCAACAAAACACAGTTGTTTTAGGTTTGCCCTGGACAACAATGTTTCCTCACCACATGAACCCCTTTGTGATGCCTCTCATTCCTGGGAGTGCTTACTTTACAGCCTGACATTCAATACTTGTGCAGATTCGCTCTTCCACAAGTTATGCATGTTGTGACAGATGCTCTGTGCTGTAAATACACCAGATGCTCACTGGGAGCAGAAAACAGAAGGAAGAGCCTCTCATATCCTAGGTACTGTCCTTCAATGTAGCTTACGTGTTTACAAGTGGACAGTGTTTAGAAACAGAAAATAAGTAATGTCAATAAAGGGATTGTGCTCATAAAATAACAGCTCCCAAGTTCTACTTCTTCATTGACGTACCTGTTGTTAGTGATAAAATTGCCTCATTTATCTCTAATTTATGTGTTACTTGCAGTAGGAAACAGTATGGAATATTTCACTGTTTTACTTTTGCAGATAGCATAGGGAAAATAACTGTAGGAACAAGGACTCCATACTTCAAAAATGTAGGGAAACTTTCTTGATGTAATGCTTTAAATATATACTGGAGGACTAGAATTTTTTGCATCTGTCAAAATGTGCCTTTCAGCAAGCGAAGTAGGAAAACACCTAGAGCAACGTGTTTTTAATCTTTAACAATTTACTGCAGATGGCTGAAGAAGTTAAAGTACAATAGAACTCAGAACGTGGCTGTCAGATGTGCACTATCTTTAATGTACTGAAGTGGATGCGAAAGCCCCACGTGAAAGAAAAGCGAGGCACAGAAAGCAAAATGGCTCAGTGAGGTTGCTGGCAGAGCTGGGAACGCAGCTAGATTTGCTTGGCACCTATGGCTGGGTTCACCACTGCCCTGCGCCCTGCAGAGTGGTTGTAGTGCTCCATGGTAAGTAAAAGGATGTCGTTCCTGGGACACCATTCTTCAGAGCAGTTGCCTAAATGAAACAGAGCAGATTTGTGCCAAAAGACCTTAGAGTAGATTGTATGAATCTCAAGGAATGTAATAAAAAGCCCCCAAGGCCCTGGATTTAGACTTATCAGGATCTGCTCCAAGTTTCCTGTGTCTAGTCAGGTAAGACTCAGGAGCTGTACCTCTCAAATCAGCACTAATTCTCTGCTATCACATCTGCGAGTCCTCCAGATGTCTCAGACCTGCAGGCAAGGTGGCCTAAACACAAATTTTCTGCATCCAATTTACAACTTGTCATAAAGGTATTTCCACTGTATCGCAGTACCTGGAATACGCAGAAATAGCAAAAGCTAACAAGAGACAAGCTACTAAGACTTATTCGTCAGTGTGAGGATTCAAAAAGAAAGGAAATATGCATGAGCAGCTTTTATTTCAAAATGAACTCAAACTGTGAGGAGGAAGATACACAGACATCAAGAGGAAAGAGTTCGGCTGATCTACAGGAGAGAGATTTACATGGGAAATTCCCACTGGAGCTCAGACAATTTATATGCAAAAACCCACGTGTGTTGCTTGGGAAACAAACCTGCAATATCAGTCAGTACTGACACACTAGTAGGCAACACAACTTCAGCTCTCTGGCATTTGCCCACTCACACTTGCCTGAGCGGAATGTCAAAGAAAAACCACTGCCACAGAGAATGTTTTCTTCTTAATCATCATCAGTTAAAAGTTTGTATTACTATGTTACGGAGAGGAAATCCTAATGTTTTTACAAGACTTACATGCTAGCTTTGGTCAAACACACTTTCTCAAGAAAAAAGAGCAAGACGCATTTTGTTGTAAACCAGACAACCCTTCCATTGGTGTGCTTCTGCTATCACAGTGATATCCACATGGAGTTACAAAGCTCCTTTAGGAGAATAAAACAAAGGTGCGACTCTTCTACAACTAGATGACAGTACGTGTCTGAATTCACAGACAGAGGCATAAAGCTGTGCGATGCAATTCAATAAAGCAATTCAAAACAGGCTTAGTTTTATCACTAGGATTCCTGAGGAAGATAAAGCAAAGTTCTGGGGAAGATGAGAAATTTCTCATGAAAGACTTGGCCAGGTCCCTGTTTGACCCACAGATCACACGAACCTTTTACCTGGGTTACGCATGGGGTCCATCCATGGCAGCTGCTCCCTGAAGATGAGAAGTTCACAGAATATCCCTGCAGTGACCTAGTCCTGGACAATGAAACACAGAGTGTGTTGAAAGCGCAGCCCACGATACACAAAGAGTGTATGATTCCCTTAAATTTGATGACTGATAAAAGAACTATTTTATTTCCTTTAGAAATGTTTTTAGCACTGTGCAACAGCTTCGTATGTCTGTATTCATAGCTTCACATGTCTGTATTTATAGAACTGGACAGTATTTTCTGTCTACAAATTTAAAATCTTACCCAGAGTTCAACACAACCAACGTATTTAGCCCGTACTGATTTTTTTTTCCTGCCCATTTCCCTCGTCTGAGAACCCTGTGTGATTTTACCATTTTGATTGCTATTCCAAGGCACTTGATGAGTCCTGAACAAAGCTGTAGCCTATGTGTTGTTTGCAGACTGTTTTTTGGAAATATTTCTTTAATACTAAAGAGCTCGTGCCACATAGTGGTTGACTTCACCACATGCTACTTCTTTGTCTCCTGTGAAATCACCTAGCTTATAAACTCACTTTACTTCCAGAAGACAAAGGAAAAAGGCGTCAAGCTGAAGATATATTTGCTTGTCCAAAAAGCATGTTCAGAGGTGTGAACAGATGCACACATGTTGCAGGAAGGGCAAGGAGCTTAAGGAATCAAGCAAAAAAAAGAAAGAAACCTTCCTGAAAAGGTGGATGAATGAAACAGGTTTTAAGCCTCACTGGTAAGAGGACTTAACCCCATGCACTGCTGGCTAGCTCAGCCTCAGCTGGTGTGGATGTGCTTTAAAGTTGTTGCCAGTTAAAAACATCTGGAAGCAGGCTCTGCAAACAGGGCTCATAATGGGTCGGATAGTTACAGCTGAATCACGTGTGACTAACGCTAGCGTTTTCCTTAGAAGCCAAACCACAACATTGCTTTGAGAAGAGGCACACACACAGCAGAGCCTAGGGACCACTTTGCCCATGGGGAGCGGCACTGCCCGCAGCCCGGGCACCGCTCAGCCCGGCGAGATCACAAGTGGCAGTGCTGAGGCGCGGGCAGCCTGGCCACCTGCACATCGTTGGTGCTCCCCTCAGTGTCTGATGGTGGCACATGCACAGCTTGCCCCAGAAAGACAACCTGGGGAGCCTGGCACCATGCGGCTGGCCTGGGGGAGCCCACCACCACCCAACAACTGAGGAGACCTCGAGTGTCATCCTGTGTGCTGCAGCCACATCCAGAACTACCCAAGACTCCACAGCACCAGGCAGACCGTGGCTTTGCCATAGAATATCTGTGGGACTAATTAACACATTATTCATACACTTGTGTGCACACTGCTCAAAACTCCTGCCTCAGCCTTCTTTTAGGGGCTTTATAGTAAAACTTACACAATTCACTGAAGCCAGAATAGCTCTAGTGCATTGATACTTAACAAACCCTGCCTGGAGCAGATGCATTTAAAAACTGTGCGGCATTTTGCATTAGCTAATATGAAACATGAGACTTCTTGACTTGAATGCAAGCAGCAGGACCAGCATTGCAGTTGTCTGAACTCCAGTTGGAAATAAGAGCTTTTGTTGCTGATTAGAGTTGTGAAAAAAGGCTTTACTGTTGCAGAGCGAAACTCAGATGCCTGGAGAAAGTGGGTAGTGTGTTCAACTTGGGCTGTAAGAAGTATGACTTGAGAGACTAGGGAATAAGTCCTGTTTTCAATAAAAGTCTAAAGAGGGAGGGAAGAGCTGGGGTTCACGGAATCATCTTTGGATCTGAAGTACATTGGCAGCTGTTCAAACTGGCTGCTTGCCAGATTATATTGCTGCTATTCGGTGCTAAAGAGCAGCTTTTGCACTTGAGAGATTCTCTGCTGGTGTAAACAGACACAGTTTGACTGAAGTTAAAGAAGCTGGTTTATACCAGCCGAGAATGTGGCCCTTGATTTGCTCTAAAAATGAAATAGTGACTCTGAATAACAACAAACTCTATTTTTCTTCAAATGTGGCACTGAGCCTGGGTACTGGCAGGTGCCTCCAGTTTTACACACATTGGTTTATTTCAATGCTGCTAAAAATCTTCATAAAGCTTTGTAAGCCAGATGCAACGCTTCCGTTATCCCAGCTAGAGACAGAAGCTGCATACCTGCATGGCATCCTTCCACATAACCATTACCTCCATTGGCTGTGTCACAGGAAATTTACAGTCATCTTCTTACACCGGCACCACCAGCACACACCAGCTCTGAGAATCGACCTGTTCATTCCCGTTCAACCACAGGATTTTTGTAAGAACTGCTCCCAACGCTGAGCAAAGCTGTCTACAGAACGTGGGCACCCAGCTTCATCTCAGCTGACTTCAGGTACTCAGTTCGGAACTGAGCTGCTCTAAGATCTCTCCTGTGCCACATACAGGACACAGGCAAGGTATGCAGAGCTAGCCCCCAAGAGTGCCTGTCTCCAGTGATCATATACGAAACATAGGCTGGTGGCTGCCCTACCTTCTTGAGCTAAGCAAAGACAATGCAGACCTTTGAAATTTGAGAAGTGAGCACAATGTAGAGTCATATCTTCCAGCTGTAGAAAACTTGTTAGCAGGAGCACTGGCCTGGATACTCTAGGTGCTTTCTGGACTCTTCACATCCACATGCATTTATTCTCTAAGATACGCACTGGTAGTTCTCCCTTTTGAGTTCTTCTATTACTTGATGGAAAAATGCATGTTTGTATAGCCACAGGCATTTAAATTTAAAAACATAAATGTCTGAATAGCTAGCTTTTTGGTATCACAAGTTTTGTCTTTGTTCAATAAAAGCATCGAAAAACTATAAAATGTAGCTGAGGCCCACAAAGCCATATTATTTGTCATTACACAAAAAAAACACAACCTACAGTAATTAAGATTTCTTGCAGCTTCTAACAGAGAAAATAGCCAACTTGTCCTTGTTTCACAACTGTTTAACCAGATACTAAGAATTATGCACTCTAGAAGTATGAGGTCTGACTTTCAATATCTTGTATTCTCAGCCTATGATGTTCAAGCTTTTTTGTTTTGTTTTTCCCCTTTGAATAAAATAGCAATGCCATAAATGAAAGTTTACAAAAGAAAGCAATGGAACAATCTTCTGTAATTAGCTTGGCATAACGCTTCTACCATGAAACCAGAAACAAAATTAATTGCACACAGTGCTGTGCCAGAGCCAGACTGCTGATTAACTGTCACCTCCTCAGAAGGCTGTCCCCAGGTGCAAGTGATGCTCACCACCCGAGCTGGAAAAATTGCTGCTGGCACACAGCCCACAGGGACAGGGGAAAGGCCAGCCAGTGAAAGCCTCTCGGTTTATGACAGACCCTTGCTGTCTAACATCTAGTAAAACATGACTCACTTCAGGGACACACAGTTGAGGAAAATCACAGAAAAATTAAGTAAGCAGTGCCAGCAAAAACATGGGTGTACTTACACTAGCTTTGTAATGGTACAAAAGGTGTCAGCAGGGTATATGTTTTCAAATATAATCATCCCTCAAACCTCCCTGGACAAAACCTTCACTCTCCTCTTCTCATGCTATGATACTCATGATCATAGCATTGATCCAACTTGCTCTCTCAACTTGACAATAACCTCATTGAGGATCTCCTCCTTTTTCCATCCATAATTAACAACACCCTCTCCTCACATCCATGCAGACTGACGGCACCACCATCTTAACCTGTATAAAATAAAAATACAGCCTCACCTTTCTCCTCATGTACACATTCATGTCATCCTATATCAGCTCCTGTCCCTCTCAGAGCTGCCCAATGACCCCCTTGTGTGGCACTGAGAGAAAGTTTGAAGCATTTCACCAGAGCACCTGGACCCAAAACAATTGTTGGGTCTTCTCCTAACAGTGAGAAGTTTTGAAACAAAAGAGCGAGGGAAAGTCTGTTTTTTGACCAGAGTCCCAGAGCATGCAGGTGCCATCTGCACCATGGAGATGTACAGAGAGAAGGAACAGAGACCAGTCCCCACACAGAAGTTTAGTTAGATAGCAATTTAACTATTGGGTTAAAAATGGGAGTTGTCCCCCATGCCCCCTGTCCCTCAACACCCACACGTCCGTCAGCAACAGCAATATTTAGTCAAAAAACATTCACAACGGCTCCACCTAACACACTCCCCCTACACTTACCCTGTCTGCCATGTTTGTCCTCTTACAAATCTCCCCCTAACGCTCCCTTCCTCTGAGAAGCCATCGTCGAGCACTGCCATGCACCTCCAGCTCCCCGTGCTGCCAACCACCTCCCCTCTTTCTTTGTCCGAGCTCCACCACAAGGGGCGCAGGACTGGGCCCCTCGCCGCCATTTTGAGCCGGCCTGACAGACTCCGCTGTGCAGCCAGAGAGACGCTGCTCCTGGCACCGCCCCAGCGGCCGCCCCTCCTGCCCCTTAACGAGAGAGACACAGACAAGGAGGAGCTTGTTCTCATTCATGACAAGAGATTCTTTTTTTGGACTCCTAAGCATGTTTTTTAGCAGTCAAGGAGTTACCTAGAAGGCAGGACTACTGCTTTATCTGTTCTCTTTGCAACGTGAACTAAGGTCAACGTAAGCATTAGCACTTCAGTTCGTCATTTGAGTTAGTGATTCCTAATGGGCATTATTTGTATTTCATTGTCCTTTCCCCTGAAGCATAAGGAACAGAGAACTGCTTGGCTTACACAGAAAGCTGATTTGTCTCAAAATGGAAGCATCTGTTACTAAAGAGCTTATTGAAAGGCTAGAAGTACCCCAAAGTTAGTATTACCTGCCAGTAACAATCCTGCTTGGTTTGCTGATGCGAAGCAATTCGTTGACGTGAATTTCTGGTGATATGTAACGTGATCTGCAAGCCAGGACTCCCACCTTGCAGTGGTGCAGCTCATGGCTGCATCCTGCACGCGACAGCCGTGAAGGCTGGCAGCTTGCTTCAGACTGCAGCACAGCACCCGTCTTCAGTGCCACGTTTCCACGTGCCTTCCAACTGCTTCCTTCAGGTCATTTTATAGTTTCCTGTCAGCGATTTAAACTTTCTATGAGACACTGTGGCACTCAAAAATTTTGTGAAATCCTAAATATGTCCAATGTAAATGCTCTGTATGATCCCTTTAATCTTTCTGTTTATGTTATTTTCCATGCTTAACAGATAATGTTACTAATCACTTTTAGGATCACAGACTACTAAAAATACAGTGTAGAACAAAGGCTTTTCCTACATCCTAATTCTTATGACTCCTTGGGATATGCCTATTCGCACTAAAGGACAGACCAAGAACCGTTTGATCCTTTCACTCCATTTACTGAGAAGATATGGAAGTTAAATGCTTAAAGAACTGGGAACACAACAGTCCCTTACAGGAATTGCTCTTTGATGCAATTCCTGGGGGATTGGGACACCATAAAAAATTGCATGACTGATAAAATGCAGAGCAAGTTTGCTGAGACACTTACAGTGCCTTGGAATACCATCAGCTTTCTCTGCTTAACACTCGGCATTATAATCTTTAAAATACCAATTTAATTTTTTGCAAGTACAGTATGTTCTTTACTAGAACTGACATAGGCAGTTTACAAGCAGCAATAACTAACAGCTGAGCAAAAAGGAGACTCCACCCAAACATTTTTTAACCAATTTTTCAGATATCCATGCCAAAATAATTGGATGGAAAAAGATTTGTCATTTTAAAAGAGTGCAAGAGTAACAGTTCCATTCTGCTTTTCTTTTTCAGCTATCTGTAAACCATCTCTTTATGCTGTTTCTAAACAAAGTAAAATTGCAGTGCTGTGCAGGACTAAACACCAGACAAGTGAGACTTGCTGCACAGCAGGCCTGAAGGCACCTAAGTATGCAACATCTTCCATACGTGTTGCAGTGAGTCCCTTAAGGCTTCTAGCAAATGAGAATCTATAAAAATGTAATTTAAGCTGCTACCTTCTTTGGGTAGGTGAACTGATGTAATTTGATCTTCCTTATACAAAGAATTCAAACTGTAAATGCATGTAGGTTCACAAGGCTTGCTCTTGGGCTGAAGAACTGGGAATACAATATGAAATCTAAACTGCAAACAGACTTCCAAGCCTCATAAATATCTGCTTTACAATTACAAAGTGACAACTATGAAAATGTATCAAAATATTGGCTCCTTTTTCTTTTATATTGTCTTGGACGGAATGTTGTGATAAATTTAATTCTGTTTAAAATAGAACAGATCTGGACTGTGTTTTTCATGAAACTGATGAAACTGGCACTTTTTTTTTTTTTTTTTTTTTTTGACTTTCCCAAATGTTTCTTTCACTCACAAAGGCCTGGCAGAAACAAATGCTTACAGCATCAACACTTTGTAATATGGTAAGACTCAATGTAAAAAAACACTCATGCAAATATCCTGTCACAGTTTGCTGACTGTTAAATACATTTTAAAATTAAATCCTCACATAAGACAGTCATCATGCTTTTATATCATGTTTCATTCAAAATATATATCTTAAAGATGAAGTACAGCTCCAGTATCTTTTGCTGAGTCAGCTTTAGATAACTCTGTTTGAAAGGTAAAAGTCTTAATGCAGAAACTGAAATATGGTTGCTAAGAAGCAATAAATCTATTGAACCTCCGTGAGTTATGTCATAAGCAACCTGTACGCTTACGATTGCTTCTAATTAATAGTCTTTTCTGTACTGAAGGAATCCTGCTATTTTAAAATTATTATGAAACATTTCAGATTCCTTTCTTAGGGAACTTTATTTTTTGAGTTAATAACCACAACCTTTGAATAACCCAAGGAAATACAGCTGAAGCTGGCTCCCCCAGAATGCCCATAAAGAATATTTTTGCACATGAAATACAGGAAACAAAGCAATAACTAGGATAGTAAACATACAAATCCTTGCCCTGCTGGCACATGGCCAAGCTATCTGCTAGAGCAGAGCAAGACCCTTCGGTAATGAAAATACATCTCAGTCTTGTTCATGCATTTCCAGTGGACTTGCAGTCAAGGGTACAACAGACCAAGGGAGCTCTGCTGCTTAAGATGGAGGACTATCAGCTTACCTCAAGTCTTAACTGTGTTCCAGCCAGGCTTTGTGCAGGATGGGACTTAAGTTGCTGTGTCGACATACAACTGAATGCCTGCAGTATCTGAACTTTGGACTTTAAATTAGACTGAAGAATGTCAGCATTCAACTAAATACGCCTGCTGGCTTTTGCAAGCAGCTGTGATACTGAGAAGCTAGCCAAAGTCACTGGATAAAAGAATATACAAAGGAGAAAATGAAAGATATGAAAAAATCAAATCCTGCTTTAACACACACAATTCTCACTGAAGCTTACGGAAGAGGAGAACACGGTAAGCATATTTCAATCTACTGCTTTTGGCAGTTTGTTGTTATCTTTACTACTTCAAATAAATGAACCACTGCATCAATTATTAATAAATTGATATATACTTTATTATGCACAAGAGACTAAGATGACATGACACTGTGGGTATCAAAACTGTACAACTAAGCACTTTCCACAAGTCTCTGAAATACTGAACATAACATGTAGTACAAATGGGGTGTTCAGACTGGCCACAGGTATTAGCAAGTAAATTTCTCCCATTCTTCAATTAAAAAAAAAATATCTAGAATTGGGATCTTAGAGAATCTTACTTATTTATTTAAAGGTGAGAATATTGTGTCTGGAACTGGTAGGAACATGGCAGCAAAGAATGTTAACTCTATGAACATCCCCATGAATGATGAACAACAACATGGCAGAACAGTCACCTCACAGGAAGGGCTGTCAGCACAACCAACAGTACAGTCTTCTTGTGAAGCATGAGGTAGATATACGTAACAGAAAGAATGGTACATACAAAAGAGAAAGGGTTAGAAAAGGGCAGGGGGAAGTTTACAATCATCAACATCTACAGACATTTTTGCAAACTCCATTTCCATGTGGAAAATGCTACAAAAACAGTCTAACACAGAAAGCTCTGACTTTTTGTAACATCAATATAGTAATGTCCAACACCAAAGGCTGTAAAAGGTTAGTGATAAGGCAATGCATGACAACAAGCAGTCTGCTTCAAAGTTTAAGTATGTTACTAATAGCTTTTTGGAGAAAGAAGTCTCCTTTTAACCCCAGTCCTCCCATTCTTACAGAAAAAGTTCCTTTGGAGTCAATTTGGTTATTCTGAAATTCTCCACTGTGATGAGAGCAGGCACGTGGCCAGCTCCTCAGAAGCCCTGTTTAAAAGGCCCACACTGGGACACAAGCAGTACAGAGGTGTCCTGCTGGCCTCCACACCAGGCAAACATTAGCCACATGAAATTCAGTGTGGCAAGACCAGGTTTGACAGACTTGGGAACCAGTGGCTTTGTAGTTACACATTCAGATAGCTTTCCACGCTAAATATAGAAACTTGCAGTAGATATGAATGACTGTTATAAAAGTAGAGCTTAAAGGTGTATCAGTACTCTGAATCACAGCAACTTAACAGCTGCTAGAAAGTACTATATGTTTTTGTAATAAAGCTATTAACTGGGAATGCCCTTTTTAGTTCTCTCTCTCACACACATCAGAAATACTCTTCCAACTGCTAAATAATCACGTGTATTTTTGGTAACCTCCAAATAATTCAGATTGATTACAATTTCTGAATTAAATAGCTGAGTACACCAAGTTCAGTTAGTTAAACTATTTGAAATAGAAGCCAATAAATTGAATCTTTGATCTTTATATATTTTTGGTTTATCCAACAGTAAATATAAATCTCTAAATTATTTTAAAATTAGAGTAAATTTTTGATAAAACCATTGATAATACAGCTTGTTTCTCTCAAAAATATAGTTATCTATTTTACATAAAAGTTTTCAACCTGTTCATCCCAACAACCACATCTAATAACTTCCTATGAGAAACTGCTTAATAAAATATCTGAGGAAGGAAAGGGTTAAAACAGGGAAAAGAATTTACAGAGTATGTAAATTTCACAGTAATTGAAATTAAACATTTCATATAGAGTAACTTACATTTATCTAAAACATTTAAATATATCTTTTATACACAAATTTAATGTAGTAAAATATAGCTATGATTGAACTTAAAGACTCTAGTCTTCTTTGAAGACATCTTTAAAGACTTTACACATAGAATATGCTTATACAATACATTCTGCTGAAGGTTAGGCAAAGCGCTTTCTTTTCAGCCACACAGGTAGCACATTCATCCTCCTGACACCTCATAACAGAGCCAATCCTGCATACTCTTACGCATGGGGATAACTACACTTACATGACAATTCCTGTCGATGCTAATCGGGACTAGTCATTGGCCTGGTAATATAAAACACTTTTCACATGTGTACTATGCACACTGTACATCTCCACTGATTCTGAGAATACCCATAACTGTAGAACTGAGCATGTACTTGTACTAGTAAGATGATGCATGTAGTTACTCATATGCATAAATGTTTGCAGGATTAGTAACAAATTTGATTCAAACTGAGTAATATTCTTCTACCTGATTCTGGGCACTTACATCCATTGCATATCTTGCACTTTGACCACCCTGGCATCAGCAAGGCACAAGTGTAGAAACAGCAAATCTGCAGCTCAGACTTCAGAGCAGGCTATCACTCTAGTGTAATGAATTCCCTTCTCCTCTTGTAGAACGCGGGTAACCTTTACTAAAATTAATTAATTAATTTTAAGAGGAAAACAATGCTCGTTTTTCCTTAAAGGAGAAGGATCAGTAGGACACATTACAAAGTGGCAACATAACAGTCAAGGAATCACACATTCGAAATTACACATTTTTTCTTTTCATTTGGCATCTAGTCAAAGGTCAAGATACGGCAATAACACTAAAAAAAAATACTGTGAAAACTAGTACCTTTTTGCCCTTTCCATATTCCAACACTACTTTGGAACTATCCAATTGCAATGTTCATACAACACTTTGGCACAAACAACTGCACAGCTATCTCAAGAGAATAGCTTTGTTTTATAGGTGGTATTTTACAAAAATGATAGGCTTTACTGTACATTCTTTGTGCCCTCAAAACCATCTCTTATTTCAAAGGGAGTTTGGGGGAACTAAAAGAGTAGAACTCTGTCACCTTTTTATTCTCTCTTCTATCTACCAATTATAAACCAAAGAGCCAGTTGTTTTATATATCTGCATTATACATTTTATGTATGGAAGGAACACTGAGCACATTTCCCAGTTGCTGAAGGAAAACGCTTGGCTCCATATACTTAGGTATACATCTATTTGCATAAGAGCGTTGCCATTAAATGTACACACACATTTATGCTAGTGCACAAGAACATTATTATTTATCTTAATGTTTGTGTGTGCCTTTATTTGTTATAGTAAATTAAAAAAAAATCTCTTATGAAAGAGCTTTGGCCTGGAAAACTGGAAAGGGAGTGTTAGAGTGTGCTCTTCTCCACTTACCAACTCAATGTGCATTAAAACAGAAATACCTGGAACAAACCTGAAGCTGCAAACACAACAGAAAAGCAAATGAGATGCTGTAGCTGTAAGCTTAACAAAATAAAGGTTACTCAAAAGTGGCTAACATAGCTGAAGTAATAAAATGTTATTAACCACAGAGATCTGACCTTGAGATTTTCTTGCTTAGACAAATAGAAATCCTTTGACCTAATATCATCTTTGTTCTGCTTATCTTGTTAAACTCCCTCAATGAATACCTTGTGTCAATGAGAAGGCTTAGGGAAAGAAAAAGTCATATAGACAAAGCAGCATTTTTCCAAACTGGCATAGATTTCACATTGAGGGCCCACAGACCCCTAAAACAGGTTGCAGTACTGTAAAATTAGTAGCTTTGTCACATGTAGCATAACACGCTATAGAAGATCCAAAAGACTGTGCTTACCCATGCACTGTGTGCACATACACACACACACACACACACACAGTGGCTTCCCCAGAAAAACAGTCTTTTCATAGAATAATCTCTCCTCAGTTTTTCAAAAGGAACTGAACTAATTCTTTTAGCTTTAAAAAGCTGATGTCAACACACAATCCTTTGAACCTCTGCACTCCTATGCTGCTCCTCAACTTTGCTCTCCCTGGAGTTAGGTCGCACTGCTGCTGGAACAGGGGGTACTCTGGGTGCTGCCAATGCTGTGTGCTGCACTGCTGTTTTCAGAGGCTGGTGGGGATGTAGGGACCTGCTGTCTTCCAGCTGTTTCGCCTGAGGAAAAGGGGAGAGTAAAAAGGGGTTGAGAGAAAAGAGAAGTAGAAAATGTTAGTTGTCATAGAAAATAAACTATTCATTCCCAGTCTTCCTCTTCTGGTGGGATTTATTTCCATATAATTAATTTCTTGGGTGATAGACCTCAAAGAGTACTGTTGAGAATGCTACTTTTCTTTGTCACCTTAGCATTGCTGTGCACATTGGAAAAGTAACATTACTGTTTTCTTAATCACTATAAAAACACCAAACAGAAACGGCCAAGATGGACACCATCCATCTTCTGTTGTCAGCTGTCACTCAAGCACGTCTTGCTACATGATTCAGACCACTTCATAGCTTTTCCTGTTTCATGGAGAAAGGCCAGAGAAATGCAGACTTTTGTTTCAATGCCAGTTTATAGAGCAACATATTTATCATAAGTGTGAAGCTGGATCTAAAGACATTCTTCAGTCAATTGGATACCACGTATCCTAAGACATGATCAGTTTTTTAGTGTAAGAAAGACAACAGGCTACCCTGCAAGCTTGACTTGATGTACTCTGAAGATAACGTGTAGGAAGCTTCCTTACAGCTGCCACAGAACGTGTAACACTTATAACCTGTAGTGAGAACAAATGTCGCCATTTCTTGTAAGTTGGTTATTGACAATAAATTAAAAGCCCTTTGTTATTTGGATTGCCAAATCAAGCAATTCAGGAGTTAAAGACTGATTTATGACTCCTGGTAAAATCTAGATTTTGTCGTCTTTCTCCACGTCCTGCACACACGGCAGGAATCTTATGGAAAAAATCCAGCTCTTACTAGAATGGAAGTAAAAATAGTGTCACAATGTGAATGTCCAAAAGATCACACTGAGGCCACATAGAAAATCATAACTGGGATTTTTTTTCCTTTTTTTTTTTTAATTAAAGTTTCAGTGCTCAAATCTGCAACCTTAGTATTATTACAAAATAGCCTCTTCAGGACAAATAAAAAAATGAAGTTTATATAATGTGCACTGCAGCTGCCCCCTGCCGTGAGATCACCAGGATGTGAACCTGCGATTTCAGCATGGTGACACAGAAACCACTGCTGCTTGAGGCCACAGAACTAACCATGGCAGCCAGCAGCATCACAGCTGCTCTCCCAGCAAAGCTGAAGAAGGAAATCTTTTCCCTGACCATGGGCAAGAATGACAAGGAAGAATCAGAAGCTGGTAGATCTCCTGCTTCATGAGTTTAGGAGGCCATGGATTTCCTGCTTCGTGTGTTGCCTGAATTGGTCTGACCCCATGGGCCACATCTACCAGTAACTCAAGAAAGGTAGAGTCCATTTTTTCTTCCCTGCTCAGAGAGATTGCTGCAGTGACAGGCTGATGGCTGGAAGCACAGGCTGCCTTCAGAGAGCTGCTGAGCAGGGACAAGCCTGTTTCCTCCCGCAGGAGCTCTCTGGCACATCCCCATGCACCGGTGCTGCAGCCCAGCTGCCAGCACCCTGTGCTCCTCAGCAACAGACCCACAGAGGAAGTGTGTGTTTAATGCTTTGTATCTCAGGTTAAAGCCAACAGACCCACCAGATGAAGAAAACTTACTTCTGCCAGCTGTGGAGTCTGCAAAGGTCTGCTCTAAACAAGGGAGGATTGAGGATTTCTCACAGCAGAGGCTGCAAGTGTTCTTTGTAGTGGGAACTGCCAGGGTCACTGTAAGCTTGCACTGTAGCCACAACTGTAAGCAGATGCATGGCCCCACAGCATTCAGCATCTGCCTTGCACCCCAGTGGTCTTGGGACAGGGAGGGAAGAAGGAATGGGACAAGACAGGGGGAAGAAAAAAAAAAAAAAGGCAACCAAACCACTAGAAATAGATTGCCCAGGAGGCCAATGAAATGTTGGAAAAGAGGGCCAGAATCTCATTCTTGCAGTCAGCACCAAGTCCAGCCTTTACTATTGTGCACAGATTTTTCTAAGTCTGCTTTTTACAGTGTAAGAAATAACCATGTAGCCATCAATAAGCTGCAGATTTCTGCTTACAAGAGACAGGTTAGAACTTAACCCCAGTCATACACACATAAACTGTGTCTCAGCTCTAACTTGCATTCAAATCAATGCTTTTTGTTATCATACTGTAAAGGCTTTCATAAACCTTGTTTGGATATTCTCCCCTCCTAACTTGCTCCCTTCTCCTCCAGTTGTTTGTGTACAAGCCTTCCTTCCTTCGTACAGAAGGATATATTTACAGAGGCCACGATAAACAAACTCCCTTTCGCTAAAACAAAACAAGAAAACCAAAAACATCAGAGGAGAGCGAAGTGGCTAGCCCCCGCCCGGCAGCATGGCAGCATCAGAAGGCACTGCTCCGGCCTGGGCGCAGGCTCCCCCCGCGGAGCCCCCACAGGCCTGCCAGCACGGCCCTGCAGGCCCCGCCAGCCTGCGCGCGCCTCCCTCTGCTCTCCTCTCTGTCACCCATTTTATGAACCTCACGGTTACACACAGCTCTGCGTCAACCACAGCATGTCACAGTGCCATCTGGGTGTATTTAACTAGAGATTCTTTTATAAGCAAATTAAAAGCTAAACATGTGGTGTTTTATTTACAGAAGAGCGACAGGCACAGTCACGGTCTCTCTGTGCAAGCCCAATGGTGCTGCCTGCTTCTCTCAGCTGTCTTGAAAGTGTCCTAGGAGGCATCTCCCCTTCAGTTTGGGATGACAGCCCCTTTCCCTCAGTAGCACCCCCCCCCCGCCCCGGAATTCAATTTCCTCTTCAGTATCTCATTTCTAAAGCATTATCAGCAGCTCTTATATACCCCAGTCAGCTGTGGAACAAAGACAAAATTTCAAAGTCCTCAATAAAAGACCCTAAATCACTGTGATGTTATGAACACAGTCAAGCAATTGTATTTAGACCGGCTAATTTTTTCCTACACCTTATTTCCTAAATGCCCAGAAAATCTGCAGCACATAATTTTTAAAGAATATTCATGAAAAGAACTTCAAGAAATGTAAATTATTGCTAACGAGGCAATCCCCATCTGTCTTCTTCATGTAAACAGCTTCATGTAACCAATGTTATTGAACCAGAACTACTCAAAATGGACATGTCTATTGACAGTAAACAAGCCTTTACCCATCTGAACATGACAACATGCACTTTATTATTCACACTCAGGAAAGCTGCCAGTTGTACTCCCTGTCCAGGAAGTCTGAATGTTTGCTTTTCTATCTCCATTTGCCAAATATAATTGGTTGCTATGTCAGTTTATTTTAAATCAGATCCCATAAAGAAAAGAGAAGTGGGGGAGGAGGGATGCTTTTAAATTCTCAGATTTTGGAACATTTTATCCTGCTAACTTGCAACACTGTCTGATAAGAAAAAAGCACACTTCCTAAGAGAATGAAGCAACTGATATTCCGGATAGCAGCTTTCAGTTTACATGGTCAGAGATAGGTTTAGCAGCCTCAGTAACTTATCAGACTTGTGCACGTCCTTTCCTAAATATAGCCAATTATTCCTGTTAAGACAGATATGAAAGTGACAGTTAATTCTGAAGGGTTTCTGCGTCCACGTACACTTCAAAATTTTTGCTCCTTCATAAGACACCCAGGTAAATTGGGTTAATTTTAGCAAATCTCTGCTACTTTCTGTTTGTTCTTGAGTCCTTTCCACTCAGAAATAACACTGCCATGGAAAGCTTTCAGCCACTTTTCAAGTCGTTTAACCAACTGGACAAAGGATCAAAAGTAGTGAGTCCCTTTGCAGAAAGGTAGGCTAAAATTCCTCCTCTAAAGTCATAATTATAGCTTCCCTTTTCTCCTTCCCTACTACCTGTGTATCTTAGGATGTCTGTACTCCATGTTGAATTGTTTCATTGAATCTAGAGTACTTTGAAGCACAATTTTGATGCTTTGGCAGAGATCCCTTATTTTTGCATCACTAAAAACAGCAAAAGCCCTACATGAAACAAAACCAAAACAACAACCTCTGCTTAATATTTTAAGATTAAATTCTACTTTTTTTTTTTTTAGTTCTTCTCTTCTATCAATTATTTGAGGTTTTAATGCTAACAGCCTATCAAACTAAACAAAGGAGCTCATTCACGTAAAGCTTTCTCTGTACTAGAATGAGTCTGCCAATAGAGCCAATACTGATAAAATTGCATCAGCAAACTTTCTAACTACTGGCAAAAAGGTGTCTTTTTGCTGTGTTGCATATAGCATCACATTAGAAAAATAGCTTACTTCACACACCCCAAGCTGACATTCTACACCAGCAGTAGCTTTTGTCCATGATCTGAGTATCCATCCCTAAAACACAATTTTAGAGTTAACTTGTATTTTCCAACTTTTGGGCTAAATCAATGGGCTATAAACTCAGTGTTACATAAAACAAAATATGAGATTTCAGAGCACAAGTCAACGATGGATGAATTCTCTAACGACAAAAGACAGCCACTCTGTAGATGATATTTAGATTACCTTTTTTCCTCCTTACTTTAATAAAGTCTGCAGCTGACTCTAAAATGTTTCCACTGCAGCTGGATTATCTTGTCTGTCACAGCAGTTGTCCTCTAAGAGGCCGTCCCTGCCAGAGCCTTCATTGCACTCTGCTGCAAGTTCTGCTTCGTAGATATAAGTTGTTATGCATGGAAAAATTATGGGCACAGAAACATAGGTCCACTTTCAAAATCTGACCCAGATAACTTCCTAGATATTTTTCTTATATCTTTTCTGTGATTCTCTGATCTGATGTGTTACAGTGTCCCCTTCCTTTCTTTTCTTCCAAGTTCTTTTTGTCTGGCCTTTGTCTTTAAGAGATGAAAATAAATGGAGAAAAAAGTCAGAGCAGCTGTCCTCTTCACTACTCATACATGGTAACTACGACTGATGTACTTTGTTAATGTAATTCTTTTAATGGGATTGGTCCAAGTCTTGCTGAGGCTGAAGGATTTATCATGTTGGCTTCCAAGTGTTCCTTTATTACTGACACACAACATGTGGCTATAGATGGTCATGTATATGAACTGAATTTCAACTTTCACAAATGCAGGACCAACAATATTAATTTAACAATTGTTTTAATGTTTCTGTTAATAAAGGCTGCTTATTTGGAAGTTACCTTCTATTTACCTATTGAAATTACACTTACATTACTTCCATAATGCTTTATTAGTAATATGAAGCAGAATTATGCTGCTTATGTATAGGACCCCTACATTTAAAGCTTCCATATTTGCTCTGAATTCTAAACAAGCTTCATACACAGCCTATGCATTAAGTATTAAAGTGCTTATACGAAGCTGCTGTACTGCCACTTGGGAAAAAAAGTATTTTTGTTCCATCTTAACATAAGCTCCTAGGTTATAATATCTAAAGTAGCTCTGACCTGACAGGGACAGATTGTCTCTCCTACATGGCTTCCATGAGGTTTTAGATGCTATAAAACAAAAACAAAAAACCCACCCTGTAATGCGCTATGGGAAAATTCAAGGGCTCCAGAGCTGCATAGGTTTGGAGTAATTAGCTTCACATTCTCCCCACCTCCCAGAGATCTTGGCAGGGTCTTGCAAGGTCAAAAGTAGAAGCAGCTGGAGTCCAGCATGCTGCAGGGATCCTGAAATACCCAGTAATCCACAAGCAGCCAAGGTCACATGCTCCAAATCAAGGCCTTATCAACGTCCACTCTTTGTCCATTCCAAACTGCAGACTACATGCAGCAGAAAGCTCCCTAAACAAACTCTGCTTCCTACAGTGTTATATGTCTGCTAACTTATTTTAGTATGGAAAAAAAGTGTGAGAAGGAGATACTGAAAAATTATCTATGCATTAAGACTGGACCAATTCACGCACATTCCTGGTTATTTGCATGGGCTCAATTAAACGAGATTACACATGAGTTCTACCATCTAGTCCAATAGTTGAAGAATGAAGAGATAAATAGTAGAGGCAAAATTTCAGTATGATCAACTTTTTCAAATTTAGTTATATTCAGAAAATGTCAGTGCAAGTAAGGCATTCTCTTAGCCATTTGGCCTGCTTGAACTGATCACATCATATCCCAAGTCGCATAAGCCTAATTTAGTAAGTTAAAAAAAAAAAGAAAAAGAAAAAAAAAGAAAAATTAAAGAAGAGTAGTATGTGAACCAAAATGGATCCATTAACTGACACGTTAACTGAATTTGAAACAGAGATGCTATTAATGATAATGCAACATGCCAGGAAAATTCAGTTTTACTCTCAGTTGAGTTTTGAAGAGTCGTGTTTAAAATTATTTTAGCAAATTTTAAATCACACACATAAGGCATAACACCTCCCTTTAGGGAAGGGCAGGTATCAATCTGCTCATGAATACCAACAGGCTCATGTGAGGAGTTGCTGGAAAACACTATTAAGAACAGAGAGCAAGAAACAAGGGCAGGATGGCTATTGATAGCTCCCCTTCCCTTTCCTCCCTCTGTGCAAGGACACAGACCACACTGCATTTCCTGCTGCACAATCTACACTGAGGTCTGTAAGAGCCCTTACACTTACCTGTGTGAGAGTAGATAAACCACAGTGCTCCTGTTAGCAGGGCTCCAATTACAAATGCTGCAAAGGCAATGCCCACAACAGTCAGAGTGTCCAGTCCATAGAACACAGCTAAAAGGTAAACATACACAATAAGAGCTCTTCATTGTCAGTGACAAAGTGTTCTACAACAATTACACTTTCATGGAAAAGTGTTGTGTGTTTTTTTTTTGTTGTTTTGTGTTAAGTTAATAGTTAATTAAGCACCACTTTAAGGAAAAGATTAGCAGACTTTCATCAAGGAAATAAAAATGCTTTCAGAGACTGGTTTCAGTCCAACCAACTGTTCCACATCACAAAGCAAAACCCGAGCTCTGCACACCCAAATCTGGAAAACATTGCAAAAATTAAGCATTTTCAGTTGGCCCTTAATAACTTGCATTCAGTTAAATATCCATTCATCTTAAAGATGTGTTTTTAAAAAGACGGAGATTTTTGTCAAGAGATGCTTTTCATTTAAATGCCTTAACATTCAAGCAAACTTTCCCCTACATCTCCTGCACGTTCAGTCTGAAATCTAGGTGGAGAACGGAACTGCTGTTAAGAGAAAAACGATGCCAGCAAACAGTCAGCGAAAACATAAATAGAAACAATTGTTTTCCACATTTGGCAATCTTTTCAATAACTGAAATTAATTCCAGAACACAAAAATAGAACCACACACACAAAATCACTTTCTAGGGGAGAGGCCCTTCTGCACTACCATTTCAAGGGTAACAGCATCTGGTTCCTGGATGCATTGCCCCAAAAGTTAACCATCCAAAGAGAGAAACTTCCAGCTTTTCTGTTTTCCTTTTTCATCATTAGAAGCATTTCAAAAATCACTCTTTCATCAATCATTTGGGGGAAAACTCTTCTTAGAAAATTGAATTCTAGTTTCAGTATTTTTAATATCTCCCAGTACACAAAATGGCTTAGGCCAGCAAATAACATTTTACTGACTAAACTGGCTGGGAAATGAGATGACTGGATCTTCTCAATAGTATCCTTCAGTAGAATTCCAGTTCTCAAAACACAATCAACATTCTCACTTTAGAAGTAATTACACATGTTCCTGCATTCAACAGATATCCCTGTAGACATCTCCCAGCCCACCAGCTCCTGAGATCCTCAGGGCCTTTCCCCTTTTAAAAATATCCTCTCCAGCAGTTCCTGTTGGCAAGGGCCTTCAGGACCCAGACTGGGTGCCTGTGACCAAGTCTGCGTGTGCAAAAACAGATGGACTGTGACTTGAGATTTTTCTCCCATTTCTTATGTGGGACTAATTCTTGTTCCTTTGGTCATGCTTGGTCATTCTAAATGCAAAGCAGAAAAGAATCTCCTAAACTCAGTTTTGTTTTGTTTTTTTTTCCACAACATACCAGCCTAATATCCTCTCCTCTGAGAAGGCTTACTGAAGAGGAGAAAGTCAACTGGAGGCTAAAGCATCAGAAGCATAATTTTTCATTCCCTTTGTTATTTTGAGCAAATTCAGTCCCAAAGTCATAAGGTCAGGAATAGAGGAAAAAACCTTCTTTGCACTTCCTCTTCTAATTTTCCTTTTTCTCCATTCATTCTTGGTTTTCGCTACAAATCACCATCACTCTCCTGTTTATTGTTGCCTTCTAGTGCTGCTTCTCTTCTTTTCTCCCCCTCCAGGGTCAGTCACTGATGACCCCGGTTAAAAATAAAATTAACTTTGTCAAGACAACAGAAGAAAAAACCCACCACTACCACCAAAAAAAAACACAAATTAATCCACATCAATTCAGTGCTCTCATCTGCAGCATGACCAGCGTGCTGGTGCCAGAGTAACTGAGGATGTGACTAGCTGCAGTGCAGGATATGTGTAAGGCTTAGAATAGGATACAGGAGCTCCTTAAGATGGCATTGCTGCTGCAAACCTTATACTGGGAAGTGGTGGCCTTGGCAGAGGAAGGGGAAATAACTTACATCCATTAGCACTCACACTGAGATTATCAGCGGTATTTTCCCAAGTTCAGTTTTCACATACACGTATGATCACAGCTCTTCTCTTTAAAGGTCAATGGGAACGTCTCTAGCAGCACTAATCAGAACTTTCAGAATTTAACACACACACTCACTATAATTCAGAAAGCTTGAAGATAATTTTCTTCACTTACTTAATACTAAAGTTAGGGTTTAAAAGTTACTTACGTGACTGTCTCACGTTTGACTTTGGAAGGGAAGGATCTGTTTTAAAACAAAAAAGAATTAATCAGAATTCCACAAAGAACCTACAAACTATGCAAGAAACCTTCAGGATCTGATCTGGCAGAAAGACATGAATTGTAATCCTTGAAAACCAGGAACTTCAGGAAAAACAGTTCATATTCAGTAATCTTGCTCAGCTTAGAAAAAGTCCATTCATATATTGATCATTCCTCAGAGGAACATATCTACAGTATAAGTTCATGCATCATGTATTTTGCTGGCAAGTGCATTGCAGCCTTCCACACCCAGATATCACCAGTTCTGACCTGCAATAGCTCTTGTAATCCATACAAGGAGCTCTTTAAGGGCACAGATAGCCAGAGTTATTTCAAGGTGACTACATTCATCTGACTACTCACCAATCACAAACATGATACCAGCATGCTAAAACACCAAACAAAAACACAAAGCAAAACAAAACCTCAAAAATATGGCTATCAACTCTAAAGAAAGGTCAGAATTATGGCACAATACATGCTGCTTTGTCCAAATTACATGAGTATATATTGATTCATGCATTTTCCTACATCCTAATTGGTATTCTGCTTTGGATGTTGGCTTTTTATTTTGTTCTGTTTTTAAAAATATATATATAGGAAATCAAAGATCATCTATTACACCAAGCTTATTTTTCTTGGCATTATCATCATCACTATCAGCATGTAGCAGAAAGTAAATACGTGTCAAGAATTGAAGAATTTTCCCTTCTTTTGCTTAACTGTTCCTCTTATCTTTCTCCAAGAATGCCACCTCAAGCAGAAAAGCTAGAGATTCTGGCTTCAGACCCAACGCCCTGTTTGGTTAGCTGGAGTTTACTTATGTGCTGCCCAGTAACCTAGGGATCTTGTTTAAATTCTGGCATATTTGAGTATGTTCACTACAATAGCTGTAAAAGACTTGATAAGACAGTATCCCAATACTTGTTTTTGTATCTTTAGGGACTGGAAAAAAAAAGTTTGGGAAAAAACAAGTTTGTTTGCAGTGCAAACACAGTGGTACTAAAGTACTGAAAACAAGTATGTTATTTAGAGTATTCTTAAACCAAGACTGTGCTTCTCACTTCTAAAACTCTTGTGGGAGCACTAAACTGCCATCTGTATCCTGTATGATCATTATACTCTCAGACAGGTGCCTACAATATCCAAAAAAGCACTTTATTCTTAAACTGCATTACTGTCAGTTACTCTAACACCTAATTATCTCCTCCAGATCACTCTTGGCAGGATAGTAGGAAACAGGTGGAACAGCACTAGGAAACAGGTGAGAACAGAGGGTTTTGCGTGTACTTGTGCGCATGTGCACACAATACACTGGAAAGGCATCAAGCACACATAACAGCAAGAGTATAACTGAAGGTAAGAGTTGTTAGGAAGGCTGGACTGAAACAAGGGAACATTAAACAGTACAAACATGGGTAAAGGCACCAACAGATTGTCCAAATGCTCTACTAGCATATCCCAAGTGCCAGCAACATCGCTTCTGAGATGAGGGGAGAGAGAATTTTCCGTGCTTATTCTGTCACTGGCCTCTGTACAGAGAATATAAGTCTGCTAATTAATGATAGGCTCTGTAGCCCGTTATAAATTCTCCCCACTGATTCAGTTCTTCTTTTAATGTGGGTGACTCTGAACAACACAGGAACAGTAGGAATCCTTGAAGTCCAGGGAAAGCATCTAACTTAAAAATGGCAGCAGCTGGCCTTTAAAAATTATCATGATGCTTTAAGCTTTTTCAGGACAGAGTAACCCATTAGCTGCTCAACTTGACCTCCTTTCTATGACTTGTCCCCTTTGCTGAAATAATGATGCTTGCCAAAAATTCAAAAACTGAAATTAGTAGACTATTTCAACAGAAGAGCAAATATTTCCTAGCATTTAAAAGGCTAGCTATATGCCTTTCACTGACTTGGAGCTGGGGCGTTAAAATGCCACAGTGCATAGGAAAAGTGCATGACATGAAGCTTTTATACACTTCCATTGGGATCTATTGCAATAATGTTAGTAACTGAGCTCATATAAAACTAACAAAATTAGTACGGAAGGAAGAATTAGTCTCATATAGATTCATATAATCACATGCAATTACATTATAATTCATGTAATACTTCATATAATCTCATATAATCACAGTTGGGATTTCTTCTAGAGTTGATGACAAGTCATAAGCTTATGTCAGAAGAAAAGATCACACCATTGCAATGATCATGTTAAGACTTTTTAAATTTCAAGCACATGACTTTGGCTTACAGAGCAGCTCCAATAGCAGTAACTCAAATAATATGACTTACAACAATGGAAGAAAATGATAAACACAACCTCTGAAATGTAAATTCTCCTGTTCAGTAATGCAATATGATTTCTTCTTCAAATCTTAGGTTCATGGACAACAATGGCATTTAGCTTTTAGAAAGGGGTCATTTGATTCACTGCTGAATAACTGCATACCAACAAAGCTACGTTGTTAATGTGCCACTTCATATTATGTCTGAAAGCTGTGATATGCTGGTGGAGATTTCCATCAAACATCCCACAATTAGACCAAATCACCCACAATGCAACAAAATACTCTATCACACTGTTGTCTTGTAACTGATCTTTATAAATTTAGCTCGTCTTTGCACACTAAGACCTTGTGCCTCTCACAAAGACAACATTCTGAGTGCAGTCCTAGATGGGAGCTGCACACAATGCTCTACACATCAGAAGGGCAAGAGAGCTCAGAGTATAAGTCTGTTTATTGAAAGATGAACTTCAGTTGCAGGATTTACTCATTCCCAATAGAATAGCAAATGAGAAAGTGGGAGTTCTATTAAAAAGAAAGCACAGAATCAGGCCCCAAATACAGTTTTAGTTGTATCAGACAGATCAAATACTTACTTTAATTCGTATTGGATTTGATCTGTATTAACAAGAAATTTGTAAAGCAAATAATACACACTTTTGCAGAATTAAACAGAAACAGTTGTTGCTTATGTCCCCTAGCAATGCTGTATGGTACTATAAATTGTTTGAAGACTAAAAAGCATGCACTGTACAACTGAGTTTAAAGGATTTCTCATGCCCATCCATTGATGTTCCCTGAAAAGCATTCCAAAATTTCAAGCAGCCTTTGTACACAAATTTAAGATTATGATGTGCATGTGAAACCACTGAAGCTTCTAATTAAACTGCCATGCTAATACAAAAGGAAAAGATAATGCACACACACTTTCTACTTTAACGGATGCATCAAAACATGACTGATGCTGTTATCAGAGGGATTCACCAAGAAGAACTTTCAAACTACATGAAACTGTGGAAATAGTTCTCAGTTCCCATCACTCAATAAACACACAGGGCATATCTTAAGTTGGAGCATATTCTCATCATGCCATTTTCTTCAATGTAGGACTAGGACAACTAGCAGGACTACCCCAGAGGTTCAAAATTGCCTTTAAATAGATTTAGCTACCACTAATGTGAATTAGAGAACTACTCTATTAGACATGGGTGCAGAAATGAGCATATTTCACTTACATTTGCTATCTTTCAAATGAAAGCAAATCTTAATAGTAAGGTACTAAAAACACACTCTTTGTTTTTAATGCCAAAAATATGTATCATACTAGAGACCCATGCTGCTTGGGGCTATGTAGGTTTAAGATGAGAAAATTATCTTTCACCATCTCCTTATACCTGTATGAGACATTAAAGATAAGCAATAGCACATTGTTACATTGACTGAACTAAAAACAGTAATAAAATTACTCTGCAAAAGATGTGAATAAGGTGTTTATTAAAAACCTCCACAGAAATAAATGTCCTACACTGTAGCAAACAGGAGTTGCATAAAAGCTCATCTTTTTTCTTAGTAGCCTAACAATCTAATGAGTTTCTTTCTGGTGGCCATTGCTTTGCTTTACAAACTTACTGGGCTTTAGCATTCTCAATACTTTGTAATTCTATTGCTGTCATTCCTAAATAAATATTTACAACCACAATATAGAAGTGATATAGCAGGGAACAGAGCACTGTCTTTGATCTCTGGGCAACAAGAAGCTGCTGGAAGTAGCAGTGCTATAATTATGCTTATGAAACCCGTATTTGTTGCACAGTACGGTATTCCTTTCTTAATGCCTTGCAAAACCACATTTCCAGGGATCAATAAAGCCCATTAAAAAATGGCAACAAACTACCATGATGACTGCTGCCAGGGACAAGCCTAAACAAATAACATCTTACAAACACAGTATTACCACGATTTTACACGATGACACATACTTGGAGTACACTTGTTTTACCCCATTTTAAGTCGCTATATGTACACAATATAATATATATAGCTTTATTAAACAAGTCAAGCCCATTTTCATACCTTCTGGTTTTCCTTCATGAGTTACTACAACAAGGGGCTTGGTGAAGGTTTTTTTGTTGTGCATCATGGCCAAGATCATATCCACATTCAGAGAGGTGCAAGCTTCATCAGGAGGAATACACTGCAGGTGGAAAGAACAGCAAGTGAGGTCGGAGTTACTCAAAATAAAACACCTGCAGTGTCTGCCAGCATAGCTCTGCCAGCTGCACAGTTGTCTCACTATCAGTTTTATCAAAATTGCTTACCACAAAAAAAAAAACAAAAACAAAAAAAAAAAAAACAGGAGTACCTCCAAACAACACACGTAATGTACTGGCAAAGGTAACTCTTAGCTGTGCTTCAGGATGCAACCTTTGCCTTCATTAAGGATCCTCTAACCTTTATGAGAGTGTTAGTATAGAGCTTAAATTGTAGTAATTACTTTACTGCAGAATAACAAAACAGTCGCTAGTTTTTAAAAACCCAGTGGCCAGTATTGTAGCCGCAAGTACATGCTGATCAGTATGACAAGTCGTCTTCAAAAAAAAAAAAAAAAAACACACTTTGAGGGCCACTTACAGAAGTCACCAAAAGTAATAATAAATTCAAAATTCTTACAATATATTCTCTGGCAATGAATTTAAGCCATTTTCATTAGTCATAAAGGAAAATTTGGTGATTGTCTTTTGTAACAATCAGATAGAAATTATGAATTTTATTTAGAAACATCAGAGCACTTCAGGACTGTTTGCTGTAAAAACACACGAGATGATATGGTACCAAAGTGTAGCAAACATGCCAGCATTTACTTATTTTCTACCCAAGTTCTAGTGAGACATGCTAATCTCAATTCCTAAAAGAAGGGTCAAACACACTTGCAATATTATCCAGTATTATGCATGTCTTTGGAAGTTAAAACTAACATTATTTGTAATACTGTTATGTGATATTGATAGCAAAGATATATCTGAACCATGTGCATAATGAAAAGCAATTTCTATTTATCCCATACAATAAGATTTAAATAGAAATAGTAAATGTTGCAGTCAAAATGCATAGCATCATGACTCTTATCCATTGAAATCTTGTGTCTAGATCTATCATATTCATTACATCAATCCAACAGCAAAACATTTAGTCATTTCAGATTTTAAAAATAAATCTTATTTTCTCTTAAATCAGAAATTTAGACTTTAAAAAATTACTGACCTTAGGCAGTCCTTCAGTATCTTTGTCTTTATTTGTACACAAAGTCAACTCACAATGAAGAAAGAGCAATGAGATGTTGAATATTGGTTTAAACACAAAGCTAAATCTTTTTTTGTCCTTCTGTGCATGTGCTATTGGGAAGTTCACCTTCTCAGTACTGTAGAATTTAACAGATTCATCCTTAGGACAAATATTTTCTATAATGGTGTAATCAGACATTCTATCTGGATTTGAAAATGGGGAAACAAAGCATGTTTGAATGGCAAAGCCCAAGGATCTGTCAGCTTTGGTCACAGACACCTGCATTAAAAAGAAAAAAAACATAGTAAGATCTCAGAAATGACATTTTTAGTTCAAGTTTCATTCACATTTTCAACATTTATTTAAAGCAGTGATCCATTGACACTTCCATGTTGAACTGTTTTGAAGGCTAAATGTTAAGGGCAGGCTGTCAGACAGAGAAAATCTATGGTTTCAGAAGTAGCAGCAGCTTAATGGCATAAACATGCAAAATACAGCAATCCCTTATCTTTTCAAAATCATATGAAAAATCCAGACTAGATATGTAATTAATGAAAGCAACTACTGAGATGGAGCTGCTTCCCTTACAGCCAAACAGCTCATGAGATTTCTATGAAAGGTGATTTCTAAATCCATGTCTATTTGAAACTTTAACAAAAAATAAAAAAAATTAAAAAGGAAATGAAAAAAAGCAATACACAACAGAGAAATCACCCCCAGCCAAGAGTGGAATGCAGAGGCAGAGTGGAGGTCATGGTCTGATGTGTGGGTGGCATTCCTGGACTGGGGGTGGGGGAGAAGTCTACTAAAAAGCCCTAATTTTTTATGAAATTTGAGTCTGAAATTCATATTCAAAAAATGAAAAATAACTAAGACTGCAAACTTGCAGGGCACTAATGTTGTTCACCTGAATTTGAAGACAGACAATAAATGCTACAGAATAATTATGAAAAAAATGGAATTTGTAACAAATGAAGCATGCTACTTCTAATAAATAACAGGAATGCTATGCCTAACCATTAACACTACGTGATGAAAACAGTTCCACAAGAAATAATTTTCTGCTTAGAAAGAAGAAACATGCCTTAAGTGTGTACCTAATCTTTACGTGCTGCATGTATATTTAAGTGAAAGCCTGCCTAATTTTCCTGTGGTCTATACAGAAAAATGTTTGGATGCTCTGAGTTCTGCAGTGAATAATGGCATTTCTCATTTTTCTCTATGTGAGCAGTAATCAAATTAAAGATGAAAGGATGGGCTGAAACATCTAAGCAAGAGATACCATCTTATAAAAAGAACAAACAGGGGCGAATAAAAATGAAGCCACTGATATTGATAGGTAAACAAGCTGACTGTGTAAACTAGTTTAAAACAGAGATTATGACAAGGACAAGTATACTACAGCATCATGAAACTATCATGTAAACAAAAGGATGAATGATATCTCGAGGAAACAAAAAGAACTATAGCGAAGGTGAGACCAGAATTATGGTAAGAATATGAAAGCCAGGAATGAGGAAAAAAAGAGCCAAAATATAAAATACTGAACACATTTTTTAGCAGAGAAGGAAAAGGCAGATAGAGTTCTTACAGATTATGACCTAAGTAATTTACTGATCAAAATTTATATTTATATATATATATATACACACACACACATGTATATATAATATATATATATTAGCCACAAAAGGAAAACAAACAAATGCAAAAAAAATCTGTCAGATAAAAATGAAATCACAGAAGTCCAAAACTGATATAGATTTTCCACTGTGCAAGAAAAAGAAACAGAAAAAAAAAAAAAGGCCTGTGCCAGGACAGGTGAAGAAATCAGAACACTTGTTTGAATTAGCAGCTCCAGAATCAGACCAATCCAGAGAGCTAGGAGCCAAAGGAATTATTCTGAGATTGCCTGAAGGAAGCAGCAGGTTTTATCCAAATGAAAAAAAAATGTGTCTTTTATAAACATTCTTGAATGATGGTGACATACTTTCTTTTTGCTTCAACTGTCTTAAGTACTTTTCACTATAGCATTGTTTAAAGTCTTTTAGGCAGAAAACAAACAAAAGTGTTAGAGATAAGTAGATCTGTTTAGATCTGTTCACTGATGTAATGGGTTTAATTTTAGCTCTGAGGATATGGCAAAGCTCCTGTGGTACTCTTATCATTGTTTAGTCAGTATTTTAGTCTCAAAAAAGCAAGAGAAAATGAACAAAAAACAAAACCAAGGACCTTCACAGATTATCTGCTATCTAACAGCCCTGAAATGAATGCAATAATTTTTAAAGTAAGGAAGTAGAAAAGGCTATAGTAGCAGATCCTATAGTGTAGCAGGAGCAGGGGAAAAACAAAAACCTGGAGCTCTGGCACCACTTTCGTGCTTCTGTTTCCATCACACAGTGTCTTCGTGCTGTATAATACTACAAAGACCAAGAGAAACTCCTTTAAAATTACTATACACAATAAATTTTCAAGATGAATCTTTAGTCTTTTATTCTCCAAAGAAGTGGAAACCTCTTCACTAGAGAGAGAATGAGAAAGTGTCACAACACACTGAAACAGCAATGAAAACTGTTCTAATGTCAAACAAGCCACTAAGCGCATGGCTGCTGACTTTGCTGGGCTTATTTACCTTCTACCCTTAGATCTCGCGTGATGAGCACAAGACCTGTAACTGGAGTTTGTAAGTGGATCAGAGAGAGAACAGAATCTGTATTAACTTTACAACCTAAGAACACTACCGTGTGAAAGACAGACACTTGTAACCATTTTTTCATGCCTACATTGTTCAGATGAGGTTCAGCTGTATTACCCAATAACATGAACCCTGACGTCTTCACCAGAAAATGACAGTTCAGAGCAAGAACTCAGAGACCACCGTAAGTTCTGCACAGTAAAGCAGATATAATAAGAATGACTTATCTACCTTGTACTGAAGTTCATCCATTCTGCAGGAATCCTTTGATTTTGACCAAAAGCATTGTCCCGCTTCTTAACCCACATTTTGTCTTCTCCATAGCCCCAAAACCTCATACCTGTCTGTTTAAAGCAACTGCATAAGGAGGCCTTTCTACCGACAAGCATAAATTTGGCTCAGTTGCATGACCTTGTTTTTTGGCTAGTTTGAAAGCCTTTATCATTTGTTACCTCTACGTATATTGGCCCATTCTCAGCAACAGAGAAGAGTCCTTGGGACGGAGCAAGGAACAGATCTGTTTTGTACAGCTCCATGTTGAAGGTCACATTGGTGACATGTGGTTCAGGAGGCCAGAACATGGCAGGATTAAAAAAATTCTTCTCTGGCTGGTGCAGTGTGCAATTAAACTGAAAAATAAATAAATAAATAAATACGCCAGTACAAATACATCCTGAGTCAGGGATGGTAGCTAGATAAGGACAAGTTTGGAGTGTATAATATTGGCCCACCCACATTCCTTCCATTTAGTGCCACTCTGCAGCAGGGTTACAAGAAACGGAAGTGGGAGGAAAAGTGGTAAAAGACAAATTAATTGCTGTTATTATTAATGCAATTTTTGTGAGCTGCCTATTACAACAGGTTTCTCCTCTATTGTCAGGTACAAAACCGAGAGTAACATACCGCTATTTCAGGCCAGCTTGAGAAAGTAACATCTCCCTCATCAGCATCCCCTGGAAATCCATTATCACCTGATTCCATGTCATCATCATCAAAGCCGCTGCTTTCAGCTGGTGATGACAGCTGAATGACAATCTGCACAGAAGGTATTGCAAATGCATAAAATTAGATGATAACTGAGCACTCTGTGGTTATTATTTTCTTCTCTCTTCAGAGCAATGTGAAGGCCAAAAGAAGCGCACCAGCTAATCAGATGGTGAAAGAACATCTTAAATGCTTGGCACAAAAGCTGTTTCAGATACGTAGGTTACGTTTTGTGAACACCCTTTAGTTTGTTTCCAGAATTCAGAAACAGAAAAAACAATAAAAATGCTAGTCTGGGTGTTGGTATCTAAATGAGCATTCCAGCATTTCCATTTTGTTTCTGGTATTTGTATAACCAACACTGATTTTAAAAATGGCTTTCTAAAGTGATTTTTCACGATTTACAGTTTTCCTTAATGCACTCACGGAATATCATTGAAAGTATTAGGGTCATTAAGGATTTTTTCTTCTGTCATTTCCATTTATATTTTTAGAGATGTAGACCCCAAAACATGTCTCTTTCTTCATTTTTCCCTTTTTTTCCTCGGAATTTCTACTTAACATCCCCTCGTTTTTCTTCCTCCTTTCCACACTTCTCCATTTCTTCACTTGACAGTTCCTTTTATCTCTTAGCTATCTATGTCCTGCAGTTCCTCAGCTAGACCCCTCCCTTGTAAGACTTTCATATTTGTTTTCTTGAACATAAAGCAAACAGTAAGAAGTGACATATACTCTCTTTGAGACTCCATTCATACTATCCATACATGATTCTCAGTTTAAGTGAGTAACCAGACTCGTAAAGACATGGTGGAGAAAGGAGAGAAGCAATAGCAAATACCCATTTTGGTTTCGACCATAATAGAACATAATACAGGGACAATGACAGTATTTAGCTCCAGACATGTGCTATTCTGTAGTTTGGAGATGTTTCTATCCACAGCCTGGGTTTGAGATTGTTTCTAAAGTTAGGTGCTACAGACTTGCCAATACAGAACAGTTTTAGCCAGGCAAGGTCAGATGAAATTGCCTTAGCTGTGTTTGGGTTGGACCACAGGCCTTCCATCATTTGCCAAGGTTATGTACTGGAAAGCTCAGCAAAAGAAACCTGTCATTACTTTCCAACCCAGATTAGTCACAATGTATTTAAGGTCATAAGCTGAGCCAGTGTGGAAGCAGTCTCTAGAACCTATGCAGGCTTCTTAACATCATCACTCACATAAAAGTACTCAGATTCCCTTCATCACATACATCCACTGATAGCAAATATGAATCAAAAATACAAGAGAAGCATGCACAGATAATCTCTTTTCCTCATTTTTTGAAAGACTTTCACCCACTAATCAGAAAGAAAAAAATCACCTTAAATAATTCAGCATGTGAATTAAATGGTATTCCTCTCTGCAATCACAGAACTTCATTCCTATCCCTCCTTATAGCTATGTAGTATTGCTTATGTGTGGGCACATTAAAGCTGCACAGGGAAAGCACGTGCAAACTCTCTGAGGCTGGTACAGATGGTCCCCAAACTTCAGCCCTGTAGTTTTGTAAAAGCACATAACTTCAACTCGTCGTTTTCCCTTTGGGATACTATCTGACCACAGCGGTACACTGAATGTATGGCCTTCATACATCCTTGAATACAGGGACTGTAGCTGCAACTAGGTTTGAGTTCTACAGGAAAAATATGAGGATTCCTCCTTTCTGCTAAGTCTAAAGCTAACTACAATGGCTTCCTTGTACCACTATGACGTGCAGCAGAGAAGACGGCTCCTCTTTCTAAAATACTCACAGAGTTAAAATAAACAATCTTGTCCAAGATATATGCTGTCCGTGTCCCGCATTTATTCGGTAAAGACTCCAAAATGAAATGGGTACCATTCATCCTGGCCTTGCAAGAATGATCCAGCAGTGAGAGCTCTGTCCTTGTGTAGCCGCTAGCCTAAAACAAAGATGCTTTGTAAATGGCTGAAACCTCTGCTGAAATACAATTGTGTTAGACTCTTGCTTAAAGTGCAGCTCAGAATACGGTTCATGACCACTGATAAGAGGAAGTGAAGTTCATTGTACTGACATCCAGGGAAGGTCAATCTCAAAATGCTGTTATACATGACAGACAGGGAATGAACGTAACATGGAACAAAGGAAACAACAGGTTCATTATTAATCTGCTGACACAAACTCTGTTTGGTCTAAAATGAGCTAAAAATGCTTTAGTCTGTATCAGGCTCTTTTCCACAATGCAAATGGGCACAAGCAACCTTTCAGCTGCTAAATGGTCAAGACAGAATAAAATACCACATAATGGGGAACAGTGGACTACACAGTTTCACCCTCTAACTTTCCATCCCCTTAGCTGCTGCTTCACAGACCTATTCAGGTCTTATACAGCTATCAAAAGCAGCTTCTTTGTATTTTGGAGATTAAAAATTCTGACTGATGGTTGAATACAGTAGTTTTTGACAGAATCAACTTGGCAAATCTTTAACCAGAAATCCCTCTACAAACTACTGTATTGCTGTGAAGAGGAAACAAGACCCAGCATTATGGCAAAGGATATCCACAGTATAGTTTCCTCAAACAATTTTTTTTCAGGAGGTGAGGGTGGTAATATTCCTAGAATATTTATTTTTAAAATCAAAATACAAACAAAATGGCCTGCCCAAAATAGTTTGCCCAAATTTGACACTATGAGATCACACATACCTGTAGAGAGTCTTTTTCTACAGCCACTGTCATGACTTTGTCATCACACTTTATTGACAGGGCTACATCAGCACTGCCCTGAACCTCTTCAGGTTCTTTGTGCTTTGGGAGGGAATGCTCGAAGTCATGGTTTATTAATGTGTCCACTGAATCCCTGGATGGGAAAATTCCTTCTCCCACTGTGTCATGCCTCCCTCTGTTAATGTGAAAAGGAAAAGTCAGGCCATCATTTAATGCAGGATTCTTTGGGGCAGGCAGCAGTTCTGTCAGCTCTGGAGGAAGAGAATGGTCTTCTTCATCATTCATCTCTTCTAAAAGAAAAAAAAAAAAAAGTAAATCAGGTTAGTAAATATTTTTTTCACAGAAGAATTCATAACTGAGTAATTTTCATGCCAAAAAAAATATTATCCAGAAAGGAAGCCCCTGAAAGACATCCGAAGTAGCATCTTTCTACTTTACAGGTAACCAGCCACAATTCCTCTGCTAAGGGTTTAGTTGCTACTGAGGCATTTAATCTTGGTATATTTAATCCCTTCTAGAAATACGCCTCACTAAGAGTTAACAACGGACTTTGAGGAGTGGGCGTCACTGTATACGAAAGGCAACCACAAACATAAAGGAAACACCATAGCCCAGAAATACACTATTTTAATGCTGTTGAAATATCATCTGTTCAAATCACTGACTGAAATTCTTCTATTACCTGATGGCACAACTTCCACTGTTGTGGAAGTACTTATATAACCAAAGTGAAGTTAAATGAGAGTTAACTTTATGATGAGTAAATGAGGACACTATGTATCTCCTGGCTTATAGGCAGTACTGCTCAGGACCAAAATCTCAACATCTGACCCAAGAAGATAATTATCTGGACACCATGAGAGTGCAGCTGATAAAATCTGTGTAAATATAAGTGTTTATCAAAACAACTAAACAAAATTTATAGGGACTTAAATTCAGAACTAGTGCAAAAGCAGATGCAAATCTACTACCTTCGATGGACCAGGATATATTTGCATCAGCAATGACTTTGGCCAAGTAAATTTTTTTAATGGTTGTATTTATTCCATTTGCTCATACTTTTCTGATAAGCCAGTTTTGTCTGTAAACAATTTAAAAGTTCATTTAACTGTCTCAAGGAAACATGTTCATATTTTTGATAAAAATCAAAACTGAATTTATTAACTAACAAAATATCCAGTCACTAAAGTCCTCTCATTCCAGCAAGCACTGATCATGGTCAAGCTTCTGAATTGAACAAACTATAAGCATTTAATTCCACCAACACTTCAGGACATAATACAATTTCCCTGGAATTTTCTGATCAAGAAGCCACAGATTTTTTGTTGTTGTTTTTAAACCAGCAGTTAGATGTATGCCCAGTACAATTAATAATGAGCGGTGAAGGGAGTACAACAGCCAACAACAAAGCTTTAAGACTGAGAAAGGAGATTTCAAAGCATCATACACCTGGCAATACAGCAAATGTTTTTTTTCTATATAATAAAAGTCCATCCTTAAGCTTACCTGTATCTTCAAGTTGCAGGTGAAATCTGTTAGCAACAGGGGCTTTTGTGTAGGAAGTAACTGGACTATATTTATGCTCGTAAGCCCACTTGATCAAACTCTCATGAGATGAAGGAATATCAGGTATTACTGATTTACTCATAATCATGGATCGTTCTGTTTCCTTTCCAAAACCAATACTGTTTGATGTCTGCAAACAAAGAAAAACATGGCTCATGATCTACCATTTAAGGATACTTGACATGAAATATCGACACTGATTTCACATTTTGGTGAGAAATTTTACTTTATCAATTAACAGAGCAGTTTGCAAATGGAGATCACCTGGGAAATAAAATAAATCGCCATCTTAAACACAGAACTGCTGTACACCCAGAGAAAAGCTCTGCCTTCCTCCCAGCCTCTGACTGGTTCAGGCTGTATTGGAGTAAAGCCAATCAAGTTGGTCAGATGTAGTTAATCCCTAAACAAGAGGGGTGTATTTATAGCCATTTGTTTAATGCTGCATTTTCTTCAAAACTGAGAAATGCTGAACAGTGAGGTGAGAATATGCACCTTTATGACAGACCAAACTAATTAAAAGACAACATATACTTTCTATACCCAAATAAAATTTAAAATTTAATGAGCTACAATATAAGTTTTACACAACTACATTGCTACAGCAAACCCACAGAAATACACTTGCCAGCCTCTTAGTTGTACTGGTAATTACAAATAATGGCCATGGAATACAGACGAGTGCCACAGTAATTTAGCTTTCATTTTACTGTAAAAGTGTGGCAAAATTTCAAATTTTCTTGTCCAAAGAGGCAAGTCAAGAGGATACAACAAGCATCTCTAGCTGTCAGGGGCAGATAGAAAATATTCACTGATATTACATTTTAACTTGTGTTAAGTGCTTAAATGTAAATATGTATTCCCACAATGTTAAGCCCTTATATATTTATGGTATTACTGTTATCACTATAACAATCACATTAAGAACTACAGAACAAGCTAAACACGCATAGCAGTAAAGGGCACAATGACCCACTTATCAATGATTCCTGCAATGTGACTGAACTGAACTTTCTATACGCAGATTACACCATTTAATGCTGTACAGCACACACTTTCATTTCCATTCCTGATTATATTCTCCATCATACAGGCTGCATTTTATTTATTTTAAATCCCCATTAGTTTCCTTCAACATGAAAACAGTGTTTTTTTTCTCTTGCTCTAGAACTTCAAAAGATTTACTGGGCTTCTGCCCAGCCTGTTTTTAGACAGTGGTCATATGGTCGTACTGCACAGGGTCACGGAGGTGGGTTATACTCCTCTACTTGACTTCAGAAACAGAGCCTTTGAACAAAGCAGTGATTAAAGCTCATGAGTTCTGACAGAATAATATAATTTAGCTTGATCTCTCTCTCATTTCTTCCTAATGCAATTTTGCATTCTTTAAGCACTCAAATGTTCACAACTGAAGTTAAAGGGAGTTTTAGGTGCCAAGTGTCTGGTTTGAAGATGCTGTTAGCAGTACAGTTATCAATGACCAGCAAAGGCCACTGAAGAACAGAAATATAAAGGAAGCAATGGGTATCCTAATTTTAGTGCTTTATTACTGTTTTGGATCAAATAATATTTTATTCTTCAACAGATACAAATCTGGATACAATTTATCACACGCAGCTTTGACTGGCTGGAATTATTATGCTATCCCAATTCCGCTGATCTCCCTCTCTGCTTTCCTTTTCTTTTTTGTCAAGATTAGACAGCTGAATAAATATTATCCCAGAACTTTATTGTCTTAGCTGGCATCTGACCATTTTCAGGGCTTGTTTATACCTCTCCATGCCACAGTGAGCCTGTAAATGTTCAGTCCTGCATTGCCTCAATGAAACAAAGCCAAGCACAAGGGCTTGCAGAAATAGGCACACCTTCCTTCACTTGCTTGTTCTGTCAACGCCCTCACACGTAGTGCGGGCAATCAACAGAGCCACCCAACAAACTATTCAGAATAAAGAGAGATGATTTCAGAAATTGGTAGGCACTTCTCCTCATTTAAAGATCAGTTCCTCCAAGCTTCTGAAATCTTCAGATTTCTTCTGTGCATTTCACCTCTTTCACTCTTTGCCCCTCAGCACACTCGTTTCTTTTAAATAAATGGAAGCTAATGCAATTTATCAAATCTTTTTGACATGTCACTTCTTTGTGCACTATACTATCTATAGTTTTGTAAAAAGACACCCACTCTGAAGGAAGCAATGTGAAGTGTAGATAATCCAATAAGCACAGAAACTGAAATTTATGTAAGGACATACGACTGCAAACACAGCCTGTGAGAAAAGCACTACACATATTTTGTGTAATTCTTTTACCTAAACTACTCACCTTTTACTCAATTTTGTGTCCATCAATGTTCAAGAAGCATACCAAGCTGGGAGATGAGCTATATGACCCAAAAAGTTTTTTTGTTTTGTTTTGTTTGTTTGTTGTTTCCACTTCTTGTCTAAGAACCTGGACCTTAACTCACAGTGCTGGGTTCGAGGCAGCGCAGCATTAACCTTTCACTCTCAATCTGACAATCCCCTCAAGACAATCCTGACTTGTGTTGAGGGCAAGAGGTTAGGAAAATTGAAGTGCATGGAATCAATTCAACTAATAAAAAAGAACATTGTGAAACATTACCTAATTGTTTAGTAATGTTTTTACGCATTGTCTAAATTTGGGCTTGGAAAGACCTTCAGCTTAATAGAGATATGAACAGATCCTAAATCCTGGATGTATATGCTTTTTTAACGGCAAGCGGGTGTTTAGTTCCCTCCCCTACTCCCCTATAAATAAAGTAGAACAAACATACATTCAGACAATGGGACATCTATATGAATGAAGCAGTAAACACCCACAAATCCTAACATAAATATACAGCCTAACATACTGACATTTCCATATATAGTATTACTTTCTTTTTGCTAAATAAAACGTTGCCTTTTGCCACCCATTACAGAAAGAATTTTTACTTATACTGGCAATAATTACTAAATAACATTTTAAAATCCCCTAGAAATCCTCGCTTGGAAAATTCATCATCTACAAAGAGGTAGCTTCATAGATATGCAATGCGTTACCTTTGGGTATCTGCAAGCATGAAGTGAACTAATGCACAATTGTCTGTCCTGTTAAAGCAGGCCCACACAGCACTGGCTAAGAGGTCTAAATATACAGGGGTGATTTTTGTGCAATAATCCAGAATGAAATTTTAAAGTCCAATGTTTTTAGGGCTGGTTAGTTAGGACCAGAATGTCCCTTCCTGTCCATAAGATAAAGATGCACCAGGGATCAGAAGGGAATTTCATCATCAACTCTAGAAAATATTTTCAGACAATTTTCTAAGCAACACCACCGTTTGTTTCCTTTTAAATCCCTCACTCTCAAAATCAAGTGTCAAATTATAAGAGAACAGAGTGGTATGCAAAAGATTTAGATCAAACAGCCTTTGGATCCTATCAGTATTGCCCTGCATGCATTGAATGGATAAAGCTACTAAGCAAAGTGAAATTCTTATAAATATAGGTATACTTTCAAACTCTGGCTATCTTAGTTATTAAAGAAACTGTTAATCAGTAGGACACTGGCTGGTCCTGAACCAACATTAAGATCAATTTTACAACGCAATCAATTGATCACTTAAGAGAGAAATAAGCCATGCATTTATAGGCCATGAGATCAATCTATTTTTTATTGTTTTCTTTCTTTTTTCTCTTTCAAAAAAGGGAAAATGCATTTTCTTAGTAGAAACAGTGTTGAGCCACAGAGTCTGTGCCAAAAATCATTCTGAATCTGAGCTTCCAATTATGCATAAGTATGGTTTCAAAGGCTTAGCTTTATGGACCCTGGTTTTATTTTTTTTTAAAAACTGTTATTTGTGGTCTGAGCAGAGGTGAGGTCAATTTGACCAAACACTTGCTGGGGACAGAAATATTGGTAGGGGAGAAGGCTGGAGACCACTAGAATCACAAGGAAGAAACAAAGCAGTTTCCACGTCTAAAGCAACATGGGTGTATGACTTGTATCTAGAATTATCCATTCTCAATTCACAGGCATCTTTCCAACTTCTGAGATAAACCTGTAGATCCTCTCACCAAAGTAACAGCAAGAAGGGAGATGAAGATCCAGCTCAATGTTTAGGGTACTTCAACAGAAGTCAGGAAGGCATAGACCCTAAATCCTTGCACTAATATCCTGACTTCTGTGATGTGTTGGTCAGTACGTAAAGGAGAAAAAAGTACATATAGTTTCTGAATTTACTCCTTGAAATGTAGTAATAATCCAAAAAAAAAAAAAAGACAACTAAGAACACATTCAAAAATCAATATAGGACAGTACTACATCATGTTCAAATAGATTCTATACTGCTGCAGCACGGTATATCTCAAAAAATAAAAGGTGCCTTAACTTACAATCACTTCCAGCTTTCCCTGGATGTCGTGTGACTTGATAACCCAATTGACAGATTTTTTACACTTGAGGATAAGTACGACGTCTCTGACGAGCTTGGTGCCTGGTTGAGATGGTTTAATGTCAACGATTATATCCACCTGGAAAGCACTGTGTGTGGAAAACAGAGAGAAAGTAAGACCAGAATGCCAGAAATTTTCAGCTATCAACCTTCTTCCAATCCATCATGTTTCCACTGTCTGGCCAGCTGATTAAAATGCTGGAGATTATCCCAGACAACACAACATGTGCAAAACAGATTGTTATTCCACATACTCTTAAATGATTTTACATAACAATAGACACAACTACTCTTCAACTACTCTTTAGACAAATAATATTTTTTGTTTCTTTGTTTATGAGAAGTGTGCTACTCATTTCAGTTATTGTTTGGAGCAGGGTAGTTTTATGAGTACCATTTTTGTTTTATACAGTAAATACTGTTTTCTTATTTCACTGCAGTGGTGCCTAAATACAGCTGTTTGAGCTTCTTCTGGGTATAACCATATTAAAACTCAAAACAATACCTTAAATAAGCAAAAATACAAATTAAGCAAGTTAATACCAAAAAATGTACAAATACTGTATTAGCCAATGTCTCTGCCTTTGCAGTTAAATTGTGGAAATTACTTTGCATAGGATCTTGTGTGTGTTGAGGAATTAAGCCGTCGTATTTAGTTTCCAATACTTCTGGATATATACTCACTTCATAACGAAAACAGATGTACAGCCTACTGATTGCTGGAAAATAGATGAACACTATCCAGATTTTCAAGACTTCAGTAAAAATAAGGAGGCAATAATATCTCATCATGCAAAATATTAACTCAGAAGAAAAACCTTTACTTCCAAATCATCTTATAGGGACACGTCATAAGAATGTGCTCATCACCAAATACCATGTTTCAACTAATCTTCTGCATGAAGACTTTATATCTTGGGACCTTTTGTTTCATCTCCTGTAGTTTTACACATATTCAGCTCAGCTTCTGTACATTTCTACATGGATAAACTTTGTTAAGATAGTTGTGGATAATATTTATAACCAAGAATGAAGCAAGAAGAAACTTAACACCCTTAAAGTCTTTTTTAAATTTTAATATTGTAACAATTAAACACTTTGCAGCATTATCATCTGAAAAACAAATTCCTATCATGCATTCTCAGCCAAAGTCAAAAGCCAAGAGGGATGAAGACATGGCTGTCATCATTGCATAACGCTACAAGGGACTTATTGTGACAGTAACGTTGATGCCAACCATCAGCTCTATCGAAGATGGGGCCGCTGCCCACTGCCATATACAGGCAAATGCTTTGGACTTAGCTACTCACCTTCCAACACACCTCAGCACATTCTTACTCTCCCAAGGTTGCTACACAAGAGAGCATTTTCAGGCTCTGGGTTTAGCATCTTGCAATGAGATAATTACCCTTCTTGCAAAGACCCCTCCTCCCACCTCCGACTCCCTGTGTGATTTCCTGATTAGAAATGGGATGTGCTCAAATGTAATGCATGAGGAGCAGAAGTGGACAATGCTGGAAAGCCAGTGCCTGCAGTAAGCAGACAGGATTTTAATTGTATCTCATCTCTGATGAAATTGTACTTTTCTTCTTATAAGAAACAAAACCATGCAAGTTTCATGGCAAATTTCTGTTCTAGCAACTCAGCACTTATGAAAGGCTTTTTCAGGTGTGATCATCTGAAAGCAAACTCTAGGTCGTGTGCTCCCACTAAGACCTAGGAGAGACAGGCAAAGGCTGAATGTTTTAAGTCATAACTCTGAAGTTTACAATACCTTTGACAATTCAGATAACCCTAATAACACATACAGAGTTAAATAATTTCCCCTAACCACTACACTTCACTATGGTGCTCAAGACCAGGTTGGACGAGACCCTGGGCAACCTGATCTAGCAGGTGGGATCCCCACCTGCAGGGGCATTGGGAACTAGATGGTCCTTAAGGTCCATTCTAACCCAAGCCATTTTATGATATAATTCTGTGCTTATATTCATAAACTCAACCCTTTTTCTTACAGATTTTCATACAGACTATCAAGATACCCCTTAAACTCAAATGGAAATGTTACAGAAAATCCTGGTATGATTCTGCGGACTAACTGTGGATCATTTACCACAGATCACTTGTGACCTCTGGATCTCTGTTTGGGAACCAGTGCCCTTGGCTTTGCTACCAGTCATCATTAGCTGTGACAGGACAAGATTACTTTTAACCCTTCTCTTACCTCCTCATATAGTGGGCTCATCTTAATCCCTGTCTGTAAGATTCTGTCCTTATTCATATTCCCTTATACACCTTAGCCTTGGAAAACTTCAGTCAACTGAGCAAAATTTCAGTCTGAGGGAAGGCAGGATATAGTCCATGAAAACTGTGCTCTACAGTCTTGTCCAGAAAAATACTGGAATCATGAAGCAGAATCCAAAATCTTTACATGCTGAAGAACTAGTTTCTACTTAAGGTAAAGTACTAAAGGCCAAGCTCTTCTTGTAATGATGAAATGACTACCTCCATTTGATTTCCAACAGACAGATGGAATCCTTAGATGTGATTTCAGACAGATTTAGTCAACTTAGAGGATACTTTACCTGTATGGATTGGAATTTGGAGTAATTAGCTCAATGATATGAACTTCCCTTTCTTGGACTAAGTTAGACATAAGGCACCCCTCTGCCGTTTTTGGTTGTAGGTATCCCGCAAGGTAATTTAAAGAGAGAAAATTCTTTTCTATGTTGCACGAGGGAGGAAACACTTGATCTGGAGAAAAAGAAAAAAAAAAAAAGAAAGAAAAGCTTCATACATAAATATCAATTTACATTCATGTATGTATAGCATCTACTTCAGTGCAGCACTGTATTTTATGGCATAGATCTGTAGGCCAAAAGGTATATTTATTACCTATTATAAGTACTTAAGAGAAATCAACATAATGTTGAAAGGGAGATCACCATTGCAAAAACATAGCACACCTTTGATGTAACTTCTGTTAAATATTTAAATCTGTAGTTTAGAAGTACTCTGTCCCCCCCCAAGAAATCTGAAAAAAATACTCAAGAATGTAAGCATTTTTCAAAATAAATAAAATATACTTAATTTGTTCTTCGCATATTTAATTCCAAAAGAAATATTTTTTATCTCATAGAAAACACCTATGTTCAACTCCTCCCTTTAGAAAATTTTTTTTTTCTTATTATAAACTTGCTGTTTTTAAAAGATCACAGAAAGTGAATGTTCCAATTCCATTTCCTTGCTCTGTATATTTTCCTACATTTCGTGCAGTCAAGAGCTGGTGTAGAAATACTACAGTTCTTTAGTGCAAGGAAAACTGAATGTAGCAAGATAATGATGACAAATTATTGATATAAAGGAATTCTAATCATTACACCCACAACTGAAATGGGCAAGTTCTATTGTATATAATCTCTTTTGGTTTTAACTACCTAGCTGATCACAAGCATTAATTACTATACAAAACAAAAAAAAAATAGTCATTTGGTATGAAGTTCTCAAGCACAGCCTATATTACTGCACCTCAAGAAGCAGTATATCCACTGAAAAATAAGAATACTTTGTATTTCTGAGATACCTTTACATATGAATTATCACAATACACAGAAAGACTACGTATCATGCTCAAGACAAAGTTTTTTGAGAACAGAATTTCAAACAGTTGTGTCTTTGACCTTTGCTTGATAAAGGCGGCCTTCCTATTAAGAACAGTAGCAAGGTAAAACAAAATTACAACAAACATAATACGTCGTGTATGTAAAGCTGTGGATGAACTCCTAGAAACTGAGCTGAGACCACTGTTTGCATTTGCTCTGTAAATTAGAGCTGAAACATCATTCCTGAAGTGCATTTACATGTGGTACACAACTTTTCAGAGAGACCTGGGACTTCTGTGACCCCAGCTACAATGGAAACAACTAGGAGAGTTTCTTCTCATCTTACACAGCGCAGTCTTTGAATATTAACCTTGCTGTCTTTTGTACAGAACCTGTGAAAGATGTATGGGACTGTAACAATTCCTACTGCGCAAGGAAAGCACTCCTCTAACATCTGGTGTGTGCCCTGTCAGATTAGCCTCGAATGCAGCTGCAGTTCTGCCAACTCCTCCCACAACAGCAGAGAATGGAAAGTAATCCCAAATGATCTATACTGAACTTGAATTTATATCTATCTACAGAGTTATACATACATAGATAATATGTATTTGCTTCTCAGTTGCTATGCTACAACACAGGTCAAGCCATAAAATACTAGCCTCTAAGTAGTTTGGGGATAATTACCACAGGTGCTATCATTAGCCATTGCAAAGAGCTTGACTCCAGCTCCCGGCACTTCCACGCAATGCCCCTGCAGCTCTCAAGGAACCCCTGCTTTCAACACCACCAGCACTGAGACACCCCAGCCTGGCCCAGCCTGGGCCCCTGCTCAATAGCACCCTTTTCTTCTGCAGCTCATTTTAACTGTCACTGGCTACTTGACGTACACACTTAGGTCCTCCCCACACACCTTTAACTAAATGTATTTAGTCTTGTGTCAGCTAGTTACCAAGATCTGGGTTGTAACAGAAAAGAAAAGGAGATCCATTTCTATTTTCTTTGGTCACTACATTTTTTTTCTTCTTCTCTTTCTTCACTTCATATTTGTTTACTTACTTAAAAAAGGTACTGGAAGTGTCTGCAATCCATTAAAAAGCTTATTAAAGCAGTCAAACAGCCAATTCGTGGGCCCTACACCTCTCTACTCTCAAATGACTACCAATAAGTAGTAGTAACTGGAGTAACATCAGGCAAGGCCCTGGCAAGCAGGCGCAGAAGCTGGGGAGCCCCACCGGCCAGAAGGCAGGCGCTGCAGTTGTGTGCAGCTGCCAGCCCCTGCCTTTCCCTCCAGCGCTCACAGGCTGCTCCAATTAAGACTGTATTGAACACTGGGAGCTGTAGTTTCTGTGGGTAGCACTTCCATTTTAAAGAGGAGGACAGACACTGTCTGCTGTCTTCTGTACAAATTATGTGTCGCCCACGGGCTCTTGGCTAAATTGGGTAAAGCTTGAGTATCCCAGCTTAAAAGATTTTGGTGCAAATGAGAGCTGCTAATCAGGTGTCACTCTCCAAGACAGGTGCCCTTGGCAACAACAGCTTAATTCAACATTAAAAATCTCATCCAAGCAGAGCTTGGCTTTCAGAAGTGTAAGCTGGGGATGAGCAAGATGTCTGGGATTTTCCACTGCCACTCAAATGGCAGGGCTTTTTCATAGGCATTTTGCAGTTTACTGGCCCTTAGCACTAAGGAGATCAGCATCTCAACCTTAAAATGGCACTGTGTTAAAAAAGGGAAGGTGTCTGCAGTCTTTGTAGGGAGGTTGGAAGCTCCTACCAGTCAGTACTCACCCTAGAGCAGCGAGCTGTACCAAGGAAGGACAGAACAAACCGCCAAAGCACAGCACAAAGCACTCACCTACAAGTATTAAACCCAGCAAGTCTGTGTGCAGGACATGTGCAGTAGCGTGCACAGGGTGCAAATTCAGAGTCAGGACTGAAGCTTTAGCTTCTGCCAGGACAGGAGCACAGCGCTACAGTTTGTAAACAGATTGCACATGGAGTATTTTTCAGCTTGTTATTGTGATGGTTGACTTTTTTCTTATTTAGAAATGTGTTGAAAATAATCTCCCTCCAGGCTAGCACAGCTGCCCTGGACTTAGATTGGTGGTACTGGATGCATTAGGTAACGTTTAGCTAACTGATAAGTCTTCCTGACCTGTATAATCATATCTTATTGAGGCATGAGGAATGAACTGACTTTTTCTGAAAAATGTGTACTTATATGACTTTCACTGTGAGCAGTCCAGCTTTGTAGAATCTAATAGCAATTACCGTGGCTATCACTTAGCCACCTCCTTTACTACACAGATCAAAGCAAGAATGAGACCCTCACTTCATATGCCTACTGGCTCAAACCCCTCTTTCCAGCCTGTTGGTTTTCATTGTGCTCACCATCCCTGCGCAGTGTTTGACCAGCCACGCTCATGCTCTTGATGGACACTATCAACAAGATTCAGATGCATCTGGCTCTGATTCAGTTTTTATAGGCTTCCACCACATACTCAGCTCCCTTTCAGTTGTAGCTTCAAAACTGATTTCAGGGACTCAGAGCATCAGAAGCAGTTTTATTCTATGAAATATCACCCTTCTTCAGATTTTTCTTTGTCCTCTGTCTTGCATTTTCTTTTTGCTTTATTCAGCTAAAGCCTGAGCATATGAAATGTTAGATCTTCCAGTTTCAGATTTTTCTAACTTGAGTAAAGACAAAATGTAGATAATTAAATGAATACTGCCATTAAAATCTGTATCAGTCATATGTATCAGCAGGGAATGATTTCATGCAACCTCCTATAAATTACAAGTACCACTAGTTGTGATTCACGGACTAGCAGCTGAGGGTACCTGACTGAAGCACTTGAGTGGTGTGATTTTTGTAGGAAAGGCTTGAAGTGTCCATCAGCATACACTGTTGTTTGTGTAATTCTATTGTTTATTCTGCAGAGAAGAACAGGTCCACGTCCCCTGTGTTTTTCATAGAACTTCTTGCACGACTGCTGCAATTCAAGAATTGACCCTCTCCCCACCCCTGAACACATGCGTAATTCCCCCACATGCAAACACTCATATTAATTCTTCTGCCAAGAATTTAAATCAAAATCAAATATGGTTACAGTTGAGCTAGTTTGTAGGAGTCTTCTCAGAAACTGTCTATTTTGGTTGCTTGCCAAGTTCAATTTTGTGTACTTACTCGTAATTAAATTGTGTGTTAATACATTCTAAAGATAATGCAAAACTCACAGATATTCAGCTACTTTGACTGGAGATGTGCAAATCAACAAACTATTTAATCTGTTTTTTGACACATCTAATTAAACGTTCATCCCTGTAACACAGAGACCACTACTCCCATATAAATGTTCCAAGAGCACTTTAATAAGCTAATAAATGTATTTCTGAATGATCTTCTGGCATTAAAATACAAGATTGGTGCCAAGTAGAACAAAAACCACACGGGGGAATCCTGTACAAATTTGGTAGGTTTTTGGACAAAACCAACACAGCCACGTTCCAATTTTGGGGGGCAAGCCTCATGCTTCATAAAATCAAATGATTACATGCAGGTAGTTAAAAATAAAGTTCTCTCTACAGAAGGTTTTTTGGTTGCTTGCTTGCTTGCTTTGTTGTTGTTGGTTTTGTTTGTTTGTTTTGGTAGCCAATTAGTTCAGCTATGCAGGAGTCTCTCTATAAAAATTGCTGAAGGGCTACTAAATTAGACTAGGCCACTGGCGCTAGTAAATGCTGAGCTCCCCAGTATTTGTTGGGTGTTGCCAAAACGTTCTACTCATTTCTACTATTTCAAAATAGCTGGTCCCCTAGTTGCAAAACAGTTCAGAACAGTTCTACTTCACTTCTACCAGTCTTTACTCCTGAAGATAACATCTTCAGAGGTCTAAAAAGATCACTGAAACAGGCCATTAAGTACCAATCACTAAAATCTTAAAACATGCCATACCTGCAATAAAGCAAAGTTCAACCCTCATCATCCTGTGCTATAAGGAAAGTCTGCTCTCCCTGATATATTCCTTTTGCTAACTATGTATTTTCCAGAAAACAAACTTGAATAGAGATATGTATAAAACTCTCCTGAACTGACACTCTTGCTCCAAGACCATAGCGAAGAGAAGAGCCATATGTTAGTTATCCATGGCTTAAGAACAGCTCAGGTGCAAGTCCCCTGCAGACAATATGCTTTGTGACCAGCAGCCAGATGAGGGTAAGCATGAGCCAGAAGGTAATGCACGGACCCATACTTTATATTGCTCAGCTACACAGCTACAGCCAAAGCCCTACCCTAATATGGGCCTGTGAATCCCTGAGGAGTTGGAGTCCTCTCCCAGCTCCCCTTAGCCATCTGATGAATTTGGCATGCAGCTCACAGGGACAGGAAACCTTGCTCCTTGGGGTGAAAATACACAGGGACATCAGAATGGGGCAACTTACCTTCATGAGGAAGACAGTAATTCTTTGCTCAAAATACTCTGGATCCTTATACAAGGGTATACTGAAAAAAATTTAGCTCAGGTCTTTCTAGAAATAGCCCCCTACCTCAGGTTCTCCACTTCAGTTCTTTACGTGAAGGCACACAAACAATCACCATGAGTAGTTTATTCCTTTTAAAAGGTGAAGATTAGATTCCTGTAAGATTCTAGCTAATGATTTTGCATCTGTATTTATGAACATACAATTATGACACCAGAATCCATTAAAAGCTATCTAAATCCAAGGTCTGGTCTTTAGACTTGCTGATATTTCTCTGCCTTTCCCTTTCATAACATATCTTTTGGGAAGTGAGAGGTATGCTTAATGATCAGAATATTAAAAAAAAAAAGCTAAATACTACTACAATGAGACATTCTGAACATTTAAAAGTATCAATTGATGCTGTTGTTCGTTTGTGCTGTTTTGTTGTTGTTTTTGTTTTGTTTTTACCTTCTCCTACTTTAATATAGATGTTTCTTGATATTTTGAGTTCGGTGAAAGATGTAACTGCTCCATATTCCTTCTGGGCCCACTGTAGCAGATATTCATTTTTCTCAGGAAAAAGCTTTTCTTCTGTTTCTGCCGACAAAGAGAAATTTCCCTTCTCAAACTGAACAACAGAACCTAAAGACACCTGATGGGAATAAAAACATATTTTTAATATGGTATATTTATCTGTACAGACAGGTAGCCTGTTAAAGCAATGTAATCTGGCACACCCACATGTATTTACTGCAATTACAGCTTGCTTCCAACACTGCCTAAACTTCATATGTTTTAACATCTGCATAATGATTCTTTTTTGGATTTTTTTTTTTTTTTTAAGTGGCTGTTTTAAACAGCAGTGTTCCCAACCTATCGGCCTGGCTGGGTTGCACAAGGCAGCTGAATAAACGGGGGCTCTGAACTGCTCAGATGTTGTGCTGCTGACAAAAGTGGTGCAACAATGCTGCAAGAGAGAGGGCTGGAAGACAATAGGGAAAACAGGAGGGAGTAAGATCAACATGGTCCAAGTAACTGAAGGGAGAGATGTGAAGCTCAATAAACCTAGGAACTACTGAAGTAAGTCACTCCCAAATCAGAAAGAATGAGTTCAAGCTCAGCAAAAAGACCAATGGAGAGAGAGAAAGAAAAGAGAAAGGCCATGAAAAGGAAATATTTACTGTTGTTTTACTTACAGTAAGAGAAAAATACACTTTGAGCTAGCACAAAGCAAATGACTTGCATCTTTAGAAAAATCATTATAAATAGATCATATTAACTTAGGTCTTGACCAGAAGTACTAAAATATTGCTTTTGATATATTAGGTCTTGCACCAGAGTACAAGTGAGAAAGAAACCTGGAGCAAGAGAATATACTCACTCTAATACATACTGCTGCAATATCAGGTGTTTTTACTGGATCCCAGACTACTTTTCTACTAAACCAGATTTCTTTGGTGGAAAATCATATTTTTTCCTTTAACTGAAAATCCAAAACTACAAATGGTAATGATTGGAAGAGTGAAAAATACATCATAGCAATTTCCAACCCATTCTGAGAACTATTTACAAGCTATAGCAGCATAATGGTAATAAGTAAAAACCTTGTAAAAACCACAATATATCAACAACATTTATTTAAACAGATTATCTGGAGTCAGGTTCCAATTAGATAAAATTAACTAACATCAATCAACCATTATCTTCCCTGGAGCTACTGTTTACTTCACAGCACCATTTCCTTATGTCCTCTATCAGTTTGTTTAGTACATACAAATATTTGTCAAAGTAGACATATAAATTACGCCCTTTGGCACGTAGAATTTCAGAAGTTCTTCTCCATGCCTCCAGCTATTATGTTAGCATTTATAATGCACATATCACATACTCTCTCCTCTAAGAGAAGACCCATGTAATTCAGAGTCCGATTTGATCAAGCCTGTCATAAAAAAACAGCTCAGGAATCCTTTATGCTTTTGCCAGAATAGTTTTCAAAGTTTAAACTAACATCTTTTCAAATTCTGAATGATCTTCCTTAATTGTTGTTTTTCATATGACTACCAGAAAATATTTCTTTTAAATTAAAAAAAAAAAAAGGTCTTTATTCAGTGTAACACAGAATATACCACATTACTATACTTCCCAAATAAGAAATAAAACTCTGCTATAAAAGAAAATCCAGAATTTTTTAGGAAACCTTCCTACAACATCAGGAAAATATAGAAACACATTTATCTTTAAAAAGTAGTATTTAGCAAATAGCGTTCACTTTGTAATTCCACTACGTAGAAGCAGATACACCATGGATTGATTTTGTGGGGCATCTCTATAATGCTCCTAACATCAGATTTTATAGTGTGCACAGCCTTGTAGGATGAAGAATATTCTAACAGCACAAGACAGGTCATGCAGACAGCGCTTACACAGCACCTCTTAGCTATGCCATCTTTTGTATCTAAGACAAATGGACACCTTTGTAGACCCCTAGCCTATCAAGAAAAAAAAAATACCGTGCATAAAGATTGGAGGATTTAAGGGGCTTAATCGGTTATTATTTTGGAAGGATACTGAATAAATGCTGGCAATCCACTCTCAGGAACCAAAACTCCTTAACTACCTCAAAATAGTACAGTGCATCTAAGAACTACAGCAATTGCTTATCATTTATACTATTTCATAACGTCTCTAGTATTTTTTATGATCAGTATCAGAGAAAAGAATTATCAGCATAACCTTTTAAGACACTTGAGAAAAACCGAGAGAAAATATTAATACTTCTAAATATTGATTAAAAATTATTGATTATTTGCTTGCAATAACACATTTTCACTGCAATTTCTATTTAGTACTTAAATGCCTGTTAACAACAGGTTTATTCCTCAGAAAACACTTGGTTTTCCATTTATTATTAATTAAAACTTGAAATCATTTTGCATCCTTCTGTTGCATGACAAATGTCTTCCTGTAGGACAGGTTCTATCAATGTACCCCAAAGTTTTTGAGTCTTACTAGGGAGGAACTGACAGACAGAAAGCAGAATCATCAAAAAGTCTGGCACAAATATCCTCAACTAATGATCATACAGTAAAATCTTTAAGTAAACACAAACCTTATCATCATTCATTTTTTAATCACATACTGAAGTCTATTAGAAATGGTGGTTCCACTACCATGTTTTTAAAAGGAGTGCCGAGTTCTGCTGTTCCTGCCAATGTTAGGATTTTTACTACATGGACCTAAGGCAAGGTTAAGTGAGCCAAGGACGTTATTTTTTCTGGAAAGAATTCAACAGACTCTTCCAAAAAAGGCAACCGTCACTGTTTCAACACCTGCCTTGAACATTAACTACTTACTCTTCAGAACAAACCAAAAGCTGCTCTCTTTGAAGTACTTAGGACATGTCAGTCTGAGGATTCAAACCAAAGAATGTTTTATATATTTAGGAATATGTCAACAAATTTTATATGAACACTCACTACACAGCCTACCGGGTAATTAAGAAACTGCTGCCACAGGCACTCTGTCTCCTTACTTCATCTTCTTCAGTGGTTACTTTCAGAGGTTGCAGAGTGGAAAATGTGCCCCAGCTCTATTTCTTCCTGTTGTTGTGAGGACATTAAAGATGACAGCACCAGAAACATCCCCTGCTGCTGAGGTCATCTACATGCCTTGCCACATTTCTGAGGCTAAATTTCCAGGCCTGACAGGGAAAATCAGTTTGCAGGCCCAAAAGATACCAACCACAGATAGCAACCACAGTGAGGAATGCAGTTCAAAAGGCCCTGCAGTCAGAGGGACCATGGATCAAGTGCAGTATCGTGCAAATCTGTAACCAAAATCTGAGAGTTCCACCAAGGAACAAAACATTGTTTAGGAACATATTTTGATTACATACACTACTACCCACTGCTGACCACTGGAGGAAACAGGGGTTGCAATTTTCTTTGCACGGTACAGAAACAAGGAAACTTATATCCCCATCCTGAGGAAAAACAAACAAAAAACCTTTATACATCTCTTAGGAAAACTTTCTGGTCTCACAAAAATTTCTCTTGCAATTCTGCCATGGTACTTCAGGACATCAGCTACCTGGCATAAGTGCTAAATTGTGCAAGTTTCTGTTCCTTAGAAGGATCATGTCTCAGAAGCAACCCTAAGTCACCTCAAATATATACACTGGTGCGCATGAGCACTGCACACACTCAAAATAGCGTCTTCTGTTTCTTATTTCACCTATTTCCTTCTCTCTTTTTAAAGCTTTATTGCTTTCTTTTTTTTTTCTTTGAACCTGATCCATTGGGGATATTTATTTTGTTTGCTTTATGACATTTTAAGCATTTAATGTAGCTGTAATTCAGAACACCCAAGTAGGAAGCAAGCTCGTAATTTAGCCTTAAGAGACAGGTAGGCACCTTTGGGAGATGACTCAGAATACAAAGTTTAGTCTGCAGCATGAATCAATCCCTCCCCTCACAGAAACAGCCCCTCCAGCCCAAGTGACAAAGCCATCATAATGTAGAGAATGAGAGAAACAAATCAGAAGGAAAGCAGCACACTTCTTATTTTTATATAGTGTCAGACCTGTGACAGAACAAGTAGGAAAGGAGTAAATCTGCTCAGAATAAAATTAAAAAACTTGAACCAACTTTCAGAGCACCCCACATAGAGTTTAGACTCAGCCAGTGGTTTTTGATAACATATTTTGATGGGCTTTGGTCCCCTTATAGAAAAAAAGTGAAGCCATGAACAGAGAAATACCAGGTACTCTGAAACTCAAAAATACTTCCTTTATTGTTCAAAAATTCGCATGCAGCATAATCACCAAGAGAACAATTCTCTTTGGTAACAGGCTAAGAGACATGCTGCTTTTGAAATAAGATGCAACAAACATGCTGCACATTTGTGAATCATCTATCAGCTTTCATATTCCCTACCAGCCACAAAAATAAGATGCTTTCAGGTAGTAGTATATTTTTTCATTTTCAGTTTAGTGTTCACTTTTCATTTTCAGTTCAGTGTTCTCAAGACCACTTACAGTCATCACAAAATTCCGTTTTGATTTTTCAAATTTTTTAAAACATACATGTTAAAGAATCAGCAGTTTCTTATCTACATATTTTAATTCTGCTTCCTAGGAGATGCTGACTTCACCAACTACCACAGATCTTGACAGGAATTAAGGCTGCTCAGCTCTTTCTCGGGATGAACACAGAACCTTGTGGGATCACTCATGCACATTTATATGCATCTAGAAAGAAAATCCTGGGATTTTCCATCGAAGTTGAAACCATGTCAAAGCAAGTACAACTTTCAAAACCCCCATGGGAACAGTTACTAGAATGATAAAAAAGGAAAAAAAAAAACACATGAAGGGGAAATCTATCTGCAAAATTTAGGGCTCAGCAGGAGTTTATTAATCGTACACAGATAATTGTTCACTCACCTGACATTAACCTGACATCTAACATCATCTTAATAGATGCAATTCACTGAGTTGGTCTGAACAAAATAAGGCAGCAGAAGCTTTTTCAAGAATTCTGTTTCAAGTTAGCCTCAATTTAGTGGAAGGAGAGGAGGGGAGAATTAAAGCATATCTATGCAACTGCAGCTATAGTTTCCAGTGGAATCAATGACTCAGTAACATGACCTGTTGTGATTTATCTCCTCCACATCACTAACACCAGCAGTCTGCCAAAATCTCCTGCTTGCTTCTGTAAACTTCCACTAGCTAAAGCCCCCATTTACTGAAGCAAGTGAAGACAGGATGGTGCCATGACAGTACAGAAGAGACAAGACCAGCACAGATACCTGCTCCAGACACTTCAGCCTGGGTCTCGGAACACACTCCGGTCTCTAAATGCCAGAATATTATTTCTTTCCTTACTCTTGCAACTTGGTTTAACATAAAGTGATGAAGCCTAACTTTTGAAAGATGGCTTAAATCACCTGGGACAGGAGAGGATCTAACATGAGCTATGTGATATACTCAGCAAACCAAGCTCCAAAAAAAAGTGCAGGGCTTAAGCATCCTGTGAAAGGAGAAACTAAGGCACACAGACCCGTCTTGCTTCTGAAATTTACCAGCAAATTGGGAATTTTGAAATACTTCTGCCCAAATAAAAGTGCTTTGCACTGAAAGCAGAAGACAGTTCTGTATCATGAAAGTTCCCCGTTCTGGGACATCACACTACCACCTATAGACTTTTTTGCCTTTAACTACGTATCACTTCACAAGCAAAAAATACCGTTTCTATTCTGTAACACCTTCATGAAGCAAGCTTTGAATAAAAAAATAAAAAAAAAATCTAAGTATTAAAAAAATGCCTTACTAGGGTTACTGTGCTCTTCAAATTTGTTTTTACTGAATGCAGCCAAAGCATCACTTTTGAACATGTATTTACCACCCTGTCATTTCCTGCCATCCCTGCTGACAAAATTCTTCCAATCAATTGCGAAGAACAGAAGAACCACCACATGTAGCCTGAGGTCCCCCTGATGTATCTGGGAGTTAACCAGTTACACAGACTAGAAAAGCAGCATTCTGTAAGGGGGTGAATCAGGCCACATGACAAAGTCTCTAGGGAAAGTTACTATTATGAAAAGCACAATAACATTTACTGTTAACTAAATACTGTTTTTAATTAGACAAATAACGTTATTTTCCCATTCTTTCAAAAGGCAAGGAAACGGTGTGAAGAAGAGAAGGGGGAATATGAGCTCTGCCAAATGGAAAAGGGCAACTATGGGATTATTTCCAGCTTCCAAGTAGAAGAATGATGAAGATTTAAGCAAAAAAACAAACCCAAGATTCTACAGAAATGTAAATGTCGTTTTAAATTCCTCTTCACACTGTTACACAACACTGAAAATCTACAGCACTTTACTTTGAATAGTGAAAGGTCACTATTTATACCAAATTTATCACTAGTCATGCATCTCCTATCCTCCCTCACTCTTCTCCTAGCAGAGCGCTCTGTTCACATCTGGGTCTGTTTAACAAGTGATTGGAAATTTAGCCTCCTGATTTCCCGTTAAATACTAGGCACGGAAAAACAAATAGCACTTGTTTTTCAGTGAGTTTTGTCAGTCATCCAAAATCTAGTGCAAACCATAGAACAGCCTGTGGTTTGGTGGCAAAGACCCAAAATATGTGAACCATATTTTAATGAAGTAAAAGGAATAAACCAGCTATTGGATGAAATAATAAGAACATAGCTTTTTTCTTCTTAGAAATACACAAATGACTAATAATTAAGGTCTTAATTCTATCACTTATTTTTCCTTACAGCTTTTCTTCTCTCTTTTCAAATCTCAAGACAAGAGCCCATGATCTGGTTTTGTATTTATTATCACTACTGTTGTTTCCCCCCCATTTTACAAACTTAACACATATTCAGTCCTTTTAAAGGGGATCTTCTGAGTAAGGTTATTTGCTTGCTAAGTATTTTTGCATCTGTAACTTACTCATTCAATTGCCTGAGTAACCAACACAGAGAAAGAGCTGAAGCATCACATTTGTAAGCAAACACTATAAACAATCACGTGTGTACATATATATATTTTTATATATATATAATCTATTGTAAAAGTGATTTCTATCGGGAAATCAAAAAGGATTGGGTCCATTTTTTCATTGATTTAATTCTCACTAGTTTCACTTGCCCAGCAAAGATATTCCTAGGCTATAAAAACAATCGAGAAAGTTACCAAATCTAAAGAAAGAAAACACTAGTGAGCAGCATCTGTAAAACCCTCTTTCTGGGCAGCTCCATAAACCTTTTGGTTTTCTGCCAAGACATGTTCTCAATGAACTGCTTTTAGGGAAGGAAAGAAGTAAGGACTTGAGGGGAAGAAAGGAAATTATTTTGTTATACAGAAATTTAAAAGTGTGGTGATGGCAGAGGTCTAGTAAGGTTTTTCTCCAAGATTGACCCGTAAGAGGATCACAGGTAAAAGTACTTTCTGCAGGTGTTGCCTAGCTTATGTAAAATTGAGAGCTGTTATAATCTAACCAAGCTAATCCCCATTGAGGACGTACTTCCCACTCCATCCCACTGACCCTTTCCGATATAGTTTTGGCATTTACTTCCTGCTGAGAAAAAGAATTATTTAGCACAGGTGCTAAATATTCCCCTTGCTGAACTGAGTAGACATTCCCATCTATGCGCTGCTCTTCCTTGAGTGGGCTGGTGGTCCAGCCCTGAAAATCTTCTGTTGAAGATTTTCTCTTCAATAGAAAATGCCCAATCCCCAAACTGTTGAGTTTTTGTGACATGTAAACAATAATCCAATCAGTAATATGACTAAATACAACATTAATTGAAGTGATGATTTTCAATTACTCATGTTGGGCAGAGTTCAAGCACTAAGCCAGTGCTTGAACCCAGTTTTAGGTGTTTTCAGATTGAAATACCATGATGCTTAGGTATGTTTATATTTTAACATGGTCAGAATAAACTCAGGACTTTCTGTACTAAAATCACAATAATTTTGCCAGCACCACCTACTTAACCCATCAAGATATATATATATAATTCACGTAGACTCTGAAAATAATCCTGTGTATGCTAGATGCAGCATTAACACCATACTGTGTAGTCACCATACATTTACTTTCTGTAACTCACATAGAAATTTGCCTTTTTTGACACTCCCACAACTTCAATAATTACTCTCCATCCTGCTGCTCTTTCCCGGTTAACCTCAGAGAACTCAGCTACAACAGTGGTCAAAGCTCAAGATACCTTTGCTTTACAAAAACACTTGTGCACTAAAACAGTGCCGTTAGAAGACACCTGACCTCCTTATCTTGCACAGCACTGAAACGGCATTATGTACACCAGGCAAATACAGCATTACAAGTTCTGTAAACCTTACTGTATCACTTTTGACTTAAGGTTATAAAATATATGTAAATTTTACTTGTTTACTGCCACTCCCTTCTCTACATGAAGTAGTGCCTTTTGACTCTCAATATTGCAAATTAGTATGTCAGTAACTCAGCTGAATATAACCAAGGCAGTTCAGAGTGCATTCAAGAACTGCATTTATGTTACTAACACAGTAACTTATTTACTTTGCAGCAAAATAATTGTTATTTAGATCTTGTATGTCAGTTTTTAACAAGATGCCAACATTTTTTCTTAAGACCATTTACTAATGCTTTCTCTGCTTTATAGGTGGGAAAGAAGCACAATGACAACACAGTAAGGCAATGGACAAGTAAACAACTCCCTTTAGCACCTCTGCACTGTTCCAGAGAGCTTCCTCCAAAGTACCATAAGCATCACTCTCGGAGTATTTTCCTTATCACCCGTAAGTTCCAGAAGTTAACAATTAAACTTCTTCACTTACCTAACTAGGGATCAATCAATAAAACTGCACAATTCATACTTTACATACAGTATAGTAATAAAATTGTGAATGATTGTATTGTATGAGAAGCCTGAAAAAGGGGCTGGAAAGTCAATGGTTATCCTGCCTAAGGCTTCCATAGAGACAGACACAATAGTTATGATACTCCTATGGTATGCGTGACACAGATTTCTGTTTTGAGCATACAATTCACGGACATCAAAAAAGTGTTGTTGTTTTTTTAATTTGAAATCCTTTATGATTCAAAATATTCCATTTTCTGTCTTGGCTATACATTTAATGAGAATGAACAAGACAGAGCTGCAGAAGTACTCTTATAAGCCAAGTATTTTCAAACAAGGGCCAATGAAGTGCAGCAGTTCTGCACTCTGCACCCCTTGCAGCTGTGATTTACACTCTTAAGCTTAATTCTCTGAAATTTGCTCAGGGCTCTGGCAAGGAGGTATGGAATCTTTCCACTACTAGAGCTGAAGCAGTATGTCCATCTGCTCCACGACTCACCTGGAAATCAGAACCCTTGGTTCTGCAAAGGGGCAGGCAGCTTCTTCAGGCCAGAGGTAGTCCTAGTGACTGCAACCTGGCATGGCCTGGCACAGACAAGCAGCCGTGCTGCAAAACTAGAGCCGATCTATTCCTCTTTGGAGTGTTGCACTTGTCCACGGGTGCTGTGGTTAGGACTTACTCAGCATTTCCCATAGTTTTCTGTGATGCATGATTCTGTGCTCTTTTTTCAGAAACTGGTTGGGAAAGCAGTGCATTTGGCTTTGTGAGCAGGGCAGAACTGTGAAAAGGCAATGGACAACCATCACAGGTCAAGCCTATTAACCCAACTGTAACAACTACTGAGAACAAGATGTGGGAAGGCTTATGAGACCCTGAGAAGACATTTAAGTTCATTTATGTTTGCTGCAAAAAATACTGTCTTAGACAACACATAAGATGAAAATGCCAGTGTGAGAGGGACTCCGAGGACTAAACTTGGGGCAGTACCCCAGTGGTGTTTTTTTTGTTTTTTTTTTTTTTCCCCAGGAATCTTGTTCTTCAAGCTCCTTACAGAAAACAGAAACCAGAATGTGGTGGAAGGAAGACTATAAATTATTTACATGGCACTTGAGATCCCAAATTGTCAAGGAGAGCTCTTCAGATGTTTAAACATGATTAGGGACAGGTCAGCACTGAGAATTTGTTCACTCCTTGCAATGGAAAGGCCGTATCTCCTATCTGAACAGCTTACTGTGAGCAGTGTTACCCCTGTACCACCGCTGTGTGGTGAAAGGACAGTGTGAGGCACCACAACTTCCAGCCCTTACCATCACCAGTGGAGCTGAGGAGGCTAGAATACGGAGGAGGAGGTGGCTCAGCCCCACCAGGGGGGAAACAAATCTGCAGCATCTATCAGGTCCTTCTGCCTCACCTGAGAAACCACCCAGCCCTTCTTGCAGCATCAGTGGCCATGCTTGCTGTGGTGATGCTTGAGGTCAGACAACTTTTTTGGCGTGAATTACAACAGCTGATGCTCAGCTCACATTTTCGCATCTTTTTTGTTTTCAAGCCTGTTTCAAGCCAGAAGAGCTTGAAACAGTTTTCTGAAGCAAACACTTAGCTAATCATATGGTTTTGGCAGCTGAGGCCTTAGGCACATTCCTATTGTTCCTATGCCTTACTGCAGCCCACTGAAGCCCTGCTGAGCCAAGCCAAGCAAGCCCAGTACAACCACAGTCTGAACGCTGGCACGATCTGCTGAGCGGAAACAGATGGCTCTCAACAGAAAGCCTCTTCACTTCCAAAGCCAAGGCAAGGCAAAGGAAGAAGGAAAATCTGAAGTGGAGGAAAAGAGATAGCTGAAAACAAATTAGCTGATATGAAATGGGAGTGATGATGTCAAAAGTAAACTGAAAATATGACCAAGTCTTGATTAACTGGTAAAATGTGCTGATTCTTTTGATCAGAAGAGGAGTGAGGACTCTTATCATCATCTTGTTCCTCAGTCATTTTCTGAGCAGACCTGAATTGTACTGGTTGCATTAAGGGCATATACCAGGAACGGTCAACAAGAAGATAATAGTTAAGAGTCTCTAACAGATTGAGAAAAACTGAGATTGTGAACACCTCAGAATACAAGCCAACCCATGTTCTTTACACCAGTCAGTAACAAATTGCACTGGAAACAGGATGGAGTCCTTCGCAGTTCGAAGTACCAAAGGTACTCCTACTCTTGTACTCTGATGACAGGAAAAAGAAATCTATCCCTGTGAGCAATAGGTCTCTTGGTGCACTTAATGGCGTCACCATCGTATCAGGTCAACAAAGAGAAGTATCCCTTCCCAGTGTGCTAACTGCTGCAGTCCTGACCATCCTCCCCTCCTGCAGATGTGCAGTGACCCCATTAAGCTCCCTTCAGGTACTGCAGAAGCAGTCACTGCCTACCACAGTCAGCTGTGCTGGAAGAGCAAAGTTAAACCCTATAAGGATATAGCTAAAAATAATCGAGATTAGTTCTGCAATTAGAGTTGAATACAGTAAAAGCTGCAACTGTAATAAAGACGACTCATGATTAGACATGATGTCACGCATTAAAAATGTAATCCAAACAACTTGTCTGTTTCACTACAAATAGCAAACTTGAATGTCCTGGCAAACTGTATGGACATGATTTACAAATACTAGGTAATATTTGGATCCTACATTACAAGCAGTGCTCCAGTCTTTCTGAGAAATAAAAATGACTTCATTCTGGGCTTAGCTTGGTCATTTCAATAGACCAAGCTTCATTAGAGACATAAACCGTAATTGTACATATTGAGCTCAATACATGCAAATTCGTGTTTGGTCACAGACCCTACAACTGGCATTCACCTGTAATATTTCTCATTGCTTTGAGGCTTTTTGCATTATATTATCAAACTTCTAATTAGGATTGGCAACCTTTTATAACCTCACAACTTTGTGAACTGGAATTACTGCTGGTGTTAAAAAAAAAAAAAAAAAAAAAAGGTAATTTTGGTTCCTTTTTCTTGAATTCACATAACAGGTAATTAGGTACTTTTTCCCCAACTGCTTTGCCCTGCCACCTAACTATACCCCAGAACCCTACACTGAAACTTGACCTTGTGTTAACTTTTCTTTTCTAAATGTATGTTTAAAAACTTTCCAAATTAATGCCACGAACTCAGTGTCTTGTAAGACGAATAGCTATGAAACAGAGCAGGCCGGAGGACTGTGTATACTTACAAGGAAAACTCTTCGGATTCCAGGTGCCAGTCTTTCTGTTTTTAGCTTCCAGTGCAGAGGCAAAGGAGAGTTGAGAAGAAACACCAGAGGCTTCTGGTGAATATGCACGGATGAAATTGGATTCAAGTGTAATGTGACCTACAGAGAAATACAGAAATACATGATTACTTCCTTACAAGTTTCAAAATCAAAGTGGAATTTGAAACGATGAATCAGAGGTCATTTTTATATATATTATGGCTTCCAGCACTAAGACCTCCTGACCCGAGATTATGGACTAAACTACTTCCCAAAAAATCAGTCAACAGAGCACAGATAAAGAATGAAACGGTTAACATTCGTGCTTTATGCTTGCAAAGCACTGCTAAAGTGTTTAAGAAAACCTTGGCAAATGCTGATGAAAAATAGCTTATGCAAAAGGTCAAACCACTAAGCTGAGAGCTGGAGAACAAGGAGATAAAAAGAATTGCAAAGAAAACTCTGATTTCTGATGGTAGCCTACAAAGCTGGCTTAGAGCAGAAACCTCATCTGCTAATGCTATTAGGGCATAAATCTAACCTGCAAAATATATAAAACTAAACAAACAAAACAGAAGAAATAAATCCAGAAAAACAAGCTAGAAGTACACTAGCTTATGGAAGGTATTCCAACAGAAATTTGAACATACTCAGGAAAGAAATTGCTCATCTTCAGTGACAGAAAAGTGTACATGGAGAATATGGTCCCATGGCATCACAAAACTGAGAAAGGCTGAAGAGATGACTCTTTAAACACCCAGTTTGTTCTTCTGGAAGCCCTTCCTGCCCCATTCTGCATGTCACCAATGCTGCCCCTAGAGAAAGGGACCAAGGCTGGGCAAAACTCAGCACATGAAAAAGAACAACAGTGTCAGTTTTTAGAATACCACAACTTGCAATTGAAATCACACCATCTTTAAAATTTCTAAAATGTTTTTTAAGCAGCCAGTACTTGGCTTGATAGTTCATCCTGCTTTATAGAAGAAAAGCATTAGGAATACAAGTGAGGGGTCATACAGCACGGACACCAAGAAGGCGAGTCTGTCTCACAACAGCGGGTTGCCGCTAAGTTCACTGACGGAGAGCCACAACTCTTTGAAAAGAGTAGAAAAGGAACAGAGGGAGCAAACATGAACACAACCACAAGTTTCAGTGGTTGCTCACAAAATTGAGCATACAGGTAATTCAGAATGAATTTTGCCTCCTGCTAGAAAATCTGAGAGGAAACCTGAGACACAGCAACCACTCCGTATTGATTACTGTTTTATTCTTATATAGTGGTAGTGTCGGTTCATTTACAATTAAAATAAATGCAGATTCATCTAATTAGATGAAAGCTAGAGACCAAACTGAACATTAGCTATCCTCGATTGTTTAAAATCTTTCCAAAAGGGGGAAGAAAAAAAAAAAAAAAAGCCTTTTTTTCCCCCCTCTACTTCCTTTACTGAAAAGCTCACTTTCAGTGCAAAGTGAAAGTCAAATCTAGGTCTCAGGTCTGACAAGCACCTGGAGGGCAGAAGAAAATCAAAAACTTTTTCTGCTACTTAAAAACTTACAAAGAAATGACAAGCAGTTGGCTACGTGCACCATGCCTATCGGTTAGCCTATGATTCCATGCAGAATTTACCTGACTCTTAAGACACACTGAATGAATTATCTTAAGTAACCACAGTGGAACAAGGTGTCAATCCCCACTGAACACACCTCTAGGAGCAATTCCATATTTATAGTAAAAACAAACCCAAACCCAAACTATAACTCAATTCCAAGATCCATTGCCAGCATCTCCTTTTCCTGCCTCCTGTGGCTATGGCTTTTTCCATACCAAGCAGCCACTCCTGATACCAAGTTAGAGAGGACCCAGTGAAGGCTGGAAGGGTTATCGGGATGCCTGGGAGAAAGGAGGCAGGAGTGCCCCTCCATGGTGCTGCCATGCTGTGGGGGGCTGGAATGGAACCCTCCAAATAAAACAAGTCCCAGTAAGCAGTGTCTGAGCCTCTGCTGCACCAAGGTTTTCTTCCAGCATGGGCTGCGAAAGGCACCTGCTCCCAGACACTAACCTCTCATTTCTTTAAATTTTTATTCCCCCCAATCCACCTTTTTCTCTTTGAATGAATCCAGAAACGTATAAGGTTTCCCCATGCACTTTCTCTAAATGAAATTTTACCATCAACTGGCTGAACCTGCACATCCGTTCTAAAGAAATAACATCTTGTCTTTTCAGAAGCAAGCACACACTGGCTAACGCTCACTCTGACTTGAGAAAGGCTGAGCACCTCCATTTTCCAAGTAAAGGTAGTCAGATCTCCAAGTGCTTGATCTCTCTCAGCAGGAGGCCTGTTTGTATTTATGTATTTCCAAAAGAAAACATTAAGTACCACAGATTACCATGTCTTCCGGGGACTGCCTTTCTTTCCATTTTCTGCCTCAAAGGAATAAAATATCTCCCTTTAGGAAACTGCATGATATTAGCTCTCTGAATGCTAACAGGATGACAGAGACTTCATATGCCAAACAGTCATGATCTTAGTTATAGCCTGATGCTTTAAAGCAGGTTTTATAAAGCCAAAGTAATTCTTTTAGCTGAAAAAAAAAAAAAAAAGTTTTGTTATTTTTCCCCCCCAAGGCTCCCCCACTTTGTTGTTCTGTCTAGAAATGGAAAGAGCTGAAAGTAGAAAGGAAAAGGTGTTTAGACCTGTTATTAAATTCACTGCCAAAAAAAGCTTTCATTAATTCTTGTGTTTTTTCAGGTGTAATCACAGCTAATCAGTAATGAGCTGTTTAAACTATTAAATATAATTACCTTGTTCTGGGGTTATGTAATATAGTTTTCTTACAAAGCAATAAAAATTTTGTAATCTAAATTTACCAAAGAAGCCAAGTTAGCCAAGTTTTATCTTTTGTAGTCCTTATCCAGCAAATATGAGTTCAAATTTTTTTCAATTTTTTTCAACTGCAAATGGCAGGAAGTACATTTAACTGTAAACTCTCCAAACTGTCAATGAGAAAATCTGCTGTGCTAAATGCGGTGAACATTACATATGTCCACTCTTATAACGTGAATTCATTGCCACATTTTCACAACCAAAGGAAAATTGGTTTCTTCTGATCCCAAAGCAAGTAAAGGCTAACGTAAATGTTTACAAAGTGAGCTATAATAAGTTTATGTATTTAAATAACCAAGAATAGAGAAACAGTAACAGCATCCTGATATTGGCCAGTAGGTGCACTTAGTTTGGGTTTGCACTCTGCTTGTGCTTTTATCAGAATGTCAAGTTAATTCAAAGAAGATGCTCCTACTAGAAATTTTAAAAATTCTTGCTCTTTCAAACCTCTGGTATTTATTAAAAACAGAAATGATGACAAGAAATATAACACACTTCATCTCAGAAATAGTTAGGCCAAGTCCTTCGGGTAATTAGAAAATGGAGAAGTATCTCTGTTTCAACTGATCTCAGACAGGTTTATTCAAAGCCAACTTCTCATCAGACAACACAGATGTTTTAGACTTCATGAAGATTTCTGCCTGTTATTTTGGTCACATGAGAGCATAAAACGAAATCATACCACCTTAGTGAGAAAATCAGACTCTTTGCGACTGCATCTCCTATTACATTTCCTAGTCGCTATTCCTTTAGGCTTCAGAAATTAAATATGCATATAATGTACACATATGGTTATTTCCATACAAAGTTTGAGTCTTGCTCAGAAATAGTGGTATATCTATGCATGCCTTTGGCTGGAATTGTAGCATAAATTATATCACATAATGGAATTTTCCTACACTTCTGAATGAAAAATGCAGGCTGATCTTTAAGAAAAGTGCAGGACTTGAATCCAAAATCAATTAAGTTTTCATAAATAAATTTAAGCGTTCTTGTAAAATTTTTCAGAATAAATGTGATTTTGCATTCCTGCACTCATTTTGATCACGAGCAAGACAGCAAATCACATTATGTGGAATTCATATCCCTAGTCCCGGACTTGCTAAATAATACAGTTCACATGCACACGCTGCTGCAGCAACCTCTGTCACTACACTCCTTGGCAAATACATTCCCTGTCACTATACTTCTCAGAGTCCTTAGCACCAGCTAGGCATTTTCTGGTTAAGAAATCCCACAGAGCTGCTCAACAACTGCTCAGCACCATCTTGGTCACATTCTTTCATAATTCATTTTTGCTTCAGAGCTAGCTCTGATGATGAGCACCTGGCCAGCTTAGCCTGAATGCAACTGTTCCCCCTGGGAAGGCCTATCAAAGGAAGTCTGACAGTGTAACTGCATCCACACCTAGTATTTAGAATTGCCCCATCATCACCTGTGCTTGATGATACACAACAGTGTCACCTATTATGGGAGACTTTTTCCTGGTCCCAGGAGAGATTTTCTGGGAAACCGCTGGGAATGCCTCTCCCACTCCTACCTTAGAGACTGAAAAACTTAATAGGACTTTAAGTTGTTATGAGCTCATGACATTGACACAACGGAAGTACCAAGCTTAAGCTATAACCAGCACATCCAGCACAACACTGCCCCTCTGCCCTCTTAAGCTTTCTGTTGCCGCACCAATGCTCCCACCTTACGCCTGTGTGACCATCCAGCACGGCCTCCACCGCTGCAAGGGGTGGACAGGCAACAGAAGACCCTCATCCCTACTCTCCAGCAATATCTGTCACCAAAAAGTCATGTCTGTTAGAGTGTCTAGGAAACCGTATATTTGCTGAATCCTACACGGTGCTCTCTTTTCCCAGCCACGTTTTCCTCCTGTCTCATCTTAGTTTGTGAGCTCTTCGAGGCACGTCCTTTCTCAAATGTCTAGACGGTTCATAGCACCTTCTAAACACCGCATAAATTAATAGAAAGGTACTGGATCATTTCAAACCACCAAACAAAATGTTTCTAATTAATAGCATAAGAGCTAACTAGAAATTTTCCCTTTCTTTTTGTATTTTCACTGGCAGATTTCATATTATTAAGTACGTATGTTAAGCACTGCCCAGAAACCCCGGTGGAAACCAGTCCTCCATGTGTGCGGCTCTGTACAGCCAGATACAGAGACCTGGTGCAAAATCCTGAACCCACTGAACTCAGTGGTAAATTCACTACTTCTCTGAACCTCCCAGTGCAGCCTTTCTACTTTTTTAAATGATGTATCTAAAAAGAGATATTCTCCACCCATTCTTGGAAATTCACACAAACCTACAATACATGCATTTTGTGCTCCTCAGCAACGCACCACCACAGCCAAATCTTCTGCATCTCAGAAAGCTCTCTCTATATGAGCAGTTTGGTCAAACAATAACAAGAGAAAATTAAACCAGAGTCATTAAATGTACTAAAGTGCTTTTAGGTCACCTAGTGCATTTAACAACCAGCTGCTATGGCTCTGTCCACATTATTTTTAAAACATATAAAGGAACAGCACGTTAACCAAGCAGACAGCAGCATAACAACTGTATGGGAAAATAAGACCATGTGGTCCAACACATCTCTCACTCCTTGCGAAGGGCTCATTTGATTACCAAGCTGATGTGTAGCCAGCATTTTTGTTGTGCAATCGGTATTAGGCCAGACCTTCTGGACACGTGTGTCAGCACTGGCTCTTTCAGGAAGACTCAGCCTCGGGAGTTGTTTGTCAGAGCAAGCTGCTCTTCCAGGCTCAGGTCTGCCCCTCCCAGTCTCCTTTGGCACACACTCGCTCCTCCAAATAAGTGACTAATTTGTGAGGAATATGACAACTTGGTCATAAGTAAATATTAAATATTAAGGCTATACTAAAAATCTGTAAAACAAAACGTACAAATTCACAAAAAAGTGCGTTACAGCAAGAAAGGATGTAACTATGAATAGGAAATTAACCACAGAGAAGTTTTGCCATTTTTTATTGAATGAATCTTTCAATATGTTTTAAAACTGAAAAAAAGAAGACTTCAGGAAGACACCACGTTTTATAGGTGCCATGCCTTTTCGACACAAGCCAGACATGTCTGCCTGTGCACATGCCCATCACTACTGCCTGCACTTTGCAAAAGTTCCTTTAAGGTTTCTCGCAGATGCATGTGACAGCAACAAGGTTAAGGCGGCTGCAGAGGTTTCTGTTTCCCTGGAGATGGCAGTTTCATGGACGGCTAAGTATCACCACAGCAACCAACTGCAAAAACAGTCTACGGGCTCCTGCCCCATTACTCTGCTAAAGCAATTTGTACTACGTGAAAGGCAAGGGCATAAAAGCTGAAAACGGATCAAAGTAAACACTGCTGCTAAAAAGTACCATTTTGTTTTGCTGACTTCAAGGCATCAAATCACAGACTCTGTGTTTTGTTCTAAAAGATGAAAGTCAAGTGCCAAGGATTTGCGAGGTTGAATTAACTATTCCAGCATGAAGTCCTTGAGATAAATTCATAGCACATTTTCCAAAACAACCACTACAAATTTGTACAAATAAACCAGGGTAAAATATGCTGTGCTGTACTGAATTACACTGCCCAGGCTAGGACAACTGTTTCATAAGACAGAAGAGGAAAATTAATTTTAACCCTCAGATCATATAAACGGATTTTCTGACTTACAAATGATGCACTGAATATGGATTTATGACTTCTTATTTACTGCTCAGCTGCAAAGATGAAGTTAATTAGTACCACGCAGACAGAAAATTGAAAATATTTATCACTGCCCTCTATAACCGTTTCCAATCTAACATTATATTTATATATAAGTTATTCTGAATTGCAACAAAAACTAGTATGAATATTATCTTTACAGATCATTGGTGCATACTATTCAGTATAAGAGGTTTAGAATTTTTACTGAAACTCACTTGAAAAAATTTAATTCCAATACATTGGCTGTAAAAGAGTTCAGTCAAAGATTAATCCACGAATCCACCTCGAAGGGTGGGACCTAGTACTCTATCACTTCTCAAAAAGTGTTTAGCAATTGCTTTGGGAAAAATCTCTAGGTTATTTTTTTGATTTTTAAGACAAAAGTAAAGAAAAGGTGTATTCTTTAGGCAGAGACTGGGAATTCAAAATGGAACACGTATTTTATCCATTTTTTGGTATTTTTGCTATGCTCTTTAAATATTGTGTTACAGACTCGATACCACGTCAGCTATAGTAGATTGCAATGTACAGTTTTCAGGAGCCAACAGCTTCTGGGAGAGAGTTTGCTGATTTTTCCAAGAAAGGCAAAATATGTTCTTATGGTATTACCTCTGAAGGTAATTTTGCCATCCATGCAGCCTTTGCCACAGACACACCAAGCTTTCTTCTCTGTCAGGCCAGCACTAAAGGACACTGCTGCCCAAGTAGCATGCCTGAGCCACACTATCACACAGTGAGCAACGCAGCAATCCCCCCACAACTGCAGGGAGCAACATGGCAATGCCAGGAGAGAGTGGGTTGCTCATTTTACCATAAATACACAGCTGTAAGTGGACTGGCGTTGCCTGGACCTTCTGACCCATGTTCTACAGATCAACTGAACTGCAATTATAGTTCAGTTGTGAAAATCATGGGAAAGATTCACCCTGGCATAATTCCATTGAAGCTCATGGCATTAAGCCAAATCCCATAAGTTATCTAATAAAAACCGAATGCTGTTGTGCAATATTCTGACCCTTATGAGGTACCCCCCAAACTGGAATACTGGGCCCACCAAAGAGAAGGTATGAGAACAGAAAGGTTGATAAGGGCAACCCAACTGTGGTCTAGGGCCCATTGCGCGCTCTTCGGTAAGAAGCACTACCAGAAACCTTTGACCATAAGGTGCTTGAAATCTCTCTTTTCTAATTTGTCCTGCAACAGAAGCTAAAGGTCAGGGTGTGCTGTGCTAGACACAGTACAAGCACAACACACAGCTCCATCCTCAAAGAGCTTACAAATCAAGACATTCAAGTCCTGCACCACGTGTGTGCCAACATCCCCTAACAAACTATCCTGAAGCATGCGTGACGTCCCCAGAGGGCGACCTTAATGCGAAGATGCACTATTAACATCTAAGGAAAAATGGCAACCCCAATGTTTGTCTCTTCAAGAAGAATAACAGAGCAAAGCTCCCTTTGCCTTGAGTGAGGACAGAGCATAACCCCTAACCTTTGGTACCTGCTGCGCTTAGAGCAAAGGAATATATTCTAATGGGCACACAGACTTTAAAAAGGAGATCTAAGGTCTACCCTCAGAACTAGCTTGAAAGCTAACCTGCCCACCCACTGACACAGTAGGTATACTCATAGCCTGAAGAAAGATTTGTCCATCCAAAACAAAAGCCGGGGAGCTTACAGCATATTTAATTGTTATCTGTAGTCTCTCTTCTCCCTCCAGCCTAAGTTCTGGTACCTTTCAAGCCCCAGACATTCAATGACCAAGCTGAGGATTTGTGTAACAGGACGGAATTACAGTGCATTTAGGTCTCCTCATAAGGATTTGTAATTCAACTGGTCCGGCTAATTGACTGAAAAAAATTACAAGTAAAATTAGTGCTAAAACATTACCAAAAACATCACAACAAGAGTATGTGGCACGCTGTATGGCACTAAACAAACTGCTCAATACCTGGCAACAGCGTCATTTGTATCTGCTTCAGAACTGATGTTTTACTGCACCAGTGATCTTTCTCCTCAGAACTGCAAGGGTAAGCAACTGCACTGTAAGTTTTTACTGGAAACGCAGTCACTGAAGAGCCCATTCAGAAAGCACAACAGCTCGTACAGCATCAGAAAGTTCTGACAGAGACGTTGCAAAATAGTGCTTCTAATTTTCTGAAAACGTTGGATCATTTCTGCCCACAGCTCAGCCACATAATTTATCTTTAGACAAAAATGCAGCCTGCTCATTTCTAGTGTTCCAAAGATGTTATTTTAAGCAGGAGCTGCCAAATGTAATCACATTATGTTAGATGTTAACCATTTATGCAAATACCTTAGTAATGCAAAAACTAGGACCAAAGCTATCCCACAAAAAAAAACAAAAAGACTTGGCAAACAGGCAGGACAGTTACTGAAGTCCTATTTGCACTAGCAAATGATACTACTTCCACAGTGCAGGAGTAACAAAAGTGGAAAAAGGAAAGCTAGTTTATATAAGGAAAGGTATTTGAGAAGACAAAGGGTAGCAAGTCATACTTGCATTAATACAACTATTTCTGCAATGATTTCAAAATTATAACCCTAAGAGTTTATCACAGATTTCACGTACAGACTGTACATGTGTGAACTGCCTACTTTAACTTCCTTTACCTGCATAACACAACATCCAGCTTTCCCTGTGTGTATGTATCTCAAACCAGTTTTTGTCTTCAATGTTATCTCATCTCTTTATATAGTTTGGAGAACCAGAGAGCTGAAAAAATGTAAGTTTCAAAAACTTCTGGCTGCAACGAATAGAGCAGACAGTCAGTCTCTGTGCAAACATCTCTACTTTGCTCTCTACTTTTTTGAAGTTAATCTTCAGATGCTATCCCTGTTGTCTTGGGCACCTGCAGAGCAAGGGCTGCTCACAGCAACCAGCCCTCCACTGTTGGTGCAATGGAAAACCTGTGCCCACCACCATGAGGCTGGGACCCCTGTGCCCATTCCTGCTCTGACCCTAAGTAGATGCTTGGGCTCCTAAAGATTAAGTGAAACCATTTGTGCCATCTGCCCTTCCACAAAGCAGTCAGGCTTCCCAGAACTTGAGACCTAAAAACACAACATCTCGCTCAGCTTTGCATAAATCAGTAGATGTCAATACTGTTCACATGCTGTATAATGAATCCCAAGAGGAAAGTCCTCCTTTTATACATTTTGTGGGAAAATTTCTTGTCTTTAGATCTGTCTAAGGACACAGGATCCAATCCTGCAAGCCTGAAGTACAGCATCTGCCCTAATGTTGTCCTATTCACAAAACGCTATCACATCAGACTTGCAAGTTTAACAATTAAGGTACAAAGCGCATAGAAATAGGAAATGTTTCCCCAGATTATATTCTGCTCTGTACCTACTTGTACATAAATAGTTTTTCTGAGCTTTTCTTTGGTAATTTACCTGGGCTGAAAAGTGAAATCTGATTTCCTACTCCTCTCCCTTTCCCCATCCCCCAACTATTATTGAGTACTTGCATCTCTGCATTAATGTTGCCTAACACCATAAAAAAAAAAAAGGGGGGGGGGGGGGGGCATGTGTGGCTGCCATGTTGGAGGCTCTATGAGCCTCTAAAACCCAGCTCCTGTCCCAGAGAAAATGCTTCTTACATGAATAAGAGATCAAAATTCAGACAGGACCTTTTTCCTTAAAGGCATTTGGGGCATTCTGAGCAAATCTACACAGATTTTTCCAGGTAGACAGAAGATCCTGTAGCCTGTAATTTTAGCAACTTAGATGTGTGCTAGGCACCCACCTAGATGCTACACAGTACTACAGTGATGCATTAACGCAGCTGATACACCTTGCCTCTCACAGGGTCTCATTAGTTATAGTATCAAATTAATCCAGGTACAAAGACTCGGTGTCAGTGTTCTCTCATCTCTTACAAGCTCTGCCTGTAGACACAGCAAGTTTACCTCAATTGGAAAACACCATGCAGACTTCACATTGCACACAGTGTTCTAAGAACATCATGGCAAAACTGGAATCTGAATACTGAATTTCCAAATCTGAGTGGAAATCCTGAACAGCTGAATGCCTGATTTTCTGCTATTTCAAAAGCTGCAGGTGGAGAAGGGGAAGATGCTACGACACGAAGGCTTCACAAAACAGGAAAAGATCACTTGCAACATATATGATATAGATGATGGAAGACTGCAGGATTTCATCTGCAGTGGGTTTCACCACTCTGCGTGTAACACACCTTGCTCTTCAAAGGTTTTGCAGCCAGACCACACATAGGTGCAGATAACTGGAAAACAGAAATGCCATTCTGCAGGTGTCTTTTGGAGAGGCCCAGTCAAATAGAGAAGTGTAAAATATGGAGCTCACATTTTTATTGGACATATAAAACCAAATTCTTGCTTTCCAAGCCAGGGTAAAGAAGAGCATGTGTGCGCACGAATCATAAAAAAGTGAAAACTTAAGCAGCAACACCAGATTTAAGAAACAACTTTGTTTACTTTATTGTCAGTAACCCACCAGCCTGAGAGGTGATGCAAGCGTTTCTGTGAGGCACACACTCACAAGTGGTAACAGAAGATAAATACAAAGGAAACTGCTCTCAAAAGTTTAAACAACTGTAACCAATATATTGTCTTTCTACTCCCCTACCATCGGGTAGGTCTTCATTCTTTCCAAATTAGTTTTCATCCTCAAAAAAAAAAATCAGAACTTTTAGTCTGTGCAAACAAAACAGTATTCTGGGAATATTTTAGAGAATGAAATTAATTTCTCTAAATAATTATATAATTAATTTCATAATTAATTAAATTACTACTTTAAAAAGCTCTAAGAAACCAAATTTTCTCAGTTTATCAGCACTACCTATGTAGGTAGATTTAGTATACACTTGCAGAATCAAAGTCATGAAAACCTGACAAAATCCTCCAGAAGATGTAAATGAGGCTGTCATGCAAGTATTTTCATGAACAGTGATGGCATTCTAAGCACTTCTTATCTGCACAGTCTTGCTGATTCTTGCTTGAAAAGAGATTTAATGAAGAAAACACTGGCTTGCTTTCCAGCTAACAGTGTAATAATAGAGTGCACCTTCCTGTTTGCAATGTTTTTCCATAAAGCTTCAGGTGCATTCTCCGTGTCTATTTTACCCCAGTCTAAGTATCACTTGAAACCCAAATAAGCAGTGGAGGAAAGAAGACGTGTTCCAAGACATGTTCTGAAAAAAAAATCAAAAAAATTAAAAAGCAAGTGCCACTGTGCTTCTCCGCTAAGCAATGGCATACGGAGTAACGTCCAAAAAGGCCTCAAACTTTCACTTCAGCACCTGCATGCACTAACAGACTGTGTCCATGCAGAACAAATGAAAAAACTGCTTCGTTTCAATTCAATTACAGAAGAGTAAGCTAGACTTCAGCTAATCTTCAGGACTAGAGAACACTGGTCGTTTTCAGAAAAGTATTAGGTTTTAGTACTTTTCCTCACTGATGAGATTTGGATCATCACTAAAAATTACCTCTCCTCCTGGAGATGCTACCACTACTGTCATGCTTAATCATATCTATGACATGAACTCCAACCACAATAAAAACATTTCTGTATTTTACACTGCCAAGGCAACTGTTAAAGACACACTGTCCACTATAAACTACCTATAATTCCTTCAAACTTTTTAAAACAACCTAAATTTCATCTATTTGTACCTCATGGTGGTGCTATTTTTGCATCTTCTCCTTTAAATAAGTTTTACCACTGTGGATGCATTCTGTTTTTGTTTCACAGGGAAAATGAGAAACTTCTCTAGAGAAACAAACTTAGGTACATAAAAAGCATTAGCAAAAGCACAATTTACATATGCTTAAAAAAAAAAAAAAGTAAATGTTTCTTCCTCATATCTTCCCACTGCAAGATTTTACTTTCTCAGCTGATACAGGAGAATGACTGAAGTGACGACCCAGCACAGCAAGCTCCACACAATTTATGTTGGAAATTTTCCCTGCTACTGGGAGGTTGGAGAACAATTCCAACTTTTGGTTCAAACAGACACTCCAGAGAACAACATAAACATGGCCACTCAGGACAAGTGTTGCTTCAACATCTCCCTCACACACACAAGCCCAAAGCTAGACTGGAACCTGCCAATCAAGCTTGTGATATAAATGGACTCCTGGAAATGCCATCACTTCCTTAATTATCTTTTCTTGGGAAAGTAACTATAGACAAAGCAGTGATTTATAAATACTCGAAGCCATGTCAGCCACTCCAAGCTTTAAGGAGGGAAGGGGAGAACAAGAATGTGAATCACAGCTTATGATCTAAATCAAAACATGTGCATCTGCCTGAAAGAACGTGTGCGCGCATGTGCACAGTGTGCTTATACACGACTAATAGAGAGGGAGGAAGAAAGCAAAGACTTGTAAGTCTTCTAGTAAAGACTGTGGCAGCTGCCCAGCTCTCTTTACGATCCTGCAAGAGCAAATCAGTATCTGTGGGCACACGCAGTAGAGGAAAACAAATGTTAGTAAATGTTAGACGCTCCAACTTTCAGCTTCCAACAGGTCATTTTAATAAGTCAGCAAAACCAAGCAATTCAAGCAATCAGAAAAGTCATTCTGACATTTTTTTCTTTTGAACCCTTTAGCCTCTTGTGGTGGGCCTTGGCATTGCTTCACTCACAGTTCCAAGCAGCTCTGTGAAGCTAAGAATAAGTCTGGTTTTCTGCGTGCAGTAAACGTTCCCATTTTTAAAAACAGAAGGGTTTGCTCAGTGCTTTCCAAGTCATGAGAAGTCACTGTTGCCTCTTTAAGAGTAGACAGGCTTCAAACAATCCTTCTGCAGGACACCAGGCTCTGCACAAACAAGCTCTTCCAGCTGACACATGACTTCCTCTGGCACTTCTGGTGGGCAGAACTGGAAACGATTGCCAAATTCAATGACCAGCAATTCCTGAGCTGACTGAAAACAACCCACAAAGACTGCAGTCCAGAGCAAACATGAAAAACCCACAGAATCACAGAATTGTCTAGGTTGGAAGAGACCTTCAAGATCACCGAGTCCAACCTCTGACCTAACACTAACAAGTCCTTCACTAAACCATATCACTAAGCTCAACATCTAAACGTCTCTTAAAGACCTCCAGGGATGGCGACTCAACCACTTCCCTGGGCAGTCCATTCCAATGCCTAACAACCCTTTCAGTAAAGAAGTTCTTCCTAATATCCAATCTAAACCTCCCCTGGTGCAACTTTAGCCCATTCCCCCTCGTCCTGTCACCAGGCACGTGGGAGAATAGACCAACCCCTACCTCACTACAGCCTCCTTTAAGGTATCTATAGAGAGTGATAAGGTCGCCCCTGAGCCTCCTCTTCTCCAGGCTGAACAACCCCAGCTCCCTCAGCAGCTCCTCGTAAGACTTGTTCTCCAGACCCCTCACCAGCCTTGTCGCCCTTCTCTGGACTCTCTCGAGCACCTCCATGTCCTTCTTGTAGCGAGGGGCCCAGAACTGAACACAGTACTCGAGGTGCGGCCTCACCAAAGCCGAGTACAGGGGGACAATCAATTCCCTAGACCTGCTGGCCACGCTACTTCTTATACAAGCCAGGATGCTGTTGGCCTTCTTGGCCACCTGAGCACACTGCTGGCTCATATTCAGCCGACTATCAACCAGTACTCCCAGGTCCTTCTCGGCCAGGCAGCTTTCCAACCACTCATCTCCCAGCCTGTAGCGCTGGTTGGGGTTGTTACGCCTCAGGTGCAGGACCCGGCACTTGGCCTTGTTGAACTTCATACAGTTGACCTCAGCCCATCGGTCCAGCCTATCCAGATCCTCCTGCAGAGCCTTCCTACCCTCAAGCAGATCGACACATGCACCTAACTTGGTGTCATCTGCAAACTTACTGAGGGTGCACTCAATCCCCTCATCCAGGTCATCGATAAAGATATTAAAGAGGACTGGCCCCAGTACTGAGCCCTGGGAGACTCCACTAGTGACCGGCCTCCAACTGGATTTGACTCCATTCACCACAACTCTTTGGGCCCGGCCATCCAGCCAGTTTTTAACCCAACAAAGTGTACGCCAGTCCAAGCCATGAGCAGCCAGTTTCTGGAGGAGAATGTTGTGGGAAACGGTGTCAAAAGCCTTACTGAAATCAAGGTAGACCACATCCACAGCCTTTCCTTCATCCACTAAGCATGTCACTTTGTCATAGAAGGAAGATCAGGTTCGTCAAGCAGGACCTGCCTTTCATAAACCCATGCTGACTGGGCCTGATCGCCTGGTTGCCCTGTAAGTGCCGCGTGATGACACTCAAGATAATCTGCTCCATGAGTTTCCCTGGCACTGAGGTCAAAACTGGATTTTATGCAAGACTGGGTTTTATGCAAGCACAGATGCTTCAAACTGCTAACGAAGAGAAAAGACAGGAAGAGGGTTGTGAGAGATCCTTAAATGAAGGCTGAGGTGGCTTTTTTGTTTTGTTTTTTAAGAGACATGGCAATGCAGTGTCCATCAATTAAGGCAATTAAGTTACCAGTTTCACTAATCTATTAGTTGCATGGGAGTTGCAGCTTTCAGTAGGCATGGCACCCCCTGAGAAAGGCACTGAAAAATTAAAACTTGTGGGGAGCATACTGCAGTATTTTTAGGCTTTACGAGCTCTATCTTGGGCTTCACTTCTCAGTCAGCCAGCCCAGTTCCATGCTCACTGCCCTACCCAACACCTGCCTGGACCCCCTAACAGCACACTCCTGGCTCCTGCAACATGCTGCTCTCCTTGTACTCTCGCCCCCTTTCTGGACAGCAATATTGCCAGCTGCACCACTGCTCTCAAAACATCTCACTATAGGTACTTCATGCCATGCCTGGTTCAAAAACCCTGCATATACCAAACCCCGGCACATTCTTGCATTGCCACCTGCAAGTCTGCTGTCATAGCTAGCTATCCATTACCACGGCCAAGCAAAGGTCTTCAGAAAGTGGAGAGGCAAACTCAGCAAAATACCCTTGCAATGTTGAGATCCAGTCTGTACTTTGGCAGAGGCACAGTGCTTCATTTTTCTTTGAAAGCGTCTTCTAGAAAAGCAACTATTTTTTCTTCGAAACAAAGGTCTTTGGTCTACCAGAGCTACCAAATGTGCCCAAGTGCAGCAGCACTGGCTTCCCACTGTCCCACAGCTGATGAGCAGACGGCAGATGCAACAAATTCTGGCAATGCACTATCATACTAAAACAAGGGGCTTAGCAATGCATAGGATAATAGTCCAATTATTTTAATTTGGGAGAGGAAAGAATAATCAGATTAGCAAGTGGAGGTTGCCAAAAGGTTTTTAAGGCCATGCTGCAGGGTGCTTCAAAAATTCAAACCAAACTAGCCCGTCTTTCTGGCCAATTTGAAAGCATCTGGTCAAGCTGACATCAAGAGCTCAGCACTAAAAAGCAAGACTGGAAGAAGCAGCTGATCTTATTTTTACTGTATCTGAGATTATAAAGTCCTAGAAAACATTCCAAAGTGGACGTTTGATTGCCACTTAATTGAAACCTATTTTTAAAAAAAGCACTTTTAGAAGAAGAAATAAACAAAGTGGAATAAAACAAATGACTAGGTAACAAAAACCTCACTAAATACAGCCGTCAAATAACAAACCTTGAATTCTCTTCCTGCCTGCTGTTGCCAAGAACTTAAGGCCTTGGTGCAACAGGTCTGTGTGTTTAAACTGCACTCAGAAAGTGACCCCTTTATCAAAGCTTTATCTCAAGGCTGTTCTCAGATCTCTGGGTGCCTAAGCATGAAACAAGTATTTTCCTTGATACAGCCACAGTATGGCTGCTGCGGTGTAATTTGAGTAATTTAAGGCATCTAGTTCTGAAAACTGTAAATAAAAATAGAAATCTAGAACCCAAAGGACAGAAAGAGTCACAAGGTAATCACAAGATATTAATTACGCAGGGAGAATAAAGAAAGTTAACAGGTACAACCAAGAGGAAGTGCGAAAAAGGGAGCAAGGTAACTGTCTCGACATTTGAAGTTAGGAGAATTAGCATGGAAATTGAAGTGCCAAAATAATGCCTGCAATGCTGTTTCTCCAGAAACTTCTACTCTGGGAACACTTCCATTGTGCAGGCAATGGAATTCCACCTGGTTACGTACGTGCGTGCACCCTTCTGCAAGGTCGTCATCCCACAGAGAAGATGAAGAAATGAATTAATAATACCTACTGGGAAAGTAACAAAATGCCAAAGGCACACTTATTCTGACTCCACATGCATTGTACAAAGTAAGTGTCGATGTATGCCACTTGCTAGCATATCTGAAAGTATTTAAGACAGTTTAAAGCTTGGACACACAACTGTTAGGTAATTTTAGGTTCATACATTAGCACTTGTCCATAAAGTATGTAATAACTAGCATATGCAAAGGTACAACTCAAAGCTAAAACTGATTTCTTAACAGTATGTTAAGAATAATTTTTGAAACAAGCTTCTGAAAATAGTTAAAATTAACACACTGGGAAATATAGCAAACGTAGAAAAAAATAGGCAAAATGAACCAGGATTTTACACTCATTGTCCAGACCTTCAGAGTCCTAAAATACAAAAACATTTTGACAGAGAAGAACTATCCTGAACTCAGGATGCACAGCAAAGGTCCGGATGTAGAAATATGTTATCAGGGGACTGTTTCAGTGTCTTTTCCTGCCCCAGTTTTACAACTCACAAGCTTGTCAGAAAATACTTAAATATCGGATTTAAATGATTTTGCCCATCATTTTATGGTTATAAGCAGGTCAACTCAGGAATCTGAGGCTACTTCCCTAGTAAGTACCTGGCTATATAATTAGCCTGCTCTATAGAAACTAGCACACATTTTCATACCAAGTTTGCTCTCAAAGGAAAATAATCATCATGATTTTTTTTTTTCCAAGTAACACTGATTTAACAGTGAGAAGTCTGTGCAGTTATTACAGCCTCAGCAGTGTTGCTCAAAATTATAAAAATAAAGATGAGTCCTTGCTTTTCCTGCCTTCATTTCACATAACACATGTTAAACATCTGTATCAGGCATAACATCTTAAAACTATTGAGGATGAGGATGTCAACGAAAACAATAGTGAATCCATTGCCAGGAATTCTGATTCCGTGTAGTCACATGTATTCAGTCCTAAGTATTCACATGAGATTAATTTTATATTCCTTTCCCCCCCCCCCCCCCCCCCCCCTTTAACTATTTCAATCGTGGCTGCATGCCTGAAGCAGCTCAGGGAAACTCAAATGACATGTATCATAAAAGAATTCTTCATTATTTTAAGACTTGATAATACACCTAGTTAAGGAGTGACTTTCATCTCAAAATTTTTTTTTTTAAGTTTTTCTATACATGTTTTTCTGGTGCAAATCACTAGACATACAATTGTCTTCACAAACAACGATTCTTTCTCAGAACGAGCAGTTTCACAAGAAAGTAAGTTTTTCTAAAATCTGGGAAACTCAAGCAGTAAGGACACCCAAAGCCAAAGAGAAAGTCCCTGTAAATGTTCAGTAGTTCCTGGCTTTCAGCTAAGACCCAGATCAGTGCAGAACTGCACACATGCACTCACTTCCCCAGGAATATTTGATCAAACAAAACAAACAAAAAAGCTTGCATTCTTCATGCCAAGCTTAATAAAACCACTTGTGCCTATTACATGCACCCGTATTCTATTTCCTATGATAAAGCACGGCCAATATGAATTGCAATAAAAGACAGTTCTAAGAAATACTTCAAAAAGACTAGAATTTTGGGGGTCTTTCTTGAAGAAAATGTCTTGACAGTCTCAACAAACGAGATGTCATCCCAACAAAGATTAACATAGTAAAATACAAATAAATGATTAAAACATTTCATATGACCTTATATTTATGAGATTTCAGCCTTAACCTGAAAGTGATACATTACTGATTTAGTTTTTGCAAGGAAGTCAGAATACATAATACATTTCCAGTTTGGCTAAATTTTCCGTTTCCAGGGAAGAAAAAAGTACCCAAACCTTACTATATCGTTACAAAAAAGTCTACAAGCATTACAGGAGGAACACATGCCTCTGCCATGCCCTCCCTCAGCATTAGCCACCCCTCCTATGTTTGAATTTGCAAATGCTTGTCTGTATATAGTATAGAAGTGCCAAGTATTAAATTAATGCATACATGTATGTTGCATATTCAAGAGAACTGGGATAACTGCACAAATATGTTTAATGCATGAGTCCTCTAACGAATTTGCTATGGGAAGTTTACGCTCCTCTGAGCAAGTAAAGAATTCAGCATCATCTACACAGGGTAGGTTAAAAACAAAAGAAAACTCAACCTCCTCTTCTGCCCCAAAGCAAGCCCTTGCTTAAGAGATTTTCAGACCTCACATTCTATGTTATTAGAACTTCAACCAGCCTCTGAATTTATGATTTATTTTAAGCAGTTTCAATGTTACAGATTCTAGCTAGATTTGTACTGTCAAACAAAAATACTATTTTTATGCTGGAGTACATTGGCTATACTGTATGACATATCTCCACCTTTGCTATCAGCTTTGCAGGCAACACGAAATACCTCAGCTGGTAAATCAAACTAATTTAACTTGAGGTGATGGGTACCTTCTACTTTAAGACAAAAGGACATTTGGAGTTGATTTGTACAACAATGGAAAGAGATAACATTTGCTCTGCTTTGTTTTCTGACTGATCCTATAAGTAAAAACTGATCTTTCCAAGTTGTTTGTTCTCTCTTGCTCTACACTGTTGCCAGCAAACCTTGCTCTAGCTTCCTGTTCATTTTCAGAGTAGGCATCTCCAAGGACTGTAACTGGAAAACTGCTGGGAAAAGGAAGCTAAGGGCTACAAATTGTGAAATACATTCTATGCCCTACACTTTAGTACACCACAGAAGTATGCAGAAAAGACAGTTGGGGCAAACTGCTTTCATAATGTAAGCATGTTAGATGAGGCACAAGCAGCATCTTTCTCCTAGACAGCAACTATTTTTATTCAAAGCCAAATATTTAAATCTTCTATCATTCTGTCAAGACAATTAGACAGTACTGGCACAGTCTGCAACCTTGTGCACGCATGACTCTAGCTCACATTGTGCATGCATAACTGCAGTCAAACTACACTGTTACGCAAGTAGTGCTAAGAACATCAAAACAGGGCGAAATTTAGTTTTACGCAAATTTAAGCCCTGCATTTGATTCATTCTGGCCCCGTAGGAGGTACAAACTCCAGCTGTAGCTCGTTTCCCCCCCAAGCTCAGGCACCCTTTGGTAACGAAGAAGTTACAAACTGATGCTACATCGTGTCCCTACAGGGAGGGCACTCTTCTGCCCATTTTCAAAAGAACTTGTGATTACCTTGTGAGACCTACCCGTCAGACCTTTGTCTACCTTTGTCTAAGACTTGCCAATGGATTTAAAAGTTCTTGGGTGATGAGAGAGGCTCTGACAAATACATAGCAGAACTACACAAGGCCTTTAGTTTCCATAGGAAACTATATTGAAAAAAAAAAGTTCTAACTACAATGGGTTTTACATGCCCAAAGAAATTACTATACCTACCTTTTTTTTTCACTGACAATCTTGTGCCTTGCAAACTCCAAGACAACAACAAAATCTCTGTTACTCATTCTCAGCCCCACAAAAAATAAGTGTAATTTTTCAGTTCAACTGTCATGGAATGAATAGAAGTAAATCTGATGTTTTTGATTAAGGGCAGCCAATGAGATGCCTACTTAAAAAATAAATTAGATTTTCATCATACACTAGACATTTTAGTCAGTGTAAATAGTGAAGATGTATACAACAGCTGAAGTTCCATGGATGTATATGACAAACCCCACAGGGCTATCAAAGTTAGTGAAAGCTTTGATTATGGCGAAGAGTATCTGCCTGAATTTAACACACTATAAAAGATTCCACTTAAAAGTTCTTCCAGCAAAAATTTAGCTCTTTTTCTAAGCTTCCATCTGCTGGATCATCATCTTTTTCTCTCATTACTAACTCTACTAATTTTGTACATAGACATTGCTCTCACAGGAAGCAGTGCTCAGGATTTGTATGTATAATATTGTAAGAACACGAACTAAGAAACTCAGCTGTCATGGCATGCAATGTTTTCTTTTCACTTCGACACTGTTTTGATGTGTTTTGAGAGTAAACAACAGTACTGCACAAGTTAACATCAAATATTTTCTTCTCATGCTGTTGCTTCCAGAGCAGCTGAAGTTCTTGACAGCCCCTCCAAGTGCAACGTACATAAATAAGTAACTGGACTGTACTTAAGAACTACCGTAGTCAGCAACACTTGATTTCTGTTCAGCATTTCCCCCTCAGTGAAGCATTAAGGATGTATTACAGGGCTAAAAAAAATCTGAACTTAAATATTTGTTTATAGTGGTCATGGCAGGGATCCAAAGGTATTCATGTTAATTTACAACACATTTAGGTAAACAATCTAGCTTTGAAGACAGCCAATTCTGTAAAGGCCTCTTGTAGATCCAAATCTGTTTCTTATTTCCTTTGCCCAACCCACCAACTTTTTAAACCATACATCGTGGTTGTGAAAGGTGATGGAGAGAATGACTGGGTATGGAAGTGGTTTAGTCTTATGACACGCAAAGCACGTGTGGACAGTAACCATACAAATTGTGCAGGCTTCTTTGCAGTCTTGCTGTTCACAATTCAAAAATAACTTTGTTCAGCAAATAAACATGGAACAATCTCATTTTTAGACACACATAGCCAGGGATCTATAAGAAAAGCAACTACCCCATTACCTCTCTTTCATGGTGGCCAAGACCTTCCTCAGGATTTCTGAGATTGAGGACATGCACCTCTTGCGGCAGGCCTGTTGTGCCTCGGCTTGCACAGCCAGATAAGACGGTAAAACTCTCCAGTAAGGCATGGACTGGGTGCGAATTATTAACAGCTGATAAGACGCACTCGCTCCTAGGCACAGGACCTGCAGAAGATTATACAGATGTGCATCATTTAGAGAAAGAAAGCAATACATATGTTACATCTGTCAAATAATAAAGTCCCTTTTGGTCACAGAACAAACAGGAACACAAACAAGCTTTATGTTCCCTTTCCACATTACAAAAAAAATATTTTAATTGTCCTTTTAAGTTCTTCTGTATATGCTAAATTGTTAATTCATTTCTCTCTTTGAAAGTCTAAATTTAAAGTACATACTCCAAAATGGAAGGTAGTCTTGTCTTTACCAGAGAGAAAATGAAAGATTAAAAAAGAAAAGAAGCCCAAAAATACCCAAAGGAGAAAAACAACAGTGAGGGTGGTAGGAGGAATTGTTTAGTCTTAGATATAAATTATTTGTTTATGTCAAACATTGTTATCCCCAAACATTGAAAATTGCAACCACATATATAAAACAATGAAACATTAATCTCTAGTATAGAGTAATCACATCAGGAAGGATTTGGGCAAGTTGGATTTGTTGCTTTTGAAGCAGTGCTGATTTATAGTGAACATCGTTCAAATAAATTGGACAAAACAGTAGACATTTATCACATGATAAAATGAAATGTTTGTTTACTGAGTCTATTTTGTGCCTGACAGCAATTATCTACACTGATAACAGATATCTAGTCCAAAACAGAGTGTACACCCTTTCAAATAATCACCACAGCATGATGTAGTGCCATACTTTTATGTAGTATGTGAGACAGTATGATGTGATATAGCTAGCTAGCACAAAAGCTGAAACATACGGAGCAGTTTACATTTGAACTATATCTCAGGAAACTAAAGCAAGACAAATATTTATGAAAAGCAGCCCTGCTTTTCCAAAATGGCTCAAACCCACCCCTGACAGTAACAGATATGGTATGTTTTTGATTCAGAAGGTCACAAGAGAATGTCAATTGACTTAACCCCTAATTTGCACAAAAGTCAGTCAGATAAGAATTAGATGAACTGGTCAGTTCAAAGGCTGTGACATATAAAGGAGGACCATAAAGCTGATTTCTAATTTCTCTGGCTAGCATACATCTGCAACTAAAGTAAAATGGTTTTGTTTGTTTGTTTCTAAATAAAAGTTCATAGTTAAAGAAAATCCTCAAATGATCAAATAGCACAGCTCTTCCTGGTTTTGTGAAGTCTACATCCAGCTATCGTAGCACTAGAGATCATTTGACCTGGGTGTACATGTATGTTTAATTATATTAAGATTGACCTACACTTTGCTGGTTACAAATACAGTTCACTCAAGATACAGTTAGCAACTGGCCACTTAAAGTCAGAGAGCCCGTCTTAAAACAGAATTTATGTAGAAAAAGCAAAGCCACTGAGAACAGTGAGATTTCCGCAGTGCCTTGGGTCATGCATGCCTTGTCCTGCAAAAGGAGATGTTCCTGAAACCCACCGGTGCATAGTACATATCCTGCCAGATCCTACAGAACAGGAGTGTTTGTCAAAGGCAGTGCTCCAGGCATAGATTGCACATGCCTGTGCTTGGAGTGCAGAAGATAAACTTCGTACTCTGTACAACGAGTAGCACTGACCAGCAGCTTGGGGGACTGCAGACTTTGTTTTAGTTGTTTTCTTTTTATCCTCTTCTTAAAAGCACATATATAAGATGAAAGCAGCCTAAGCAATGAATGTTGCCCTTTGTAACACTTGATGAAACTATAGAATTAATAATATCACCAGTAGAAAGGGCTCCTTTTCCTGATTTGCAAATGCAGATCAGAGAACCTGCAGATCAATGAGCCCAACCACTGGTGTGCACGTCCTGTAGCAGAACGAGCTATTATACAATCAGCACAAAAAACATTTCTAAACATGTGCATCAATTGGGCTAGGGAATTGTTTTCTCTTGCAGACCAGAGCGGAGATGACATTTGTTAAGATGCCTCTCTCATACGGGATCAGAAAGTAAGGGAAATTGAACATTAAAACATTTACACACACATGTGAGCGCAAAAAAAAGAATACCAGGGTTTGGGGAGAGGAATGTACAGGGCAAGATAGCAGCCTCTATGTAAAGGACAGTTAGAAAGATAAGACAGTCTGGCACAGGAATAAAAAACTGTAAGACTTGGAACAAGATGGAAATGGAGCTGCTGACAAAGAACGTACACTTTTCTTAGCAAAGGTTGAAGAGAAAGAGCTAGTACCTCCCTTTTGGCAGAGGTAGTCAGGAGGGAATCCATGTTTCCGTGCAGTTCACCTACCAATCCTTCCCTCCAGTGTTCAGCTGGTCTTTACTTGTACAAGTCTGCCACACTAGTGGAGACTATGCGGATTTCTTCTCACTGCCTGCATGGACCCATCTACATCAAGATGGCAGTGAGCAGGACGTACAGGTGTGAACTGACACAGCAACAGGCTTTCTGTAGCGACCTTCCTGCCCAGCATCTGAAGCTCACGTCAGGAAAGCCCTCTCTGCAAGGCAGACTGCTCTATTAGTGAAATGGAAACATTCACAGAGGGAGTAGAAGTTCACATCCTGGATAACCATGTGCAGCCGAGCTTATCTACACAATGAAGGGCAGGCGGAGGCATGCCCATGCTGCCTGAGCTCCGTCCAAGCTGGAGGAGGGCCAGACCTCCTGTAGAAGCTGTGTAACCACGCTGGCAGCATGCCTGAGCAGCGGTACCAGCCCTGACAGGGCTCACTGCCGTAGGGCCCCGATGGCACCAGTGCAGCTCCACGACTTGTGCATGCAAGCTGGCTCCCAGCTGGCCAGCCTGGGGCACACCACGGCGTGTGACCAACCGAGCAGGTACGACAGCATTTCAAACTGCCCGTCACCACCACAGCCTGCCTCCAGCCCCCACATTAGCTCCTACCCTCACGTGTTCTCCCTTCCCCTCTGCCTCCTGAGCAACTACGCTCCAGATGTTGCCACTATGTGCATGCTTCAATGCTTTCTTTTGATTCCTTGAGATTTCTGTCAGCTCTGTGCACCACTTCCTTCAAATTGGAGTTGTTCTGAGCCGCTCAGTATAAGAAATCAACATTTTTGGGAAGGAGACAGGAAGAAGGGGAGTTTTTTCTTCTGGCAGAATTGTTTTCAGTCCAGACTCATTACTGACCAAGAAAAAGTCCTTGAAATTTGAACCAGAAATCAGAATAACTACTGGAGGCTAGCTCCACTGTATTCAAACAACATCTGCTGTCAGATTACCCACATACAAAGATTTATTGTGGGGTAAGTACCAAAGAGGCTTACACTAGATGTTGCATTTCTGCAAAGTTTTGCATAGGTGTTTGTGTAGTTATGTCCCAGGTCCACATTATGCTTCCTAAGAACTTAAGACTCATGAACGTTGTCTCATTAGCTTAGTGATATGGTTTAGTGGAGGACTTGTTAGTGTTAGGTCAGAGGTTGGACAAGGTGATCTTAGAGGTCTCTTCCAACCTAGATGATTCTGTGATTAAATGTGCTGGCAGTACCAAACAGTCATCATCTTCACATGCTGAAATTTGCGTATTTGCCCAACCATCAGCCTGGGCAGTAATGCCATGCTGAGCGTAATGTTTGCATGCCTGGAGCTAGTGCCAAGTGAAGGGAATCTGTATCACCAAGTCCATTGATGCTGGTCTGCACATGACGTAAGCCAGTTCCTTCTGCCACCTTCTCTCTTCTTCTGCTTTATTTTAGTCTATTCTTACATGACACACACACCAGCACTGCCTGAGCTATTCACTCACTACTTGTTAACGTTTCTTTCCAGCACTACCTACTACACCTACAGCACCTTTCCAGACAGCAGGGTGCCAATCCCACGTACTCTCACTCCAGCAAGGTCTCCTTTCTCCAAATTAACTGCTCTCGCTCTTTTTGGCTCCTCTCAGACTCCTCCTGCTCACCTTCCTTCCCTCCCTGACACCTTCCTGTGACTGGAGAGCTAGTTACTTCCTCTAGATAGTTGGAATCCTAGAGAGTGTGCATTTACAACTCTAAAGAAAAGAAGAAAAAAAAAAAACAGCCAGAAAGCCCTTTCTGTGACACTACTAATCTGATTGTTTATCACCTCCACTCTGCCAGCTTGAGTTTGAAAGCCAAGATGAAACCACAGCTTCATCCTCCCTGGGCTTCACCATCCTGCTGCTTTGCCATACACAAGCGCTGAGATCAGCCTCTGTCAGCTGCTCACTGCAAGCCCACATCCTGTTCTTACCAACTTCACCTGCACTGGTGACACTACCATTATGCCAAAACTCAAAATGATTGCTGCTTAAGAGCCAGTTTGTTCAGCTGATTCATCAAGATCACCCCTTCAGCTGCAGACACGTACAGATACTCTCTTGCACCTCATCCCTACAGTTCACAGATTTGTAACCTCCAGCGTGTACATCCTAGTGTGGCTACAAGCCTTTGGAATTCAGTCCTTCCTCTACTGAGGATATAAATGCGTTCACACAGACATTATTTGGCTTTTGTTTAAATATCACTGCTTTGGACTATATATTCATTCAATCCTGTTAGCAAATCCTGGTTCTTACTGCAATTAAAGATTAATTCTGTAACACCCGCAAAGCCTTTTGAAGAAGGTAAGCAGGTTAGGTAGTTTTATAAGAACCACTTAGTGCAAACGTGTTTTCTGATGGCAAATGTTTATTGAATTTAGAATTTTAACTAACTGATCAGCAATGAATTATTTTTCCATTCCCAATTACTATGAATATTTAAAAGAAAATCTTCACGCAGATCCAACTTTGTTTGATATGAACATCTGGAAGGTATTCAATACAATTTCAACATTCTTGTTTCCCATATCATCCATGCTACTAATGAGTAGCATGTGTTCTAACAAAGTAGCAGAAAAGGGAGTGAATACAACAGTGGAGTATACCACAAGTAGCAGCCGAAGACCAGCTCAGAACTATGATGGATTTTATTCAAATAGTAAAGGCTAATATACTTTGTTATATTTCCATAGAGATTTCTAGTGTTGTCAGCTGAAAAGTGTGACCAGCTCCTGCAAACTGCACAAATCTGTGCTGTGGGTTCCACAGCACGTTAGCATAGTTTCCACACACCATGCAGGAAGATTTGAGCCACGCCAACGGGATATAACACTCCTTAGAAGGACAGATTTATCCTAATTGATTTTTAAATGAGGGAATGACATACACAGTCATTATACATAAAGACAAAAATTCCAAATCCAGACTTGAGAAACACTAGGGATTTTCTGTGTTGTCAGGTACAAAGCAATATACACTACAGCACATCCTGCTAGAATTCATCATTTTGAACACTGAAGAGCAAGTCGTAGAGGAGGATAGCTATCAGAGCAGAGATTTCAGTATGCCCAAATGGCAGACTCACAAAAGTTGTTTTCAAGAAGGTTAATTTAAGGGCATTTTTTATATAAACTAGTGACAGTGAAAACTGGAACAAGAAGGAAAGAGGCAGGATCCTCAAAGCTAGTTTTGAATAGCAAAAAAGGTTCTGAAAAGCAAGAGGAGAAAAAGTCATTTTCTCTTGAACTGAAGAGCTTAAGATTCATTGCAGAGCACCTAAGCAGACTTAGTAATAACTTTGTCTTAAAACATTCACCACTCATTTCTAAAAAATACAATTGCATGGGTGAAGAGCCACTATTCTACGTGGAATAATTTTTAACACCTACACAACCTTCTCATAAAGGATTTCTCACTGATGGAATAATTTATACCAGAAATGCTATAAACAAGGATTGAGGCAAACAAGAATTTACAAGTGAGAAGTTATGCCTGTTACTCAAAGAGAAAACAAGACATTCTTACTTACCTTGTGTGGGTGGTTCTTTAACAACTACTGAATTCCTTCTCGTGTGCTCCTTCACAAAAGACTACCTGGGATGCCAAATTCCTGGTGTTTCAAGGGCTATAGAGAACAATGGACTTCTTCCTCCAACTTTAACACCATAAGCAATTTTTACTACATATGACCATGAAAAAGCAGCTTCACACTCCTAAGCAAGCAGGACTTCAGTAAGGAATCCCTGCTCAGGATCAGTCATTCTGGCATTCAGTCTTAAGTCTTGAGGGATGGAAAAGGGAAGATGAGATGGTAGGAGACATCACAGCTACTTTGCGATGAGAGACAGCAGCATGAAGGAAACTGCAGTGTTTCTTATCATGGAAGTAAAGAAGCATTTCCACTACCATCGAGGAGCTGGACTGTCCAAGACTATTCCCGATTTTCCTCCTTGAATAACATGATCGCAGTAAGATACATGGGAGAGAAACAAGATACTGAAAGGGTGATGCATACACTATACATTCCCACTGGCAGTAAGAAAATGAAAAGACTACTGTCCAAAGTGTTTTATATTTTATTTGTATAAATCCAGTGCTGATTTATTTTTGTCTTATGGACTATTTGGCTCTAGAGGGGAACAGAGAGCTATGGTTTTCTCATTCTATACAGCTTGTGGCAGCAGCTTTAACTCTGACAAAACCTAGCACATGTACTCAAACAGAAAAGTACCACTTACTCAAGAAGTGTTTTATTTCTCACGCGTGTCTAGAGCCCTCAGATTTAATCAATAGCCTTAGGAGGAACTCCTAGGTATTTTTGGGTATCACCAATACACAGCAGAAGACATCCAATTTCAGGACAAATCAGTCTAGGAAGCTACAGTCTTTGGGGATTTTGGTTACATACAAAATTACACCCAGGTAGATTAAAGAAAACTCACAAGCAGTTAAGCAGGAGGAATGAGAAACAGGAAGGAGGTGATGAGGAACATGTAGAAGGAAATAAGGAGTGTAAACATAATCTTAATCTCCCATACACAACCACAGATCTTCTCTTGAGAGTCCAAGATTACTGCGTTTCCATACCACTACAGGTTAAGGACTAAGGAACCACTAGAAAAATCCCATCATTCACCCAAAAATGTTTCAGCAAAATTAGGACAATATATAGAATTTCAAAAACAATTCACTACTGGCAAGTTTAAGAATTGCAACACTAATACCAATAAGAGTCCCATTTCGATAAGTGATATCTCTCTGATGATCTGTAGAATTACTGGTCATAGAGGTGGCACTGTTTCCACTGTCTCATTTGCTAAATACCCTAATAAGGCCTAATAAGGCCAGCTGCCCAAAGAGTAAAAGTGAAAGGAACTGACATAAAAACTACATGAAGAGTTACTGTTTTCAGCATAGTGAGTGAAGGTGGAACAACAGCAAGAGGGTGATAATGCAACTTGGAAAAAAAAAAAAAACGAAGTGTAATATTAAGTTAGCAAATGTGCTCAAATATTTTAGATAACTAGGAATACAGGTTTATGTAGCTTGTAAATTTTAGCAGTATGTATTACTAAATTTATTAGACAAGATGTATCTTTGCTTCCATTCATAATGCATACCAATACCCACATTAATCTTGCATTCCCAAAGTGGAGGGAAACTCCAGTAAAGCTTCTTTTATAAGACAAGGCTGTTATTTTTCTGTTTACTTAATACCAGAAAAAAATTACACTACCATTTCCTTAGTATGTCCCAACACTTACTTATATACATATTTTAATAATGCTGCTGGGGATTAGGTCTTATAAGACTTTCTTCATGCAACTATAGATTGTTTTGAAATGTAACAGGTATCTTCCTTCTTTAAGGCAACTCACGTATACCACAAATTCCCTAGAAAAAGTATTTTTAAACTTCTTAATCCCCACCTGATGAGAGCTTGATCAATCACTGCACCATAAACACTGGCTGGTATCAAGGAATTTAGAGCAAGTTCTAAATTAACAGAAGGAAGAACAGACAACTTGTGAATTTCAACATAGGCAAAACCTGAAGTGAGTTAATGTTCACTGAATGTCCTTGAATGCATTTGAAGGCTTCAGCAGAAAGGGACAAAAAGAGAAAAAAAGCCCACGAAGGAAAAAAGTACACACAGAAAATCAGATAGGGGAATATGAAAAAACAAGATTGAGGCATTGTACTGAAAACACAAAGCCAGTATAGCTGTTCTATACAAGGCTAGGTAAGTTCCCCTTCATACCCTTAGTTGTCAGGGAGTTCTTTTACTGCCGCATCTGGCTTCTTGTCAGAAAAAAAAAAAAAGTGTGTTTTTGATGGTGGTACTACTTTTGACTGAATTACCGTAGGGGCAAATGGGAGAGGTTTAAAATTACAGGGGAAAGATTCACGGACAAATTGTGGCAATTTTGGAAAGAAAAAAAAAATCAAAAGAAAACAAAAACAACAAATGGGTTAGTAGGGGGTCTCAAAAACCTCATATTCCACATGTATTTATTTAAAATCAGTAAACTATAAAACTTAAACTAAGAAGACAAAAAATATATCCCCAAGAAATATTCAATACATATGGCAACATTTGGTTGTAGATGAAGTTAAAAAGTACAAGCAATATTAAAAACATGTGCTCATACAAAAACACATCAGAGGTTTCCCATTCCAACGCTCAAAGCCCACTAATCTCCAGTAACTCCATTTCATGACACCACCCTTGTTCTTTCCCTCTTTCTCCAAGGGGAGAAAAAATGATATTCTGCAACTATGCAATAGCCTACATGCTTCAACACAATGCTCACTTCTAATGTAAAAGCTGCACACAACCAGGGCCTTGCTCTAGTGCTCTCAATCCACAATTATCATCCCAGAATTAATTCCCATTCCACTATCATCAACTGTGTTACAGATACATTCCCCATACGGACCCAACTACTCTGCCATTTCAATATATCAACATATTAGATTACGCTATCTGCAAAGCATCTTGATCCTTTATTTTCCTGCAGTCTTTCTAGACATTTCTGTTATGCATAGCAAAATCTATCTAGCGTCTTCTGCCTGCCCATTTTGAGTTATTCATATCCATAAATGACACCCCCCATACCTTCTTTGGATTGCAGTTTTGTTTGGAACAAACTCCTGCAGCTGGTTTTCCTTTTAACAATCTTTCATGCCTCCCTGGAGGATGTGTTGCAAAATCTCCGTTCCCACTGCTCCTAGTCCCTGGTAAAGGCATGAGGCTCATGTGCTCTGTTGCAGCTGAGGTGACTGAACCTCACGTGTCACCTGCATGGATCTCACATTTTTCTCTTGAGGGAAAAAAAAAAAAAATCAAATTGCATCTTGAAAGCAGAAATGCTTTCTTTCACTTTCTTAAGAAAAAAAAAAAAAAAAAAAAAAGCATCTACCAACATTTTGTCCTTATCTAGGACAATTTAAATTGGAAAACCTAACCATCAAATAAAACTCGACTTCTGTAGCAACGTACTGCTACTTAAGAAAGTAGAATTATACCCAATCTACCAATTTTAAGAAGAATGTAGATAGCAGCCAAATTCATTCATGATAAAACTCATTGCAAATCCTGTGCAAGCAAGACAGGGTTAGTCAATGTCAATGTGTCAGTATCTTGTTCAACACATGGAACTCCAGGTGCCTTGTGTAGACACCTATTAAGCTAATTAAACAGAAAATGCAGAGACTGAAAAATCTGTTTAGTTTAACATCTGCTGAGCACAATTTTAAGACATTCCGATACATGAGGCATAATCTTAGAAAACAAACATCTGCACCTAGAAAACAAAGACATCTTTCAAAGCAGATGTACTGCAACATATAAAGTATTGCTCTATCAAAGAGCTGCATTTTATGTAACCTCTGCTGCACCTCTTTCTGACCAAAAGCACTGTCAGAGCCCTAACTTCTCGAGATTTGCCACAAAATTCTGCTTACAGAAACTCTTTTCTAGTATTTTTCCATTTTTAAGGCATGCACACTCATGCATACATGCTCTCCCTCTCTTTCATCCTTTCTCCCAAGTATTTGAAAACACTCTACAAACATAAGAGCATCTTTTTAGTCTGTATAAACAGAACAGCATGAATGTGTTGACTTTCATTTAAATAAACCCTGAAAGTACATCTTCTGTTTTCCATGCCAAAGAACTGAAGACAAAGTAGTCCATCGCTGTTTCAGATAGGGTTGCTGAGTTTTTCATGTTATCCTGAAGTAGTAGAAAAGAGACAAATTTCCAGCAATTGGTCTAAAATACAAATGTAGGCGATTCTCCTGCATAAACGGTAGGTCCTGTGAAGCACCTATCCTCTTCCCAACAGTAGCCAACATTAATCAGGGCTTCCCCTCCAGACATGTCTGCATTTCAGAAAACTCTGAATTCCATCTCAAAACTTTTATCAAGACTGTAAAAGATACTGAACCTAAAATGCAAGTAATCATTATGCCTTAACAGGCTGAATGGAAGAGCCAAATGTAGCATTCAGTTTTATCCCTGTTAATTGATCAAGTTGTCTCCAGAACCATGATGGTACAAAGAGGAAGAAATGAACAAACACAACCATTTCTAACATTCCTTGTTCATTTGTCCAAACAACATTTAAGCGTTTTGTTGTGAAAGTCTCTTTCCCCAGAGATAGCCCATAAATTGTCTCAGATTTATCCCTCTTTACTGTAGAAAGGATAGGAAGTTGCATGGAAACAATGAATGGAAGTGCACTTTTTATCAGGCAACGACAGGAAGCATTTGGCTTGGTTTACATTAGAGCTCTGTATTGGAGCCAAAAGGAAAGAAAAGTAAAAACTAAATGCCTACTTAGAGCACAAACAGGTTTCAAAACCATTATATTTTTTAATTAATTGGTAATGAAACTCCTCAAACCATCCTACTCACACTACTGCTGTTATTGTATTCCTGAAAATGAGTAAATTGAAGATGACGGTGAAGGAAATTCCAGACTTCATAAAATCAGTTTCAGGAGCCAAAGAAAGATTTGTACTTACCTTCATGACCAGCCACACAGGAATTCATGCATCATCAAATACCATGCACAAACACACGTGTAAACCTAGATCAGACCTCAGCAGTCTGTGCTTATCCAAGAAAACAAGTCTTCCGAGTCTCTCTTCTCAGCAAAATGTTACTTATTTAAATTGCAAATGTATACTTCAGTTCTTTTTACGCTCTTGGGTGCTCTTGAAAGTGCTGACACAAGTTCTAATGATTCTCAAACCAACACAGGAAGTGCAGAATTATGCAAGGAACTGATGACAAAAAACTCAAGCTACTACCACGGGCCGTGGTCTTGCTTTGATACTATCCCCTGAAGAGGAACAGAGGAATTACCCTTTTGCAATGAACCAGTGACCTATGTAATTTGGTATCCCACCTCAGGCAGCATCAATAGGTATAGACAAAGGTACCAAAATAATACTAGTAAGATTATAGAAAACATTCACTAGATTGGAGGTGGAGGAAGGACTTCGGTTTAGGGAGTTGGGTTGGTTTTCTTCTTCTTCTTTATGGTCAGATCAGAACGACTGAAAATACATATATATACACATATATTTGTGATGTGTGTGTGTAATAGCTTTTCCAAAAAAAAAATTGTAGTCACTTATAGCAGCAGCTCTATCTGTGCCCTTTCTACAGCTCTCTCAAACCTCCTTGTCATTTGTTCTCTTTTCTATCCAACTCTTATTAATCCATTAAACTGTTCCTACACAGCCTGCTCAGCTTCACTGGCACTTGTCATTCACCTACATAAAAAAGGGCTCTTTCAATGAAACATCTTGCTTTTATCTCTGTCAACTGGAGTATTGACCTTGGTTTTCAGAGAGGAAATAATGAATTTTGGCTGTTTCAATGCATGCACATCTGGAGGGAGAGTGGTGGCTTCCTTTTAGACATCTTTTTGACAGAGGTGCAGGGTATGAGACAGTACAGCTCCCAGCTCAACAGCAACTTGCATGCAATCTTCTTTCCTTTCAACTCCGCCACCACCCTGAGGACACATGGGAGACTTGCCATTCACATCTAGCCCATGTGAAGAAGAGGCGAGCAGTCACCATTTCTAATCCTTGGCCAGTTCTGAAGCATCTCGACCCTATTTCCAACCACAGGCATTTAGCAAAAAGCTGCTGGAGCTGTTTTTTCCCCTTCCTTGGTCTTTTCTGTTAGAAGTTCTCCTGTGCTGACATCTAGGTGCTCCAGGCAAGCAGGAAGCTTTTAGCCTTCCCCTCCCTGTTCTCAGTTGGCACTTGAGGAAGATAACTTTAAATTAAAAAATGGTATTCTGCTCAGTGCTGAACATCAGGAAGATCTGATGAACACACCATGGGCTGTGGAGACAGAACAAGCAGGACAGGCTTTGAAATGAGCAATTTGCTTCTAGCCAGGAAGGGACAAGCTGAGGCTGTCTTTCCTACCTCCTCAGGTGGACTCAGGTTGAAAACACTTATTGATGGACGAGCCCCTTTGTTAGATGAAGAAACATTGCTCTTTCTCAGGCTTCCAGATGCAGCAGTTGGCAACACCTTGCCCCAGAGGCCCACTGCTGGTGTGGGGAAGACAAACACAGTGGACCTCAGAAACAGCAAAAACCAAAGGGAAAGAAATAGGATTGTGGAAAAAGGGCTCCACAACTTAAAGAGCACCAGCCCTTTTCTAATTAAAAGAAAAAAAAAAAAAGATCATGAGTTCAGCCGAAGGCTGAATTCCTGTAACTGACCCTTTAAGGATGAGTTCAGTATCACTAAATGTCTCACTGCACAAACCTTGAAAACCGATTCATGTCAAGAGCCTAAGAAAAACAAATCCTCCCCTCCCCGAAACACTTAAAATTTCATTCTTCTATTGGGGAAAAAACAAAACAAAACTAAAACACAAAAGCACAAGTACTATACTCTTCTCCAGCTCTCACTCAGTTAACCAACTCAGCTCAACCTCTGTGTTAGGATCAGCCAATAAAGCAGTTATGGAATATGCCCCGCTACACTTAGATTTGTGGATTTGATTTTATTTTCTAGTTTGTTTTTAATTAAGAAAGACTCTATGCCTGAACTTGTGCAAGACTGTGCATAAAGGAGAAGAGCATACGAGTCTTCCCCAGCGCTGAGAACACTTATAAGCCTTGCTCTGTCCTGAACTTGAGAACGGTGTCACCTTGGCAAGGGAACAGCGTCCACACTCTCCTATTTGAATGCCAAAAAACTAAATACCAGCACACGTATCTCTGAGTTCCACAAGACGCTTCAGACAAGGTGGCTGGACCAAGCCTATGCTGTTTTACACTGGTGGATGGCTCAAGCCACAGCTGAACCTCCAGTGAAGGCTATAAACATAACTGAGCAGTGGTCCTAGAGCTATCGTCCACAGGTCACTGATGGCTCAGAAGCTGCTAAGTGGTCTGTGCAGCTACATTTTCTTTGTGCCATTTTCAATTAAAGTTTGCTGGATAAGGTCAGTGGTGGTCCTTGCAAAATTCTGAGACTCGGTTTCTCCATATTCTAAAAACCTTTGAAACCACCCCCCGGGATACACACCCAGATATTGCTGCAAGAGACAAAAAACCTCACACTGAGTAGTGAAGTAGGCTTTTGTGTCATACCTTCTTTCAGGGTTTTTTTCCCCAACTATATAACCTGAAATTTTTTTACTTCAGTATCTGATACCCTCACCCTTTTTTTCTAAACTTACAAGGGTCACCAAAATTCCATAAATGCAGGAAAAGCTTAGAACAAAGAAAATACAAGCAGACACATTCTAGAGTATGGTGAGCAGCAAACCTAACTTAGGTTTTTGGAAGTATTTATCTTCTGTCAGGTTTTCCTCAAAAATCTCTCTCATTGACATTTTTGTTTAAAATAATTTTTAAAAATCCTTTGCTTCCCTAGTTCCAAGCTCCTTGGTAAAAGGCATGCATTATACTATAAATCATATACAGACCTAATTATCTTAAGTCAAATAATAAGCTTATATGTTGCCTGCAGAACTTTATTATCTGGATATGTTTATAAAGAACAGTATCAGATAACACCTTGGAGAACAAGAGGAAAAAGTTTTCTGAAGTGCACATGCTAGAACCTTTAAAACAGGATTTTAAATACTTATTACCAAAAATGAGATTCAATTTCCTGCTGTGAGGCAAGGTCAGCTACAAAAAGATTTTAACCCTCAAGATAGGCCAATTATTGCAAAGACAAAAAAGCAAGGCCTGCTGAAACTTGCAGCTGCATTTTCTGTTTAAAACAGAAGCATCATTAAAGCAGAGATACAAACTGTCTTAAAGTCACCACAGCAATAGTTCCTACCTATGCAGTTTACTATTGCAAGCTAATCCTCAGCCATAATTTTTAACCATGTGAGCACCAGCAGTGTTGGCTCACTGCAGCCACGATGGCTCACACAGACCAGCTGAACCACGAAAACAAAGTCAGCAAACAGCAAGGATTTGACTTAGTATATTCAAAACCACACAGAACAGCAAACGTAAGATGGCCTCTTAAAGGATGACCCGCAAATTTAGTGGTGAAAAACAGGGAATTTAGTGTTTGCAACACTACAATTATAATCTCCATCTTTCATATCTCCCCTCAATTTGTACTTGAGATTCAAAAATTCAGTCTATTAGATTAGAATTGCCTTTGAGGTGAAAAAATCAGAAGACAGCCACTGGAATAAATGAAACTGTGTCTGCAGAAACTGCAATGTTTCTTCATGCCCAGGACATGGGAGCCCCTGCACAGGACCACATGGGCAGATGAGGGTAGAAGTGCAGCAGCTTGGCTGCGCACCAGGGTGAAGCCAGAGGCCAAGGCAGCAGCTGGGCACTAGGAATGGGCACACAAGTGTTATCTGAACCTTGCTGAGAAGCACAAGCTCGGTGCAGGACAGCTGGCTGGCGGGTGACAAACGCTGTGCTTGGCATCTGGATGTTGGTACAGGAGGAAGGCTCCATGCCTCACGTACGCAGGATGCTGCTTCATCTGCACAGGATTAGGAGGATGGTCTCAAATAAGCAAGTCTTTCATGGGAGGACAAATCTGACAGATCTACACATACACAGATAGTTCTACAGACATAGGAATGAAAACCCACTGAAACTTAATGCTGCAGGTTTACCAGACAGGATGACTCATCCAATATCTCACCACAGCCAAAACCAGGGTGTCTCATTCCCTCCATCTCTTTTCTTCCCACCAAGACTTCCCAGCTACCTTTCATGCCTGTTTTGATGCTCATCAGACCCACTCTCCCCAAGAGCTGATTCAACTCACTAATGTTACAGGAAACTAACCCAGCAATAAAGAGACTAAACAGGTTTTGGTCAGGCTTTAGTGCACTTAGTGACAGGAAGGAAGGCCTGAAGAGCATGTAGGCTGGCTCCCACCAAGGGCAGCAGACTAGTCTGCAACCCTGGGGCAGAAGGAACCAGACCTATCTCCCTTTGGGCAGCCAGGAGCCATTACATTTGGTCGTGCTCAGGAAACCACAGACTGAATGCAAAAAGGCCTTCTTAGAAAGGATTATGGTTCATTTCAGAAAATCTGCTGACTATGCAAATACATTTTCCTCCTAGTCCATGATTAGCACAAGTGACACAAAATACCACTTTCAAAAGACTCCTGTGCATTTTCACTTTGCAATTTTGACTAAATCATTTCAGTGGAGAATATGATAAAGACAGCTCAGCAAGTGCTTTGACTACTAAACAGGCTTCATGCAACAGTTCCAACATATATGTTCTCCAAAGCTATTTGACCTATATGTTGACTAAAAATTTAGTGGAAATGAGAATCAAACTAAGTCAACTTTTAAAGAGCATAGAGGAGACTCTTGGTTTTGAGCATGAAAGCTTTTCCTAAAGCAATGTCACGTACTTTCTTCAGCATTATTAAACTCACTATTTAGAGTGAGAGGACGTTGTAGTCATGACACAAGACCTCTGAGAATTGCTTCCCTGACCAGCTTTCCTGTGAGCCCACTATAAATACCTGAGATAGACAGCAAGACTGGGGCTACCATCTCCTTAGGTGGTAACCAAACCACATTTCAGTATGGCCTTCTCCTCCTCTTCATTTTCTGTGTTAAGCTCCTGGAAACTGATTTTACAACTACACTGCAAAGATCATCTTAGATTAGACCTGACATGGGAGAAATCTGAGGTTTGAATGGTTTTAATAATTTAATAAATGGATAGACTGTAGCCTTGATTCATTTACATATCTGGGATCCCATGGCATGGTCCTTTAGATACCATAAAAATTACTTACTCGTATTGAATTAACCTATTGCATTATATCCAGACGGAACCATCTTTCAAGGAGGTTGAAGGAACTGTGAGATACTTTCATCCGATCAGCATTCAGTTGAAGTTAGTTCTACCTGCAGCTTTCAGGGGGGCAGGAAGGGGGTGGGGTGCTATTAAAAATAAGCTCAAATATGTCTAGGGATAGATTTACAAGAATATAGGAAAGGCCAATATTAAAAGATAAAGTACAAAGTCTTCTGGCCATTCAAGAAGAGGTTACTTCAATACAAATGCCCTACAGTAGAAGAGCTTGGAATGAACTATAATTTTTTAATCAGTGTGAAACAAACAAAAAATCCTTAGAAGATATGATATGCGAAGTCCAATTTTTCCTTCAAAAAGGGAAACATTCTAATTACAATTGAAGGTTCCCAGTGGCTATACAGGTACGTAGCACATGCATTCAGCATGTCCATGCATCTTAGCCAGTTGCCCAGGGCTTCCAAACACCTGGCTGCACTTCCAGAACAGTAGCCCCGATAAAGCTGCTAGATCTCAAAGTCCTGAACAAACAAACTCCTGTTATTCTATCCAGAAGAAATTCTGAGGCAGAAAAAGATGTCATGGCGAAACGAGCAAGCAGAGCAGACTAATTTCCAATGGTCTTAGGCATCCTGGAACAGGTGGGCAGTGTCTAACTCAGAGGTAGCTACACTTACAGAGATTGAACATTAAACATGGACAAAAGCCCAAACAGTTCATAGAAAAATACCTCAAAGGAGGGTTACAACACATTGTTCCCGGGAATCACGTGTGTTTCAATGTCTGTATACATGCTGCCTGAGTGGCTGTTAGGATCACGTCAAAATGACCAGTGGCTGCCAGGTATCTGCAGTAAAGACACCGGCCTCTCCAGTACACAAAAGCAGTCAGTCATATCCAGAAAGCCTGGATCATCAACACAGAATTCAAATGACAAAATTCAAATCCATTTCCATTATTATTTTTTATTGTGCAGGATGACTTGATACAGTTTGATGCCTCAAAGTAGGTGGAAGCCTTCTAAAGGAGAAAAAGCACCTCTGATTTGGACTAGTACTGAAAGCATCTAATCATAAACAGCAGATTTATGGTCTTTAACCATATGCCCCTTTTTCTCTTAGTCTTTAATAGAAACCTTCTCATCAAAATATACAAAGTTTTGTTTGCTTGGCATAATATCTATCTAAGTTAAGTGTATATTTTTTTCTGATATTCTTCTGCTCCTTCTATAAAACTGTCAATATTCAGACAATTAAATAAATAGATCTGCTCTTCAGGCCAACTGCTTTTGGATTACAGCTATGAAAAGTAAAAACTGTCTTTGTTTTTTCCTTCCAAAACTGGAAGAAACTGAACTTTATTCTCTAATAAGGCTGACTCAACAGGATGAGTGGAATACAAGTGCAGAGGTCAAGTGGCCTAAGAAATCCCTGTTTTGAACCTCCACACAAAGGGGCTGACGAGCCACAGAAACAATCAACAAGCTCAGTGCTTTCCACTCTCTGGAAACAGGTTCTGTTTAAAATGTGATGTTACATATTAAACAAAGTTGCTAGGCTAATACTGAAGTGTGAAAAGCAATCAGCCAACCCTCCTCTACTCCACCCTCCACTACTCCACAAGTCGTTTCACCAGAATTCAGCATTGCCATCACTACAGTGAAGTTATCTTGAAACAAGATGCCCTAAATCAAAAATGCAAAACATGCTCCTTCTTCCAAGCTTCTCACTTCTTTTCTCCCCACTCAAATCCCACTATTTACTTCCTTGAGCCACTACAATAAGAGTTAAATGAACACAAATTTATTGGTTCATATCATCTTATACACCTTGCTGCATGTTCAAGAACCTCTTTGCCAGTTTTTGTTTTGTACTTCTTTTCCAAAATAATTTCTTTGGGGCAGGCATCACTTGGACCTTAATGAAACAATATCCATTCTGTCTCTTGATTTACAAGGATCCAAGTTCAGCTGTTCCTATCCACATAAACCTCATGTGTCACTAGGTCATCACAACAGAAGTCCACGTTTCAGGAAGATAACAAGCACAGCATGTTTGAACATCCAAGTATTACCTTGTTTGAGCAGATACTACCATGTGTCTGATCACTGTAACCAAGCACCATCAATGTCACTCATATGAAACCAATCATGGGATTTAAAAAAAAAAATGCACGAAAAAATGCTTTTATAAAAATAGAAATGCCAGTACTAGAAGGCTTGAAGAGCTTTACCACCAAAAAACTACCTAGTTTATGTCACCTACTTCAGGTGACATAAATACACCTACATTTTAAATGCATGTTGCTTTAATACTACCTACGTTTGTGCTTTGCTTTTCAATACAGAGATATTCTTGAAAGGCATCCTGTAACTACGCTGTAGCCTTCAACTCAAGAAACTTCTGTCTTAAAGGTTAGCCTTTCATCCTAAAATTGAGTTTCAGCCCCCTTTTAATGGCTAGTGAAGTATCAGAGAGGAAACTGTGAGTGATACTACAACATTAAAGAATAACTTTTTATTACAGCAGAAATTATCTGCAAGTTAAACTGTATCATACAAAAAATAATTTGGGGATTGTGTGAGAATCCCAACATTTCTTTCCCACTTCTGAACTGTGAGAGTCTGTGGGAGCTTCACTGTTTTATTTTTCTTTTTTAAATGAGAAGTCTTTTAGTCTGTTCTATTAAAAATAAATAGTCTAAAGGGTATTACCTACACAAACAGCTGAAGGTCACTACCCAATTTTGCTCATTATCTCACTATATAGCCTAATTCTCTAATGTGTTTTCTTCCGGGGTGTGATAAATAGCTTTGTGTTTCTTTGTTTTTAACAAAAACTTGGAGATACCGGAATCTTTTAAGGAAACGGTGAATCATTTTGGAAGGCTGTGTGCAGTAAGAGTTGAAGTTACAACCCTTCCTAGATCTTAAAATTTAATGGCCTCAACTTCACAAAGGAAATCTGCTCTCCTGCATCCCTGCATTTAAGAAAACAGCTCCAAATGAATGATACTAATAAACTGGAATTTTCTGGTGAGGAACATCTCAATATACACATTCACAAAATGAAAATTCATTCTAAATAAGCCACAAAATCCACAGAAAGACCATGTGTTTTCCTTTCCACAGAGGATTTATCATGGTAATATACTTGCAGCTTAATCAAGTTAGGGCCAGCAAGTACATATACTGTAACACAGCCAAGTACTGAAATCATTACCTTAAACCCAGTATGTATGCTGAACACTTTAACAGCACATACTGCCTTCAACTCCTGTTGAAATCTGTAGATCCTTGTGGGGAAGCTGTTTTTTTGTTTTTAATCATTATTTCACAGGGTCAAGCTCTTAGTCCTTAATCAGGCAAGAATCCAGATGAGGTCCACAGGAGATTTGACAAAGAATGGACTAAATGGAGAGTGAGAAAGGATGACTCTAAACAACTTGGGAGCAGATCTTTACACAGAACAGAGAGCACGCATATTGTACGCCTGATTCATAGGGAGTAATTTGGCTCACGCAGATGACAGCCACATGTAAAAAGATTTGACCGTATATATCCTATAATTGTGCCTCTTCCTTGCTGAAGAGGAGACAGCATCATCACTGGACAAGCATTATTTTCATCAGCTAAAACATAATGCTGATGGAATATGTGAACTTTCCCAGTGCTAGGGTTCTCAAAATTGCTAAAATAACCATAAAAGACCATAAATTAAATTGTAAAATAAAACATTTCATAATTGTCATCTCTGATGTTCTTCTCCACTCTCCACCAGATATTAAATAAACCCTAAACCAAAACAACTTGACCCTTGAAGTAAAGTTTTATTTAGGAAGTTTCTTACTAAATACTACCCCTCACTTATCTTCTTTGCACCTAGGGAAAAATTCAATCCCTGCTACTTGCACCCCCCTTCTTCCCTTCTAAAATACAAGAAGATTTTATTTTCCTTCTGCTTATTCCTTCCTTTATTAAGTACAAGTCCACTGCTTCACACTACCTGGTTTTCCCCTGTACAGTTCTGACAAGGACATTTACAGAAATGCAGAGATGTGGTTCTGCAAGAGTTAACAGGAACCACATTTTGTTAATGTACCGACCAGCTGCTTGTTAACTGTAACCAAAAAGAGCATGCACATCAGCAGTTCACTGTTAAATGCATTTTCAAACCTATTAATAAGCTGAAAACAATTCAAGCCCAGGACACGAGTACAGTGAATGCTCCCAGGCCAGCATCAGATATAAAAGAAGAACTGAGATAGCCTCCACATGAAATCACAATGGCTCTTCTCCTCATATAATCTTTCACTGACTTTTTTTTTAAAAAAAGGAAGTTGGGGAAAGGAGTTTTGATTCAGGAAATAAGTCAATTGTGCCCAACACTCACACAGCCTTTATAAGGCATGTATCTTAATGTTGCTGCTGCCTGAGAAAAAGTACCACAGCACCTCAGTGCTGATTCAAGTTTCACAAAAATATAAATGTTCACAGGCACATCTATAATGCTTCCCTTCAAGAGACCCCACAGATGCCAAAATACACCTCCCTACAAGGTAAAAGTTGAACACATGTTTTAGGGCTCAGTTGAAGGAGGACCCTTGACACTGCCAGCTGCAGGGAGTCACAAGGGGAGCGCCATTACTGGTGGTGGGGTGCAATTCAGTCTTCTTTTCCAGAACAAAACAAATCCAGACACTTCCAGCATAGTCAAAAAGCAAGGCTCCAGCAAAACAAAATGCAGGTAGATTCTGTCATACTGTCCACAAAATAATAGCTAACTTTAAAAGAGTAAGAACGCTTATACGGCAAGATCACAGGAACTTTCTTGCCACCTTACTTAACTGGAACTAGATACCTCTGTGAGCAGTGTCTTTTCCCTTTCAACAAGACACACCAGCAGCCCTACATGGGGTGTGAGTAGTGAGAAACCTTACAGTGAGACTTTCAAAGTGACTCAGCAACACTTACGATGCTAACTTTTCTTTTCAAGTACAGTTAGTGAAGTATAGCGTTATTTAGAAAACAGACACTATCTTGGAACTTACGAGATGTAAAATAACTTTGCAGTGGAGTCAGCAGTCTGTGGAGCCTCATACATACTTTGTATGCTTTGAAACAGCCCCCAAGAAAGGGCATTCAACAAAATGAGTAATATATCTTCCTGCTAGACCTGAGATGCACGTAAAAGCTTTCACTGAGTCAGCACATGGCAGTGGCAGTTTGTATCATAAAATCTGTTTTGCCGGAATTTGTAGCAAAAGGTAACCGTTGCTATGCATCTCACATATCTAGATTTTTTTTCCCAATTATTACTATTATTTTTACAGAAGTAACATTTAAACAACCCATTTCAATGTATCCATAAGCAGGGAGAAGTATCCGTTTTTAATCTGGGAAAGAAATGAGAGCTACAGACTGTCTTTCTAAACTGAAAAAAGTTGGACATTAAAATTAAGGGCATTTTAATACAAATGAGTACAAGCAGAGAAAGGATCTAATATAGGGCCCAGTGAATTAACTAAATTTTTTCATATTGTTCAGCAGGGTTGAGATGAGCTCAGACGTTTTAGGCTTTCACTTGCTAACACTGTAGCACAACACACTATGTTTGAAGGATTCCAGCTCAGAGTCCTGACAAGAACTGCTGCCTCCCAGTAATTTAGTCATTTTAATAGGAAAAAGTATGCAAGTTTCAATGCCATTGGTGGTACAACAGTGCATTTCCTTTCCATGATGCATTGTAAATCAGTTCTGGAAACTATGCTAAGTTGGTAAATCCCTCTTATGGATACAATTACATTGGTTACGTGCAGAAAAAAATAGCTTTGGTCAGCTTTTCTTGTATTTTGGGGACAGCTTCCTTGTACTTTTTTCTCCCCGTGTTTGCTCTAACAATTATGGTAGCGTAGGGAAACACTCTTCTAGGGCTTCAAAAGCTCTCACATTAGCACATGTGAGCCAGGCTGAAACTTGTTCTTCCTATTAGTGGACCAATGGTAAACTTCCATCCACTTCAATGAAGTTAAGATCCATTATTTAACTAAAATCTCATAAGATTCATGGTAATTTACTGCTCATACAATATACAAACAGGCTTAACGTCACATTACAAGAGAAATTATTTGGTCCAGTGTAGGATTGATTGCATACCTGCTTCAAAAAATACAAAACTATCTTCTACTGATCAACTGAGGAGAGTTATCAATATTTTCTTATGACCAATGACAGCAATGGAACACCATTTTCTAATGGGATACAAACAACTGCAAAAACAGTCATCACAATATGCAATTTCAGTGGGGTCAACACAGACCTGATCCATAAGAGAGAGACAAGGCAGTCCAGTTTAGTAGCCCCACTCCTCTCAACCCTACTACAAGCATCACAAGCTTGGCTCAAAAAGAACAAAGCTCTTCTTGCACACAAATTACATTTTCTCTGAATAACAAGGCTATAGTCACAAATTAAATATTCTCAAAGTATGAAAATATACTCTCATTCACCAGTTCTTATATGCACTTAATGTAATAACTCACGGTATAGTCAATCATCTAGGACAGTCAACTACAGTTTTCATTCACAACAAATGCAGAGAGACCATATATAACCCACAAAAAATTACTAAGCTGTTATATGAAAAAATGCGTTTATAGTAAAAGCTTTTAATGTAACTATACTGCTGTATCTAAATATTCTTTGAGATTATCCAGGAGATTATAGGGATGGTTGTTTAAAAAGTCTGTGTCAGCTGCCGTATGTATATATTAGGAGTATTACAAAGACATCAAATACTTGGTAGTGGTGGAATCACAGTAACTGAGAAAACATATACATCTTGGATACAGACAGGTACAGTCAGGTGTTAGACTCAGAAGAAAGCACATACCCCAAGAAAAGAGAGGAGCAGTGAGCATCACACATGGTAGTGTTCCACCGAAAGCAAGTAATAATGTGAGTCACCTCATTGGCACTACAGCCCTTGCACAGCATGTTTCCACTAAATCTCTATATATAATTGTACCAGTCATGGTCTATTTCACAAAATACAGCATGGAAAACCTAACTAGATGTGGGTACGTTTGTTTGCTTTTTCTCCCTATGCATCACAAAAAGAAGAAGAATATCAAAAGACTTCTGTCCAAGACAACTGTGCTGTTACCACTTCAGGACACAAACTATAGGATTAATTCCATTAAGGAAGATAGAGTTGTGCTACACTGCTTGAAACTTTCTGCCGTATCATTGTTCTAGACACATAATGTTATAGGGCCATATCAGAAGCCAAAACCTACTGGCTGGTTTAGAACAGGATTAAAGGGCAGATGTAGCAACTGCCTGGGAAATTATGATCTGAATATGAACACTTCCCAGTTGCAGTGGCTTGTAGCCTGTGAAGAAATAACCTGAATCCCCACAGAAGTATTCCAGCAAGGGGCACCACCAATGAGCGCTGGGATATCAACATACAGGCTGGCACTGAAGAGTACTAGAGAAAAATCACATCCCTTCTACTGGAATGAAGCCTCTCTTCTTTCAAAAAAATTAAAGAAAGCAACTGCAACAGGGAGAGAAAGTAGGTATCAGAATTGAATTGACTGAATTAATTCAGTCAAGTAAAACAAAAAGTGTTTTATCTATTGCTCTAATTAAATTAATCCAGTCCACTAGGCCAAAAAGCATTGATTCCTTGTTCTGAACTCCTCCCTTACAAATGCCGATTTCACTCTACTTTTACATTGAGCAATCTTGTCAAATAATAGACAGATACACGAGCACTTGACCTATAAAACCATCTCAAGTGCATTATTATTTCTCTAGAGAGAGGGAAACTATACATTCTAAGACTCCTCGAGGCAGGGAAAAAAGATTCTTTGTTAGCAGCCTCTTTACTTGAAGTCTTAGACAACTTTTTTGCTGAATACTTTTGTGTAGTCATTCTGCAATGTTGAAACAAACAGAAGAATTAGCTGGCTAGGGTTTTTTTTCCTGCATACAGGAAGATTTTAACAACACCATTATGCAGCTCAATACTCAGAACAGTTTCATTAGAATTCTTTTCTCCTGAATCACATCAATAAAGTTGAAGTTCAGTCTGGTATTCATAAGTGCTGACTTACTCACAGGCTTCTTGCTGAAAATGTAGTTTTGAGATCCCAGAAATGTAACAAAGAAAGTAATTTTAGTTTTTAAAATGATTTTATTCCAAATCACCCTTCACAGACAGCCTTAAACATTGTTTTACTTCGTGCATGAAACTGCTTAAAAAGACTTAACTTTGCTAATTTCAAAAAACAGAACAGGAATTTCAAGATAATTCATCAGTAATGGAGAAGGGTGTTTTTCAGGACAGCTTTTGTTTTTCTGCCACTGATATGAAACATTCCTTATTCTGAGTATTTTATTTTCTGTAACAGGGGAAAAAATCATGTCTATTACTAAAGTCATCTAGCTGGCTTTTTAACAAGAGACACTTGAGATGCATTTATTTGGTGTTACAGGCAATTGTAATCTGTTCTTTTAAAAAAATCCTCACTCTCCTTCCTATGATGCATATTTCAGATTTCTTCCATCTGTGAAGATACATGTTATCAGAGAGATCAAGAACTAGCACTGAGAGAAGGAAAGCAAATGCAGGAACAATGTGGCCACAAGCACTATTTCAGGAAAAAAAAAAAAAAAAAAAAACACTACTGGCCTATTTCCAGAAAGCAATTGAGAAAAGTAATATCCAATGTAATCTCTGAAGAGTTTTCTTGCCAATTTTCTCAAATACTCATTACTTTTTCAGCTTGAAGGTGAAAACATCCAATAGAACACTTAATTTCAGCTTTGAATTCATTAGTGCTTTAAAATGAAATTTTGCCACTGAACTAACATTTCAAAGGCAGAAAACTGGCAACCTTTTGGGAAGTACATAGCTAACAAATCATCTCCAAAGATGAAGTCCACCCTAACGCAAGAAACTGAGGTCACATATTACATTTCTAAAATGTAGCTCAAACTATGCATGGATGTAATGTAGTCCTACCTGCTGTTGCAAGCTTTCTTCTAATGATACAAGGAAAGAGTCGCATTTCACCTGAAAATCCTTTTGCCTTCAGCAAATTAAGAGTGGTCTCACATTTCCACACAGCACCCTCCGTTTGATTCAAGTGTGACTAGTTCTTCCTCGCATAAAAATAATGTGTTTTTTCTTTTCTTTTTTTTTTTTTTAATAAGGGTTTGGATAGCAGAAGAGAAAAGAAAAAAGCAGCAGCTCTATCAGTTAAGACACTCCTCAGGATATAATAACTTATTTATGGCTTGCCAAAACTTCAACCAGCTTGCTCCTTATCTGAGATCAGAGAGAACTTCTGTAGTTCAGCATCCAGTAGTCTAAACACAAGCAAAGAAGGCAAAAAGTTTGACAGAACTTTAAATAAAGCCTTTGCCATTTTCATGCCTCCAAAAAAGGGCATGGGGAGGTTTTGAAGAATTAATAAGGTAACTGCAGTTAGGACCGATGCTATCCAAGTACTTTAAAGTTATTACATTAGCCCTTCAAACAGTCCTGCGTGGAAGACGACAGGACAGAATGCATCTGTTTTACATATCAAGAGACCAAGACTAAGAGATGAAATAACTCATGGCAAGATCAGAGAGAATGTCACTAATCCAAATACAAGTCTTTCATCTTCAGTCAAGAGCCAAGGCTTGTAGATTAGTCTTATGCATTCAATCCACCTGTGGATCAATCCACCACCATCAGAACTAGGGGCTCCAGAAAAATAACAGCCCAGCCAGCGCTGCGCTCTTCTCCAGTCCCTGCCCACAGCCAAGGGCAGGCCGCAGCTGGGGAGAATCGCTCCAACCGCCATAATTCACTGCACATCCCTCGTCCCTCCCTCTCCCAAGGGCCCTTCAGACACAGGCATTTGCATTTAGTCACCACGCAAGATGAGCACACACACACACACACCAGCCCACACAGGGCAGCTGTGTGTTGGCTACACAAAAAGTACACTGTGGTCCGAGGGCAGAAAAGCCCCCCTCAGCCACAGCTAGAGCAGGCAGCATGCCTGCCCGGCACTGCCCTGAGGTACAGGCATTAAACCAAGTCACCAAGCAAGTCAAAAAGTGCTGGTACATCTCTGCTGGCCAGTCACATTCCCACAACTTCACCACAGAAACCTCGAGTGAACTACGCAGCCTCCACACTGCAATGCCTTTTCCTATACACCCTGTGAGGAAGTGCAGTTACCACAAGAAACATTGCTTGTCTCAACTCTGAGAGCAACCAGGCGGCCTGCACATCAACAGTACATTACACCTACAGCAGGACCGTGCCTCTAACTGCAGAGGGGCAGCAGTGAGGATGCGTTCAGAGACCAAAGGGCATTTAGCAGAGGAGCACTAGACGGAAAGAGAACCTACCAAAACGCTCACAGCAGGGCTCACGTGGTCAGCTTTACACACGGCCTCAGCCATACCTGCCTGCTGCCCAGAAGCCAGAAATTCAACAAGCAGTTTTCTGCTCTGTGCTACTTGAGTAGCAGCTTCTTTGGAGACGGTAAAGCTATTTCATAATCACATCAATGCAACTGAAAGCAAAGCAGACCTCCCATAGATAACTGTGAAAACTGTTGGGGGGAGTTTCTCCCCTTCAGTGAAGCCACAGTGGGTACAGCATCCTAGCCTACACGTCAGGTTGCCAAGATTTGACAAGAAGTGAAGATAATCACAGAATCAATTCTTCACCCACTTTAGTCAACAAGTGCTAAATGAAAATGTGTTAAATGAAAAAAAATGAAATAAAACCTGTTCCAGAGGAAAGAAATTTTTCCTGAAGATGTAAAAACAACAACAAACCTTGCAAATGTTTCCATTGCTTACTGCTAAATTTCTTTGTGTGTTCCTCTACGCACTGCTTCCAATAATGAAGAAATAAGTACATTCTCAGTTTAGTTCTTTCCATCCATGACAGGTAAAATCCCTTTTTTATTAACTGCCTATTAGTAAGTCTCACAGTACAGTAGTTGCCAAATAAGGGAACAATAGCTCCATCTTTTATAAAGTACACTGAAAAACACAAGGAAAAGCACACTCTGCTTGAAGCAGCTGCACTTCATGAAACTATTAAAAACCTTTGCTTTTGTCACCTGGGGTCAAAATTTATCCCTGGTGAGATTCCATTGACTTAGAACAAGCTTACACCAAAGAGGAATCCAACCCAATGCCTCCAGGTAGTGAAAAACTGCACAGACTCTTTGTGCTAAATATTTTTTTTCCCCACTTCAAATTCATCTCTCCTATGACTTACAGCCTGAGGAATTACAGTTTCTTCTATTGTCATTAGCTCCAGAGAATGCATGTATTTCTCTTTTTTGAAAATTAGTATATCTGGTCCCTATATTCTCTCTACACTACGTGAAATCAGTAATGAAACAACCATGTTGACACATGCAAATATATTTCAGTGGAAAAGCTTATCAAAGAAAAAGGCTTCCAGAAACTCAATACATTTTTCATGTGAAGTAACAACTGTTTCTCTAATAGCGGATACTCTATTTCTTGTCAAGACTGAGACACCCAGGATCACATTTGGGAATTCTGGGTTTTGGGATACGACAGCCCTTGAAGCTTAATTCTTCCTGTCATGTGGTGACAGGTAAAACTGTGGTTTAATGCTTGCACATGCCCTGCTTAGTACAAATTACAGAAGATATATTGTTCTGCAGCAAAAGAAACAACCAACCACAAATAAAGTTATTCTATAGAGAATGTAAGCAGGTTCACATATCTATGGTGTGAATTCTGTAAAGCCAGCTGAGGTCATTTGATAGGAGAATAATTTTAAAACAGATACAGAAAAAAAAATAAAGGGCAAACACATACTAGTTAGAAGTTTGCTTGTTTTTTCAGGTATGTCCTAAAGTACCTACAACTTCACTCTGCAGACCAGTGGGTTCAAGAGGTTTTGTAACCCTCCTTGATATTAGATGAGACCAAAAAATGTTTTTTAGTTAACAAATATGCCCTTTTCCTTTTTTTTTTTTTTTTATTGAAGAGATTAAGGGCTTGGGTGTTTTTTTATGTTTATCTTTTAAAACAAATGGAGAAGCTAACACAGCATTAATAAGGGCCTACAGAAGAGAAAGGATATTAAAAGATCTACAAGCAAAATCCCAAATCCCGATTCCCTTCAGAAAACAAAAATTATTTTTAGCATGGTATTTATAAAATAATTACATGATGCTTAAACTTGTTAAAGACTAGTTTCTCTTAAAAAAAAAAAAAACTTTGATAAATTTCTTTCGAAAGATAAGAATTACTGCCATTCATCATACCATGCCATAAAATTTTCTGCACAATTATCTTTCAGTGTCAGTTGAACACTACCCTCCAGAGATATTCAGTAATGCTGCCATTTGCCTGCATCTATACAATTCAAGTACTGCAGTAGGGGCTTAGTATTTCTTAGAATTCCTTTGGCACCGTCCAGAGTCAGTTTTAATCAAAGAACCAGACTTTCATGTTTACTCATTTGCTCCAGTTCAGCAAAGCACTTAGACATATGCTCAGTTGTTTTGCTGAATCAGGACCCACAATCCCTCCGTGTGGGTGCAGAGTTCTGAAATTCAATTATTTATAGCTTCAGACCCTTGCTGATAAAGGAAAAATGCAGTCTGCTGAGTTCAAGCCATTCTAAGGCTGTGATACAATTCTCCTAATATATATAACCTTTCTCTGTATCCAAACATTCAAAGTTCTTCAGAATTTTGTGCTTTCTGAAGATAAAAATACTATTTATGCATAAGCCACACAGAACTGACACAGGATCTGACTCAGATGGGAGACAGACAGAAGATCAGATTAAGAAACTAATGTACACAGGAGAAGATGACCAAATGGTAGAGCTGAACAAACATTAATTTTGAGGGCCTACACTGTAGCCTACCTTCCTAGCTTCCCAATTTTCATCCGTTTTTGTATTTAAATTGCTCATTTAACAAACACGACTTACTGACTGAAAGGTATTACTTCTTTGTATGAAATCAAGTTTAACTACCTGTTTTTTTCTAATGGATCTTTTGACATCCCAAAGTTTTCTTACCAAGCTTACTAACACAAAGGTAGGAACTCATCATGTGCTTCCCTATTAGATGACCATCTGACAGTAAGATACTTAAAAATCACCATCCGGATACTGGAAGGATTTTAAAAAATTCAAAACAATTTCCACCCCTAAAAGCCAGTCAGTGTCACCTAATTAGAATTTCTCAGAATGAGCGAGCAATGGCCTCTCATTAAAAGAGTACAGCCACTCCCTTACGGCCTGGACTCAAGAGATCCCAGCCTTTCCAGCCTCTCGGATCCAGTGTAGCAGTGGCATAGGTACAACATGAGCCAAGCACAGCACACAACCAGCCTGCTGCTCCCTCAACTCCTCTCTGAGTTTGCAAGCCTATAAATGCTCTCAGTCAATCTTCCCGGAAAGACTCACTTGTCCAGACACTTGAGGGACAGAAGGTACTGGGTGGTTTTTCAAGGAAGGTAAAGGTTGGTTGGTTGTGATAATGAAGTTAAAGAAGAGAGAAGTGGAGAGTAAACTCTTTATGGATTTGAAAGTTAAAACCAGTCTGTGCTTTATTTCAGTTACAATAATTCAAGAGCCAACCTCTGTCCCTTGGTTCTCATCCTCTAACCACAATTTAAACAAACAAAACACCCCACACCTCTGGCAACAAATATTTTGAGGAAAAATAAGACCAGCACTTCAATTACATCTGGGAAACACCCAGCAAATACTGTCTAAAAGGGAAGGAAATTTGTGCGAGTGACTCCCAACGTATAATTTTTTTCTTTCAATCACATACTTCACGTGACAGTGGAAGGACTTTCTATTATACTTTGTAAAATCCTATATTGCTTTTGGAAACACAGTGTTCAAGGTCGAGGCAAATTCCTCCTAAAAAAAACAGACGTCATGACAAGGCCTGTTTCTTCCTATTGTTACGCTTATTAATATGGCACCCATCACCACTGTGTCTAGGGGCACAGATCCAAAAGATACATTAGTGTACAAGCAAATAGGCTTATTGAAAATGAAGCACACATGCTCTGAGCACTACATGATTACTCATAAGAACAAGTATGCAGAAAGAAAAAAATGCCAGGGTAACAGTATAGTAGAGAAACAGGGAACAGAGCTGTTGAAAGAAAACTATAAAGGCAGATCTAATGCGAGTAGAAAAGACAGTAAGTTTTATATAATAGAAACTGGATAAGTTCAACATATCCACTTATAATCCAACTCTTACAGTCTCTCCAGCAGCCTGACCACAACTGTGAATCTCTGTCACAAGGAGAGACATATCTACAGGGTAAGCATAGGCTGCACCAAATATCACAGGGACTGAGGGAGAGAACGTAGCTGCACGCGCAGATTTTGGTCAGCTACAGATGCCATGGCTGCACCGCTTTGTCCGCAGCAGGGACAATTTATGCTACCTGAGGATCCACCAAGGACAAGAAAAGTCCAAGTTAACTATATGTTTCCCACTCCTTCAGGGGGGAACCTATCTTGTTAAAGGTCTGGCCCCAGGGTCTAGGACAGGTACGCACTTCAGCTGTCCTCCAAGACATTTTATCAAGACATCTATCATGCACCCAGTGGCACAGATTTGCAAGCAAGGAAAATAAATGTTTCGGCCTTTGATTTAAGCTACATTAAGACAAAATATTTTTGCTCTGAAGACTACAAAGCCAGACTTGCTTTTGAGGTTATCCACAGCTGTAGCATGCACTGTGCTAATAGATTAGGTGAAGTTTCTACTGCAGGTTGCCTCATCTTAGTTTAAGCCTACTTCAAAACCCTAATCCCTTCAGACAGCCAAGCAGTTTGCCAGCAGTTCCTCTCACCATCTTCCTTTGGACTTCCCATAGGGAAGAAACAATCTCATAGCAATCCAGGTTTTCCTTGCATTTTTTTTTTTTTCTGTACAATCAAAGCAGCGCAAATATAAACCTACAAGAAATTTGTGTGCAGAAGTAAAACAGATTCAGATGAGAATTTAGACATATACATACCAGCAGTAATAGGAGGTAAAGAAAGAGAGAAATATTCTTTGATTATCTATATAGCCCACTTTCAATGTAAAATCAGTGAAGAGTATGCCTTAATCTACTACCATGAAAAACATGCAGTCTTGTGGCTCAGGTTTGAATATGCATCTGTGTGCATCATGACATCTAACTGGATTTTTTGGAGAGATATTTAACACACTAATATTTTAAAAAGAATGGAAAAAAAAATAGAGATTCTGTCTAGAAGATCACCTGTATTTGAAAAGGTAACAATGCTGAAAATACTAGAAAGTCAGCAACAAAATCTACACCTACAATAGGAATGTCAGTGCACAACTGACTAACAAAAGAAAGGTCTGTTCTCCCGCATCAGCCTCGCTATTTCAGAAACAAAGAGTAGGCTAGAATAAGGCTCAACATATAAAAAATCAGCACCCCAGGGAGGTGGCATGCTGCCCCCTGCCTCCCCCAGGCTTCACCACAGGCACACTGGGATTTTATTCATACTTCTTAGTGTTATTTATATTTCTTAGTTTTCTTTATACTATGGGAAGTACTAGTTTGTTAATTGTACAAGCCTGAAAAAGTGAGAGTTCTGTGCTCCAGCGATGAAGAGCCTGCGGAACCCTGGCCATCAGGCTGACAACAGCTCAGTCACCCGCCACTGCGTTTTCCATGCTTATGACTGGAACACATCGCTTGCTCCCATCTGTATTTCACCGATAGACACAAACTCCCACATTTACTTCTGAGATTGTAAAGCATAATTGTTTATGTTAACAGGACTTGGTGACTACTAACACAAAAGTGTTGCAAAAACTCTTTAAATAACCTTCAAAGAGCTGTCCTTCCTCAGTTGTAATTGTGTGTGTTTGATCTTGATCTCTCCCCCTTCCTCTGCACAGCCCTTAGTCCTTATTGCCTGTATCTTACTGTAATCATGACATACTGTAAATGGCACGAAGCATTCTCATTAGGAATTCATTGCAAAAATAAAAAGCACTAAACAAAACCAAAACCCACCAGGCAGGCACAGCCAGAAACCACAACAGTAGTATTCCCTATCCTCACCCTAACTGACTGCAAACTTCACTACTACTCCCTTTTGCTCTCTTCTTCGCATGCAGACAGTGGGAAGGATCAGTCTCCAAGAGAGAAGTAACTTTGAAGCTAGCCTGTCTCTGGGCTGGAGGCTGGACTGAGTTCCAGAGGTCCCTTCCAATCAAGGTCATTCTGTGACTATTTTTGAATAAGCACCTAATCAAATCCACAGCCATAGTGATTTTCAAGGGTTTGCATCAAGAATATCTGTCAAGAAAGGAATACACAGAACTAGGAAGTAAAACCAAAAAGAAACATAACATTTCCAAAGAAAAATGCTAAGGTTTCTGAACACTGAATAACTGTAACAGTACTGTATTTGATAACACTACTTTAAAAGTGTTTTTAATTAAAGATGGCATTAGGAAGTAAGCAAACTTCCTTAGGTGAGCAACAACAAAAAGGAACTGTGGTTGCAATCAACTAGAACACAGTTTTTATTTTCTACACTGGTACTTTCTTTTAAAGTAGATTTTTAGTGAATTTACAATGATTCAGATTCACTCTAAGTAATCCTTCTTCTCAGCCAAGACCAGCATTCATATCCTCAGCTCAAGCCACAGACACACTCAGACACACCCTGCATTGCTAAAAGTTCATCTGCAATGAAGCTATTGCAAAATGTTAACATCACGTACTATTAAATAATCGAAGTTACTAATGTTGGAGGAATGCCTTCAGGAGGTCAGCTCCAGAGAAAGTCCCACATGGTCTGAGGGCTTGAAACAACATAATTTTCCATGCTGATGGTGAAAGGAAGCCAAATTGTGACATATTTAATTGCTCAGCCACGTCTCCTCCGAAGCTGGTCATCTTTTCCACAATGAGGACATCTCAGATTTAAGCAAGACATCTGTCCACTTTTCCCACTACCTCATTTTGACTGACTATATATCCACTTGGCCTCCTCTCCAATGACCCATGCTTGTATGCAAACTGGACACATAAGAGGCTCCCCCCTGTAACCACAGGAAGAACTCTGACAAACAAACATACTCAGAAGAATCACTTCAACACTTGAAGAAACTTGAATATAAGCATGGTACTTGAAGTCTACAGATCTTTTTCATTTCTCTGTCACAAGTTATTGCAAAACACTCTTTTAAAAATCCCTGTTGTAGACAAGATGTGAGGCAGGTACAATCCCCATAAAAGGTAATGTATTTTCCTAACATATGAGACCTCCAGTAACACTGTCAACGTTCAAGAAAACGCCTTCATCACCACCGCTGACAGTTAACTTTGAAACAGATTTGATAGCTGTCAGGAATGACATAGGTAAAGCTTGTCCCAGCAGAAGATGAAGGATGGACTCAGGGCCCTATTACAATACTCTTCATACTTATTTTTCTGGAATTTTTGTTATCAATTTTATAAACTAAGTAATCGTAATTTAATTACAGATTAGAGACCTTGAAGGAAGAGCTGAGCTGGTACATACGTTCAGTACTACAGAGACTCTAGCTCAGGTTCTGAAGAGACACAGCTTCACCAGCACAACCCCGCACCCAGAGTAATAAATGTAGCCTCTCAATATGGTGAACCGTTCAGCCTTGGTATCACGCTAGCAAAGCCACCCTGCTTCCAGTCCCAAAGGCTTCCTTGGCAACCTACCTTAATAACATGCATGCACCATGCAATTCAATTTTATAAATTAACAAAGTAATTTACATTACTACTGAAGTTCTTTAATGATTTTAAGAGGGAACACACCTGAAAAAAAAACTTATAGAAAACAGCATCATTTATCACATCACCATACTAGTGGTTATGATCACAATAGTTTTATATTTACATCTAGGTTTTATACAAACTTCAGGCGGCATACGTTTTTCCAACATGAAAAACCATTTCATCAATAATTCTGAATACATACAGTAAGTTACACTGAATGCACGATTTACATAATGCCACCTACCTGCAGCTGCAAAACACAAAATCATCAAAGCAAACACTGGAGTCACACAACTTGAAGACATTTTTGCAAACACTATCTTCTCAAGTCAGCTCCCTTTGTAGCTTTTCATGTAGATTTACTTGCTCTGAAAAATGTGGTGTGCTTTGAAATCAAATCTTCCAGACTCTTAATTGCCTACAAAAAGACATAAAAATAAATTTTAATATAAATATAACTTACAGAAATGTTACTAGCTATTTACAATTATCTCTCTCATAACAAGAGAAATAGAATTCTCTTTCTTAAAGGGCTATTACAGGAGTGCACTTTATATTGCCAGACTGCCCAGGTAGTGATGGCCTACTACTCTTTCTCTTCTGTACTTCAGCACTTCTTTGTGGCCCTTGCTCTTTCATATCATCCATTGTGCAAGTTGTGATCTTCTTGAAAGTGAAAACCCAGAGTCCTTTCTGTCAACTAATACTGAAGTCCTGCTGAAGCCTGGAAATGGTACTCAGCCTCAGAAAAGTTTATTTTAACTATTCAAACTCTCCCTGGGACACTTTGACATTCATTTATTTATTTATCTGCTGCCACCTTTATTATACCACAAAGAGACGTTTCATATGTGCCCTAGCTGGTTTACACGTAACAAGATAAGTTTAACTCATTCCTCATTATAACAACTTGGGAAATCTTTTCAAGATCACTTGACACTAAATATAAAGCTGCTCAGATATTTTAAGAGATTTCAAGACTTGATATTCCAGGTCAATAAAACAAATAAACAAAAAAAACCTTAAATGTGCTGTACAAACAAATGACAATACAATGGATACCTGCAAGAATTCGAAAAGAGTGAAAAATTCTGAATCCACAATGCATGCCACAGATTTCTAAGGGGAAGCGCATAACACGCCCAATATCCTATTCCACTTCTTTATTTATTTATTTTTTTTAATCTATTGTCAGCTATTAGGTGTCCAGAATGAAATCATGGGCCATGTAGATAAGGAACTGGAATGTTGATATCACATTCAATCAAATAAAAATCTCATCTATTTCACTCCCTTACCAGCAGCAGCAGATGACAGATGGTGCCTCAGCAAGCACTAACATTGCAAACAACCATCATGGAGCCACATAACAGAAAATCACTGAGTAAGGACCACATTCTAAAACTGTGACAACATGAACATCATTTAAAAGGTTCTTGCTGACATTAAATGGAATGAAATACACAGTCAGACCAAACCAGGATTACACAGTGTGTGCCATGCTGTGGATGACCAGAAGTCCACACAAGGAAAACGTGTGCCTACATCAGCACTTGAAGATACCCACTGGTAGCACTCCTACAGCTACGAGGAAAACACCAGAAACCACTCTGCAGATTTTCTCCAGGGGTTACCCTGCAGGGACAGCCCTGTCCTGTGCAGAGGGAGCTGCAGCTACCCACCAAGAAAGAACAAACCGTCAGCACCCATGGCCAGGAGCAAGGCCTCAGGCAGATCTTTAGCTCAGCACCCAGCTCCTGGCACACCCGGCCCGTCTCAGGGGTGCCCCAGGAGCAGCTCTGCAGGCTGCCAGGACAGCTGGGCACCACGCTTCGCAGGATGGAAACACGGCAGCAAGGAAGGAGCTGAGCATCTACCACAATGTGGGGTTTCACGCAGTCCACTTCCAAGCTCTGTGTCCCCTAGGATTCACTTGTTTCCTACCAGATTTTAGCACACGGTATTTTAGGTTGAAATTTCAGAAGTGATACTCGCTCCTCCTCACCACATCTCTTCCAGCAGCTTAGCAACACTGTCTAGATAGCAGCAGTAGAGGAAGGAAGCCCCTAGACAAATGGTAACACCTGTAATTCTACCTAACAGTCTTTATTTTCTACCAATCAGAGCTCATTTCGAGAAGAACAAGTTTACTCATGACTTTGAAGAGGGACATTTATTACTTTGCATAACAAAAACAAGATCTGGGACTCTTAAGGAAAAAACCTGCAGAAGGACAAACACACACACACACACACACACACTCAATGCTTGCGTGACTGAAGACAGCCCAAAACAGAAAAACCTCAGAAAATGATGGCTTCCTTGGACAATTTACAGGGCTTGTAAAAATTATTCATCCTGAACCTACTGGAAACATTCTGTGAGTTCCCAGATACCTCTCATTACACACACACACACCAAGAATGTAAGGTTATATAGCTAAACATAGCGATCCACGAGGGACCCTGAATTTTGTGGTAAATTAAGGCCAACCTTTATTAAGCGGAAATAATAAATTGTTGACAAGAGTGTTGGACAATCCTTTAACACAGAAGTTTTGAACACGAAGATCCAAATCAAATACATTTAATGCCAAAATGCCAAGCTATAAGGAATTTATGGCAGATATTGAACATCATTTGGGAAGTCAAATGTGAGCTGGAATCATTTGTTGCTACTTCTCTAGATGAAGAGAAGCCTAAATCTACTCAGTGAGAGTATTTGGTTGCTAACTCAACCTTTAATGATGCCATAAAGACAAAATGATAAATACAGCAAATCATAAGGTTTCTAGCTAACATTAGCTATAAAAGATCATTATAACATGCTGTAAGATGACATAAGTGCAAACAGGCAATGAATGAGCATTCTCAAACTTGATGAAATGGTTATACATCAGCAGCTCGACAATAATTAACAAAAGAGAAACCAGAAAAAAGAGCAAATGGAGCACATATACTCAGTAATATACTAAACAGGAAAATGCAAGATGTTACTTAGATCACACTGCCACGAGCATAAACCTCTCTTTCTTCAGTGACATTTTTGTAAGGCACACAGCTGTGCAGAAATGGGAAGCACAGGGAAAGAACTGAAGATAAAGCTACATTGCTAAGAACAGTTCAGCATCCCATATTGTATTGGCCACCTACCCAAGCATGTTAAAATGCCAAGTTTCAATTCAGCTTTGATTTTGGAAGAATGATTTAAAAGGGGGAGAGAATGCATACACATTTCCGTCCCCAAGCAAAAACAAAAGAGTGATTTTTATCCCTACCGCAACTCACTGACCAAACCATTTTCAAGGTTTAACCTAGAGCTGACAGATACAATCCAAAAGCCCTAGGCTTCTCTTCAATTCTGCCAGCTCACAAAGGCTGAATAATAAAAACTTAAATGAAAATTAGTAACAGCTTTCTGAAGAAAGGGCTCACTAGCTTGAAGATAAGTGTTCACAGAATTTAAAAAGGAGAGCAAATGTCAGACACTGAGACACAATGTGAAAGGGTGACAAACTGACAGCAATTTTCATGAATTTAGGAACTCCCAGCTACACAGACTTCTGAAATAAAACAGTTTAAATCAAAAAGCACAGAATGTGATAATTTAAGAATAAAGCTACCAAGTGCACAATTTGCAGAATTTTGGAAAACCTGATCATCTTCACCTGTGACTGGAAAGGTGCTCAACAGCTAGGTCTGCAGTTTCAGTGACGGTATCTAAAAGCAAAAAAGACACTAAAGAAGAAGACAAGGGCATCAGTTTGCCTTGCACGTTTGATATTTGGGAGCAGTCCTTTTCTATTTGGCCACCTGCAATCCACAGAATGCAGGTGTTTCATCCAGTGTCAGTCCTTCAGAAGTCACCTACGAAGCTGCTATTATCTGACAGGACCAAAGAGAAACAAAGAAAATGGGTGATAAAAAACATTTCTGGTGCAAAACGCCATATTTTGCTTCAGTGTGAAACCTATTGTAACCAGAAGAATATGTGAAACCTGCAAATTAAGAAAAATTGAAGCGGTACACAGAACAGGGGGACGTTTCCTTTGAAATAAGAGAAGAAAGCTGTGCAAAAGCATTGGAAACCTAAACTATTTATCCAAGAAATAAATGTAACTGTTAGTCAATTTGAGATTCAAAAGAAATTTCCAAGAGAATCATCTTTTCCTTTGGGGTATATCTGGGTAGCTATTTTTGCAGCTGAGGTCATGAAAGGGCATATTAAAAGTATAACCAAAAAATCTTGACGAGGAAGAGGAAGAGATGTCATGAGAGCTTCAGGATTACTAACACACTGTTTTAATCCCAATGTTTTATATTACTGCAGGCTGTAAGAAAAGCGGATAAAAAAGGGCATCTGGAGTCACTGAAGAATCGTAGTCCAAGAGGCATAGCCTGGTGGGATCGTTTTTACTGAAGTTTGCTGTGGTGGAGGCCACTCGTCCTGATGAAAACAAGGGGCCTAAACACCACAAAAAAGACTGCTTCACTTCAAAGTATCACTTTGCAAACAGGAATAAATGCAACTGAGAAAATTAGGAAAAGCCTTAATAGGAGATTTTCTTAGGGGCAGAAGACTTGGGAGGATGTAGAGGGGAAAACATACAATGAAGCACATGACAGAAAGGACAGGAAGAGGAGGAAGCATGAGTGAGGTTTTAATTAGGTTTAAAGTATGTCCATCAGAATTTTGATGCACTTAAGCCTTGCTAGAAACCAAGGAAAAATAATATGCTTTTGCAGGACACTGGGACACGCTGACTGGCCTGCGAACTTGACTAACTACAAAAGGACAGATCTCATAGCTTTTTTATACTAGACGATAACAAATGCTCCTTAATTCATCAGTGGTATTTAAAAGAATCTGACTGTTAAGCCAGCAACAGCAAGCACAAAACACAAATCACTTCACTACACTACCGTCATTGCTCTACCTTTCATTAGCTGAAATATTTTTCTTTGTACAAATCTGCTGTCTTCCTCAGAACTCAGTCTTTTGTGAATTTTTTTAAAGCTATCCTTTGAACTAGAAAGTCACCTTTAATGCTACAACACGACCCAAGAATTCAAAAGTTGAAAGCATGCTATAACCTCTAAAAAAACACCATTCCACTAAGGATTTCCCAGTTCTCAATGGCAGATGCTGCCAGGACCTAAGGCTCTGGGGATGGCTTGTTACTAAGAAAACATTCTGTGCTGTTTTGCCACTAGCAGAACTGTATCTATTCCTACGCCTGTTTAACATCCTCCAAAAAAACAGGACAGGATTCAGCTTTAGAAGTGCTTGAAGGGCTACACATGAAAATGAGAAAGTATAAGCCCTACAATATCACTATGATTAAGCAGTGTCTGCAGAACATTTGAGAACTTTTCTACTCAGCCTCTTTCTGTACTTCTAGCAAAATAACTATTACTCGTGGCTCCCCTTGAGATCAGCGGTCTCTTTAGCTTCAATTTTTACACACTTTTCTTCTCCCATTAAATTTATTTTTGCCTACAAGGACACTGAGAGAAAGTGAAGTCCAACCTGACAATACAGATGCCTGCAGGATGCCACAGCCACAGATTTAGGGATGTTTGTTTCCTATTATAGGCTTCTATAGTGCAGAAATTCACCACAGTCATTGCCAAATTGGGTTCTCAATGCTTTGTTTTTCCCCCCTTTTTTCTCCTGTTCCTTTAAACCTTTTCCCCAGTAGTCACCATCTCTTTCTCTAATCACCACCTACCCTTCCCATACAAGTTCTTCCCTTGCCTTAACTCTATCATACTCCTTGTCCAACCTTTTCCTTTACTGCCTGAAGAATAACTTCCATTTCCCCTCCTCCTTATCAACATGGACTCTGGTAATTCTCTCTTCTTTCCATGCACGATGCCAGAGGTTACAGAGCTCTCTACAACACTGCTAACAAACACTTCTGTGCCAAAGCGAGCTGAGAAATCTTCCTCCACTAAACCACGTCAGAAGTCCAACCAAAGTGAATGGGGATACTTGAGTGAAGCCAGCAGGATCTGTCCCTTTGTGTTGTTTTGCCATAGCAACACGAACCCAAGTTTCTAGGCTATCCAAGAAGGCCTTCACAGCCAAAGCTTTTTCACTTTTTGTTTGTTTGTTTTACACATGGCAACCATTTTGCTTATTTAACCAGTTTTTCTCCCACTTGTCCACGTTGGCTCCCCATGTGAATGCAGTAAATACATACATTGCTTCCATCAGTAATAAAAGACAATCATTTGTAATGAAGCGCACCCATGCTCAACAAAAATCTCACAGATGGTTAACTGTACAAGCAGTTCTATAAACTTGGAACAGTTTTGGAAGAGTTTATATATAACTTCAGTCATTAAATTTGCATTTCAGTAGATTTCCTTTTTTATTAGATGACATTTATCCTCTCTCGATTTTGCGTGATTTACACACGCGCAAGTCGGAAGCTGACTGATAAGGTTAGCAAATATTAATGTGGGACTGAAAATGTGTGTAAATTTTTAATGCCTATGTCCAAGGCACATACATAAAGTTCCACCATTCAGAACTCAAAACAGTACTTATGCATAAACTATTAAGGGGATAGATTCTGTTTTAGAAACATCAAAGTAGTTTCATTTTCAGAGAATACATGAATAGTAATAAAACTAAAAATCCTGACATATCAAAAGCCCAGGGAAAAAGTAATTCTGATATCCAGCAGTTCACATGCTGCTGTGCTTGTAATGGGACATTTCAACAAGTCACAGTTAAAGGCTATGGGAACTGGGCAAGTGCCAAGGGAAGATGTTTTATGCCATTTAGCAATTTTGCCCCTCTATTCCATTCGACTCTTGTAACATTTTGTTTATTTATTTTCATATTAATGTATTACAATGTAGCTTGCCAAATTACAGGAAGCCACAAAATACACACACATTAGTCCACAAAATATGCAAAACCATTTCACCTTTTTAACAACATGTTACTGAACTTGGTTTTGTTACCTGGTACATATTTTGCCCACTGCTGGCATGAACATCCACTTTGGATGGTGGTGTCTATTCCCAGTATCATTTCATGACCATTTTCCCTTCAGCTTCCCAACACTTTTTTAATCAGCTGACCTGAATTGCTGTGAGTTTAGACCAGAAAAGTAAATTCATGAAACCAGACACCATGGAAGTTTTAGCTGAATAATCATTGCACAATATAGCACAAAAGTGAAAGACAGTTTACAGAAACAGGATAAAAATCTTTCTTTTGTATATTCCCAGGACTTCCCTTCCCCCAAACACAGTGAGGTATGCTGCTGAATCTTTACAGGCTCAGGGGCAAGGTTTCACTCAAAGTGTAAACAAGAGAATAGCCTCTTACAGGATCAGGATGTAGGAGGGTTTCAATAGGTGGAAGGGAAGGAAGTGCATTCAGGAGTCTTTTAGTGGAAGGAGTACACAAGATTCTTCCTGAAGAAGGAGACTTGCAGCACAGATTCCCTTTTGACAAAAGCAGAAATTCCTAGAGATTACTGAATCTACGGAAGGGAATGCACATGGCATATGAGACAGAGCTTAACAACAAGGCAAACATCCTATGTGTAACTCAAGCATGGAATCAGAGCTCTTCTATTTTTACACAGGGCCTTCAGGGACATCCTACAACAGAGCATCCCTAAAGGGAGTAGAGAAAATAAAATGTTGTGATGCTGTACAGCTCGAGCTATAGTAGCTCAAGCAACCTGGAATCCCGTACCAGCTTCAGTCACATATTTTCTGTGCAACTCACAGTTAGTCTAGTGCCCACACGCAAATGAGTCATAACAGGACCTGTAGATGGCCACAGCCCCCCCACACACACCACCACCATTATCTACCTAGAAAGATAGAAAGATAATCTCATTTCAGGCAGTTCTGACAGAAATCTCACTGCTCTCATCAGAGAGAACTGGTGGAAATATTATATACTGTTTTCCTGATGTTCTGTTACCTTTTCGGGTAGCAGAAGCAGCAAAAAAGCAGTGAAATCCAGAATCTGTATATACATAAAGATGGGATTCAAGTTTTCATTGCAGCACAAGAAATCCAAGTCCAAAATATACACCTAAATAAAACTCAAGTTCCTGAGGAACTCAACAAGTAATATCTCACCACAACTAACAAGAACCAGGCTCACATTTTTTAAACTGGGTTTGCTGCTTCTGAAAAGTTTACCCTGAAACAAAAACATCACCGCTGTACAGGAATCTTCTGAATGGACAAGAAGATCATAAACCACATGAAACAGATCTCTACAACTTTCTCTTCTCATAGTTAAATTTCTTTGGCCTAATTACTTTTTTTTTTTTTTATGGTTTCTAATTGGAAACAGAATAGGTTTCCTGGACCGGACTATCTTACTCTTCACGAACACAGTAGCAGCCAACAACCTCACACAAATTTCATTATCCCAAGGTTTTTTTTGGCTCAGTTTCTAAATTGTACACCTAAACTAAATAGATAACAGCTCTAATGCACCTATCCAGAGCAACAGAACCCTAGGGAAGCATCTCCTGTCGGCTATACATAGGAAAGGAGCCACAGCAGGATGGAAAGTAACCAACTCAGCAAGGCTTCTTCCACGCGGGGTGAGAGATTTCAGCAAATTCTTCTCTCAAGGAGTGCCTGATACAGTTATTTTTTCGAGACCAAACTGCAAAACCTTAGAACTTTATCTAGAACTAGTGGTAGGTGGAACCTCCCTACCAGCTAAAATGCTAAATCAATCTCCATTGGATCTCAAATCTTGAAATTATCTCTATACGCTTAGAAAAGTGGTTTTGAAACCATGGCCTACATTAAATTATATTAACTACATTAAGATACATGTCATTGTCTGAATTAATTGTGGAGAGCCTGCAAGGGGTAATAACAAAAAATAAAAAAAGACTATGGCATTAAGCATAAATTTGCTATAAAAGGATGCAGGCCTCTTGAGGAAAAAGAATGGTGGTCAAACTGAAGAAGACTGAAAACCAGCATTTCCCAGATCAGAGAAATTGGATTGAGTGTTACAAATCAGCCTTCCCCACTACCATCGGTTATAAGATGCTACAAGACATAAATGAACAGCTTAAAATATTAACTACTAGGTGCTTTGAAACTAACCTCATTCATCATCAAAACCACATTTTGGAGGAAAAAAAAAAAAATCAAGAGAAGCATGTTTTGAAGTTTGCTCTCTAGAATAAGACATAATTTAGAAAGCAGGTAGGTTAAAAGATTATTTCGTCAGGTTGCTAAACAAGAACAAAAGTTAAACACATTTTTCAAAAGCTAGCTGTCAGCCACTAAATTTGCAGATGTACATCTGTAAGATAGGAAACTTCTCCCACACAAATAGGGAAGACCTCAAACTGCCATACAGTTAAAAGAATGAGTCAAAAGGAGCTTCCCTTTATGTAGGAGTAACCCCTCACTGTCTGCCAAATAACCAGTGTAATTTAATTTATTTGGCAGAGAAACATTCAGGTTGAGACAAAACTTTTTTCATAAAAATTATCATTTATTAACACTGTTAGGAGGATTTGTTTCAATGAGGATATGTATCGCTGGCATACTCTGCTCAGAAAGCGCATATACTCCCAGATAATTTTTATTGTACAGAATTCCCTGCCTCTCATCATTTATTACATCTTTATATAAAGACTGCAAAAAGCTTTGAACACAAAGTTAGGGAAATAGAAGGCCACAATGAATTCCTAAGTTCATATAAATAATTTGTGCATCTTGTATGCACAAAGAAAATCACTGCACCTTATCTCAGAGTGAACCAAATCACTGATCTACAAGAATTCAGGAACACTGGTCATTTCAAATAGCAGAGGGGGGAACTCATCCATCGCATAACACAAGCTGCATAGACTGGAGGACAGACTTGGTCCACTAATGTAATAGTTTTCATATGAGAAAAAGCCTATCCATCTTTTCAAATGCTGCAACAGCTGTTCTGTAAATCAGAACACAATTTTGCTTCACTCAAGTCATTGTCAAAAACCAAAACAAATACACCACTGTCAATATAATACTACCACAGTTCTCAATCACTTTGCATCAAATATAGCTATAGCCTAATGAATTACTTCTATAAATCTAAGACAAAAGAGGATATATAGTTCTACAATCCACCTCCAGCTTCTTGGCAAGGAAACACATGTATTCAGCAGATCTATACTACACAGTAAGCTCCCTTGATACACTGAGATTTTTTTATTTATTCTTAACTGTCCCTGTCATACAATGAACCTATAAAGATTTCCAACAGAAATGCCTACACTTACTAATCAAATCAGAATGTAATTGAATTTCCATTCTTTTTCAAAATCATTAACGTTACATCTCACAATCCCTACTGCCTTCTGTGTAGAACAACAGCCTATATGTGAACTCTATAATTAAGCTGTTTCAGACCCATGACCTACAGATAAGCTGTTCTACCAGAATCTAAACAGGTCTCTTGCAAGGTCAGAACTAAGCTTATTTGAAACAGACGCCCTTTCCAGCTGACTCCCAAAATTTTACAACATGCTGCAACAGCAAGATAAAAATCTGAAGTTGGCCAACTACTCTGTTAAAATTAGAAAAAACATTAAAAAGAATTATTAAATATAATGCAATTCAATTTGTTAACAATAAGCAGCTACAGCTAAATTTAAAGTACTATTCATAGAATGGATATGGACTAATGACTTTCACGTTTTCCCCAGTAAATTCATTATTTCACCATAAATACATCATAAACTATGATATTTTGCCAAACAATTATTTGTAAGCCAAACAATTCATCAATATAGCATACACTATGTAAAATACAAAATGTTCTCTGCTGAACTTGACTAATTTGACCATTTGGGTACTTAGGGTCATAAAGGATGTTTTGTTTTTTTTTTCAAAAATGTACTTTGGCAGAGAGGAAATAAAAAGATAGGGGATATATACTGACAAAGTAGTAGTTTTAAAGTCCCTCTTTCAATAATATCTCAAGTTGTGTAAATCTGTTTCATTTTGGCTATTGGAGAGTTAATCGTTGCTGTCATAGTGCAAGAAATGCTGCTCTACTGGATTACTGCCAGCACATGAAAATAAGAATCCACAGTTACGAACAGAGCAATTGCACTGCTTCTTTGCTAGTACGTTTTTATGGCAAAACATGCTTCTGCTCATGAAGTGGCTAGAAACTAGCATACCACTGTTCATCACCACAAATATTACTACTCTCAAACTAATGTCTACTTATAATACACAAATATTTTGTGGAATTAGATCAAAAGTACTGTGATTCCAAAGATATTTGCAAGCTGTATCCTACAGAGTATTTTCTAATATAAACTGCCTATGACTTCATAATTCATGTCTTAAATGTCAACAGAATGTTATTGTAGGTATCAGACAAAAGAACTGTAATACAGATTTGGAAAAGCTTTAGCACTATTTCCAAATAAAATTAAAGCAGAAGTCTCACACTGACTTTACGAACTACGTACTTCGGCATCTCAGAGAAACGTACAGGGGATAAAAGCTTTGTGATTCTCTATGGATATAATCAGAATGAAAACGATGGAAGAGGGAGACTGCCAATGGAAATTAACATGGACCTTTTAGTACCTTCAATGTCTGGCAACATCAGATAATGCTCCTAGAGAAGAATATGTGGCCATTAGAATATGCACATACCTGGTCGCTGAAACAACATAGCCATTTAATGAGTATACAACCAGAGGAGCTTACCCCCTCCTGTAAATATGATCTGGGACTGTTCATTTCAATGAAACTATACTGTCTCCACTTGCTCTAAGACCTAGGGCTACAAGAATACACAATTGTTATCAGTCACTAGTGGTCTTGGGGCAAATCTGCTGCTCCACGGCAAATGCCTCCAGGCATGTTTTTACCCTGTCATCAGTAAAAGACTGCTTACCCTCAAAGTATGAGCAGCAAGGTATCTCACATTTACTGCAGGGTAAGAGCCTGTTCTTTGGCTCTTACCAGGAAAGAGCTGACATGCTGCAAATTCCCATCTTTACTTAGCATTCAGCAATCAGTTTGTATATCCATACATTAAGTATTTCTCATTTGGGTACATCAGGCTTCAGAGACTGAAAAGCAATATGGATCAATGTCAGTCATGAAGATAATCTTTGATTATCAACCTTTATTTTGAGAACAAAAGAAGTAATCAATTGTTACGCCAATATAAACCAAAAGGAAAAATCATTACTGATCCACGCTAGGAGTGTCAATTGACCTTTACAAAAATAAGCTGGTCGTGACTTCTTAAAACCTAAGAGAATAACCAAAAGCACTCTCTCTTATGGAAACCCTAAATACTGGGAATAGTTTCTTGTGAGAATACAACTTTTTTGACACTCAACTTTAGTTCTACTTTCAAAATATTCTAGCTAGCTCATTGTCTAAAGCTTTACAGGATTACTCAAAATATAATTTTCAAAAATAAACGTTTTCAAAGAAAAATTTCACTTAAATAAACGTATCACATTTTATCAAGTTCTGTTCTGGCTAGTATGACAAAATTCCATTCAGAAGAATGGGAAACATGCCTATTAGAGCAAACTAATAGGCATGTATACAAAAATAATGCATTTATTCTAACGTATATATTTTTTTTCAATTAAATGATACTCATCTTTTAAACAAATACTGTCCAAAGTACAGGCCCGAAGTTTTAACAAACTGCAGCTGTGGTATGAAGAGAGACTTCAGAGACAATGTTTTGTGTTCCCCCTGCTGGTTAGCAATTAACTTCAAAACACTGCTCCTAGAGCTAGGCATCAAGATGCTATGGTACTAAGAGATGTTTTGCATACTAGAGAAATAAAAATTGGAACTTACTTTTTAAAAGGAATCACATCCACTGGAATCACATCATTACACACTGTGACTAGATGAGGCTCTGGACACATACCCAAAGTTGAAACGCGTCAGAATCAAACAAGTCCTCCCCAGAGAGAGAGAAAGCAGGACAGAAGAGGAAAAATTTTGAAGTGTCACTTTAAGCTTAACAAGGTTGGAGTACAGCAAACAATTGGGGGAAGCAAGTCGCAGAATAAAGGACTCTTCACTGAAGGAAGCCAACAGCCTGCCCCCTCCAACACGGCCCTCCCTTCCTCCCTCAGCCAGGCAGGGAACCCGAGCACAGCTGCAGCACCCGGCGCGGGCTCAGGTCCGTGTCCTGGGCAGCCGTGCTCCTCCTCGACTGGGATTCCAACCCTGTGAGCTTCCTTGAGTTAAGCTGGAGCTCTTCGAAGGAATATGCATCTGCCAAGAAGGTTTTGCTAACACTCTCGGAAATGCTTTGGCAGGACACCTGTGCGGTGCTAATTAAAATCCACCTACCAACTTATGTTGTCTCTGGGGTTCATGGAAAAACTGTGTGGACTGCAAGGAAACAAAGTATTCCTGGCAAAAAGCAGTAAACAGACAGATACATGGCTTTAGAATTAGTTGTATTCACACACACAGTCTTAAGGTCTTCCCTGTCCAAGACTGCAGGTCCCTGTGAGCAGAACCCAGCTGGTGCCACAAGTCCTGTGCAAGAGCAGGAGGCTCCCCCATCCACTGCGGGATCCATCCCCAGCAGGGGTCTGGTATCAGCCTGGTGGGCATCATCCAAAATACTTAGTTTGGTATAGAAAGAGACTCAACCAAGAAAATTTCTGTCTCAGAACAAAATCATGGCACTTAATCATCCAAGTCTTTCTCCTCCAAACTCAATGCAAAGTTTTACAAACCCATTTAAGAGGTTGCTATTAAAACTGAACTGGGATGATGATAATGCATTTGAGAAGAAAATAGTAAGTGACAGCAGCTGAACTATAACAGCTACAGCTTCATAGAACTGAAGTAAGTAGATTTACACCTGGTTACATCCCCAGCATGTGGAAAAGGCGTAACCATACACCACACCTGGAATTTTACAAGGACAAGACTCATCATCTTCAACACTGCCTGTCTTCAATGACAGTAACTTTGGACTTACAAGTACGGCTGACACTGAGGAAAGTTCAAGAAGTTACTTGATGTCCCCCTGACTCGAACGCCGCAGGGCTGCTAAGAGAGGCGTGCTCAAAAGGCCGCAGTCAACCGACTCCAGCACATCCACTGCGAAGCACGCGGCGTAAATCCCGCTGGGCAGCGGCTTCTCAGTGAAGTTGTAGAGAAGCAGCACAGTACCAGCCTGTGTTACCTCCACAAACACCGACTTCACACAACACTCCTACAGTAATAATCTCACCGTGTGGCCTCACAGCGGGTACGGTGACCCCAAATCGCACAGCGGCACTGACACCTGCGGAGCACTGCGCTTGGCACCCTTCTGTCACTGCCGCGGCCCGTCGCCCAGCACACGCTGATGCCCCAGTTACCTCGGGACACCTGCAGCTTGCCTGCTCCAGACCTCCCGCGTGCCTCCTCACAGGCCTGACCGCCGTCACCGGGCACGCTGCCGGCTGGCGACGGGCGCTGTCAGCCCTCGCCCCCCGCCGCCCCGGCTCCGAGGGGTGACAGGCACCGAGGTTCCCCTCGGCGGCACCTCCGCCCGGCCCGGGGTAGCAGCGGCCGTACGTACCTGGCAGTGGCTCTGTCCGCGCCGCGTCCCGCGGGGGCAGGCGCGCGGCAGCGCGGCTACGCCATGGGCGGCACGGCACGGCACGGCACGGCACGGGAGGGCAGCCCTCGCCGAGGCCGCTACTGCCCGGCCCGCGGTGCGCGGGAGGAGGCGGCGAGGAGGAGGAGGAGGCAGCTCCCGGCCGGCCCCCAGCCCGCCAGTAACCCCATGGCGGCAGCGCGGCGCACACGGCGGGGCCCGGCCGGGCCGGGCCGGCTGAGGCGGGGCCGCGCCACCATTGGGCGCGGGGCGGGGACGGGGACGGCGCCGTCACGGCCCCGCCGTTGCCTCCGCCCGCCGCGGCCCTGCCGCCCTGCGGCCCGTGTGGTACCTGGGCGCGCCGGCAACCTCCCCTCGCCGCCGCAGCGATTTGGTCCTGCAGCAAGGGCGACGGGAGAAGTGCGCCCCAGGGGGGCTCCCGGGGCCCCCACGGCCGGGCGGCGCTGCCCCGCTGGCCTGGTGCCCCTCACGGCCTGTCACAGCGGTGCTAACGCTTGGCACCGCTGGTGCTTCGCGATCCTTACTCAGCTCCCCTCACAAAATTGAGCCCTGATCATATTATTACCTGAACAAACAAATGTTCTTGTATTTCTATGGAGAACATGCAGGGATAGACTAGTTTAATCGTTTTGTGGTGTTTTTTTGTTTGTTTTTTATAGTGCTATATGAGTTCATCAAGAAGTGCACTAAGAGTTCCAACAATGCCCACTCTTGAAAATGCCAATTTGCAACCTACAAAGATTCATTGCCACCTACACTTAATTTTGATTTCTCGACCTTTGGATGGGTCGCGCACAGCTCTGCACATAAGAGGCTCAGTAAACAGCTTAGTCTTGGGAAGTGCCGGGCGCCTCACAAAGACTGGGCCTCAGAACGTTGACATTATCTGTGCATAAGACCTTTTGCAAGTAAATCAATGGTTGCTATAACAAGCATTCAGTTTGCATTAAATATTTCAGTGAATAGGCTTATAAAACTTGCAGAAACAAGTAAAATACAAGTTCAGGCTGCTTGTTGGCAGCCTAAACCCACTTATACATTTTTTTGATTTATTTTTAAGCGTTTGAAAAGTTGTGCATGTTGGAACATGATATAATCCTCTCTTATCATTCTAAGTCTATATGTAGGATGCGAAATTTTTGCAAGAGATGTTGAGGTGGGGGAAGTCACTTCAACAAAGAAGAAAATTAATATTCTACAGCACCAAAAGCAACACATATATTTCAAGGCATATTGTGTCTACTTTGCCTCCGCTACCTGAAATTCCAGAGTGCTGATTAAAAATGGGATTGAAACTTTTAAGCAGACCAGTGATTTTTATTATTTTAAAAACTCACAGAATCACAGAATCGTCTAGGTTGGAAGAGACCTCCAAGATCATCTAGTCCAACCTCTGTCCTAACACTAACAAGACCTCCACTAAACCATATCACTAAGCTCAACATCTAAACGTCTCTTAAAGACCTCCAGGGATGGTGACTCAACCACTTCCCTGGGCAGTCCATTCCAACGCCTAACAATTCTTTCAGTAAAGAAGTTCTTCCTAATATCCAATCTAAACCTCCCCTGGTGCAACTTTAGCCCATTCCCCCTCGTCCTGTCACCAGGCACGTGGGAGAATAGACCAACCCCCACCTCGCTACAGCCTCCTTTAAGGTATCTATAGAGAGCGATGAGGTCTCCCCTGAGCCTCCTCTTCTCCAGGCTAAACAACCCCAGCTCCCTCAGCCGCTCCTCGTAAGACTTGTTCTCCAGACCCCTCACCAGCTTCGTTGCCCTTCTCTGGACTCTCTCGAGCACCTCCATGTCCTTCTTGTAGCGAGGGGCCCAGAACTGAACACAGTACTCGAGGTGCGGCCTCACCAAAGCCGAGTACAGGGGGACAATCACCTCCCTAGACCTGCTGGCCACACTGCTTCTTATACAAGCCAGGATGCTGTTGGCCTTCTTGGCCACCTGAGCACACTGCTGGCTCATATTCAGCTGCCTATCAACCAGTATTCCCAGGTCCTTCTCGGCCAGGCAGCTTCCCAACCACTCATCTCCCAGCCTGTAGCGCTGCTTGGGGTTGTTGCGCCCCAGATGCAGGACCCGGCACTTGGCCTTGTTGAACTTCATACAGTTGGCCTCAGCCCATCGGTCCAGCCTATCCAGATCCTCCTGCAGAGCCTTCCTACCCTCAAGCAGATCGACATGCACCTAACTTGGTGTCATCTGCAAACTTACTGAGGGTGCACTCAATCCCCTCATCCAGGTCATCGATAAAGATATTAAAGAGGACTGGCCGCAGCACTGAGCCCTGGGGGATTCCACTAGTAACCGGCCTCCAACTGGATTTGACTCCATTCACCACAACTCTTTGGGCCCGGCCATCCAGCCAGTTTTTAACCCAACAAAGAGTACGCCAGTCCAAGCCATGAGCAGCCAGTTTCTGGAGGAGAATGTTGTGGGAAACGGTGTCAAAAGCCTTACTGAAGTCAAGGTAGATCACATCCACAGCCTTCCCCTCATCCACCACTTAGGTCCCAATTCTGCAAAGATTAAACTAAACAGGTTACACTCATTCAAATGAGCAGCCATCAGAAATGTTCAAGTGTATGAAATGTATGCACAAGTCTTGGTAAAATCAAATTCTTTGTACACAGCCAAATTGTTTTCACCGTTATCAGTGATGATGGTTAAGAACTGTTAGTTAAGAATTGCTGATTGAGAAGCACCATCAATGCACTAAAATGACAACCAATCTAACTAATCAATCCTTTTCAGGGACAGGCTTTATTAAAGTGGATACAATTCCGTATTATTTTGTTTGAATCTTTACAGTTCTAAACTGCGTAGATATCCCAGCCTTGGTCAGCCCAAACTCAAAGATCACAGTTATAACGTACAGATGCATCCCACATTACTCTGGATTTGCAGAAGCCTAACAGCCTTGCCATCAGCCACATTCTTGAGTGCTCAACACATTGGCTACCCAGCAAGGAGCTCAGCTTTGCAAGATGCTTTGCACATTTACCACTGATTCAGCAAATAACTTGAAGCACATAATTTTAAGCAGAAACTATTGATGATCATTGTGTTATCTATAGTAAGCCAATGCTTATTTTTTGAACTAAAGCCACGCTGGTCAACTTCCTGTGAAATCAAATTTCACATAAACTAACATTTTTTAGTACACTGGAGTTTAACAACAGAATTGGAGCTAGTTTGTTCTCAAAACGTTGCCATACAAAAAACATCATTGCCTGGGTAATCTCCACAATTCTGTGGAACTCACAATCATCTCTGGCTTCAGTAATGATGCTAGACTGGGGCTTTGGAATTAAACGTGGAGTTAGGGACTACGTGCTGTAGTTAGTACAACAGTGAATATGATTCCTGCTAATGAACATATTCTTATGATGAATCCATTGCCACAAGCAGAAGTATACTCAAAATAGTTACTGCAGTATGTAGGCATTTGATGGTCACTTGGCCTATTTATAGCACTATTTAAAACCGCTTCACCCACCAAAAGAAATAGAGGGTATACAGCTTTACAAAATATTAATTTCCATATTGACTTAGATATTCTAATTCTGAAAGCACATTATTTCCATAAATGAGCAGCTTAGTATGAAAATATTTTCCTACCAAAGTATTTCAAGATCACAGAAATGATTCTCAGACATTAGTAAGGACTACCTCTAACTTACAGGTAGTTTTATGACTTTGTCTATACAGCCTTTAATTTGAAGGTTCAATTACCAAAATTAAGCCATCAAAAGCCTCTTAGGAAATAACTCATTAATACAAATGAATGAGGTAAAATTCTGCATTCCTTACTGAATGATTCTGCATTCCTTGAACACCTGAAACTTTTGCCAAAGTTAAGTAAATGTTAGTGCTGAACTGTTAGGCCTGTCTACACTTGAAAGTTACTTTGGATTAAGACAGGGAATGAATTTCAAGTGCTGCAGCAAATCTGGAAAACTTCCAAGTATAGTCAAGTCATATACAACCCTATTCTGGAAGGTACCATAGGCTTTGAGCTCAAAATTGATGCTACATATCTAAATTTAAATAACACATTCCCAAAGATTCCAGAACAAAAAAGGGAGAAAAAAAAATCACAAGAAAACTCCAGCATGACTAACCATCCCCTTTGTGCCTCCTACTCTTACCTGCATGCCTTGCACAGACTCCCCTATACCCAGCACTCCACTTTGACCGGATCTGATATGCCCCTTACCCTCCTTCCAACATTTTTCTGATAAGATATTTATAGGCCCTCAACCTAACAAGCGCAAACACAACCGACCAGAAGAGGGAGGAAAGAAAGAGATTGTATGAGAGAAGGGAAAAATCAACAAAAGACCAAACAAGAAAAATGTGAAACTAGCATACCTTCACTGTTCAATCACTTCTTTCTGGCTGGATCCCACACCGCATGTTGTCTGTTTAGAGCCAAAACCAAAAAACTAATCAAATAGGCAGAAGTCAATAGGTGACTTTAAACTTTTTAGTTCTGGACAATTCTCTTTAGATTTGATCATAAAACACCTAGAATTTAATAGAGGTCGTAAAAAATATTAAATGACATATACACAAACTTTCACATTAAAGCCCACATATTAAATAACTCATATTCACCCCTGTGAATACTTAAACTATGAAAGCATACATACGACTAAAATTGCACATGTGGTCTGCAGTATTGGGTCCCAAATTGCTGTATTCTGTTTTCAACTTTAAAAGCATACTGCATGTTTGTGGTTTTGGGACCATATTATGGATGGAATTCTTTGCAGCCAAGATGTAAATACCACAAGCTAAAATCTTCTAATGTATACAAAGGTCTAATTACTTTATTATTTTTTATTTATATAATATCTACATGGTGCCAAAGGTTATACTGAAAAACATCAAGACAAAACTGTTGCCTAGAGAGCTAACAACTTACATTAGCTAAGGTAACAGAAAGAAAAGAATGCACAAAATAATTGAGCGCTGAAGCTTGACACATTGTATTAATTTTGTGGCCTGGATATTTTCTTTTAGCTCTTTTGATCTTTTGTTGATTTGTTTCTCTTTTTTTCTTATCTTCCCAATCTGACTTGACTGCAAGTCATAGTCCACTGGGTCATGACATAGAAATGGAAGGAGATTCAAGTACAGACAGCCTCACAAATGAAGCAGAGAAAAATCAAGCAGGTACATATGCAGTCATGATCTTTTATAAATTAAATTTCATCCAGCACAGTAAAAATACCTGAAATAAGACTGCTTAAGCTGCAGTTCTGTCCTGAAATAAAACTGGCTAGATGTTCAGAATCTACCTATAAATCCCAATGAAATTAGAAAATATTTCCTCTGAATTTAAAAATAAAACAAGTCCTTGTTTTATTAAATAAAGCTAACACTTTGTTATCAGTCTGTTTGCAAAGGGGCTTGAGGATGAGGAGGTCATGAGATTGTTCATTTAAGATGTTTATAAGGTTATACATTAAGATATTTTGGGGACCAAAATAGGCATTGACAATTTAAAGTGGAACAAGCTAAGTATATTTTCAGTATATAATCTGCTTCCAAAACTGCTGCCCCATAATGAAAAGTCACCTAATTAAACACATTAGATAGGAACTTAAATACCAACCCATGGCAAAATTTCTGGATTTGGGAATCAGAGTAGTTTCTTATTTCTTGTTTGAGCTCCAAAACTTCAAGGAAGGAATTCTGTGCTGCTGATTCCTGGTTAGTTTTAGAATTGCTCCTACAGACTACTACAAAATAAATGTGTAAAAATGCTTAATTTTATACTTTCCTATGTAGCTTTCAGTTTAAATCTAGCTAGAATTACGAATTAATGTAAAAGTTGTTCTTTCACATATACTATACTTTCTTTTATATACTATTTCAGAAGACATATTCTTTTGTCTTTTTGTATGCATATAAGAATTATAGTCTTTTTTGCAAGTGTTGGGTCTCAATTTCTTCTTTCCAAGTGACCTATAGTACATTACATTCATTATTTTGCCTTAGACTGCTACTGATTAATGCCTTATGCTGGATATTTGTTTATTTTTTCCCATGTGCGAGTTCATCGTCCTTGGAATAAGAATAACAAATGTGCCAGGGAATGTGACCTATCAATCTTAGCAGTCCTTCATAGAGTCTGAGAGAAGATGTAAGACAAGTGCATACATATAATATCTGAAAGGTTTATACTTAAATTTGACACATCATTTTCTGCTGAAGACTTTCATGTCATACATTGATTCATAAAGTATCAATTATTTAGAGCAGATGTGAATGAACTGCTATCAAAATCCACTCTTCGTTCCTATTCACACATTAAAAAAAAGCCAAACACAAGCTTCTTTTTCCGTCTCATGCACACAAAAGATCAAGAGAGATCTCAAGAAAGAAAAAGACAAAAAACAACCCAGCCCCCTTCCTATCTACATCTTTACCAAACCTTAAGAGGAAAGAATGGTCTTACCAGAGCATTCAGATGCTTAGCAAAGCCAGACTAAGCAGACAACAGGGCAGGTTCTGCACCTGGGAGAAAGGCTGAGTTCTGGAGAAGGGAACCCTTGTGAGAAATTGGCGATCCAGGGCAATTGCATGGAAATAAGCATCGCTTCAAGCACATCTCTTGACTGCACTAGTGACAGTGGTGCTTGTGGAGAAAGACAATCTTGCAACACAGAAGTCTGCAGAGATAAATTGAAAGCAACTGAAAACAAATTAACCAATAACACCAATCACAGAACAGATGTGAAGACAAAGACATGAAGTATCAGTTCACAAACAGTCCCAAGTATTCTCAACTAGCTGTAGTTTCATTAGTATTCCTCACTAAGGGCCCAAACACAAGCCTTGGTAATTCGCACAGCTGCTTCCTGTAACCCACCAACATCCCCTGCCTTGCACAACTTAACATTGACAACCGTGTGGTATATTTCTGAATTATCTGTTCCACTGAACTGGCAATGTCAAATATGAAGGTGATAACAAGCTGAAGGAAGCTAAATACGTCAGAGCCAGAAGCCCCTCAGGAATCTTCCCAATGTTACCACATGGACATCGCTTAAGAGCAGGGACAATCCAGGCCCAGCTCTATCACAGAGAGAGAACCTTTTGTACAAAACAGGTTGCTTACAGTCAGCATGTCTGAGCTGTGCATCTATTGAATCATACGAAGTTTATCTGAGAGACAAAAAAAAAAAAAAAAAAAAAAGAAATCCACACATTGCTGTTGAAAGCCATGGTCAAAAAGAAAAAAAAATGGCAATCAAAGACAAGTTATACTTTTAGCAGAGATCATGAATTTATATATCTAGTAAATTTTCTATTCAAGCCTTTTGATTTTGCTGTTGCTTAAGGATTAGATTCATTCTGAGAACTGGGAGCTCCATCTGCACCAAAATCTTTTTTCTGAGGTGGAATGGTAGGTGTCCACCACTGCAATATAGACCTGCAAGAGGATTCTAAGCTCATACTGAAAAATTTATGCTTTTTTGAACTAATCAAAATGTATCTAAAATATTCAACATGCACAAGGTGTAAGAGACCAAGATTACTAAGCAACAACATGTGCTTGCATTTTCTTTTCAATACCTCATTTCTTTCACTTGCTATTTGCAAAAATAAACAAAAAATAATTATATGCAACATACTTTTTTAAAGCGTGGAAGGACAACATTTACCTACCCTAGAAAATATACTGATGCAGCCAAATAGACATACAGAGAATTCTAGAAACTGGTGAGGTCCTTGTTACACTATCAGCAAAGAGGACACATTTTTACATGATGTTTATATACCAGTATACCCAGATATCTATGTATGTTAATATCAAGAGTCAAAAGAAACAGAATAGTTAACTACACTAAAAGCTGTTCCTAATGAGTGAGCCACAGAACTATCACTATGAAGGTGAGAAAGGCCTCATGCTAAAGAATATTGGCTGGCCTCCATCTATCTCATCCTGTTTCTCACATGAAATAGACCAACCACTTTGTTAATGAGCAGTAATCAATTCCAGAAGGAACACGAGATACAACAACAAATTCCCATAATCATGTTTTTTGTTTGTTTGTTATTTTTAAAGCAAGATGTGTTAATGAACAGAGTATGGGTGTATCTCTGTTAAAAACTAGTGCAATACAATAGAAAGGGCTCAACAGAACAAAATCTATGTGTTGGGATCTGATACCTACACTACACACAGTTCAGGGAGACTTATTTCCAGTCATTTCCAGTGTGAACTGCACATCTGCTAGTTGCTGGAGCATGTTATGCGTGCTCCTGGGTCACAGTTTAATTTCACCCAGGAGTCATCCCATTTGTGTACTAAGACTGGCTCCATCACATAAACCAAACCCCATGGGTGGGAATGACCAGAAAGTTCAATTCCAAAGCCTGCTCCTGGTCCAACCTGAAAATGCTGAAGTAGACATACCCCATATACCTCATAGGATGCAATTTGAGTCTAACTGTTCTACAGTCATCCAAATGCACCAGAGAAAATTTAGGACAAGATACTGCAGGACACTGGCCCTGTCAGAAAGATGCTGCTAATACTGTTCCAAAATGTTCATGTTCAGAGTGAATTCAAACTCACAAAACATTTTAACATCTCTGCTTCATAGGGGTGAAACAACATGCACGTACTGCTCTGCCTCTCTCTGTTCCTATTTTGACTCCACGTGGTGTCTAGACTTTGTACTGGCCTTCTGCAAGGGAGAACTTCACTGACTGTCCACCAAGAAACTGTAGGATACCTTCTCCACAGTCCTTTTTCTCCTCTTGAAAAAAACACAAGCGACTCTTTCAGTACACCTAGAGCCTTACACATCCATACGTGTATGTGTGATGCAGATATACCAGAAGAGACAACGTCTTCTGTTTACATTTATTGCTAAAATGGTTTTAGTTCTTCAAGGTAAAAATATTCAACAGCACTCATATTTTATTGTATGAAATGGAATTTTGATCCCTGAAAACAACTGAATTCTTTGTGTCCAAAACTTCACAGTTAGAAATATAAAAGTTACCAAATTCTCTTTAATGCAGAAGGGATTACTAAGATCATTTCTTCTAAACAGTTGCATGATAAATACCACATACATTCATGATAAAACAAACTTATTCAGCATAGCTATTAGAACACTTTTTTTTTTTTTTTAAGTCAAAACCAAGAGTGGTTTCTCTGATACAACATATTTTCTTTTATAAAAAAGTGTGATGGCAACAAACTAAACCATCCTTACAGCAGAAAGGTTAACATAGCATCTGTTATTCCAAGTTAACAAAAGACAGACAAAAAATATGATTGGGCTGCTCTCTTTTCTAATTACAAGAAATACAGTTAATGTTTAAGAGCAATTCCCATCCTGAGTAGTAAAACTAAAGCCTCTGTTGGTTTTTGTGTATTTGTTCTATTTCTGTGGCTAAAAAAAAAAAAAAGTCCCAACCAACATATTCAGCAGTTTAGTAGAATTACCTCTTCCACTTGTTGTTTTTGAAATACAGGTTTGTTGTACTACTCAAAACTTTGTCCTTGGTAACTATTAGCATTTTATTAACTATGTCTATATGTACATTTTTTACTGTAACCATATACATTTCTCATAGAGGCATAAGCTGGGGAGCATTCTTAGCTCATACTTGTTTTCCCTGTGCAGCCACACATGTGGTGAACAGCTGTAGAAGTTGTAAAATTGTCTTTACACATTGCACATACTATTGAATATAACATGCATATACATGTAAAAGCAAGTCCTGAAGCAAAATAATGCACTGAATATTTCATTTTGCTTTTTTTTTCCCTAATTTCTTTAAATAAAGACAAATGTCTTCTGCTTAACTTCTGTCAACAAACTAATAGCAATTAATTATTCAGAATTGCAGATTTACCAGTTCTTAACATGAGCAAGCCTTTCAGCCACCTCCACTATGGCAAAGAATCAAATGCTGTCAAAACTGAATCTGAAGAGTAACTGTTACTACGGTATTGTGACCAGCTCCATTGCAATAAAATGTAGAAATGAAAAGGTAAATTGCTACATGTATATACATTTTTCTCCAGGGTGCTATAAGCAAAAATTGAAAACAGCTGAAATTGAGTCACCCTTCTAGAAAGTAAATATTGCTAATATGAATCTGATGTGTAAAAGGGTGGGAGAAGCTCCAGAGACTAACGCTCCCCTCGTTAATATTCTACCACCAAATTGAAAGAAAAGTGGGGTGATTTCCGCATCTCTGGTGAGAGCTTAGTTGTCTGAATGCAGCTAGGTCAATCCCCACAGAGATATCTTATCTGCAAGGCTCATGAAAAATATCTGAAGAGTAAATGGTTAGCATTTGGAATGGACCACACTGCATGAAGTAACAGTTATTTCATAAGAGATTTCCCATGGTAGATATTCCCAAACCCAACTATGAGGTCTTCACTCCCACGCCCACCACAAATGATATTAGTTGAAGGCTGTGCTATACTATTAATACAGTCAGGGAAATTTTAAATAACAAAGTATATATAGCTAAGTACAGTAAAAGGATACCTTCTTTCTTGGTTATTAAAAAAAAGGTCCATTTAAATGAGAAACACCTCCCTCTGCTCCCATCTTTCATCTTCCAACAAATGCAGATACTGCACATGGGGCTTATCACAGACTAGAAAGGAAAGCATTATACAAGCCCACTGATAAATTTAGCTATGTAAATTTGAGCAATGCTTTTTTTTTTCAGCTCATCTCTTTCTGCTTTCCTACAGTCCTTGTAACATTTACAAACATTCAAAAGAATGAACACTCTTTTGAAAACACTTCAAAACTACCTGTAATTTTTAATTACATTTTCATGAATTGTGTGATGTAGAAATGTGTTATCACTTGGATTTTAATGTTAGTAGGTACAAAGAAAGACACAATCAATCACACATAGAAATTGTCTGCAAGTCTTTCACAGTCATCTACCACACATTTTCTGCATACACTAAAATTGGTCAGATTAAACTTTTCCCTTCAATTTAATAAAATTAGCAAAATTCATTTTCATCTAATTTATGGGTCTGACAAGAAAGCTTACAAAAAACTATCAGCTAATTTGAGAAATTTCACAAAATGTTTTCATTGCAATATTTTATGATTGCATTCTTCTCTCCCTTTTCTGTATACACGTCCAAAAAAAATTACAAAGTGGCTTTACTTTCCTACTTTTAGTATTAACATGTGTTTGTTCTACATGCTAGAACATTGCATGGATTATTCTGATGCTCTGGTTTAGGGTACCACCTTACCCATCTTTGCCTGTCAAGTTTTTAGGGAACTTAATCAACAGTGCACATCTTCGTCAAGCCTCAGTTCAACAAATTACTGATGTGTTTACCAGTAAGTTTGTAAATTGTTCCACTCTGAGTTAATGAAATTGTTTGTATCGTGACTTCAGTTGTGTTGACTAAAGCCCTAATGAGGTCATCTACCTGGAGAGATGCAAGTTGGAACTGCTCACCATTTCAGTTTACATGAGCTCAAATCTCCTGTTGGTACTAGTAAACACATACTAGCCAAAGATCAACACTCAAACAAAGATGAGGATCGAGCCAAAATCAGCAAAGACAAGAAGTACATACTTTGTTGTAGGATGCTGCCTTTTGTTTCTTGTAGGACACCGCATTACTCAGCTGAGTGCCCAGCCCTGTTAGCTCTACTCATTGGGACAATTTGTACATGGACTTGAGTAAGAGTGGCTGAATCAGGCCACACCAGATTTAAAAGCCTGCGAACTTCAGCATTTAGACATATGTTCACTAGATAATTTTCTCTCACAAAAGTTGTTTTCATTTTTTTTCCATTTTTTTTTTTTTCCTCCCCTGTTATTACAGCAGTTGTCATGTAGACAAGCCACTGTTGATAGGAGAGAGATCAGACTTCTACCACCTGAGGATTATCCCTCTTAGCTGCTATAAGAGATATAGGAACATACAGGGGCTGGCTTTTTTTTTTTCCAGCAGAGATATGGGAGAAGGGGAGGAGGGGAAAGCTGGAGAGATCCTCAGACCAGGAATGTAACTTCTAATAATGACTTACAGATGTCAGGGTAACATTCTAGGATCTTCCTATTAGTCCAAAGCTATTATTTGTAACATATACAGAATAAAAGTCCCATGCATATGGCTGTAAACAAACTTCTCAACTAAACTAGTTGTGGCTCAGCCAACTTCAGCCCTGGAGGCAGGGAGGGGTGAAGGGTGTAAAAGGGGCCAAATTTTGCAGTACCACACTCCATTTTTCTTCTGATTTTACCATTATACTTTAAAGATGTCTTTATTTAGGTTCCAAATCACCACCATACAACTATTGGAAATGCCAATGATAAAGCAAGTAAAAACACACCCAATATTATAAGAGATACTTGAATTCAGATATACAACAGTAATGTGAAAAGATAGTTTAGAATATATAAAATCACTGCCAAAAAGAGAACGGAAATGCATCCAAGTTGGACAGCTCATATACGTCTAGGAGAGTTTAAGTGCATCCAGCTTTCACAGTAAATAGCATAATACGTAAATAGTCATATTTCAGCAGTAAATATTAAGATGCTGAATGTCTTATTTACTGTAAAACACTTTCAAGGCTTCAATTGCAGATAGTCTCATTCATAGAAGCTGTTAAATATAAATTATTTGTATAAATTAAAGTTAACATTTGATCTTCATGCTTGTTCTTAATTACCAGATAACTCTTAATAGTATCTTTGATGCAAGGGTACACTAGAGGTGACATATTTCCTTTACAAATGAAAATAAATTGTTCACAATGTGTGTCACCACAGAAGAGATCTGTTACCACATGTCACCAACAGAAGATAATTTGATTGCATCAGTTAGATTTTCATTAGGATGCCAGTCAGCATTTTTACCAGCAAAAAGACAGTAGAATGTGCCCAGAAACATCAATTTTGTCTGTCATCAAGGTTTGCTGTAAGGGAGCAGATAAGCAAAGAAAAGGCACACCTGGAGTCTCCCAGACACCCACAGAGGAGGCTAACAGAAGATGGTCTGCTACTCCCTTTCTCCAGTCCCAACCAACTATGCCAAGATCTACCTAGTAGTGCTCTCCTGGTTCTTTTACAAGCCAGTGCACTGTAGACAGTTGAACTGGACTTCTGTTACCTGGTACAAGCTAGGAAAACGCCTTCTTCATGCATGTGTCCATCCACAGGTTCCTATAGTGGTGTCAAGGCACCCCAAGGACCGTGGTCAACATCATGAGGGAATCATTGCCATGGGAATGGAGGAATAACAACTGTTGTACTGGACCAGGCCTGTGGTTCAGCTGGTGCAGAGCTCTGTCCTTGGCCATAGCTGTTGCATTAAAAGTTCAAGGACCTTTGCAAGCAGTAGTTGGGTCACATCTGTCCCAGATAAAGATTTTTCTAGTCTCCAAGAGTCTGAAGCAGAAGAATTTCTATCTTTTCTAAAATGTTTGATTATTTACTTAACAGTATGGCAAATTTGATTAAGCTTGGTTTTGTTTCTTTTTCTCACTGTTAACTCTTCTCTGGATCCCACTAAACTCTAGACAAGCAGTATCCCGAAATAATGATTTGCCCAAGGAAAATATTCATTGTATCAAAAAAAAAAAAAAAAAGCTTCCTTTCAATTTTGAATGCAAAACATTTCAGTTTCGTGATTATCTTCATCATATTCTGCAAGAAAAAGCAAATAGCTCTTCCTGCTCTGACTCATCTACATTTGTTATTATTTTGTAAAAGAATAGTTGCATCATGGCTCAGCTTATTTAGCTAATGTATGTAATTATCTCAACGAGAATTTTTCATCTCTCTCAGTTTGAAAGCTTTCCTGTACTTTTATCACTTTTTTGACTAAACTGATTATTCTGTGGCCTGCTGTAATTTGGGGTAAGAAAGATGTTGCAGGAGGTCTTACTGCCCTATGTGACAGTTACTCTGTCTTTTCCATTCCAGTTACTTTTACAGTACAGTGATGTGACGCAAGGAAAGCCACTTGCATGGATGGACATATAGGGAATTCAGGATGTCTAGCAAACAGCAGCTCTTGGGCTTTCTATGTTTGGAGATGTCAAGTAGACAAGTAACGATATCTCTGTAATTCTACTTCGGGGCAAAACATTTTGCCGAACAGTTACAGAGGACCATTTCCTTCTGTAATAACAAGAAACAGCAATGCAGAGAATTGAAATGTTTCCAGCACAGTTAATAATTTTAGGACAAGTCCAATTGCCCTTTTTGGAAACTTTGCACATGAGAGGACTGGCATTTGACAAAATTTTCAATCATAAGGGAACACTGAGAGAATTGAAAACTATTTTAAACTAATGCAAAGGGACGTGGCATGTTAAAAATTTAAAAGGATCTTTCTTCAAAAGAGCTTCAGCAACACCATTCAATTTAGGTTTCCCATGAGTCTCCACAAAAAGAAAGTATTGAGTAGGCCTTTATTCATATTTCATGAAGTATTAGAATTATTTATGTTCCTACCTAATTTTTGCTGAAAACTACAGCTGAGTACCACCTGTGAAATTTACATATTCTGTGTAAAGTCATACAGACAAGACAGGATTTCTTCAGGCTGTAAAATCTGCTTAAGTCCTTAGACCATCATTACAGGACAATATTACCTGAAGATAAGCAGATTTTGCATAAGAAACCAATCTGAGACTTCTCTCAGTGTTTCATTTTTCTTGACAGCACGGCTGATAAGAAGATGCTTATTCTGCAATATTTCCTTGGTTTCAGCTTCTGTACACTGTCATAACCCTCATACTCACAAACTGCTGCAGCAACCCTAATGAAGTCCATCCCAGCTCTGTTCACTGCATCCATCAACACCTAACACTTCTCAAAATTTACAATTGATGCAGGTAGTTCTGTCGCAGAATATCTTTAGTATCCTGTGAGACTCCACTTCAACTCCTCAATCTACTCAACTGTCTATAAAGTTGTTCAGAATTATTACTGCATTTTAATAGAATTTACAGCTACGCTTTAAAATTAATGAGATGCATTATGAAAAATTAAATAAGATTTTCATTTCTTCATTTTTCCTAGACCATAATTTCTAGTAAATAGTAACACAGAGGACAAGATAGGGACCTAAGTTACAGTTTACAATACAAATACTTCTATCAAGATCAGCAATTACATGAACATTATACATATAAATCAGTACACGTATAACATTTTTTCTTCATTCTAAACAATGCAATGTCTCAGTTATGTTAGGAACATGCAAACACAAAGCAAGAATACTTGCCATACTATGGAAATAACTGCTGTCTCTGTTCTGTGGACACAACAAAGGAAGAAAAATATCTGAAAATGCGAAAGATTTATTTCTATCTCCTTTTCAGCATTTTCTAAGTTGTGTTGCAAAATTTAGCAAAATATTATTCTAAAAGAGCAGTAAATTATTTATTATACTACTGTAAGTCTATTTACACTGTCAGCCTGAGATTTTAGCCCAATAATGATTGTTGCCTTCATCTCTGATTAGCTCTGCTTTCATTTTAGATAAAATGGTTTATATTCCTAAAACAACCTCTGACTCCACTTCATTACTTTTGTAAGAAGAAACAGTATAGAGGACCTGCAATAATGTAAGGTATTTGGTTGATTAAAAAAGATTTAATAAGGCAAGTTTTACCATGTTGAATCTACCCAGAAGTTATTTCTTTTTTAGTGAGTAGATATGGCTCATAATTATTCAATTTTAATTCTTGATTATTGAAGTCAAGAGCTGTGGTGTCCCATAAGTAATGCAAGAAATCTTAGGTTTGATCCAGGTCTTATTAAGAGTAGTTGAAGTGGGCTCTATTTTCCTCTTGATATCTCCACTGTACTACAAGCAGACAATTGTTTTTCATTTCTGTTCTTTTACCTTTTTCACAAATAATGTAATTGTTTATAATGAAGTTAAAAATAAAATATTTTTTTTCTGCTTAATACAGGGACATATTATCAAACACTTTTTGAGATTATTGATTCTTTTCAATAATTTTTGAACAGTTGATTAACTGGATAAATCAAATACTTGAAGAAATACTGAGCAGTCAGACCTTCCATTGAATTATGGAGTTTTACATGTATATTATGACTAAACTGTCCATACATAACATTATTCTACAATATGGCTTTCGTTTACCTACCAGTCATGCAGCACAAGAACCTACACAAATCACTGAAAATATACAAAGTACCTGAATGTATGTTTTTCCTCTGATACTGACATTGTACACATTGTATTCACAATACCTCCATAGAGTACAGCAGAATTTGTCACGCTGCATGCAGCAATTCTTACCAATAGAGAAAGCTGAAAAGTCACCCTGTTAATGAGTCTCACCATTGCTCCACATTTAGAATATTCCAGTGCTGGTTGGATACTACTGTGGATTTATGTTTACAGGAATCACCTGAGAAAGGGATAGGAAGAAATGAAAATAAGTTACAGTTTTTGTTACTCAGAGGCAGAAAAGCTGTCCAGAACAATTTGTTCTTAATGGCTGTTTTAGCTCAAAAGAGGCCCTGAAGTAAAGAATAAACAAACTGTCACAGGAACAGAGAGTAAGTCTCTTACAATCAGGGTTAAGGTTCATTGGTACAATTGCTCTAAGGCAAAACATTACCACATCTTGGATTAATCTTGGCATGTAGATAAATATAAAGGTACAGCAGTAATGCACATATAGTGCCTTTTCTCTAACCATTACACAGACACAGTACATCAAAATGCATAATACAAAATATAATGTCTTGTAAAAATGAAATATTAATTCTAAATATATTGAAGCAGAGGTTTAGAAATTCAGAAAAATAGATAGGAATAAACAAAAACTAAATAAATATGCTCTGGTGTCCCAGTCTTGCACAAACAGTATTACCCTTGTTTAAGCCAAACACAGGCTCCAGCCAGCAATCCATCTCAGAAAAACTGACAGTTTTTCCATCTACAGGCCTTCAGCTTCCTTCTCCCCCACAAAGCCTCAACATTTTATTTTTTGTTTTAAAAGATTATTTTAACATATCTTGACCCTCCCGTGAAGAAAAACAGACATGCACAGAGCAATTCCATGCTGGAAGAACAACTGCAAGATTCAGAGAACAATACAGAAGCCACTGCACACTCTCTGTGGAGGAGTTAGTCCATCCATATTTGTCTAAATGTTATTATATCACATTACTGAGCAAACATCTAACTTAGCATCAGTTAAAAGTTGTACCGAAGCCCTCTTCCCTTCTCTCTGCTTGTAATTCATTGTCCAAGTACCCTGGAGTCCAGGATTTAGCCACATCTCCCCCTCTCACACCCAGAAATATGCCTCTCCATACATCCCCTGCCATTTCCAGCTACAGAAATTCCCTCTCTTAGATTGGATCAGAAATATCAGCACACAGGCTGCAGTCCCAGCCCAAGTACTCTGATCCCCTTTGCCACCTTTGAAGTTGGCACTGCCTTAGCTTCAGAGAGCAGCCAAGGACACACGGAAGTTTGGACAGCATAGGGGCAGGAACAGGACTCGCAGCAAGGACCTTTCTTCTCCTGCATGAGGTTCCTCACACCCTCACTTCTGTCTGTGGTTTCAGTTAACAGGGCACCTCACCCCATGCAGAAGTCACACATCGCCACACTGATACAGTGAAAAATATTTCTGATCAGCCAAGGAATGTTATGAAGCAGCATGGATTACGAGAACAGGGCTGTGTACAGCTCTATGTCCACGTTGCTTATCCTTCCTCATTTATTTGCAGAGCTGAGCTAAGAGGGTGAAGGGGAACAAGACATTCTGCTAGCAAGCATCTGCATCCCAGGGCAGCACTGCGTTATCATTTCTCCTCTAATAAATACTCCACTTAATAAAGCAAGAGCAGTAACAGTCTATCAGATTTCTGGAGAGGGCGATCGCACGAGGACTGCGCTGGTCACTTACTAAGCCTCTCCATTTGCTGACACGCTGCTCACTTCACAGGCTCCTTGGCGCAGGGATGCGGAACATTCCCTCTGGCCTCAGATATTAGTTCTTTTTTTCCATTATGGTATTTTAGAAACAGTTATACTGTCCAGGCCTTCTCTGGCCTGAAGCAAAGTTAGAACCAGCACTGGTAACAGGCTCTCCTAGGCCAAATTCTAACGTTATTAAACTGCTGTTAGTGTAACATGCCTGTAGACACCACTAGCAAGGGCTGCTGTTGAAATGCACAGAGGGAGGAGGGTTCAGTGAAGGAGGAAGTTCTGCCAAGCAAAAGGAAGAGCTTTTCAGATAGCCATTACTGATTCTAGATATTTTGAGCACATAAACATATAGATCATTTTAATTCATGCCGCACAGGAGTTATTTTACCTGTATATGTACATGCAGCTAGTGACTTTAAAAGGGCTTGGCTCTGTTTAGTTAATTATTTGGTTTGTTTTTAAAATATATTGCTACCTGGATTCTGCACATGCAGAAAAGCCAATGAACAGATTACTAAGCTTTATTAAAGGTGCACAATACCATGATCACATAAAACCTAAAGCCATAATAAGCCTACAAGACACATGGTCACTTAACACCTGAAAATCTTACTAAGCTTATAATCCCACGAAGTCTGTAACAAATTAACTTATGGCTGTAAAGTAAAATCTAATTAAAAAATGATTAAAATTGTTCAAATCACGATAGCCTCCCTCAAAAATTCTAATCCTCTGTCACTAGTGTATGCAGGGTGTCTCTTAGTTCTCCCACCTGCCTTGATCAAAGTCCCAGTAATGAAGGGAGACTTTTTGGTTACCCCTATCGGCTCTGTAAAAAAGCTGACTCCTTACCGTACCCTGCAGGAAAACACCTCTGTGCCTACAGGTGCAGGGTTCTGTCAAGCCTCAGTCTAACTGGTGATCCTGACCACACTGGTATCCAAATTGAATTGTTTAATATTTTTTCTTCTTTTTCTAGCAAATAGGCACTTGGTCTCCTAAAAACATTGGTGCTGTGTGACTTTCCTCAATATAGTGTATTGGCATTCACAAATGGACATTGAGCTAGGCCACAGTCTACAAAAATAAGGAACTCCCTTGGAAAAAATATAATGAAGCTCTTTTGGAACTGATATACTTTTCTTTTTAGAGGGCCAAGTGGGAGCAGGTATGCCATCTGTACGGTACTTACCAGTTCAGGTCTAATCTCTGAAAACAATCTTTTATTTCTTATCTTCATATTTCTTATCTTCATGTCCCACTGTTGGTTCTGCAAAGCATATAAAACAACATGGCTTCCATCCATCTTGAATCCCCAGTCCATCCACAAACTGCACACTAACTGCAGTATTCATCACACCCACTGAGTCTGTGACCTCATCCTCCATGTTCTGTACCTTCTACATTGCAGGAAAAAAACTATTCTGAATGCCACTGATTTCACCAAACATCTGCTCCACAGCATAAGCAACTTGCCTGCAAGCAGGAGCAATCAATCCACTTATAAAACGCAGATTTGAACAGACAAAGCTCAGGAAAACACAGAATAGGAAAAGCCTTACTTAAATGTGACACCAGGCTAAAATCACTGCCTCAAAGGGCACAGCAAGCGCTCTCCCAGTGTACCACAGACCAACTCTCAGCATAGTTCCAGTTGCTGAGGCACTAAGATCTCTGGGGTATGCTTCCAGAAATCCTCAGGAGAAATAGCTACAGCAGTATTGAAAGTGTGGGAATATACCATTGGTATGCCTCTATCCCCAAAGAAGGAATTTCTGGATTTTAAGACTGACCGTCTTGTACATGCTGGCTCACAAAACACAGGAACACACTGAACATGTCCCAGAAGCACAGGAGTAAGACTTTATGCCTGGGAGAGCAAATGCTATAAGGCAAGCAGAGACAGCACTACGGCACCTGTCTCCACAATACGTAGAGAAATAAAATTCTGCCTGTTCCAGTTTGTAGATGCATGTACAGTGCCACACTACTCCAAAGACTGATAGTCATTTTTTTCCCTCTCAGATGATATTCCAGAGACATATACAAGCTGCAAGTAGCGCTATAATTCCAAGGGGGAAAAATCCCAACAGAGTGGTATAGAACAAGCATATCACCCTTTCACATTTTCTCACATAGGTGCCCAGTTTCCTGGGGCAGAGACTACTCCTAATGCCATGGTAATTCTGTTTCTGGCAGCACAGATGCTGTCACTAATTCCTCCCTCACTCTGCCTCTCAGTGGTTCCTACTGTCCTGGCTATTAACTTCATCTAGAAGTCTGGTGATTTGGAACTAGAATCTGATTTTGAAAATCTTTCCTTAAAGTTCATTAACACACAGAGTAACTAGTTTTCTCTTTTCAATCACACATTGTCTGAACTCTCTCTCTTGTTACAAATGTCACAAAGCATTCAAACATCACACTGGTCATATGTTGAATTTCTGAATACTGACATCTTGCTTTGCATGCTGAACAAGCAATGAGATATAAGTCAAGGTCCAAGCCAGTGAACCACTACTTTTAATTACCTTGAAACAAATGGAATAAACTTTCACCAGTTCCGAGCTGACATCTAATGGTAGAATATTGCAACAGCACAGGACACTGGGCACAGTAGCGAAACGCACAGTGAGCCATTTGCTAGGGGTCTCCAAGGGGTACCCGATGAAATGAGCTGGGACTGGAAAGGATAAGAGCTCAAAAATAAATATATTTATCTTCCTCCCCACCTGTACAAACCAGTGTCTCAGCTATCGGGGTAAGCGTCCTTCTGTGCAAGGAAGATGATAGAGTGGGTACACACCCCGTGCCACCCTATGGTTTTATCTACATGACCATGGAGAGGACATGAGAAAATGGAAGAATGGAAATGGTCGATGGAAAAATCGACTTCGACACTAAGAGGCATGGGTATGTGAGTTGAAAGGAAAAAAAAAGGGGGGGGGAAAGGGTTCTCTGAGAAAGTTGCTGCTCAACTTCCAGTGGGCAATCCTCTGTCCCAGATCTGTCCCAGCACAGGATAGCCCACAGATCCACGTACAGATACACCGTCAGTGCAGATTTCTGACACTACTGACATAACAGAACCAAGCTGGCCATTGGAAGTGAGGGCCTGACCACGCAGAAATGATTGAGATTGTAAGTGTAACCAGTGAGGGGAACAAGGGAAAAGGAAGAACTAGGAAGATATAAGGAGCAAGCAGACATCCCCTTACCAACCCAATGAACAGTAAAGCCAGGTGCGAAGCAAAGCAGCTGGATGGACACAATTGTTTTGGGTGAGAAGATGAAATGCCAAAAGAAATCTCAAGTCAAAAGAGGTTGCTCATCTGCAGGCTGGTAGAGAGAGACCAGCAGCAGGACTACAAGGAGCATCTCACTGGCTGAGTGTCAGAAGCAATTGACTCAACTGTAATGAAAGAGTTTAGAAATTAATTTTCAGGGAGAGAAAGAGAGAGTTGCCAGCTCCATCAGCTCATAATAGGTAATATGGTCCAAGTCAAGATCATTCTGCAATAACTCCTTGGTCGGACACTTACTGAAGGCTGAGTTAATGAAGTGTGAGATGCCTGTAGCAAGTGATGCCACTCTAAATGTCAAGAAAGCAGTAAGTGGGAACAGGGTTGCTTTCTAGAATGGATGAATTCTTTTTTTACAGTACTACAATTTTCATGGTATTGGGGTTTTGGCTGGGATAGAGTTATTTTCTTCCTAGTGGCTCACACAATGCTGTGTTTTGGATTTTTGATGAAAACAGTGGTGATAACACACCAGTGTTTTAGCTGTTGCAGAGCAGTGCTTACACAGAGCCCAGGACTTTTCTGCTCCTCTTGCTGCCCTGCCAGTGAGGAGGCTGGGGGTGCACAGGAAGCCACAAGGGGACACAGCCAGAACAGCGGATCCCAAAGGACCAAAGAGGTATTCCCTACCACATGCATCATGCTCAGCAATAACAGCTAGGGTAAAGGAGGAGGAAAGAGGGATGTTTGGGGTGATGGCCTTTGTCTTCCCAAGAAACTGTTACACATGATGAGCCCTGAATTCCTGAGGTGGCTGACACCTGCCTACCAATGGGATGTAGTGAAGGAATTCCTGGTTTTGCTTGGCTAAGATATGTGGATTTTGCTTTACCTAGTAAACTTGTTTAATCTCAACCCGTGAGTTGTTGCACTTTTACCTTTCTGCTTCTCTCCCCCGTCCCACCTGGGGAGAGCAAGCAGTGACTGAGTGGTGCTGAGCTGCCTGCTGGGGTCAAACCACTGGACATGGGCATGCTGGCATAGACTCTTGGATGAGTGTAGCTTTATAAATAACTGGCAAAAGTGATTCAATGAGAGAAACGAGGAGCACAGGGGAATGATCATTACAGCAAACTCACCTTAAATATTGTGTGCGGTTCTGGGCTCCACAATACAAAAAGGATATTAAGACACTTAAATGCATCCAAAGGAGGGCAACAAAGCTGGTGAAAGGGCTGGGGGGCACAGCCTCTGAGGGGAGGCTGAGGATATTTGGCTTGCCTAGTCTGAAGAGGAGGCTGAGAGGAGACCTCGTTGCTCTCTATAGCTCCTGAGGAAGGGAAGTCCAGAGGGAGGTGCTGGCCTCTGCTCCCTGGGAACCAATGACAGGACATGTGGGAACGGCACAAAGCTGCACCAGGGGAGACACTGAAACAGGCTTCCTAGAGAGGTGGTGGATGCCCCCTGCCTCTCAGCGTTCAAGAGGCATTTGGACAGTGTTCTCAGTAGCACGCTTTAACTTTTGGTTAGCCCTGAAGCAGTCAGGCAGTCAAACTTTGGTGTTTGCATGTCCCTTCCAACTGAACTATTCTATTCTAAATCTAAGACAATTCTATTGAAGTTAGTAGAGTTATTCCAAATTTACAGTGGTATCTAAGAGCCAAATTTGACCTATAAATTAAAGCACTAGTCATCAACTTCAGTGTTTATATCTTGCTATGATCCAGAGTTTACTATAATCACATTTAGCTTGTAGGGAGCTTCAGTCCCCTTTTCTCCATTTCCCACGGTTTCTGAAGTATTTGTTACTTGCATAATTATGTGTGTTGTCACAGCATTCACACTGTGAAGCGCAGTGCTTTAAATATTCACTAAGACAACAAAATTAACATGCTCTAAGTAAGTACTTTGGGGAAATACCATTTAATTGTAATAAATTAAGTCTTCATTCACAAGGCTTCAATTTTACAGGTTACAAAGCTGATTCAACAGTCTCAGAGTAACAGCCAGAAACACAAAGTAAGCATATATCAATGCAAGTGGAGAGGAAGGGGGAGAGAGAGAAGAAAGTAACAGTTAGGAATCTGATTTATAAGTGATCTTGTCTTAGTTATTCCCACAGTCCATGCAATTCTGCAAAGCACTTGCCCTTGTTCAACACTGTTCCAGAGACAATATTACTGAAATGCATTAAAACACAGCTTTTTTTTTTTTGGGGGGGTGTATTTTAATGCTACTGTAAAGAATAAGATCAAATTCTAAGAACTTAATTCTGACCCAAATGTATGACTTTCCTTATCAAAGGCTCCAATGTTTTAAATTGTTGCATTGCATTTCCACAGACTGCATAAAAACATGATAAACTCCATGACTCAAAATCAGACTAGTTCTTAAATAAAAAACTTCATCCACATACCATTACAATCACTATCCTACATCCACAAAGGCTGATTTCTTGACACTTTCTTCCTATTCAACTCTTCTTTAGCCAGTGACCTTTCCTTCTCAGTCTCAGGTTGGTTGCAGATTCAGTATCAAAACCATATAATGCATACACACAATAGATGTTTTGTTTAACCTCTTGCCGCTGGGTCTAGAAATAATAAGGAGCTGTGGCTATTTCCAAAGACAAGATTGCATTTACCTCTTCTAAGTGAGATATAGTAAAGGTGTATCAGTTACAGGTAAAGGTTTTCATAAAGGAGAGTTTCTACCAGATGACATATACCATTGCAACTTCAGAAACTATACTTGAAGTATGATTTCATATGAAAGATATGGGTTAGTCAATGAAATAATTATGTGGTTACAGATGCTTTGGAGTAGGGGCTGAAAATCCATCTATCCTTAACACGCACGTTAAACTTTTTACAAGGAAATAGGACATGGTTACTGGTGGCAAGTTGAGATTCAAGTCAGTGAGCCAAGATGTCCCTTCCAGTCACAGTTAATAGAAGAAAAAAAAAATCCTTGTTAGCTCAAGCTGGGTGCATAAATTTCTTTTTGGTCACATCTTCTCCCCTCATTTCTGAAACTTGTTTGTCAAAACATAATGACCTATTATGCAATGAGTATTGCTTATCACCACTAGACAATTTTTACACAGATATTTAAAATCTGGAAGAGTTCGTCTTGATTAAGGGATAAACGGCTATCCATAATAGAAGTTTCCACCAGAAGATACAGAATTTGCAAAATGTCAACTAACATGATATACAGCAATTGAAAAACATTCCCTTTAGTAAGTTGCCATGTTTGATTTAAAGATTAGAAGAAATAGATAGCTCCCTATTGCACTTGGTTAATTATCTCCAACAATGTTTTATCTCATCCCTTTAGCAAGGATTTAAAATTCCCTGTCTACTCATTAGAACTTCAGATGTCCTTGTTGTAGGTCAGATCCCACTCATAATAGATATTCTCCATGTTTGTAGAAGTTTATGAATAATCAGTGAGACTTGATTTGATAGTCTGAATAACCGAATCACTTCACATACAATACCCAATCTACAGTCACCAATCTATTTCCCTCATGATACACACCAGGTCTACAGAGTCTCAGGCCACTAGCTTAGACATTGTCTTGCAGTCTTCCAGACAGAAACGGTTCGAAGTCTTTGCTGAATAACACATCTTCACAAAGATGCAGTCTAACCCACTGCAGAAAAGAAAAACTGTCAAGAAGCCTGCCACTGAAATACCACTCCACCTCAGCCATTCCATCAGCCCTATAAAAATTAATTGTCTGGAACAAGTTCAGGAATGTTATTCTAATCTTCCACCTGAATGGATAACACTATGACTGTTTCAGAAATAGTACATACTGGGGAAGGACAAAGGCATGAAGGTGACCACCTCTTTCCACTCTTTTGTTGTCCTCTTCTCCTCTCTACTTTTGGAAGAATTGCTGAAAGCACTGTCAGCAGCCACCTACCAAACAGTTGCAAAAAGCCAGAATCCGAGCTTGTAGCAAGCACTAATGCTACAGAGCCAGCAAGGGATACTACAAGATTTTTTCATAGGGCTTTTTTTTTTTTTTTCCAAATATCATATTTAAAAAAAAGTTATTATAATTCACTTTTTTCAGCTTATTTTAACTTCAGATACACTTCAAAGACAGGAAGCTGAGTTTAAAAAAAAAAAAAACTGAAATTATTACAAACCAAACCAACTTGGTTTTCAAGCACAGTGTTTCCCCATTCACAGCACAGCCTAACAAAGCCAACAGGCTAAAATTTTTTTTATAGAACAGAGTCAAAGAAGATTAAGCAATGACAAGCTAAAAATTAAAGGGGAAAATTTAAGTAAGACAGCAAATAAGAACATTTAATGGGCAACAGATTCTCTCTTCTTTTACCACAACTGTGATTTTTGTCAGTATCCTCCCTATCCCACTGCCCAACTCCACCAATAGTAAGAAAGCCTCACGGTCCCCATAAAAGAATAAAGTCTTCCATTCAAATAAAAAGATCACTCAGTTCAACAAACCTGGAAAACTACCTATACAGGACACCTCTTATTCCTTAGTTCCCTTCATTGAGAAAGATTTCTACCAAGTCTGTGTAAAAGAAGTCTGCTTTGCTTTAAATACGGGATCATTTCCATCCCAGTAAAAATATCCCTTCCCTGTCACCTGTAAAGAATAAATTTCACATTACCTACTCCCAGCTCAGCAGAGGTGCCAGAAGAAGCAACTGTTTTCTGTTTCCCCGACAACTTCATCCATCTGCTCCTAACAGATCGGGCTGCCTGAGTCAGAACACTTAGCACTTGCTGGATCTACCTAGATATTTTAGATCCAACAGCAACACTTCAGACTTTTGCCAGAAACAAAAAGAAGTCTACCTAAGTTTAGCCCAGTCACCAGGACATCTTGCTAGGGAAAAAAAAAAAAAAAGAAAAAAAAAAGAAGGAAAAGCACATTTGCAGTTGACAAACACAACTGCATGAAACAACATATCCAATACAAATCTGATTTTGCAGTGCAACTTTGTACTACAGCATGCCAGGGCTCAAGTTTTTAGGTGTAATGAGAGCAACAAAGTTTAACAAATAGCCAAAATTCGACGTGGCTAAACCGCAGGTCTTTGTAGCTTTAATGACAACAAGCTGAATTTATTAGGGAACACCCTGATCCTTATTTCTATGCTATAGCAGCATTTACTAAATGTATTTGTTTTTTAAATTAAGTAATGGAACTGAATAGCAAAGGAAGGGGTGAACACTGTAGAGTGCTTAACGAGATACAATATTTATGCATCGCTTATACCATAACCCAGTATAATTCAGAATAACTGACATAAAACATTAGTGTTATGCATTATCTTTAAGCTTTAAACTTTAAAGCTAAGATTAGAAAATCAAACCAAAACTGGCCTAAGTAGAATCACTCATATTTTTACATCCTTCCACCTTGTTTCATTGATTAACTAGCAAGTGAGTAGGTCTGACATAAATAGCCATCTGGTGTGTCTGTGCCCTTAACAGCTGTTCCCACCTTCTACTGATAACCTCCCAATTATAACTGCTCACAGGGCAAGCCTTAGGGAGGGTTGTAGGTATACAGCTGTGTTAGTGCTGAGGAGCAAAACAAGGTGAATAGGTTATAAAGGCTTCTCTGTTCTTTTTTCTGAAGCTGTGTTCTTCATTTTCCTCTTAGATGGAAAGGAAATGAGGTTTGGTTTTCCTTAAAACCGAGGTAAAAAGGATGCCTGATCTCTTTTGAGGGTAGCTACTCAATTTTGAGTTGTTTGAGCTGCTAAGATGGGCTGGTTATGGTAGGAGCTGTGAATCAATGGTTTTTGTGGTTCTAATCTTTAAATGGCTCGTCTCTACAGTTAACATTCCTTTGAAGTTTCCCAGGAGAGGTTCTAAAAGTAATGAAATAGTGCTTTATGGGCAGTTGTAAGGGGATAACTGTTCCTCTGAAAGAAGGCATTATGTTACTTAGAGTAAGTAGGCTAGGCTTGTCTCTGGGTGGCCTTAGTAAGTCAACATAGGAGGGCTTTTTCAATATTTGTTTTTAAAAAATGCAATGACTAATTATCAGTTGAACAAAAAGCTGTTAAAAAGGCTCTCAAGAATGAAATGTTCGTAGCATGTAGAACCTGATAGTATCCTTCATAAAGAACAGAGACACAGTCTAGTGCTTCTTTGAGTTGCTATTCTTGACTTTGTTGAGATATATAGGTTGAACTTCAGTAAATATAATACTGAACTTAAACAAGGGGGAATAGCCTTTTTCAACAAGCTAGCTAATACTTAGAAAGCTATCAGGAAACAAATACCCTTTTCTTAAAAAGCATAGCATAGAAGTCTTTTTTTAAAAACAAGTTCAAATTGCAGTATTTCCTTTTCTATCTCCCATTTCTAGCCTCTGTGCTTCAGGTGGGAAGGTGAACAACTTGCACTTTATATCATAAAATGTGCTTTTAGCAGAAAGTATCTGGAGAAAATGATAGCGTGGCCTAACAGATGGATACAGTAGACAATTGACTTGGCTGGGTTGTGGGGCTCTCAAAGCTGCCTCAGAACTCTTCCCAATTCTTCCAGTATAGATTGGTTAAATGTAGATCCTGTGTGCCTGGCTTTTTATAAGCTGAGATATATACATCGGTGGAAAGGTCATTATTTAGTATAATGCGTGGGAGTACAAACTACATGTACTCTTATCTGAGGTTCAATAAATAAATATGGAGTTCAACTTAAGCCCTTCAGCTTGTTTTAACTTCTATTGTAAGCTCTTCCTTATGTGAGAGATGACATGGCAACAGAAATAGCTTAGATTCAAAGCAGCTTTTTGGGGATGGAATGCAGCCATAAGTTTGGGGGAGTGTGTATATGTGCTTTACATGTGAAGTGTATATTGGGTTGTGAGGGGAGGACACCACTTAGTTCTTTGTGCATGTTGGTATAAAACTTCTCTGTTTATAGTGCTGGAGTAGATGAGGATGTTACTGCTGCTGCAACTCTTATTCCCTTAATCTTTGTTCTTCCCCTCTTGCTAGAGTAAGTAAGACCTTGATTAGATGAAAGAACTCAGTATTTGGAATTTAATTGGCCTTCCAGACTGACTTGCAAGTTCTTCATAAAACTGCCTATTAAGTTCTAACCCTTCCTTGTTTTGGATACTGTTACCTATTTGTATGTCTCCATCTTAAGAAGGTGTACAAGTTCCAAGACTGGGTAGTTGGTAATAAAAATAAATGCAAATGTCACTCTTACCTATTATGCAGATGTTGCTATTTTCTGAGGCATGTGAACACTCGGTGTGTGTGCAGCAAACTCCAGAGAATGAATGAGTGTTGTTTGTGCAGAGTGAGAACAGGACTGATGCCGTAAACTTGGAGCTGCATTTTTAGAAGGTATCATAGTGACCTTGTTACTGGTTTGTGCTTGCAGGGAGGGAGGGCTCTGCACTGACTACAGGGACAATGCCAGTAAAGCTGTTCTTGATGCTTCACCTAGCTGGGTTCTCTCTGGGTAGCTAAAAGCATCTCCATTTGAAAGTATGCGATTACTGGTTGGACTAGGTTAGTCTATCAGCCTCTCCCTAAGAGAAAATAAGGAAGACTCTGGAGAACTGACAGCTATAAAAGACACTATGCTTTTGTGCTATATTGTTGGTGCCTCAGCACCTATAGTTAGCAGATTAAAACTGTGAACTTCTATAAGAAGGTAACTGGGAACTCAGTATTTAAAGGTGAGGTGTTGCAAGTTATGGTGTTTCTAAGTCTTCCAGGAAGAAAGGAATGAGAACAGGAAAAAAAAAAAGCAGGCACACCTGAATTCAAAAGACTGTTTCCCTAGTACATCATTTCCCTAGTACATCACACTCTAATATGTACTACTGTATCAACTAGATTTGCAAAAGCAAACAGCATTGAAAAGCTTAACTTCACAGTTAACATACTATTAAGCACAAGGTGGGCCATCTTCATCTGTGGACTATAAGTTCTTTTGCATATACTTGAATATCTATTCCATAAAAATATGCTCCCCTTGGCTCTGTTGAAATCTGCTTTAGAGTTCTAGGTTTAGTCTCATCAGAACAGGCAGACTACACAATGTGACTACTTTCAAACTTAAAACTAACTTTGTGATTTATGACTTGAAACTAAAACTTCGAGCCCAAACTAGTAAAGTTCTCCCAAGTGAAATTGTTTTGAAAAGTAACAGTAGTCTTGAAATCTCCTGCATTGTGAACCTCAAAAAGAGGTGATCTTGTACTGAATTTATTATTGCTGTCTACGCAAGTATATCTCTCAACCCAGAACTGTTCCTAGCTTTAAAGACTGGTTTTGTATGTTCTCCTTATTTAAGGAAGTCCTGTTACTTTGATAGCAGTACTGTTTGAAGAATGACATCTGTATTCTGTAATGACTAGACTGAACATGTGGGGGAGAAAGCAAAGCTCTTTAGCTTTAAGAGCTTTGAAATAAGCTTGCTTTTGAATGCAGAAATAAGAACAAAAATGAAAATGTGTGATGTCTCATGGGATCTTACAATTGTAAGAGTGGGACATAAACACTATTCTTGTAGTGTGGTGATTACAGTAGCTATCTAGCTACTTATGACCTTTTCTAAAGTTTTCAAGAAATACTATGTACAGTGTCCAAAAGCAGGCTACTAGACTCCTTTTTTAAGGAAAAAGCAGGACAACTAGAGAATAAATGTTTGATCTGGTGAATACATAAAAAGCAACTGTTACATGGGTAAAATGAGGAGCTGATCATAGAATGGTTTGGGTTGGAGGAGACCTTAAGGATTATCTTAATTCCAAACCCCCTTGCTGTGGGCAGGGATACCTCCTGCTAGACCAAAGTTGCTCAAAGCCCCATCCAACCTGGTCTTAAAAATTTCTAGGGATGGGGAAAATGTTAAAATGAGGAATGTGGCTTTTTCTCTCTTAATGGACTGAAGGAAGCGGAACTATCATCTGAGTGTTTAGAACTCAATAATGACCTAAGAAGGTGGGCCAAGACGGGAACTTCTGTAACTGTGCTTGGTGAAGGTCTTGCCTAGCTTAGTGCTGATGTTATGCATTCCAAACCACAGCCTCTCTGCCATACCAAAGTACCTATGTGTTCTACTCCAGTGCAGCAACACCATGGTGGATAAATGCAAATTACTACAGCTGTTCTTTGAAGTACTCTTTACTTGATTCAAAATGGGATGGGGGAAAATGAACATTTCATGATTGTATATAACAAAGCTGATGCACACTGGCAGAAAATGCAGTTGTGCATTTGTGCAAACCTGAAAACCACTGTTAGAAAATGCACTTCTAAGCTAAAACATAATATTGGTGGCTGTATGACTTCTGTGAGGTGACTTGGTGGAGATGCATGAGTAAGGTAGTATATAGCTGTTGCTGCTTTTTGCTAGGTGAGACACTGCAGTGTAAAGCTGTTTTTTTTTCTTTAGATCAAATGTCTTCCTATAAGACTCCATCTGTGGAGGTGGGGGAGGCAGAGGATGTCTTTCTGGACTTCAGTAGACGAACCTGAATGAGGAAGCTTATTTCTAGGGAGACCTTACGTGTCTCAGCATGCTTCTTTAAGCCTCTTCAAATATAGCTGTTTATAACCTAAAGAACTGAACTTAGTAGTTCAGCGCATCTAACTGGGCACTGTAAAACAAATGTGTAAACTATGAGGGCATGCCTGTGACTACAGTATTGATGCTTTGCTAAGAGAATTAGATCTAGATATCTTTACTGAATAGTATTTTTTTTCCACCCACAGGTTAGATGTATAATGAAGATCTTGGAACAAGTGGATATACATCCTTGCTGAAGATGTCTCTTCCAAGCCAGCATTGTTCCAAAATTGTTAACCCTCCTCCACCAGAATATATAAACAATAAAAATAGTGGTTGTCAAACAAACCAACTTCAGTACTTACAGAGAGTGGTCATGAAAGCCATGTGGAGACACAACTTTTCCTGGCCATTTCATCAGCCTGTAGATGCAGCAGCACTGAATCTTCCTGTAAGAACCAATTTGGAAATGGAATATTAGTATGTGAAATATTACAAGACTTGTGAATTAGCTTAAGTTTTTTTCATGATACACCAGATCATGGAAGACTACTTTAACATGTGAACTGCTTTAATTACTCCAAGAACTTCCAGTAGAAAACTGCTTTCTCTCTGGTTTGTACCAGATGCTGCATCTTTGCTCCTTTTCCTTTCTGAGACTGTTGCAAATAAGTATTTCTGTAAGAAACATGAACAGCACTTAAATAGGTCTTTTGGAGCTTCTTAATGAAGTTTTGGAGCTTCTTAATGAAGCACTGGTTTAGCCATATTTCTTAATGCTGGATATAATGAGTATTTTCCTTTTCCTTCACTCATTTTATTCTTAATGGAAGTGGCCAACCTTTTTACATGGTAAATACTTTTTATGATGGAACAGCAGATCTGATTGATCCTAAGATAAACAGGCAAATTTAGATTCAGTTTGATGTAGAGAAGTAATTACAGTTTAACTTTAAAGTGATTTGGAGATCTTGCTCTAAAGCTTCTAAAGGAATTAAATGATTCTGCAAAAACAGGGAAGAAAAAGGAGATACGGTATAATCATACTACAGTAGTAGAATATTCTTCTAGGAAATGTAAGGTCATGTTTAAATTCCTGTCCCTGTTCTGTATTGCCCTGTGACTTTGCCAGGTACGAAAGCATGACTTAACACATTCCTGGACAGAATAGAATGTCTTGTGACAAGCTAGATATATTTAGACTCCAATTTTGGATCACACCAGCTTTTTCTGTCAAATGAAGACAGTGAAATGCTACTGTGTCAATTATCAAATAGCCTGGAAGGTACTGCTTTTGGTAAATGAGTAGAAAGATGTGAAATAAAACCATGGCAAGGTTACTTCAATTCTTCATTTTCCAGCTTAATGAAATGTATTTAGTTCTCTCAAATCTCCAAGACTAACTCTACTAAATTATTGGTTCTGTTTAGGCAAAAAAAAGCCTTTACCTGCAACTGTTTCTTATGAGAAACTCATTTGGTCAGTTTGTCCAAAAGCAAAGTGACTTTGTGTTTTCTTACCTTTTTTTCCTTCTTGGAAGGAACTGCCACTTATGGTTAAAATTAGAGGTAATTCAATCAGAATTATGGCAACAAATGCAGCTGGCCTCAGGCCTGTTCTGTCTCTCCGGATTTCTAAGCCAGATGTTTGTGTTCTGAAAGTATGTATTAGTTCACTCTCCATACAACAAGCAAAAAACTGGCTTCATGGCAAGGATGGTGAAGGCATTTGACTCATTTGCCTTTCTTCTTGTTGTTAGAATACGCAGAGTTGATGATAGTCATTAGTTGCATTATTTAAGTTTTCCTGCCATTGCTTTGGTAAACAAGTCTGTGCTATGATGTATTTAGCTTTCTAATTTCACTGAAACAAATTGTTAGGATACCTTTAGAAGCCTTGTTTAACAGTAACTTTACACAACTGCCATGTGTATGCACATTTAGCGGTGATATTCTTATCCTGATTTCTTAAATACAGTGTTAAGAGTTGACTTCATAATCTTAATTACAGGCTTACAGCAGTGCTGCTGACACAATCACAATAGTTCATGTTCCTATTGCATTTCAGTCTTCTTCCATCCTCACTAGACTCTCCCTGAGAGGAGAGGCAATATGACCCAGTAGATAAGTATTTGATAAGCGACAGTGAAAACTTGGCTGCTTCTCCATTTTTGTCAGCAACTAAGTCATTGTCTGTCTTTAGATTTTTTTCCCTGCTCTGTAAGTCGGAGTGCTACTTCAAGTAAATGGCCTTAAGATAGCAAGTATATACTTTTCATAAGTACTACTACAAAGAATTGTTTCCACAGAGTCCAGAGCTATATTTGGAGTTTTGAACACTCTTGATCTTATGTGAAAGAGTGAGGAGAAAATAGAAGGTGAAGAGTTCCTGAATGCATCTATGGTACCTATGACTACAGTGCAAAATTTCAATTTAATAAAATATTCCAACATAATGAAGTTCTTCTCTTGCAATTTACCTTTTGTAACTGTCAGATTCTTCATGTCCTAATATTTAAGAGATTTGTTATGTGACTAACTCTTTCAAAAACTACAGGATTACTACAGTATTATAAAGAAACCTATGGACCTGAGCACAATTAAAAAGCGTCTGGAACATAATTACTATGCAAAAGCAGCAGAATGCATTGAAGACTTCAAAACTATGTTCTTGAACTGCCACATATATAACAAGGTACGTGAAACACGACCATCTCTTACTAGTAACCAATGATAGTGAATACCAGCCAATACTTACAACCTGCATGCTCCTTGTCAATGTCTTCAGGTTTTTTTGATGCTAGTTGCTTTGAAAAGGAGGAGGGCTTTGTTCCTAGGTTTAACTGAAGACATAAGTGAAGCCTAACCTGCTGTGACAACAACTGAATGCACAGTCTTTACTGCAGAAGTATTCTGTTGGCAAAATTTCTAGGTTTTGTTTACACAGCTCCTGAATGGCCCAATGTAAGAGCTAAACAAGTTCAAGGCCAGCTATCCTGAGCTATGCTCCACTACTCTATCAAGTTTAGATAAGCTAACCTAACTTGAAGTGTGAGCATCTGCCTGAGCTTGGATGTTTGTTGGCTGTGCCTTAGTATCATCTTTGAGCTTCAACAGCTTCCTTCAGAACACAGGAATAAAAAAGGTGCAGCTCTGCCCCCTTTTCCCTTTGCTAAGGGAAATATGTGGACATATGGTAAGGAGGACTGTGCGCAGGGACAGTGGGGGGAAAGGGTCTATTATTTCAACAGGAAAGCAACTTCTATTAGTGTTAGAGGGCAGGGATGGTAAGTACCTGTCTGGTACTGGTGGCTTGCTTCAATTTGGTCAATATAGACTATGGTTAGTTGAAGAGGTAGCATTTTATTGCAGCAACTTCTCCCGCACTCAGAATGTTACCAACTGTATTTTGCAGCCAGGTGATGACATTGTGTTTATGGCCCAAGAACTAGAAAAAGTGTTTATGCAGAAAATAGCACAAATGCCACCAGAAGAAAGACTACTGATTCCCAACAAAGGAAAGAGAAAAGGAAAGTCATCAGTAGGTAAGGACTATATATTGAATTGTTAACATATTAAACAAGCAAAAGCTGGGAACAGGGAATCCTCTAACTCACCACATCTCAGTCCTGGAGTAGTCATGATGCTCTCCACCTTTCCCAGAACATATCAGACAAGCAATAGTGTTATGAAGCTTTAGCAGATTCAGTGCAGCCATAATATTTTCATACGTACTTTTTTCTACTAATGAAATATATTTGAGAAGGAAAAAAGTCAGAATTGGCAACTTCACCAGTAGTGTAATAGCACAGTTTCACAGGTGAAATACTCTTGCCCACAAGAAGGAAGATGCAGTCAAGGCATCTCAAACTTATGAGGAAATTATGTAGTAGGTGCTTCAAGCTATATTGGGAAGCTTAGTTAAGAGTTCAGGAGATAAGCTGCAACTCACTACTCATCATCGACTTTGTCTTTAATTGCTCTTGTAATTTCCTTCACTACCCTGAAAAATGTTTCACTTCTACAAAGTGCTTGCTTCAGCATCTAATTTTTAACACTGTTAGAAAAATATTATTACTAGAAGTAGGACTAGTAGCGTTTTGAATTGTATGTGCATCTCTATGGATGAATTTGAGGACATGAGGACATGTAATGTAGTCTCCCAAATGGGCCTGAAGGTACTGCTGTCAGTTGCTGGATGTATGCTAGTGCTAATGGAAGGATGCTGTGCCTTAGAAGGAGCTTGTAGCACTTCTTCATTTTGATACCTCTTAATGATTATTTGACTTCTCATAGCTGTTGAGCAGTGACTTTTAGCTCACTTCTTACTGGTCCAGCTAACAGATGTTCTTACAACTTTGCGACTATGCAACTCTTCAGTGTCTCATGTTTACTTCATTGCCTTCTTCCTGCTGTTAGTGATGTTGTGGTCCTTGCTACTGCAAGTGTCTGAAACAAATTTTTTCCAAAATAGCGTTGCTGCTTGATAAATCTCTAGTTTTTGCCTCAAAGTAAACTTGAGGAGCAACACTATCTTTCATAGTGATCTGTTAGATGAGTATGGAAAATCTGTGGATAAATTGATCCCTTCATAAGAATTTCTGAATGGGATTAGGAGGAAGACAAGAGTGTTCAGCTGCCTTCCTACTCATTAGCTTGAGGGGAAATTTCAGGTAATTCATAACCTTGGCAGAATATTTTCATTGAACAGGTAGAAGTGGCTTCCAAAAAGTCTTCTGGGAAATTTGATGGAAGCTGAACTAGCTTTTTGGTTCTCAAATGACTGCAATAATTTGAGATAAATTCATAATACTGTCTTTCTGGTATTAAAGCTGTTTAATACCCCGATCTGCTTTACACACAAATGTAACTTGAACAACTTTTGATATTTTTTAAGCACTTGATTTTCATGTGTATGTAGAAAATGACTTAATACTTTCTTGGCAAGAACTTTTTAACAACATGGGGGGTTTACTATGATGTCTCTTTAATCTCCATTCTGAAGTTAATCCATGGTTTTCTTGAAGCCAAGTATCCATAACCTGGCACAACAATCTAGCTGATGGGGCAAGTAGATAAGGACAACAATGTTGCTATATGTAATGCTTTTGTATAGCTTGGGTGTAGTTCTATTGAAAACTGTCTAGTATGATCATGAAAGAAATTAACTGTCATATTTAAAGCATAACTTACAACTTTGTTTTAAAATAACCAGAAATTCAGCAGCCCAATCCTAGGACCTCAACTAAAGAGAGCACAATGCAGAAACAAACTGACAGTGGTGAGCAGCCTCCAGTGATGACTGAAGAGCTACAGCAGGTTAAGCTAACTCCTTTGTCTGCAGCTCAGCTGACTGCTTCAATGCCAGCTGCAGTCCCTATAACAAAAGTAAGTTGTCTCAAATAACTTTCAGAAAGGTATTGAAATTACTGCTCCAGGTAATAACAGCAAAACCAAAGTAGCCATGCTTATAGCAGTGTCTTTTCAAAAACTTCTACTGTGATAGAAGATATCTAGAAGACTTAGATCACTTATTCCCTGATAAATAACAGGGCTAGTACTAATTTTCAGAAATATGCAGAAACTGGGATGACTGCTTGGTAAGTCTTTTAAATATGGTTTAAAGACTGTTTCTTTCAAAGAAACAAAGTAAACTAAGATGTTCATTCTTAAAGCATATTTCATCCTTCTGCAGGTTTCACCTTGATTTAAAATTGTTCTTTCCTTGTGGCCTAAATAAAGGCCTTAGTAATAAAATAAAGCTTTTTCCTAAGTTCTATTAACTTCTAATTTCTTCAGTTTAAACCAAATGCTTGAATCCCCCAAATAGCATGTTTAACTATTTGGGAAAGGTGTTTGTAGCCCACAAAATCAAATTCTTATATGAATTGTATGTGAACAGCAACACTTTTGATCAAATAGGCTTGTAATGGATTAGCTTTATTTATCCTCCTCCAAGGAGGAACAGGCATGCGCACCAGGCTTTCCAAGAGGATTTTTACACATTTACACTGAACAGCTTGAACATAATGGCAAAGCACATGCATCTCTTCCAAACCCAATACAACCCAGGGTAAAAAATAAATGACAAACGTGTACATAAATCCCTCTGCTAGGTTTAAAATAAAGTCACTTTCTATTCCCATGGTGTTCATCTTCTGGGTATCTTATAACTTACTATCTTCTTGGAGTTTTCTTGATTGGTTAAAAGCTACCCACAACCTACCTACTTTTCTTTCCCATACATTTCAGATTGAGCTTGGCATTGGCTTGTAATGCCTTGTAGGCTCAGTATAAACTTGTGGATATAACAAGTTATTCTGGTTTCATTAGCTGTAGAAGTTTTGAGACACTCTAGATTTTCTTGTGTAGTCTCAAAGCTGACCATTCTCTCGCTGTTCTGGATGCATGTATTTTAAACTGCAAAATCTTTTTTCTAGACAAAAAAAGGTGTGAAGAGGAAGGCTGATACTACAACTCATACGACTTCAATATTCAAAGCAAGCAGTGAATCTTTGGCAATGTTTAATGAAAGTAAAGCTATTAAAGCATGCAGAGGTGACAACGAATGCATGATACCAAATAAGCTTCTGAAGAGGGACTTGTCAGATTCTCAACAGTCACATGGATTTCTTAAAAAAAATCAGTTATCAGAACAACTAAAACATTGTAATGAAATCCTTAAAGAAATGTTTTCAGAGAAACATTCAGCATATGCGTGGCCCTTCTTAAAACCTGTAGGTGTTGCATCCTTCTCACTTGGTGAGGAACAAGGGATCACCAAATGTTCTACAGACCTAGGAACCATAAAGGTAAGGGAACTGGGCAATTTGCTTAAATCCAGTGTCATTACTGTAGCTATTTTAGTCTTAGTTGAAGAGGTGCCACAAAAGCAGCTTCTGGTTTGAAAGAAATAATGGGCATAGATTCTATGTAGAGCTCCCTCTTCCAGGAAGCCACAACTTAATACAGAAAGTCTGTCTCATTGTGACTATGTGCATGCTGCCTAATCTACCTTGAAAAAGCTAATTAAAGGTGTGGTGGGAATTACCCTTCTCCATGAAGTGTTTCCAAGCAGGCTGCTAATAAAGCATATTAAATAGCCTTTAGTCTGCCTGCACGATGCTGTTGCTCTTGCTCTATAAAACTGCAGTTTTCTAATGCCTGCTTCTGTCTGAACCTCGAAGTCCTTGGAGTGCCCTGGAACCTCAAACACTGAATATCTGTGACACCTTTTTTACCTTTTCTGTGAAAAGGATCCCTTCTAGAAGATACTAGTGGCAGTAGCTTGCAAATACTGGGTAGATCCATTGGGGTTGAATTATTTACTGCAGATCCACTGTTGTACAGAGGTACTTCTAAAGTTAACCACTAAATGTGTTTAATTTCCTTTCCTCTAGAAAAAAATGGATAACTTTGAATACAGAGATACACAAGAATTTGCCACAGATGTTAGGTTAATGTTCATGGATTACTACAAACGTAATTCTCCAGACCATGAAGCAGTTGCTATGGCAAGAAAACTTCAGGTGAGTTATTGTTTAAGTCAGATTTGAAACAGAATAGGACTAAAGATACCCTTGGTCATCTTAAGTCCCGATGTAGCATCTACTAATGTTACTAACTACTATGTTGTGTAGTTCTAGAAAACAAGCAGCAGCTTCACAATGTTTTGAGAAGTGAGCATCTATTTGCTGTTCCTAAACCTCACTCTTTAGGATGTTTTTGAGATGCGCTTTGCCAAAATTCCTGATGAACCTGCTGCAAGTGTTTCTCTCCCACTACACACAAGAGAAGTGAGAAAAGTTTATTCTAGTGACAGCAGTAGTGATGACTCGTCAGAAGAGAAGTCATCTGAAGACTATGAGAAGGAGAGAAGAGTGCACCTTGCAAAGCTTCAGGAGCAAGTAAGCATTAGTAGTCAGTGTGTGGTTGCTGAGTTTAATCTCTCTGATAGCGCCCTTGCAATTGTCCATCCTAGAGCTTAGCATTATGAATCAGTATTTACAAGACTCTAAGGAATACAGATGACTGTAATACTAAACTTTAGCCCTGTTTGGAAGCACTTGCAAAGATTTTTAATCTGCAAGTGAATAGTGCCTCAGCAACTACAAACTGTTTTTACTAAATTATGAGTCTAGTGTTCTTGCCTAGCGTCTTCTCAGATGAGATTTGTTTTGAACAAAAATAAGACTGTTGCCATGATACCATGGATGAGAGCATCCAGGTACTCTGTACGCAGCTTAGTGGCATGTGATTCTAAATGTCATTTGCTTCATGTGGTTGAAGAGCTCTGGTCTTATGCTCAATGTTTCAGGGTGTGCTAGTTGCTTTAGGTAGTCATGAATATGCTTTTACACATCTTAAAAGCAAGTCATTAAATTCTACTTGAGAAAGCTCACTATGAAATAAAACCAAGGAATTTCATGCTGATGCCAATAGCATGGCTTTGTTTTACTGGCTAATAGTGGTCTTGCTTTTGCATGAGCATATCACTCTAAACTGCTGCTGTATCTACAATCCAGGGAGAAAATTAGCATTTGTTCTTGCTAGTTTAGTTTTCAGTATTTACCAGAGTAGTGCATATCCTATGAATCTATGAATATAGGCCTAAAGATAAATACTATTGAGAAGGCTCTCTTGTAGAATTTTAGTTGAGTGGGGTTGAATTCTAGTTCTCATTGTTCATTCATCTTTGTAATCCCTATGAGATTTAAACAGACTTCTTAGGTTTAGGTCCTTCTCTGAAGCTTAGTTCATGTTCCAGCTAGCCATTTCATATCACAAAATAGCTGAGGTTTACGGATTAAAGAAGCCCAAGCCCAACTCAAGATAGCAAATACAGGTATTTGGGAAGCACATGAATGCTTAAATTAAAGAGAAGCTGCTGCGTTACTCCTACAGTGTTTTTTTTTGCTCTTCATAGTATGCTGGAAGACATATGCTCTTAAAAATGCCTACATAAAATAAGTAGCCTCATCTTCTAAATGCTTAGTCTGTGGCTTTGTTTAAAGAGTAAGATGTTTGGTGAAAAAAACACTAGAAAGCAAATACTACTAGTATCTATTTGGATGCCACAAGCCTCCTGAGATTTATAGGAACAGTTCATAGCTTTCTACTATGTTACTTAAGACTCAACTTTTTGTTTTGGTAGCTTAAAGCCGTTCACCAGCAGCTACAGGCTTTGACCAGAGCATCCTTACCTAGACTGAAAAGGAAAAAAGGGAAGGCTAAAAGGGAAAAAAGGAAGAACAAGGCAAAATCTAAAATAAAAAGCCTGATTCAAAAGAAGAAAGACCTAAAACACAAGTCAAAGGAAAAGCAGTCTTTAAACACGTAAGTGTGGGGGACTTGTGTGGGTGTTAAATTATTTTAAACTGCTGTTACTGTGGTATACTTCTTGTTGCAGTCAACCAAAGAAAACCACGCAGCAGGTCTTGTTGGCACATAAGTCAGAAGATGATGGTGCCAAGCCTATGAATTATGATGAAAAAAGGCAGCTGAGTTTGGACATAAATAAACTCCCTGGAGACAGGCTGGGGAAAGTAGTCCATATAATACAGTCAAGAGAACCTTCTCTGAGGAACTCTAACCCTGATGAGATAGAAATAGACTTTGAAACTTTAAAAACTTCAACACTCAGAGAACTAGAGAAATATGTGGCAACCTGTTTGAGGAAGAGACCAAGAAAGCAGCATGGTATGTAGCATAAATAATGCTTTAAAAAGATCTTATTAGATCAGTTTTCTGTTTTGCTGCAATGTTAACTTCTGTTCTATGTACAGCTAACAAATCAGTGAAGTCAAAAGAACAATGTAATTCTGAGAGGAAACAAGAGTTAGAGAAGAGACTACTGGATGTCAATGGTCAGCTGAACCCGAAGAAAGGAAACTGCAAATGTAATGTGACTCTCATTCATTTGCAAAGAGCTTAGTGTTGTGCCTGTGTACTCTTATGCTGTTGGGGATTTTCTCTTCAGAATATTTGGGTCTTAAGCTTCCCCTTGTCAGTCTGAAGATTGTTCCTAGGGTGTCACAGCAGCAAATTAGACAGGACAAGTAACTTATTGAAAACATCTGCCTTATTTCTTGTACCTAATCCTTTATTAAGGTGAAGATGGTAAATCTTGCTTCTGCAGTAGAAGACAAGACACAACAATGGAGCTGGTGAAGTTCATGTCAGGCATGCTATAGCTGATGGCCAATGGTATACTGAGAAATCCAACTAAAGACTTATCTCCACCCCTGATCCTATTCTTCTGGATTAGATGGCCAAAGCCTGGCCCAGTGCATTCAAGTACCTTAAAAGGCTAGTATGGATTGAATAAATTTGGTATCAAAGCTGTTTCTTTAAAGAAATAAGCAATACCTGTCACACCAGCACTTTGATATGAATCTTACAGTTGTTTGGTTTTGATCCCTTCACAGCGTAAGACACTGAACACATCCCTTACGCTGACATATGAAAACAAAGGGGAGGAAAAAAGCCCTGCGGTTTACTTGTTTATAATTCACTTTGTCTCACAGAGATCCAAGAATAACAAACTAGTTATACTCATTTGGCTGTGGACTCACTATTGCCATTGTGCTAGCAGAACTTCTGTATCAGTGACAGCTGTGCTTTGTCTTTAGGCATATGGAATTGCCTTAGGAGACTCAATTCAGTTTTTCAGGCAATAATGCATTTCAATATCAAAAGCCAGAAATTCAGTACATTCTTGACCATATTGACAGTTACCAATGGATCTCATGCAAGGAATGAGAACAAATCAATGTGGCTGATGCTACTATTATAGGTCAAGTTGCTCCTCATTAAACTAGTGAGTACTACTATTGCCCTTTATTGGATAGCTATTAAGCTCCCATGTGAAAACATTTTTCTGAAGTGATAGAAGCAGTCTTGCAAGGCACAGGCTTGTGTTCAACATAAGCTCAGGCAGCAGTTTTCCTGTCTGGTAATACACAATGGCTTGAAAACATCCTAGAAAGAACAACTGTAAGAAGCAGCTAAAATCAGTTGCTAAGACCCTTGGGGAAAGGGAGGAAGCAGGCTAGATGATCTTTAAAAGTGGCATTTGACTCCTTTGCAAGGAAGAGCTTAAGCTGGCATTTAGCAAAGACGTGTCCAAGGAAACAGGTATGTGGCTTCTTGTTAAAACTTCCATCAGAGCAACACACTTGAAAAAAGCTTTTTGACTATAAAATATAAACTAAGTTAAATCAACCCTGCAGATGCAAAATAATCAGATGGTGGTGAGGTGGCAAAAGATAAGATACAAGATAATTCTGGGGTACATATGGCTTGAGGAAAAAGGAGAGTCATCCTTTGATAAAGGCCTCAGTGTGCAAGTTTGGCAGTGGCAACAAACAGAAACAGACTTAACTGCAGGAAAACTTCTGGGGAAAACTCTACTTGAACTGGCTTAGCAGAAGCTATAACCTAGTTTAGGATTACAAGTTGTGTGGTTACTGCTCCTCAACTCAATTTCATTGATACAACTAGCTTGCTGGTGGTAAATATCCCTCTTCTATAAAGATTTCCCTGTCAGCTTAGCAGTAGATTTTAAATGATAGAAGACCAGTTGGAGCACAGGCCTGCTAAGGTGGTTCCTAATCTTGTATGTGACGATTGATTGCAGGGTGTTCTGAATTCTTCCTTTTTGTCCTTCAGTTGAAAGCAATGCTGAGTCTGGTATTGGACCAAGCCGACTGAGTGACAGCAGCAACAGTAGCAGTTCCTTGGACTCTGGCAGCAGTACTAGCAGTGATTCTAGCTCCTCAGATAGCAGCGACTCTGAATCGGGTCAGAAAGCTTCCTTTTGTGTCTGTGTAGGCAGAATGTCTGCCTTTGGACTTAGTACTTACTGTTCCAAACGCTTACCAAGAATCTGTCATTCTTGTTCGCTTGTTCCATGTTGAAGGCTTAATTCCAGTGCTATTAAATGAATGTCTTAAAACTGAGTTTAAAAAAAAATCGTGAAACTTATCAATGAAGAATTTTAGATTAAAATTTGGTAGCAAGAGGTCTGTATATCTAACCTGGGGATCTGGCTATCAAGCTATAGCTTGACTGTTATTTTATTCCTTTTTGAAAATTTGATTTATGTTAATTGTTCAGTATGCCACACAAAGAGCCTTACCTTGTTGGTGAAGTTTAGTCCCTAAGCCTAGGGACAAAAGTACCAATAGTACCGACTGTAGAGCCAAACTCTACCCTGCTGCTTAAGTTGTCTCAAGCTTGTTCAAAGGACATTAGCATTGCAGCATCAAGGCATTGCAGTGATGCTTCTAGGATGCTTTGTCTGTTTGGGACAGAATAGACTTCCCAAATGTGAGGTGTAGATACCTGTATGTGGTAACAGTCTAAAGCTGGATGAATCCCATGCAGGCTTCTTCAGCATGGAGAAGCAAATGCAGTGAAACCGTTGTAGCAAAGATCTTGCTTAACTTTATCAAGTTCAAGTATTCAAGATAATGTTTCTTTCCATGTGAGGTTTGGCTCTCTGGGTACAATTGCAACTTATATCTTGTATGTGTGAATAATGCAATATGTGGATGACTTTCTGCCTTCCCCCTCTTTCTGCCCACCTCACTGTATTTACAGTTACAGAAACATGCTCAAAACAGAATGAAACCAGGCAGAACTGTCCAATTTCTATGGAGCAACCTCAGGTAAACTGACTGAAATGCGTATAATGCTTTTGCTCTAAGCAGTTACTTGTTACATACAGTGTTATTGGAAATCATATTATTTCCCAAGCTATACTCGTTATTTCCTGCTGAATTTGAGTATAGCTTGAATACTACTTGTTACATAGGACTGACTGAAGTAGATTTAAAACTTGTTTCTTAAAAGTACTTTCTTTAGCTGTACAGAAACTGAGGTACTGGGAGAACTGTTTTACCCCTTACAAACACAAACATTGTGGTAGCTCACTGTTGGATGAAGGAGAAGGGAAAACATAAGGAGAAAATGCTTCGCCCCTACTCTCCCACCCACCAAAAAAATCCTTTCCAGTTTATTCTTTGAGTATAAAATTGACTGGTGTGCAAACCCCACTTATTTTTCCCTGCTTATTTTTTTCTGTATATAAATAACCTCACTTCTACATACTTTAATTGCTTGAGTATCCTAGGTATTTTCTGCTATACCTGCTATATCTCTGTGGTATCATTTCAAGCAACAGCAAAGTTGTATGTAGAAACATTTAATGCCTCTAAGACTGAATTGCTCTATTCCTGTATATGCAGTGGGTGTTAATTCCTGTCAGGGTTGTCTCCGCCTTTCACAGCTTCCTTTAAAGCTTCCAGAGATGGAGACCTCAAATTTCAAAGCAAGGAGGATGAAGGCTTTGCAATGACCTTATGACAGGCTTGCTTTCATTTAAAGTGCTTAGTTTGATATAGGAATCCAGCCTGTGAATTTTCAAGGATGCAGAAGCAGCAGCTGAATAACAGTCAAAGACTTGAGGGGAAGAATTATGCAACACTTTTTTGTGCTATAAAGCTCAGTCTCTGCAAAAGCAAAATGACGACAAAAAACTGGAGAAAACAGGATATAGGAATTAAGTTGCAGCTTGGTCAATTACAACAATGCCAAACTGATTTAGAGTAACAGCAGACAATACTTCACAACAAAACAGTGTGATCATTTGGTGGCTTTCTGTATCTATCAAACCAAGGTAGGGCAGTTTATTTCATAGGGCTTTGTCACCTAAACTTCTTAGGAACACCAAACTACAAACTACAAATACAAGGGCTACTAGATCCTATAAATAGTGGAAATGGGGAAGGGGATCAAATAGTTATTAAAAAATAAGATTTGACTAATTACTTCAGTCTCCTTCCAGAGAATACCACTGGGCTTACAGAAGATGCCCTGTGATGCTGTTCTGCAAGCACAGCCCTCATCTTCTACCAGTAGCTTGCAAATTTCTGGATCGTCTGAATTGCAGCAGCCATCTCCAAATGTGCTACAGAGGCTTCAGCCTTTACAGAGTAGATCTCTTAAACCACCAGAACAAAATGCCCAGTCTCCCTCAGGTAACATCTTTATGCAAGAATCATGCTATTTGATTGAACCCTGAAGAAAGAAGGGGTGGCAGAACTGATGTTCTTACTGGCCAATAGGCTTATCTTAAGGTTTTGGAGGCATCAAGTGGGTAATAACACAAGTTCTTGCAGGGTGTGGATTATAAGGAGCATGATGTAAATAAAAGTATGATCAGATAGAACTTGAGATTACTTTGGCACTTATGTTGGGGCAGAAGAGCATTAAAGCAGGGAGAGGTGTTCCCTCCCTTAATAAAGAGAAGCAATTGGAGACAAAATGGCAAATGATGCCTTAATGAATCTAAGGTTACAAGAAGTATTCAACATCCCAGGGCAGGAATTAAATGCTTAAACCCACCACCACCACTGAAGTTAACATCAAATTCAATACTAACTGAACTAGAGAGCCTCAGGCACTCTGAACTGATTACTGCTTGCTATCCAGATATATCAAATGGAAGTTGCTTAAACTTGATTAAGGAGCTGTTCTTCCTCCCTCCATCACACTAAAAGGTCTATTAACTTAGACACTTCTGAGGGTTTGGGCAACAGACAGTTTGAGCTAGTTGCTGAAAATCTGAAAATGAATTTAAAAACTAATAGAAATAACTCTTACAGTACAACTAGGATACACATCTTCACAGCTAGTTAATCCATGGCTCTAAACAGTGACCTAATTTTGAGATGTAGGGTTGTACTTTGCAGGTTTTGGGGAATCATTCACCTCTTTCTCTGGTATGATCACAACTGCATGCTCTGCACGATGTTCCAGTCACCCAAATGTCTCAAAGTGCTCCTAGGACAACCCAGCCTTTTGTCACCCAATGTACACGTCCTCTTCCAGAGGTGAATGCATCTCTCCATCACATTCACTTCAAATAGCTTTTTTTAAAGCACATGCTTACTCCTTTAAGATCTGATGTAATACTTCAGGCTTGAGCTTGATGCAATGAAGTCGCTTTAGATCTATAACAAAGCCCTTACCTAAAAGCCTACTAAAGCCTACTAGATAAATCATCTGTAAGAGCCTGAATAAGAGCCTGAATTCATGGGCTGCAACATAAAAGGAAAGTTTGGCATTATCAACTTCAAAATGCACTATAAGGCTTCCTTTATTTCTCTTCTCCTCAGTGCTACAGGTTAAACTCAAGTAGCCCTGGTAGACATAGAGGTCAAAAACCCACCCTGTAAACCTACAGTTGTGCAAAAGAAATGAGCAATTAATACTGTGTTCTTGCTCTCTAGAAATATCAATCTCTATAAGTTCAACAAAACTCTGATTTAGAAGGATAGCTCCTGTATAAATGTTGCTTTTTCTTCCTGCTCCTAAAGGCATAGGAATGGGGGCTTTCAGGGTCATAGATCAGATGGTGAAAAATTCAGTCAGTCCATTTGTCTCCATATGTCTGTCTCAATATGGACTTGGAGAATATCCTTGTTAGAAGGCCTCTGCATGTGTTGGACTCTACATAAGGAAGCTATTGTTATTGCAGCAACATGATCTCTTCAATCTTTGGGTATTAAATTCGTTCTCAATATGGTTTCAAACATAGCTGCTTTATCCAGGTTTTAATACCTTTATTTTTCTTCAGTGGGTTGAAATTAACTCTTCTCTTGGGGCTATGAGTACAAGAATGCTTTGTCCTTTCTTGCAAGAAACAACCTACCTTTTATCATTTGCATCCACTATCTAAGGTCTCAGTAATATTGCACAAACCTGACTCTCAATATCTTCTGTTGTTCAAGGGTTACTCTACTACACACTCTTGCACAGAGAAAAGGTACCACTGAACTAAAGTAATATAGCTGTTCTCTATCCTGATTTGTAGAGGAGGGGCAAATGGCTCTACAAATGTAAAAGCTGCCTTCTACCACATTGTACCATGTTAAGGGTTAGGAGCTTGTATCAGTTTCTCATATTCTACTTGGTCTGTTGCTTAGAATCTGAGCAGCTCATGTTATAAATCCAAAGTGTTAATATGGGAGTCAAAGTATGTTCTTATAACATGAATGAAATCTACTTCTACCCTGGTGTTTGCAGAAGCTAGAGTGGCAACAGCTTACTGCTCTGATTCCACATCCTTCATACTGTTACTGTATAATAACCCATATGTTAAGCATTCCAGGGTATATTTTGAAGTCTAATTTCCTCTTCTAGGTATGCAATACACCTTCCCAGGTTGACAATGCTGATTGGAGTAAAGCTGAGAAAACAATTACTCTAGACAAATCAAACTTCAAAAAAAGGACAGTGAGAGAACCACTGATCTGATATCCCTAAGTCAAGAGCAAAGTATGTATTGTCATAATAAAAACTAATTGATACCAAGGCTATCACGTTAAATGTACAGAACCTGGCTTAAAGAAATAAAATTTTGAACATCTGTACACCACTCTGTTTACAAAATAATGGGAGGCTGCACAGTTCTCCCTTCTTCTTTTGACTTACTGCTTTTTAAAAGAAAGTTAAATGGATGTTATGTTCTTCTTCTGTATTTAAAATATATAAAGCACATGACTTTGATTTAAGGATTTAACTTTCTGACTTCAGTACAAGGGATAAGTAACTCAGTATTCCAGGAAGTTTGAGAGCACTGATTCTCTTATCTCTGCAGAACTCTGGCCTTTGAATTGTGTTCTGCTGAAGTTCTGTAGAGCTCTTTGCCCCCTGCGTTTGGATTGAGAGTAACGTTCTCAACTCTTTGCTGTGGGACAAACTTGCAGATATTACAGGAAAAGGGGTTCACTGAAAACTGCAAAAGAATGCACTGGGCTTTGTGCATATTTCAAACTGAAGACTGAGCTGGACACTGAATCTCTACACTGAGAACCAAGTGTTACAGACATTATTTTTGTTCCTACTTCAGTCTTCCCTCTCCAAACAACTTGTATACCCTTGAACGGGGCAGGAAACAACCTTCTGAAAACCTGATGAAAGTAAAAGGCACGGCCTTATCACTGAGCTCTTTAACCCTGGCCAAAGAATAGGTCTTGAGTTACACCTAAAAAAATAAAAATAAAAAACTTGACAGGCCCTAGTGCTCTACACACCAATCCATATACACGCTGATCTATTTTTTTAAACACTTGTGACAGCTCAAGCAAAAAATCATTCCTTAAGTTTCTGGGCCTTCTAAGACTTGAATTCTACCATGTGACTATCAAGATCCTGGTCTTTTATTTTGTATGTTAAAAGGTTGGGAAAACAAGCAGGAATAAAGCTTGCGGGAATGGTGGGGGGAAGTAAACACAGCCAAAATCATTGGGAAAGCTCATGACCTTCGCATACTTAACTGTTTATTGCTTAGTCTTTATTCCTCTTAATTTTTATTCCTAATCTTCACATAATTTCTCCTGTACCCCTATCTCTTTTTCTATTCCTTGCTTTTTCAATTTTGCATATGCATAGCTGTAGAGGGACTCCTTCATAATTAATAATATATGAATTACCCAATGAGGAAACTTTGCCTTTGAGTACACATGAACTTCAGCAATTTGTTGCACAGCAGACCTCCTAACAGTGTTGAGTGAGAGTGGTTATCTGCCGTCTGCCCCTTCCGTAATAGTGGTGGTTTGACTGTTCCTGCAATTATACATGCCCCAGATGTTCTCACGGTTATCTAAGAAAAACCTTTCCGTTATTAACACCTCCTGACGAAGACCAGAAGCGTGGGGGGGGGACATTTGAATTTTGGCTGGTATTTGTGGTTTTTTTAAACAACAAAAGCTTTGTCAATCTGGAACTGCTAATCTAATCTATTCTTCTAATCTATTGATGCAAAGTGTAGAGTGCTCAGTACTATATATGTGCATAGGTCAAATAGATTTTGAGGATGGGTTGCTTAAAACACTTACTGAATTTTGTAGATGATCCTACTGTCATGCATTTCTGTGAGACTACCTGCCTCTGAAACGAGCTCTTGAATTTAGACTTGTTATGCTTCTGGTGCCGTAGGTGCAGGCTTGGTGCTGTGTATCATTGAATTCAGTGGTGGCTTATTAGAAAGATTGACTTGTGAAACTGTTATTTATAAGCTTTCCTTAGATTAAGGGTTTGTTAGTGAGAGGTTCTGTAAAGGCTGGTATGGCGGTAAGCAGCTCCACAATGCATGCTTCAAAGTCCACGGTTGTAGACGTTTCAACGCAAAGCTTCAGATTCCTGCATTATTTCTAGAGCTTTAACAGACGTGACTGTGAACTTAAATGCATTTTAAGTTTGCTTCAGGTAGGTCTTCTTGGCAGGTATAACAGCTCAACTGAAATTTGTTAGAACCAGGAGTTAATATCCCATCTGTAGTTGAACTGAATCATTCTTTTCTCTGATCCAAACTGGAGAAAAGTGGTCCAAGCCAACTTAAAGGCTAAGAAACATACCTGTATTTGGGAGCGTTTCTGTAATTTTGAGCCAAATGGTAAGAAAAACCTGCACTGTGAATTAAGTCACTTTCTAGAATGACTAAATACATTATCGTTTAAATTTGAGTTAACATAGTTCGTAAAATCAACACAAGTAAAAAAACTCTTTTTTATTTTTTATCAGGTTATTGTAACACACCTAATGGTCAAAATGCTCAAGAGACAGAATTCCAATTTTCTGCAGAAAAGGTAGGTGCAGTCTTGTGAATTCATGTTTTCTGGAATTAAAAAGTGGAGAGTTGGGCATAAGAGATTGGATAAGAATAGCTGTAAATGCTAATGATTTTTAAAGTATTTTGCTAAAGAATGTCAATATTGATGAGAAAATGTATTGTGTAAATGTTTAGACTACAGCATTTACATAAACATTCTAGACAAGCAAGGATGTTTTGTTGCATATGGTCCCAAATAGGTCCCTCAAAACAATATTGTGCTAATGTAAGAACTAAGCAGATAATGGATGACAGAGTAAAAATAAAAAAAACTCTAGTATCTGTATTATTGCTTCTTCCCTATCTTCCTTTTCTGTTTATCTTGGTTTTCCTTTTAAATAACTTCAGGATACAGGAATTAAGAGTATAGATTCCTGGGTAGGCTTATGTAAAACGATGATGCTTCCAGCTCCAATAAAGACATCTGCTGAGAGCTTCAAGCAATTCAGGAAAGTGGTATTAGAGAAAAAGGATGGGCAAGCCCAGGAATTAAAAAGGCCTCTGGTGCAAGCTGAGAGGGAACTGCAAAACCTGCCTCAAGAAAAAGAGAGGTTTGTAACCACATGTTTAAAAGTTATTTTTTGCTTACGTGTTATCTACGTGCAGGGTCTACCATCTGGATAGCTGAACAATTTTGTGGACTCTCTAAGAAACATAAATACAGCCTCAGGCTGCTTAGTTGATGCAATATGTGTCTCGCATCATGAATAAAGATACAAAAGTGTTGAAGAACTAAAGCTTTATAAACGGATAGTACCATTATTTAAAATTCTATAATAAATATTGTTAGAGTGGGCACTGTTACAGTTGAATAAACTGGCTAGTGACAGTAACTAGTGGAACACTGGTCCGATGCTCCACAATTGCGCTCAGAATGCCCGATAAGAAAATAAATGTACTAATGCAGTTCAGCAATTCACTAATGATTGGTTAGAACCTTTATGGAATCTGTTGTGTATCTATGTATTACTTGATTAGTCAGAGGAGAGAAAATTAGCAGCTTTTGAGTTAATAAAGGCCATAAGCACATGTAGCTTGCTGTCCAAAACTTTGATCCTGGGTGGCTTGGCTATTCAGGAGTGACTGGTTCAGATTAGGTAGCTGCCAAGTGTCAAATAACTACCTGAAGTACCGGGTGGTTGTACCACTCTGAGCACAATGGCACATCCAAAATTCACAAAGTATTTTTTTTTTCTCGAAACGTAGTCAAGAAGCTACTGTTGTAGTGTTCATCGCTAATTATTGTCAGCCACTGTTTTAGTGAGTGCCACATAAGTATCCCAGCCTGAGGTCTATTATTAAGTTCAGGGGGATAAGTGACTGCCTACTAACTACCGCATTGCAGTAATACCGCAAATAGCTATGTGCTACGTTTTTGAAACTTGCTGTAGAATTTCCCTCTTTGGTACTCTTTTTTTTTTTTTTTTTTTCTTGTCTGTTTGTCCCTGTTTTAGAGTCAGGGCCTAAGTTCTCCTGCTACTGTCCATCACTGGCTGTCTTAGCATCATTTGTTTAGAGTGTGTTGGACCTTGCTTGAAGTTCTCCCCCTCCTTACATTAGCACTACTACTTTAGCAGGACTTGTTAGAGATAACAGTGCAGCCTGTACCTAACAACTACAAGAGCAACTGTTTTAGTTGGCAGTGATGATTCTTTCCCTCCTCACTGCCATGTAGCATAACCATTGTCAGTTCCAGGTAGTTGCCAGAGCTACTGAATCTTTTATTTTCTTTCTTTTTTTTTTTTCCAATGACCTGACAGTTCCTCTTTGCAATTTTGTACCTTCTATAAATAATTCTTTGCAAGCCTTTAGGATGATAAAGATTCCCTGGTGTATGATACTGCTTTTTGTCCAACTACTCCATTTTTAATGCAAGGGAAGTATCTACGGAATGACATCAGAGATGCTTGCCTGAAGTTAGTGAAATCAAACTCAAATAGCTAGTTGAAAAGGAAGAAGTTGGAAGAAAAACATCACTGGCCAAGAAAGTAACAGAAAATTAAGTTTGTATGTCTTTCAAAGAATGTGACTTCAATAAAAGTTTTGTGTAGCATATATTTTTAAATCCTGTGCACATATAGATGGGAAATGTACCATGGGCAGCCTTATCACAGCATAAAAATTGTGTGTGCCATACATCTTGGGAAGAGAAATTATTATGAATTAACATGTAAAATGGAACCACACCAAATGCCATTCACTGATTTATACGCAGATTCTGTTCAGTTGCACAGGCTTGTTATGAAGAAAATAAGTGACTTTTAGCCTATACTTGTCCCTTCTCCTTTCTCTAAAGGAGCCATGAAGGCACAGGATTGGATGTCATAGCAATAAAAGACTGTGAGTCCCCAAAAGAAGAGGGTAAGACCAAACAACTGCCAGAAGCTCAACAACATGCTCTCGTTCAAGACCGTAACTTGGCTAGAAAAATGGAACAAGAACGCAGAAGGAGAGAAGCAGTAAGTTGCTGACTCTTTAAAAAAGATAGATCAGGCTTTATTTTAAAGGACCTGGACAACTGAAACTAACAGAACTATGCTACCTGAAGAGTTAGTCCAGAAAATGAAGCTGGAGACTCAAATAAGTCTTCAAGTGGCATTACATGAAAAGCTTGGTCTTGTTACTCCTATAAGGTTACAATAATTAATTCCACAGTAACATCAAAATGCAAAGGGAAATCCTTGCCCTGTTAATAACTTCAAACCTCAGGTCTTGCAGGTTGTCAGTCCTTGTCAACATCAAACATACAACATGTCAACAAAAGCGCTAGCCGTTCTGTTCTACTCTGAAATATCAAAATTGAGCCTTTTTTTAAACTGATTGGGTTTATTGGTATAGGTAATGAATGGTTTTTATTTGCTATGTTCAAATTTTTTCATAGTATTGTACAACTGAATTTAAAAACTACAGTGTGATGAAGATCATACTAGATTCAGAAAAGGTCTTCTGAAGCTTTCATCCTGTTCAATGCTTTTCAGAGAGGACTTCAGCAATGTGCTTATGCAAACTTGTAGTAACGGGAAGCATACACTTTTTTGGAAAGAAGTTTTGTGGGTTGTTCTTAGATCTTTATATTTGGCCTGCATAGTATTCGTTATTGTCTAACTGCTCTGAAAAATACACCACTTTGCTTTTTTGCAGACGGCTTGCACAATTGATATGAATTTGCAGAGTGACATTATGGCAAGTTTTGAAGAAAGTATTGAATGAAAGCTGCAGTTAATGTAGAACTTAACCTTGACACTACTACCAGCCGCACAACTTTGAAAATGTACTAGTTACGAGTTTAAACATTGTCTACTTTAAAGCGCTTTTAAGCTCCCGTAAAATGCTTAATATTAAAAGCTCGTTCATCGACACAAGCATCATAAGATTTTTTTTCTTATTTACAATGTATTGTCATCTAGCCCACTGTGCAATGGAACATTGTTGTTTTTTTGGTTACTGTTTCATGTTTTGTGTGTATACATGAGAAAATATCAGCTTCTTGATTTTTTTTCTCTTTTGCTTTAATCCATTTTTCAGAAACGATTGAGAATGTTACACTGTGCATGGCCAAATTCTCATGCTTGTATTAAGTCAGTGTACTCGATATGCACCTATATAAACTACTTTAAATCCCAGTCTTGTCAATTATGTGATTTCCATTAGGAGAATCATTTACTATGACGCATTTGCACAGAATCTGGGCTGTGACAAAAGACACAATGAAAATTTCTACAGGATGTGTAATGCTACTCATAATCAGAAAACAGTATTTCCTGGAAATCTATAATTTCAGCAGCAAATCTAACTCACAAATCCTGTATATTCACATGTATTGAGACATAGACGTGCTGATCTTTTGTTGAACATATTTTATGCTAACATAACGTTTGGATAAGTGTGCAAGCATGTTTGCCAGATGGTTCTGATTCTTCATGGGAAGAAATTAAAATATTCTACTTCTGGCTCCAGTTTGAAAGGCTTTCTGATTAATGCAAGATTCTAATAATGTTGGAATACTTATCTGAACTAGGAACTAGTCTAAAAGACCTATTTTCTTCTTGGTTACATATAGCTTTCTCAGTAAACCAAGTACAGGACTAGCCTGACTTCTCTTTGAAGAATTAATACCAAAATATAATGTGTACTATAGAAAAGTTGGGGAAGAAGAGCCCCCCTCAAGATAATCTAGTTCAACAGTTTGCAAACCTTTTTGATCATCAGTAAAATAAATAAATGAAAAAATAAAGCATGCACCAACCAGTATATGTATACTTATTTATAAATTATATATGTGTACTACTCTACAAATATATTACATACATTATAACACACAAATGATGTAAAGAAAAGGATTAAATAGACATTACTTTTTTTGTTGTTTAATAATAGTACAAAATATTTTCTTCTTGTACCCCAGTGGATTGTCTTGTGCTCCACATTCACATTTGAGCTATATTGACATCAAGGCGTGGCTGAATCTCCACCTCAAATCTCCTGGGGAGAGCCCCAGGGAGACCTCTGGTCTATCACGTTCCTGGATCAAAGCTGGAAGTGAAGGTAACACTGGCAATGGTGTAGTGTGGGTCTGTCACAGACCACCCAAACAAATAACTGGACAAGAGTTTCTACAGACAATTGAATTTTCAGATACAGGAAATAAACTGCATTTAAATACATAAATGACAGTTAAGGTATGCATAAAAATGGTAGCCTTATCTTTCAGGTAGCTGGGAGAAAAGGTAGTGCTAGCTCCAAAATACATATTTCGCCCTAAAAAGCTGCTCTGTATCTTCTGTTACTCTTGGAATGCTAGTAGTTGATTAATTTGTAGAAAGACTGTATATTGACAAATGCTCAGACTAGGGTATTGCTCCTTGAACTATCTAAGGATGTCCTCATACATGAGCTCCACGTGGCTGTATGCTCATGTCCACTGTTTGGGAGATCTGAGCACTTGGCTAGGAAAGGGACTCTGGGTGACAAGATGGGTTATGACACAGAGTGGTGCTCTTAAGATGTATTGTTTGCTCTCCGCATTAAAAGTGATTTAGCCCTACCTTCATTTCTTAATACATCGTTAATAACTATTTGTCCTACAATAAAATATTACAGTTCACATTCAGGACTCCCCGCCTTGCCGCTGTCTGGGTTAATGCACACTCAAAACATCCTGCTTTGGAAATAGGAGGTGATGGAGGGGAGGTGAGAATTTATTCTTTGCATTTCGTCCACTCTATATAGCCACATGTGCAATACTAATGGTATGAGCTGGTACTTTTGCCTGTTCAAAAAATAATTCTAGCTTCTATAACAACAACTCTGGTTACAGCATCACCTGCTCACCAAGGGCTATATATGAAATTAGCCTTCTCTTATTAATTGTGATGCATGGGGGGAAAAACACACTATTATTTTGTACTGCTTTAGATTGTCATGATGACTTGAAGTCATAATATCAGTAGTGCTAATACTAATCTGATAAACCTTTTATCTGCATCCTACAAGTCACTTGGAAGATAATGGGTTCCTACCTACAGGCAGACTGATTTCAGCAGAAAGAGAGATGGCTTCCAAATGTAAGCAGCAGGCCTATAATGGCTACATTTTCACAGAGCTCTCACCACTCTCGATGCCAGCAAGAATCCCACTAGTGCAGATACAGCCTGTATCCAAATACTGCTTAAACAGACATTGCTTAAGTATGCAAATTACCTAACTATTAAAATATGAACAAAGTTCTGTTATTCCATTAAGTTACCTTGAACATTTGTGAAAATACCTGCACAAATGCACCATTTCTATATTAGCCTCTACCCTAGAAGATAGTATCCACACTTAAGTGGAAAGTAAGTTAAAAGCTTTGATGTCCTGACGCTAATCAATGGAACATGTTAATTTTTTTGTACTATCAGGTGGAGGGGAGGATGAGATTAGTTGAACTGACAGAAGGTAAGAAGGCAGATGGCACATCATGAAGGGCAAAGCACACTGACAGAGCTTGTAAAACAATCTGCCCTCAGGTTTGTTTGGCTTGGAACCCATTAGAAAAACAATTTAGAGCAGAAAACAGAAAAATCAAAATACAAGGACTCCAGAGAAATAATTGTTGTGTTTCTCAATTTTGCTTATTCATCTTTGCCATTAGTTGGCATGAGATATACAGAAGATTCTGCTATTCTGGAGAATGTGTGGAAGAGATTTGATGTGCAAACAGGCTTGCCACAGGTGTGTAGGCACCATGGTCTTGGAATACAAAGGAAGCATTCCTCAGTGGAAGAGGAGTTCTACTGCTTTTTGGCAGAGGACAGCTAAAGCAGCTCAGCTGGAGATCCAAGGAGACACTGAGCCCAGGGTGGGCTGAAGGCAGCAACAGCAAGAATCTCACTGTACAAAAGCTGCTTTGAATTGCCAGGTCCCCAGTGGTATCATCTTCCCAGCTCTGATACTGGATCCGTATCTGAAGATTGCATAGCCAAACTCTATAAGCTTTTGCAAAAGTTGTGTGTCATTTTAAAGTTTAACGTAAAGCTACCTAGGTAGTTAGATATATAAGCTAGAAATAGATTTGGTTCTATCCTTGCGGGGAAAAAAAAAAAAAAAAAGCTCTGAGTTTTGTACAAGAAATATGGCTTAGTTTGGCCAAGTACCTGCTTATAAGAATGCACATCGCTATTCCATTCTTAATCCCTCTTGTATTCTAGGTGCCTAATCTATGGCTGGGCTTTCATCAACCTTTCTTTGGAAGTAGGTGGAAGCTTGTGGACAACTCCAGGATTTCCAACCTTGTTTCTCCAATTATTCTTAGGGGAGGCTTTCTGCTAATTCATTCTGGTGGCTTGTTTATTAGGGAGCTCAATGACTACTGCGACACAATGATATTGGCTGTTTTCCCCCTGCCAAACTTTCTAACTTATCTAACTGGGTCACTGGTCTACCCAGGTACACTTTGGGGAAAATCCTTAGTCTTAAAAAAGAAAGGTTATCAGCACAAAGGCTGATGCATAAAAAATCAGTTATGTGCTATTCCTAGGGTTGGTGGTATGAGTAATCGGAGTATGAACGGAAGGCTCAGGCTTGGTAGGCATGATTCATATAATCCTGCTGGAGTCTGCAGAGGTTAGTTTCTTAACTGAATCATACCAGCTTCTGATGTTATTCCTTCTCTTCTTGCCTAAGACAAGGAAGGGAGTCTTAAATAGCCCTGCATTTTTTTCCCCAGCAGCCCGATAAAGCGCCCGACCTCAAATCTGGGGGTCTCGCATGCAGCCAATGAGCACGGACAGTGAGCAGCATGATCCATGGCATTTTCTACATACGTAAACCAACAACTGTTGTCAGCTGCTCTGGGCTACTGAGATTTCATTTATTGATAAAAGGATGTTAGGCAGTTTTTTACCACTGCTTGAAGATCTTATCTGTATCAGTAAAAAAATAATTTCAGATACTGGTTTTGTATTTTTTAAGATTAAAAATGCATGAAAATGGACAATCATTTATAACATGCCTTTCTGCTGCTTATCTGATTTTTTTAAAAAATTGAACGTGTTGAAATCAGCATTAATTCTGCCACGGCTTTCAAAGAGACAAGGTTTCAACATCAGTGTCTATATTTGTAAGTCTGAATTTAGAATGAGTAGGAGAAAGCATTTGGTATGTTACAGACAAAAATTGTCTGCAAGCTGTGTTCTATGTGCAGTTTAAAATGATATATTCTCTATATGTATGTATACCCTTTTTTTTTAATGACTCATTAAATTACATGTGTTAGTTAACAGACACATTGTGTCTTTGCACCAGCTTCTACATGCACTGTTTGAAGGAGCAAAAAACATCTTTTGGAAGCTCTAATCCTCTGAACTCAGCTGGATCAAGCACAAATTCTGGTCTTGGTCAAATTCAAGTAAAATTTGGCTAAATCCCCAGAACCCTGCCAGCAGTTGTGCACAGTTCTGCCTTATTGGCAGTGACTCTCCCACATGGCCTCTACAAGCCATGGACCAGCCTGTACCCTGAGAAACAAGGGGCTTACACCATGGAGCAGAGGTGAGCAGGATCTGCGATGAGTTGGATCAGGACTTAACTCAACTTAACTTAACTTAACTCAACTTAACTTAAGCTCAATGCCGCTTTTTTGCACTCAGCAACTACGCAGCCCATGCTTCTTCATCTTGCAGAACTAACCAACTGCAGCATGTACCTGTGTTTTGATAACCTGTAGGATCAATGGCTTAATATAGTCATGCTTTATCTTGTAATTTTGGATTACATAAATTGTTCTAATCCTGGATTACTCTTTACCTATCAGTAGGTTCACACCTGACAGGTGCTGACTGGCGCCGTTCTTTGTATCTCAGTATCTGTGGCCGCGTGTGTGACAGCCTCCTTGCCTTGTCCCTGGAGCAATTTGCAGCTAGTGAACCGGCATCAGCTTGGCTAATGTCCGCCTTGTATGACTGAGATCTCAGTAGCACATTGATCCCTGCTGGAACTGAGCTGGTAACGATGATCCAATTTCCTCTGCTAGCAAATTTCTTGATTAGAATAAATTCTATTTTTATAAATGTTCGTGCTGGAGCTCCGAATCGGCGTGTTTTTCCGAAACATGCACGCTGGCAGCATGCACTTAAGGTTGTAATGTATTACAGGCTGACCTTTCAGCGGCCAATTGGTAAGGACAGAAGGCAGTTTTACAACCACAGGGCTGCAATCGCGCAGCCACCTCCCCGAGCTTCGCTCCCTGCGCAAAGGAGGTGAGCGCGCCCCAACCCTCCGGCGGAGCGGCGGCGCCCCGGGCCCTCGCGGGGCATGGGAGGCGAGGCTGCCCCGCGTGGCCCGGCGCCGGGGGGAGCCGCTCGGCAGCGCCGGGGCCGGGCCGGGCCGCTACGGCCGGGGCGGCGGCGGGAGGGCGGCGCGGCGCTGTGCCCGGCGGCGGCGGCGGCGGCGGCGGCGGCGGGGCGAGGGCCGCGGGGGGCCGCGGGGCGGGCGTGCCGCTGCCGCTGCTGGTGCCTCAGCTCGGGCGGCTCCTGGCGGCGGCGGCGCTCGCAGCCCCTCCCGGGCGGCGGCGGCGGCGGGGCCCGATGGCGAGACCCAGCGCTGCGTGCCCGCCGCCCGCCCGCCGGCTGCTGGCGGCCGCCCGGGCGCTGCTCTTCTGGGCGCTGGTGTACGGCTACTGCGGGCTGTGCGCCTGCATCGCCGGGCTGCGGCTGCTGTGGAGCATCGGCCGGCGGCCGGGCGAGACGTTCCGCCGGGCGGTGCGGGAGAACCCCCCCGCCTGCCTCAACGACCCCTCGCTGGGCACCCACTGCTACGTCCGGATCAAGGTGAAGGCTCGGGGCAGGGCGGGAAAGGCCCGAGCGCGCCCCCGCGAGCGCGCCCCCGCCCCGTGCGCGCGGCTGACCTGCGCGCTCCCCGTGCCCGCGCGTCCCTGTCCCTGTCCCTGTCCCTGTCCCTGTCCCTGTCCCTGTCCCTGCCTCTGTCCCCACGGCCCGTCCCCGCGGGGTCCCCGCCGTGCGCCGGGGCCGCAGGGAGGAAGGGCCCCGGTCCGGACCCCCCCCGGGAGCAGCGCCCCGCGGAGCTGGGGAGCCCCCGGGGTCGTAGAAGGCGCCGCGGATGTCCTCGAGCCGTATTTGGGGTGAAACGAGTGCCGAGCCCTTAGTTCTGTGGGGTCCGGGCAGGTGCTTTTTTTGCCAGGCGGCACTGATCTGAACTACCGAGCCTCCCCGCTGCTCATGATCCGCCTGCTTTCTTTTTCCAGCATCACTGGGAGGCACGCACATGCTTCTTCACTCCTGTGCTGCATTCTTCTTCCCTATAGCGCCAAACTGCAAGTAGCTGGGGTGCTGGGAAGTGGGGACTGTGGCAGGGCGGAGAGAGCTCTGGGGGCAAAGGGAACTCTGTCGATGTGACAGTCGGTCACTCTTTTCGGGCAATATGAAACCCGCTTGCCGTTGGCTTTCCTACATGTATCCTACAGACCTGGACAGATTTCAGCAAAAGAAAGAACAAAGCGTGTTTCAGATAAGATGGCAATGTCCTACGTGTGTCTTGGGGGGCTGCAAGGATTGTTGCAGTAACAGAAAAAAGGGAACTGAAAGGAGCAACCGAAAAGGTAGAGGGTGGGCTTATTTTGAGGCATGTGACATTTAAACTGCTGCTGTGCAAGTGACGATCGAATCTGTATGGGTAAAGGCGATGTCCTTAAAAGCAATAAATAGATTAAAGTAAAAGCACTGAGGGTAAATCCCTAAAGGACACTAACTGAAAGAAGCAGGATGGAGGAGGGTGAACCGACTACCCATGAAATGAGAATCTCTGGAAGAGAACTGAGAAACTTCTGTTGTTTTAAAGGGGTCAAAGGCAGGGATGATACAGGGAATGGTGAAGATGATGTACTGACCCTAAAACGTAGTGAGAAGGTATCAGCAACTGCTTAGAAATGTACCGCCATCTGTACTTCTAGGGACTCCAAATTCACTGGCATCCCAGAAGAGAAATATTAGTGTAACTTCGGGCAAAACTGCGCCAAAAGTTCCTACTATATCTATAGTGAATATGAAGATAAGAAAACAATTTTTTCCATTCCAGAGCTCTTTCCAAAACCAAGATGTAAGTTCATGGCTTTTTAGCTGGTTGGTGACTTAGCAGTGCCAAGGTATTTCAGAGAATCTGAAGCATCTCAGGCAAGAAAAACCTGTGCAGTTGCGATCCTCAACATGACATGAGATCTTGATCTACAGCAAAGGCAGGGGTTTTTTCTTCCCTTTTTAAAATAGCAGCGATGGTGCAGGCTCTGACATTTGTTCAGGACCTCTATGACCTTTCTTCCTGCAGTTTCTTTCACATGACTTCTAAACAGCACGTTGTATTTTGTGAGCTAAGTCTTTGCTGACTTCTGTATCCACCCCTGTGCAAGAATTCAGTAGCCTGGTAGGCATAATTTCAGCTTATTTACCGGACTTGACCTTGAGTTAGTGTAAGCTTGCATTTATTCACTTCAGTGGCATTTCAGTGTTCAGGATCTGGACTGCTAACAGCAAGTTACTTGCCTGCTGGTAATTCTCGTAAGACCCATTTTCTTAAAAGGTGCATCAGAAATAGTGGCTAGGGTAGAAAGAAGATGATTACATTAAGGCTTTATTTTCTGAAGCAAGTCTGAAGCCTTGAACGGTAAAAGAAACAAGCAAAAAGTACTTGCTTTGTAGTTGCTTAACTTCGATTGCTTTATGTTTTTAAGAATGCATGCCATCCTTTATTGTGCCACACTGCAATGTGATGGTTTTAAATAGTTTTTAAATAGTTGCACAATCTTAGAAACTAAGTGAAAGTTTGAAAGTGCATTTAAAGTATACTATGTCTTAAAGTCTTTCCACAAAGCACATGCCATGTCTGTGTGAAGAAAGGTTCTAGCTCCTATGATGATCCTCACTGCCTAGTGCCCATGTGTGTGCTCTTTCAGACCCATGAGTGTGCTCATGGCTGAATCGACACACAGTCAACACAGCTTGGCACGCAGCAAGGATGCCCTGCCCAGGACTGTAGCAGCTGGGGTGTGGGATGCTCAGCATTGCCGGGGGCAGTGGTACCTGATCTCAGGAACACGTTAGACTTCAGCTTTGAGCATTGACAATTTGATTTTTTTTTCAGGGACAATACATTGTTCCTTAGAGTATTGTCTAAAGCCATTTTCATTCTCAAATCCCAGTACAGCAGTTCTATGCAGCAATAAAAACACAATGCTTCTTCTTCTCTCGTTCTAGGATTCAGGGTTAAGATTCCACTATGTGGCTGCTGGAGAAAGGGGTAAACCACTCATGCTGCTGCTTCATGGCTTTCCGGAATTCTGGTAAAACTCCCTACAAGCTTTCCTTGTATAAATGAGGCTGCTTAAGATACCTGAGAGTGATGATCAAGCTTAAATATCCTCAAAGTGAACTTTTTTATATATCTATGAATACTAAAAGCATTAAGTTCTAGTAGGAAACAAACCATTGAAATTTTTAACTGCAGCAACCACAAAAAAAGATAAAAATCCTGCAGTCTGACTTAACCCAACTGTCTTTTTTTTGTATTGTCTGTACACTTTCATTCAAATTTTGGGGAGGAACTACTCATTTTTAATGAACTTCCCACTTGGAAAACACATAACATTTATACTGACATGGCTAAACTTAGGAATTATAGTAGAGGGTGGTAAAATGAGGATCCAAGATATGTGTGCAGTATGGATGGCTTTGTTAAAAATACTACATATAAGTTTTAACTAGGGGAGGGGAAGAACTGTGAGTTCTATAGGCTACTTTGCAGCCTAATTTCAGAGTGCTACTCAGGGAAGAAGGCTCTATTTTTAGTTCATCATAAGATGAATGATGAATCACAACCAACCCAAAATGTTTGTTTGTAACAAAGAAAAGCAGTCATGTGTCCAGTGTTTGAACAGAATTGCTTGGGCTGTCACTGCCAGATTTGCCTAGTGAGGCACGGCATGCAGAACTTACACATAAAATCAATAAGTGAATAGAGGAAGTGGTGATGCCAGTAATTCAGCAAATTAAATGAGCCTTTTCCTTTCTAAACTCAGATATGGAGCTAGGCTCCAGCATTGGAATTGTGATCTTTCAAGCTGGACTCAGGTCATGCCATGATAAAGTGACCCAGGTAAAATAGAGGTCAGTTCTCTTCCCTTAGAAATTTCCTGGAGATAATAAAGGCATTGAGGATGATGGTAGAAAGTCATATTTATTACTTTACAATACATTTTCAAAGAAGGAGATTACTCTAATAATAAATTGCTAATTAAAAGTCTAAAAGCTGTAAACTTTGATTAAAAAGTCAGTTAGATGGAGGGGAGTTGCATATTCTATGCAAGCATTATGCATATCTTGCATAATGTGTATTTAACGTGTATTCTAACACAATAAGACAGCTGAGACTAGAGCTAATTTCCCCTGCAGTGGGAATAATATGCAAAATTCAGCATTTTATGTATTTATTCTACTGAGATCCAGTGTATTGTTTTCAAAATTCAGAGAGCTGCTTTCATGGTTTGCAATGGTAAATGACAATTAGTCTATACATTAGTCACACTACAAATACTGATGTTGGTTTGTTAATTCAATTAGTGCAGAATTTTAATGCAAGAAAAGAGATTGTTCTGAGAGCATGTGATAAAATAATCACAAGAGATTTTTAAAGCAGCATCAGCTTTGTACTGTTTGACTAGCAAAAAAAAAATGGATAAAAATGGATAAGATTCACAATTCACAGTTACAATTCTCAATTATAACAACTCCTCTGCCTTCAAATGTCTCAAGGTTATAAGTAGGGCAACTATAACCAGACAACACTGACCTTAGCAAGTGACTGAGTACATCTGAAGATGAAAGATCACTAAAGAATATAACGCACCAGCGCCATTAAGTGCTTTAGATGTGCAAGAACTTGAAAATCAATATCAATTTTGTGGAAAGACAATATTCAAATATTTGAAAACGAGCATGATGTATTGAGACAGCTGAGTACCTATAAAGATATGCGTTAGCTCCTAGACTTTATACAAGCTGCCCTTCAGAAATAATGTGATCAGAAAGTCACAGAGTAGTTTCCATTATTCAGCCTTATGAAAATGAAGGCATCCACCAGCGTTTCCAAATTATACCTGCAGAACAATTGTCCAGTAGTTACATTTCAGATAGGGTTAAAGGATTTCTTTGGATATAAAGCCCAGTCAGCCAGACATTTGGTGACTGATGGACTGTTGTGAAAACAGGAGATGAGGATAGCAACTAGACATGTTTCTAAAACAAACGCAGTTTATTTATTTATTTATGGGCTTTGTTGATTATTCTTACTCAGGTATATATGATAGCTGCAACAGTTACCATGGCAAATTCAGCTTCCAAGTTATTGTATAATGCCTTTAAAAATTTAATTCCTAGAGATCTGTGCTAAGTCTTGCATTTGCATTATACAGCACTGACATGAAAAGATTCTGACTGTTCTGTTTACATGAATACAAATTTCTATAATTAATGGGTATTATTGTAATATTACTTACGGTATGTTCAAAATCCCTACTAGGCTGGAGGCAAAGCTAAAGTGGAACAGCCAATGGACTGATATAGACACTGTTTGAATTAAGGTAGAATTCTGTGCTTCTGATGATTCAAATGCTTTGTATCATTTATCTGAGACTGTTGAAACGAGAGCAGAAATAAAAGCTAGATCCTAGCAAAGAGGGATTCAGCCATTGTTACATAGACCTAGAAGGATCATGTTTTTCGTGTACCTTTCTATTGCAATATAAGATAAGGCCATGTCTTTCTTGGTAGTGGCTATTCTGAAATTTAATTGGTTTAAATTAACAATTGAAGGCAGGTAGTTCTTGTAGGATCAAGCCTTCCATTTTCTTATTGTTTTTGCTCTTATAACGCAGTCATCCACTCACTATGTACTAATACAGAATGAGGAATAGCCCAGGACTTACTAAGTTCTTTACCTTGTATGTCTTTAAAGTACGTAATGCTATCACTCTTTTCCATAGAAATGCAAACAATACAATACTTTATGCAGTACCAACACACTGTGAGATTGCTCTGGAACAATTCTGGTAGTATAGCAATACAGAGGTATACATAACATAAATCATATGGAATTCACCATGTTCATTTGTTATTCATTGTATTTCTTTCTTTGGTTAATTTAGCATATGAATTATCTGACATTCCTTTTCTGAAGAGAAAAAAAAAAATCTGTCCCTTGAAGCATATTTCCCTAGTCTTACCAAAATTTGCATGTGAACAAGCCAGGGAGGAAAGAAAGCTTGTCAGACCTTTCTTTTTGGATGATATTATGGTTACAAAGATAAAACAGAATACTCCTCTCTGTGCTCTGGTTGCCTGCTTCCTTAGCAACAAAGAGACCACGCCAGACTCTAGAAACTGTTGAAATATCCAGGCTCTGGCCATGCCCACTCTCTAGCAGCTGCATTTCCTTACTGGAGAATTCAAGAAGGGAGCACAAAATTGCTGTAGCCACAAACTATCAGCGTACCACAGAAAGAAAAAAGAATCTCATTGCAAACAAAGCCATGATAACTTACATTCAGCTATCTGGGAGCAAAAGCATTGACTGCATTTTAGTATCATACTGTTTGACCTTATAACTCCAACTTTATTTTTTCCCCTTTGTTAGGTATTCTTGGCGCCATCAATTGCGGGAATTTAAAAGCGAATATCGAGTGGTGGCCCTGGATTTGAGAGGTTATGGAGAAACAGATGCTCCTTCTCACAAAGAAAATTACAAGTTAGATTGCCTGATAACAGATATAAAGGATATTTTGGAATCTCTGGGTGCGTTAAAAGAGAAACTACTCAGATCATAGACAATTTAATTTTCTGGGAAAAGAAAACATTAATATTTATAATTGATTTCAAAAAAATGCATTCTGTTTAATATATACACGTTATAGATATGTATGGATATAAAGCTAAGGATACTTGTATTTTATGGACTATTATCAATACTAGTGGAAAAAAATTGTTTTCCAGTTGTGACATGTATGTCTGCCTAAACAATATGTACAGATGATTTTTCCATCATGAGTTTAAAATGCTGTGAAATCCAGCAGGACAAACCTATGGTCTTTTCCCCTAACTAAAAAGACTTTCACTTACTCCTACCCATTGCGCTCAATGGGTACTGTTGTAGATTAGTCTAATAGCACTTGCAGACAAGAGAACTGGTATCAGGCGAAATTATTCTAGCACAAACAAGATTGAATAAATGTTGTGGGCTTTACAAATATGATGACAGTGCATCTGCTGTATTAAGAAAAAAAAAAAATCCCAAAATACTACTCCTGCATGGTAGTCAGTGCACAAGAGCTGAATCACTGTGTCTTATACAACAATGAAAGCAACAGAAGGAAGAACAGGGAATACATTGCTCTCTGTGGCAAATACACGGTGTGATGATCTTGAACTAAAGCAAGTGTGCAAAATTTGCTCCTCCAGTTCAGCAGGAAGTATAGCTGTTCTGGCAATAAACTAACAAGTAGTGAAGGGTATTTCTCCTCTGTACCAATAATAAGATGAGATTAGACCCATTCTCTGAACCATTTTAATTCCTTGGATACTCTAGGGATACAGTGCTAGGGATAAGTATAACTTCCTGCATTTCACATGAAGAAATAGCAGAGCAGTGATACCAGTCTTAAGGTTTGAATTTAGGATTTGCTTTGATTGTGATATTTGAATAGCGTCAAAAGATTGGGCAAGCTGTCCCCACACTGTGTTTACATTTTCCAACTTTCACTGGTTGTGTTAATCTCCATGGTAATGCCATGGTTATGCTTGTGAAGTGCTCTCATCATAATGCAATTTCATAGGGATTTGAATATTTCTGGGGGAAAAAAAAAAGTATTTCTGAGGCTTCCTATCATAGTTTGTTCTAACCCCAAGGTAAATTCTTTTGGAGAACTTGATTATATCAAAAATGCTCCATGAGATTTCTATTCAAGAGGGGTTTTAAGATGCTTTGACAAATGTGTCCAAATTTCTGTCAGAATTCAAAACATTTGGGCTTTTATACATTTTATTTGTAGCATACATACTCAGTATTACAATCCTCAAGGAGGATTGTGATGGCATGTGAGACTGTAGTATGTATTCCAGGAAGGGTTAAAGGAGGAGTAGTTAGGCTTTCAAAAACAGTCATGATTTTCCCTCCTTTTATTGTTGCAAAAGTCCCATTTTCATCAATGGAAGAATAAGTAGATGAATGCTAAGAGCTTTTAAAATTGCCATTAAAACAGCATGTGGAAAAGTGCTACAAGCCTGCTAAATATATAAATGTGTTTAATATGTATATGTATTATATATATGGCTATTAAGTGTAATTCCCCCTTTTTGCATAATGGTGGTGTTTAGTCCTTAGATAACCTCCCATATTCAGAGCAATTCATAAAGATTAATTTTGTTCAGGAGGGGCTCAGGACATCTCAGTCTTTCTGTTTGCAGTTTCAAACTCCAAACTCCCTAAACACAGTAACTGTACATGCATTATAATGACTGCAACTTGAATCATGCATTTGACCCTGAATTAGCTGATATGTGAACAGTGTGGCTATTTGGATGCCAAATTACTTCAGCTTCACATTTACACTTCAAGTGTGATTGAAGCTAAATTAAATAATTTTAATTATGTGCTAAATTTTTAGCTATAATAATGCACTATTTTTTCTGCCTTTAGTAATGGAAGCAGTGCAGTATTACATAGTTACGTTAATACATGTGCTGGACCACCTATTTTACCCAGAAATTGCAATATTTTTTATGGATACACATTTCACTGAAATAAAAGCACAAATCTGTGTTTATGTGGTAGGATACAACAAGTGCGTCTTGATTGGCCACGACTGGGGAGGAATGATCGCTTGGTTAGTGGCTATATGTTACCCTGAAATGGTGACTAAGCTGATTGTGGTTAATTTCCCTCATCCTTCTGTGTTTACAGGTGAGTTTTATAATAGTTATAATGTTACATATGTATATGTGTTAATCCAGACTATTTGCATTTTCATTAAGATTGTGTTTGCTTTGATGTTGCTTAAAGAAGAACCAACTACTTGCTCTTTTAGATGTTCAGCGGATAAGTTACCAGAACTCAGTCCTTCTCACAATCTGGACTGTATTTTATGAAGCTGTAAAGTATTAGGTATTTTACTTTGGGAAAAAATTTACTGTAGGAAGTGGGAGTGTTTGCAAGCAAATTTACTGATCTTTTTTCTTAATCCTGGAAGGTTCACAAAAACATAATTTTCATGTACATGAACCTGGCAGGATAAAGTTCCCTGAACATGAATGTGTATTGCATTATGCCTAGGTTAAGGTCTCACTGCATTATTAAAACTACAAAACAGCCTTTGTATAAATGACGATCAGACTTTTAGAGTTTAATCCTGATTTAGGTGACAAATGAAACTATGATCTTGTACAATATTCATTGGAACAAGATGACTTCTTCAGGCTACATACTAGAGGAATGTGCTAGCAATGAGTTCAGAAAGGGTGCACTAGTGGAATTTGTTGTGTGATAGGCTTTGAGCTTGTCTGCTACCCAGAATGACAAAATATTTCGTAGGTATTAGATCTATGTTCAGTAGTTACAATGACAGTAGTATCTCATTGATTTTAATTTCTTAAATTGCAGACTTTATACTATTTCCATTCTAAAGTCACCCCACTTGCCCAGAAATAGTTGAGAAAACTCAGTGAAGCTTTAATTTTCATCTCAGAACCATTCATACCTATTGTTCTCACAGTGTTCTTGGCCACCTTTCTATGGTATTAAAGAATATTTTGCCAGATAGTTAAGCTTCACTTACCCAACGAAATGTCTGTTCCCCACCACTGCAGCAAGCAGGAGCTTTTGCAGCATTTTCACTGAGATTGGGAGCCAGGCTGTACAGAAGCAAAATACATATTACTATAGCTTTTCTTAGTATTTGTTTGCATATTTTTAAAAGTACAAAACATGTTATGTACCTTGAAAAGTATCCCTGGATCAAATTTGTTTGACTGTGGATTAAATGAAAATAGCTTATAAATGGAGTATTCTCCATTGCCTTTAATATCGTAATCTTTACTATGATAAAAGTCTGGGTTTTAATTATTTTTTTATTTACACAATTAATTCTGTAATAGCCGTTAACATCCTCCCAACCACTCCTAAGGGATTATTGTATTTATGCATTTGAAATCACGATCTTTGTTTGTGCCTTACATATCACTACTTTGGGCACACCTTAATGACTTAGACTTAGTTACTTAATGCATGCCATTTCTCGTTGCTAACTGATAGCAATTATGATACCAGATTTTTTGAGAGTTTCCATCTCAGGATTTTTTGACTTACCACTACATTCACATATTCTAACATCAATGGACTGGTAACAGTGCTGTATTTGTTAGATTAAGCAATGAGGCAGGGAAGTCTCCCTATTAGAAAATGGTGATTTATTCTTTCCCAATATTGAGAAAATCTCTATAATCCTCTTAGTAAAATTATATTTTTAAACAAAAACTTTGTATGTCAAGCAATATTGGAAATATTTTAGTTTAATAACATATTTGGAAACATAATAGTAACATATTAGCACAGAAAAGTCAAGTAAGCATTATCGATGATGGTCCATTAATGGAAAAATGTAATGACTGATGCAGTTTAGGAGTGTGTAAGATAAGAGTGCTTAGAAGGTAGCTGAGGCTCCAATTTACTTTTTTTTTTTTTTAAACCCATTTTTATTCACTACCAGAATGGGAGTGCAATTTTGCTTTTCTGAATTTGCATATCTAAAGGATAGGTTCTAGACCTCCTGGTATCTGCGTACATTCTGTGCTTGCTTTGAGAAGTTAGACACTTGAATGTCAGTGTTGGCTCTTGCAATTTATCAGAGAGACAAAATTTCAGTTTCAAAAAAGAGACTGCAAATTTGGCTATATCACTCTCCTGTCATATATTCTTCAATGTCTTTCAAAAGTGGCACTGTAATCTTGATTACGGTTCTTGAAATTGCCAAGAAAGAAGACTTAGAAAAATTCTGTCCTTTCATGACCAGGATTGATACTCCCTTTACAGTGTAAGTGGATTATCATTTACGGATTTCTGTACATCACATCTTTGATGACAGAAATACATTAAGACAGAAGTAATACTTGCATTTATGCCTCTTATTCTGCACCTGAAAAAATACCTTGGACTCACTACACAAATAGATCTCTAAGTGAAAATCATATCAAGCAATTAAACTCTCAAATGTCAGTGCTCTCACCTAATCTTTGACAGGTTTCAGTTTTGCTGTCTGTTTCTATTACCACTTATAAAACAAGAAGTATATTTTAATGGCCACATCACATACTTACTCCTGAAACAGTAATCATCTTATGTAACATAGCATACTCGAACGTAGTATTTTTAAAGCATTCCTTTAAGTTTAAAAAATAGTGATATCAACAGTAATTTGCTTTGAGTCATCAGTTTTCATTTTTAATTCATGGGCATTTTTGTTTCAGAATACATTCTACGACATCCATCACAACTGATTAAATCTGCTTACTACTTCTTTTTCCAAATGCCATGGTTTCCTGAATTCATGTTTACAGTAAATGATTTCAAGGTGAGCAAACTGAGTGCTCTTCTTTATATATTTAACTGTCCGTGATGGAAGAATTGCCTACCTATGTTGGTGCCTTCTGATGTAATAATTACTGGAAAAAATACAGAGCTTTCTGATTTTTCTTCAGTTGTATATATTTATACAAAGTGGAATATAAGTATATACCATCTGTGGGATTCATAATTGCTTTTGCATTTCTGGCAGACATTCAGGTACATACATCCTTTTAACCTCCATCTCTACTGTGTGTTGCTCCACCTCAGTAGTCAGCTAACATTTTACTTCTGCCCATGCTGTGGGACACATTTGGTGCCTGGAGAACTCCTGCTGGCTTAGCCAAAGCTTCCTGTGAGTGGTGGGCCATCCTCTTGTCCCTCACTGCCTGCTTCAGGGCAGGCAGCCTGGGAGTCTGGCTAGCACATTCTTCCAGGTGATTAATGGTGCCCGAGAAACCAGTAAGGCCAACACCTTACATAACATTAAACAATCAGTACAATTGTGTAGAAATGGAAAAAGCAGCTGAAGGCGTGCATCCTCCCAGACGCATGCAGCCCAGTACCGTGCTCCCGGTGCTGCATGCCCGTGGGACCGTGAGGTGGGGAGCTCCCATCTCCTCCCTCCCACCCTCTCAGCTGCTGGGGCCCATCCCCGAGAAAAGTGTGTGCCTGCAGCCTGCCTCTGCCTCTCACGTCGCTGTGCAGAACTGAGTAACTTGGTGATACTCATGTTTGCCTATACTGTAATTATTCTGGAGTAAGTTACACCAGAAATAAGTTTAGTGTGTGCTTTACATATAGCTCTCTAATAAAAGCATTTGAACCATTCATTCTATTCCCAACAACGTATAAATAGATTTTAGAAAGATGTGTCCTCTTGAAGGAGAAAAATAACATTTCTTAGATATCTTAGGCTCTTTATTCTTCCTTTGTAGGTTCTGAAAAGTTTATTTACCAGCCAAGCCACTGGAATTGGAAGGAAAGGCTGCAGATTAACAGCAGAGGATATCGAAGCTTATCTCTACATCTTTTCACAACCTGGAGCATTAACTGGACCCATCAACCACTACAGAAATATTTTCAGGTCAGTGTAACATTCCGCAACAAGGTAAAATATTCTAGAGACCTCTAGAGGCCAAAAACGTTATTGTATCTTCTGCTACCAACATAGAAGAGAAAAAAGCCAATTGTTTTTAAAGTTTTAACAAGCGATGAATGCGTTGAGTGTCAAGCAGCCCAATGCAAAGTTAATTTTATGATGTATCCACGCAAAACAGTGAAACAACCAGAGTGCTGGTAAGGAAAATCTTTGTTCACAGTCTGATAAAGTGAAGCCTCTTCCTCACGGACAGAACTCATGGCAATCACAAAAATTCATCTCTAAACAATACTTGCAAACAAATAATTGATGTTAATTTGTATTATAGCTCCAAGTAAGTTACCCTCACTTTTCCTTGTAACTTTACAAAACTGTGTCTGGCTTCAATTTTATTGTGCTTGGGCTGTTTTTTATAAAAACATTAGTTAGTTTGTTTAGTAACTAACCCCTTTTACTAACCCCTTTTTTTTGTTCTTGCATAGATTTCATATTGCTCACTGGCACCACTGAGCATGTATAGCAGGGAGCAGTCATGGAAAGCCAGCATCATAGGAAAGATTTTTGCAAGCTTAATATTTTCTCAAACAGTTTTCTGATCGTTTTAACTTGTGGAAGTCACTGGCTTGGCCTTAGTGGCTGACACTGTGTGGTTATCTACCACAAGCTTAACAGGGCCAGAGCATCTTTGATTCTGCTTATTCTCTGTTTGTGACTTGCAGCCTTATAGCTAGCTACAAGGAATATACCAAGAGGAGTGGGTTTGAACTCTTTAGTCCCTTCCTGCCTCCAGGCTTCAGCAGTGCTAAACCTCCTGAGTGCCTCTCTAGCTTCCCTAAACTCAGCAGAGTCTCTGCAGTAGATTAACTTTTCATTTTCCCTGGACCACGCTTAGTGTCACCCTTACTGCTCTTCCTGTGCCTTCCATGCTGTTCCTGGAACTACACAGCAGGGCCCCAGCGTAGGGCTAACAAGGAGCTAGGGAGGCAGGAGAATCCTAAGCCTTGCTCGTCACATTTGCTGCAGCACCTCGCACCTGTGAGCACACATGAACCAGCTGCTTCTCTGACAGTGACAGGGAAGGAGCTGTGACAGCTGGTAGCTGGATTGCTGTGGGATTCTGATGAGATGAGAAGAGTTGCACATTTCAACTATTGTTTCAGGCTTTCTGCAGGCTCAAGAAAGAAAGCTTAGTATCAGTTATTAATCAGAATGGATTTTCACATATATTAATTACTGTTGATCACTATTAATTACTGTTAATCACTACTAATTCCTCTGTGTGTGTATGTTTATGCACTTTTTGGTTTATTTTTTTGATGAAAGTGGGCTGGCACTGGTCACCTATATGTGAAAGGTTTCCAATCCATTGCTATTCATCTGGAGTTTTGGCTCTTCGGGGCTTATTTTTTCTAGGAAGTTATTTCCAAAGAGATGATTGAAATCACCTACTTCCATCCATCATGAGCACATTCTTGTATAAACAGCACAGCAGTCATTCCGTTCACTGTACTTTACATACAGGCCCAGGAGAGTTTTCCTAAGGCAACAAATCTTGCAAGGCACTTAGCACAAAGGAATAATAATGAACTGTACAGTAGTGAAAGATATATAAAAATAGTAAAGGGATCCAGAATAGTTTGAAACTTAAAGAGATTAATGTAAATGTACTGAACCAGATCATCAGATAACCAATTTAAAAAAACGATACTATGAATGAGCTATGGTTCAGTGGGTTGGGTCAATTTGGTTTGAAAAATGAGATCTAAATCCACTGCTACAAAAGTCATTTTAAGACTTTTCCAAGTTCATCCATCAAAATGAAATTAAATAATTATGTGCAATTAAATAATAATGTGACATTTCATTAATAATTATTGATGTTATATGTAAGTAGAGAGGAGGAATGTCTTCAAAGTCTCCAGTTTTGTCTTACATTAAACTAATGCATGCCATCTTTGTTCTTCGTCTTTCCCTTCTTACAGAGTATAGTTTCTTAACTAACTCCCAGGTTTCAACCTAGCACTCTATCTGTCATAACAGTTCATTTGGAATATTGTTTTTATATATTATCGGTTTAAAATTGTTGTTTGGGCATCAGCATAGTAATGATTTGTATCTGATCACAGAATCTGTTCTGAATTGTTGCAGCTTGTCTGTTCCAATATGTGGCTAAGATAAAGTAATTCAAGAGTGGATATAGATAAAATTTTCAGCATCTCTGAAATAGATGCTTTGGAATAAATTCTGATGTGCTAATATGACTTATGTTGAAATAGTCTTTCATTTGTACCTATTTGTCTTCTATCATCTAATGTCTACCATTAACATATGGGAGCATTTGTAAAGTAATTCCATTTAAAATAATTGTATTACAAAAAAATAATGAAAAGCTTTTATGGGAAATTTAAATGGGTCATCGTGGCAGTATAATTTTTATTAACATTTTACCTTCTAAGGGCTTTTCTTCAAAATATCAACAAAATGACATATAATGTATTTATCCTTAAACCACTTTCAGTCTACCAAATCTCTGGGTTGTGATGTTTGGGTTTTAAAGAGATTATTACTCCATGAGAGGCAAATTTTTAAGGAACAGTGTTCTTTCACAGATTTAGGTATGTAAATCCAAGGCCTTCAGAAACATACTGTAACTCTTTGGACAAAGAACTCTATTCCAGTTTGAAAGTTATCATGAATTTCATAGAGTGAATGTAACTGACTTCAGTTCAGTATTGCGGTCATCAGTGTTCTATAGAATATCTTTTTCTAGAAATACTTTTACTTTTAGCTATACCACGCAATATTTAATTTTGGTTAGGTCTGAAACACTCTAGCTGCTGTCTTCCACAGTGTCCAAAAATGGCAGCCTGCCATTTCCTTTACTTTTTGGGAAAGCAGTTGGGCTAGTCAGGATGATTTGAACACATATTCTAATTGTGATTCAAAGCATCATATTTCATTAAAACCTACTTACAGTAAACAATACAGGTTCAGAAATTTGCTATAGCATTCATCAACCCAGGGAAATCCACTGACCGACAGCATTCTGGTCACATTATTCTACGTTCCCTTTTGCAGAGACCATGTGGCTCCTGAGCTCTGCATCTTGAGGAAGCACCATTTGTGCTCCAAAAATAAGACCTCTGTTGCAACCAGCTCCTGATATCAGACATGTAACTTTAGCATCCTTAAAAACAGTTAGAGTACTTTGAGGCACATTAGTGTTTTATTGGTGTTGTAGAAGATAATACAGAACCTGGAAAGCTTGCAATAAGATTATATGTGTTGATTTCAAAAGCTAAGTTGATTGAAACCTGTCTTGGTGATTTCTATAAAACAAGACTAAATGAAGTATATTTTATTTTTAAAGCTGCCTACCTCTGCAGCACCATGAAGTCATCATGCCAACCCTGCTGTTATGGGGAGAAAGAGATGCGTTTATGGAAGTTGATATGGCAGAAATTACACGGATTTATGTTAAAAATCATTTCAGATTAACTATTTTGTCTGAAGCCAGTCATTGGCTCCAGCAGGATCAACCTGACATAGTGAACAAGTTGATATGGACCTTTCTAAAGGAAGAAACAACAAGAAAAAGAGAATGACTGTTTGTACATGTTCTAAGGGGTCTACATAAAAGCTCTTCAGATTTAAAAAGTAATTGTTATCAGGGCCATATTTCCAGCCTGCCTTCTATTTTGAGCTCTGTTAGAGAAAAGTGTTTTCAATGTACTGTACATTTGGACACCAATGTTACTGCTAAAAGAAGAAGTGAGTATGAGAATATCTGATACCAACATTGGTTTTACCTGTATACTTGTATTTTGCACATAAAAGCACCTGCCTTAAGATATATGTATTTGTACAGAAAGAAAATCACAGAAAGTTGCTTGGTTTTGTTTTCTCCCTTGCTTTATAGTCTCAACGTGTGGTGCCTTTTACAAATTTATAATGAAACAATGGAGCGGTGCCATACAGAGGGAAGTCGTGGGTTGTCATTCTCAATTTGCCTGATTTTTTTTTTAAATTTTACCATTATTTACCCTTATTTCACCATTAAACAGTTACTAACTCTTTTTATTATCTGTATTTGAGCATATTGAATGACTGAAAACTTTCTGGGCACATTTCTTGTCTTCAAGTGAATAATGACACATCTTGTTGTATTGTTGGATGCAGCTGCTTTGTGTGATGTGTTTTTTTCTTTTTGGACTGAAAAATGGGAACCTGTACACTCAACATACCTGAACAAGGAGAATGGAAAATTACGATCTAATGTGTATCGAGTCCACCTCTGTCCAATAAAATGCAACTGACACTACTCCCTTTATCTGGCTTCCTACGGAGCGGTTTCTTAGCGAAGCTTCCAGCTGGGCCGAGCTAGCCGAAGTGCCCGGGCACCGAGCAGCCGTGCTCATGCTCGCGGCGGGGGCGCCGGGCCGCGAGGCCGCGCCGCCTCCTGCATCGCCCCGCCCTTTTGCACTGCCACGCCTCTCTGCATCGCCCCGCCCCAGCCTCAGGGGAGGGCGGGGGCAGGCGGGCCCCGCCGCCTCCCATTGGCGGCGGGCTCCCCCCGCTCGCTGTGCGGCGCTCCCTGGGCTACCCCGCGGGGCTGGCGGCGCCTTCGCGAGTAGCGCGGGGCGCGCAGCCGAGGCACCGTGAGTGATCGCCGCCCCGCCTGCGGCACATGGCGCGTTGCGGCGGCGGCTCCGCGCCGAAGGGCCCCGGCCCGGGGGCGGCGGAGCGGCAGCGGCTGCGGGAGGCGCTGGCCGAGCAGCTGCGGCGGGACGTCGGCAGGTGAGCGCGGGGCGAGGTGGGGAGGCGGCGGTAAGACGGTAACGGCGCTGCTAACGGCGCTGCTAACGGTAAGGGTGCGCTCCCGCAGGCTGCTGGCGGAGGGGACGCGCTCCGACGTGACGCTGCGGGCGGGCGGCGCGGCGCTGCGGGCGCACCGGGCCGTGCTGCTGGCCAGGGCGCCGCGGCTCTTCGCCCCGCTGGGCAGCCCCCGGGAGGCGCTGCGGCTGCGCGGCGTGGGACCGGCCGAGCTCCGGCGCTTCCTGCGGTGAGTGCGCGGCCGCGGCGGGCCGGGCTCCCCGTGCTGCCTGCGGGAACGCCGGCTGGGGGCTCGCCCCTGCCCAGCAGCCTGCGGGGCGCCCTCCCGTAGCTGCCCGCTTCGGCACGGGTTTGTAAAGTGCGGGCGGGCTTCGGAATGGGACCGGGGGAAAAGTTGCAAAAACCCGGAATGTGTCCTTTAAACCGGCTGCGGCTGTTGGCACCGCTGAGAGTAGGGTTGCCTGGTGGAAACAGCGAAGGAAGGACTGCTGAGGGGTGCCCGGCCCAGCACAGCGCGCTGGGACGCCAGAGCCAGGAGTACCACGGCGGGGCAGCAACTGGTGCAAGGGTCGGTGTGCTGCCCCTGTGCCAGCTGTTCGCAGCGATGGGGCATCTCACGGGGCTGCTAAACCCTAGGCAGGTACCTCTGGAGTGCTGGCTGCTGCTGTACTGAGCGCAGCCATAGGCACTGTCAGACTTTAGAAGACATCAGGATGCGCCTCGAAAACACATGCGCTTCTAGGCTTTAGAGAGTTGGCAAGAGGAAGGGGAAGGTGTTGCAGTTGTAGAGTTTAATGCCTAAAATAACATAGGCTGACCTCTCCCTATTGGTGTCATCCATCCTTTCCTTAAAGGTGTAAAGGCAGCAGATGGCTAAAATATGTATTCAGGATATTAAAATTGCAGTAAGTATGAAAGAATACTTTTGCACTGAGAGTAGCATCTAAAACACAGTCATTGTAGTTGGGCAGGCCGATGAACAAACGTGTGTTTGTCAGCTTCCTACTACAGCCTCAAGCAGGAGCATCAGCCAAGCAGTGAGAAAGAAAACAGGGGGTCTGTCTTAGATTTTTCTTAAATTCATCATTAGTTCAATTTCATTAATTTGCTTCATATTCGTGTAAGTGGCAGTACAGAAGACTTCCATGCAGAAGCATGACACTGCAAATCAAAAACATATATATTTTAATTTTTTAATTGGGAAATTATTGGGAATAATGATTTCATTACCTGCTGTTATATTATACCTTTGCTTTCTTACTGGTAAGCACTTGATATGTCTACAGTTCATAAACATTTGCTTTCAACTTTGTGTTTGCTGAAAGGCAAATAATGATCTCCAGAGTATTGCAGGTTCTCCAAAAAGTATGCTTTTAAGTCTTGAAAAGCATCTTTTGATTCAAAACAGTTCATCTAAATATAAATGTTTTTTAGTTCTTAAAAACTCTTTTTTGAAAAGAGTTCTCAAACCTTTCAAGCCTTAAAGTCAACCTCCACACATACTATGAACGACATATGAAGTGCATTTTACAAGATGGTTGTTTTTTCTTCATCTTCAGTGCTGTTTGCCACTTCAGCTTTTGAATTCTCTAACCTAGCACACTGTGGAAATGTGTGTCACAGAAAGCACTGAAGTTGGACGGACACGAATGGCTTTAGACCAAGGAAAAGAAGCAGCACTGGTTGAAAGGAGCCTAGTTTCATTGTTGGACTGATGACTTCTGCTTGTAGCGATGGTACTTACAGCTAAGATATAAATGACTTCGATCTCAGCAAATCCAAAATAATGCCTTGATTTACAGCTTGAGGTTGAGAGGAATCAAGCCTACTTCATCTCCATGCTGAGTTGTAACAAAGACCTTCATAAAGACCCATTGTTGTGGTTGAGCTCCTGAGAGAAAGTTGTAGTCTACAAAAGTTGTAGGTTTTATGGTTATAAATAATGTTCTTCTATCAAACAGAAGTGGAAGCCTAGTGTAGTATTGAAGCATTCATCAAAGCTGTAGAAAAAATCTCATTCCCACTTCCTGTTTGCATTTAGCTTTTCTTTTAGCTTTCCTTTGGGACTTAGGGATTTTTTTCCCACAAGCTATATTCGGCTTGCACCTCAGCGGGACTTACTTCCTTTGGGCCCCTGTCCCTCTTAATCAGGAGGGACATAAGTTACAAGTTACTTGCGTGCTGTGCAGCTCCTATTGCTAAACTTCTGAGCACTTTTGAGCAGGGAGGAGGATGTGGTGAACTTCATGGTCTTTCTGCACAGCCTCAGCATGAAGTAGGTGAGCAGCTGAGCACTGTTTTGTTTCTGTCCCTACACCTCACTGTCTGAGGACACCAGGAAGAAACTGTTGGTCACCAGAAGTACAGCATCCGTATTACAGACACTGCTCACCCCCCATTTTGTCAATATGACAGTAATGTAATATTGACTCTGCCCTCCAATAGCTTTCTGTCAAATCTTCAAAAACGCAACCAGAAAAGGTCAGCAACTGCAAACACGTCACTGTCGCGAGTTTACTGCTCCAGCAGGGTTCTGCAGTCTGCCTTGAGAGGCGATCAACTTAGCATACCTGAAGGACAGCAGTTTGTCACATGTCATTAGATCATTAATATCTTGCTGTCTAAGAGGCAAACTGCTTTTTACCCTTTGTCCCATGAAGGGTAAGAAAGTATGTGAAGTTATATAGAACCTGTATTTTGAGTTGACTACTTGCTGTGGTGAGGATGGTCTGTTGAACTAAAGCATGTTAGGGGAATTTGTTCCTTGAGATTGCTAAGACATGAGAAAGGAAAGTATTCTTAATAGGTTTGGAACCTACATTTTATTACTTCATACCACTTAAAAATGCAGGAAAGCACAGGTATGCAAAATATATATGCTACATGGTCAAATAGGATCTAGATGAGAGATTAAATTCTATAGATCATCAAGCAGGAGTATGCAGAACATATATAGTATGCACACACATACATGTGTGTATGCACACACAAACATCTACCTATGCACACATTAACAGAATGTTTGGTCTTGGATATGCAGTGCTTTTTTAGCAAGTCTACAGCCTTAACTGTAAATCATCTCAATTCATTGTAATGCCACCATGCTTTTAGGTACTTTGAAATACTGGTAGAATGGCTTCCAGTAGAGTTGTAGTGGGAAGTTGTTTTTTTTTTTCTGTTTGTTTGTTTGTTTCTATTTTACCAAGGCAAAATGAATGCTTCTAATAAATAAAGGGGGTATAAATTGTATTTATGGGCATGTGGGGGCTGGGGGCTGTTTTCTTAAATGTTTTTGTTTGTCTTAGTTTTTATTCCCCAGTAAATATTCTGATGATCTGTGCTCTGGAGTGCAGGTCTGAAACTGAGCATCAAGATGTTATTAATGTCAGGGCCTGCTGTCATCCAGCTGAGGAAAATCTGCCCAAATTCAAAATGAGCACCTCCTCAGCTGATAGGCTAGTTAGAAGTTCAGGCTGTTCTGTGCCTGAGCTAGACGTTTTTCCCTGTAGTTGCAGTCTTGATTTGGTGTTTTAATTTTTAACTGCTGTATTTTTAAATATTCATCTGCATGCTGTTTTAGACTAGTATTAGAAATGTTATGGGTAGGAAAGGGGAGGATAATTGTATATCATAACAAATATCCCTGTTACATCATATAACCAGAGGAAAAGTTTCTTTACTGGTGTGTGTTACTTTAAAGTGTGCAATATGTATTTTTTCCTTTCATACACTTATGTTTATTTGAGATTTTGAATAGCTTAATAATGTCACAGTGTTTCAGTACTGGTTTAAATAAATAAATAAAATAAAAATGGCAATCTGGCATTTCAGTTTGGAAAAGATAGCTTTAGAAATCAAAGTCTAGTTACTACTCTCATTATCTTCCAATATTTGTATTAAAGGGATGTGGTTTAAGGAAGGCCAGAAGAGGACCTAATGACAGGATGATGAAGTTAAAAAGCAATAAATATGGATGGAATACAAAGGAATACAGTTGTCATTGTGACGTTTACAGCCACAGGGATCAATGTGCAGCACCAGCAGTTGATTCAAAGTAGACCAGCCAAGGCTTTGACCTTGTTATGTTTGTATAGTTGCATACCAGGCAGTAGAAGGATGCTACATCTAGTATAAGTACAGAGAAAAACATTCTTGAAGGTGAGCTACCAGACAGCGTGATGACAATAATCTTTCTGTAGACTCACCTTTCCTTTATAGAATAAATTTTAGGCTGTAACAACTACCTACGATTAGTGCAACAGATGCCCAATAGCATTGTTGCAGTTTCACCTGTCACTTAGTCACACCTCTTGCAATCTCCCTGTTGTCGTGTCTGTCAGAATCTTTCCTGTGTGCAGGGAACAGCAAACAAGCCAGAAGGTGGGGGTACCTGCTAAAATTACATGACTTCAAGCCAACACCACAGAAGGTGATGGTTTAGCTCTATTTTTAGATTGACCTTCTCTTGCATGTGAGGTTTCCATAAAACAGTTGTACCAAATACGACACAATTTGTTTGTGCATATTTGTTCTTTAAATACAACTAATACACAGTTAAAGTTTGTTTGCTGTGGTTATAAACAGGAGCTAAGCTAGTCACTAAGAATAATCAAACTTTGCTAAAGCAAGGAAGGTGGGAGGGAATGAAATACGTAAGATACTATGTGAAGCTTGTAGACTTTATGCTATATCCTGTTGTGTGAGTGTTGGGGGAGAGGAATGGGAAGAAAACCTTCACCATGCTGACATGCCTCTTTTACTAAAAAGAGGCTTTCAATGCATGCCAGACAGTCATAATGATAATCTTATCTCCTTTCCACCTACACAGAAACAATGAGTTTCTTTTATTATTTTTTTGATCCATGTTTACATATAATCTCAACTTCTTAGGGAAAGTTGAGAAGTTAAATTGTCAAGTAGCAGTATATTCAGTATATGTGACATTAGTATCTTGCTTTGGAAAATAAAATATTTTAATGCCATGGATCTACACGTCCCCCGCAAGGGAAAAAAATCAATTTATGAGAAATGGGCAGAAACCTTTCACTGGGACAATGCTTGCTTAAAGGCCATATTCTTCTTCTGCTAAAATTATTAGTTTTAATATAGAGCTGTAAAATTGAAATGGCATCTGCACGAGGCACTGAAGCAGCTGATGTATCTCATGAGAAGAAAGTTACTGAAATACTTGTCATGATAAATCAATTCAATTAAAATAACCATCTCAGCTACAAAAAGCTAAGAACTGTCAAGCAGATAGTTCTTTTAGCAAATCTAAAGGGAAATGGAAGAATCTTGACGTGATTCAGGTAGGCTGAGGTTGCACATGTGACATGCCGAACTTATGATCACAAAGACTTACCGCTATAGTAGATTGCTGAAATATTTTAGCAAGCCCTCCAAGGTTAAATGCAGTGCACAAAAGTGTTTGCTGGAGATTTCAATGCATTAAACCCTGAGTAGGAAACTGTTCAGAGATCTCCTATCTTCTCAGTGTTATTTTATCAACAAAAGTTAACAGATCTTGTTTATTTTGGCATTTCATTGTGATGATACATAGCTTTACTGTTTGAGTAAAACTGCATGATATAGTATTTTACACAGGTACGGAAGATATTTCGTGCTAATCTAGCTACTACTTGAAGTTCTAGTAGTATGTGCTATACCAAGTCCTACTGAAAATGGCACACAACATCTGTACAAGTTGGAATAAAAGAAAAACATCGTTTGTTTTATCTGTGTCCATTTATTGCATTATCCCCCACATTACAAGTAAGTATCCTGTTTGGGGCATCTACTTGTTTTGTCCCTTTATTCTAAAGTTACTGCAGTTTGTTTCCCCCCCCCCCCCGCCCCCCCCCCCAGGACAATTAAACTGATGTGCTGCCAAACAGCAGAATTACCTCTCTTCATACAGGTCAGACTTCTGTGCTGACAGCTTCATGCTACCTTTAGTATTTCTGATCGAGAATTTTCTGATGGACTTTAGGATTAACAGTTTGTACTGCTAGCTGAACTTAAGATAAGAAAAAAAATCAAGATAGAAAAATGACCCTCTCTCGTAGCATTAATGACTTGTTCAAGCCTGCTTTGTCATCTCTTTTCTAATGCTCTACAAATCTCAGCATATATACAACATATACAAGATCCTGTCTGTCTAAACACTGATCATTTAAGAACTCAAAAAAAAACACTTATCTAGTGACATGGATGATGTGTATTCATATATAAATATGTATGTGTACATACATATGTACACATATATATAAATAAGGAGAATGTGGGTAAGGAGAAGAAGGCTGGTAACTGTTTTTCCGAATGGGCTTTCAGTGAAGGACTCTCTCTTAGAAAGTAGAATCTGCAGTAGGGGGAGGATTTAAAAGGTTGCTGCCTAACTAGTTGAAAATATGCTTTTAGATTTGGATAACATTTACATCCCGTGTTCTTTCATGCTGGTTTACAACTAGGCTTGGACAGTAAGAGTGGCTGTCCTAACAGATTTCTGTAAAGTGTGGTGGTGATAGTGTTAATTCCAGTGACTATGTATTCTTGGAAATAACAAAAATGGGTTTCTCATAATTTTAACTATTGTATTTCTTTTAAAATAAAGCCTTTTTCCCACCTCTCTGCTTTTTTGTGTTGTCTCCATGGTCACTAGTGGTTTGGAACATGTCAGTTTGGGATTTTGTTAGTTTTGCAGACAATGGGTGTGACCTACAGTAAGGAAAGGTACTTCTTAACTCAAAGGACCAAAGAAGTGGATTGCAGAATAATTTTTCAGATCTAGAAACCAGTTACTTGGTTTTGGTTTAACAGCATGTCAGTTTACTTGTTTTATTTGTAGACTTCCTTGTTGTGCTAACCGTTGCCATTTTTATCAACTTAAGCTTACTGGTAACAGAATCACATTCCTGAGGTTTCTGATGTATATTATCTGAAAATACTCTGAGCATTCCCTAGAGGTTTTTGCCTTATTGCCTAGCCTATTATATTGCCTATGACTGTTTTTCAGTTACTGGCAGAAAGAAAGCAAGAACATTACAACAATTATTGTAACGGCAAAGCAGTGTATCTATTATAACCAGTTTTCTTTCTCCCTCAAAGTCAATTTGTACCATCCTTACATGGCAAGTATGCAACAGCAACAGAAAGGTGGAAAAAAATAAGTTCTGGCACAAATTTAACCTAATATGTTAAGAATGAGAAGCTGTATCATGAAGAAAAAAAAAAAAGTTCTACCTAACCCAATCCTTTAAATACAGGAATTACAGAAGAAGAAGATTTCTTGATTTCTCTTTATCTCTTCTCTGCCCCTTTACAGCAGTGTTCAAACAGCATCTTCAAATTACTGTTCCCAGTATAAACAATAAATCCTCTTTGCCATGGAATGAGTAGTTAGAGGCAGATCTGCAAGTATATATCTACTGAATCCAAAGTAACTGTAGCCCTTCTGTTAAACTTTGCTAACTTCTAACTTCATCTGTCTGGTATGAAACCACTGATAAAACATGTTATCTGTTCACATTGACTTTTTTAAGCTCCATTAAGTTGCTGAAGAAGAGCATCTTTTCATAAATATGAGATCTCTGCAATCACAGACTGCAGGCTTTGTTAGCCGTTCTAGATCGTGAGCCAAAAATAAGCTGGTAAAACAGATGGGAAAGTGAGAAGCTGGAATTACTGTATGGGCAAAGTAAAATCCTTTGGCTAATCTTAACTGATAACATTTTCATGCTTTCAAGCACTTCCTCTGAAATTAAAACATATATCTCTAAAACTTGCTATGGTTCTGTATTTGTAGCCTTGATGTTAGAAGGTCTTTGTATTTTGATTTTTTAAATTGATTTACAAAGGACAATCAAATATCAAATGCCTTTTCTTAGTCATGCTAAGATTTATAAAATCAGTGATCTATTATTACTAACACAATTTGCTTCTGCTTTTGCCTGTAGTAGGTGATGATTATAGTAGATGAGGTATGAAGAGCAGATGAAAATTTTGTTAATTGAAAAAGTTGATGGAGATAAACCTTTGTTCCCTGTAACCTGGCAATACATTTTATTTGTAATGCTTGTTTATGCTTTTTGAAGCATTACAGAAATGCATTTGTTTTCAGAGAGAGCTGTTGTTTCAATGATTAAGTGCTGTACAGTCCCGCTTTTTTCTGTTCATGAACTTCATTAGATAAAATACATGTCATTTTAGACTTTTTGTGTTGGTCAATTAAAACATTACATGAGTAAACTCAGTGTCATCTTCTAGGCTTGTATATTCATCTGATAAAAATCTTCAAGAATCAGAGGAACTGGCTATGATGAAAAAAGTACTGGAACCCAAATTAATACAAGAAAACAACATTGCTACTCTTCAGAACACTCAAACAGATGTAAATTGTCTTGGAGATGACGAAAGCACAGCAGCTGAACAGAATGCTCCAGGTGGAGCTGTGCAGGAAGAAGTTGCTTATGTATCTTGTATTGACGAGGAAATTTCAGAAGTAGCCATTGATGCAGAAAGCAACAAAGCCATGGCAGGTAGGTTTGGTATGTTTTTCTTAGTTTTATTGTTGTTTGTTTTTTCCTTTTAAATAATTATCCAAAGATTTATACGGATGTAAAAATGAGGGAAGAGGTTAAAGCTATTGTTATAATAACCTACGTGGATATTCTTTGCTATACCTCAGTCTCTCACACTTTGAAAAAATGAATTGCTGGAGAAGTTTGGCAGGAACAGTTCCCTACCAATGTCTAGCAGAAATCTGAAAGGACATGCCAGGCATTGGGCGTGTATGTCGTCATTGCGTCCTGTCTTTTCTCTGTAATGCAGCAAACTTGAGTCCTGAGCTTGTGGGACTTGCACAGAACACAATCTCTCCATTCCTTTCCTTTTCTAGCAAATTATACAAGTTCCACTGTGCTTTATTTCATGACGAATACGGAATCTTTCGGACCCTTTCCTACTACAACTGTGAACTAAGTCTGTAACTCCAGGAAACACATGACTGCATCCACGCTAGAGGTGTTGGCTGCTGCAGCTGTGACATTAGGGTAGGATCAAGCAACTAATCTGCTAGTACTACATGATCCTACCCTTCTTCAAAGTCAACTTTTCTTGAACACTGAAGTACCAGACCTTTGCAGAAGAAATCAACTGGGTACATGATCTTACAAAACAGTCCCTGTAACACTCTTATGCTGTAGATATCAAATGTGAAGCACTGGTTATTTCCCTGAATCGCTGCTCACAATGACAAGTAAAACGCATGTTCCATTGCCGGGTCTGAAAAACCTTGCAAGGAAAAATCTACCTTGAATGTGCAATGTTAGAATCTGACACCATGTAAATTTCTTTCTCACTAATACTTCCATTTGTATCCTAACAATAGTCTAGTATACGCTGAATGAGTGAAAATAGCCACTTCTCCCCACCTCCAGGTGATTCCAAGCTAGAAGCCGCATCTGTATTAGGAGAAGACTTAATGAAGCTCTACAAGAAGCATTGTTGTCCAGATATTAATATTTGCATAGAAGGCCACAACTTTCAAGCTCACAGGTATATAAACAACTTTTCTTCTAAGATTGCCATTGTAAACTCATATAATGAGTATATTCTCTTGTATAAATACTAGGTAGGCTTTCTTTGCTAACTTCTTAAAAATCATCTGTACTCTCTGAAGAAAATGAAAAATCTATTCATAAACTTCAGCTATTTTATTCGGCTACTAGTGCTGAATAAAATTACCATACAGGTAGAAGTTTTCTGGAGTTGAAATTACTTCATTTTTTTCTGCTTTTCAGAATCTGTGCATCATAATCTGATTTTACTTTGATTACTTCAGTCATGCGGATGTAAAGACTGTTGAGCTGTCTTCAGGAAGTCATCAGTCTTTATTGGGTGTAAAGTCCAAGACCATTTAACAACTTTGGCTCTTTGGACTTCTGTAGGTTGGGAAAGCAAATTATAGGGGCAGTATCACTCTTGTCTTCCCTGTACATTTGGTATCAGTCTGTTTGCATTTAATGTTTGAATTTGAAGTCACAAACTGGAGAGCCTGTATTTTGTTTACTTTATGTATATAAATAACAGAGAAATGATCAAAAACCTCCACTATTTTTAGTATTTTCTCAACACAAAACCAGTGTGGGGTGTTGTATTACTGGCATTATAAATATCTTTACAGAAGAAGTATCTTAACAGTGGTGGTGGAGTTGTTTTATGTTTTTTTGTTTGTTTGTTTGTTTGTTTTTAAATAACAGAATTAGGATATATGTTAGACTCCGAGAATGGAGTGTAGTTAGGCATGGTTTTAATTCTGGTCTACACTATAAGAAGGCATGTTCTTAGAGCTGTAACTTTGAGAAACAAGTACTTTATTGCAAAAGAAAACTTGACAAAGTATTCCATTGTCAGAGCTTCTTTAATTTAGGCCACTTACTGCCTGGAGCAATGTATGTAGTCTAACCAGAAAAAAAATATGGCAGTAAATCATAGAGGAAACAAGGAAGTTCTAACAGGCACAAAAGTTGCTTGTTTTAACACCACAACATATGAATGGTAGGAGTGAATAACGGAAAGCTAATTTTGGGAATAATTGTGAAAGCACCAGTATGATCTATTTTGAAGTTTGTTGTTGTTTTTGTTTGGTTGGTTGGTTTTTGGTTTTTTAATTCTCATACTGGAGACAGTTTAAGCTCCTACCCTCCCCCACGCAGTCATCTCCATATTCTTTACTTTCTCGTGAAGTCTGATGACCTTCCAGTAGACTTTGCACAGTGTAAGGAGCAGTGCTCTGAGCGAGGTGCCAAGTTTTGTCTTACTGGTGCTGTGCTGTATCATTACAGTTTTGTGTAGCAACACAACTTGTTCAGTAATAAACTTGTGGCACAAACCATGACAGGAGGAAAGCGCAGATAAATTTACTTCAAGTTCATGTGATATCTTGATATATTTCATAAGTTAAATTTTTATCAATGCCATATATTTAGGTAATACGTATTTGTCAATATTTTGCTAAATAGCCATTTAATTTAAAACAAATCCTGGAAATAACCACTTAACTATGTCTTTGTAGTTGATTGAGCCCTGTTTATTACTAAAAATTATTTGGAATAGAATGACAAACATCCCTATGATACTGTGTTGTAACTTTCAAAAACAAGATAGTATGGTATGTATTTTTGAATTTCACGTACTCAGAGCTGTAAGATAATACACGTTTAAGTGTGGCCATATTAAACCGTGATGTGAAACATTCTGTAAAAGCTTCGTTATTATTATTGGTGGGTGAATCACTGGAGGAATGTGCAAGAAGTTCCTAATTTTAAATACCGAGAGACTCTGGAAGAGGGAGGAGTAGAGAGAGATGAGAGATTCCAGAATATAGAACAACTAGAAAAGAGAGCATAAATAGCATCCTTTTTACTTCTTCCTATGCACATATGAAAGTGCTCTGAAACATTTCAAGAGCCAACAAATCCACGTGAAAGAATGTATTCTCATGCCAAACAAAATACTTTGCTTTTTCTGCCACAGGAAATACATGACAAACTAATTTTAGCTTAATAGGTGTCAAGAAAAGAACTGTATGTATAAGGATATAATCTACAGCTACCATAGCCCAGATTAGATGTGTAACAGCTAGCACTGTAACTGGTGTAAATCTGGAAGGCTGAAATCACAAAGCAGTTCTCATCTACTAGCTTCCTTTTTGCCCTTTCACTTCCACCTTAAGAAACTCCTGTTGCAAAGGTTTTCTCATCTGTTTTGTGAACACTCTGATACTGGTAGAAATACTACTGGTCAGGGTTTTTTTTATTGTCTTTGAAGGAAGTAGAAGGAAATTGGATGAGCCCCTTTATTATGAAGTTAGGCTTTTTGAATATAAAATACAGGACAGTAAGTCTAAACAGAACTGATAGCTCTTCTCAAATAGTGCTGGAAACGCACATCAAATTGTTGGATTATGTTGTTATTAAGTTTGTTTGACTTTTAGTATGTGCTGGTAGGTAGCCAGCCAATTTTGAGTAAGAGAAGCTTTATACTTCTCTTCTCATTTTAATAAATAGACATTTTGCAGTATAAAGAGAAATTGATATGGAGGTTCAGGATATAACTATTTGGCCAAAAAGGTGCTGTGAAAACAAGGCAATTTACTGTTACTTGGTAAATAAAACAGAAGAAATACATTTGCAATTTCATGTTATATAAAAGGAAAATGCTTGTGACAATAGATTTCCTTTATGTGAATGTCAAAGTCATACTAGAAAAAAGCTGTAGCTGAGAAAAATTTGGAGTACTGCTTTTGTTTTTTCTTTAGCGTATTTTAAAATTTCAAACATACTGGAAGAAAAGGCATGCAGTATACAGATGACACCCTAATGCATAAAGGGCAAAGATTTAAGTCAATGTTATCAAAGAGTCTCATAATAAATATTTGTATCTAGTGGAATAATGTTTACTTTTTCTCTCTCAGGGCCATTTTATGTGCCAGATCTAGTTACTTTGCTGCTATGCTGAGTGGAAGTTGGGCTGAAAGCTCCCAAGAGCACATCACTCTTCAAGGGTAAGTGTTGTCTTTGCAAGTCGTGCAGGAGCAAAGGTAGGCGATTTAAAATCACTGCAAATATGCAGCAAGTGTGCTGTGTATAGAGCACTGGAGATTAATCTGCCTTGACATTTTTGTTCAGCCTGATACATTTCCTGACTACCGTTTTGACTTCAGTATGAAACAGTGTATGTAATATATTTGTTAATGCTGTCAGATGGCTCAGGGAAGAAGTCTTTATCATCAACAAAAGGGTACTAATCCTTTTTTTTTTTTTTTTTTTTTCTGGAGAGTATATCTTAGTATTCACAGTCTATTTAATACCTCTTCTCCTGACTTCAAGTTGTAGACGTCATGAAAAGCATCAGAAATGGATGAAGTGTAATACATTTTCATAATTATTTGTACAGTACTTTTATTGATGTAAAGACAAATAAACAATTATATTTCCTATATAGTGTTTAATAATGATAATTCAGGATCATACACTAAGATAATTTTGACTAGTGTGCTTGTTCACAATGGCTTTCTTTGTAAGTGCTGAAAATAACAGAGCTGTCAGCACAGGATAAATAGTTAAGACTTTGTAGATAACCCGGGGACTGCCATGTTAGTTCTTTTTAGTATCAGAAAAAACATTTGCAATAGTTTAAATTGCCTTTAAAAGCAAACTAATAGTGCTACTTCTACATGTTAGCTTTTTTAATTTAAGTGTGGTGTTGGCTGACTCAGCTTTCTTCAGAAAGAACTGTGTACCTTACAGTGTTGCAAAGTATAATTACTTTGTGTTAATATAAAATTGCTTCACCAAGTGATGCTTTCTTGTATTTTCATCATTTTAATTTTCTGTCTGTGCAATAATACTGCTGCAAAATCAGGGAGGTTATCTGTTCGTTTGGTTATAACTTTAATGCTCATAAAAACAATACATTTTTACTTGATTGTTTGGCTTTTATACTGTACTTAGAATGCTTTAGAGGCTGATCGTCAGCAATTGCTCTGATACTTACAATTCTCTCCCTGCAATTGATATCTTTATATGTTAATTTCTGGTTAAGAAACTTTAATCCTTATTTTTCAGTAAAGAATTTCTCCTAAGAGATACTTAATCTTCTTATTATTATGTTCTCATTGCCATTATCTCATAATTTCTGGTATTAAGAATCATGTCAATTTATTTTACCTTTTCTGATTCATTTTTCTGCTAGGTACAGATTTCCATGCTGTCTTTTTAAACATTTATAAATAAAGTACACATGGCATGTTCTGAAATAATGAAAATTCTGCATAAGAAAACAGCTGTCAAGACTGAGGAAAATTTCTTAGTGATTTTATGGCTATCATGTGCTAACAGAGATAACTCTGTTGGTTTTGCTTCTTAGTGTGTTGCAACAATTTTTTTCTTTTGTTTTTATTCATCAATGTCTGTTGCTTAAACATGTCTAATGTTTTAACTCAACTCAATCTGCATGCCTAATTTCTACTTCTGTACATAGCCCTTGTGGGCTCTAAAAATTGCACATGGAGTTGTACGTACATAAGTAGATCAATGTATTTTTCAGGAGATTGTGTACACCATTTAAAATAGACATTCCGTGCCTTTCCCCATAATGGTGCTGGGAGGATGGAAGGATGCAAATGCAACTCTGTGAAGGACTTCCAGATTTCTTTATCTGAATCTAGCCATAAAGAATTTTTCTAAATATTCTGAAACGCAACATTCCTACCTAGCATTGTCATAAAACTACTAAATCTATTTTTATTGCAGGAAAAGCTTAAATAGATTTGTAAAAGTAATGAATTAAAAACATTATAGAACAATTTTGAAATACAGACTTAGTAATTGACTTACTAGTAGTAAAGGGCTTAGAGAAGATTTGTTTTTAAAATCCTTTCTCCATATTATCAGCATAAGTAATCTAGATATTTAGGTAATTACATCAAATCTTACTAGTAGATGGTAATAGTCTTCTTATGACTAATTTCAAAGATTTAAAGTACTGAAAAATTTCAGCAGGACTACTGAGTAACAAAGTTCAGCCAAAATGTTGATAATTCAGATAATTTTACATTGCAGTGATCTTTAGGATTATCAGGTCATTACCTTCCATTGGTAAGGCTGGATGATGTATTCTGATTAATGTATTTTGGCTAACAAATGTGGTGGTAGTTCTGAACTTGTCTCTATTTGTATTTTTTTTCTTACTTTTTTTTTCAGCATAAGCCATATAGAAATGAGTGTCATCTTGCATTTTATATATGGAGCTATTCTGGACTTCCCAGATGAAGCTGATGTTGGGTATAAGTCAACTTTTATTACTTTTAATTGCAGTTTGTGCTTGTTCTATATTTTCTCAGTTAAGAGTCTAAAGGAAAAAATGTCTTGTAGAATATAAATAAGACAAAGATGTCAAATATAATGATCATTACACCTAAACATACTTGAGGAAAATCCAGAAATAGAGCTGTTGAAGAAATACTGTTTATTCAGCAGCTACTGGAAAAGATGGGCCAGATGCTTTTGGAATATTATATGAGGACAGTGAAAAACATGAGGGAGTTTTATACCATAATAACGTACATTTTGCTTGTACGTTCCTTTTAGCTTTCAGAACAACATCCACAGCATGTAAAATATGTAAGAGTTATTATTTGGAATGTATTTTGAAACAAGCATTTGATGCAAAGGCTAAGTAATTTAGTCTTAGATCCATAAACGATGATATATATAGCAACTAATGTAATTGTTGGCATTTTATTCTGTTAAAGTTTTTAATCCCAGTTTTATGTTGCTATTGTACAATAATACTCTATTAGTGAAATAAGATCTAAAATGTGTGAATCGTTTTCTGAAATAATTTATATACTAGCTTTTGAACTCTGCCAAAAAAAAAAAAAAAAACCTACATCTGAAAAACTACATTGAAAAACTACAGCTTCTCAATGCTAGAAATTGTTGGTCAAAGTTTACATGTAGATTAAAAATGTGGAACTGTTTACAATATGCTCCCCAATGTCAACTTTTATATAATGAATTTAGATAATAATCAATACCTTATTTTCTATATAAATTATTAATAGTTTGCTCACTGTGCTTTCTAGCATATGGAAGGGGCACAGTTCTCAGGCACTCTGTCATTGCTAACATTTTATGTAACCCTCGGACAAATTACAGAACGCCAAAACTCCACTGGCACAAATATCTTTTTCACTTGTTACTCTTAAAGTAGAGGAACTGAGAGTCTTTTAAACTCAGCCAGTAGCTGAGCCTTACTTCTATATGGAAATGTGGTACCACTCTCAGTGGCTGCGAGATTATTTTTAGGTCTGTACATGCTTCTGTTTGAAGATTATTCTTTGGCAAGTTTCACATTTGGTTACCAATCTGTTTTCTGCAGTAACTTCTGACTGAATAAAGAGGTGAAAATAGTGTGTAAATTGTAAGCAAAATGTATATATCAAAATGATTTTTAATTTCTATTGTTTCTGCTTTCTCTTTAGTCGCATGTTGGGCATTGCAGATATGTATGGGCTAGATGGGTTGAAAGAAGTAGCTATCTACATTTTGAAGAGAGATTACTGCAATTTTTTCCAAAAGGTATGTCAGTTCTCATGCTACTTTGTGAATTGTAAAGCCTAGAGAAAGAATTTTGATTCTATTACTTACAGATCATATTGATGAGATACTTAACAACCATGTGGTCCAAGGGTTACCTTAAGTCAGCAGAACCTATTCATATGTGTAAATCTGTTAAATTCAGTAGCATTGATGATGGGAGTAAGGCCTGCGGTATCATCCACCTATTTATAGAAACTTGTAAACCACAACTGATGAAAAGCAGCATTGCATCCCATGAACTAAACATATTAAATTACACTGAGTATAATTTAATACATATGTAATTGTTCTTAACAGAGGTAGGAATATGGAAATACTATATATGTGCGTAACAGATTTCATGGGCATATAGTTCAAATCTATTTCTCTCCAATAAAAAATAGTTTAAAAACAAACAACAGCTTGGAGACAAGCATTTTTACGCATTAGGCTCATTAAGCTGAATGCTACTTTGTTGACCTGTGAGGAAACAGATGACTTCCCTATTCCATATTAAGGCAATCAAACTTAAATACTGTGGCGGCTAACAGTAGCTCTGTTTGAACTGTAGATTTTGTACTTCTGTACAGTTTCTCCATCTCAGAATGTGTAATAATTGTGGTGATTTTATAACAATTCCAGCCTATTCCTGGAAAACAGCAACCTGTACTAGAATGCATGGCTATTGCTCATTCACTGGGAGTGGAAAGCCTATATGCTGCCTGCATGAAGTAAGTAAAACAAGTTATGGTTTATGTTTTTCATTTCTCTACTTTCTGTTGAAATGATTTTCCCTTGAGAGATTGGGTTTATTTTGACATTAACAGTTCACGTTTAAAACATTTTTCCTCACAATACGTTACAGGGATCACGTACACTAACAAGTGAAGATGGAACACTTTTCATCTTTCTTATTTAAGACTTTTTTTTCAACAGATGGGTGGGAAAACATTTTGCAAAATGCTTGTCAGAGAGAAGCTTTGCCAGTTTACCTCCTGAACTTCAGAACAATTGTCTTGTTATGTTGATTAAGTCTTTGGTGAGTAGTATATAGTGTATTTTATATAAAAACAGTGGCATAAATTTTTTGCTTATTTAGCTGTAGAGTGCAATTTAAGAAATAATAACAGCAGTATTTTAGATCTGTAGTACATACATACTGCATAAAAGTTCCCATTAAAATAACAATTTAAGAAACAGATTTTGATGTGCAGATGTAGTTGCTATGCTTCATGGAACACAGTCTAGTGAAAATCACATGGAAGTCCAGCATAATAATACAAAAGGAGTTTATGAAACACAGCTCTGACATCACAGCACAGCATTCATTACATATTCAAAGAGTGAGGAGCAGCAAATTGCTATATCAAATTTTATGTTAGGTAGCAGCGCGCATTGTTTGTGGTTGTCTTCTCCTCTTTGCCTATGTTTTAATTTGGAAAATAATACCTTTCTTTTTCCCAGACTTCAGGTGATCACTGGCTATCAGTGATCACAAACCATCCGTTTAAATGCCAGCTATCTTTCAAAGACAAAGTAACAGTATAGTATACATATCTTCAACTTCACGGATGACAGTACTGAATTGGTCCCCTCACAGTTCAGAATTCATTGTTTGTAGCATGTATTTACATTGTTCCAATTTTGATCTGCCTAAATGTAAATATTTTGTAATTGTCTTTGTGTATAAAACTATCGTCAGTGCTGACTTAACAGATCTAGTTCAAATCAGTTATTTTAACAGGAATTTGGCCCAGTAATTAGCCTAGAAATAGAGTGAATTGCTGTAGAAATATAAAGAGCAGGTAAAGGAGCTAAAGATAAATCTGGACAGCTGTTGTCAGGCATAACTGTATGTATGTGTATATATAAATACAACTAATGTGGATTGGCATGCACAAAGTTTAATCTAACTAGCTCAGCTAATGTTCACAGGACAATTTTGGTTCTAGCATACACTAGACAGCTGAGTATATACGGTCTCCAGAATGCTTGTGTATCTCATGCTGAAGTTGTTCTTGTCTTGTTACTCTTATCCAAGGTAACTAGCTTAGGTATGGCTGACAAACATACCCCTTAGCTCAAGAGATGTGCTGTCAAATAATTCTGTCCAAGAACTGCCCCTTGCTGAAAGTGCTGTGAAGGCTTATCGGAGCCTTTCTGGATGATTTATCAAGAGAGTACTTACCCCATCAAGTGCTGAGGCCAGTAGGTCAGCTGTAAGCAGTGGCTGCTAGTCTGTATTCAGGTGAAAGCCTTAAGAACAAAAGATTTCAGATTTATGTGGCTGTACCAGGAGAAGCTTGTGAGTATCCACAGCTATAATAACCAGTCCTTCTACCAGCATGCATCAACTTTTAACAGAATATAGTAGCTATGGCTTTTAAGATAGTAGGAGTGTTTTGCCATTGTATGAAATCAGTACACTCATTTGTTCCCAGAATATGTGTGTAGCTTTGTGGTATTGATTCTGTGTTGAAATACACGAGCTATCTTGAAGCTACCAGCTTTCACAGAACCTGTGGTAGTTCGTACTGCTCCAGCTGTGTACCCAGCCTCTCCAGAACATTTTGGAGTCCAGACTGAAGTGTATTTTGGTTCCCATTTTACTGAGTTACGATTTTTGTTGGTGGGTCTTTGCAAGACCTTTTTTAGACTGAAGCCTAGAAAACTTTTCTAATTGCAATTCTAATTGCATAAGCCTTATCTGCCCACAGAACAGTTCTGATGAGTGATCATCTAATTCCAAGCTCTTAAGACACCCAGTCCACTTGTGGAATTCCCACTGGAATTTTTAAAACTAAGAATCTGCAAAAATGCTTCAAGTTGCTTGAGGGAGAAAGAAGAAAAAGTCTAACATTAATTTTGCAGGAGCTGCCCTATGTTTTGCAATCCTCTAAGTTCTCTGTTGTAGAACTTTTTAACAGTTACACCGAGTTAAACAGTATGACTCTTGAGCCTGCCATTAATCAATCTTGCAAATGTCAAAGCTTATAAATACAGGCAACCCTTAGAGGACAAAAAGGGACAAAGAAAAGGAGACTGCTGACTGGAAAATCTCTGGGCAGCCACAGTGACAAGCACAGCAATGTTAAAAGGGGAGTGCAGCTTAAAACACCATCCAGGTACTACTCCGGAGTCTCAATGAGATGTCAGAGATTTACACTTTTATAGGCAAGTAAAGTGGACGCCATTTTAGAATGATTAGGAGAAACATTGTAACAAGAGAAATAAAACTCAGATAGGGCCCCTCCTGCCAAGGGCTGGTTTAATTAGATGTCAATGACAGCATTTTGTGTTTCACTGGACGTGTCTGAAGGGGGTGAATGCTTATTGCCTTACAAGCAGGGGTGAATCTTGGACAATTTCAAAAGCTTGCAATTGAGTCCAGTGGGAGCAAGATCAAACCATAAACACATGCTTAATCCTTAATTTACCTTAAATGCATATAAACAAACTTGTTTTACCCGCAGCTGAGTAAAATAATAAAACACATAGTTGAACAGTGGCTGTTCAACAGCATAACAAATGTTACGCTTTAACTGCAATATGCATGAAGAAAATCCTCACTGCTTTTTAACTGCATGGGCCAAACATGGTTATAATTTGAATTTACAGTGTTGTTGTTTTTTTGTGTGTGTGTGTCAAATATTTATCTGAATTGTTACTTTCTCCACTGTTACTGATCTTACCACATCATTTATTAGTGACCTACTAGGTTATGTTGAGTAGAGCTGTCAATCCATCCTAATGTGGATCCATCCTAATAAATTGCAAGTTCATTTTAAGCCACATATCAACCAGTAGAAGTTGCCCTTGGTTACTGGGTTGATGAGGCAATGCAAATGCTTAGACAAGTATGAAAGAAGCAAAAGAATTGACCAGGGGAGTAGATATTAGGAATTTGGTTTTCTTTTCTTTCAAATTTACCTATAAACATAACAGTCGTGCTTCTTAGAGAAATGTCAGTTAAAAAAGAAGATAAGTTCTCCATATGAGAAGACAGATATTTGATGTCTCCATTAAATAAGGCAAAAGGATTCATAGCTATAAAAATGCTTGGATATTTATGTATTCTGAATGCTGGACCATCCACAATCACCTAAAATATTCACTTACGCATTTTATTAAAGGATTTATTATATCTTGCAGTGACCTAGAATGATTTTCTCTGTTCAGTAATATCGTATCAGGTGAGATTTTGTTAAGGACTGCAGTATGTATGTAATGACAGTTGGAAAATACAATAAAAGCTACTGAAAACTTTACTGCCTAACTTCAGTAGACAAAACAGAGCAACAGATTATTTTTTTTTCTCTTTTAGTTTCGAAGGTACCTATAATGTTCAGAATTATCAAAAGCCAAATTTATTTTTTAAAAGGGAAATGAATATATCATTGAATCCTTGTATAAGTACTCAGGAACTGAACAGAAGCTATTTTATAAGCAGCAATTCTTTAGGCAACAGGCTAATCTCTGCTTTTATTTTCTAAGAACCACAAGAATGCTGCTTTCCTTTTGATGGAAAGTGACCGGCTGATCAACAGTCTTCCCCAAGTGAAGTGGACGGAGGCAGCTCTGGCGGTGGCATCTAGGCTACAAGAAGAATGCATAACCTATATTGTGGCAAACTTCCTACATGTAGTACAAAGTGAAGCCTTCCATACTTTGTTGCAGGTAAAAGTGCCCTCAAGTTACTCTGTATTTCCAAGTAAACTGAATCATATCAGGCTTTGGATAGTTCAGGCTGTTAAATAACTGCAATAGTTTCAACTTTTGCTTTAAAATACAGTAATACAGAAAAAAAGGCAGCATTAAATTTAAATGTTATAAAGCATTATTAAGGGTTAATACTGCATTTGGGTATGTGCCTCAGCTAAGACAAGTGTTCACACAAGAATTTAGTGGGACAATTTCTATGTTGCAAAGAGATAGTATGTACATAAAATTCCAAAAAACTTTCCTATCTTCAGCCCCGTAGATTACAACAGGTATTTACAGGAATTATTACAAGTATTAGTATACTCAAACTTCCACTGATCTTTGTTGCAAGTTACTGGCTATGCTGCAAGTCGTAGTTAGAAAATACCTGTTTATAGAGGGATTTCATTTCTCCCATGAAAAGTTTTGCTTGTTTGTTTAATGTGTAGAGAATTTTAGATATGGAGATGCTAGAACATTTTGTCTTTGAATTTAGAGTTAGATGTGGCTGTAAATTCATCACAGCATGTTTATTCCTAAAATTTGGATTAGCAAGAGTTCTCAAGATTGTTTGTTAGAGGCCTGGAGTGGGATGTGTGTGAAAGGAATACACAGGAATGGATACTCAGCTTTTGGAAGGCTTCCCGCACCAGCGTGATAGCAGACCCTTTCTGTTCAGTAATGCTTTTGCATAGTGCGCACTCTTTTGTTTTAAATGGCTGCCTTTTGTTGTTTCCTCAGGCTCAGGCAATGAGCAGCAAACCTGACCTTCTCGAACTAATCTTTAATGCAATTGAAAAAAGTATTAATAACGAAAACAGCTGCTTTCTTCTTGTAGCTGTGGATACATTGCTGGACTCCGCAAATGTGAAGGAGATGGTAGGTTTTGCCATGTGCAGTGTCTGTAGGACAAACTATTCTAGTCTTTTCACTTGAGAGTTCAAATCATGTGATGTACTTTGAGCTCAGGTTGGAAGTGCCCTAGACATTGGCATTTGTTTACTGGATATTAACATTTTTCTTTTAAAGAGAAACCCTATATATGGCCATAAAAAAAAAAGTATTACTGAGAATGTAAGTCCCATGGGCACCATTTGCTCTGTTGATCTTTACTATCACTTTAAATTTGTGATGAGGAAAAACTTACCAAAATATTTAATTACCTGAAACTTAAAGGGGAAGAGTTTAATTCTCTATTTCTCTGTATATCTAACCCCCTTCCGCATTTTCTAAAAGTCACAGCTACATCTGGGTTTAAGACTGTCCTCTGAAGCAAGGGCTGCCTAATCTAGTGAGTGTGTGTTGGACTTGGGGGAAGTGTCAGTCTGTGTGTATGTAACATGCCATATATATGCCCACAGCCTAAATAATGAATAAAGATATTTAAGCTGTGGTTGACTGTAATGCTGGGGATAACTCATGAATAATATGACATACTGATTAAAATCTGGAATGATGCTACAAGCAAAGAATGAAAAATAAATGCAAAATGAATTACTGCAATCTGGTGCTATTGTAGATCTTCTTGGTAAAAGCAATGAAAATTTAATCAGATACATTATTTTTCCCTAGAGTATTTGACCTTGCTGTGACACAGCTGACAGTGAAGAGCTATTAAGGGGTTCATTTTAAAAAAAAAAAAAAAAAAAAAAAAAGGAAAAAGGAGGAGGAAAAAAAAAGGAATGCAGTGTTTTCTAGTGCTTTAGTATGCCTTGGAGTGATTTGGTATCAAAGCATTATAAAAATTACCATGGTGGGCAATAATCCTTCAGAAACAGCATCCCCTTCTACCAGGCCATTATAAAATATAAGTGATGACATCATTGATCTAGCTTAGGGAGTAAGTAGATTCTGCAAGGAATAATGACTGGTTGCTATGACAATCTGCCTCTCGCCAGCTGCTGATTTGTTACTTGAACACAGGGTTTTACGTGCAAGATCCAGGCTCTGCGTGATAAGCTCTGGGTCTTCCTGGTTCAGTCTTTTTATGCTGTTCGTCACACAGAAAGCTGGAAGCTGATGAGACCAGACCATCAACAGAAAATACAAGCAGGTATGTCTGGCATCAAATGGCATTAAAATTTTTTAGCAATCTGTTTAGCAGATAAAATGTAGGTGGTATTGTGGAGCCAGATACAAATTAAAGCACAGTTTGTGATGCAGTAGGTTTCTGAAATGGTATTTTAGAATAGATGCATGCTTAGCTAGTTTCAAACATGGAAATCAGTAAGTCATTTTCTGTGAAGTCTCCCCTGCTTTTATTTTTAGGAGTACATGTAATAGAAGCCAGAGATGGGTATGCTGATTCTCCCCTTGTTTACAGCTACTCTAAGTCATTTAAAATACTGCAGTAGGATTAATAGACCTTATCTGTCTCATTTTTAAGGAGATAAGTGCCGTGGAAATATTAAATTTACACAAAGCAGATTACCCGTTCTATGAATTCAGTTTCTATCCTTTATCATTTTCTACATAATGTATAAATATTGTCTCTTGCATAATGCTTATCTCAGGCTCCGTGAGTAAATGCGGCTAGCTTGACTTCACAGTTGATTGGTATTGTGATCCTGTGTATACTACTGCAGAGAGCCCCTAAGGAGCTGCACTGTGCTCTAAAAATGTGGACAGGCAGCCCTTCCAACAAAAAGGAGTTTTTGTTCTGAGCCTTTCTTTGTGCTGAAGTACACAAGTATTCTGCGGGTGCGAACTGATGATGGAGTTGCGGCTGAATATTAACTGTGACAGTACGGTGTAAGACTTGTATAAAATTAAAGCATTTTGACTCAAAGAAGGTAAACGTTTCAGTGTTCTTTCTGTTAAGGACATTTAGACCATGCTAGTTATAGAGCTGTTCATGCCTGTAGGCTGATGAAAATTTTGTTCTAGAATTGCATGCTGAGGTAAAGATGCAGCGTCAGTCTTTATAAGCATGATTTAAGGGTGTAGCCCACTAACGTCTCGCTGCTAAACCTGCATGAAACAGGTTTATGATTATTTTCTGGATTATGAAGTTTTTCAGAGGCTAAGGAGCTGGCTTCAGAAACCAGACGATTTTTGTTTGTTTGTTGGGGAGGTGTTTTTAGTATGCTTGTGTCCTTATTGTACATAATGTTTAGGCTGTTTTGCACCAGTGCTTTCAATACAAAAAGAAATACTTAAGACTGAGGTGTGCCTTAGTTGTCCAAACTCCATCTTGACAGACATTGTTTTGTTTTTCTCTAAATTAACCCTAACTCAGAGCTAGCATACAGTTTATTTGTAAACAACCAATCTGAAATGTTCCCATGCATTATCTGTTTTTAATTACAGGCAAAGCAATCACACAATATTGGTAGACAAATTTTAATCTTCAGGTGAAATTTGCCTTAGATAATTTAAATCAACTTTCATCTTAAAAGATTTTTTTTTTTGGGGGGGGGAACGACATCTTTTAGAGATTTAGCCTATCTAGAATTGGAACACTGTAACAGAAGAGGAAAAATGCCAAAAGAAGAAATGATATGGTGTGGCTTTTTGGTGTGTGTTTTTTTTTTTTTTTTCAATCACAACATGTCATGTGTTTTCTTAGGCTCAAGTTTAAATGGCTTTTATCTTAGTATTTATTATTGTGCAGAGTCATCCCTGCAAAAAGGGATAGGTCCCTGGTGTGCCATTTTCAGTATATCTTTTCTTGTTTGATTTTTGCAGAAATATATATAAAAAAAAAATATCTTCAATAAGAATTCAGCAGATTTTTTGTTTCATTATTATAAATGGATACATACTTACATTTTTATATATGTACAAATACTATGTCAGAACAAGAGGAACTGAATACTTAATTTTAACTACATTTTTTGTAAAACCTCTTTTTCAGCTGAAACATTAATTAAAAAAAAGGAAACCTTATTGATTCTGGGTCTGTATAGTGTCTATAAATATCTTTTTTATATTCTACAAGCACAATTAATTCAAAAGCTTTATTGAAAAATGCTTCTCTCCCAGAGTAGAACAGTCAAAAAAAAAAAAAAAAAAGAGGCATTCACTGCCTGAAAATTTCACATGACAATCACAGGGATAACTCTCATGATGTTAAACTGCATGCTGTCTAAAGAGGCACTGCTCAGTACATTTAGGTATTTTGACTTTACCACGTTTGAAAACTAATTTAATTTACCTTTCTGTAATCAATCTCCTGTTTAAATATTACAAATACTTAATCTATAAATTACAGTATGTCACATTAAAGTCATTAGTACTCTAAATCTGAAGGTCTGTCTTTTTTGTAAATTTTTGTATACACTTTCCAAAGTCTCAGTGTATTTCAAGCTTTAAGTAAGGTAAGCTTGGATCAACAAACGTGTCTTACTATGAAAATGGGGAAACAAGTTAAAGTAAGAGTTAAAAAACTTGCTTGTGGTCATGTGACCTCATTACAAATATCACAATTTTTGTTCCAAATATAAAGCTGTTTCTCCTCTTAACATTTGCCACATCACCAAAATTAGCCTTCTTAAAATAATTACAGGACCCAAAGAATCACTTCCTGATTTCAAAAGATGCTAATTGAGTAGGCTGAATTGTTTTCTGTCTCCCTTCTTTTCTGCTAAATATTAAAGAAAGTGCTTTTCCTCTTTACAGCTGCATTTGACAAGGGTGATGACCGAAGACTTGGCAAAAAACCTGTATTCACTAGTTCTCAGGTAAACTTTCATATCTGAGCATTAAAAGTACTCGAAAGCTTGTGAACATAACTATTTTTGTCATTCGTTTTATATTCAATGTTAATTTGTCACATTAATTAATGCAACTTCCTTTTGAAAAATTTGTATTCTCTTGAACTCTTATTTCTGCAGAATCAGTGATGTTCATTACTGGAAACATTTTAGGACTCAGCCTATGCTCTACTACATTTTCAAACAGATAAGCTCAAATAAAAGATTGGAATTTGTGTTCAGAATCTCACATTCCCCTGTTGCTACGTAATGAAACAGATCTGTTTCCCAGAGCAAATGGTTTGCTACTGAGCTAACAAATCTCTACTATTATCACAAGCCATGGCAGCAGTGAGTCTGTTACGCTCCCTGCCATGAAAATTATGTTTTAATGCCCTGAACGACAACACCTCTGAGACTCATGCTCAAAATTAGGTTACTATTTAGTAGAAAACTAGTGTGGGTTTTGTATGATTTGATGGTCATGGATACATTGCAATTACACAAAGATTCCATTTTATGTACTTAATTCTCCATATTTCAGAATATCTTTACCTAAGAGAGAGTAATTATCATCACTTATCTGATGGATATAATTTGGTAATGGTTTAAAAAAAAATAACATGTATTTCAAATTAATTTTTGTTTCTAATAATTCATAGTCTTTACTTCTCCTTGGAAAATAGGCATATGTAGCTCAAAAAAAGTTTCCTTCCATCAGCAGACAGTAGTAATATATAACAGAAAAAATTGTCTAAAGTAAAAGTGCGACTCTGCTTAGATATTTCTATATCCTCTATATAGAGCAGCATTTTGTTAGACAAAAAAATAAACTGGGCACTCTGGATTTTTTTCTGGTACTTTTGTAAGCCAGCAATCTGAGCTGAAAATATGATTTTTAAAAATTATATCAATGCTGAAACTTGTACATGAATCTAAAACTACTTAATAAATAGCTGTGTTTCAGAAGTTACAGATTATGATTGTTTAGTCTTCCGTTTTCTTTTTCTGATTTTCTTTTCTAGCTAAATAAATCTGGTACTGAATCTGTTGGTGTAAGGAATACTTCTTGGACAGAACACGGCAAGAAAGATTGTGGAAGAGATTCTTCCACTAATCAGGATAAAATGAAATCTGATGGATTAGGAGCATCTGGACATGCATCAAGCACCAACAGAAACACTGCCAATAAGACTTCAAAGCATGAGGATACAAAGGGAAAAGATAGCAAAAAAACTGTTTCCAAAATTACTAAAGATTCAAAACCTGGGGAAAAAACTGCTTCACCAAAGGCTAGAGCTGTCATCAAAACAAAAATAGAAAATAACGGAAATACAAAGGCTGAAAGCATGCCTACCAAGCAAGATACTGAAAAGACATCATCTGCAAGTGGACAAAAAATTTCAGGAAGTGGCAAAGGATTAAAGAACCACGAAGGAAAAATCGCAGGTGCCAGGCCTAAAGTCCTGACTGTAACCGCAAGTGTGCAAATCAAAACAAAACCATTGAAAAAAAACACAGGGAAGGAATCTCCATCCATAGTGACTATGGCAGGAACATCCAGCAAGTTAATGAACTCGAGCATGGATATCCAGACTGCCAGCGAACAGGCAGAAGAACCCAAAGAGGATAAATTGGTAGAGGAAGGAAAAAAACATACTGGTAATTTACTTATTTATTTTTAAAAAGTCTATCATCAATTGAGAGCCATATGTTAAAAATTTTACATGTTTAGCATCTATGCAGTTTTCAATAGCTGACCGTCATGTATTAGAATTTTTCAGTACTTATATGCAATGCTTTATCCCTTATAATTAACTTTGAATTTATTTTACAACAGTAATAACAAAGTCTTCTTTGAAGACATCAAATGGAGTCACCAACAAAAAGAAAAAGACTGAGCTTGAGGCTAATGCCACAACAAGCAGGTTTGTTAATAATATGCTTTTTTAGTTTGTATGGATGCATGCTTGTGAAGTCTTTTTTTTCAGTTAAACTATTAAATTTACTGTTAAACCAACATGTTACTTCTAACCTGAGTATGTTTCAGAATGATTGTCTATTGCATGTTATTTTTAAAAAAAAAGTAGTTACTGGAAACACTTTGGATTTCGTGTTGGATTGTTTCATGCTAATCATTTAAACGTTGTTGTAGGTCATTCAGAACTCTGCACACTTGGAACAGTTAATGACTACACAAGGTGTTGTAAACTTAGTATTTCTGGGATAGCTTAGAGTGAGCTGCAAAAACACTGCACAGGAAGACAGTTGAAACCCTGTGAAAATACGACAATGGTCACTTGTATTTTTATATATATATATATGTGTGTGTGTGTGTGTGCCTATATACATACATAGGCGTATATTTTCTTTCCAAAAAAGTATAGGGTTTAGGTTGGATTTTCAATGTTTATATATATGTGTGTACATTAAAACACATATATTGCTTGTTCAAATATAATCAAGCATTGCTAGATCTTACGCTTGAAAATAATGCATATAATAATTTCTTTGCAGTCTAACAAAGTCAACTGGAAAAGGGTGCAATGAACAAAATGCACAAGCTGTTCTAAAGAAAAAAGGGAATGTGAGTAGCAACTTTGCTACACAGCAAAAGGCTCAGAACACACCTACCAATTCCCCCAAAAATCAAGGTAAAGTTTCCAGTAGTAATGAAATAGTCTTGCATTGTTTTTACAAAAATTTGGTGGGTGGGTTTTTTTGGTTTTGTTTGTTTGGCTGGTTGGTTTTTTTTTGTTTGGTTTGTAGTTGTTTTAATTTTTAGTGCAAGCATTGGCAAAATCTTCTGAACAATTTTACTTTCCATATTTCACTATTGGTGACAACACTAAACTGTAAAATGTAAATGAATGGCTATTTCAAAATATTTAGAGATGGCCTTCTCTGCCAATTGGTGTTTTCTTCTGTTTATCTGCTTTGCCGAGTCTTTTATTTGCTAATAGCTCACACTTCTGCACTTAAAACTACGACTGAGTTCAATAGAAATCCTGTAGGTCAAGCGCTTACAATATGCATCAAAGATCCAGACTGCAGACTGTTTCAAGAACTGTTAGTTTATGCCTCCCTTTTTTGTTGATTGCCCCCCTAGTAGCTGTTCTGCTGATGCTGACCTACCCCCATGAACTAATATTCAATTTCGACATATGTTCAGAGGAAGTGTGGGAAATGACATAGAGCACAGAGAGGATAACCAGCTTTACGAAAATACCAAGTGTTAAGGATGGAGCTCTTTCTAATCCCATTTGGATCTAGCACTTACTGAGGGTGGGCTGGGAAAGAACGTTCCAGTCGTGTTATCTTATGTGCATTATGATACAGAAACCACAGGTCCTGTCAATTTATGGTCATTAGAGATCTTACAGTATTATCAGACAGAGCAGGGATGTTCATTCTGGTATTCTAATCACATTACAAGTAATGCAATTAGCTTGCACCTCCTGTCATTTCCTCTACAATATAAACTGAGTACAGTACTCATCACTTCCTGTGCTAACTGCTGTGCGGTGTTTTTATGCACTATTACATCGCTGATGCTTTCTACCCCAGTGATGACTACTTTGACAGGTCAAATTCCTTCAGGTATAGTCTACAAAGTGCTTTCGTTCCAAAGATGGCATGTAAATGCAGGATGGCATTTTCATCTTGTTTGTATTTAAGATCTCAACTCTTGATTCTTTAACAAGCCTTAAATCCCTTAGTTGCATGAAAAGTTGAGTAACCTGTTTCTCAATACAAATGCATACTAACCTAAATTCAGTGCAGATACATAGACTAAAATCTACAATCTTTGTCTGTTTGTTCACTGTTTGTTAGGACCTATGGTGGAATCACCAAACTCACTGAAATCAGGAATGTCTCCAAAACATAACGAAGAAAAAAATGTGGTACAGCACCTGGTTCAGACAGCACTCCCAGAAAAACTTCCTTCAGCCAAGAAGAAGAGTGTTAAGCAGTCTCAAGCACCTGTAACAAAAGCCGCTGCAAAAACACTAACACCCAAAACTCAGACTCCATCAAAGCATGGTGAGATTGTGAATAATAAAGACCCAAAACTGAAAACAACTGGGCAATCTGTAGTAAAATCTCAGTCCTCTGCCCCAAAACATTCAAGGAGTGAATCTCCTGTTGTCCAGAAGAATATGCACACCTCAGAGCACAGAAGTCCTGGACAGAAACTTGAAAAAAATATGGCTGATGCTGTGGCAGTTCAGCTTCATGAAAATAATGAATGCAGTTTTGCAAAGCAAAGTGAATGTCTAAAATCTATGATGGAAGGTAGCAGGGAAGATCAATCCTGCCAACCTGATAAACAAAAACTATTGGATCCTCCTGAAAATGAGGAATACAAATCACAATCTAAATCTTTGCCTCTGATTATAGAAGAAACTCTTTCTAAATTGCATGTTTCACTGCAAAATGAAATGGAAGCAAGAGAAATCTGTGAAGATCAGCCTGCAATTCAACAGAATAAAGACAGAAAGACAGATGATAATACTGCTGAATTTCACTGTCAAGCACAGTTTACCAGTGATGGATACTCAGACTTTTCCAAGAAAACCAATCAAAAGGCTACTGCTTCAGGAGAACTGGTAGAACATTCAAAAGCAACAACAGTCTGTATCAAACAAAGTGATAAATTAAGCAGTGATATGGGTCTTAACTATGGTGAAAATACTTTACCGAGCTTTTCCAAAAGGATAACCAATAAAGATGTAACATCATCTCCTCAGATTCATACGGAGGGATTTCTTTCAGCTGATGAGTTGTATGATACATCAGCCCTGACTGAATACAAATCAGTTACAGTAGCTTTAGATGATGTTTCCAAATGTTCCACAGAAGGAGTAAGGCACAAATGTGCACATCATTACACAGAAGGTATTGATCCCATGGAAATGCCAGAAAACCAAGAAAATGCAGAAATTCCCTTTGTGGACCACTGGAGTACTGGTGCACTAGATCCAAAAGAGAGTCCCGAATCAGATACTGGCAGTGCCACCACATCCTCTGATGATATAAAACCAAGATCGGAAGATTATGATGCTGGAGGCTCTCAGGATGATGAAGGATCCAATGAAAGAGGGATTTCTAAATGCAGTACTATGCTATGCCATGATTTTCTTGGAAGAAGCAGCAGTGACACTAGCACACCTGAAGAATTAAAAATTTATGACAGCAGCCTAAGAATAGAAGTAAAAATGAAGAAAGAAGGTTCTGATCTCTTCCGTGTTAATTCAACAAGTGATGATGAAATACCAAGAAAAAAAAATGAAATTTGGTCCCATCAGGGAAGCGCAAGGACCAATACTAAAGAAACTGAAAATTCTGCTTTTGGCAATGCACAGTTTACTCAGGAAGCAGACCAAGTTTCTTCTTCTGCTGATGAAACAGAAGATGACAGATCTGAAGCAGAAAATGTTGCAGAAAAGATTCCTCCATCAAATGTTCCCACTCAACAGTTCCAAGGAATTGATAATTTAGCTTTTGAAGATGCAACAGAAAACGATAGTGCAAGACAAGAGTTTTCTAAAACTAAAAATTTCAAACGATCTGTTTTACTTTCAGTAGATGAATGTGAAGAATTGGGATCTGATGATAGAGGAGAAGCTCATCCTTCACATCAGCATTCAATAGATTCTCTTACTCCTTCAGATGTATTTGACAGTGTTTCTCAAGAGCACCATGGAAAGACTTTTTATTCAAGATACTCGTTGGAAATTGAAGATGGATTCCTGGATTGCAAACAGCCTAAGGATAGAGACAACAGACTGGAAAAAAATGAAAGTTGTCTCCTACCTCTTCATGGCACTGAAATTCCAGACAAAGGAGAAATTCCAGAGAAGGAGAATCAAGGTACGTCAATGACTGAACAAAATTGCCCAGAGAAAGTATATTCAGAGGCTAGTCCATGTCTAGGGGAAAATCAAAAAGTAAATATAAAGAATGAGGTGGCTATTGAGTTTCAGCAGTGCAATAAATACTTAGACAATGATGCAAAATCTCAAGAAAGACCATGTCATTTGGATCTTCATCAAAGAGAAACAAATGTTGATATGCAAAAGAGCAACTCTGCAAAACCTGTAGAAGCCAGTAAGAATCAGGTACTGACTCAGGAAGGTCAAGTGAGAGACAGTCAAGCAGCACCTACTGAATTCGCTAATACTGATTTACTTCCAGGTAATGTACAGAAATAGAAACGTTCAGTCATTCAAGAGCAAATTACTAGGGAAAGCTTTGGCAATTTGCCTGGGATTGAATCCTAAACTGAAGTAATTTTGGCGGAAATTATATTAAATTTAAGTATTTTTAAGTATTTCACTAGGGTAAAGAATGATTGTCTGAACTATCCATAAATAACATGCTGTTCAATGAGAAACTTAACTACTACAGGAAAAGATTTAAATGTAATGCTAAAATAAAGATTGGATGCAGCTTTCTGTACAAAAAAGTTATTTTTGATCCAATCTAACATTGACAGCATCAACTTTTTATGGAAACTTAGTATTTGTTTTGTCTGCTTGACAACATATAGTATGTCTGAATGGGATGTGCAATAACTACAGTAATAACCTTAACTAAAGCGCACTGAACTGTTTACCTGAACAGCTATATGTATTACTGTTGTAATTTATTTATTTATATATTATACACAAACTTGGTCCTTCTCCCATTGAATATAACTGAATATTTGCCATATACATCAGTGGGAGCAGGTTTGAACTCTGATTTAGAGCTTATGAGATGTCTAAAATTCTAAATTTTACCAGTAAAAGCTTATTTCCTAAAAGAGAGATTATACTTAGAACTAATGCTTATGCACAGAAGAGTTCTAACTTGTTTGATGTGGCTAGATGAATACTTGTCTAGTTGTTTTGTGTTTTGTCTTTATACCAATAATTCAGTCTGTTTTTTCCCATCAAAAATACACAATAGTGTTATCAACTATTGTGTATTCAAGAGCAATGAAATGCTGATGACTATCTACGTTCAGCCAGACCATATAACACAAAGACAACAAAAGTTGTACTATTTTATTTTTTAAGTTTGCCTGCCCTTGCCTGCAGCTGCCGTTGCATGTGCAGTGTAGAAATAAGCCTGTGGATGAAGTATTTTGTTTTTAATTCTTTTCTAAGCTGACATGGCTTAAGTCACCATACAGTAATCATTCTCTATTAATTCCCTCCATGCACCTCCTGGTCTAAATTTAATTTATGTAGTAAATGAGAAATTTCATGTGCATTAAGTGTGTATTTACATTGTCATTTTCTGTATCAGAAACTTAATTATGGAGGTTATTGTTAATTACCAGTGGTGATTGCTGCTTTAACTTGATTTATAAACCATACTTTGTTTTTTATATAGGAAATAAATGCCTAAAATTTTGTCAATTTTGTATAACCCTCCATCACCCCCTTTTTAACCTGGTTGGATTATCTTTCATGAATGAGTTAAATTTGTTCTACACAGCCCTGAGGGGAGGATCATCTGCAATTTTTACATTGTACAGTATTGTGAATTATTTCAGGAGACATAGATGATTATGACACAATGGCACAAACCTGCATGTTTGAGCACCGGCCTGCAAAAACCCTTTCTCCAATATATGAGATGGATGTTGGAGAAGCAATTGAGCAGAGGATGGATTCAGAAACAGCAGTTCTAGATGTGGATCTTGAAGATCAGCAGTTTGCAGAACAGGATTGGACTCTTCTCAGGCAACTGTTATCTGAGCAGGACTCAAATATAGGTTTCAAAAACTCTGTTCCTGAAGACCTTAACTTAGCACAATGTCTAATCAATCAGACACTGTTTCTGGCACGAGATGGTTCGAATCCTCAGGGTACATCACAAGTTGACACATTCAGTAGGTGGACTGAACTTATGTCTCCACTTGATGATTCTTCAGCAAGCATTACAGTGGCAAGCTTTTCATCTGAAGACTGTTCTTCCCCTCAAGGGGAATGGACAATTCTTGAACTGGAAACTCATCATTAAGGTGATCAAATGTTTGCAACTAACTCCAATCCATTCCCCAAATCTATTTTTGATGCGTTGTTTCCATACAATAATGAAATACTGCATCAGTCAAGAACAAGCAATTCTTGGTACTGAGGCAATCTTTCTGATATAATGAGGTAAATATGTTAATTTATAATCGAGATTTAATTGCAAGTACAGTAATTTTTCAAGACTTAAACGTATGTCTTTTCTAAAATGAATTTTGAGCATGTATTTTCTAGAATTGTTAGAAAAATTAGATGACCTGAACGGAAGATCGTGGTTTCCTCTCTCCTTTTATCTTCCTTTTTGCCATTTAATAGTCTCATTAAGCAAGAATTTAAAGATGACTGCACAATTAGTAGAGTTATTCCCTCCTTTTTTTCCTCTCTCTTTCTCTATATGGTGACTCAATTTTACAACAATAAAGATTCAGAATGGTTGCGTCGAAAGGTCATGTCTGCCAATTCTGCTTTAAATAACAGAAATTTGTGTTCACAGGAAAGGTTCCAATATGAATCCTCTTTGGGCTTTATTAATATGAGCAGCTTGTTTCATCTGTTTCATCCACGTATGATTTTTTTTTGTATTTTTTGTTTACAAGTTTTCAATAAATTTTTGTAATGGTCTTTCCTTTAAATATAAGTCTTAAGAGGCTCTGTGCTCTAGGAAGGGCATTGTTTCTTGAAAATGCACGTATTTAAGTAAATATTTTTAATGGCATAGTACGTTAATTCAGAAGAGTCAGGAGAATGCTGCTCCTGTTTGAAAAGAGTATGTCTGATATTTCCAAAAAGTATATCTCAGTCTGCAGTCCTGGTAGAAATAATCTAGTCACTCATATCAGAAGTCTGACGTTGTCTAGAACTAGCTTTGGGTTTGACTTCCTTACAGTTGCACCCTTCTGACACTGCCTGAGGCATAGCTAGATTCTCAGAGATTTGGTTTTGTTTATTCTCATAGATACTACATTTTTGGAGGGGTAATAAGATTCTTTTATCTCTCTAGTGCAGCTTCTATCCCGAGACTAAATGTCAACGTAACCATTCTTCTGTGAGCGGAATGAGATAGGACATCCTTCTCAGTACTGCTCATTCTGTTGCTTCTAGATATGAATTTGGGCATAGAGGGGACTGTTTATTGTCTCTTCTGATTTGATGGGGGAAGAGGGGAGGGAGAAATTATTCATTGTTCTTACAAAGACAGAATTCTTCCTGAAACACAGAGGGGTTTTTTCCCTGCAGGGGTTAGCCCCTCTAAAATACCTGCAGTAAGGAAATGGTAGGGCTTGTCATTCACACAGTTCAAAATCTAAAGAAGTATTCTACCTCCTCTTAGTCATTAGCAGAAGTGCCGTATGGCAGTAAAGGCTAACTTTTTTTTTTTAATCATAAAGCACAACTTTAGCTGACTTTACCCACTGATAATACAGTCAGTTTTGCCGACTTTTGCAGAACTCTGACAGGGCACCTTAATTTTCTGTAGGAACTTCATTTATTTTTATCAATAGTCAGAAACTCTCAGTTATGTTGAAATATGAAGTTGCCCCAACACATGACTAAAGTCGTCATAAAGTCATAACTTGTCTTTGGACTTGACACAATGAAGGGCTCTAAGGCAAAACATTTACTCAAGAAAGCCACTTTTTTGAACTTCTGATACAGAAGTAAAAGTGACATTTTATTTTCCCCAAAGTAAACTGAGGAGGAATTGTATTCCTTTCTTTAATATCAAGAAAGGGGGGTAAAATAAAACCCTCCTTTCTCTTCATATCAATGAAGAAGGACTCAAAACCTATGCAAGAAAGATATTCAATCTCATAGTAACTTTTCCTGTAGTCGTCTTAGCTTTTATCAGCATTAATATTCTGTGATATTAAAATTCATAGTATTTTAAATATTATATGTTGTATATAGCCAAGCCTTTATTATTGGAGGAGTTAGAAGAACCTTTAGAGGTGCAAGTCATCAAGAAAACTTAGCTTTCACCTTCAAGGTCACAAGCAAGGACGTTAACTTCTGAATCAATTAAAGAACTCTAGTATCAGCCATAGTAAAAGACTCTACAGTAAAAAAAAACTCTAGAGAAGCTCTCACAGAATATTGAGGAAATGTTTTTTTTCTCAACTTCTGTGCAAAAGACTGTCATAAAAGATGATTACAATACAGTTTAATCAACTTTAAAATCCTGGTTGATGCCTCTGGTGGACATTCAAATGTTAAATGAAATGATGGAAAGGAGAAGATAAAGGATTAGGAAAAGTGACAAAGTGAAAGAAAGATTCCCCTAGTCTATTTTTTGCTTTACCCATATTTTTAACTTCTTACCAAATTAAAAAAGTAACTGAAAACCACCACACAAAGTTTCACACTTTGCATATTGAGATATAATCACATTACTGAGCTGTGTTTTTATTTACTTTTCCAGCTGTAGTATAACAATTAAATCAGATTCTCTCTTCAAGTACCCACTGATGTTATAATTCCTGTAATAGTTTTGCAGCAGACCAATGATTAAGATTTGGTGTATTGTTCAATTGATGCATATGTAGCAACAGAATTCAGCTTCCCACAGCCACAGACTCTCTGTAGAAGTAGCAGGAACATAAAGCAGTATTGTTTTTAATTCACATTACCAGACTGCCTGAGAGTCTTAATCAGACCAGCATCCCACTGGCTAGACACTGTACAAACACAGAACAAAAACAAAGGCTTCCCAGAGTGGCTATAATCCAAGTTAAGACAAAAGATTTAAAAAAAAAAAATACAAATGGCTGTAAAAGTAAAATCAGAGTCAATATTAGTTCAGCCGATTAGCAATAGTTTCAGTGTAGCATCAGTTTAAACGGTTGTGGTTTTTTCTCTCTCTATGCATTATAGGAAGGGAAAATTGGAGGAAGCTGTAAGGATCTATATTCCTGCTCGTGCTCGATGTTGTTTAATAGTCCCTCCTCATTTAGGAGGTTGTGCAAGCTTTAGGCAGGTATAGGTGGCTATCTGTTTAATAGCACCAATGACTTGAGTTCTCTGGAGTCCTGCTCACATCTCCTGACAATCATTCTGCCAATGTATTGGCCTCTTCTCCAAAACATGAGAGAATGGACAAAGGTTTGTTTGAAAATTTAATATGCAGGTAACCAAAGCTAGTGTCATGGGCCCCGAATGAATAGTGCATAAGAGGTCCTGAATGACCTCTGAAGTAAAGACAAGGTACGTACACCCAGTGAAACAAGATGGCATAGTCAAAGTAATGGTTAAGGATTTACCTTGGCAGTAATATTTTGAATGAGTAACAGCAGTAAAATTGTTTTTTTGTCAAAGTCTAGAAGAGAAACTTGCAATCAAAAGGTGATACTGACAGCTTCCATAAGATCCGCTTATGTGAATGGATAAAGTTTCTTGTAGCCTACAGGGAATAAAGAATCAGAAATTTAGAAGGGAGGACTTGGAAATCAGACTTTAAGATGATGACCCTGGTTTTGCTTATCCTGAATGATGTTTTATGGAAGTGAAAAACAAGGAAGGATGTTTAACAGGTATAGACGTATTAAGTTCAAAATAGGCTAGACCTCCAGAAGGTGATGTCAATAGGCATAATTAACTGTTTTTGTCTGGAAAGGAAGAGTCTGGATTGCACTGGAGAAGCGTATCTGCCAGTTTTTCACATGTGCTAACTAAAATTGTATTTGTGAAATAAATCACATATTGCAGACAAGAAAAGACAAAGAACTTGAAGCCTGAACACTTGGACCCCTACAGGAAATTGAAGAAAGAGGAGGTTCTTTCAAAGGATTTGGTTGAAAAATAATCAGGGAAGCTAAGAAAATAAACAAAGGGGAGGACAGGAGTCAATTGAGGAAGGCAGAATATAAGAAAAATTATTGAAAATGGACCACGAGATAGATGATGTGAATAAAATAGCAATTTTGAGGCTGGTTAAGAAAATGTTCTTAGGTGCAATCAAAATGAGATTCTAGCTTCCTTCGAATGAATGGCAGGCAGATACCAGCTTGGAAGTGTATGAGAGAAAGGTAGGAAGGAAACTGAAGCTAGCGATTGAGAGGCATCAGTTAACAAAACACATCAGTTAATATGTTTAATTTTGATTTTAAATGCGTAAGTTGCCATATTTATACAGCATAGCACAAGAAATCAGGAGACTAAGACCTAAAATGAAGATCAGGAGAGATGAGTAAGTATGCATGAAATAAGATCAGCATGCAGTCAGGGCTGTTACTGTAAGTGATCGGATGAGAGTGCAAGAGATGAATGTGTGCTTTTGTGGTATGGGTAGTGGAAAAGATGCATCATAAATATATCATTTTTCTCTTGGAAAAATTTGCTACAGAATCATAGAATGAATAGAAACAGAAAAATCACAGAAAAAACAGAAAAATGAAGGTCTGTAGCACGTCAAATTGGAATAAAGTCAGTAGACAGGAACACAATGCTCACTGGAAATAGTTACTTGAGATACAAATGTTCGCATTATGATAAAACTACTTTGAAAGTATTTTGAAAAAGATTAGTCAAGAAGTGTAAGAAATACGCCTTGCAATATTTTTAATTTCTGGCTAATACATGATTTGACTGTATGTATTGAATAATCTTATTCCACATTTTACTTTTTAAGGTTTTAAATCTATTTCAAAACTACACTGAATTGTCAAACCTACAAATTTTAATATTGCTTCGGAGGAGCTAGTGGGCAAGAGAACTTCCCATTTTCCTCACACAAAGTTTGTCCATAATACAAATTCCCCTAACATCATCTACCTTATTTTCTTTCAGGAAATATACACACAAAAATTAATGTACCTGTTCTAATCACAGATCACAGGGGACTATTTTAAAACTCTGAATATATATTACCGCCATCTGCAAAATAATTACTAGCATGTTCATACTACTTTGTTGCAGAAAAGCTAAACCTTTGCATGAAGGAATTAAGAACTGCTCTTATGTTGATTATCTGTTGCTCAAATCCAAGACATTTAAGTAGGCATAATTTTGCTTCCACTAATATCAAAGGCAAAACAATTCCTGTTGACCTCTGCTAAAATAGGTTCAAGGCTTAGCTATATTAAATGCATGTACTAGAAATGCTATTTTTCCAATATCTGTATTTCTTACTATTCTAGTTTTATTCCAACCTATAATACTGTACAATTGGAATGGTGACAAATTGCAGCTAGAAAGACTTCAATTTAGGAGTTATAATTGTATGTATTCTGTTAATATTTCATGCCTGGAGTGATTTAACATTTATACTTTGATAGATGACATTCTTGCCAGGACTACAGAGGAACTAAAGACAAAAGAGAGAATCAGAAGTAGCAGCTTTGCTACAATAGATGATTCCACGGAAAGGGGCTTTTACATTTGAAACCCAATATAATTAGAAGCTTTAATCTCTTGCAGAAAATCCATAGTGGTTTTCACCTACATCTCTTGAACACTATAGCTATAAGCTATATATGCTGTTTTTCAAAAATAAGCTTTAATGTATTCTATTTTGGAAAAATTACAGCTCAAATCCATTCTTTGCTCATTTAAAACCAAGCTTCCTATCGGCAACTACTACATGTGTTTAAGGAAACTAAACATGGAAGAAAATGATTTATATAAAATGTGGATATCAGTTAAGGAAAAATACTGATTTCAGTGTGTATATATATATACACATATACATATTTTTTACCTTTGATAACTAATAGGTGAATAAGCTAAACAATGCGTGCAAGCACATGCACACCTATTTATTTCTTGCATTTAACCTTTCTTTTTTACTTGCTATACAATCATCTACACTGTACAGTGAATTAGGCGACAGTTTTGCAAATGTGAGTAAATCTGCTCAAACATTTGCAGACTGGCTTTCAGGTTAACATTCAGTTCTCAGAAAGGGTAATGGAACTGGCACTGGGGGCAGGCACTGTGCATACTCATGTTTTTAGATGGTATGCTCAACTTAATGAGATTCTAATCCTGATGAACCATCTGGATGGAGTTAAAGTATGCGATAATTAATAATGGAATTCCATTAGGTTGCTTCCCTGATCTCTGATTTATTACTGAAATTCACAGCTCAGAAGACTGTTCCGTTAGGGAAATCTAAGTCCTGAGAAATGTAACTTTCTGCATTACGTGGAACAAACGATCTTTTGCTATTGCACTGTAAAATATGAATGCTGATCAGATCTCCAAAACCAGAAGCCTCAGTATTTGGGGGGAGGTGACTATACCTCAGTAATTAGATACAGTTAGCAAGGACATCAATGGTCAAAATATTTTTTTCAAAATGTTAACTGAAGACAACTGAAGTGGACAGAACTGAATGCTCTGGTGAACCTGAACACTTGCATGTACAAATGTGGGGACTGACCCCATTACCCAGACAATTCATCACATTTTATGATTATGTACTGGAGTAAAAATGACTCTGACTTTTTCTCAGCTCCCCCTGAAGTTACTGTGAGTGGTATCAGATGCATATTTATAAAACTAGGGATATTTTAAAGAGTTTGAACAGAAGGATTGGTATCCTGAATAAAAAAATTTAGCTTGTATAACCATATTAAGACTGAGCTTAGTAAGGCTGTAACAAAGGTTGGATATTAGGAAAAACTTCTTTACCAAAAGAGTTGTTAGGCATTGGAATGGGCTGCCCAGGGAAGTGGTTGAGTCACCATCCCTGGGGCTCTTTAAGAGACGTCTAGATGTTGAGCTTAGTGATATGGTTTAGTGAAGGACTTGTTAGTGTTAGGTCAGAGGTTGGACTCGGTGATCTTGGAGGTCTCTTCCAACCTAGACGATTCTGTGATTCTGTGAAAGGACTTAAATTGAAGAGCATCCTCATTTCTGCAACCCTCACTTAATCCTCTTGTACCTTGGGTTTACTCTGATCAAACAAATGTGTGATTTTTCTTAAACTTGTGTTTAGTGAGATCATTTTAGTTTCTTGCTTCTTTTTTTATAACCCTCCTTTGAATGCAGCATGGCATCCTGCCTTTCAGTAGAATTATATCAATATGCTTAAGATTAGTATAACTAGGACAAAACATACGTACATGCCAGATTCAGTGTTGGTAGCATAAAAACTTTTAGTTACCTTCATAGAATGACGTAATTTTAATGCTCGTGAACATAAGACCCACCTCTAAGTGAAATTTTGTACCTGTAACAAGAGGTCTACCTGTATCTTTGTGGTAGAGCAAGAAACTTAAATCCCTATTTTCTGGATTGTCGTGCTCTAGTAATTGAGATTAATCCTAAATATGCATAATGGGATGCATTTGGAGAAAAGTCTGAGTCACTAGCTGTAGTCTGTGCCTTAATGGATCCTATAATATTTTGACCATTCAGTCTTTGGGAGAGTAAGGAGCATGTTAAGCTCTCAAGCTGAATGCTTGCATGTTTTCAACCTGCTTGTTTTCCAAACGTTAATAATTAGAATCACAGCTGGGGCCTAAGTAACCATATCTCCAAATGATTCCTTGTAAACCTAGTCTTTTGCTTCCAGAATCACTGTATGGTTGCATAGTCCCACAAGCTTTTTTCCCCATGCTACATATTGAAGATTCTTAATTGATTTGTGTATGACAGATGGAAATAATAAACCCTATGTGTAACTTAAAAGCTGTGTCATTGTACTTCGTTGAATGCGTGGACTGCTGCCATCAATTTTAATTTGTGTTCTGTAAATTCAAAAAAAAGTGACTTTCTTTTTCCATTCATTTAGTGGACCTTCAGTCCATCTTTCTCTCCTCTAATACAGAAAAAAATACTTTTTCTTGGATCGTGTCATCAGAGAACAAGACAGGTGATGTGTGTGAAGATGAAAAATTAGTTTTCTCACAGGAATCCATAGAAAAGGAAGATAAGTAGCTGTGGGACTGACCTGCAAAATCAGGTATCAAAAAAGGTGCTGATTCAGAACATACAGGATATGATCCAGCAGAGCAGAGAAACATTAATTTTGTGAGCGATACTGCCTTGTCATAAATTAGTTATTAATCCAAATGCTTAAGCCATTATCTTCATCATATGAAAGTTCTAATCCCAAGATCTTTCTATTCCTGCCTAAGAGGAGTTCTTAACTCTGTGCCCAGGCCTTACTTGGTATACTGCCAGACACAGCCCTATTTCTCCTCTCTGCTGCAGCTTCACCCTGTCTTTTATCATAAAAAAAGCAGCATAAAAATCTTCTCATTTAAAGCTCTTTTGCTTTCTTCTTGATTCATTATTAGAATTCTAACAATCAGTCTCTTGATGCACTGGTCAAATCCTCAAGACTGAAAGCGTCCAAAGTTGTAGAAGAACTGAAGGTCCTTCAGTAACATCAGTTGTGCATTACGTACTTCCTTTCAACCTAACCCTACACAATTCTTCTTACGCATTTTTTACATTCTTGCAGAACACTTCAGTAGGTCTACAAAGTTTAGTAATAATTGGATACTTAATCTCCATACATTTACAACTGAGTTTTTACTGTAGTCCCAAGTAGCCTCCTATGTTGGCCTCAATTGCCTCTTAGGTCAACATCACTGCAAATAACACAGGTTCCAGAAAGTTTGTGTGTGGCTCTGTGTGCACATCCCCAAAAGGACAAAGAACTGGGTTAACAGCTGTAAGAAGTCATAGACTTGAACCTTTGCTGCAAAATTAAATCTCAATGTTACAGGGGTCAATTGTAGTCTCAAGGCTACAGCATTGATCCGAGTGGTTCAGTACGGAAGAGGAAGGACGGACACTCACATCAAGCATGGAATTAGTGCAGATATGGTAGTGAAGCAGTACTTAGCTCATAACATCAGACCACACAGGATCCCTCAAAGTCACTTTTTGAAAGGGAGAACACTTAGGGGGAAGAATACTCTAAAGAATATGTTATTGAAAAAGTATACATCTTTTTTTAGTCCAAGCTCTATTTAAATGGCCTTCTACTTAGATGGCAGGAACCAACTATAATTATAATTCGACATTATGCAAATACCTTATTTCAAAACTAAAACCTAGTCAGTCAGTATATAAATACTACTGTTTCTCATGTAAACACAGTTTTAATAAAATATAATGACACATATCTGAGGACTAGGAGGTTTAATAAAATCATTTTTGATAGTCCTTCACTTTTTAGTATGTTGAATGAAGACTTGAACGTCTTTGCATTTCTTGAAACCAAGCCTGTTTTTATATTCAAGCAGACTGGCTGGAAGCAAGATTCTTGTCAATGTCATAAACTGCACTACTTATACTGCCCTACTGCATAAAGCAAATGAATATACTGCAGGCGCTGAGGACAGCCTTGATATTCCTAGCAATTCTCCACCTCATCAGAAAACTTTCCAGATGTGGATTGAAAATTATTTTCAGTTTCAGATTCAACATGCTTCATTTGCCCACTTGACCTCCAAACATTAACAAATACTATTTAAAAAATATATTTCAGAGGTGGAGTCAGTAACAAGAAATCATCCTGCTCAAAAGTAAGAGTAGGACTGTCTAATATGTATTTTTGCTTGCCTGTTTTTGTATAGTTACTGTACTAATCTTTAAGCTAATGATGGGTATCCTAGTGGTAAAATGTTAAAACTTCTCGAAATGGTTAATTTTCAGTATGTGCAAACCTCATACAGCCCAGGTACAGCATTAAGGTTAGAAATCCAGCTTGAAGAAAGGGACAGCTGAGACAGATATACATTGAGAACAGGCTCATAAGCTGTGAAGAGGCAACCCCTTCGTATTTAGTAAATGGCTATAGCAGAAAAAGACATCTGCTGGTATCCCAAGAGCCTAAATCCAGTATTTATATTTCTCCATATTTTTTAAAATGTAGTAATTTATTCTTGTACTGTATGTTTCTAACAATATTACACAGAATGAAACAAAAATCTACTCACCTGTTAAGTATATTTATATTGTGAATTGTCATTTTATTCCAACCTACTCCTTCAGAATTGATGTAATTCACTTAATGCTCATACATATTAAATGTATTCCAAAATATTAATTCAAAGGCACTATAGTGTTATAAAATCAAGTACGACCACTTCAGCAACAGTTCGTACCCCAGAATTCCTCTGTACTGGAAGTACTGAAACACAAACTCATTCACAGTGTGCACGAATTCAAGCATCAACATCAGCAGATGTCAGTTGGATCATCAACCCTCATCATAAAACTGCCTTATTATTTTATAATTGTATTTTTAAAGAATTCCTGATGTTCTCAACACTCGGATTTTTGTATGCAGTCAGAGCAGTCAAAAAAGGTAATGGCTCCACTGTGTTACAGGAAATGGCTTCACAGTTCATTGGTCATGTCACAGCCATCCAGAAAAACATTGGAGCCTGGATACCTCATGGATTTATTTTCCTTTAATATGCTGACTCCTACATTTACACTTCATAGAAATTTAAGAATTAGGAATTAGACGTATTTGACTTATTTTCAATAGTTGTGTGACATTTCCATACTCTTGCAGTGAGGGGTAACTAACTCTCTGGTGCATTTGACCAACAGAAGGTAACCATCAGGTGTGAATCTGCTTCTTATTCACCTGAAACAAGAAGGTGGAAAGTCATTTTTAAATCACTAAGATGTCTAATTCTCTCTTCCTAAGCAAGCCAGACAACTTGCTATTTGTTTTTGTTTTAAATATATACTTAAGGTCACTTTTTTTCTATTTAAAAATGCTCTAAAAAGTTTTAAAAGGAAATGTTTTCACTACCATCTCAGATTTTCAGTAAAAATACAGTTTTCAATACATAACCACAAGTCTACATACAGATACAGTGCAACAGAGATGGGAATCAATGTTGTATTTTTTACTACTTTTAATGGCTCTGGGCTCCAGCTCCTCTTTGCTGTATAAAAGAAAGATTGTTTCCTCATATATAATGGAAAAACGAAGCATCAATACTCTAGAATTCCTCTCTCTCCCAAAGTGGTGCTGGGTTTACATTTTTGTATTAACTTCTATATTTAGAACACCAAATAAATGATTTGGAACATTCTTCCCTGGAAACAGCTGCATAACTAGCTGCCCGTTAAAAACATTCCCTCAAGATTTTTCCTATGCTAAAGTAAACTTATTGCCGTTATTGTTTATGGCACCTACTTGTTCTGCCTGGGATCTTCCCATGGTTTCTGTCTTTTCTGTCCTTTTTATCACGTAAATATGTCACACAATCATACTTGTATGGCAGCAGCCTCTCTCACTGACCTTCTGGATGATTTTAGTGGGACGCTGACTAGGTGTCTGGGCTCCCACCTGTACCTTAGCAGAGGCCAATGGCCCTGCGGGCTCCAGGGCAACACGGAGCCCCTGACAGGAGCCAGAGGGCAGCAACCGGCTTCGGTGTTTCCTCAGTTCCCACGAAGTTCCCTCTTTCCTAGCGGTAAATTAAGTGCTCTTCATCTGTTTGCTGGGAGATGTTGTTTGCTTTCTCTTCGTTCCTGAGAAGCCATGAGGGAAAGCTGGTTCGGCGACCGCACGTCGCCAGCATGGAGCTGCCACAGTTCCTCCCGAGGGCTGCGGGAAGGAGTTGGGGCCCCGGGAGAGGCCGGGCTACCACCGGGCCCATTTCTGCGGTGTCCCTTCATGTCAGAGGCCCCCAGTCCGAGAGAGCCCCGTTCCCTTGCCCAGCTGCGAGGCCGAGAGGCGCCGTGCACGGGAGCCACGGCTGTGAGGGAGCGGAGAGCCCTCAGGGCAGGAAGCGCGAGCCACAGCTCCCCCCGCCCCGCCTTCCCCGCGGCCTTGCCGGGCCCCGGGGCCTACATCGCTGCCAAATAGCCATTTTTTTCAAGCGAGGAGAGGCTCTGTTAGACAGTAAATTGGGAACCAAGCGGCAGAAGGGGTTGTGCAAACCAGCTCTCCCGGCGCCTAAGGCGGTGGTGGCGTGCCCCGGGCGGGCACCTCAGAGGGGCCAGGCCCCACTTGGGCTGCCTCAGGCGCGTCCCCACTGCCCCGAGCACTCCTCACCCAGGTAGAAAATGGACGCCAAGCTGGGACTCGGGGAGTGCTTTCAGAAGAGTGAAACGCAGCCGTCCACGGAAAGAGCTGCTGATCCGGGCTGGGAGGGAGGCCTGGGGAAGACTGCCTAAAAATACTTTCCTGTAAAAGGAGCAGAGTAACAACTGTGCCCTTTGAAAACAGAGCAAAAGTTCCTTAGACATCAAAGATGAAAATTGATAGATAGAAAATTGATAAATAGAAATTTCTAGCAATGTGTTCTTGAAGTCATTTACGGTGCTCACTCCCTGTTAACACCTCTAGATGCAAATTCCGTGAAAAGCCATTTAGATATGTAACTGCCATTCTATATAGATCAGTTCAGTGGTGGTAAGTACCTGTAAACATCTTGGAGAACTGGGTAGTGCCCTGCTTTTTAATCATACCTTCAATGGATCCCTGTGCCTTAAATATTGTATCTCTTTAATTAAGATATTTGTTATCTCTATTTTCTTGTTTTGTTTTGTTTTTTTTCAGAGAGGCAGCTGAGATTTCATTGCAAAGCTATTAAAACCACAAAAAAAATGACAGAGAGTGGTGGGCAGGAACAGTCAAGATGGATTACAACGGTTATTATGAGTATGGGTCTGCAGGTATAAGACTATTTGTCAAGAGCAGCATGTGACTCGCTAAGAAGCAGTGAAAGAAGTATTTTTTACATAATATACATGGAAAATTTTTTTTCAATATCAATTAATATACCTTTTAGATGATTAAGCAGCAACGTTATTTGAAGTTACTTTTACCTTAGCACTGGTTGTTGTCTTTTTTATTTTTATTTTTATTTTTCCCTACCTACTTCTGTACGTATTTAGTATTCTAGCCACCTCCTATTCTGAGTTGTACTGCTTTAGGCCTGTTCTCCTGACTCATCACTTCTGCACTGTGCTGATGCTGCTTTCAATTAGTAGTATAAATAATTATTTCAGGAATGTTTTTAATTGTCTGAATTTCTCCCTAAACACTTTATTTTCTACCGTACAGTATCAACAATGGATTAGATTATTACTCAGTAAGTGTGCAATTCAGTTTAAAATAGTCTTACAGATAGTGATGTATATTTATAACTGTTAATATCAATTCCCCAGTATAATGAAAGGGGCTGTCAAGGAGCTGATAATTAGTTCCTGCAGCTGAGGCCAATTTCATGCTAGCTTGAGAGAATTTAGAGGCTGAGGGCTTTGACTTACAATCAAGGATAGCTTATGTTAGTTTGGCTAACAAGGTTATTGCTCTGTCTTTGCTGTGCAAATAGGTGAATGGTTTTGAATTAATTCCTGAGTTGTTTCACTTTAAAGCCTATTCTTATTTGTCTGCTTGTGTTGGGAGGATAGCTGGTAAACTGTTCCAGTTTGGTAAAAGTTTCAAGAACAACTTAATCTGTAATATGGTGAGAAGTATCAGAGTGTGATGATTGCATCAGCTATACTGGTTTAACTTGTTCCTTATTCATGAGTCCTATTCAAGGACTCCCAGTGAGCAAAGATATGTAAATAGCTGAAGTACAATTCTAAGATGGCTTGTCTTTTACAGAGGTATTGCTTTGTATCAGTTTTGGTTACTTCTGCATCATGAGCTTCCTCCTACCTGTGCAGCTATCGTTTTCTTAAAGCTGTTGCTTATATTTGTACATTAAATATTTGACTTTCAACAGTGACTTAAAGTACAGAGTTTTTCCAGAATTGTAGTTATGCCTCATAAGTAGCTGTCACTGAGTGTTCCCATTCCATACCAATTCAAAGCATGAAATTTCTGGTTGCTGTCTCCTTCAGGGTATGCTTGCCATCCTGACTGTATTTTGTACTCTTTTATTAGGTCATGACACCTCCCTACATGGTAGGTTGGCTACATTTTAAAAGGGTAACCTAAAAAACATGTTAGTTAAAAAGGATTCAGTGGTCTAGGCTTGAGCAGCTTTTATATACTGCAGAAATGTTTTTTGTAGGCTGAAAACTATATCCAAACCCACTCCATTCTGCAGATGATTATGTTGGATACAGTGTTTTAGTTTGCCTGATTGGATTGCATACTGTCAAAAAGCTTTAATGAAAATCATCTCCCATACAGATTTTCTGAATTATCTTTCAAATGAAACGCTGATATCCATGAAAATAATGCAGTCTAATTAACTGGAGTCTTAGAAACACACGACTGTATGTTCCTCACTTTTGCAAATCTTCCTTTAGCATATCTTACAAAAATAGGCTGTAAAATGTTTGAGCTTCTTTATGTTTTATGCAACAGTTTCCTGTGGCAAACTGAATGTATGCATACAAAATTGCCGTTCAATGATTTCATATCTTTCAATACAAATTTTCCAAAATTTAATTAACTGAAAAAGTTTAATGCTTTACTACTTTTATTGCAAGTAGAATAAAATATTTTTAAAGCAACGATGCTAAAGTTCCATCTAAAACCTTCAGTGTTTTAAAAATCTTTGTATTTAATTTGTTGGCTGAAAACATAAAAATAACATTACAATTTATTTAGAATCATGAAATCTCTACAGTTCTACAGAGGCAACAACACAGAGTTCGATATTCAGAATCAGTGGAAATTGGATCTGTGATTTTTTCTCTTTCTGGTACGGTACTTTGAAGTTTGTTTTTAAACTCCTAATCTCTAATGATGCACAGAGTCAGGCTCTGTTGTAGGCTGCAGTGAACTGAATAAAAGCTTCTGTGTTGGGGTGTCATGCAGTCATGGAAGGAGCTGTGATATGGTAGCACTTTAAGTCAGAGGATGGAATGTTTCCATTGATCTCTACATTGGATTTGGTGATCATCAGCTGGACTGTTTAGTATATTTTTGTTAAAACTGAGTAAACTTGTTGAGTGCCATTTAAACCTAAGATAGCCATCGAGATTTTTTAGTATACATGGCTGTAAATTTAAGACTGAACTGAGATCTTTGGCTTTAATTATTCCAGTTGAGTTTGCAGTCCTGGTGGTAACAAGGGAGTTAACGAGAGTATTTGTTGATTGAACAGGTTTGATTAGGAAATCACTGAAACTGCAAACATGAAACACCTATCCATCCTTTTTAGAACAGTGGATGCTTTAGACAGGTAGACAAGACCTTTAGTCTAAAGCTTCCCTGAACTATAAGTATTAAATGCATAAACTGGTCCAGTCTTTTGTATCTTCTTGTTAAACCTCCTAAATTTACAACATAACTTTCCCTTTCAGAATAACTTAGTTGATGGGGTTATAATTTCATTTTTCATGGTAGACATTTTAGCTTAATCTTAAGATAAAGTGTATTTGAAATTATTAGAAATAAGAATTGCTAAGCTCTTCAATCTGTCTTTGCATTTGTCCTAAATACATTCCATATTAGCAATTTTTTGTTCCTGAAGCATTTGCATGCAAAGGCATTCAGATGTCTATACTTTTGAGTGGACTGAATGCTTTTTTGATGTTATGGTAGAAAATAACCTCTGAGTTTTTTGTAGTTTTATCTTTAAATTACTAGCCAAATCTCATGATTGCATTTCACCATCAAGATGTGTGAATTCATTCACACATTTTGTTCTATTGACTTTTAAACAAATACTTGATTAACAATTCTGCTTCCTAATCAGGGTATGTGTAGTGAGAAGGCTTAATCACATTATTTCCATGACATATATTTATATTAATTTCTTCAATAGGTGTTGCATTTATACTGGCAGACACTCAAGACTTGGTTATGAGAGGGGAAGAACAGTTTTTAGAAAGAATTCAGAAGTTCATAAACATACATCGGAATAGTTTTTTGGTTTTGTCAGCTGCTCTTCATGGACCACAGGAATGGAATATAATGTTTAGGATTCAGAGAAGGTATGATTTCAACATCAAACCAAGCTTTTTATTGCTAGGAAGAAATAAAATAACTGTTTACTCAGCAGTCCTAAATTCAGATGAATTTTATTTTCCCCAGGCAAGAAAAAAAAAAGTTTATTAATGGAAAATGAAAAAAATGCTGAGTGAATCAATTTGACATGTCGTAGTTAACAAAAAGGGATTTTCCTCAAAACAGCAAATAACCTTCCTTTCAATCACTTTATGGCTATGTAATCCTTTTTCAAGTTTTTCTCTCGCACTGGAAAATTAGGCAATTTTCGTAAACTTTTTTTTTTTAGTTCTGTCAGCATCTTTTCATGGTCATTTTCAAAACAGAACAGGTAAGTTTTCTTCATGTGAAAAGGCTTTATTGTAAAGTACAGATTCCTTACCAGGTTTTAAAATCTGTTCACTTTTAACAGTGTCTATTATGCACAGCTAAACAATGGAAATAATGTTATTCTACGCTAGGAGTATAAAACTGGACATTAAAACTGGTGTATTTAAAATATTATCTGTGATTTCTAATGAAGCTTGAAAACTTAGATGTTTCAGTATGCACCTGGTGAGAACAGTTATCAGATTCTGTTCCATACGTTTAATCAAAACTATTTTAGGTAGGTACAGTAGTCTTAACTGCAGTTGATTTTCACTCTTGACATCAAAGAAGTGACTATTCTAATGGAGTCTTTGATTTTTACCTCCTTGAAACTAGTACCACGTTCATTAAATCCAGGGCACATTGCCAAAATGCTGATGAGTAGCAGAGCGTATGGGATGAAATGTAGGAAATCCATTATCCTTATATGAAAATTCCATAAATTTTCATGAGAGCTCTTAAAAGCTCTGCCACCATTCAGCAAGAACGTATTATTCAGCTGATGGCAATGCTAATTCTCAATCTACTTTTGTGCCTATATTCAGCTGATTTGGAAGTGTGTTGATCACTAACAAACGTGGCATTTTGAAAATACATTCCCTTTGGCAAGTCAGTAATTTTATTAAAATAAAAAAATAGTTTTCTCATTTCAGGCCACACCAAATTGATAGTGACAAGGCAATTATATTTTAGATATTTATATTTTTAGATTAAATTATATTTTCTACAACAGAAAATGACAGCAATGCTAACTTTAGTGTCACTGTTACAACATACTTAGGCTAAAAGTCTAAAGAGAGCAGTTCTGTGCTTGCTTAAGCTTTGATACCTCTCTTCCATGACTGCCTTGAATGACAACTGGTGCTAGTTATTTTAATCTTCAGATTCCATTCTCAAGCATGAATGCATATGAGTAACTTTATAGAGAGAGAATGAATTTCAGGTTAAATTATTGGAATAAGGTTAAATTATTGGTCCAAGTCTTTGTGAGATAATTCTAAGAAATTCACGTAATCTTAATCACATCTAATTCATGTACGGATTGCTATATTTAGATAGCATACTACAAAGATATAGTTCAAGCAGCTGAACAAATGGTATAGAAATGGGACAGATAGGTATACAAACAGCATGAATTCTCCTGTTGCCGTTAAAGATAAAAGCAATCTTCTTCATCTAAAAAATAAAAGCAATTTGTGGTACAGACATAGAAGTTGTTTAGATTGTGTGGGAGTGATTTCTGAGTTCTATGGCATAACAATTCAAGTGCATTCAGAAAGTAACCTAAATTTATTTTGATGTGCAGATTCCTGGGCAGCAATTTACATGTAATACCAGTTCATAATACTGCTGAAACAGTTAAGTTAATGCTAACTATAGCTAAGGTAAGTCTAGTTACATATACTTAAAATTATTAGCTCCTCAGAACTTCAAGTACTTCAGAAGTATATTAACCAGGAAAAGTAAAATAAATAAATAAATTAATTAAAAATACTTAATTTTCCTTACTGGAACCTTGTGTCACATTGACCACAATCCATGTAATAACCTTGAGGTAAAATTGTTGCTCAGTTCTTTAACCAAATGTTTAAACTATTGTTAAAGGTAACTTTAAAAGCTTCTAATAGCATGTATGAAAACAAATGAGATACTTAAGAGCTAATTCAGCTCTTACCACAGTTACTTTAGGGTGTCTTGATTTCATCAATGAGATCTAAGTATGTAATGGCTTCTTAAAGTAAAATAGCTATCTGAAAACTCTAGTTACCTGTAGATTTTTAAATGATGCACATAACAATGTTATTCCTATAGCTTAACAAGTGTAATTTATCTGTAACAGCAACATATCCTGTACACATACACATTATTAAAGTATGTTCACTAATCTGCTTTTAAGAACATTTTTTTTCCACAAGAATTTTAACTTGCACACTAACTATAACAATACTAGCAGCCTCTCATGTACCAAAAATTAAAAAAGTAGGTTAGATAGCATGTTAGAAATCAAATAGGAATTTTTGTCTTTTCCTGAAGTTATCTAAAAATAGTAAGTATTAACCTGTTTAGAGTATTCATCATTTTAAATGTGTAACCTACATCTCATTTATTGCATGTGAAGAGTTGTTAAACACTTATTACAAGGTTGAACATTGTACTTTTCTAACTTTTTATGGACTCTATTGTGGTCTCATCTCTTAATGAAGCATTAACTTTACAAGCTTTTAAGATTACTGTTGATTCTATAAACTTGAATGTGCTTTTCTGCTTGTTCAGAATGAATACTCCAGATTTCAACAGGACAGCCCTGTAAGAAGTGACATAGTACATACTACAAGTTGCCATTACATTATTTCTTGCTAATGCAGTACAGAGCCAATTTAATGACCTCTTGCATGAGAGTCCCTAATTGTCATAGGGCCTAAAAAATATTTTTTTGTTGTTCTAGCATAGGCCAAGGGAACAATACCATCCAACTAGTCCTGAGCTATCACACCAACTCCTCTTGAAATACTATCCAGATAATCAGAAGCAATGCTGATGGAACCAGTTACTTTAGGACTGGTCTTGCAGCTAAAGGAATACATCCAATCACCTCTGTGTACATTATTTCTAAATATTTACTTCAGAAACGTGATTAAAATTTCATTATGATAAATACATTTGTACTATTTGAAAAATAAGATATTGAACATTTGTTTATCTAAAAAGAATTGTTACCTACTTCTAATATTTTTCTTTCCTCTAAGATGACTTCCAAGCTGTGTGCAGATGATATTCGTTACAAAATGGCAATGACAAAAGCCCACATAATGGAAAACAGTCCAGTTTGGAAGACGCTTCAGGAATACCAGTTGCATTGTAATTAATTCACTGGTGTTTTTATTCATAAATATAGCAGCTACATTTTGAACAAAATATAGAATGTTCTTAAAATATACCATTGCATTTAAAAGACTGTGTGTACAACTTATGCATTTGGAACAAAAAATTGTATTAAAACTGTATACAGTGAAAAATAACATACATTATACCCAATGTATGTTCTAACAAAAAATTAAAAATGTGGTTTAACTGCACTAATAGAAAAACCATCCTGATATTTGATTAAGTTCTGAACTTATACATTCATCTTTTTATAACTTCCCAAAATATGTAATGTATCTTAAGGAAAACTTTATCATTAGAAACAACAATGATCAAAACAATTCCAAAATACATTTTCCTGTGCATAAATAGTTGTGTATGAAGCCTTACAGAGTACATTTTTAAACACAAGTTATCTGTTCTGTTACTAAGTTTTAACATCTTATTTGGCTCAAGGTTGACATGTTTTTCTTTAAACCTTGTTTAGTTTGCCATAGTCTATTATCTATAGCTTCCGGTTCAGTTTGTAAATATAGAAGCTTGTTTGTCAAAAAGTGCTAATAAAAATAGCTACTGCTTAAACAGTGCTTTTTAATTCACGTCTCTCCAAGTTAATTTATAGAAATCTTCATAATTCAGAACACTAGTCAGTAACTATTACCTAAAGTATTTTGAAAATGAACAGAACAAGAAATGCACAATCATACCTCCCTTTACACAGCATAACAACAACAAAAAAAACCCTTGTAGACGTACTTTCTAAACTTTGGAAAAAGTACCAAATTCTGAAGAGGAGTCCTTTAACAAATAGGCCATCTCTGTGAATCACAGATAAAAATAGCTGAAGACTTTTTAATAAAAAAAAAAAGACAAAAAGCAGGATTTACAATTTTTCTAGAGGCTACTCTACACTACTCTTCTTTAAAGGTTAGTAGCCTCCTTTTCAACTAAAGTCTAATAGTCAAAATTATCTTGCAAGAAGGATGCTAATTCAAGTATTTCAGTAGACCTAAATGTTTTCATCCATTGCAGCTTTTACTTTCACTTCAATGAGTTCTTCTACTCGAGCTAGAACACTTTCTATTAAATCAAATGTGAAGAGAGCTGAGTGCAAAACCTGAAATGACAGAAGAGATTTGTTATTTTTATCAGAACAATGATTTTCTTATCTACTGTACATGTCCATTTGTCTCTAGATTGAAAACTATTCAATACTTCTGAACAGCTTGGTAAGAACTGCCAACTCACCTGAAGCTGTATTTCAGTAGTCATGGCAGGCATCTTTTCCTCACTGACAGTTAAAGAACAAACTGTGTTAGAATTATTTGCCTCTGTAGAAGAAAAGTACCAGAGATCAAGCTGCTGTTCCACATAACTTTTAGAATATTTAAAAAAGCATTTAATATATTAGTATTTTTAGGCAGCAGTTGTTAAAAGCAGAAACCTAAAGACTGACAAAACACTGAGGAGAGAAGGTACTGAACTTTAAGAGGACAGGTTGAGCTGGATACTCTCTTTGCACTTACTATATGATGTATGACTACATTACTAAACAGGTAATATCTGTAACTTGAAACAATTTTATATAGCTAAAATTCTCCTTAAAAGGAAAATATATATATATATATATATATATATATATATAAAGAATCTGGTCACTTTTTGGATACATTTTTAATACTTTCACATCCAGAGATAGCAGGAGATCCTTGAGCTTCAAGCAACAAATCCAGACATGAAATATTTATTTAATTAAGAAAAAGGCTTCAGGTGTCTGTTTCTGACAGACTACTTACCACTGATAAAGCTACATGGATAGTTTGAAAACTAAGAGGAAAATTCTAACATTCAAACCATGTACTTGAAATTTAATGTAATGCTTACAAAGATTATACACTGGGGAGAAAGACTAAACCATTTATTTTTTATGAGTTAGATGTTCTCTTCTGAACTCAGATCTCTTTGCTTTGTCAAAGGCTAGAGAAATGTAAGAGACAAAAATGAATTAGGAAGCTTTTTCTTTAAAAGAAAGGTTCCCTTTAGAAAGATATCCACAGGTTACCTTCAGAAAAAAGTCCCCTCACTCTGCCTTGTACTTATATAGTTTATAACAACACAAGAGGATAAGACTAGGGGCAAAAGACTGTACTGACATTTCTGGCAGCAGAAGCAATTTCCTTGGGCTCTCTTAATTATACTGGAGACCACAAAGGAACAGAGGATGTGACATACACAGAGATGGCCTAAAGCAGCTATAGCTCTCATTCCCTGTGGGATGTATCTGCTTAACCCTGAGCAGAATCTGATTCTGTGTGTCAGATTTAAAAAAAAAAAAAATCAGTGTAACCCTTCAGGCTTTAAGAGAGTACCTATTTGCTGTGTGAATTATTTCTTCTCGTTAGCCTCCCCACATCTAGTATGAAACCTAAGGGCTATATATTCACAGAGAGACTTAGATGCTCCTGTCTAACCTTAAAATCAAAAGTATAAATGCAGAACAAGGTTTGAATGTCTTCATATGATGTTTCTGTCACGATTTCATAAGGTTTACAAATGTGATGAGAGAGAAACAAGTTCAGATTTTTCTGACTAATCATGAAAAGTATTAATATCACATATAGCAACTCCTGAATTATTATTTGAAACCTGGAATAGCATGAACAGTTAAATAAAAATGTAATCTATACATCATTCACCAATTCTTTGTTTCCAAAGGTTCTGAATGTGAACAAAGCTAAGAAGAAAACAACTAACCTCTTCTGTTTTCTCTCTTATTCTTTATTTCTGCTTCATAGTGTGCTTTTGACATATTGAGTCCTACATGCAGTGGTTTTAAAAAATTTTTCTCAATCTTAGCAAGTGTGGTCCATACACCAGTCTATTCAAAAAGAAAAGAACAGAGAAGATTGGAAATTATTTTTAATGAAGCATCACAATGCTAAGTTTTCAAGCAGAAGTTTTGACTAGTCTTTATAACATACACTGCTGTGCTGGAAAGAAATTAAAAAAAGAACTTAGACTTAACCACTTATTCTTAAGGAAGAATAGCATGGTGACAGATATTTAAGCTCCTTTCTTTCTACTCTCCTGCATTTTCAAAGTTATTTTTTGAAAATTAGAGGATGAAGAAGTCAAGAAAAAGGGCAAATGTGGTATGTACAATAACTACAGCAATGGAAATGCACATTTTCAACTCATTCTCGTAAATAAAGCTGAAAGGAGCTTGGTATGTCGGTACAGTGGCAAAATAGCACAAGTATTTGAATTAACATTTCTAAATCACCATTGTATTGAGATGACAAATGAAAGCTGTGGTAAATGTCATGCTCCTCACATAATAAGGTTCTTGTCTATATCGCAATTAGTTTAAGAAGCAATGGAGGAGTGTTACTGGATATGCTGCTAATTCAGCCTTTGTATTCTGAACTGTCATGGTGAATTACACTCTGCCAGTATGTAGGAATTATATGTACTTACTTTTAAGGTCTTTTTATCTATTGTTTTTAGAACATGTACCAAATATGCACCATGTTCCAATCTACCTTAAAATATATACAAAAAAAATTAGATATTTGCTTACTGCAGAATCAAATTTTGCTTTAAGCTGTACCAATGTTGCTACTATACACATACAACCACACTAGTAAGAGTTCAGAATTGTTACTGGTTCTGATGTGCTGGTAACTCCGAATTTGCTGGCAAGTAACACCAGCCCCCCAGGCTTTACAATCTAGTTACATAGTTTTTCCTTGTTAACTTCACTTTAGGTGTGTATATATGCATATATATATATATATATATATATATAAATTTTTATATGAAGTGTGTGTATATATAAAACCACAAAAAGCATTCAGCGTTCTACTACTGTTAAGATTTTAATGAAATCCCTAGTGAATCACACAAAAAATAAATATTATATCGTTATGCTCTGTATTTATTTATGCCCTTAGGCACAGTAGCCAAAGTGACACACAAACCTCCTCCCCAGTTTGGGATGGGTGAAAGGAGTATATAAATGGTATTCATGAAGCAAGTGATATGACAAAAAGATGCTCAAAACCAAGGCTGTTCAAAGTTATATGCCATGAGAGGAAAACTATACTGCTTTGGCACCTTCTAAACTTGTAGTTACAAAACTTCTGTAGAAAAAAACATATAAAGCAGTCTTTGTGTCTTTAGATACAGGAGCTATTTATATGACTCCTTTCCTCAGGCAGTATCATCAAAGGGCAGGGTAAAGATGAAAAAAAATAAGAATTCTTGATGTTAAATGGCATTGTTGATTACAGGGGATAATTCACCAAATTTGAATGCTAAGTGACACAAAGGTAAGTGATCAAATAAGACCAGTAATAACTTCCACATGAATGGTGCTGAAATGAAAAATAACAATTCAGAAAAATCTCATTTTTATACTTGATTAGTGAAAGTGCTTGTTACGCAGCAATCAAAACATCCAAACTGACATGAAAGGAAGCATTTTCTTTGCGTCCCACTTGTGCTGTATAAAGGGAGACGGGGGGGAAGTCAAGAAGAAATGGCAGCACTTAGATTTATTTTAGGGAAAACTTCAGAAGCGGTGATGTTATTTTCTCCTCAAACTGTAAGGACATTCTTTATGGCAGACACTAGACATGAATGTTACAGCAATTGCGTGCTACTACGTATAAATTTTTAATAATAATAAAAGGGGAACTTTTTTTTCTTACAAAGCTATGCCTTTACATGAAATACAGTACGCTATAATGAGTACTTAAATTGAAATTACACCATAAATCTGAGAGTCTATCAATGCTAACTAATTAAATAATAAATTAGAAATGCACCAATTGAAAGCTATTTTTACTATTCATTTTCATAACTGTTTTAGTAATCACTACCAATCATGATATTATTATTCTATTTAAATATCATCATTAGGCACTTAAGAAGCTGGTATTCATAGAACCCACAAGTGCTCTAAAAGTAGATCAGAATTTTTTCTGTATTTTAAAAGTAGAAAAAGAGGTGCCAAAGTCAATTACTCCAAACCATAAAGAAAGTAGAGGAACTGGGTGATAAACAACAAAATATCTTAGTATACTTATCTGCTGGTTGGAATATTTGTCTGGCTATGATACTGCTTATTGAAGGCAGGAAAGGCTTTACTGTACTTTAAAACTGAAAAGTAATTTATCTTTACACTATCACTAATTTTAAGAAGTATTTTAACGCAAAATCAAAACGTTTAGTACTAATGAGATAGGTGATACACTGCAAGATATAGCAGATAAAAAGCTACTGAATTGCATAAGTTAGAGGAACGTTGGAACATAATGATTTGAAAGGAGTCAAGAGAAGTTGAAATTATTATTAGAGTAAATAGTCATTTGGTAACAGAATGTAATCAGAAAACTAAACCACACAATTCCACTGGCTCTTCAATGCTGTAGTGACACAATGAAAGTCAGAGCACCTATAAATCATCTGCAGGAATATGAAGTCTGAATATCAACCCAGCTGTGAAAATTAAAACAAAATTTCTGACTACCCAGAAACACACGTCCCTCATCTGCAGATGAACAGGAGTGACTACACACACGAAAAAGACCCAGATCCATCATAATATACTACCTTGAAAAGCCACACAGCATTTGAATAACAAAGAGTTAGCACTGATTTACCACTAACAGGTATCGCTGACTGCTTCAGACAGAAAAGAGCTAAACAAAACAGAGAAGAAAGATGTAGGTATTACAAAGTAATAAAATCCCAGTTAAAAGTGAGGCAGCGTAACATTATATGGATAAAACACATAAGGGCAGTTTCATTTAAAATATACTGCGAAGTATATACAGAGTATTCCTGAAATATCTACATTCAAACATCCACACACAGGAGAAATGAAGGTAAAAAGATATAGGTATAATAAATACATAGGTAAACTGCACCGGTGGGCAGTTTAGCCTGGCAAGTTGCCTTTCTGCATAAAACAGGCTATATCTGATAAAGCAATGGAACAGAAACCTGGACAGGCCTATCAATTCCTTTCATTACTTCAGAAGATGGATCTCACAGACAAAACCTTTTTCTATGTTAATACCCAGAGAAGCTGTTAATATGTACCTATCATGCGTAAATACAGAATACGTCTTTGCACAGTTAAAAACTATTTAAATATGATTATTAAATATTTTCTGAGAAATCTTGATGCTAATAACTTCAAGCATGTTGCACAAAAAATATTTTACCTAAAGATGAATAAATGGGATCTTCTGAATTGCAAAGGCTTGTAAAGAAATCCATTATTAAGATATTCACTTGGGGGCTTATCAGTGAATAAATAATCAAGACTAATGATTTTTTTTTCTTATGGGAATACTTGATAGGGATGTTATTTGATGGTGACATACTCTAAAATTATGGACAGTGACCAGAACTCATTTGGCAGAGTAAAAGGATTAGCTTGTTTATGGTAACAGTTAAATATGAATGCAACCAAATTTCATCAGGATAAAATAACACATGCATCTCTAAATACAGCCAAGTAAAATATCACTTCTGGATTGCTGTCCATTTTGGAAAAAAATACAAAAAACATGTTTTTGACTTGAGGAAACTCTCAGTCCTCTGCTAATCAGAAATCAATCAGTTTCAAATCAGTTACTACTTACTTGATTGTCACTTTCACAATCCTTAATGACTAAGTATCTCAGCAGATTTAGTGATGCCATAATCCTGTGAATGAGAAACACTACTGATCATTTAAAGTGCAGATATTTATTACAGGGGTGACAACTTAAATTGCCCATTACCTAGGCATCCTAAAAATATCCCTTTGTATAAAATGAAATTACTTCTCTGTTGAGTAATATAGCTTAATTGAGAGCACCAGTGTGCAGTGACTCCCCTGTTACAACAGAAGCTGACACTTCACAAGTAAGATTAAAACCAGCAGCAGATTAGACAAGGTCAGTGATTGCGAGGAAAAGAGTTTTCTGAAGAGAGAGAACTATGTTACAGAATTTCTAATATATATCACCGGTGAGATCCACAGTTGATTTGAAACTAGTCTAGCAGTTTTCTTTTTTACTGTATTGATTTTTTTACTTTTGTATGCTTTTTAAATGTGTATTTTGCTTTTGTTTTACTCTACTTTTTTTTTTTTTAAGCAAAAAAATATTTATTGCTTTTTCCAGATAAACAGTAGCACTGTCTCCAAGTACGGATTTTACATCTGGGTTTTTAAGCAGTTATGTGTCCATCTGGACACCATCATCCTGTGGATTTACAAGCTCAATTTTTATTCATCACATATGAAGAGACTTGTCCTGTACAGGAGATTTCCAGAGACATTTCCAATTATTTTTATATTATTTAATGCAAGTATTGTTGAGATACCTCTGTATCAGAGCAGAAACTCATGACATACAGGGCTACCAGCAGCAATCTGTGCAAGAGCCTTGACAAGGCTGTGTGCTGTAAGTTACATCAGATCATTGTTATACCCCTGTATCATGTAAGGCAACACACCACATTTCTTCTGTTCTGCCAATTGCTGAAGTTATTCTTCTGTTTCCGCAGAAAAATGATAAACCATGCATTTCTGAAGGAATAATGCTTTACCAATTAGCTCCGTAGTCTGACATAAGGCCTTATATTCTTGAGGAATGCAGGAAGAATTCATTTCTTATTGTTAACACCAATATAATAGCACTGTAACATTCTTCTATGCACAGTTAGTTGAAATGATGTTTTAAATAAATGATCATTTGCAGCTCTATTTCAAAACGAATCTAAAATACATTGATGTTGTCACTTCATTAATAATGTAGTAAGGTAGTCTGACTTTTTTTAAAGCAATTAAAAAAAAATAAAAACGAGAAAAGCCTCTAATTATAACTACAACTCACCTATCTGAGTTTTGGAGAAGATCTGTCTCAGCGCCTTCAGGAAGGAAAAGCACTAAATCTAGAAGGGAGATCAGGTGATGTCCTGTAAACCAGACGTTGTCATGTGCCTTCTGAAAAATGATACAGAAAGTTTATCTGAGTACAAAATTTAAATCTTAAATAAAGATAAATAAATCTTAAGTAATTTAACATAAATAATATAATGGCAGAGGGTCTAAAAGGGAAGACATATGAGGAGCAGCTGAGGTCACTCTGTTTCTTCAGCCTAGAGCAGAGGAGGCTGAGGGGAAGTCTCATGGCGGCCTGCAGCTTCTTCACAAGGGGAGAAGAGAGGCAGGCGCTGAGCTCTGCTCTCTGGGGACAGCGACAGGACCCGAGGGAATGGCATGGAGCTGGGACAGGGGAAGGTCAGGCTGGGTATTAGGGAAAGGTTCTTCACTGAGAGGGTGGTCAGACACTGCAACAGGCTCCCCAGGGAAGCACCAAGCCTGGTGGAGTTCAAGAAGTATTTGGACTTTGCCCTCAGAAATATGTTTTTTGGGTGGTCCTGTGTGGAGCCAGGAGCTGGACTCAATGATCCTTGTGGGTCCCTTCCAACTCAGGATATTCTATGATTAACAAGAATAATTTGGGGAAAACAGAAAGCTAATAAATACACAAATCAAATGCTGGAGGAAATATTTTCCAATTACTACATGTGATCAAAGTATATAAATTAGTCTCTTCATAATCCTCTCTATCTGTATACTGATATTAGATGAGACAAGAAGGGTACCTGTCAGTGTTAAGTTAGATCAGATGAGAAACCTAAAAAGATAAAGACTACCTGGGCAGTAAAAATGTTATCCACATTGAAAAAATGTAAAAATGATATCCACATATCATGATGTCTATAGCAGAATTCTTTGCAACAAACATAGAATATTCAAATCCATATGATAAAATTTTAAAATTATTAGACTTTTAGACAGCTTGCTCTACATAGAAGTTCTGTATTGACAGAATTCTGAAGCTGCATAGTCAACAAATTCAGTAGTAAAGAATTTTCAGAATGTATTTTAGCTATTCAATTTTAGTGCAAGCTTCTTTTGGGAGAATTTTCATAGTATTAATTTCTTCACCCCCTGCTGATTCCATATACAGGACAGACTATGATCTAATAAATAGTAATTCACAGTTCTCTAACACAGTTGTGCCCTTGGTACTATATTATAATTGTTACACTTCATAAACGCTAGCAAGAAATATGTGCAAGTTTAATATGTTGTCCTGTTTGACAAAATGAAGACCTTGGAGATGAAATCTGCTTTGAAAAAGGCCTTAAGTAAACAGGGGAGGAGACAGGAAAAGAAAAAAAAAAAGAAAAGAAAAAGAGATAATCATTTATTTATTAAGTTTTCCAATTTCCTGGTATAAATTATTACAAAATATGAGATTTAAATGGCTTTGATCTGGCTCAACCCTTTCTGATGAATATAACATTTGTGAAGCACTCATAATATAATGCTGACTGTCATAATAAAACCCAAGAGAAAAATCAATAGTCTAGACTGTAGTATTTGAATTATATTCAGGAAATGCAAGAATTAAAAAAAAATACCAAGCAGTTCCCCCTTAAGGACTATGTTTTTCAAGCACAGAGAAGGTAGTAATAACCTGTAAAATACTGTAAAATTGTGTAATTAAAACTGCACATATGTAAAATTATAACGTAAAAATACATACACAGAAAAAAGCCAAATAAGTATTTTTAATTATTTCCCAATCTTATGTTTCTTTTCAATGTATAGTTGTTGGGTTTTTTTTTGTTTTTGTTTTAAATGCATCACTCAAATGTTAAGTTATATGTATTTGCTCAACATTTGAGATGACAATTTTTTTTTTTTTTTTTAAAGGCAATAGGCTTACCGTTAATGATAAGTGAATCTGATCTTTTATTTTTTGAATAATGTATCCCTCTACACCAGCATGGTTGCTTGTCTTCAGTAAACACCTTCAAACAAAAATAAAGATATTATCATTTAAAAGCTGCCTATAGAGTTAGCTCAAGACTTGGATATTATGGCCTTATTCACTAAGTGGGACTTCCACGTCAGAAAAAGAAAATATCCAACTTTTAAACACTGGGTTACATAAGACAGATGATTTTATGAAAGGCAACTGAAATTCATTATTTATCCACAATTTAACATAGTGAAACTATTGTGGCTTACCAGATAGATAAAAATGATTTCTGACTGAGTTTCTAAGCAATTAAGTTGCAACAAGGCTTATATTACACAATCTACACTCATTTGAATGCATACCTGAATAACGTGTACTTTCCTTCTGCATCAAATTTGTCTATGAACAACTGCAACATATTTAAACTCTTCTTTCTCTAAAAATAATAATAAAAAGTTATCTGATAGTTTTCTAATTAAAAAAAAAAATCACATAATTCATTCTGTGTGTTTTATTACATACCAGGTGCTCTATGGGACAAAGGGTCATAACTTTCACCAAATCCTGCAGTTGGACAAAAAAAAATATATAAATCGTAATTACATGCAGATTATTATTATTATTGTAATTACATGCAGATTATTATTACTACCTCACACTGAATAAAATCTATTCAAGGTATTAACAAACAAACCAAACAAACGACCACAAACAACCAAAAAAAACCTCAGCCCACTAACAACTGTGTCCAAATAAGAATGCGATCAAGCAACACACTTCCAAGGAAGGAGCAAAAATTAGCAAGTGCTCTCTTTCAGCTAGGATCAGTGCCCAGCTGCCTCGGTGGCCTGTACATACACTTAGTGTATTTTAGTTGTCACAGTAACTTCATGCTGCTGCACATAGAAGACAAACAATTCTGTATAGCATGACACTACAGGTTTCAATTTGACAACACAATTGTATACAGGTTCAGTAGTATATTCCCTCTCAAACACGTAGAAAACTGGTAGGTATTATTTATAATCAACTACAGAGACTTCTGTACATTGCTTCTTATTACCTGAGGCACGTTAATAAAATCTCTGAATTCTAAATACTGATGGAGAAGGCTATTATCTTCCATCCTCAATAAACAGCTCTCAAACAGATCCTGTGGGTGAGACAAAAAAAAGAGGCAAACAAATAAACATAAAACAACTACCAACACCTTGTACATATACAAGACATTAATTTATATGTTTCACATTTCATGGCTACAACCGCCTTTACCATAAATGCTCTTTTGCATATCCAAAGCTCCTAGGAGCTACAAATTTAAGTGGTAACGGTAATTTAAAGGTATATGCATGTGTGTAATGTTCAATAAATTTAAACGTTTGTAAGACTTAAGAAAATATTATCTGAACTATTATTTGTACACCTTTCTAAGAAAGGGAAACTTAAGTTTTACTGTTTCTCAAATCAGAAAGAGTAAGCATTCTAATAATGAAAATTTGATTAAATGAAAAATAAACTTACAAGTCCTTTAGATAACATAGATTCTTCTGTTCTAGTAAGAAAAAGACATTAAAATTGTTGTAAATTAAAGAGATGCTTTCAGATGAAATTGTAGAACAGATGTCAAAAAGAAACTTGGCCCTCAACAATTTTCATTCTGCTTTCCAAATATGATACCTTCATAACGTCTCTCAAAGATTTTCAGAATATATTGACTGATAAAAAATTGCAAACTGGACTCTTCTCTTTAGGGTCAACTTTTTCCCCCTCTCAATATCTGTAAATGCTCAAAGGCAGTAGCTCATATCCCACAGGTATTAATCAACAAATAAAATGAAGCTTCACAGATGATTTCACATGCATAATTCTGCAAGCCAAAGAAAAACATGACAAATCCTAAGATTTGTTTTGGCCTTGGAAGAGGCCAAGAAATTTTGTTTAAATTTTACCACAAAATGATAAGCAGTGATAATGCTTTCCTTCTACAGCAATGCTAGAAATTGTTTGGTCAACGCTGCTTCTTATGGAAGACAAAATAAACACAATATGCAGAAAGTCTGGTTTCCTCTAGAAAGCACAACTTCTAATTAGATTGCATATCATACCAGAATACATTCAAATAAGTACTATCATTATAGTCTCTGTTAGAATGTGTATTTATTTGTAACTCTGTAACAGTTTACTACTAAATATTCTTCATGGGTATAAATGGCCTTAATGTTGCATTTTCAGAATAAAGTTTCTAAAAACAATAAATTAATGTTTTAGGCAACTTTTTATAACTCTTAGAAAAAGAGAACGCTATCTTATCATGGAGCTTGGCATTTTAACCTTGAACTTTAAAAACCTCCTCTGAATTTATTTGGTTTTCATTTATATGAATTACTATAAAAGATCAGGAATAAACCATAGGACAAACACCTGACACACATTATCTAGAAATCCAAATATCACATAACCTACCTTTTCAGCAGCACTTCAATATGTGTCATATTGCACTGCAGAAGGTATGATGGACTAGAAGAGAAAGTTAGGTTTATATTAAACTGCATAAAGACACATATATTGTTACAGTTAATATATTTGACTGGTTTAGTCTCTTGAAAAATCTACAAAATTACTTTTACAAAATTTATAATTTTGAAATAGACACAAAGCAATAAGTCAAATTTCTGTTCATAATTTGCAGCTGACATCTGCCTATAAATTTATAATTGAAATTTTCATATATGTTCATTTTCAGAATGAGACAAATCCTATCAGTTTCTTTAAAAGGTCAGCTCATCCACAATTAAGCAGTAATAAAGTAATCTAAAAGACTGAAGTATGTTCTTAAGCTACATAAATGATAAATGTTAGCAAAAAAATAAATACTAGGGAAATCCACAGCTTTCATTAAAGCTATTCCAAATAAAACGTTTTGTTCTGCTCAGAAACAAACTTCAAAATACAAACTTACAGTAGGTCCTCACTAAGAATAGCTCTTACCTAAATACCATTGGAAAGCAATTGATACCAAAATGCTGAACAAACATCAGATATGACAGACATGCCAAAGAATCTGCAGAATTCTTTTGCTCTATGTCCTCAAACTCCTGATTCTCCCAGTATGATCTTCTGCCTTTATGATGTAAAAATACTAGTGGCATCAATTCTCTTATATCCTGCAAAATGTCCTGAAAAGGAAAGTTAGATTTCATTCAGTTGCAGTTTTAGAAAACCGCATACCCAATACTTTTAAAAGCTTAAGCTGTATTTGCAGTAAAATCTCTTATGTAGCATATGTATAAGTTACTAGAAATATTTTGTGAATATTTATGATACATATATAAAAAAGCCTTCCAGGAAAAATAACCACTGTCAGAAGAATGTTACCAAGATAGCAAAGTCAAGCACTCAAAAGTTAGCAAAAGACAAAATTAAAGTCACCCTGCAAAACCCAATTTGGCTCCCTTATCCACAAAAGCTATGAATGATAGCTTCATGATCACATTATGCCACAGGACCCGTGTGTTTTTCACTGAACACTCTGTTAGTATTTTGCTTTTTGATCACTGGTCATATGCAATGTAATGTTTATCTACTAAAGGCAAGCCCTGTTTTAAAGTTAGAATCGTTTTGTACGGCCTTTCTTTCCAGCAATTCACAACACAATGACACCTGAGTACTTCACAAATATGAAGTGCTTTTTTCCACACATTTTTGTAATTCTTATTGTATGGATTATGAAGAAGCAGAGAGATCAGGGTTAACTCATTCTTCCAGGGTTGTCCAAACCAAACATCCAGGCTCTGACATTTTGGAGAATTAGGATTATACAAAATGTCATATTGTCAAAGTATGTCATTACTGACCTTAGCTGCAGCTCTCATTACCCAATTCCACAAACATCAGAAGTGAATTTCTTGAGAAAATGAAGAAAAGGTAATTCATAATTAGTGTAATAAACATGGTTTCAGACTGAGCCCAACAGGAGAGGCAGGGATAAAAGACCGTTTTTCAGAGTAGACTTCAACTATCTTAACCATTAGATGATCTTCTGGTAATCCCTGCCTCCATCACTGCACATCTTAAAAGTTCTGCAATAAAAGAAGCAAAGATCTCACAGACGGATTCTCTTGCATTGCACAACCCTGACTGATCCACATAGCAGTTCTATCCTATGGTGACCCAGACTTGCTGTGGAAAAAAGTTGATGTGATCACAATAGAAAACCCAGTTATGGTGGAAAATAACCAGAAGTTTTGCTAACTGCTTAGTGTGCTTCACTTTACAATCTTAATAAAATTTTGCGTGCATAAATTTTTATTTTTAAAAACAAATTGGAGAAGAAACAATTGTATCACATGACAACTTCCAGACTTCCTTTGTGTGCATGCAAACACATACATGTATTTACACATGCTTTCCTCATCCCAGTTGGCTCCCAGTTTTTTGAGATTTATCACACCTTCTCATGTCATTCCCTCCCCACAAAATGACAACCTGACTTAGTCTCTCCACTTTTCCAGGACTAGTTCCTCCCCATATAAAAAGCTGCCTCTTTTCTAACTCCCTGGTTTGTAGTTCACCACCAATTTCAGCCTTCTTCCTCAGGTAGTTGGATTTCCTCAGTTCCTCAGCCAGTTTCAGCCCTCCTACTCTACCTTTTCTAAAACTTCCATTTCCCTCCATGCGTTCTTCAATTTTTTTCTCTTCTGTATTTGACTTGTGAGTTTTCCTCCTCTAACCAAAGATAACAAGGTAGAATAAATTCCGAAGCTCAAACTTAATATCAACTCCATGAAAGAATAGAGTTAAGATGAGAAACAAGTGTATCCATAGCTATTGAAACAACTTAATCTTGCTCTAATAAAACACAGATGCTATACAAAACATTCAAAACCAGAGTAACAGCATTGGTAGCATGGAGTGGGCATGTTCACACTGAATTTCCAGCTATAGCATCAGCAGCAGTCAAGAATCAACTTACGTTTCTTAACAGGCAGCTGGCACTGCACTTTAGGCATATTAGAGATGTCTCTGTGTGCAAAACTTAGATTAATACTTGGATTTTTACCTTCATCTAATACTGCAACAAAAACAATCCTTTAGATATTTCAAAAAATTAAAAATAATACATCACCAAGAAAAAGTTACAAAAAAAAAAGTTACAACAAAGTAGCAACTGCTGATTCACAGAACAGTCCAAATTGGTTTATCAAGGAGCAAAACTGTGTCTGCAAGATTTATAATTTCTAGGGATGGAACCTTTAACTATTCCAAACCTTTATCTACCTGCATTATCTTACAGGACCTGGTAAGCCATCACACACCACTAACAGAAGCAAAATGAGCTCCACAACTAATTATTGGGAATTCTGAACCATAACACTGCTTTTGCAAACACTGTAATTCATTTTGACTACACTTACTATAATTTCAGTTGCAAAATGCCTGAAGGGATGTTCTTCAATGCCTTCAAGCTGTTCGAGCTGAGCGGTCAATAATGGGTATTTCAGGCTTTTCATACAGCTGAAATAAGAAGGGGTGAAACATAAAATCACCAATAAGGTCACAAATAGAGACTATACTAATGTCATTAATGACCAACAGCAAAGTCTACACTCATATTAGCTGCTGCTATTCCCAATATTCCAAGAATGAAAATAAGAATGTCTCTCAGAGAAGCATTCCTTAGAATTAGCCTCCAAAATATGATTATCCTCAGTTATACCTTTGAGTACAAGCACAGGGCCGCCAAATTAGCTCTGTATCACAGAGACTAACATTTCTTTACCATTTCCTTGTACTAAAACAATGATTTTTGCCTTTCTTCTCTCACTTCATAAAAATGTAAAGGATTTTTTTTTCATTTTTGAAATACAGCACTGGTTTATATGCTGACAGCATTATAAAAACACTAATAAGATGATTTATTTACTGCCTATGCAATAAATGCCTACTGTTCGTTACTTTATAAAATACAATAATTTGACAAAAAGTGCTCACAACTTCAATAATTCTTCTTTCAGCTCCATGTCATTGTATTCTGATGACTTTTCCATGTTTTTAACAACTTCATTCACAAAAGGTTTAGCAAAGTCCACCACTGCATTACAACATTGGCAGAGACCAAGTTTATCTTCCTGTATTTGTTGTTTTGTGTAAGGCACAGGCAAGGGAGTAAGCTGATTCATAATCATAGCCAAAGATAAGCCCACTGAGTAGGCCTTCTTGTTCTGAAGTTTCAAAAGCACTGAAACAAAGAGAAAATTTTGAGACATTAAGTTATTACTTGCAGGAAGAAAGTGTGAAGAAAAACAATGTGACTGCATTTCATTTCTGGGGAGGAAAGAGACTAATGCCTGAACTAATATGACTAAGTACAGCAAGACTAAACAATATCACCAGCTAGTCTAAGACACTGTGGTTAACATGACCATATAGCTGAGAATGGCATAATAAAGCAGTCCCACATTTCCACACATTCTTCCTTTCTCTGTAGCACAGTCATGTTACCTATTTAGTTGGTATCCAAAACCAACGCTTTTCATCTTTTTATGCAAATCAGAAGAATGTATCTTTCAGCTCAAACATTTCAACTGCTTCAATTACAAATATAAGTTTTATACCATGAAAATACGGAAATGTATGTTTTAAAAGTTAATTACTGAAAAATTCCCCATTTATATTTTGCAGAATATAAAAAAACTGTAAAGACTACCAGGACAGCAATATTCTGAAACTATTCTAGCAAAGGTTAAACTAATTTGATAAATAAGATTTTTTTTTTCTTCAGAAACTACATGAGCAAGTGAATGTTACCTGTCTGCAGAGGCTGAAGTAGTAGCATGACAGTTGGGCACACTTGCTCTCCCGACGTCTGCTCTATCTGCTCAAGTAAACCCAAAAAAAGTTCCTTCGGATTGCATAGCTGCAAGAGAGGAACAACATACATGTTTTAACCACTATGGTCATAAAATATTAAAAAAAAACAAAACACCACAAACAAACTGCAATACAGAAGTTCCTGAACATTAAGAAAGCAGACCAGAACACCCAAAATAATCTTTAAGGAAATAAATATGAAACAATAAGTACTTCCCTACAGTTAATGCCTTCTGTAACATGTATATGCAAGTACACTTTTATGTAAGCTGAAAACATAGCAAATCTAATGGCATAAAACTTGATTTCTACGTTCTATAAACACCTCACAGTACTGTAGCAAGAAATTCCTTAGGAGCAGAGAGAAAAGAAAAACTTCAGTGTGAATTCCGCTCAGTTTGCAAGTTGTTCTCTAAGTAGGTGAACGAAAGGGAACTGATTTCCTACAGAATAAATTTTATTTCCCTGTTACTCCCTCAGAATCAGCAGATACTCACTGTCATACTGTAACTGCTGAAGACAAGAGGCAGCATTGCTGTGGCTAAGCTGACTGCAGAAGCTGGCCATTAAAAACTTTGTATCAGATGAGGTCTAGCTACTTTTTCCTGAGTAATTCTCTGTCTCTATGCTTTGCCTAGTTAATAAATTCTCCAAATTTGTTTAAAGGTTGAATACCTCTGAGAATGCTAATCTTTTGTCTACTTCAGGGAAAACTGGCCTGTGAGCTTAAAAGTTATGCAGAATGGGCAGAAGAACACAGAAGTATTCATGCCCTGTTTTTTTTGGAAATCAGAAGGAGAAAAGGACATCTCCCTTCCCCTTCCCTACAATTAATTTATTTTAACTATGTATTTCAAAGCCATACCTGTACCAACTGATCTAGTATCTTCAGGCAGTGTTCTCGCTTATCATCTTCCTGTTTATATGCTAAAATGCACCTAACAAGAGGAGAAATGAGATTCCAACCCATATTCTTGATGATAACCTACAAAACAGATTTTCAGAGAATAAACGAAAACCTGACATCTTCTAAACACAGAAAAATTGTATATACGAAGGTCAAAAAAAGACAACAGATCAATGTCCTGGTTGCAACCAACACCATAATAATGTCACTGAAAACGTAACATCTATTACTATAAAGTTTTGTACTTGACATACGTCGTATTCTCTCCCCATACCTATCAATATAGATTCATATTTTGTCTAGCTTTCTTTAGTGTATTATTTCTAACACATATATAGTTCAAAGAATTTACATGGCAATAAATGTCAAACAGGACTAGGTAGAGGGGTTTTGCTGGATTAAGCAAAGCAGAGAAAGAAAGTTTAGAAAAAATATGTTTAAAGTGAGGAGATCAGGATTTTCAATTGTTACACCAAACTCACAGAATTCGTGACTAGATGGGGACCCCCAGTAACATTGGGTAAAAATTCCATCCTTCACTTTCTTCCTGAACTTCCTATTTGTGTACAACTTAGTATGTTAGCATCAGCTTAGTCAACTCTTACAGTTTTGACCCATATTATTGTATCTGTCTGTGGTGGTTTGACCCTGGCCAGAAAATAAGCACCCACCAGTCAGCTGCTCATTCTCCACCCACATCAAGATGGGGAAGAGAAACAGTGCAAAATAGAGAAAAACTCATGGGTCACGACAAAGATAATTTAAAAAGTGAAGGGAAAAAAGAGGAAAAAAAAGCAAGTGATGCAAAGGCAACCACTCAGTAACTCCCATCAGCAGACCAATGCCCAGCCAGTCTCTGAGCAACAGCTACCTTGGGAAGACTGTCCCCCTTTTCACTGGCAAGCATGATATTATCTGGTATGGAATCTCTCTTTGATCGAATAGGGTCAGCTGTCCCAGCTGTGTCCCCTTCCAACCTCTTGCAACCTCCCAGTCTGTTTGCCGAGGGGGCAGAGTGAAAAGTAGAAAAGGCCTTGATGCTGTGCACGCACTGCTCAGTAACAGCTGTGACACCAGTTTGTTATCAACCCTGTCTTGGCCACAAACCTAAAGCAGCACCATACAGGCTGCCATGAAGAAAATGCCATTCAGCGCCTCATCTGAAATTCTGTCCTGCAGCAGAGGGCCAAGGGCACTTTCTCTTAGTTATGTTTTTGGCATCTCTTTTCTATTTCCTTAACTCACTAGAAAGTAGTTATTAATGGTTTTCTTAAATTACCATGACTTGACTTCTGTAAACTACCTGCAGTCGCACAAGAACGTGCACTTAACAGACAGCAACTGATTAACTGTTCATATGCACACGCTTGCTGCACAGTGAAAGCAGCTTTCCCTTTTTAATAGTTTTATCTATTTAAGTGTGCTTAATGTACAACTAATATATAGTGCAAACTTCAACTCACCTTATTTTTCTCATTTTGAATTACTTCTAACAACTGAGCAGCATATCCATCTTCTAAACATTTCTGACCTGCTACCTGAAACAGATTAAAATCTTCTCCTCTAAAATCAGATTCTTCCAGAATTTGCTAGAAAGAAAACATACATGCTTAACTCCATATTTATAAAAATCAAATCAAAAATAGGTAAATCCAAGTTTTCATTTCAAAATTAGATGTACTGTCACTGTAACTTATCATTTCTTACTAACGTCCTTTACATATTAAATGGAGTTACTAAGAGCTACCACAGAACACAAAGCAGTATTTCAGTAGCATTTTCTAACTCTAAACTACAGCACAATATATGGATGATGTATTTTCTACGCCAGTCTGCTGGTGATTTGTTCCCTTAGACAGGTACCGTTGAGAGAAATAAGAACAATTCTTTCTCTGGGAGGCAGAACTTGGGGTAAGCACCATGCAGAAGTCAATGAAACATGGAGGCTGAACCTAGCTGCCCAATGAGGAGATCTGCTAATGAACGTCTTGTGTTTTGCAGTCATAAAGAAAAACTTGAACTGCTTACATTTGTCATGTTTATGAAGAGAAAAGTACTTACGCATCTTTGTATTATGGCTTGAAGTTCATCAACTGCCATTGTAGTTTGACTTTGTTCTTCTGGCATTGAAAACTATTATAAATTAAGGGGTGCAGTATTAAAACACATGAAGAAAACATAGAGACTGAAAAATAATCACATTACCAAAAAAAATGCCCAGTAGCAAAATGAGAACAATCTATATGAATAGATCTTATGAAGATTACATGATTTAAAAAAAAGCAAAAATATATTTTTAAGAAATGTATACTGTATTATTCTACTCCCCATATTTGCTGGATTACATAGAAAATAACCTGCATTCTATGTACAGGGAAGCAATTTCTGAGTGCCATCAGGATCATCTTAGGAAGTCAGGAGGCCTTAGCTATGACACAGACACTGAAAACTGCAACTAATACAGCCTGGGGTCGCTGCATACCAACCCTGGACTCCCATAATACACTACGTTTTCTATGCATGTCTTCATCGGATAAGCTCTGTGCTCAGCTCTGACTAGAACACTCTAACCTGATGCCCAGGATGTGCACAGCTGATACAGATGCTGTGCCAGTTTGTGTCAACAGCGTTTTAGTCCAATCAAGACTACATATGCAACATCAATTCTCTCCTCCCAGTGTCTAGGTTGGTTGTTCAGTGTCCTTTTACCTCTAGATGCAATTAAAAACTTCCTTGCTGAAAACTAAGTAAGCATTTCAATAAAGTTACCATGAGTTACACATAAAATCAAGCTCAATTATTGCATGATATATCAGAGCAGCGGTTGTAATCTTTATAGTTTTGAGTAATTCCACGTGCCTAAACCTGGTTATATAATCACTGTGGCTGTCAATTACCTCTGCACTTCAATAATTGGCAAACTATTCATCCAAGCACCCAAGATTCATATTTACACAGATATTTCAATGTAACATCCTCAATCTTTCCTCCTAAGTTTGACCTCAGCTACCTAACACAGCATCTAGATAACTAAGCTATTTGGACATTTATAAAAAACAGTCAACTCACAATAGCTTAAAAAGCACATATGCGAATTTTATTACTCACAGATCAGGTAACTTCCTATTCTCAACTGCCTAATTTAACACTTTAACTTCACTGCAATCTAGCAATGTTTCAAACCTGATCTTTCCGATTTTGTGATTATCATATACTTTATTAACGCACATTGTACCACTTGAGCTTTTAATTTTGGAGGACGTCACTAAGATGCCCAAAACAATTTACATGTACTTTTGAACGCTCATATTTCGCGGTTTTCAGCCCTCAGAAATTTTACAGTGTACTTACAGCCTTGAAATATGCCCTGGCAGGGATTTGCCAGTTAACCTCGCAGACGGTCTCAGGCCTTAATACTTAATCCAGTTTCTAATTATATCTTTTCACTGGTTCCCACGGAAAGCGTACAGCATCTAAATAACGAGAAAAAATCCGCTTTTAACCCTCAGGAAGCTCCCTCCTCTACCAAACGCACCCCTCAGCCGCCTCCCCAGGCAGGTACCACACGCAGGCCGATCCCGAGGGCTACTAACGAGCCTCTCGCACACGGCTGGACCAAAGCCCCCAGCTCCGCTTCCTCACCCCTCGCCCCGCCGGCGGAGCCGGGTTCCCCCCGCAGCGCCTCAGCCCGCGGCCGGCCGCGCGCACCCCTCAGCCGCCGCCGCTCTGCCGCCTCCCGCCGGGCCGGGCCACACCGAGACGGCTCCGCCTCCGGTGAGAGGTCAGGGGGAGGGGGGAGGGAGCCGGCAACCGGCAGCCACCACCACCACGATGGCGGCCAGGAGGCCGCAGGGCAGCGCCAAGTGGAAGCCCGGCCGGCGCCGCGCAGGTAAGCTCCGAGTGCCGCTTCCCCCCCCGCCCCACGCTGTGGGCTCTCCCTTGTGCCCTCAGGCCGGCGCAGCGGGCTCGCCTAACTCGCTGTACCGAAGGGGGTGAGGAGCGGCGGGACGGCCGGCGGTGCGGGGACGCTACCGCCAGCGCAGTGGGGTTGAGGCGGGCCGGCGGCGGGTGTGGGGCCGGGCCCCGGGCGCTCCGTCCGCCCCCTCAGGCTCCGGGGGGCTGCAGCGTCAGGAGCCCGCCCCCGGCCGTTCGGCTGGTCGGGGAGCCGCGGCTCCGATATTTTCTGTTGGTGAAGGAAGAAAATAAACTCAGATTTCCATATTCTTGATTTCTAGGAAATAAACATTCAGGTGCTCTGGAAAATGAAGACGTTACTCAGAGGTATAATTTCTGACTAACAATACGTGGTCGTCATGTTGTTTTGCTTCACTTTGCAACTGTATTCTTTGCCTGGCATGGGGTTTTTTTGGCTTTCTTTAGAGTACCGTAAGAGATAGCCAGTACCCCCTTCAGGCAGACTCGTTTGGGACAACGCTATGTGTCTTTCAACTGCATTCCCCAGTAGTTACTATAAAGATACCTCATCCAGACATTTACAAGAAAAAATACACGTGCATTTCTGTACTCAAGGTAAAAGGGACGACAGTGGGATGCTATCACAGTAGTGAGTGGTATTGTTACTTTTTTTTTCCCCTGGAAACTCTTCGTTTATTCAGTATGTGACTGAAGCGTACCTAGAAGATACCTTTATCATGCTTTAATTTCATTGTTCAATGTGTGGCTTAATTCTTCTTTTACTTCTCAATTCAGACCTTGTTCTGAAAACAGAATTGTTGATCTTATCCTGAAGGTTTTTGTTAATATGTTAAATGTTTACTGAATCGTTTTCACAACAGCCAGTAAAAGATGGTATGTTGAGACAGTGTATTAGCATTTATATTTTCAGATGGAAAAGTGAGGCAAAGAGATTAAGGACAAATTTTTCTACTACTTTTGAGTTAGGGCTTCCAAAATAGACTCTGCACATATATACATGGTATAATATGCCACAAGTTTATGAATCTGAACTCCACAGTTGTATTTCCTTACTCCGTAGTGCCTGATTTTTGCCAGTTTAATTTCCTTGCATACTTTCCAGTCTTCTTTATTCACTTTAAAAACCAAATCTGAAAGATTTGGCCATGGCAGATTTTTTTTGCCGTGGGCAGTTACCTAAAAATTCATTTGACTGCATAGAAGACTTTCAGATGAATATCGTGGACCTCTACCAGTTAAGAAAGTAGAATGATTGTACAATGACAGCCTCTGTGGGAGGTGCTGCTAGATGGAGATGAGAGACACCTATGTGGGTCCTGGTAGATGACAGGTTGACCATGAGCCAGCAGTGTGCCCTGGTGGCCAGGAAGGCCAATGGGATCCTGACGTGCATTAAAAGGAGCGTGGCCAGCAGGTCAAGGGAGGTGATCCTCCCCCTCTACTCTGCCCTGGTCAGGCCTCACCTGGAGTACTGCGTCCAGTTCTGGGCTCCCCGGTACAAAAAAGACAGGGATCTCCTGGAAAGAGTCCAGCGGAGGGCCACAAAGATGATACAGGGCCTGGAGCATCTTCCCTATGAAGAAAGGCTGAGAGACCTGGGTCTGTTCAGCCTGGAGAAAGAAGACTGAGAGGGGATCTTATCAATGTTTATAAATACCTGAAGTGTGGGAGACAGAGGGATTTGGCCAGCCTCTTTCTAGTGGTTTGTGGGGACAGGACAAGGGGTAATGGCCACAAAACTGAGCACAGGAAGTTCCGCACCAACATGAGAAAGAACTTCTTCATGGTGAGAGTGACAGAGCACTGGAACAGGCTGCCCAGGGAGGTTGTGGAGTCTCCTTCTCTGGAGATATTCAAGGCCCGTCTGGACGCCTACCTGGGCAGCCTGCTCTAAGGAACCTGCTTTGGCAGCGGGGTTGGACCCGATGATCTTTCGAGGTCCCTTCCAACCCCTACAGTTCTGTGATTCTGTGATATCATTGATATTTGATAAAGATACAGGTGGAGAACTGTTCATGGAAGCTACTCTCTGTGTCATTCAATATCCTTTATGTTACAGGAAAGCAGCCCTGGAGGCTGCTAGTAGAAAGAAGATTGAATTTGAGAAAAAAGCACTGCATATTGTTGAGCAGCTCTTGGAAGAGAACATTACTGAAGAGTTCCTTCTGAATTCTGTATGTGTTGCAAATTTTTACACTATTTTGTATCTCAGCATTCAACTTTTTAAGTTCTTGGAGTGATTTGCTGAAGTTGCTGAAGTAAACAAGGTTATTCTCTCTCTTGTTAGCTCTGATTGCCTTATTTTCAGGGGTTTTGTAGTGAAAATATGCTGTAGTTTTGTATGTATTTATGAATCCTCACTTTAATACCTTTGTTTATATCCACAGGTTTTGGACTCAGAGGTGAAGTATAAAAAGTTAGGTCCATATCATGTCCTCTGTGAATTTAGACAACGGTACTCTTTACCCCACAGTTCATACTGGCAGCACAATTTTTATAATACCACTGGGATGCTATGAGGATTATTCCTGTTAAAGTTGTAAATACACTGGTAGATAGGTGTATATAACATATAAAGAGAGGAAAATTGTGAGAATAGGTACCACACTAGAGGCAAAATGATGAGGCTTTTGTATATATAAGAATATATAAGTATATATAGGAAGTATCCATGTCTTTCTTTCCCTCCGAGTATTTACCTTGTTACCAATTTTACTTCGGAGGTTCTGAATGCTGTTTATGAAACTTACTTGATACTACTATAAAATGAAATGTATTTACTTGCTTATGAGAAGTTTTGAGTGTGAAAAATGACCTTCCAGTATCTATTGTTGAACTGTTTTCTTGTCATTTCAGGGAAAAAGTATTACTCCATCTCACTATAAAGATATTGTTGATGAACGGTCTATCATCAAATTATGTGGTTATCCTATATGTCAAAATAAACTGGAAAATGTAAGTTGCTTTTTATTAATGCTGTTAACATAAGAACCTCTTAGTGGTTTTTATATTCTTGCATTTTCTTTTTCATTTTAAAGTTAAAATATTAAACATAGATAAAAAATACTGTTAAGTAATGGGCCAGATATCCGGTCGTTCCATTTCAGCTTAAGACTTCTGAAGTAAAAAGTTAAATCTGACCTGTTGACAATCATTGCTGTATGACAGAATCAGTTAGCATATTAAAATATGTGCATTAAGAATCAAGTTTTATGTAAAGTCATGACAGAGGTGACAGTCTTGCTGATGAAAGTATATCATTTTAGGTGCCAAAACAGAAGTACAGAATTTCAACAAAAACTAACAGAGTTTATGATATTACTGAAAGAAAGGTATGGTAACAAGCTATTTCTATACTGTATTTAATATTGTTTCTACATTAGAAATGCATTTTGTAAAAGTATTCATATAGTGGCTTGATTCAGAACCAACATGTTTGGATCTGCTCTTTGAACTTTTTTGATTATGTAGAATCCAACACAGGCTCGTTTCTGATAATGAAAGTGCAAAAAGGAGCAGGGGGGTGGGGAGAAAAAGAAAAAACTAAGAGTGATTTGTGGGGAATGAGGATAGACCTGTTTGGTAGGTTTGGTTTCTCACATAAATTAAAAAATTGATTATAAGCTGAAAAAGAAATATGAATTGGTACTTAAATTTCACGGGTATGAAAAACAATTGATTTTGTCCCTTTCGTTGAGTATTAAAGATGTCTTTAGACATACTTTACATACTGCTTTGTTTCCAGTGCTTCTGCAGCAACTTCTGCTACAGAGCATCTAAATATTTTGAAGCTCAAATTTCCAAAAGTCCAGTATGGATGCGAGAAGAAGAAATGTAAGTATAACCTTATATATTTGTAGTTCATTTTGAGGATGCTATTTTCTCTATCCAAACTGTGATGGTAATTAATTAGTTGCAATACATCCAAATGGTTAGGCTGAAGCAAATGTAACTGGTGTTAACATGTTAGCTGAGTATAGTGTCAATTTCAGAAGTGTTGTTGCAGTATGGATTACTGTAATTGACATGGCTCAGTTCTGCTCATGACTACTCAACAGACATGACTGTGTTAGTTTAGAGGGCAGGCTAGTCATAAATAATAATGACGTCCTGGTAACTTTAAAATTTCTTGTGATTGGATTCTTAAAAGCCACATAACATAATGCAAAGAATTAATTAATCTTATCTTGGTACAAAAGATTTTCTAATTATAGCAGAGCACTTGCATTGGGCTTAAAGTTAGACTGTGAAGGCTTACACCTGAAAGCAGACTATAAATGAAGAGGTTCTTTATCCTGCATAACACTATAATTTCAGATTGCCCATTTCCTACTGTTACTGCAATACACACTTTGGAAGAGTGTAATATGGTTCACGTTTTAATATGCTGACTAGTTCAAGAAACATAGGCTTGCAAATAATGAATTGAGCCACTGGGTGTCACTGTTCAACAATAAATACTTACCTAGAGAACATTCAGGTAAATTTTTCATTCCCCAAGATAGTACTTTTCATAGTACCCTGGTTTTCAACAGAATAACCAAGCTGAAATTATATATCTGAGCTCAGTTTCACAGATCCGATCAATCATGTGAAATACCTGATCAATAAGAGTAGTGGTTTAGAACACCCTGATACGGTAGGTAAAACTGTTTTCTTTGTGAAATATTTAAATAAACTTACCAGTATTATTGTGGTATTGTTACTTGCTCTCTCTAAAGAAAGTGTTTATTGTTAACATTAAAAGCATACAGTTCTGATATGCCTGATGTACTTAATTATTTATGCTGGGGTGGGTATATTTTCCAAAACAAGCAAAACAAAAATGCAAAAAAAAAACCAGGTAGTGCATGGCTAGTTATGTCTGTTTGCATAATCACATACATTTGCACACATTGTACGTTTACACATGAGAATATCTGAAATTCTTTTGAAAGAAAAAGCTAAAAACCTCAATTTTAATCTCTAAAGAGTAAGTATTTGGAATTAATAATTTAAATCATTTTATGTTATCACCTTTAGTTTCCAGACTCAATTCACTCATATGACTGGTGCAGCTTTCATCTTTTTTAAACCTATTGTTTTTTATATATATACTGACTGAGTTTAAGGTTTTATAACATTGACTTGTATTCGGTGCATGTTTAAAAGGTTTTCTTTCACTCATAAGGCAGGTGAGGATTTCAACATTCAGTGTTGGGTAAGATAAATAGCATTATGATGTTACCTTATAACTGAATTGAAGCAGATGAACTGCAGGTAGAATTTTGGAAAGAAACCCATCAGAATCTGTTTCGTAACAGTTCTTCGAGCTTCTGGAAATTTTTTGAACTCAATTTTCCTGAAGCAGTATAACTGTAATAGCCTAATTTTGACCAAATAAAAATTCAAATTAGAAAAAAAAAAAAGATATCCTGAATATTCATATTTCTTGCATGAATTTGGAGCATTTTCTTACAAACTGCACAGAACCCTTTTTACTATAGGGACTCTTGTGACCAAATGAAGATATGAGTATGTTTAGCTTCATGAAGAAACCAAGGGGTGATCTGAAAGCAGTCTACAGCTACTTGGGAGGGGAAAAAATGCAAAGATGACAGACCCAAACTGTTCTTGGTTGGTTACAGAAATCTTAACAAGGGGTGACTGTTAAGCGTACTGTGCTTTGAACAGAGGATGTTGGTCTAGGAGATCATTAGAGGTCCCTTCCAGCCTTAACTGTATCTTCTGTGTGTATGTGTATTTCAAGAGCATTGATTTAGCAGAAAACTTTTCATTCTTTGTCTTCTTTTTGCAGACCACCAGACATAGAGCTGCTGCAGGAGGGGCAGAGGTACACTGAACAATACTTTTTTATGTGCATTTATAGTTACAAGTATTAGCATCATATAAAATAAAAGGAGAATCTTTGATTTTATGTGTTACAGAAAAGGCCTTATTAGAGCCTACACAAAGGATTATTTGTCTCTCTTTTTTTTTTTTTTTTTATCTTTGTGATTCTAAGCAGGCATGTTTGACCTGTATGATTTAGTGTACAGCTGTTCTTGGCCTGTATGTTGTAATTGAGTCTGTTGAAATCTGAAACAAATACACTGTTTGTACTTTGCATATTTGATACCATCTATTCTTTAAAAAAAAATGGTACCAATTATATGTGATGAAAGCTTCTGTACTTCCTATTCTGAAACATCAGTATCTGCTAGATTAAAATCATGCTACTCTGTCATCTCTCTGTACCTTGCTGTGTGTATTATGGCTTTGTTTGTTTTCTCTTGCAACACACGGCCATTAGATGGCAAACTTACATATGCTAAAAGAGCTCTGCTGGCCTACTGATTTTAGAGTACTGTGTTCATAGCTATGTTGAGATGCTGATCTTAATTTTGAATTGCAATTTATTAAAAATTCATTATGCTAAGTTTAACCTCATTTTGTTGTCTTTAATAATAACTTACTATTCTAATTGCCAATGAGCAACTGGGAATTTATTTCTCTAAATGATGTCTGTACTTGCTATCTTGATTGCACAACAGTAAAACTCCTTGCATTTAAAGACTTTTGGAAGATAAATGATTTATAGAGCAAAAAAGTACACTTCTACTATAAGGGAAAATGTTTTGTTTATCTTACATGAGAAAGAAAAGCTATTATAGGTAACACCCATTTCTTATTTCATTGATGGCTTGTGTTTTCTGTTACAGCGGCGAGTCTGGAGAAGAGGTGAAACTACGTGATGAAGCAATTAAAGCTTCTGACATTGAAAATCCTAGGCTATCTTCAAATCCATGTGAATCTACTTCTCATGACACAGCCAGTGACAGCAGTAGTGATACCGAACAAGAATTTGTTTCTTCTGTTCTACCAGGAAGTCAGTCAAGTTCAGCTAATCTTGCACAGCAATTGCACAGAAACAGCATCCTCAAAAAGAAACATATTCCGAAAGCCTATTCCAGCCCTAAAGCTGAAGACTTGGATGTGGTAGAAGCCACTGAACAACTATCTAATTGTAAATTTGATGTTCAGGATGAAATGCATGCTTGCTCTGTTCGAAATAACGTAACTGCAACACCTTCAAAAAATACTACTTCAGGAACATCAAATGCTTCAGAAAACTATGAAAACACCTATAGTGGATCACAGATAGTTTTTCTAGGTGTGAGCAAAAAAGGGGCAGAACGTCTTACAAGAATACTAGCTAACTCAAAACAATATAAAAAAATTGAACTGCAGGATCCAGTTAATTCCTTGGCTGCCAAAGGCAGTTTATTAGAAGTCCTTAAGCAAACACTTACTGAATGGAGAACTGAGGAAACTTTAAAATTTCTCTATGGTCCAAACTATACTTCTTTATGCTCATCAGAATGCAAATCATCCGCCAACCAAGAAAGTGAAGAACTTGATGAGGATGACTTAGATGCAGCTGATGATCTTGACACTGTTGCAGCAGGGGAGTCTGAAAACAGTTTGAACTATTCCTTACCTTATACAGGCTCAGGTGGAGTAGCTAAGCCTGTGCCTAGTTACGAAAAGTTAAAAGAAGAAACAGAATTCCTAGAACTCCGAGTAAAAGAGTTCTATAAAGGGAAGTGCATCTTGGCTGAAGAGGCAGTGACACATGCACAAACAGAGGAACTTCCAAGCAAAGACAAAGTAAGTGTCCATGAGGTAGTGTCCAGGCTATTTAAAGCCTGCTTTCAAGCAGTTATTACAAGCTTTTTGTCTCTGTAAGTGGATATGGCCAAGGTACCATCAAGCTATTAATGTGAACTAGTAAAAGGAAGGTTGACTAGATTCAGAACAATCCCATCAGGTTGAGGAAACATATCTTAGGTTGAAAAAGAATGACTGTTTGGAATACATTCAGTTCTGACAGCAGCCTTTCAGTTTTGTGAAGCCTGAAAGATTATTCCATTTGCTCAAGCACAGTTTGATCATGGACTGAGGCAAGCAGAGGAGGTACTGGTAAGTTGGAATGGGAGAGGAGTTGAGAACTATCTGAGCCCTGTGTAGTTTTTGCAAGAGAATGGGTCAAGGAGCTATAGCTGTTGTAATCTCAGCAGAAAGGTCAACTACAACTGCTGTCATCACTTCCAAGGCCTGTCCTTTCCAGCACCTCTACATCTTATAAAGACTCTACAATTGTTGCGTTGCATAATTGCAGTGAGGTGAAGCTGTTAAAGAATCAATGTAAGAACAGTTTATTGGCAAGAAAAACTGGTGATTAAAGAGAAGGAAGGACTAGGGCTTCTAAGAGTCTTTATAGCGAAGGCTTTCTCTAAAACTGATGCCTTGGAGGGCGGGTAAGGAAGGTTTATGTAGAAGAAACAAATCTGTCATAAGACAGAGTAGGCCTTGGCTGAAGGAAGAACATGATATTTTTCTCTTCCCCTTTAATTCATTAGATAAAATTTATATCTACATTTTTGCCTTTAATTCATGACAAGGATTGGATTTCTTTCTTTTTAGTAAGACTAGATCTCTGACATTATCTATTGTTAAAATTCTTTGAGTTGGAGCCTGCTGATTTGTTTACATATGTTGCTGTAACCTATACAATTTTTTTTTTTTTGGGGGGGGGGGGGGGAAGTCTGGAGGGTTGTAGACTTAAAGAAGTATAGAGTGCTCTGAGGTTTCTCTCTGATCCTTCCAGGTCAGGCAGGCCAGCTGTTAGCAATAAGGTGGTCTTGTCAGTACTGTAAAACAGTGCACTAACTGTGCTAGGTAGGTTGTACAGTTTGTAATGGCATCTGAAATTGCTTTTACTTCTAAATATTTGCATCAGAGGGTATAACTTTCACAGTGCTGCTTCCGGTAAAATAAAACTATTACATTGCTTCTTGCAAAAAGTTTAGACATAATTTTGAAGGAATTTACCATTGAATTAAAGTATCTAGCATACTGCTTTGCAAGAGAAGAGGAAAAGTAGGTTAGCTGCAAACTGTATATGGGGTCAAATCAACCAGCATTCTGTCTATTAAAAATTACTAATTGTTTTTTTCTCTTTCTTCGTTCAGAGATGAGTTTTCCTATGTTTAAACATTTATTGATAATCTGTAACTATTTTGATGCATAGCCTGCAATTAAGTATTAGGTTATAATTGTTAAAGGTTTTAATGTTGTAATACAGGATGATGAACAGCAAGATCTCACGTTCCCACTTGTTGATTCAAATGCACAAATGCAGATTAGAAAGCGAATCGTCCTTGAAAAACTGAGAAAAGCGTAAGTATTCTTTACTTCAGTAAATATCAAATTGAAGTGGTGCTCATTCATCATCATTTTAAGTAATAAACACACTGTGCAAGGATATTCTTGCCTTTTTCTGAGTGGCATTACTCATAATTTCTAATCATTGCCCTAAAGAACTTATTTCTAAGACATTTCTAAGTCATCTGTGATAAAGCAGCAGATGTCAGTTTGCACAGCCTGCTGAGGTGGATGTCAGAATCTCACTGCTAAAGTGTTCTCTAACAGAAATTTCTCCCTTCCTGCATACACCAGAACTTGTAGTTGACAGCATTCACGGCGGGCAGGACAGCATGGTCCCACTCTTTAGCACTTGGCAGAAGGCATGTTGCTGTGCTGTTACACGGAAAACTTCTGCGTTTTCTCAATCAAAATGTTGGTGCAACACATGAAGCTTAAAATAAGAATGTGCTTCAAAAAAAAAAATAATCCACAGCACCCTTTATTTATCAGACTCTTTCTTCTCACATATCTGGAAACAACTAAACTATCTAATTTCTTGCAAGTTGTTTAGAAACAGATTCTGATGGACCTAAAATAGGAACTGTAAATCAACAGTATCTGAACATATAAATATAGAATATGTATATATAAAATAATAAATTATTTTAAAATAGCTGTGTATACTGTATGTAATTTATGTATGTACTACATGTAATTTTCATTGTGGTAAAGCACTTATTTCCTGGTATGTTCAGATGAAGCCAGTGGGAATATGAATGTGCACAGCAGAGTTCTTGTAAAACATGCAGTGATATAGAGGCAAATAGAAATCTTAATTCTTCCAGCAATATCAACACACTACATGCACATATAAATGTAAATATTCAAATGCAAGAGGATATTAACTATTAAACAAGTAAATAGAGGCAAAAGTTTCATCTTAAATCAACCTCTGAAATGTGAAGAGTACATGTTATTTCCAGCACTTGTGGATATGGAGACCTAGTTAAACAGTGTGTGTGTTTTGTGGTGTGCTGTATCAAGTTTTACATGCAGTCAGGTAGAGAGGCAATCTGTGTTTGAAACTTTCTGATTGCCTGCTAACATCATGGTTCTAGTTAGGCTTACAATGGAGTGCTGTATCCTCTTTATGTAGTATAAGAGTTAGCAGATAGATTCTCTGTGTGAACCTCATTTAGGCATGCAGTTTTTCCTTTTGTACCGTTATTTTTCAACCACGTAAATATAAACATTGAAAGCATTTATGAGGCCTGGAATTGCAATCCTCATAATGTAAAACTTTTTTTTTTTTTTTACAAGAATGTCATATCAGAACTGATATGGAAGTTAATAGAGTATGCATGTAAAATACAGTTAATTTCTACTTAACTTTCACACTAAACTTGTTACAAGCAAGCTGTTTTAAAGTGAAGGTATTGCCCAAACACCACTGAGAGAAATATGAAATATAAACATCATGCCAGATCTATTGCACAAAAATAACCCTATTCTTTTTCTATTTACTTTAACTTCTTCTATACCAGAGCTCATTAAAAACTTGAGAAAAAAATAAAAACAGAGGAAAACATATATTAACCAGTGTCTTTTGCCTTCTAGATTACCTGCAGTTTTGGGCCCTCTTCAGATTACTCTAGGGGACGTTTACACAGAGCTAAAAAATCTTGTGAAAACTTTCCAGTAAGTATTGGTCTTTAATTAGAGATTCTTCTTGATTGATTAATTAAACATCCTGTTGAATGATTTGTGATTTGGGCACAGAGAGGATCCCCCTGCAGATTTTTCCCTTTTCTGGCTGTGTGTTCATGTAGGTAATGCCACGTTCCCTGTGGACTAACGAGCCCTTCCTTGCTCCTGACAGTGGCTGGGTCACCAGGAGTATTTGCAGATTTTAAAAAACTAGGCCAGTGGTCTCTGGAGGATGGTGGTGAGTCTTTTAAAGGTTCTGCTACCTTATCACCTCCTATTAAGCGTGAGTTTCTGAGATCTGTCACTTTCTTTTGCTCTGGCTCCCTGTAGCTGGGCTAACTGGTTTTAATGTGATTAATAATTGTTACCACTAACTTCTACAGCTGGGAAGAAGGCCCAGCTTGAGCTGTCTTGCCCATTTCAAGGGGAAGTAGACCTAGGGTACGCTCCGTCACCACAATTAGAAGCACTGAAGAGGGTATTTGGAAACACTGGGACTAAAGAAAAGAGGGAAATCAGAATTGTGGTAACTTCTTTGAATATTTTTAGGTTTTGTTTGGGCCACAACTCCTATATCTTAGACCTAGATCATGTCCTGCATCTTGAAGCATTGTCAGAAAAAGGAGCAATAAGAGTTATTAACTCTGTGTATGCTATCACTCTTGGAACTCTTTCCCCCTGCCCCCCACCCCGTCCCCCAGTAAACTGCATGATGTTTACATGTGAAATTACCAAAGCCCATTCTTGCGGTATTTGCAACAAGACATCTAGGCTTTGGTGAACAGAAACCCAACTCCACCTAATTCCTCATGATTTATCTGATATCTGGAAGAACACCACAAAAACACAGATTTCTATATATGTTGGATTTTTTTTTACTATGGAAGATAATCATTTCCTTTTTGGTGATTCTGTGCACGATCTCGTATTTAAGAGTTCCTAGTGTTTGAACTTGATTTTTGCAATTGCAGTCATTTAATTGTGATTTTATTTTAACAACATTGAAACTGGGAAAGATATTTTTGGTTATACTGGAGCGGCATCTATATACTGTATATATACTGGTTCTTTGAATAAGGTCTTTGTATCTTAAAACTGCGCATTTTTCTTGCTCTGCAGTCTAAATGCTTAGTAGTGATAGAACTGGAAAAAACTGTTTGGTCTTTTTCAGTCTACTTTTTGTATGCTTACATTAAAAGGAGGAAGGTTACCTGGAGGTTCTCAAAAGCAGAACTTACATTTCAAATTATTTTTGCTATTCAAAGATAATGTGGCCTGAATATCAGGTTTTAAAAGCAGTTTATAGCGAAGGAGCCTTGAAGCCAAAATAGCCTTCTAAAAACGTAGATATACACTTAAAAACACATGTGGATTTACAGGATGGAACCAAATCTAATTAATTTGGGTTTTGATCCAAAAATGTTATTGTTAATATCTCTTAGTGGAAGTGTGAGACCTGGCTAACGTAGCAATAATTTGCTATTTTTTAATTATCCACAGATCTCTTTCTGATCCTTCAGATAACACTGAATGAGTTGATTTTTCAGTCTCTTTTGTTAAGGAGTAAGTTGAAGGGAATGGTAGCAAGTTCTTGGGGTTCTTTTGCTGTGAAGATTCCAGACAAATTGCTTAGAAATTCTGCTTTTTGGGAGGAGGGTGGCTGACAACAATTGTGAGCACTACACGAGAATTTGTATGTGCCTTTATGTACATCTCACAATAATTGGAGTGTTATTGTTGCTGACAGTAAAATAATATGAAAACACAGGAAATAAGTAATAAAAACCTTTGAGCCCTTTCTCATTATTGCATTTGTGATACAGAAGAGTCTGCTGACAAAACAGGAAAAAAAAAAAAACTAGCTGTCTAGAAGAAGGCATAGGTTTGAATCCCTATTTCTATACTTAAATATAAATTTACTTAATGAGTGATCTCTCTGATTTTAAGTTGAATGTGTTAGCAGGGAATCTGAGATTTTTTTTGACTGATATTTGTTTGTAGGGTTTAGAAATTTAAAAGTTACTTTCTTTGTTAATATGGTTAAAATGCTTAATGACTATGGAGGCAGCCCTGACAAACGCTGGTGCTGTTCCTTGCTTTTCATATTAGAAATGTTTCAGGCTGAAGAACTTGCTGAAGAGGGAAGGAGATAAAACACGTGGCAGTAGTAGAGCTTAGCTGAACAAGGGTAAAAGAGCATGTGGTGAACTAAGCAACAACAATTTTCAGCTCCATTGGTTTTTAAAGGAACACTTGCAGTTCAGCCTCCTTTGGGCAACATTTTATTCAATCACCACTGCTGGGAAACGCACTAGAGGGATCTCAGGAGACATTTTAGAATGGTTAGAGCTCTTCCCAAACAGAGTCCCTCAGTGCCTGTAAGCTTTTGTTACGAAAACTGAGATGTCAAATAATTCTCCAGAGGGTGTAAGGGCACTTTATTTTTGTCTTGATCTTTTAACAGCTATTTATATAGAAATTGAGGCTAACTTACAATGTTTGTGAATGTGTGATTTATTTTATTTTTTAAAGCTTAATGTTGTATATTAAAAATAGAATTTCTGCTGTATCTTATGGTTGTAAATATTTTAATTAATTTTATGGAGCTTGTTATTGACAATGAACTCTCACACTGCTAGTGACATAGCTGTTTCTTAAAGATGTGTTCAAGATTTTCTATTACAGGCTTTGTCTTGTTTACAAGACAGTATTTTAGCTTTTAAAATATGTATAATGAGTGTATGTTATCTAGCCTATATTCACTAATAGGCTTTTGCTTATTACCCTTTATTAAGTGGAATTTTAGGTTCTGAGTTTCAATTCAGTAATACTTCATTGTAGTCAGGGTTTTCTGTGGAAATGTGGAAGTACCAGACGGTGGATGACCTTTTCTCTTCAGGACAGCAGATTATGGGTTTCCATGGCTGAAGTGCCAGTGCAGCACACCATTACAGCCAGATAGGATGGGATGTAACAGTGTTTGTTAACACATCTAGAGTATTTATTCTGTGTTAAGCTTGAGCTAACTTGTGTTAAATCTTGATCAGTCAGAGTAATTAGTGCAGAGCTGTTTCTAAAGCAGCAGATAAAAATTAAATGGGCTTCTTTTAAAGAAAATTTAAACTTAAAATAGCAGGCCATTTTTGCTCATGATCATCAAACTGAATTATACTTCAGCATGGAAATATGCTGCCCTTTTTAAGGGGTAGAGGAGAGCTGGGTTTTACGTTTAAATTTTTCTAGCTGAAGCTTGAAGCATAGATTATGTTTGTTTCATATTTGCCTGTGCTAACCTGGGTTAGTTAAATTACAACTTTGCCCATATTAGTGCAAGCTTTTGAAAAATTATAGGTAGCTGAGCTTCTCTAAAGTTACAACTTGAACATCCTCATCCATGAAGTCTGTCTTACAGAACAGGCAAATGGCCAAACTAGGAGGTCAGATTCTTGAACTGACATTAATAACATATCCCTACATCGAGGAATATAAATGTGTGAGTGAAAAGGCTGCTTTGTTTGCAAAGATGCTGACAACTTTACCTTGCAACAAAGTTCGATTGTATAAACAAATGCTTAGAAAAGGAAAGAATACTCAGGATTAGTTTATAAATGGTTATAAAGAAAATACATTTAGCAAAGATTATTTTATGTTAACCAGTTGCATTTTTTTTTTTTGCATCTTTTTCGTAATATGTGATGCTGTGGACCTGATCAGGGGGAGGAGGGGAGGTGTTAATTACTCTGCACAATAATCTTTTTGTCTATCTGCCATTTCTTGTTGGACTGTGTTCCTGTTATCACATTGTTTCCTAGAAGTCTCAGAAAATGTAATCCTGCTGAGGTGTTGAGCACCTGCATTGCTGAGAGTTTCCTTCCTATAAATTCAAGTTTCCTGAAGTACCTGTCCAAATTCTAGCATAGGGCTTTTATGGATGTGCTTAAATTTGCTGCCACAGCAAGTACTGGTTACAGATCAGGCCATCATTGCTAATGGAGTTCTGCTAGCAAAATCAGCAGCTGACAGAAATTGAATGGGAAGCCAACCAAAGGAAAAGTACGACCGACTTGTGTGCTCTTTTTGTGTCATTTTTGGGTTTACTTTTTCATTTACTGCTTACTTCAACCTTGGACGCCCCTGTACTCCCAAAGCTTCCGTATCAGAGTTGACTTTCTTTGCAGGCTGGGCTCCATTCAGGTACTGGGAGGAGATTCAAAAGGGAATTTGTCTGCATCTTACTTTTTAGTGCTTTATTTGTCAATTTGTGCCACTTTGATTCATCTGCTCAGTCTGAGCTTCTTCATACAGCATTAGAACTGCTTTGTGGGTCCTATTGCCTAATGGATGAGGGAAGCAGTTAAGTCCAGCTATAGTGCATCTTCTTCCCACAAGCTGTGCAGGGGCGAAATACAACACCCATAAACTACCAGTTAAGCAACCCACACAGCTATTTGGGAGCATCCAGGACTCTTGGCTTACCTATCCATTACTACAAAGCCTAAGAAAGTGGAGACATTCTCTTCTGAAAAGTTGTATATTGTTTTCTTTCTTTGGGTAGGTGTGGGAAAATTTAGCCAAACTCTAACAGAAAATATTTCACTGCAAAACCCAAATCATGTACCCAAACTTTTGTAGTGTTTTAACATTTCCATAGTATGTGTATGACATAAATCTAGTGACCTTTTTCTCCCATCTTTCAAGGATTGTTCTGAAGTAACAGTGTTGGACAGAAGCAAGACAAAGAATTAATGAACCATTTTTACAGAGGACTTGCACTTTCCTGTTTTCTGAAAGCTTTACTCTTCAGAGGCCTTGGTGTTGACACACAGCTTGTTCTTGAAAGTGACTGCCCTTCCTCTGCTCTGTATTATTTAAGGGTTCACACCTGTAGGTTGCCAGCTTTAGTCTGATCTGCCTAAAATGTGTGTGGTTTTTTTTTTTTTTTTTTTTTTTCCAGTTGCGCAAGAGCTTTAGGACAGGTGTTGTACTGAAAGGTTGTGGAAGCCTCACTTCATCCAGTCCAGTGACAGATACATCAGCAGATCCGTACTGCCACATGCTGCTGGTTATCTGTGTCTTAGGACTACCTCCTTCATAAATAGCATATTGATGGCAGTGACTAGTGTTGAGACCTTGCCAATCAATACTAACATTGAATAAGAGTTAATTGACACAACTATATCTCTCAGTTTGTGTACAAGAATGACACCTTCCTGTGCTCTAATCAATAATAACTCCTTGTAGAGCATTGAAATAAAGCTGCTTTCTCTATTTGACAGAGTTTTCCCTGGTGATTTGGATCTGTCTCTTCCATTGTGTCTTATCATAGCAGATTAACTGGAATGTTACATATGAATTGCCTGTCAAGATGATTCCATCAGGCATTTCTTGGTAGTGTTTATCACTGTCATCAATATTGAGTCAAGACCTTCAGCCTTTGTTTTGTTTCTTTTTCTATAACCAGAAAAATGAAACAGCTTTGTTGCCAGCTACTGCCATTCGCTATTTCAAATAGTAATTGGTAAACATGCATCTTTTAATAGCAAAAATCATCTATATTTACCAAAATTATTGGTTCTAGTTTGACATGATAATTCCTATACATGTAGTATAATACACTGCTTTTCCTTTCATCATTTAACAAAACTAGGGCAGTTAAGGTACTATTTGAGTAATCATTGCTTCAAAATCTTACTTTGGTTGGAAGACTTGGAGATTTGAGGAGGAAAACAGGATAATATTGCTTTGTTCATTACTATTCTTAAAAATATTTTTGAATATATTTCTGAAAAAATGGAAATGATCCTTTAAAACACCTTCATAACTATTTTTAATGATTATTTTGAATATAACTGGGTAGAATTTTTCAAAAAATAGAAAATAAAAGTTGAATTTTAACAATGGCAAGTATGAGCACGTCTGTTTTTCCACCTTTGAAGGTGCTTTTTTTTTTTTTTGGTAACTGCATATTTTCCCAAAGAGATTAAAAATAATTTAAAAAATCTTACTGAGGGAAGAATACCCTGGAACTGAATTTGTTGTGAGGTATTTCATTTTATAACTTGTGTTTGGAGTAAGAAGGAAAAAAAAAAAAAAGACAAGTTCCTACTCTAGAAACCTAAATGTCTAAATGGTCTTCATGGTCATTGATGTGCTTTGGGATCCCTTGAGCACAGTAGCATTCTGGTCTGCTCCTGAAGCTGAATTTATCGTACACCACCAGGAGAAGGGATGTGTCTACACTCTGAATGCAGCCGTGTCCTAGTAAGGAACTAGAGGCACAGTTAACGTTTGATTTTTTTTATTATTATTATTATTATTATTTTTGGAGCTAACATAAGCTGTGTCGTGAGCATCTGTCTTGCTACCATAATGATGTTTAGTTGGTAATATTGTGATAAAATTGTCAGAGCTTGTAAGGGATCTGGTGATAAAGTCCCTATGGCTAGGCTGCCAACTTTTACAGCTAATGCTGCCACATAGTTTTTCATATGTGACTTCTAAAGCATGTATTTCTGCCAGCTGCCACAGTTTATTTAAAACTTCAAGGAATCATGTCTTCCTTTGAAATGTCTAAAACAATGTCTCTTCTCCTAAACTGAACCTTGAACATGTTATAGAAACCTGTTCTCCTACCTCTGCAGTAGGTGATGTTCTCAACCCTCACTGTGTCCCCTCTCGTAATGAACACTGGTAAACAGCCCCTGATGGAGCAGGTGAAATACCAATTTTTAGGAAAGTGGTTTACTCCCAGACCTTTTAACTGTCTCCCAGCTTCACCAGTGCCTGTAGACCTGTGTTAATAACAGGGTAGCTTCTTCCTGTGTCTGAATTTATGCAAGTCTACAGAGAGGGGAAGCGGAGAGCAAGAAGGAAGCAAACATATTGAGGCACTTATCCATCAGTATTTCTGCTATATGGCAGCACCTGTCTGAATAAAATTAATGCTGCTAGCTTTTTTTGGATGCCTACATAGCCACAGCTTCTTTTTGAGCTGTGACTTTTGCATAAATTGCTCATCCTAAACACATGCCTAAATTCAGCCGTAACAATTGACACATTAATTGTTTTAAGTCAAATTAACATTTGAGTTAAAGAAAATGTCTTACTATGGAATTATACCATGTGAGTCAGTGGGTATAAAATGTAGTGGTCTTGTTGTTGAGCATCTGTGTGGTTCTTGATTCACACCTTTTCTTGCTCTTTTATCTGCCCTGGCTCCCATTGCATAAGTTAGAATTCTAGATTTTCATTTTAATAACAAGGATCATCAGAGTACTGTCCCCCAGTATCTTAAAATCCAGTCTATTTCCGCAACGCTAGCTTTTACAGCAAATCTGGATCTGAAACTAACAGGGGAAACAGTGTAGGAAGGCCCATCTTTGCAAAAAGTGTATGTGTGGTTCCTGAGAATGTCCCTTTGGGTGTCAGGGACAGTTGAGCCCTCACAGCAGCCAAGATTGTGAATTCAAAGAATTAGCTTCTGTTCAGTCTTCCCCATCCAGCTTTCATGTGGAACAAAGACAGATATTGGGACTTTTACAAATCCTTTGTTACAGGATATGAAGAAACAGATCCCTGAAAGTTGGTGACTTGCTCAGGTAGAGCTGTAATTTCCACATCGTAACTGCATACTAAGTCTTTTAATGGTAGACTTCTAATTCAGCAATTAAAATCTGTTTACTTTCACTTTGAAATGTGCTGTTTTTTTTTTTTTTTTTAATTATTACAGGTTAACAAACAGAAACATTATTCACAAAATGCCTGAATGGACTCTAATTGCTATCGTTCTGTTATCTGTGTAAGTACCCTTTAATGTCAAATATTCTTATACACAGCTGTCTTAACTGGCCTATTAAGATGAGATTTAATTTTCAGATAAAAGAGAGAAAATATTTCTTGTAATTGACTGGGGGAATCAACAGAAATATTCTTTTATGCAAATGAAATGAATTATCTGGAACAACAAGTTAACAGTGGACAAGCCTAATGTTATTTAAATATATATATGTGTATGTGTGTGTATATATATATATATATATATATATGTATGTATGTATGTATTTTTAAAGAAGAATGGTGGGAGGAAGGAAGAGGGCACTTCACTTTCTTCTATTCAATAATGCCGGACTTTCTTCCCTTGTCTGACAGTAGGATATAATGACACGCATTATTTGGATGCAGCATAATTGTTATACTTTCCCATTTTACTTCTAATTTCTTAAAAGATTTTACTTTCACAATTAAAGTCAAATTACTTCCATAAAGATATGGCATGCTTCTACTTGTGTTTATTTAAATAATCTAGCAAATTTGTTTGGCAGGGGAAAGCTTTTTAAGCAGCTCTGACTTCCTGAAAGCAATGTTGGGACACAGTATTTTATTTTATGTGGATTAGTTTTATTGCTTAAGATTATGATACTGAAGTGCCTAAAGTCCTCCTCAGCTTTGTTCTACTTGCTTTCCAAGGGTTAAATGTTTTCCAAGGGTTTTACTAACTGGAAGTTTGTTTTTGTTATAGTGTATTTCAGTAAACTTGTATGCTCAGGCATGAATTATAAAAGCTGTAGTCATATGCTTCAAATACGTTCCTTAATTTCTATTTTCCAAATTAATGTACCTTTCTGAGATTAAAGATATAAACTCTGCAGTGTATAAAACAGTTATCTCAGAAATTCACATTAAACATTTAACATTAGCTCACCTTTTAAGAAATCACTGGTGGTTTCACATAGTGTCAGGCCCTGCCTTTCAGTAGGGTTAAACCATCAAGCAAGCCTTGTATGTCTTTCAGCTTGAATTACAAGAGTGCAGAAATCTTATTTCAGAGACTGTTTATTACCATGCTGCTGCTGCTGCTTCTGGGTTTCCTGGGTCACTGGAGCCAGTAGGATGCAGAAGTACTTACAGACATTCAGAGGTCAAGAAGTGTTGTGGGACAACCTCACAGCGTCCCCAGTACTGCACTTACTTTCTTTGATATTACTGCAGTCTGACACATTGTTCTGGCTTTACTGTCCCAAGGAAGGCTGTACCAGTAGGCATTAGAGTAGGCTTCAGCGAGCCTTATATCTGTGTCACCCAGCCAGATACTGCTCAAATGATTCATTAAATCAGAACACAGAAAGTAACTTTACTTGAATGCCTTGGCATAAATATTTTATGAACTATAAGAACAAATCTTTTGTCATTTTTACTATATATTCTTATGGTTGAATTGGTAATTTGTGAAACAGATCTTATGAATTTTTCAAGTAGTTTCTGTACATTTAAGGAAATTGTGATTCTTTTGCTAAGAAGTTAAAATATGTTGCTGGTCTCTGCTGCAGATGATGAGCTCTGAATGTTTACATACCTAATGATTGTTTTACAATTGTTTTAAAATGTTCTACAAGTAGCAGGCAGTCCTGGTAGTAGAAGCAGAGAACCAAGTCTTGTTTTACCTTGGCTTTCTAAGGGCCCACCCCTAAACAAATAGGTTGTATTTGATCCCAAAGTAGAGTGGATTTTACCTCTAATATTATTCTAGTTAAATTTCTAATACTATTCTAGTTAAATCACAAATAAAACTGCATTTGATTTCAACTCACTGTAAGGTTCTTGCAAGGTCATATAATCTTCAGACTTCGAACAACTTCTCCTGGCCTCCTCTTAGGAGAGACTGTGGGAAAAATGTAGATGGGGTAGAATGAGTGTTTGGTTTCTCTAAGAAAATTAAATGTCCAGTTTTGACCTTTCCGGAAAGGATGCAACATGCTTCATGACCTGGAAATGATAATCAAACTTGAGGATATAGTGGAAGATAGAAGTGTTAGGAGAAAAGCTACTGAGTACTTTTTCCAGAAACCTGGCCAAGCTCCTCACAAACAAATCTTCAGATGGTGGCCCTTTGTCACCTCCTATAGTCTGCTAGGGAATCAACCCTATCTTACTGATGGTGCTCATAAAAAGGATTATAATCTGTTAAATCCTCTGCAGCCTCCCTGTCACTACACAATGATGATGCATGTTGCAGCAGATGTAGTGTCACTTAGATTGAGGAGTTATATGGGGCCTTAGTCAGAATGCCTCTTCACTAGCTTCTGTAGCTGATGAGGAGAACCTTTGCAGGACATGTGTTCACATGTCTTCATCTAGTCCCAGACACAGGATGGCCATTTTACTCCTAATACTAAACAGTGGAGTAAATAAGCAAGACCCTGAGGTAATACTTCCTCTTTCCATCAGGACAAAAGACCATATTACACGTACCCTGTGGTGCAGGATGTTTGAGAACACAGACCAAAAAAGGCAGAGTGAGCATGGGATTTCAGGGTATACATCAAGAGAAACTACGAAGACCTCAAGTATTTTTGCTTGTTTGGAAGGGGGCAGAGTTGTTTTGTTTCAAGTAGCAACTGTTGGACTTGCACCCCGTTTTGTGCATTGATATTGTGGCTCACCACTTCCTTCTCATATATAGCTGAGGACTCATACAGCGTACTCAACTTCACGGTGCAATTTCAGAGTGCCCTGACACTTTCTGAGGTATGCTAATGGGCAGAATCACTATTATCATTACAATGGTATCGACTTAAAGTGTCATCACTGCTTAATACTTCGTATTATGTTATGATAGTGCTATCCTCTTTTCATTAAGTGCGTGTGGATTAAATCTTGTAGGATACCATGTGTAGGATAGTAACAACACCTAATTTTGGTGCTTAAATAAGACCTGGGCTCCCTTTAGAGTCTGCTGGCCTTCAAAAATTATTCTAAGTATTTACACACCCTTAAGTCTATTGACTATTAAAAAAATCTGGGCATCCAATTAATTGTTCTAAAGGAAAGTACCTGAAACTAGACAGTGTGACTATCTAAAATTATAAAATGATGGAGATCCCAACAGTGGTGCATTTCTTCTTTCTAGTGAACAGCTGGATTTATTCAATCAAACTATGGTATAAAATATGAACAGCCAGTCTGAGCCTCTGTTGAAAATCTAGCTTGAGGCACTACTGTCTTTGTGACCAGCACATTCAGCAATGCTGTATCGACTTTTCTAGAGTATACTTCAACAGCCGGAGAGTTACATTCAAGTAATTGCATTCATACCTACCATGGAGTGGGTAACTCTTTAAAAATGATCTGTAGAACAAATTTCTTATTTATTTGCCAGTTGGCAGTAGTAGATTCCTGTGTCTTCCTGTTGTAATATTTAGTATGTTAAGCAGAATTTTATGTTATAGTAACAACTTTGAAATGTGAACTGGAATACAGAAATTATATCTTTTTTCCCCCAAAGAACTTTGCAAGATAACAAATTGAAGCAGATAATAGGTACACATACAGTAGTCAAGAAAGAATGGAGAAAGCAGTGGGAAGATTGGTTGCTATACAAGCATGGGGACTTGCTGTTTTTAGTGTATACCCCTGGTACAGTCTAATGGAAAGCTTTCAAGATATTTTCAGGAAATGTCTGCTTTCATCTTACTTATCTGAGCTGGCTGGTTCCAGTGAACTGTGGTCAGCTTCATCTACAAAGCCTATGCAAGAGGTTCCTCCTGCTAAAAGCTTTGAAACATTTCAGAATGTTCTGGGATTAGTGTATATGCATTGGGCTGTAGTATTTAAACAAACTCAAAATGAACATGATCACAAAACAAAAGCCATCGTTATATGTGTGCAGCCACTTTAGATAAATGTGTCATGTGGAGATGTACTCTAGAGGTTTACTCTCTTGTAGATAACGGTTCAGGAACTGGAGAATCTTGGGTTCAAGTACGCGTTTTTATTTCTTTGCACACCAAGAGTATGTCTATTGCTCAACACTGACATTTCTGCATTATTTTAAGAGGAATTCAGATGTTTGTGATATCTCTACTGTGTTCTCATCTGAATGTCTGAAATGTACTAACACATATCGGATATGAATCAGATTTGCAGAGTGACTGTAAAAAGTGCACTTATAGATAGGCTTTTTCCTACAGAAACCACATACAGATCAGCTGGATGATGCTTTATTTGGCAAGTCTGATGATAGAAAATAGGTTCCAGTTGAGAAAAATCATTCTTCACTGAGCTAGAAATATAATTATTTGCCATTCTGAAACAGAGTTTGCAGGATCAAAAATCCAATAAGCCTTTCTTTTTATAAAAGCATCTGAATTTTGTCCCAGTCTTTGTCCCTACTCTTGGTCACAATCTGTAGAGTTATATTTCTGTATGAAATAGAGAAAAGGCAAGTTTTTTGAACATGGTAAAAATAAATAAATAAATAAATAAATGGCATTATTCCCTTTTATTCTCTTTATAATTTTAGATTGTCATTTGGGTACGTGTGAACTCAAATAGGTTTTCTGTTAAGCAGTTCTTACTTATCAGCACTTCCTAAGCAAACTCAATCTGCTTATTTGGCATGTTGTGCAGGAGATCAGTATTACTTTACTTCCTCCTAGCATGTTGCAGTATTACTTGGGAAATATATATATAGAATGGTATTTTGAGGGATTTGCAGTGTTGCTCATTGGGATGTTAATAGTGCCAACTTGAAAATTAATGAAATATCTTCTTCATTTGTAAGGGAGAAAAGAGAAGAAGAAGAAACCTAAACAATTTGAAAGAGGTGTTTCTCCCCATACAAAAAAGCGCTGTGTTGCTAGCGCTGGTGTACAAGAAAGTGACCGTCTGTATTTCAGTGCAACATACATAACAGCTGCAGTCTTTTTCCACTCTAGTATTTCTTGTGGATAGCCTCTTGAATGGGATATTTGGAAGTACTATACCCAGTGCAAACTGTCTGGGGTGAATCCAGGGTAATTAGTTCCCCTTTACGGTTCTGGTCCTTGGTCTCATCAGCAGGAGTGGAGCCTTAGCACACGCTGTGTCCTGGACCTTTGCGTGTCGCTAGTGGGTTTTGGAGCTTCTTCTTCAGTTGCCCTTGGGAACTTTATATTCCAAATGTACTTGTGGTTTATGAATTAAAAGAAGGGTAGTAGGGAAAGTACTTTCCTCTGCCACTTCATTTTTGCCTTTTGTATGAGTAAACAAAAGATTTCTGTTGCAGCTTCTTTTTCATCCCTCTGAAAGATAGCATGCCTGATTTTGGAAGACATTTTTATCGTGCTGACTCTTTGGGGAGCTTACTCGGTCAGTGGAGTTCATGTCCTATTGAACTTCGTGCCACAACTATGTGCTGATCAAGCAGATCAGAAAAAGTGCCCAGCCCTATTAGAGACAGAACTGTCTCAAATTTATGTTTCTTGAAAAGATATATATTCAGCAGATTTCTTTTTTAATGTCATATTTTCCCTCCTTCTATAATTGCTGCATACAGCTTTGCTTATTGGAAGTAATGTCATAGTAGAGTAAATTGTACAGTTACTCTGTAATATAGGCAGTTCTGAACGGATAATGCAAGTATGGCATTGTGAGTAATACAACACCGTTATCAGCTGCCCTAAACTTAGTTTTAAACATATTTTAACTTCAACCACTGTGCAAACTGAGCTGTTAATTTTGCAACTGAGTCCTGAAGCTCTAGCCTTATGAAAATATACTTGCTTCCTTATTAATAATTAATCTTAATACATTCAATGCAAACATATTTTTTATTATGAAACATTACCCATCTGTTAGAAGAAAAACATGACTGACACATAAACACATCTTTTATTTTCAGAGTTTTAACTTTATCTTGGTAAACTTTCCAAAGTTACATTTGCTGGGGACATAATATACAGATGATGTTTTTGACTTACAGGAAACTTTGCATCATAAGATGCAAATCAATGTTTATTTGGCTTGTTGTTTCTGAACAACAAAGAAATAAATTCAGAGGTATACATCATTGAACGGTTACTACCGCTTCTTAGAATGTGATCTCCTGTTATTCTGTACCAGCATAATTTCTAGCGTGGGTTCTAGATTAATTTGTTTTGTGCTACGCAGAGAGTCATAACAATACCACTGTTAGCCTAAGAGATGTGTCCTGTTGTTCTTTCAGGTCTGAAATAAACTGTGCCCAAAGTAGATGTTGCATTACTTAACTCTTCTGGAACCACTATAACAGAAAAACTTTGATTATAGAAAATCCCCAAACGAACAGTATCTTTCAAAGATCTTACCAGTTTTCTCCTTATGGTGCTTGATGCAGATTATGAAATGTAAAACATTATAATGGAAGACAAAAAGATAGACTATCTAAAAAGACAGTACTTCATTTTGGGGATGCTGGTTTCTTTTGTCGTATTGCTGTTGAAAGTGTCAGACCTGACATGGCATACAGTGTTTTTGTTACGAAGTAAATAACATTTTTTTAAGGAAAAGGAATCCTGCAAATTATGGAAAAGCATGAAGAAGAAAAGTGGCTTTATGAATGAATTATGTCTTGCAAAACAAAATTAGTTGAATAACTGAGCAAAGTTATAATTTGCTTGGATCAGAGCAGTAGTCCAAGTAACTACTCAAAGACCCATGCATCAAAGATCTATGTCAGTTGGGGAAAATGAACAGAGATGCATTTCATTAGCTTTTATATGGATAATGTTATGTTGTAGAGTGTTGGTGTTTCTATAATACTCTATAGTAACCAGAGAGAAACTGAAAATTACTTAGAGGCATGAAAAATTTGGAGGGAGGAAGAGGTTACAACTAATTAATTCAGAAAGGAAAGAAATGCGTTTTGATACAATAAATGATAGTGGGTAGTACACTGATGAACTGAAGACTTGTTTTCATTCCCTACTAATGTAGGAAATGAGTACAAAGAAAATTTGTACTTCTCCTTAGTTTGTTACTTCTTGAGACACAAAAGCATTTTGACACCAAGTGTCCTGATCCACTCTGGCAATAAAGTTCTGGCCCTGATATAGAATGTAAAGACAGAAAGTGAAAAATGCACAGTATTTTCTGAAATATGTTCCTTTCATATTTATGAAAACAAGCAGAAAATACAGTCTTTTTGGGGAGTTCATATGTTTAACTTCTGAAAGAAAAAAAAATTGAACACAGTTTAAGCAAATCTATTCCTAGCATGTCTCTTTACTCAGCTGCATTATTCCAGGTGTTTGATTTGTATGTTGGACTGAAAGGCAGATAATCAAGTTACAGTGTAAGAAAGTTCTGAAACTAAACTATGGTCAATTTTATGATCATTGTTTCCGTGGTAACTGAGTACAGGTGAGTACAATTTATAAAGTCAAGTATTGGCAAATTATTTACCTAAGCACATTACATTGTAGCTGTTCCAACTGTATGACAGCATATTTCTGATTTAATCTTTATTGAAGTGTTGTTTTTTTGGTGTGTTTTTTTTTTTTTTCATAACATTGAGATAACGACTTGATGGGAATAGACTGCCAGTGTGTGGCAGCAACAAAAACCCAGCAACTGCAAAAATGGATGTATATGAAATAATACTGAATTCATAAAATGCGCCAGGTTGATGCATAAATGCATCTTTTAGATATTAAATTGTCTCACTGTATGTGCCCAATAATTTATACAATAGTGTGTATTTTACAAAGCACTTAAAAGGTTCAGGCTCTCTAAAGCTTAGATCTTAGTATTTGTTAATTTCACTGTGACTTATACCTGTGCTTAATTTCATGTAGCTAAGTAACCCAAGGACTTCAATGGCATAGATTGCAGTATGTGGGAGGTGTCAAAGGAAAACTTTGTGGAACATAAAATGTAAGGAATAGAAGACTGAAAAGGATGAAAGGATCAATTTTAAAATAAATTTTAAATGTATTACGTTTAAATTTTCGGCCAAGTTGAAAAAGTGGGAAAAATGGGAGCAAACACTAGGACTGAGAAGTACCTTTGATCTGTCAGCTGGTTAGCAGGAAACAGACTTCACATAAATGGAGCTCTTTAAACAAGGCCTGTCCTTGAAATGTGTACCTAAGAAACTTAGATTTGTTAGAGGGAAACAGCTGATAGTGATTTTTCTTCTGGGCTTATATTGTGAACATTTTATTGCCTTGGATTTATGCAGCTAAGTAAGCTAAATTGAAACCTTTTGGAACAATTCCTTGTATGAATGGGCTTTAAAAGGCACACGGTATTACTAAGTTCTGATTCTTTGTTTCTGTGAACTAGCATTGTAGTAATAACTTGGAATGTGGTGATGCAAAGGTGGGTACAATACTGGATTAGGTATTTAAATAATCATTCTGCAGTCATATCTGCTAACACAAAATGGTGAAGCAGTCATTGATCCAGCTAAACTGAAAAGTACTTAGGATAAGAAACCACAGAGGTTTGTCTAATCCACTGTTAAAGAAATTTTCTGGAAGGTCTGTCTTATACAAGGCTGCCCAAATAATTGTTGTGGTGTGGTTTTTTTGGTTTGTTTGTTTGTTTTCTGAACCTGTATGATATTTTGTGGTGGTAGTCACTTTAAAATAAGCAAATATTTGAAAATAGAGTTCCTAAAATCCTTAATACAGGATGCAAATAGAACCATTCCATATTATTGTTATAGCTTTAAGGGAGTCCTGTCCTTGAATTTTTGTCACTGGCATTGTATCATCAAAGTATTTCCAGGGTGTTGGTCATCTTCTTTCCTATTAGACAGGCTAAGCCTGGGTGTGAAAACCAGTGATCCCCAAGTACTTAATGAAGTCAACTACTTAATGTTCCAGGAACAGCATATATCTGGCAAATGCTGGCAGAGAACATGACATCATTTTCCATCCGCTGAATATTCTGAAAAGTGTAGTTCCTTTCCAGGACACTTATCAAGGGAACTCAATTTGTTTTATGTGTGTATACATAAGGTCAGGAAACTTGTTCAGAAGGAACATTATAGGGAACATTATAGGAGTGGATTCTGTGTCAATGCTTGCATTCCAAAGGTTAAAATAATTGTCCAATGAGAAGACTTGTAAATTTACTCTCATCTGCATAGAAGTTGTTGTGATCATGCTGATGTACTGCTGGTCACTCACACGGAGTTGAAATATGAGAAGAGTGAGAAATTCCACTTTCAAGTTGCTTTTGGAGACGAACCATATTACACCATTACGTTGTGGCAGAATTGAATGTCCAAGCCAACCTGGACAAGCCCCCTGCTCAAGCTGGGCCACCCAGAGCAGGCTGCCCAGGACCATGTCCAAGCGGCTTCTGAATGTTTCCCAGGGGAGAGACCCCCCCAGCCTCTCTCGGCAGCCCCTGCCAGTGCTCCGTCACCCGCACAGTAAAGGAGAGCTTCCTGCCTTCCAGTTTTTACCCATTGCCTCTTGTAGAAACTCTCATTACTGCAGGTATGCTTTCTGTTTTTGTTAGTTGTATTCATTCTGCTGCAACAGAAGTGACGTTTTGGTCCCACTCAAAGGGAATGGAAGTTGACTTCTATTTGGTTACCAACTAAATGAAAAGTGTGCGGAAGGTGAACTTTGAAAGAAGAAAAATATAATTATTGTAAGTATATACATAAATATGGTTCAAAAAACAGTTTTGTAGAAGCTGCGTATGAAAAAGTGAAGGTAGTGGAAACAGTGAACAAAGCTACCTCTTGAATGAACCCTAAGTTTTGCAGTATGTTTGAATTAAGTAGGAATTCCAGTCATTGATTTTGAGTCCGTGTTTGTAGCATTGATTTAAGCGTAGTGGACAAAAAAATAAAATATGAATAATTTAGTTTCTGTTGCCATCAGAGGATTAAACTGTCTGTGCATGGATGCTGTGGACAAGTCAGTACACAATAATGAAAGGAAAGTTAAATAATAAATAAAATATAAACTGCACTTTAGCTACAAAATTCTTGTCTTTATGATGAGAATAGGATCTTTAGGCTATATTTAAAACTAGACCAGAAGTAGCTTTTTTCCCTCAGTAAGAAAATTATCTATTTCTGTCAGTTGCTATCATTCAACATCGTGTGTTTTATCTTTCTTTGAAGAAAACAGAAAACACAAATAATAAATTTGTGGAGATGAAAGAAAAATGCCTCTGAATACTGACTTTCCTCTTTGGCCAATAGGAGATACTAACAAAGGGTCCCAAAGTAGGAGTTGCTTTTATTTCAGAGTTGCAAATGATACTAACTATAATCATATTTTTTCCCCACTAGTATAATTATTTAATTAAAAGGAAGACAACATAAGAGATATTTTTAAATACCACTGCATCATGTTTGTAAGTTAGATTCTTCCAGTTCAAGATTGTCTGTCAAATATTAATGTGTTCTAATGGAAAATTCACTTTAGGACAGTCTTTTGCTTTTAACAAGTTTTGGTGGTTTTTTTTTTTTTGAAATGTTGAGCTTTTTAAATCATGCTCAAACTAAAGTTGTAAGAAATCAGTGTGTTTTTTTAATGAAACTGAGCATAATGGCTAAATTAAATAATGGGGATGTAACATTTATAATTTCTGCACAGTATGGTTAACTATTTAAATATACCGAAGATTATAATTTTTCTAAGTTCCATAGTATTGCAACTTTAACCTACAACTACACACACACTGTGCTTCAGATCAATTTTCTGGCTAATACTAACTTGCCTGATGGACATGTTTTGCTTCAACGTCTGTGGAAATCCCTGCTGTGATTTAAGATACTTCACTAACAAAACTGCTGTCCCTAGACAAGTATACTGTGTGTAGTGATACACTGGTGAATGAAGGACTCTATCTCAAATTGAGCAAGTAGACAATATGTTGGGTAGAACATCCAGAATGACAGTGATTTATTGACTTACTCTGTCAAAATGCCCGAGCACCTTTCAGTAGGGATTTATGCAGTGGATAAATGCAGAAAGTTTTTCAGTTCATCCCATCAACAGAAGCACTAATATTAAGGGATTGATACATTGGCCACGGTCCAGTTACATGTAGAGGCAGATGGTCTACAGGCCGCAATGCCTATCTATTTCAATGAGTTTTACTGCTGATCTGTAACACTTGTGGTATTGACTCAGTCAACAACAAAACAGTGACTTCTGTTTAATCAGTTGCATTAGAGGCTTCCGCCATAGGAATATAATTGAAATGGAATCTAAGAGTGTATTCCGGAAAACTCTGCTATATTAAAAGAATGTCATTTCTGATTAGTAACATTTTTATTGCATTGCTAAGCCCATCAAATCTGTAACACAAGTAGTACAAATATATAGTATTTGTTAAGGCAAAAAAAAAAGTTCCTTGTGTGTTGGCGGAGTAGAACAGATTATAATGGAATGGTTGCACCAATTTAACATGGCTTTGTGTATTTCCAGAGGATTTTTAACACTTTATAAGATGAACTATTACTGAGAATGACTTGCAGCATGACACTGCTATTCAGGTTTTATAAATCTGTTCAAAAGCTTATTTACATCTACGGACAAGGTTTTGTGCTATCTCTTTTGGTTCAGTGCAAGGAGTGGGAAGTTTACCGTAGATTGGTGCTGAAGGAGTCTTGGGCTGTTGATGAAATTAAAGTGCCTTGTATTACTGAAACAACTTTAGGGGTGCCTGTCAAAGTGACGGCAGCCTCCTTGGCACTGTCCTATGACTCACCATTGATCCCAGAAGTGGTTCGACATGCTCAGCTTGGCCATCAGCCTACCTTCTACCTTCTTGCCCTGGGCTCCCCAGTAGCTCCCGCTTTGACCAGCCTTCCACAGGGTCAGTTTGAAGACAACACCCTCTCCTAGCACTTGCCAGCCAGCCCTGCTGCGTATGGCACATTTTGAGCCGCTCAGCACTGTGCCGATCCTCTACACCCTATAGAAGCAATCCAAGCAGAGATGACTTCACCTCGGAATGGTAGATACTGAGGTGGAAAAAGGTACTCTTTTTCTTAATGCTCCTTGTAACTCCCCAAAACAGAAGATATTTAGGTAATACTGTCCCAAACTGTATTTTTTACAAAAAGAATATGCAGGAAGAGAAAAGTGGGAAATACTGTGTCCTTGTAACTTAGTTTCTCTAAATATTGATTAATTATTCATAAAGATGATAACTGCTGTCCTACATTCATGAATTCATTTTTCCAGATACATAAGTGACTTTTAAGAGTCTTGCAAGTGTGAGTTTTGAGTGGAAATTAGTCAGACTTCCAAATTAACTTCCGTTATCTGTGACTCGCAGGATGGTAGTAATCCCTGCTTTTGATTTAAAGACTTATGTCCACATGACAACAAAAGTGGTTCACAGGCATGCAACTATTAAGGCATTAAACTATATCTGATGCAGTAAGAAAACCAACCAGTATCCAATTGTTGAGAACAAGTTTGTTTGTTTTTTTGCAATAGTGTAAACTCTCAAATGTACTCATATGTCTGCATAGCAAGGGTGACTCAGCCCAATGTGGAAGAGTAGAGATGATTATGGCCAGGAAAACATGAAGTGCAGAAAAGACAAAATGGTGTATTTAGCTTTTAGCAGCCTGCTCAATGAGGGAGTCCTCAGCTAAGAATTTACATCAGCTGCTCTGCTTTCACAGCCATTTGATCACAGGCTCAAAAAGAGCCATGATCCTTCACCAGTCCATGCCAAACCCCAGCAACATGCTTCGATGTAGAATTGTCACTGAAATATTTGTCATTTGTGTCCAAATATTGGTGATAACCTTGAAAACTTTTAATATTCAAGGTTTTCTTGTTCAGGCAGAGATCTGTTTAATGCTTTGTTGTAGCCGATAGGTAATGATAAATGGCGCTCTGCAGTGTGGCACCTGCGCAGTTACATTGCTTCATGTTTTTTAGCATCGTGTCTCCTTAATCAGTCCTCGTTGACAATGTGACATGACTTTGTCATAGCAGTGGAGCAAATATGCTTTGACTTTTTTAAGTGCTAACAGTATGTTGCTGGAATGGCTGCTTGATCTTTCAGGCACTTTACTAGCTACGTTAAATCACCTGAAGTGATGCTTGAGGCTTGCAAACATTTTTATTCTTTGTCAGGTGTAAACACTGTGTGATTCCAGACCTTCAGCTAAAATGCTTGTGGGATAAAAGCTAGCCGTGGTCCAATTGGCGACTATCCGAAGACAGCAGAAAAATGCTTTGGACTTCCTCGCAGGTGGGGACCCTTTGAGAGTCTGCTGAAGGCACCTTGGTCAGAAGCTTGCTGGCACCTTCCCTGAAGCACATACGCGGCAGTCTGTGACTGTTTGCTGGGGAAGGAAAAAAATGTGCTGCCGCTATTTGCCACCAGTTCTTGCTTCATTTCCATGTTCTGAAATGAGTGTTCAAGAAACTTTTGTGATCGTTGTTGCAACTCTGTCATTCTGGTAGAAAAATAGGTATCAGTCATCCTGGTTATGAGGAGCTTAAAAAATATTAAGTGCCTGAAGCTAGATGAAAACTGAGAAAATTAAAAGGAAAAGAACTTCTATGTTGTGATGAATATGTTAGTCATTCATAGTGCTCAAACACCTATAGTTGGCAAAAATGTTTATATCCTACTTTCTAAAGCTTTCTGCAGAAAGACAGGTGGCACTTGCCTGTTCCTTCATTCTGCTTTAGAATTCTGTTCTTGCTCCACTTCCAAGCATGGCAAACAAGGTAAAGCTTTTCTTCATGAGTGTACAACTGCTTTGCATGATACCGAGTACACTTCCGTGCACCCCTATTCTCTGCACTTTTTCTGTAAGTTTAAGTGACCAATTTTAGAGACTGGAAAGGAAAACAACTCTTAGGTGGTTGTGTTCTGACCGTTTTTTTCAGGTGCATGTCCAGAGGTCTCCAGCTTGATGATATCATACCAGTGGCTTTGAAATTTTAGCTTTTTCAAAGGGGATTGCAGAGTTATTTTAAACAAGAAGTCATTTTAAACAAGAAGTCCAGAAAGTTTTTCTTGAAGTCCAGTGTGTGTAGGGGGGATGGTTTTGTAAGTATTGTAAAGTTTATTTAGACAGACTTTTTGCATCTTTGTTTAGGAAGTGCCAACTAGTGATTTATCACCATACAAAAATTGCCACTCTGCCATCATCTTTTCTGAATGTATTCTGTTGTATTGGTTAAGGTAGGTGTAGAGCTGTGAACAAATCATTCACACAACACTATCAATTTATTACGTTTACTCCATGAAATGTGACTGACTTCTAGAAATGTTCTAATTTAGGTCAAACTTCTAAATGTACTTGTCAAATGTTTTTGTAAGGCGACTAATTCATAGAAAGCTTGGGGCTTGAGTCGAAGCACTGAAGCTATGTAAACATTCTGTAGTAGCCAGATGTCACTTAATGGCTTTATAGTAATACCTGGGTCTTCACATTATTTTTTTTTTGAACATGTAGCATATGTGGAATAGCCAGCAAATACAAATTTTATCACTCAGATATCGTTTGACATTCTTAACACTTTTTAAACTTTACAAAGACCTGTTTACCATATGGTGTAAGTGGGTGTGCAGGAAACGACACTGTTTCATGAAGCCTGATCTATACCGTACTACTTTTCCATGAAGTGAGCATGAAAGTTTCCTCTTAACAGTGTGCTGAGGGCACTCCTTTGAAGCACAGGCATATAACTTTGGACAGTAACATTTGTGTGTGCTTCTGTAGATGATGGTTGTTTGTTTTTAATCGCTTAATCCTTTATACTCTCTTATTTGACTTTTTCACAACAGTTTGTTCCACGTTAACGTTGCAACATGTGAAAGAACTAACAGAAAGGCACAATTTATATTTTTCTTTTCACTGTTGCAGTAACCAGTCATTATTATTGTCCTAGTATCTCCTGTCCTGTTTATATTCTGCCTTTTTTGAAGATGCTGAGAGTTTCAAGGCAATTCCACGATGCTTGAAGTTGAAATCCTGTATATCATTACATTAAATTAATCATGATAGTTTTTTCAGAGCTATGGTCATTGTAGCTGGCAAGATAATGACTCCAAAGACTGTTCTGGTTTATTTGCATACAATTATGGTTTAATTCAGTTAGCATGCAAAGATGAGAGCACAGCCTTCAATGCTCTATTGTGCAGTACCTTGAATATACGTTGGACCAGTGTTACTAAGACCATGAAACTTATTACTCAGTGCAAACTGGCAAGTTGTGCTTGCTCAAAAGACAAAAGATTCTGCTTCTGTTCAAACAGCCATTTAAAAGCAGAAAAGTACCTGAGACCAACTGCTTTTCAAATGACAAGTCAGAGAATCATTTAAATGCCAAAAGGACACAGTTTTCCAAGACTGAAGTGTTTGTATACGTATTCATAAATGTTTAATCCATTGCTTCATCTAGATGCCTTTTTTTTAAATAATTGCTAGAAACTTCTGTATGTCTCTGAACTTTTCAATTTTGTCTCCTGCTTATCAGATGATTAATAGCTTAATGACTTTTTAAACAAAGGTCATGTAAGAAAAAAAAATCAACAGCTAAAACTTATTTTCATTTTTTAAGTTTGTTCCTCAATATTGAATGCCCGGCAGTTTCTCTGACAATAGGAATACTTTTTTCTTCCTTATCGTGGGCTATAATAGCTGCTCTGTATACAGGATGTCTTAAACAGGGTGCAGTAGTTAGGAAATATTTGTAATTTATGAAACTATGTAATTTCACAAACTGCAGTTCCAAAAATACATACATACAAATGCGCACACACACGTGTATATATATGTGGGGAGAGAGAGAGACTGTTTAGCTTGTAAGCTTCGTGGCATAAAGGTTTTGGTACGTTAGTATATTGCTTAAAACTGCGTAAGATTTCTGCTCTTTTAGAGAAATAATATTTTTATTACTCTCTTAACCACAAGGTAGGAGAAAGAAAATTCTGTTAAAATGTATGTAGATCTACAGTAGCGCAGTGTGTTTTGCAGCCTCCTGGCACCAGCACTCAGGAAGTCATGACACCAGTTTATGCCACCAGTCTCTTCTCGTATACAGCCTCTTTAATCTGGAGGAGTGACTTGAAGAGGAGGAACAATGCATCTCCAGGTCTTTGACCCACTCACCTCATCTCCAGACCAACAACCTGAAATGGCCACTCTGATCTTCTATCAGCAATTTCTGTTTCCCTGCTGATAAAGCATCATGATGCAAAAATCAACCTACAGATTGTCAGCCCTGGTCGGAGGCACTCTGTTTTACCAGATGAAACAGTAACTACTGTAATTCTCACCAGGAAGGAGACAACTCAGTCTTGTCTGTCAAATTACAGAAAAAAAAAAGTGGCCTCAGTCCAAACATCACAAATCCCACTGTGAATATTTCGCTTTTGTGGGAGGATTCGTATAGCACGGATAGTGCATCAGTCTGTTTTGTGCCACACCATGTCATTACTTTGAGTATCCCTTAAAATCCTACTCACCAAGTGTCAGTGCTAGGTAGTTATTTAGCATATACATATTGAAATAGAATCAAAAATAAATGAAAAATTAATTCTTAAAAGTCATATTAATGAGAAAATTTTGGAAACTTTTTTTTTTGTGTGTTAAGGAACTGTTTTATTTAATTTAAGTCTTTTATATGCAGCTTTTTTCAAGGAAAGATTGTCTTAATACCAATGACTGCACGGAGATTCTCAGTTGTTACTTGCAGGCTCTCTGAGCTGTGAAGTTTATAATAAGCTGTAGACTACCTTGAGCAACTTCTTAAAAGCACATCATTTCACAAACATTCTGAAATATTCCTGTATGGTGTCTATTTATCTATGGCACTACTTATCTGAATATAGTATTTGTGACCAAGTGACTGCATTTTGTGCCGTACTGCGTGGGGGCAGTCCCCCAAGTAAGCAGACGGGACCCTCATGTATCTTACAAATGTAATGGTATGAAGCCTGACAGTGTGTGACTCTACAGTTATATACAACGTCTGCCAAGGAGCCCTGCTAAGAATTTGTGGTTAAAATATTCTTAGTTACTTTAAGGTGAATTTTATACCTCTTTTATATTTCATTCATACAAGGAACCATAAAATTTCTACGAGATTAACATTTAGGAGCTTTTTGGTAAAGATAAAAATATTGACATTGATATTTTTTTCTTTTTATATGTAAATTTGCATTTTGTTCTGAAATGTGCCTACGGTAGGTAGCATCAGTATACAACTGATTAGAGGCATACAAACTACTAGCCCATTTTTTTTCTATTTAAACTTTTTTAGTTTCGCTATATCTTAATAAGATTAAATATTTCAGTACAGCTCATACATATTGTATATAATGTATATAGTCTTATGTATTGTACTGTAACAAACCAAGTGTGACATTATAAACCACCTTTCTTCAGCACAGTGGTTTGAACTTTTACAAGCCTTGCTTTTTTACATCTAATACTGCAAGGTCTCTTTTCTATATCAAAAAAAGAGTGTTTTTTTTTTTCCCCAGATTGTCACAAATTAGTCCAGTTTTCAAGAACACTCAGACAAGCCCAACGTACACACAGTTCCTGACCACGTTGCTAGAAGAACTGCATTTCAAAAATGAAGATCTGGAAAGTTTAACAAGAATATTTAGGAAGGACAGCCTACCTGAATGGTCAGTCACTTTTAAGCTATTCTGCATTTCATAAATCTAAGCAAATTGATTATTTTAATTTCCAGCATTTTGTAAGTATGCATAGTAACTATAGATCATATCAACCTTAGTAGAAAATGTGTAAAGTACATTTTAAAGTATAGAAATACATATGGTATGGAAATGAGTGTCATGATTCTGTCACTTACAGTAAATGCCAGCTGCTTATTACTTATCACTTTAATCTTTTGAGAATATATAGTTGTTTTATATGTAGTTGGCTTACTGCAATTTTGGGAAGAATTTTTACTCAAGTTCTATTAGGATTTACAATCAGAAAAAAAAAACCACAAGTGGCTACAATGGCTAAGTCTCAGCAAAATGCAATTGTTATATTTAGTCTGTGTGATACAAAGTTAAGCTAAAAGCTACACATTTTTTGCAATAAGGCTGAGACCACATTTTACATTCTAGATAGGTGGGGAAAAAATAAGAGCACATACCTTATGTATGCTGACATTCAACTGATTCAATAAATCTAGCATTATAGTATTTAATTAAATAATTTGTGTATTAATATTACTGATCTCAGTCCTTTGTTCCCCACAGAACAAAACAATCATCTTTACATCTCCCGCTATCTGAAATAAGGACATGGAGAACAAAAAAGAACCTTCAATTGTTGGATATTTTAAAATGAAAATAAAATAAAGAATTCATTGTACTTCTTGCACTTTTGCTTTCTCATGAAGAAGAACTTTGAAGTCTTTTGCAGAAGCTGACTCAGTGACAGCAGTTCTTCAAGGTATGCATAAAAACTAGTTAAAATGTGGATGGTCTGAAGACTGTATTTAAAAGCAGTAGAAAGGAACCCGGATTTTTTTGGTTTGGATTTTTGTTTGGGAAATTTTGACTCAAATTTGCCTACAGGAATTGGGGAAAGAAAGAAAAAAATCTTGGGGGTTAAGAACACCGCTGCCATTTTTCCAGTTGACTGAGTGCAGGGAGCAGTATTCTTTAAGAATGATGAAGATGATACACAAAGATGTTTGATCTATTGCTGGTTTATCTTGCTACTTCTAAAAAAAAGGTGTGGTCTTTGAACTTGTGTAAAAGATTTCTAAACATTCTCTATTCGTTACTAATTTGGACTTCAAAATAGGTTTATTTAAAATTTATTTTTTTAAGACTAATTTTTGGCTTTCTGTAGTAATTTCATTTAAAATAGCTGTGTTGTTTAGATTGTGTTCAAACTTGCTCCTATTACTAAGTGATTATGAAATGCAGCTTAAGACTAATCCACTGGTAATTCTTAATGATGCAATATACCATCTAAAGGCATAGTGCTCAGTTCATAGGACACTGTTTTTTGAGAGACTTGAAAATGAAGTTGTAACTGACTATTTAGTCTGCAGCAAATGCCAGCAGTAGTTAAGACTGAAGCAAGACTTACCAGGACTACTGTATAGCAACTCTATTTAAAAAACAAAGTTTATTCCTTTGTCTTTCTTCCATAATTGGACACTGAAAGTAAACTCTGCACCTCCTTTATTGCTTGGTAGTTCCTTCACAATAATTGAGATAAATATGTTGATTCCCCCTGACACACAGAAGCCCATGCAGCTTTTTTCAGTGGCAGCTCAATTGTACAGTAGAGTTTATTTAGGTGATGCCTGAGTTTTCCTAACATACCTTGTAATGGGAAGTCATGTTCAGTTTAGCTTAGAAAAATGCATAGCTTTAACTCTGCATTAAGGTTTTCTTTGTTCTTAATCAGTGCTTTTACAAGTATGTAATAGGAGGAAAAAAAATACCCGTCATGATCAGAGCATCTGATGTCAAATTCATAAGAATGCATGCTGTAATTTAGTTAGAAAGTTTTTGTTTTTGTTTTTGTTTTTTGTACCGTGATGGAAAACTTTTTACTAGATACATATGCAAAGAAGGGACAAGACCTCATCAAAAGATAAGCTTTTAGAAGACTGAGTAATAGGTAAGATACGCTGAGCAAAACTTTAATCTTTAATTTAATTCTATTTAGTTCTGATTTAGAAAGGTATTTATTTATAGGTATTATTTCCCTGCAGATTCTGAGCTAGCCACTGTTCTGGTCTGTGGATGTTTACCTTGGGACGTAGAGATTATAACTGCCCCATGACAATGCTGCTATTTGGTGTTTAAAATGCCCATCAAACTGGGAATATAAACGTGTTTCATCAGGTTTGCTGTCTCACATTTGAAAAGTTTTTACATTTCCTGTCAGTTTAGTGGTTTGTTTTTTTTTGTTTGGTGTTTTTTTTGCTATTTTTAGGCCTGGTCTTCAGCACTTACTGCGTTGGAAACACATAAGTTTGTAATAAGACTGAACAGGTCACACGTCCAAAGATCTCTTTGTCAGAGTTCACTGTAACTGCTTTTACTTTCTGCGTTAGCAGCTCAAAAAAAGTAAGCTACCAGGATTTTTGCATCTCCTCCCAGGCAGCTGGACAGTAAGCTCACTCATTCTTTTCCTTGTCTTAAGTGAACAGAATAACCTTTCTCCTTCCATGACCTTCTTACCCAGTCCAGAGGAAATACTTCTATGATAAGCTGGAAATGCCCTGAAGGGATATTCTTCACTTACCTATAATGATCTTATCTCCCTTTAGTAAAACTGGTGTAAATAAATGCAGAAAGTGTACATATACCCATTACTTTCAGTAGTGGGAAGGCTGTAGACTCATTTCAAGAGGATCTTTCATACTACCAGCCTTAACCAGTTGTACAAAGAGCACAAACTCGAGCACCAAAAATTAAGTTCATTTATGTAGTTTTCTTATGAGCATGTTTTGTAACAGCTTAACTGCTTAGAAATGTTCAAATCTAGACCTCGTGAGCTTAAAGCTAGTTTCTGCTACAACTATCTGTCATTTAGCTGATCTGACTTTTTCAGCTCACTTTTTTTTTCCTTCTCATTTTGGTTCTGTTTTTAGGCAGATGGTTTCTTTGTGGCCTGGTTGCTATGCTTAATGTTTTTCTTCCTATGTTTGTTGAACAGGTGAGAACAAGTGACACTAGGCAAAAAGGTGGGTTTGAGCCTCATCTCAGATATACTAAATTTAGTGGCTTACTTGTAAAAGCCTCCATTTCTGAATGAGCTAGGCAAAGCCATCAGTTACTTAGATCATAAGGATCATGAAGTCCTGGTAGTTCATTACAATAGCTATGTAAATTATCCAATTCTGTGTGCTGTGGGACCTGTGGCAAGACAAATACAGTGTGATGGTTTTTTTTGTTTGTTTTTAAGGGGGGGAGGCGTTTTACATCTCGCTATATGACAAGTAATTTCAGAAAGAAAACAGTGTTAATAAAGCCACAAATACAAGGAAAATCAATGCTTGTTCAAGGTTCTGCAACAGTCTTTGTGTTGATAAAAGAGGATGGAGGAAAAGCTTTTGTCACACAGCTCAGGCCACAGCCTTGTAAATGCTGTCAGTGTAACTACTGCACTCCATAACACTGCATTTCCTAGCACAGAGATCAATCCCTTCACTGCTACAGTTCAGTTCTTTGAGCCTGTTGACCGAACTTGCTGATTCTTCATGGGAAAGAAGGGGACTCCGTGGTTATTTAGATAGTCTCTATTTCAGGGAAGTGAACAGGTCATAATGTAAATTATCAGGTATTTGAATTACAGGTTAAGTTGCATCTCGATGGAGTTTGCAAATCATGTGCTTACATAAGGTAATCACAAATTCTGCATTAAAACAAGCAGAAGAGAGCTTGATTTATTTCACTGAAGACTATCAAAACAAAAAAGTGCCATAGTAAATCTAAAGCAACAGAACTGACATAACTCTGCTGCCATCTAAACCCAGGACTGGAAAATTTTATCTGCCCGGTTTTTAAAGAGTGATGCAGGGAGCAACAGAGAGCATGGTGCCTGCATGAGATACATCTGGGGCCTCAAGGCTGCATCACACAGCGCCTAGATGGTCACCTGGATTTTCACTCTTCACTCTCAGTGAGTAGTGCGATGCAGCTGTTGTAGGTGTGTGGGGTTTGTTCAGTGGTGGTGGTGAATCCTGTGTATCTTAGTGCTGAACCTGCCTGCCCTACCCACTTCTCCTTGGGTTGAAGGAATCTGAACTCCACAAAACACAAGAAGGGCTGAGCAGCTGAGCTTGACGGTGAGTCTTAGCTGACCCTTAACCGCTGGAGAGAAAAGAACTGACATGCATCAGGGAGAAGAAGAAAGAGATAAGCAGAAAGTGGTATTCACACCTTCTATATTTAGTTATCCACCCATAGCTACCTGCCAGTCTACTTCAGAGAGAACTGATGCTCTTAATGTATGTTCTCTAAGTCATACCTTACTGCGCTGTATGAAACAGGTGCCTCCCCCCGTTTCCTGGTGGCAGAAAGAAAGCAGATAGAAGTCAGCAGAGAGTTTTGACCATAGCTGACTCTCACTGGAGCCATTTATTTAGTAATTAAAGGCCTGCCACTGCCAAGCAGGGTTTCTGAGCAGCCTGATCCTGTTCAGTTATTGTGATGGCTACCATTTCACACAGAATTGTTTTTCTTGTCCTGTAAGAGTTAAAACAAAAAGAATTGAAGAAGTGAATGACAGTCTTTTGGAAAAAAATTAATGTCACTGTGTTGAAAGTATGTCCAGGAGGTAACAGTCTCGTTCTACAGCTTGCCTCTACACTTTCCACACTTTCTGTTTATTTCTGCAATTGCGTACGAACATCCACTACTGTGGGTGGCGTTTAGCTTGATCTCACTGGGGTAATGGGTAATGCTGCTGTCATTTCCAACGAGCATTAAATATTGAAAACCCAGAACCAGCCTCTCTTTGGCAAGTCTTAAGTTTCCATAAGTGGCAGATGGTATATAAGGCAGGGCTAGGCACTTGTAAAGCTCTGTTTCTCAACTGCATTGCTACCACCTGACAGCCAGTCCTCCTCTGGTTAGAGTCAGAGGAAGTAGGTGTGCCTGCCATTAGCAAAGACAAAGTAATAGTACTAGAGACATTGCCTCCTGTGATCCTTCTTTTTGTGACTCTTCATCTTAGAACTACTTCTCCACACAGACTGCAGGCAGCTTCAGGAAGTGGGCTGCCTGGAGGGTGCTCTAGGATGAACTGGGGCATGTGTGGTGCTAAACAGGATTTGGTTAGGTGGGGGGAGAGATCTGGAAACCTCAGCCTTTAAGCAGTCGTCATTTAAGCACTCTGGCTTGAAAAAGCAAGTAAAAGCCTACATTGCCGCAGTGACCGATCTGGATGTATGTGATTCATGTTAGTCATTCCCCCTTGGTTGCTAGAAACTACAGGGCAAGGCACAACAAAACAGAGCAGACTAGCAAAAATGAGTAGCAATTAGCAAGAAGAAAGTTTTGTAAGAAGCACGAGCCTTATCAATCAGGAATGCAATAACCATGGTCCTCGCAACACTTGAGATGTCCACTAACTGTTTTTTTACCATGCTATCCTGCAGCCCACCCGAGAGAAGGGCTCCCTAACCAGATGCCTTTCCAAGCGCGGACTTGAGCTGACACCTTCGTGCTCATAAGGCAGCCACATCCCACCACTCCAAAACCTCCTCCCTCCATAGTCAGTCCCTGGGATGCTTTGGTTGCCTTTGCTTTATAGCCAAAGTCTTCAGGACATTTTGCAAGCTGAGATTACCTGCAGGAGCTGCATGCAAAGATCAGAGAACAATGCCAGTGCATTGGTACATCCTGCATCACTGCAAACCACATCAAATCAGTGCCATTTCTGGTGCTTCTTAGCCTCTTAAGATTCCTGGTATGCGTAACTGAATTGAACAGGGAGTGGGACAGCAGCAGCTTCCTGAGAAGTCCGATGATTTGGTTAGAATTAGTCATCGCCACGGCGAGGCTGATTGACTTTGGATACAGCTTTAATCAGCTACAAACACAACAGGATTTACATCATAAATCTTGCCTTTCTGTTTTACTCAAATGGGAGTGTCTACAAATCAGGTTAGTATTATTTAACAGTAAAGTAGTTAAGTAACAAACAACAAAAAAAGATGGTAAGTGGTTGTATTATCTAAGAAGCCAGAACAACCTTGCCTACAGCTGCCAGCTAAGATCTGACTCATCTAAGCTATTTTATAGCAACCATATGTTAGGCATGTGTATCTCACCTATTATGAAAAAAAAAAAAAAAAACCTATAACGTTTCCTAATCAGGCTTTGCCACTGAGCAGGATTTTCCGTGAACTTCTCGGTATTGCAAGCACTATCCACAGCCTGTTGCAGACACTCCTGATTTGTTAATTTAACAAATCGAATAAATGGCTATAAATCTGTGGCTAGTACTGACTCAGCAGGGTCATTTTAAAACATCATTGCATGTTAAAAGGTAACTTCAGAATACATGCACTTCTTGTACAGAAAACCTGGGTGTTTCAAGTTGGTCTGGAAGCAGGAGCTACCGCATGATACGTTAAAAAAACCTATCTGAGGCAACGCAAGCAGTCATACAGTACAGTCACTTGCATAGCCAGAAAAGAGAGGGTGAAGAATAATCATGGCGTTTTAACAAAGGCAGACAACATTATAAATGCCCTTGTCTGTTATTTTTTAGCCAGGTTTACATACAGGTCACTTCTACACAGAAAGCTGCCTCAGCCTACGCAGCTCTGCAATTCGAACTTTCTCCGTCTTGGCTGAATGTCTACATGCACTGGTCAAACTTCCATCTGTCCAAACTATTCCTAGGCTCTTGCTGCAGTACCCAGGTACTCCGAAGCACGGTGGGATGAAGCCATGGTCCCAACGCTCCCTCCTGTTCTCTGAAAGGCAGTAATTTTACCGCTCAACGCCCTGACAGCAAAGCTCCCATTGACACAACTGAGAACGAGCTGTTGTCCTGGCAATTGTATCTGTTGTTTAGAAATCATGACTTATTTATTTATTTTATTAAGAGAAGCCCTTCACTTAATAGCTTTTTTGAATGCACTCTTTTTTTCTAAACTGTGGGCGGCCACTAAATAAAAAATAAAATAAAAAACAAAGTGAATATTCTTGATGCTTAAGATCCTTGGCTTATTATAAAATGTCACAACTATAACTGTAGTTAAACTGTTTCTTTCTTATTATGATAATTTTCCAGAGGGCATTTGAAAGCTTGACAAATAAGTAATTTTACAGATAGTATGTTAGCCCTCAACAGGTCTGGGTCAAATGAATGTCATCTCTGCTAACTGTTTCTAAGATCCTCCCAAGCTCTGCTTCTTTGTGCACTGAACATTTGATGCTTCTTGTTTTTCTTCTATAACCACAGATGTGCCCTCTTCAAAAAAACTCACAATCTCAAAAAGCTAAACTGACAAGCTGAGTGTCAAACCACACACCCCAAGCAGCAAGCAGTGCTGAAGAAAAACAGAATCACGCTTGAAGAAAAACAGAAGAAATCACACAAATTGTTTCCAAAGAATGAATCTCAAACATTTTTGACTTGGCACAAGCCCTGTTTTTTATGTACATGAGGATTTCGAGCTTTTACGCCCATTTACTGTATAAGCAGAGGCTGCTCTCTGAAAGAGGTGAAGCTGAACAACACTTTGCACTTTCCTGTTAGACTTAATTCTCTCTGAGCCAAACTGGGACTGAGAGGGGGCTCCTGGTTTGCCAGTGAGCAGCCCGGGCACCTGCAAGAGGCACGGGGCAAGCGAGGCCATGAATGCGAGGTCCCTGCACACTGCGGAGCCTCTCTGCTTTGCTAGCACTAAGGTGACAAATATTTACAAGCTAGCTTGGCAGCAATGCCTTCAGTCACCGAGCAGGAGTCACAATGCTGCCACACAAAGGAGGACATGGAGGAGCAGTAGGGAGGTCATTTTCACACTGAAAAAATGCATAAGATCAGCTAGCTGGTTTCTTAATTATTCTGTCAAACAGACCTTGCAGCGTGCTGGCACCTCGTCTCTGCAGTTCGGAACTTGTCACAGCATTAAACACAATTTAAAAGCACAGCTACACGTGTGTACTTGGCTGCCTTGAAGTCTGTTATAGTGTGCAACGGTAAGATGGCACTGCTGTGCAGGTTTCACTGAAAGAAGCACTTTTTTTTTTTTTAAATCTGGTGATTCAAAGGTAAGACATCAATCTGCAGTTTTGGTATTTGACTGCTGATCTTCTGTAAGATCTGTAAAGTAAGAGCAATGCTGGATCCTGGGTTCCATCAGTTATATTTTAAGGGTCCGAGTCAAAAGCGCAGAATTTTTTCCTAGTTCATCTCTATCTGATAACCTTGACTACAGAAGAGGAGATGCCTGAAGCAAAGCTGATAAAGTCACCAGTACTAAGAAGTACGAGTGCGGGGGGGCACAACAGCACAGATACATATCTTCACATTCCTGTTTCCTTTGCAAACAGGAGGAAGGAAGTTCCCTGCAGGTTAGCTCAAGAGTATACTGTCTTACAGCCTGAGAGCTAGCAAAATGCAGTTTCCAAGAGCCACGGGCTGTCAGAAGTACCAATTTCAGTATTTCACGGATGATGCACTCACTTCATCAGGCTTTTCTAGACCCAGCGCTACTGAAAGCCTTTTGCTAAAAGTTCACAACTACGTATTGCAGCGTTCAGAGCTGCACTCACCCCACCCCATTTCCTCTCTCAGCTTTGCTCATCTCGTCCCTCCTCTTCCAAGCCTTTGGGGGTCTTCTCACCCCTGTGCCTTGCCAGCCCTCTCCCCGGCCCGTTGGCTGTATCAGCCTCCTGGACAGCTCGCGCCCAGCACCTCGCCTCCCAGCTCCCTGTCCTCGGGGCACAGCCATGTGGGCTCAGCCCCTCTGCCCCTGAGCACCTGCAGGGAACCCACCATGGTGCTCACTATGCCAAAAAAGGGACAACTGCCTCCTCTCTGCCTTTGGCCCTTACAGAAGACTTTCACGGGCCATGTGCTGCGTGCCCATCACACCCGTGGCCTCCAGCACCAGGAGGGCACTGCCACGCTGCGGGTCACCTCCCCTCGGGCGTACAAGGGCTGCTGGACATGCAAAGAGGACTTCTGTAATGATTCTTACAGCAGCATCTATAGATTATTATGAAACTTGTTTATAAAACAGATATGAATCACCCAACAACTAAAGCAGTGCTCCTGTGCGGGGCTGATTAAGATTTTTTTATGCAACTTCTTTAATCAGAAGAGGCCTACTTGGTTGAAAATGAAACTTCAGCAGGAAAAGGTTGGTTTTGATTAATTTCTCAACTTGAAAAAGTGTCCAAGTTGACAGTATGTTTCAGTTCAACATTTCTAAACACACAAAAAAGGGAAAAAAAGAAAATCAAGTTTAATGTCATCTTAAAATGAAAAGTCACTTTAATTTCACTATGATCAACTGGTTTCCAGCCATTTTAACACATTTCACAGTATTTTTCCCCAAAATTTATATTTCCATTTCTCTAACCAAATTGTACAGGAAAAAAAATTGTAAATACTTTTTGTAGGTTAGCTTCTATAAAGAAAATTACCTTTGAGTATTTGTATAAGTACAGTTGTTTTTTTTTGAAACTAACGTCATCACGTTAGAAGCAGTAATACCTTTGTTCAGAATTTCATTCCTATACCAGACTCCCCAAATAACACAGCCTTTATCCCTACAGGCTGCTACCTACCAAAAGCCATTCTCTATCATAATGCAACCTCAGGGAAGATGTTATTGCTCAAAGAAGAGATGCATTCCTACTTCTAACTAATTGCTGTAAGAAGTTGTCAAGATGGATCTAATTGCAGGATTATGCTTATTTTTCGTTGCTAATTTTTTGGACAAAGTCAATTGTCTTCTATTGGCACATTTTTGTGCATTGGGGTGAGCTCTTTACCATCTGAGGCCTCACTTATAAGGATTATCAATTAGCAGTTTCATCATCAATGTCAAGGCACCTTCCAAAGATAGGTAACCCCTTTTCACAGAAAAGGAAAGTGAAAGGGGAGAGGAGTGACTCACCCAGGCACGTGGACTGCCAGACACAGAGCCAGAAATAGACTCGGGGCTCCTGGTACCCGCACGCATGGCCTGGGGACTAAGATGGGCTTTCACCGAAAGCGATAGCGGGCATCCCACCGTTTTGCAAAGGAAAATCCCCTTCACACATATGAACATGCATCTGAAGTTCAAAATATATTTGCTTTTTTCTTGGTGATGTGTGCTGTACTATTTCCCTTATGCTTCTGTCTAACCCTACCCAGAGCTGAAAGAAAAATAAAGCTTCATTGAACACTTCTCTGTTACCTTGTCTTGATGTTGCTGATGCTATAAACTTGGCTCCACATCGAATAAAAATTTTACAGCTGGATGGGGTCAAATTTTCATAAGCATTCACCACCAGATGCAGGTCATATTTGTAGATATATCCACTGCAACCTTTAGATGCGATTTTCAACATGGTTAAATATGTTGAGGCCAGGCATGTCAAAATAAAAAGAGACTAAAAACAGGCCATTTGCTCTGGCCTCAATTGTGAATGCCGAGGTCTTTGACAAATCTGGGCCACCTTGTCTGCCTTTTTGTCTATTTATAACCTTCCTGTCCATTGAAGAAGAAAGATGAGGCTACAGACGCAGGGGAGCAGAGGGCTGGGACAGACCTGCATGGGAGGTGCTTGGGCTCTGCAGAGTGCAGGACAGGAGCACGCTGGAGATGGAGAGCTTGAGATCCTCTGCTCAGTAACGCTCAGTACACTCAGTGGCCTAGCCCAGGGGCTTTAAACTGACCTCAGGGAGAAGTTAGCACAGCCACTGCAGTACAGTGGGCTATTCTGGTCTATACGAGAAAGAAACCAGGATGACGGCGTCCTTTCCTGTCACCCGGTGTATGCACTAGGCCAACTAATGTTAGGTTTTAAGAGTCTTGCAAAACTGGAGCAAGTTTGAAAGCAACACTGAATTTCAGTATGTTTCCAGTAGTAAAAGATGAAAGGGGATATGAGAGAGGCAGTCCAAGAAAGCCTCAGCCAGGTGGTACAACCCCAGTTCTGGGCTGATCTGGGACTCCAGCAAAGGAACAGATGCATGGGGACTGGGCAAGGGGGGAGCTGCTCACGAGAGCACGTAGTTATGACAAAATAACCCTGACTTTTTCCCATCCCAGTAAGAATGCAAATCTTGAGTTACTTCTACCAGACAATAAACCTTTCCATTAGGGAGAAAAAATAAGAATGGCACACATTAAATGCGCTGATAAGGAAGGGCCAGCACCAGGTGCTGTGTGGGAGCCTCAGCAGCGCAAGGGTAAGAGGACAGATAGCATCAGCAGAGGTTTGGACAGAGAAAAAGGGCAACAACAGGGGCTTGGTAGACAAGGGAGCAGCAGATCAGCACCAGGTGAGGAAGAGAAAGGGCTGGAAGAAGCAGCAATAATGCCAGAATGTCCAAAAGGGGAGCTGGCAGAGGACATCAGAGCACGCAGAGCAGTAAAGCAATGAGGGGGTAGGTCAGTGCCCCTGAGCAACCTGAATCGCATGGTCACAAAGGGTTTTTAATACAACCAGATGCAAGGGGACCCACACAGGAGAAAAGAAAGCAAGTGCATGCGGTAGGATGAGAATCTGCCTCTGAAAGCGATGGTGGAAACTGGGGTACAGAGTCACTCTGAATAAACAGTTCCACTCAGCCCCCAGCACGAGGGCGTAAATATATTTTAGCATCTGCATCTATGTACCAGTGCAACATACCTCCTATCTCTGTACAGATGTTTCTTTCAGTACAGCTGTAATAATAATAGGAGAATCACCAGGAAATCAGCGCAAGCATCGCAGATCTGTGAAACCGTTGCGGATCCAAGCCACACTGCAGATGATGAAATACAGCGTTGCGTGGGAGTTACCTATTTCCACATTAACGTTATTCAATCACGGTGGCCCATTTTCACACAGCTCACTGAACTTCAGAAAGTTTGCACAAAGGTTAAGGTTTGACATTTTGAGACATAATAGCTTAGACCTCTATCCTCTAGCGAGAGCTACAATAAATAATCAATAATACATGAGAAACATAGAACCTTACTTCATCCCTTTCCAGAGTGGAAGCACTGAAAACATGCTTTTTTTTTTTTTTTTTTGGACACAAATGCTTATTCTGAGGTCTTCATTACCGGGATTTCCAGTAAAATAGCCATAGGCAAAAAAGCACTTAATCCGCCTGTTACATTAGGCTTCCTGAAACCACACGTAGGTGCAGGCATAAGAACACGTCCTCACACTTCTCACGGCCTAACAGAACAATATTTCTATCAATATGTAAGGTTGTGATGAGGTCCTGCATGAACGGTGGTCATTTCGTGTGTTAGGCTTTATTTTAACTGCTATGGCTTCCCATGTTAGCTTATGCAAAGCGTGCCTCTAAGAATGAAACAGGTTGGGACAGGGCCTTGTTCACAGCATCATAATTCATGACTGCACTCAGAAATCACTTCTCTATCTAGATTTAGGTATTGCTTCAGGGATGCTTACTTCTAGAAACACTTGGTTCGACGGATCCCTAGTTCTATGTTTTGCTGATTTACTGCTGCGGTACACCTTATTTCTGCAGTGCAGGATACATCTTCACGAGTGTGCAGTACACGTCTGAACACCTGCAGCATTATTACCATCTTGGAAACACCACTGGTGCTGCTTGTTTGCAGCATGGCTGCTCCTTAAGCTTTTCCTCATCGGTGCAGTGGTACCCCGCAGTTTCCTGCCTTTCCCAATTGAACACCTCTCAACCTTTGTAGCCAACAGGTCAGGGTTCACACAGAAAGCCGCCTTAGTTGATTACCAAGTTGCGAGTCCTCCCTAAGCAGGTCAGCCCAGCCTATCCTCTGGATAAAGAGCAGCCTGTGGTCCTGGAGCCAGAGCTCACACAGCGACAGATGTGCAAAGCAGCCGCGAAAACACTGACATTTCCACAAGACACCTGCCTTTACAACCAAGCATATCCATTTACCAAGTTTTGCCTGAGTTTTGGTTGGGGAGAAACCCCAAAACCCATTAGTAGAAAAGCTGTTGTGTTGCAGCGAAGCTCCTTTTACAGCCTGAATTCCAGGCTCCAGCCCTCAGCCATGCACATGTGGTGTCCCTGCACACGTCTATTTCCAGGGCCCTTGTCCAAATTCCAAAGTCTCCTCAATTTAACCTGCCCTTGCTCCCTCTGCTCCAGGACCCCTCCACCTGTGTTGGGTGGTTTGTCTCCCCCTGGAGCAGTGTGTCCTCATGCCCTGGGAGGAGATGGGGGACCCCGGAGACAGCCTGCCTGCTCTCCCCTCTGCCTCCTGGCTGCAGGGAGCACTCCTCAGGGAATTCAGCTGCAAACTGAAGCTGCAAACTTAAGAGTCTCCACCAAGCCTGTATGAATTGTGGGGTCATAGCCTCTAGGAAGTCTTGCAGATCAGACAGAGCTAGAATCCTGGTACTAAACCCAGCTGCGGCCTTGATCCCCACGTCCTGGAGCAACACAAGAGCAGCGGAGGTACCAAACCGGGACTCGCCACCAGCACAGCAGGGGTCAGAGCCCTCTGGGCTGTGCCCTAGCCCTTCATCCAGACACCACTCCTGGGCCTGCAGGCAGTCATGGACAGGGGCACTGAGGAAAAATGGAAATGGGACCATGCAGACAAGGGATGGGCAGGCATCCCACCCAGCGTGCCATGAGAGGGAACTGCAGCTTCATACAGAGATGGGCACGGAGCCAGAGTGACATTTCCCCAAGACCTCGTTCTGAGAGCGCTGAACCACAGTGACTGACTGTAACCCAGGCAGAGAGCAACGTGAAAGTTCAGGCAGCGACCTAACAGAGTGCAGCCTACTTTGTTAGTCTGACAGTTACAGGCGAATGAGAATAGGGACCATAACATCAACTGCTAGGCATCTTTTAAACACACGGTGTTTCCTATAGTCACAACATACAGCAACCACAAGGAATAACTTCTCTTGGCATGCAATGACTGCTAAGTCACCCACAAGAAGAAGAAAAAAAAAAAACCTGCACTGAGCAATTCTGCTTTTTAAATGCAACAAAGAGATCCAAGCAAGGTGTTTGAAGTAACACCTGCTACAAAGCAGGAGAGGATCATCAAATGCTGCCATGTGCGTTGTGCTAATTGGACCAACCTGCTCCACGAAGCACCGAGGCATGGCGTGACCCCACAGCAGGCAGGCTCCCATCGCAGTCACCTCCCCACTCTGCTGAGGTCAACTCCTGATTAGGAACCGGTTAACCCTTCGCCCTGGTTTCTGAGGACCAAGTGTTTTGTGATAGCATTGGGTACAGAATCATAGAATCAGTAGGGTTGGAAAAAGACCTCCAGGATCATCTCGTCCAACCACCCCCCACCAACGATACCACCCACTAAACCTGTAATGTTACATTATGTTAGGCTAGGTTAGTTCCCGGCCTGGAGGCAGAGCAGGGTGAAAAACAGACGCTGCTACAAGCGCAAACCTCAAATGTGCTGAGCCATGCCGAACTGCAGTGGAAGTACTGTAGATAAGAGCAACGCTTACTGACCTGGCATTTCCAATAGTCAGCAGTGACCAGGAAACAACCGTTTTTCCCCTGGTGGACTGATCTTTGCTGAGTTTTGCCTGCAGAAACACTCTGCCAGCATGAGGGAGATGCTCGCTATGGCAGTTAGATGTAGTCCACGTATTATTGACCAGGCTACAGAGCTACGAGTAGGTTCAGTTCAGTTTAGAGCACAATCCACTTAGGTTTACCCTAAATGTGACAGGTTAGATGTAGGTCATCCTACAGTCAAGCTCTTGCTGTTTGATTTCAGTTAGAGTAAGAAAAATTTGTTATAAGTGAGTCAGCTCCTGAACGCTCCTGAGGCAATGGGAGTTCGCCTAGATGCGGAGCTATGTAAATACCAAAAAAGAAACTAAAGATTTGACCTTTATTTACCCAAGCGATTCTCTATTGACCAAAAGGCAAGTCAGATTTTAATGTAATTTCTAGGGCTGATTCAACCCCGAATTAGGCCAACTTCCACAACTCAACTGCAAGCACAGCAAGTGTGTCGGCAGGAAGCCTACAGTGAGGCTGCAATAGCACCAGGAACCCAAAAGTCGCACGCAGTAAGAAGTTTGGTACAAAAAGCTGGAAGAGGAGCACAACCAGGAGGGTCAAATACAGTGATTTACCCACTGCCTCCATCACGCACAGCTCTGCCACATCCCATCTGCCCAGGGGAACAGCTGGAAAAGGAGCAGGAGCAGCAGCAGTGGCGAAGAGCCAACCTTGCCCTCACCAGCATGTGGCCACAAGGGGTGACCTGAAACTGTCACCAGCGGCAGCAGATGAGCCTGGTGGCATCAGAGATGCCCCATCAGAAAGCACTGGGTCCCCTCGCCCACATGTTGGTCCAAGAGCAGCCTTCAGCCAGGGCATTCTTCCCTTTAGTCAGAATTTGATGACCATCTTTGTAATACCTTGGGCAAATATTGACTCTAGGATCCAACAGACTGAAAGTATTTGGTTTGTACCAGATGCGTTGCGTATATACCTTTGAAACATTAGCTAAAGGAGTGATTTGGGAAAATAAAAGTTCTAGGTGGATGTGTTTACTTTGCAAGGTTGTTCGCATTGTGCTCTGATCCCGAGAAGCATGCCTGAAGCTCTTAACCACAGGAAGAAAGCCAACCGTAAGCGCAGCAGCGCTCAGCGCAATCGTGCGCACACACGTGCAGCCTGCCCGCGAGAGTGGACGGGCTGGGGATGGCTGGCGAGCAGCAAACCCATCCCACACAACCCCACGCTCCTGGAGGAGCCCATCAGGCCAAGAGCTCACCACCCAGCACCGGTCCTGCACAGAGCTCAGCACCCCGTGCCGGGCCTGCTTTCTGCAAGGACTTGAGCGCCGGCTCCCCAGTTCCCAGCTGACAGCAGCCGTGTGGGAACAGCTTTTGGGATTGCTGGCACTGCTCCTGCAGGAAGGTGAGGTGGCTGCCCACTCCTCTCCCATTTATCTTAACCCAGGTAATTAGAAGAGGTTATGCAAAAAGCACATATGCAGGCAGAGAAACAGCTCGTGTCAGGAGGCTGAAGGTTAGGGGTGGTTTGAGTGGTTTAAGTTGCTTCGCTTTTCAATTTTTAGGTTCACCACCACCACCCCAAGCATCAGTTCCCCAGGTGTCTACTCTCACCTGCTAAAAATCATCGTTCAGGTGTGGTTTTGGCAGTTACAGAGCTTATAGGACTTGGGGGAGGGAGGGAAAACAACGTGGGAACTAAAGCAAACACTGCAGCAGCATTCAGTCACCTTTGGGTATTCTTTTTGTCTAATGGTTTCACCGGGGAGTGGAGGGCTGATCATCTGGGGGCCTTTTAGAGGATCAGGGGCATCAGATAAAGATCTTTTGCATATTTACCAAATCCACACAGAAGCGGGAAAGGGAAAGAATTGTGTTCAGTGTATTTTCTGAAGAATTTTTCTTGTGAAAACTCAGAAATTGAGTTATCTGGACAACCTGGGGCCATGCTCAATAGCTAGATGTTTGTGCAGAACAGAGTTGTTTGGGACTGTAAATGCATAGCAGTGCTTTTTGACCACTGCTAAAATAATCCTATTTGAGTATGCAATGCAACTGGGACAGCACTTGAGACATACAAGAGTAAGATTTTGCTGTCTTTTTTCCCAAGTGCATCTCTGCATCAGATGTACAACAACGCACTGGCAACTGGGGCTCTCCTGCCCTCTGAACAATCATCAGAAGTTGCCCAGAGCAGCAAAAATGGGCAAGCCACACATCAATCCCCTCAAACACCTACCTCGGATGAACTCCCTCCCAATCCCACTGGAAGTTCAGGGGTTTTGGAGCCTTCCTGGTCACAAAACCCCACTGCACAGGGCCACAGCAGCCTACCTGTCCCTCCAGACATGATACCTAAAGGCTCGCTGTGAATCCCTGCAGGAAACCAACCCCAAAAACTTCACTCAAACACTAAGCTTGCACTAAAATCAGTCTGATAACCTTTGGGAGCTGTAGGAACATCACACCCCTCAAAAAGGCAGTTACAGATTGGTTTCATTATGGTGAAAAAAAAAGCACTGAAAAAAAAGAAGAGATTCACACTTTGGCTATATGTTACCTTGAAAATATTCCCTTGTGCTACAGGGCTCACTGCTGGAAGCCTGTCTTCAAGTACTGCAGCTCCCAGCCATATCCGGGTCATATTTCCCTTCCAAGGCACCTGATGCCTTCCCGAGGAGAAATCAAATCCCTCCAGCACCACTTCGTGCAACCTAGCCCGAGCCCTCAGGCTACCACACACAGACAAACACACACACGCATGCCTTCTCTCAAGTACTCTTGTGGAGTTTCCTCCACCTCTTTGTCAATCCCTGTTACAACACACAACCGAGAGCTACAGTTAGCGAGATGTGCAATTACTCCCCTTGAAATGTCTCTTTCGGGTCTATAGGGCTGCAGATGCACACGGATTCCTGGCCCGGGGTCCTTGTGGGTCTCCTCACACCAAGGACGTGGGAGCCAAACACGATCTCGTGTGGCCACAGCTTTTTGGCCTTCTCCCCATCCCCAAGCCCTGACTGGCCTTTACACAAAGGGTCATTTTTAGCTTGTTTTCGCTTTACAGAAGTGAATTTCAGTCCTCAGGGCAACAAATGAAGCTGTTAAGTCAGATTCTCAGTCATAGGAAGGCTGCTTTGTACTGAGCTAACAATACCCAGGGTCTTTGAAAAGCCCTTTGCTGCTGCTGGGCCAGGAGTTAGGCCCCTTTCACACCTGTTGGAGCTGACAAAACACTTCCTTATACTGTTAACAACAAGAAACCTCCCAGAAGCATGGCTGGGGCAGCTGTGGTGTCAATGCCATCGGAGATCATGCCACATCCCCTGGACGCTAGTGTCACGCCAAAGGGGTGCCTTAGCTCCCTCCCTCAGCCTTCAGCCCGCTCTCTCGGTTTCAGCCAGCACCCTTCACCCACAGACAGCACAGGAACACCCTTTGGGGCAAAGGGACTGAACTGACAGGGACAGGAGCACCCAGGACATGGCCACCCGCCCTCACACCAGCACGGCCCCATCGCGCAGCACAGGGGGCCTCACCCAGCTCCCACCTCTCAGAGGGGCAGCGAAGGTGCAGGAGCGCTGACCTGGGGGGCGTCACTGCCAGCCATGACAGACGCTCGCACTGCAGGTCGTGCTGCGTGTCCAGCCACGCTGAGCAATGGCAGCACCTGCCCTGCTTCAGAGGGACCGCACCAGCAGCCAGCCCACCAGCGCTGTTGTGCTTTTGTGTCTCTCTTCACTGTACAACATCCCTAGGACCCAACAAACTTTCTGGGTGGAAAACCACATCTCCTTATGTCTGCATTTTGCAGAGAGCTCCTTGGGTCTCCAGCCACTGCTGAGATCTAAAGCACCAGCAAAGAGAACAAAGCCATTCAACTTGCCCGAGCATCAGCACGAAGGCTGCAGCAGCCTTCTCCATCCTGTGCAGAGCCACAAAAAATTGCTCAAACATGAGATTTCAGCAACTGAACATGCAGAGGAACAAAACGGACATCCAAATGGCAAGTGGAAAGAGCCACAGTTAAGACCAAACCACAGCATTCTCAAAAGAGAGAAGTTAGAGTCGAGCATCTCCCCCTGCACAGCCACTCGATGCCCAGCAGCGAGGCACTTCACACTTCAGCAGGCACGTGCTGCCCTGTGCCCCATGCCCCACTGAGTCCCGCTCGGAGCTGCATGGCAGGTTTCAGGCCAAGGTATTCAGAGCACAGTGACGAATACAGAGGACGGAGCTCACTGCACTTGCATAAACCCCTTCCTCCCATAAATGCAACCGTTCTTTTCCATCCCCTGCAAGGGTCAGTGACGCAACCTTGGCTGGGGAAACTGGGAAGGAAGCGCAGGCGGGAACATCGCCCCCCCTGCCCGAGATCATGGAGAGGTGGCAAACGGCCTCACTGCCTCAACTGGCCACAAAAATCAGTCCAGAGATTGCCAAACCCCCGTGGGAGACAGCATCAGGGAGCACACCAGAGCTGGGCCCATCCTGAAAAACAGGCAGGGAGTGAGGCTGGGTGGCTCCTGGGGTACATGAACTCTCAAGGAAAGTAACTCAGGGGAAAAAAAATAAAAATCACGCAGGAGGAGTCTTCTCAATTAATGAAGATTTAAACTAATGAAAACACATAATTCCAAGATCAGCTGAACATAGACATGGCAGAGCACAGAACAGGTCAGGCCCTTGCAGTGCAAAGCCTTGCATATGCACACAGAAAACCCAGCTCCTCACACCCAGAGCACGAGGCTGGCAACATGACTCACCCCTGCTGCTATTCCCTGCCCGCAGGAGCATCCTGCTCCAGCAGGTCTGAGCTCCTGACTCCCGAGTGTGCAATACATGGGATGTCCACACCAACTGCTAACACGGCAGCTCAAAGCTGGAACCGCTGTGTAAAGCAGATCGTGAGCAGTTCTCACCTATTCCCTTTTCCTTTCTGGAAGCTGGTGGTCCTCCTGCACATATCTCCATGTTGCCACGTTTCAGAGAGGTGAAGGCAAAAGCACAGGCAGAGCTGACAGTTTGTGAAGCTGGGAATTTAGCCAGTTCAGCACGTAACTTCAGGTCCCTTGGCTTAAATCAGAGTTAACTAGAACCGGCTACTGCAAGCAATTTAGGCTAAGTGAACATCTAATCTGTTCTAGCTAATCACTTAATGAAATACAACTAATTTGTTGTGGCTCTTCACTGCAATACTTAACATTTCCGATATGTAACACTCAAAACATCTATTTTGGCAGCCCTCTTGTCAGATGAGCGTACTCTCCAACAACCCCAGGCGTTCAGCTTCCTGTCTCATGCACCAATATCTCTTTTTGCCCTTTGAACTCGCCTGCTGAGTCTATCAGCAATGTTTGGGAATACAGTATTCACAAGGGGGAAAAAAAAGTGTAAATCATAAGCAGATACATCATACTGAAATGTCCATCACCTCCAAGGATTTTATTTTCTCTTCACTGCCAGGTGGCTACGTTACAGTAACCAAATCAGTGGAACGTATCGGCCACCCTAAACACACCTGGTGCTGCCCTCCTGCCAGTGCTCTCTGCTAACCAGAGACCTCCAGACCGCCTGCTGAGGAGGGGGCTGGCAGGAGGAGCCGGGGGCCAGGAGCCCCCTGGCTGTGCCGCAATGACTGCTGCCAGTGCCTCGGCCAGTGGGGCTAAAGAGGAGCCTGGGCGCATCCCATGTGTGGTGGCATCCAGCTACCTGGGAGCTTGCACATGTCAGGAAGTTGGCAGGATGGTGTTTAAGAGAAGGAAAACAATCCTTTCATTAGCCATCAGATTATTTTCTATGTTTTTCTTATTCAGCATTGTTTTATCTAAAAAGAATTGTATAGAGTAAGAAAGTTTAGAGTAAGTTTCTCTACAAAAAATGAAATCCAGATATGAGAAGAAAATCTTCTTTGGAACAAGCACACAAAAGTGATTCGCTTTCATCTTATTTGAGAGATTTATCATGCTCCTGTTTAATCTGTTAGGCAATATTATGCTAACAAGGTGTGGCCAGCATTTTTATAATGTATGAAGCATTTTCTTCCAGATTTATATTCTCGCTCTATGTGTAGTCCATATATTGTATATATTACAAATTGTGGTGATAAAGACTCGAGATATTTTCTGACTTTTTTTTTTTTTAAATCTTTCTCCACTCCCCCCCCAACTAAATGGACAGTCAAAGCCATGACTAGATACCCACACCCAATGCATATTCAGATGTGTCTGCAGATTTAAATGCATAAACACATTTTCAAATCTGTTGCCATCACTTTAAATGCTTTATAATGCATTATAGACATGTATATGCCTTAAATCCATTTTGACTGCTTTATTACGCAGAGCGGAAAGCACTGGAAATAACCATTATCCTACTGACAATTTTAAAAAGGTTGCCCTTGGTGTTCTCACAAGTCACCTCCACTGCAAGTGCAAACAAGCCAGCCAGCCAGGATGTGGCTTTGCACTGGACTGAGATCTAGGATTCAGCTGGAAAAATCTCTAGAATTTTTACTCCAAGCAGGCATCTCATAAGCAAGGCCCCTACTAGAGAAGCACTTCATCGACTTACATGCATATTTCAGTGCTTTTCTAAATCAGAATTCCCTCAAAGTGCTTCGCTATTAAGTTTAGAGTAAGACACGAATCATAAATAACAGCAAAATCCACTCCTGATGTGAACTGGGGTTATGCTGGAGATGAATTTGACACAACTGACCTGTTTGTTTTTTCTCTCTCAAGGAAAAAAAATACAGAGAACTGAGAACCAACATGCAACAGCAGCACAGCTTGCAAATACAGTTGCACGAGTCTCGCAATCTTTCACCCTAAGCTTATTCTAGAAACCTCTTCCTCCTCCCCCTATCATCAACTGCAACAAAAGTTTTGCTTGAGGAAGGTGCAAGACCCAGAAGAGCTGGTCTCTCCCTTCTGTTGCAATATCCAATCTGAGTGTTACTACCTGCTTTTGGAAACTGTGTATAGAAAGTACAGATGATGCTTGCATATTTTAATTTTAAACATCTCTGCTCACTATAAGGATGGAACCTAGTAAGTTGCTTTGTTTCTGCCTCATGAATTAATTCAGCCTGCTAACTCATTTGGATAAAGCACTTTGATTCCAACTGATAAACTTGTTTTCTGGACAGGCAAAACAATTTTTGGAGGATTAGTAACAAGTTCATTAGCTTGCCAGAAGTACTTTTATAGTATCTATAAGGAATAGACTTTTTTTTAACTCACTTGTTCCACCCATGTCTTTTAAATCAATCAGATAAATTCACCTTGTTTTTCAATGCCCTGAATCCTGATAGCTCTGCACACTTGATAGGTAATTTAATCATCATTGGCGTGGATGAACACAAGCTCAAATTAGCTTCTGAAAGGCTTAGTCGCCCTGTAGATAGCTCTGCCTTTCTACTTTTATGCAGGAACTGAGCTTCACCAACTGGTTAGCTAGAGGCGTTATTAAAAATTTACAGAAAGAAACAAAGGTGTGCTCCAGTGTCTCTCCTTACCCTTTCTACTGTTACTCCAACAGACAAAAGGTATGGAACCTGCTTCATGAATAATGAGTCATGTAATATGCACAATGTATTTTTAATGGCACGCAGTAATAACACTGAGAGAGATATTTCCAATCTTCGGACTTGCACTTCGGCCTCTTAGTAGCCTGTTCTGATTCTCCCCAGATAGATGTTTTTTCCACACCCATTTGTTTCTAAGAGCCCACCTCCAGCCGCGGCTGCAGCCCAGGCCCACTGCCTTTTGCCCCCCTCAGCAACCGCCTCAGCCCCGTGCCGCACCACAGGCACAACAACGTGTCTCAGGTTTGGGCCTGAGGCACAGCTCAGTGCTGGGGCCTGAGGTTCACCACGAAGTTGCAAGGCTCTCCAAAGGAAGACATGCTTAAACCATTAAAAATACCCTCTGAGATTTCTTTCCTTGAAAGACAACCTGGGCACGCTGGCCATGTCAGCAACACCACGCCCTGCTTCCCTAACAGACCAACCCACGCATTTGCAATAGGCTCAAACACCACAAGCTGTCCCATTTGAAAATGAGACACTTCTGGGGAACAATGACATCTTGGTATCATATTTTTAAGGGTAAATGCTGGCAACTGAGGCTCCTCAGGCCTGCTAGATTTACACCTGCCTGCAGGTAGGGCCCAGGCTGGAAAACATGGTCCTGAGGGCAGAGGCTGGGGCACTGCCCCGTGCCTGGCACCACAGGGCCAGCACTCCCTCCTTCCACAGCAGCAGCTTTCCCATAAAATTAAATATAAAACATTCCTCGGGGCAGCCCCGAGCCTACCTGTGCCACCAATTGAGCCGCTCCACAAATCCTCCTGCAACGTGCGCTGCTCCTGAAGCACCACCAAGCCTTTCCAGGCAGCCACTTAGTCTCCTAAGCCGATCTCCTGTGTTAATTAACCCAACGTAATGGGCCTAATGCGGTGCCGAGAGCACCTGGCAGCCCCGGCGGAGCCTGCACCACAGCCCCTCACGGTGGCCGCTGCGATGGCGAGGGGCGGCCCTGTGGGGCCGGGGCTGCGTCCTCAGAGGCGGCGGGAAGGAAAGCAGCTACCGGAGGCACACGGACCTCTGGATCGTCACCCCCACAGCACGGCCCTGGGACCAAGAAGGGACCAGTGAGCTCAGGATTGAACCTCAGAAAACGCCAAGGCCCCTCACACGAGAGGTCTCAGGCACCTGGCTGCCGCTGAGGCTGGGGCAGGGCATCCCCGCTCACTGCTGTTCGAGCTGCTCCCCGTTCTTGTGTGACAGAATTAAATATTCTTTGTGTTAAAGAGGGAGAAAGCAAGCAACGCTAACCCTGTAACCCACTGCTTCAGGCACTCGTCAGCCTGCAGTCCTATCCATGTGTAACAAGTCTTTATCCAGAATAAAGTCTTTATCCAGAATTAAAGAATAAAGAAACAAAGCCAGAAACAGAGCCTGCGTTCATGTGGGCGTCCAAGGTTATGTGCACACTGAAAAGCTCAGGCTGCCACGCTGTGCTCTGCTGGGAGAAGGACACAAGACTCCTCCATCTTCCTCCTGCGTCTGCTTTGTATGGGCTGCAGCTGCCAGCTGGAGCAAGCCCTGCCGATGTGGCAGGCAGGGAAAAGGCCTTTCTGTAAGCCACACAGGCTTCAGTATAAATGATGCACCTGATGTTCAGGGGTCCCTGCAAACTCCTGGCACAGCCATTCTATCTTAGAGGAGGACATTCAAGTTCCTCCTGGGCTGAGCAGGGAATTCTGGCAGACTGTGTTTCAAATGCAGACACTTAAAACTGCTTGCTGTTCCCCCTGTAAAACCTTTCATGCTGATAGTCCTAAACATAGCATACTCCAGTCTTCAAGTGTTAAGTATTTAACTGAAATCAGTGGGAGCTGTACACATAAATAGGATGCTGGTGTTCTTTAATCACCAGAGCTCCTTGAATACCATCTCTGACCATCACCAGAAGTGGTTTAGCATTATAATGGCTGATATTCACAAACATGTTAAAGACACATATTAAATAAAAAATCACTCTGGATGATCCTCAATACTTTATTAATTTAAAACATTGTTCCAATAAATATGTACTAATAAACATAAGACACTCCATAAAACCTAAATAAAGACATTTACAAACCTGGCAATAAAGTAAAAACAGCATTTTTAACTGAGGTACATGCAGAGTCATTTAAGGCAAATTCAGTCAATTATACTTTTATAATGATTCCTGCCCACCTCAGGTGAGTTTCCCTTTAAAAACTAAAAAACAACAAAAAACCAAAATATACAAATGATGCTATTGAGTAGCTATTTTCCAGTTATTTATAACAAGCCCAGAGTGCAGAAGCCAACAATTGCTCTGGACAGAAAGTCTGTGCCTCACCTACACTCCTGCTTTCTGAATCAGGATCAGTTGCTGGGTGGGTTTCCAGTTATAAGGCATAACTCTGTGCTTTGGTTTTTCCAGTTGTCTTTCACAAACTTCCTTTTCCCCAGTGGATGTAGCAAGACGTAACCCCCATACCTCAAACACACACTCACACAGCCAGGCCTTGCTTAGGCACAGAGACAGCTTTGGGAGGAATAGAAAGGGCCTCCTCCTAACTGTCAGCGCAACTCCTGATTTACACCAGAATAACTAAGAGCAGGATCAGGCCCAAGCTAGTGCCTTAGCTTAAAAAACAACCAGATGTCAAACTGCACACTTCAGTTCAGATCCTCCAGGCTTTCCTGACAGGAAACCAAGAGTGAAGCTATTCAGCACTGAAACTCAATGAAGGCAAGCACTCCCTATGCCATTTACTGACTGCTCTGTGATTACCATGTAAACACTGTTATACCCATGTTTCCCTGCATGGTAATTCAAGCTATTGAAAACATCAGGGTTTTCATCTTGGCCATGGGAGAAATACTTTCCAGCTTACAGATATTTGGTAGCTTATCCGTCTTTGGAGAATCAGGCTTCATATCTAAAGGCTTATTTTCCAGTGTTATTTCAGAAAAAGAGAGGGGAAGAGAGAGAAACCTCAGCCTTTGATTTCCACTCTCAGTCATGCAGGCTGAGCTGCCAGCGCCATGTCCCTGTCTTCTTTCATCTCCAAGCTCCTGGTCAGAAAGGTAATGCCAGGGTTTGTGCTACAGACAAGGCTCAGGTCCAGCGGGGAATCCAAAGGAGTCTGTTCTCATAGTGTTGTAGGTGCTTTCCATTATTGCAGGGCTCATTTCAGGCCATGCTGTGTCTCCCGGTGTCTCCGTAAATCCACCTTTCTTTGGAAGCCTTTGCCACACAGATCACAGCCAAAGGGCTTGAAGCCTGTGTGCTTCCGACTGTGGGTGATGAGGTTGGAGCTCTGACTAAAGGCTTTTCCACACACCTGACACTTGTGAGGTTTCTCACCTGCAAGCAGAAGGCAGTAGAGAGAGGGTGTGAAAGAGGCAACATGCTGCTTACACAGGGTCAGAGCAAACAGGAAATGCACTCTGGGCCTTAGAGCTAATCAAAGCGATTCCTGTGTGATTACCAAAAAAAGTCATTCCTCCTAAAATCATGCAACTGTGAGCCCCAAAGCATTAGCTGGGGCTTTAGCACAACTGGCTTTGTGGCCTAGAAACATCAGGAATTCCTGGAAAGACCCCAGCTCATGATGACTACCTGGTATCAATTATTATAGCATCAACATGGATGCAAGTGGAATAGATGGAGGTTGTTAAGCCAAACCAATGAGCTGGGGCCTGTCCCCAAGGGAATACAAGGGCCGTTGAGTGAACCCTGAGGGACAGGGTTCACCCAAAGATCTGCTCTTCTCTCTTTCTCTAGTTCCCAGCCTGAAATGCTAGCAGTCACCTTCAGCAAGCCCTGAAGTTCTCCTGCAGGCAAACAATGGTAATGAGAATAAATTCATCCTCTGAACTACTCCCACAGAGGGGTCTGTGGAACAACTCTGCTGGCCTCCAGGCGAGCAGGATCTCAATGTGTTTTCGTAGTGTTTATTATCAAATAACGGATAAAAGGGAACCCCAACCACAAAACCAAGCCTGATTTTCAGAGTGACTTTGCACCTGCAGAGCTCACTAACTTCAGCTGGAGCAGCTAACACTCTTTGTACATTTGAAAATCAGATTCTTAGAAAAAACAAAAACGTGTAAAATGTGCTGGAGGCGCAGTTCACAAGTGTATGTTGCATATGAAAGTGATTCCTGATTCTATTAAGGAGCTGGTTTTATGTCAGCAATTTGAAAGCCCAGGGACAGTTTCTGATCTCAGAATAATAATACAAATAACATTTTTGGCCAATTCAAAATTTGGCTGAAATTCCACTTAATCAAGCCTCATTTGAAAAAGTTACTACGGAAATACTTTTTGCTTTTCTTCACAATCAGTTCATTTTCATCCAGCAGACACCTGGTAGAGAATCTTTTTAAGTATTAATTATTTTTCACTGCTTGTGATCTAGAAAAAAACACAAGCAGGCAGCACTATATATAATGCCATCTTTCTACATATTTGCCATTTTTATACTTCACCTTTGATATCTGCTGATATTCCACTCTCAGGAAACAGGATTTTGGTCATCTAAACTTTGGGTTAGGCCAGTACAGCTACTATTTTATGCCTACAAATGTTTCTGTATCTCACATATCACTCATTTCCCTCTACTTCAAGTGATCAGTGAGGGTCTGAAAGGCAAGATTTACTTTTAAAGAACTCTGATAAACCTGCCTTCTCACTGAACAATATTTTTAAAACAATTGCCTTTGGTGATTCACCTGCACTTTATTAGTTTCCATGTTTATTACTAACAGTGAAACTTGAGAACTCTGCACCTCTCCTTGCATTCTGTATCAGACTGCAGCCGTTTCTCAGAAAGTCCGGGTAGAAGCGCAGACAATCAATCTCTGAACAAATATTTAGTCTAAGAGTTGGATCCTGGGACTGCCAGTTTAGTGTTTGACCTAGAGGAGGAGACTCCTCTTGTTCCTATTATAAATTGGTAGATCCTGTAAAAAGTGATGCTGCAAATTCCCTTATCATTTTCCAGGGACCTCAGCTGTAAATCAAGGCCACATGAATATAATACTCTACAAATCATCTTACACAAAAGCACTTTGAATAAACATTGGTGGATCCTATTAAGGGAACACTGATTGGATTGCGAGGATTTTGGTTATTTTGCAGCTGCTGTTCATGAAACCACATTCAAATCACCCTCATTTGCACAAGTAGAACTCAGATAGTGTGAACCGCAGCAGGGCAGTGAGAAGCATGGGGAGGTGCACGTGCTGTCCCAGCTAAGGAGGAACAGGCTGCTGCAGAGAGATCTCTTCAGAGACCTGCACCTACAGCTGGGGCTGAACAGCAGCACCTGCAGGGCTTACCTGTGTGAATGAAGGTGTGTTTCTTCATATCAGATTTCTGGTGGAACCTCTTCCCGCAATACTGGCAGGGATAGGGCCGTGTGTCTGAGTGGATGAGCAGGTGGGTGGACAGAGTAGAAGATCTCTTAAAACTCTTGCCACAGATCTTACAATCAAAGCTGCGTTCCTGCAGAAAGAGGAGCCCAAACATGCCCATGTTACACCATGCCAGAGAACCCACCAGTAACAAACTGGCCAGCAGCACGTCAGTGTTGCCCCTCCTGCCTTAGCAAGCACTTCCACTTCTCCAGAGAACAGGACTGGCCTGAGGAGATGCTAAAACTGGCATGACAGCACCACATGGTAAAAAAGATTAAGTGTATCCTCTCTCAGTGCTCTGCACCACTTTTCACAAAAATTTAATTGAATAGCTCTTCCTGCTGTCAGGAATGGCCAGGTGGGAGCAGCCCCAGCTGGACAGAGTCCGCCAGCACATTTCAACGTGGGCCTGAGACATGATCGCTCTGCTGGGAAGACCAACAGCATCAGACCTGTTCGAAGGCCACCTCTCCACTCTACACGGGAGACTGGGTGCCAAGGTCTGCGTGGCTCTCCTGGGAAGTCTCCATGGCAGGCTGATTTCTGCTGTAAGCATAACAACTAACTGCATATTTCTACTTCCATTATAATTCAAGTGAAAGGTACCTAGAGCACCGGGGAAAAGAGCTTTCTGGCTTACTACTTTAACAAATCAAAATAAATGCATTAAGACTGCTGTCTTTCTCTCCTTTCCCTCACACATGCATTTCTATCACTTTCTTCCACCATCTCTTTCTCCCACCCTTTATCTCCCTCTTCCTGATATGCTTTCATACAGTCACCTTATTATATTTGGCTTTTTATGCACTCTCCCTGAAATGTTCTCCCCTCCATGGACTTAATATGCAGTGCTGCTCTTTTCAACATTATTTAATGGGTGATGAGATACTTCCCTTCATTGTGTGCTCTGCTGTTGCACACTCCTGCAACTGTAAATAAGACAGTCAGCAAACAAACACTGCTGTAACTCTATCCTCCCAAACCCAATCTGAGGAAGGAAGATTTGCCAGGTTAAGTGAGTGGGTGAAGGGGAAATATGGCACAGTATCAGCAGGTGGAAAATGTTACAAATCCTCCTACCAAAATTAACTACCATATTCTTTTGGTGTGTGACTCAGAGGGTGTCGAGACGGGTGAAGTCTGTGCTATATACCTGACTGGTCGCTCAGATGTTCCCTGCACAGACACAATGACTGCAAACAAAGGAAGATTCACTTATTTGGGGGGACGGGGAGGAGAATGAGGAGAGCTGTGTCAAAAGAAAGCACGGTGACTTGCTTTAGCTGTTAAAAAAGTACACACCCTCATTATAGTTTACAGCTCAGAGAGTAAAAATTTATTACTTATTATCTTTTACTTCTGGAGTGCCAAAAGAGACCTTTGCTTATTACACACATATGAAGTCAGGGGAATGAAAACAAAGTCTGTGTTCTTTAATTTGTTGATTTGTTCCTACTCTTCTTTTGCTCCCTAGCTGCCCACCCTTTACTCTGCCTGCTACCATTCTCTTCACCCACAACTCTCCACTGCAGCCCTACCACACTTTCTTCCTCTCCTCAGCTTCAACGCCCACCTACTGCCCTGTGATTGCCTTCATGGCCTGCCCAGTGCTGGCTGAAGCAAGCAGCTGGCCCTGGCCCTCCAACTTTCATCCTGGCTGCCCGCCCCGCTCTCACCTGCGAGTGCACGGCCTTGTGCTGCTCCAGGCTGACTGCATGGCCGAAGGTCTTGCCACACATGTCACAGGCAAAGGGCCTTGTGCCACTGTGTGAGCGGCGCACATGTACCTCAAGGCCATGCGGCGTGGAGAAGACCTGAAGGGGAGTGAGCGTACAGGGTCAGGCTAGCCAGGGAGAAGGGGCTGGAAAAGAGTCAAGCCAGAGTGGGAGAAAAAGGTCCCTACCTTGCTGCACTTGACACACTTGTAAGAGCCAGTGCTGATGAGCAATGGGCGGCACAAGAGGTCTGACTCCACTTTGATGCCGCCAGGCCCCTTCTCCTGCTGCAGCCCAGGCTGCGTCTCGGCATAGAGTCCAGGTGCTGCTGCTGGAGGCCGCTCAAACAGCCCTGGGCCTGGGGAGCCGAAGTCACCGTAAAGTCCGAGGGAAGAGCTACACTCCGCACCATAGAGGGCAGGCTCAGAGCCGCGCTCGCAGAAGAGCCCCAAGGCTGAGGTTCGCTCCAGTGTCGGGCAGGGCCTGTAGCTTTGCACGAGGTGCCTCAGCTCGGAGCCCCCCAGGCTGCTCCACGCATACGGTTTGAAGGGCATTGAGAAGGGGGGTGCTTCATCCAGGGATGGACACACAGATTGCTCCGAGGCTGTGGAAACACAAGGGCATGGGAATTAGTGCGTTTCACAGTCCAGCCTCCGTTGTGGAGCAGAATTGGCTCAGCACCCAGGCTTGTGGCAGAGCCAGACCCCTGTACTGTACATTAGAGCTGGCCTTTCACCCCCCGTGGGAGGGCATTTTATATTGCTTCCAGTGCTAACTCCTCACCTGCTGCCCAAGCCAAATTATTTAAAGCAAGCACCAGTTTTGTCTGCCTCCATCTTTGGGTGCCCAGGTGCATAGACACTGATCTGACTGTTGAGATACTAAACAACTCGGTCTTCAACTTCCTTTGGTTTTATCTGCATCTCCTCAGAAAAGTATATGTATTATATCCCAGGCTGAGCATCACAGCTGACGGTCCAAATATGTAAGTTCTGATGTAGATTGCACCCACCCATGTTATAAAAATAACATTATAGAGGTGCCAAAAGAAGCAAGCGTGCTAAGATTTACCTGTTCAACAGAACTAAAAATTGTTTCTTGTGCAATTTCATGTCCAAATCTAGTCTCTCAACTTCATGTAACAACTGCCTGCAACTGTACTAACTACAGCATAATCGAAACAAAGAACAGCTTCCTTCTGAGGTGCTTGAATATCATGTCTCACTTTTTCAAAAAAAAAAAAAAAAAAGGAAAAAAATCTGAAATAAAATCATGGTTGTTTCAGATTCCTCTGAGTAAAGAAACTGAGTCCACCCAAAACATTGAGTTCATAAACACATTATGAAAATCACTGGTATAGACTGCATTAAAAATTGAAGAGACAAAGAGATTTTCCTATCAACCATAATCAAAGCTATCTTCCACCAGGACAAGCTCAGATGGCTTCAGCTGGCTGTAACAGCCTCACCTTTGGCAACAACATCTGACCAAGACAGTAGGCACAAGATGAATCACACTTGGTGGGGGCTTTAGCAGAGACTGATGCAATGGCAGGAACACAGCCTCTGAGATCAGTGTCTAACGGCACAAATGCTCAGGGTGCCTTGCGCAGAGGAAAGCACAGTTGGGCAGGGAACACGGGTACCAGACCCCAGCTGTGTCTGCCAGAGATGGTGATTAACGCCCGAGGTGCTCTGCTTTCACTCTTCATCACAAGAGTCAGCAGCGCTGGGAGAGTCAAATGTTTCCACTGGACAAATGAGTTAGCGAAACAAGGAAAAGATGAACAAATTAACTGTTCAAGTGCTGATGCCTTCACAGAGATATTGGCATCCCAATTGGGCTATCAGAACAATTTCCCCTAAGCAAAAATGTGCACACTCACAATTGCTTGACTTTTGTCATTCCTGTCAGCTTGGCAGATCCCACGGCTTTAACAGCCTTCAGCAAATCAAGATAACCCGGGGTGGGATAGGGAAGAGAGGCATGGTGTGTTAGCCTACCCATTTAGGTAGGCTGATGGTCACTGAGGGTTACAGAAGGGAGTGAAAATAAGTCAAAAATCGAGTTTTGATTGACCTGTTTTCCTTCTTTTATATAGTTTCATATGTTAACAGCCTCAAGTTCTGCCATTGAAATTACTAGTCTTTCGGTTGGAAATATATGCACACATACCAACTGGGACATTTGAACAGAGAGATGAAATCAAATTAGCTGACATGGTGCTGAGCATGATTTTTCCTGTTCTGCACTGACTGCAAAGTTGTGGTCAGCGTCACATCATCTATCTTTGTGTCTTTGCAACCAGTTTCAGTGTTGCCATCTCTCACGATTTTATCACAAGATTCAAAACTATCTTAAAGCCCCAGCTCTTGAAACTGCATGATTTCATCAGGCCCTCAGCTTTCCTTTTGTTTGCTTGTTCTTGTTGTAACTAATTTTTTCCCCTTGAAGTCAACTACTAGTCCAGACTGTAAAGAAAAGCACGAAAACGTAGACCCTCAATATTTCAACACCAGAATTGAATATCCATAAGGTATTACTTACAATCTTGATCTCTATGCCAGTCTGTTGAGAGAGAGGGGAGGGAAGGCTGACCTGATTTTTGAGCCCTCGGAATTGGCAACACTGGACATGTAAACGTTGCACCGCAGATCAGTTTGCGTGCAATGTTCCTTCCATCACCTCACATGCTTTGGAGACCTCGCAAGCACAAGTGCAGGGGAGCCACTCACACTACACTTCCCAAGGGCAAGCTCAAGTCACCCAAGCCCCACATCCAGCGTCAAACCCTGCTCTGCTACACTGCAAGGCAAAAGACATTGCTGTGTCTGCCTCTCCTCTGCTTCTGCCACCTAGCCCTCCACAGGGTGATCAGGGAGGGACTGACAGACTCTCCCTCCTCTTCCTAGCAATTCTGTGCAGCCGCTGGGAGAAGAAACATCAATGTTCCTTTTTTGAAGGCAAGGCAAACTCAACCTGAAACGGCTGGGAACTGATTGATACACACAGAAAGAAAGACTCAAAGGTCCACCTCCACAGACCAAAATATACCACAGTGACAATGGAATGACAACGCTGTTATACCCAGTAAATGGTTCCCTCCAAGACTCTAACATCAATTGGCTCATCAGACAATACCAATATACTGCTGCACAGAGTTATCAGGCACTTTCTGGATATGCAAACGTGATTACAGACACACATGGAAAGCGAGGTTAAATAACAAAGTGATTTGCACTGATGGAGACAATGTATGTAGAATGCCAGCAACGGTGTAAAGGTACTGTGTTGTGCCTCTGTCTGCTCACTTGGATCAGCAGCACTGCATGCAAAGACAGACCTGAAGTCAGGCTTTCACTGCACATCGAAGTGCAGTCTGCATCCATGTTCACTGCTGCGGATGAGGGGGTGACGGTACTGCTCACTGCACCTGCCCGAAGCGTGATTTAGAAACATCATTTCACATCTGACCTGCCTGTGGAAGCACAGAAACTGTGCCCCACCCAGGCAAACACAATCATAAAAATCCAGAATCTCACCAGCACATCCTGCAGAAGTGACCTAGGCACAAATTCTAGCTTCGGACTGAATGTGACCAGGGCAGGGATTCGGAGGGAGGAGAGGGAGGAAGCCCGCCTATCGAATCCTGCTGCCGCTGCCTCAATCCTTAACATAACAGCACCTCTCCCAACACACTGAGGTTCCTTTAATGAAGGCTTTTCGTGCCAGGACTGGGAGTCCTGTACCTTCCCTTGTCCCCTGTGAATGCGATCATACAGTCTGAGACTGAGCCCCTCCTCTGAAAAATCTTGATCTGGGGATGCATTTTGTAGAGGTACCTTTCCCAGGTAACTGGATGGGGGGCAGGGAGCTAATGAATCCCACAGCACGGGAAGAAATCAGTGAGGAGGAGGCAAAGGCAGAGCAGCCCTGGGAAACGGCTGCTCCATTTTATGTCTGTCTTTTAGACATCTTGTGAGAACGGTCTGTTTCCTATCAAGGAATCATAATTATTTGGGGAATGAGGAGTGGGACCAATTCGTTAGAATAAAAATTACACATTGTTATGCTTTGTGAAGAAATATTAGCAAAAGACAGGCTGTTGCATTCCTGCTTTTGGTCCAGTTTGTCATTTGCACAAACCGAAACCGTCCCGCGGCTGGCTGTAACAATACTGTACTCATGAACATTTTGAATGTCCCCTCAAAGGGCTTTAAAACTTTTGAAAGGGGCAGGGGCTTTAAAAATGCAACTACCCATCATTACAATCAGCCGTCGATATGCAAGGACGCTAAAAAGATGAAGCAGGACAATCAGTGGGGAAACAGGACGAAGTATTCGTTTGCTGGCGTCTGCTGTCATTTTGTAAAGCTGAGACAGTTTTTCCTTTGCTAAGATAGAAATTGTTCTTTTTTCAGACATCAATTTTTAACCAAAGCAATAAAAATGTGGGGTTTATATATACATATTTTTGTTATAAAATGTCAACGTTTTATTTTTAAACGAGATAAGTATTCACGCCAGGTTGGGGACAGCATCTCCCACTGCTCCAACCACATCAAAGGCAGGATGAGGGAGCTAGAGACAGGCGCTGCAGCCATAAGTGTGAGTTTCCTGGATTTGGGGTGTTTAAATCTGACTGCCATTATTTTCATCTGGTTTTTACGAATGCGTTTTTAGAGAAGAAAAAAAAAGAGAGAAGAGAAAGAGAGAGAGGGAGAGATCCTTTTTATAGACAAGAGACAAGAAAAAAACTCAAAGAGAGTATGGGAAAACGTCTAGCAGGAATACAAAGCCAACGCTGTTTACTACAGATATACAAATAGCCACATACAAACATTTACTGTCTTAAAAACTATTTATCCGTTAAGCACCAGGGTACCAGGGCCCTGTAGAAAAATGCTGGGACCTTTCAAACATAACCGGCTTGCCTTTACCAATTAATCAGAAACAAACAACAACAAGAAAAAACAACGCCCTGTAGTATCACGACTATCGTACAGCCTGACCATAACCCGCGACTCCCTTAGCAGTGGGAGACGGGCTGGAAAAGCACCCCGAAAGAGAGAGGACACGAAAAGGAGCGGGAAAGGCAAATCTGTCCCTTCCACTCGTTTTCGACGGCGGCGCCCAGCCACCCGCGGCACTGCCCCACGGCACCGGCACGCAGCCGGCCCCACGCCGAGCGCTGCTCGCCCCGCTCCTACCTGGCGAGACGGAGGGCGAGGGCGGCCTCCAGAAGTCCTCGAACTCTGACACCCTGTCGCAGACGCTGCCCTCGCAGCTGGGCGCTGACTCGGAGGTGCCATCGGCAGCCTCGGTAAGGTGGGACTCCGGGGAGAAGCGGCGCTGGGACGGCTCCGGGTCGGGCAGGACGGTGCGGCACAGCCCGGTGCCCTCGGGGATCTTGCTGTCTGCGGGGAAGGGGAGGCGAGGGGCTGCTCACTGCGGGGCAAACCGGCCGCCGCCTCCCTTCCCCGCCCTGAGCCCCTCCGCTCCCTCGGTGCCGCCGAGGGAGCCCCTACCTGCGCAGATCTGGGCCAGCACCGTCTCCAGCCGCAGGCTGTAGTCCTCGTCGGCGGAGCGGGGCTGGTGGTAGCTGTGCGCCTTCTTGCTCTTCACCAGGAAGGACCTCGGCATGGTGGGGTGCTGTCGCGGCCGCGCTCCGTCTCTGAGCGGCCGGGCACGGCGGCGGCGTCGAGCGTCACCCCCGAGCTTCCCGCGGGGCGGCGGCGGCGGGGAGGCGACCTGTGGGGAGGCGCCGAGCCCGCCGCTCAGAGCCGGGGGCGCCGCTCGCCGGCGGGCGGCGCGCAGGTGGCGGCGCGCAGGTGGCTGCGGCTGCCGCCCCCGCCCCCCCCGCCAAGGGGCCTCTCCCGAGCTTCAGCGGGAGCACCGGCGGCCGTCCCAACGGCTAAAGCAGGAGCGGCGCCAGCCGCACGCCCTCCCCGGGCCGCCCCGTCCGTCCCCAGCAGCCCCTGAGGGGCCGGGCAGCGCGGGGCGGCCGCCGCGACCGGCAGGACCCGGGCCGGGAGGGTTGGTACAAAACCGCCGCCAACCCCGACGGCTGCGGCGCTCCCTGCCGTCGGAGGGACTGATTCAGCCCCCGGCGCCGAGCGCAATAACGTGAAAACGAACAAAGCGGAATGGGACCCGAGGCCCGCGGCTGCCGGCGGCGCGACGCCTCGCAGCTGCGGGCACTCAGAGACGTGGCCGGGGGGCCCCGCCGGGAGCCGGGGGGACGGGAGCGGGGCCGCCTCAGCCGGCTTCTGCGGGGCGAACCGAACCGGCCAGCGCTTCGGCCTTGGCAAAGAGCCGCGTTAGGTCGCGTCCGTCGGGCTCTTTCCGAGAACTCGCAGGCCTTTACTCAGCTCCTCGAGCTGCGAGAGAGCGAAGGGAAGGGGCCGGTCCCCCCCGCCCCGGAGCTGCCCCGCACGAGGCGACCCGCGCTGGCCCCCGGCAGCCGACGGGGGCAGGGCTGGGAGGCGCCGCCCCCGGGCACGGCGCCGGGCGAGCGGGTGGGAGCGGCGCTGCCCGGACCCACCTGCGCCGCCGTTCATCCTTGAGCGGGGCGGGGGGCGAGAGATCAAAGTGGCCCCGGCACGCCGCGCCCCCCCGGCACTAACGGCAGCCATCGGGGGGACCGGGGGGGCGCTCGGTGCGGCGGGGCCGCTCCGCCGCGTGCTGCCGCCCCGTCGCGGCGCTCCTCCCTCCGAGAGCCCAAGGCCGGGGCCCGTGGGAAGGCGAGGCCCGGGCCCACCTGCCCGACGGAGCCCGCCGCGCCCCTCCCGGCGGCCGTTGGCCTGAGGGCAGCGCGCGGGGCCCGCGCCCGCCAACGGCCGCCGCTGGTGGGGCGCGAGGTCGGAGCCTCCCCGAGCCGCTGAGGCGAGGCCGGGGGCCGGGGGCGAGCTGGGCAGAGGGGGCATTGCCACCCGGCGAGGGAATCAGGAGCGCTTACCCATCTGGAGGGGCGACGGGAGCCGGGCTGCACAGGTGGGGGGTTGCGCCGCAGCCTGCTCGTTTGGGTGACTTTAAATTTAGCCTCCCTTTAAGGAGCGATGGTGCTTGAGTTGGGTTGGTTTTTGGTGTGTTGTTTTTTTTTTTCTGTCTTCTCTCAACTCCTTCAGAGCTCAGCCCCCTAAACCACAAATTCCACTTCCTGAGCGTTAGGAGCTTCTGAAAAAAAAAAAAAAAAGCTTAAAAAAAAAAGCCAAAGCCTCACAAATCAGCACCGTTCCCCCTCCTCTCTCTCTCATTTTTCCTTAAATGAAAATGTCTTACCGTATTCCACCTCACAGGGCCCGCTGAAGTGACATCAAAGTGTCACTGGAATGGGGCGTTTCAGTTCTCTCGGGGTTCTGCTCTAGAAATTACACACATCTATCTGAACTATTCTTGGATCCCCTTCGACTTCCGCAACGAGAACAAGTCACAGATTCAAAACACAGATTGACTCGGCGCAGGCACAGGCAGAGGGCAGGGGATGGAGGAGCCGGCCCCGGCCCCGGCCCCGGCCCCGCCGAGCGGAGCCCAGCCGAGCCGGCTGCGGGCAGCATCGCCCCGCTCGGCCCCGCGGCTGGCGGCAGACGCCCCCCGCGCGTAATCAGGGCTAAGGCAGGGCCTGGGCACCGGAGACCTCCCCTAGCCTAGAAATAACTTGTTGTGGAAAACTCTTTCGGGATAAATACGCCCAACAGCGCTGAAAATACCTAAAGCCCCATGCCTGGAGGTTTGCTCATTTCCCCTCGGATTTAGGTAATGGTTAAATATGGAAGGGGTAGGCGAGGTCCCCCGGCCCCCCTCCTGCGGAGGCCGCCGTCGCCTGCCAGCCATCGAGGGCCGGCGGGGAGCGGCGCCAGGCGGGACGGCAGCGGGGGCGGCCGGGGGCTGCCGGGGGACCCCCCGGCTGGGCAGGGCGAGGGGAGCTCGCCCCGCTCCACCCCCAGCCGCCCCCCGCACGCCGTATTCCAGGCTCGGCGGATTCCCGACGCCCGCATCTTTGTGCGGCAGCGGCTGCGGCTGGGCGGCCGCGGGGCCGTGCTCGACAGGGTGCTGCAGCACGGCTCTGCAGCCAGCCGGCCGGGGGGACAGCACCGCTTCACCTTCCGAAACGACTGAGCGACCCCCGAGGGACAAGGCAGAAGCAGCCGCCGGCCCCCGGAGCTCGCTGCCTTGGCGGAGCAGGTGCTTTCCTCCAGCAGACACCCAGAAATTAGTCACTTTGTGCCCGTGAGGGACACGGTACTAACCTGGCTTCCCAAAACCTAGCTGAGCAAGCAAACACCACGACGAAAAAAAAAAAGAAAAAAAAACTCTCCAACCTTTCGAAGGTTGTGTGTGGTAGTGACACAGAGGAAGTCGAAGCACACGCCTGAGACGTCGCCCTTAACACCTTTATTAGCGCCGGAAAGTTCCTGGTGCTGGGCACAGCACTTTTGCTTACAGCAGCTGTGCACCGCGGTCTCCTGGCTGCACTCTGGGCTGCTTACGCTAACTCTGAAAATCATTCACGCCGTCGGTTTTAAAAATAAATGATGGAATCAGTAGAAATAACTGGAACTACTCGACGTAGTTTCGTGTACGCGTAGCTGTGACTTTCTGTAAAGCCATCTCGTTAACCTCCACAGCGGGACCGTGAGCGGATGGCCCTTCGCCTACCTTTTCGAGCAGCCCTTTGGCTGCGCCTCACGAAAGCAGCAGAAAGCATTCCTGTGCACTACTTCCCGCGCTCACAAACTGTTGTGGCCCCGGGACAAGAAAACGCGCACCCCTCCAGGGAGCCGTGACCAAGCTGTACGCGCGGCTTACCCAGACGCGTGAAAACGGCTTCGTCCCGTGGTGTGCGGGGCCAAGCCGCGCCCGAACGCTCCCCGCCTGCCCGTCGAGGACGGGGAAAGCGGAGCGCGGCCACCGTCCCCCGGGCCGAGCCGAGCCCCGCGGGAGCCCTGTGCCGGCCTGGCTGCATCCCCGCCGGCTCTGGGCACCCACAAGGGCCGGCGCCGCCGGAGCGGTCTGCCACAGGCGCTGCGTGCACGTGCCCGCGGGCGGTGGCGCGAAGCGGGAAATGGCCGCCGCCTCCTCAGCCCTGAGGGGAGCCGTTGCGGGCGGGCAGGTGGCAGCCATGCACCGCTCCCTGGCTCCGTTTTCGCCTTCTCCGGGACGGTGGCGAAGGCTGCCGCTGGCTGCCAGGCACCCTCGGGTCTCTGCCGGCCGCCGCGCACCTCGCCAGCTGGGGCAGTGCCGTCTCCTCGCCTGACCCCAGGGCTTTACGGGCCCGGGCTCACGGTGCAGTGCGTGAGCTGTCCTCATCCCGCCATCTCCATTTTCTTTGGAGATCGCCCCTCACGCGATCGTGAGGCTGCTGAGTGAGGGACAGAAAGGAAAGTGGCGCTGCGACCCGGGCGGAGGGCCTGAGGGCGATCCCTGCTCCTGTGCCAGGAGCTCGCACCACCCCCCCCCCCGAGGAGCTCGCTGACTGAAGTAAGCGCAGGGCAGAACGCACACACTGAGCATGGGGAAGGGTACCGAGCTTTTACTCTGGGTTACGGTGCGACCTATTTGCCACAGGTCGGTAATCTTTACGAGGGTGTATGCAGTGGTCATCGCGTGATACTGTTAGAGCTGTGTGAAAATACCAAATATTCCATATTCCAGTGTGAAAATGCCAAAAGCCAATGATCCTGAGTTGGCAGAGATGGAATTCATATGAAATACAAGTCATGGGAGTGGGGCTGGACTTAATAGAACTTCCCTAATGCTCCCCCCCAAAAGGATAAAGGATGTGTAACATTCAAAGTTAACCATCAAAACTTGGCAAGATACAGTTAATGCAATGTAAGTACACGGTTATTACCCCATTGTGACAGAAGAGAGGAAATCAGTAAAAGGATAGGTTTAAATAAATTAATAATAAATGAAAGGACGGGTTTTGTGTGGGATTATATTACAGCAGTGTTTAAGACTGAAGAGAGCTACTTGATGTAATTCACTGCACTGTTCACAGCAGCTGCCTGACATCACCACTCGAGCTAAGAAGACATAAGGAAGCAAAGGTGATGGGATGCAGATGAGATCTTCATGGTCAGAAGTGATGAGACTGTAGAGAGAGGAAGGAGTTGAAGAGCTGGATTTGACAGGTTAGCTGCTTGGTATGTTGGGGAGAAGAAGCATTTTTTTTTATCTGTAGAAGTCAGAAGTTTTAGGTTGGATATTAGGAAGAACTTCTTTACTGAAAGGGTTGTTAGGCATTGGAATGGGCTGCTCAGGGAAGTGGTTGAGTCACCATCCCTGGGGCTCTTTAAGAGACGTCTAGATGTTGAGCTTAGTGATATGGTTTAGTGGAGGACTTGTTAGTGTTAGGTCAGAGGTTGGACTTGGTGCTCTTGGAGGTCTCTTCCAACCTAGACGATTCTGTGATTCTGTGAAGTCAGGATTGGGAACAAGCAGCAGTGGAGAGAGTGATTCTATGGGGAGCTCATGAGTAACATCCACACTTTAACATGATAAAACCAGAGATCACAGACCACTTTCACTAGGAGAAGCTGCTAGAACTTGTAGCACTGAACATTTTCTTGGGAAGTGTCTTAATTTTTATAATAACTTTTGGTAATATTTAATTATTTTTAATATATTTCCCGCTTATTGTCTTGTGTTTTATTGTTGTTGTTGTTTGTTTTGTTTCTCCCCCCAGTGGCAGTTCATAAATTTATGTTTCTCCTTGAGGCATAAAAATGTGCTGTAAATATGTGAGACTTTAATCAGTGATTTTGATAGCAGTTTTTCAGATCACTGGGGAAACCAAAGTAACTTCATCTGCTGCTCTCAGAGCAGATTAGAAAAATAATGAACACTGTGAGCACAAACTGGAGACAGAAAGTGATAGTAAGCTGGGGTGTCGTTGAAGACTGGGATGAAAAGAAGCATTCCAGCTTTGGGAAGGAGTAGACCCAGAACTTACCTCTGCTATTGCATACAAAGGAGAAATGTTTTGTGATGAGGGTGGTGAGACACTGATAGGTTGCTCAGAGCTGTGGATGCCCCATCACTGGAAGTGTTCAAGGCCAGGTTGGTTGCGGCGTCGAGCAACGTGATCTAGTGAAAGATGGCAGGGGGTTGGACTAGCTGATCTTTAGAAGCCCCTTCCAACCTACCCCATTCTATGATTATGACCAGAAGCAAGTTGAATCAGTGGATTACAGAATGTAGACTATGCAAAATGGTCTCAGGAATTTTATTTCTAGTAGAGGGACACCAGAAATTTCAGTCACTTATGCAACAGTATACATACAATTCTAAGTGTATGCCACATTGCATTTGTAGTTCATAATTTTGAAATGAGGTATTCATTCTTGGAAAGAGAAGGTGTTACACTGTTGTATTTTGGATCTCACATGTGTATGGTTGTATCTGAGTTAATCAGTGACCATGTATGTTTAGTCATATATCCGTTACCATGTTTGCTCCACTCTAAGGAGCTGAAACTTCTCGCTATTTAGAATTTATGTTGAAAGGCAATTTGTGGTGTGCTTTTCATTCCACCATTCAGAGTCTCTCGTTCTAAAGACTACTGTATGAATTTATTTAATTGATTTTTCTTGTCTTGAACTAGTTTGTAAAAATAAACCCAAACCTCAGAGCCTTATATTGATGTAAGTGATACATATATTATTGATTATATCATCTTATATTGATGTAATTATACTGATAAGAGTATTTCAGAGAACAAAATAAAACGTAATTAAATCTAGAAATCCAATAGTTAACACACAGCTTTTTCCTTCCCTCTCAACACACACAGATTTGGTAGCTGATGCGTAATTAAACTTAACACCGTAATTTCTACTTAGATTGTACTAACCACTATTTTATATCTTGAATTCTTTTTCTTTCTTTCTTAGTCTTTGGGACTAGCCTAATGACTCTCCTAGGAAATTTGCATTATCTTGCATGAAAATGTGTACCACTTTGCTCCTCTGCAAGTAAAGGAATTAGCAGCACATCCATTCCAAAATGTGAATATTTTTATGCTAACATATCTTTAGGTTGCTCTAGCTTAAAATACAATTTTTGTATGAGCAGCATTTCACTCAAAGTCAATAGCATGGTGTCTGATATAGAACAGTGATTACATAAAAACAACAACAGAACAACGCCAAAACAGAGAACCATGCAATTCCTTCTGTGCTGCTATTCCACAAAAGGGCTGAGTAGTGATTAAGTACAGTATTACATGATTTATAAAATGATTTTCTTAAATTTATGCTAACATCTCTTTTTTTTAATAGCTGATATGAATTTATTTCAGTGAAAATTCTATAGGAATCCACATTCACGGTTGAAAATTGAATTTAGTGGGAAATAATACTTTGTTAATATGTACAGAGATGAGGCCTGCATTTTGTCAAAAACATAGAATCACAGAATATCCTGAGTTGGAAGGGACCCACAAGGATCATCAAATCCAACTCCTGGCTCCCCACGGGACCACCCAAAAATCAGACCTTATATCTAAGAGCGTTGTCCAAATGCTTCTTCAACTCTATCAGGCTTGGTGCCATGACCACTGCCCTAGGGAGCCTGTTGCAGTGTCTGACCACCCTCTCAGTGAAGAACCTTTCCCTAACACCCAGCCTGACCCTCCCCTGTCCCAGCTCCATGCCATTCCCTTGGGTCCTGTCGCTGTCCCCAGAGAGCAGAGCTCAGCGCCTGCCCCTCCGCTTCCCTCGTGAGGAAGCTGCAGGCCGCCATGAGGCCTCCCCTCAGCCTGCTCTGCTCTGGGCTGAACAAACCAGGAGACCTCAGCCACTCCTCTTATATCTTCCTCTAGATCCTTCTCTGTCTTTGTAGGCCTTCCTTGGAGGTTCCCTAATAGTTTTATGTCCTTCTTATATTGCGGCACTCGAAAGTGCACGCAGTGCTCGAGGTGAGGCCATACCAGTGCAGAGTTGAGGATGGTCACTTCCATTGACCAGCTCGCAATGCTGTGGCCAGCATGGACAAATTAGTTGAGCCTTTAATGTATGTAATACATGCTTCTTGCCCTCACAGATATACTTGCTCCCAACTACTCATGCTTTTACTTTTTAACAAATATTATAAAGTCCTAATTTATTATTATTACAGTAAGCAAAATAAAAGGAATCCATGACGATCACATAATTCATCAAATGAACATGCCTAAAGTAAGAAGAGGTCTAATAATAAATGCTATCAAGTCCTAAAATATGAATTCCCTTAGACTGGAGGAATAAAAAAAACTGTAAATACAGAAGCTTTTGTAGCTAATGAAGAAATTTGATTATGACACTGAGGAAGCAGACCCATTTTTACTGCCAAACACAGAATAGAATTTACATGGAAACTGTGGATGGCACGGAATCCTCTTTTCTTGCCTTACCTAAATGCTGTCTCAACTGCAGCACTTACATATTCCATAATTCTAAGTTTTTGTATTTACATGGTGTTTGTCTTTTTACTTTTCATATTCAGATTGAGCTCTTGCACCCTGCATGTAGCAAACCAGCAAATATGAGAGATGTGCAAAGCTTCTTTAGAAGCTCATGCAAGCAAGGTCATGGTAATGTAGCATAATATGCTTTCTTTATCAATCTACTAATAAATACATTATCTGTGCTGCTAGTTATTTGCCATTATTCAGGTACATATTCAAATTGTAATACACACAGGCAAAGACATTAGCGTCATTTTTGGCAAGAGTATCAGAGGAAAAGTATGATGAGTCTGAACAACCTCTGTGGGGTTGCTGTCTGAGGATATTGCGTCTGAGTCTTCTGAAGCTGTAGCACATCAACCATTCGCTCTCATCTCTAGAACGGATGCAACTAGCTGGATAAAGCCTTTTGCTTTTCCCTTGGTATTTATATTTATGCTATTATTCAGTATCTGTTATAATATTATTAGCATACATAGAAATACAGAAGTTCAGGAAATAACCCTTGCCAACTAATCTCATTTACTATCACTTGAACAGTAAGGCAGTTACTGCAAAATCATAACACTCCACTGTTCAAACAGACAGGATTTTTATGGCACTCCAACTGAATTTTATTCCTGTCACTTAATATATACAACATTACCTCTAAGAGAGGCTTGCAGCTGGTATTGATGACAGGCAACAAGACATTTGTCACCTATTCTCTTGAGCAACAATTGCCCAGGTGCAAAATAAGTTACCAGATGCTCATTGGAAGGGGAAAACAAAAACAAAAACAAAAGAAAATGTTACTTGCTAGCAAACAAAACAAAACAGCATGGCTTGTCTCTGCACATCTGAAATTTCTAACAGTGATCAGAACCAAAGTCAAACTAACCCTCCTCAGAGATGACAATTTCCATAGGTTATACTGGGAACAATGTAGTCAGTGGTAAGATGGAATACCATCTGCAGAAATATCAGAGCAAGTCAGGAGCTACAGAAGTAGGTAAACTTAGAATGTCTTCCACCTGCTTTTAGATTTATATTGCATCATACCTAGACAGATTTTGCAGTTGAGTGGCCCAGAAGGTGCTTTTCCCATTCAGCCTTCCCTATCATTCTTTGAAATTTTTTCTCCTCACTTTTACTGTTTTTCTAAGGACTCATTCAGAAGATGTTCAAACATGTTCAGCAGTATGCTTCTACAGTTCCATGATTTTAAACAACTACACTGCTTCTCACAAGTTACAAAACACATGCTATCAGTACCAACTTGTGGCTTATTTTTGAATAAAATAGTTGCAAACATTACTAGAATACAAGTCTTAAGGATTGTTAGTTATGTATGATGGCAATAACCACTCTTAAGGATATTCTTGACTAGAAGGTGCCTCAGAGGATAAAAGTGTTCATATGACCATATTAGAAGATGAAGTTGTTCTGTTCAAGAACTGAGGGCCATGTTACTTGATCTCAGTTTGAAGGAGAGGGTGAAAGCAGAACGCTCAGCACTTAACTGCTTTGATGAATTACAGCTATTTTGGTGACAGGACCTATCTCAGTACCTAGATAGCTCTGCCATATAAGACTGCAGTAAACGACTTACATATTTTTACTGCATTGATCATAAGTTCATTAGAACTGTTAAGCGTGAGACACGAGTAATTTTTCACCTTATATGAACTACCACTCTAATCCAGACCCCAAGAGAAACAACATGGTAACTCAGGACTGTAGCTTAGAAGCGACTAAACAGTAAATGCTACGACCTTGTTAAATCATGAAAAATTTATTTTCATTACATATACATGAAGGTAAAAGATTTCAGTCAATAGTGTTTTGAACGAGCATTTCAGTTAGACATGAACCTGTTAGTGTAGCTAGGCTGAAACTAAATGTAAAGTTAGTGTTTCGCTTTTATTTAGTAATTCATTTCTAGTGTGTATATACAGAATTCATTTTCCAGGTAGAGTACCAGAGAGAGTCATATTGCAACATTTACATTCCTCGTATAAAATGGTATAATATACATTTTCAGCTTGGTGCAGATATATAAATATGTACAAAATAAACATTATTGTAGTTAATATATTCAGACCAGGTATTATTTAGCAACATCAAAAGCAGATGCACATAAATTTAAGTGAAAATGGTGAAAAACACCTTTATGACATTAGTGACCAGTATTTGCACATATGAAGTAGTACAGATAAAGGCTCCTCTTTCAAGCCTTCTGTGGGCATTCAGTAACTTGAGTAAAACAAAAGTAATCGAGAAGCATAATTATATATATGCCATGATCAGATGGTTTATTAGGGTCCATCTTGATCACAAATGGATAACAATGTAAAACATACACATTTGTTCAGAGCATAAAATATTGCACAAGAGCAAATTCTTCTGAGGAAAATAATCCCCTGCTTGTGAACAGCAAGAAGGGTTCTTATGCATTAAAGAAATTATGTATTTGTAGTTTCTAAAACAAGGAACATTCAGTAATACTGTTAGAACTGTCATCCATTAACTTCCTTCCAGCTTCTTATGGCAATGGTATATCATTAGCAAGATTTGGCAAAGAGAAGGCAGATAGACAGTACGTGTGTATATTTATCACAGTCCAGACCAGATTCAATAGTTACCTAAACCAACTGCTGGATACTTTCAGTTATCTGGCAATCTAATCCTTAAAGAAATAGAAATAGGAAAGTCTTCAAATGCTAGTCACAGTGATAATCACACAGTAGTAGAGTAAGATTCCATTCTCCTCTGCTTGGAAATCATCTTGTCTGAATTCCCAGTCTGGAGGGCACTTTCCTCAGCATCACTGTCACTGCTGTCTACAACTGTGTGATCCAAAGCCATCTGACCAGTCCTCCTGTGTAGATGAAAGTTCACCCCACTCTCCTGTATGGAGTTAGTTATAAAATCTTCATCAGAAGAATGAAATGATTCATCATCTCCTGTGAAATGGTTGACAATGTGAATCCCATCAAAAGTGGGTTGGTCTGAGAAGTCTCTCTGGCCTTTCAGGCATTTGATCTGTTTAAAAAAAAAAGTGGAATTCAGCAGTTAAACAGAGCTAAAGAATCTGACAGTAAAAACCAAAACAGAACCATCCAACAACATTTTCAAGAAGCATCTCCTCATTGAAACCTTACTTAAATTAATGGCTAGAAGTAGCATATTTGGTGATAACTTCTAAAAGAGAACAAAGCAACTTCTCATTTCTGGCTGTCTAATCAGAGACCTTAATAGAATGTCTTTGACAGTACTTGGAGTTTTCAAAAGTTCTCCTCTTGCCCCCAGACTATTTCAGTTTTAAGGCTTAATAATCAAGGTATGTAGAATCACAGACGACAGATTCCTCCAGGCTATTTACTGCATCTTTAATATCCCCACCATGATGACTTATGGTTGCTTTTCTAGAGTGGATAATTCGTTTTCACAGCACTTTTGGCCTTCACATCTCACACCTTTAAAGCTTCATTCTTTCCCTTATCACCTGACTTCTCACTTGAAAAAAGCCCTCTCACAACCCTAAGCAGAAAGATCCCAAGGAAATATTGCTAGTTTCATACAGCCATAGAAAAATCTTAATTTTAACTACACTGCAACATCGTGTCTTTTCATTATCTAGTTCAGAACTGAGGAGATTTCAGATCAAAAATACAATACAAACTTCTCTTCATACAGCATAAATAAATCCTAATTTCATTTTTTTCAATTTTAGGAGAACAAACAAGAAAAAATATTCTCAGTCTGCAGACAGATATGATAATATTAATTCAAAATGCACTTTGAAGTTATAAGTTATTTAACCATGTATTCAAGATATTCAAAAGTAAAACCTAAAGCTCTAAAGTCTGGCAAGTCCCCCTCTTAATTTAAATCAAAATAAACACTGCTTACTGAAGACATTCTTGAGATTTTCTTTAGAATTTCACTTCTGCTAGCTTTTAGTAACAATCATCTCAGGGTCAGTCTGACAATTCAAGACTATTACGATAAAAAAAAATAAGGATGCAGAAGAACATTAAAAAGCATTACGGAAACTTCCTAACATCATGAAGTTTAAGAAGGAAGATAAATCAAGTGCTATTTTGTAAGCAACTTCTCATAGTAACAGTCTTGGAAAATAGAAAAAGTCTGAAGAGCTATTTATAACACAAATCTGATGTTTTGGAAATTGGAAGTGATGTTCACTTTGACAAGTAAGTGCCTGTAGGCCCTTGCTATTTACATCAGTAGAAGATTTTACCTGTCCATTTGGAGAAGGAATCTCTATACTTATCATGGGCTTGTACAAAAGACGAGAATAAAAAAGGGTTTGGAAAAAAAGATCACAAGAGTCACAACAAGCTAAAAAGCCATCAAGTCAGATGTTACCAGCATGTAAAAGCTCCATGTATCTAATCACTTTTAATGCATGTAAAAATATCCCTATTGGGAACATAGGTACATGTGGCAGACCTAAGCCTTGGTTATAACTACACATACTAGTGTTAGTATTTGCATTTTCTTTTCAGGTGCATAGGCTGCAGTTGTTTAATGAGGAACTTGCTTATGTAAAGACGAGCAAAACGAGTTCCACACTTGCACAACATATTTCATGATTAAGTGAAATCTGGTCATGTCATGTATTAGATATTGGACAGTAATATTTATCTGGAACAAGATTCGTACTAATTTATATACCTGGATACAGAAAGCCTGATACAGAGATTCTTGCATGATTTAGAAATATTGTCCCTAAAAATATCCTGCAATATGATCAGATTAGTTGCCACATCACATTTCCAAAACAGTTATCAGTTTTAGTCACCAAGAAAATAAACCCCAGAAAAACAAAACAAAACCCAGCAATTCCTCTCCACTCTTACCACAAAAAAAACCCTACAAATTTCACATTAGAGTAAGAGATAAACACTTTTGTATCTGCACACTTCAGCTGTGGGCTCATCTGAACTATAAAGCTGATATTCAATATTAGTTGTTTTAAACAGTCATAAAGCCAAGCCAACAGCCTCAACTGTTTTCCTGAGGACTTCAACATGATACCTTTGAGATGAACACACTTAGGTAATGACAGAATCATGGCTTTGTGGTTTTAAGCAGTAGCCTTTCCAGACACCAAATATGTGCCTGTGGAAAAGGTGGGGGGGGAGGGGGGGCGGGCAGATCATAATAGACACTGTCTTTGTGAAATCCTAAAGTCTGAGAAAACTGTGTGATGTTATATTTATTATTATTTTTTACCTTAATGAAAGGATACATTGTTTCTGGAAGGTAACAGACTCTTCTTTTGGCCTGCAGCTTTATGCTTGCCTGCCTTCTTTTCCAACTACTCCTCACATCCAAGAGGAACCAGACTGCTAGGAAGAAACATGAATGTATTGTAGAGAACGTGTGACAAGTGTGTGCCTGGTGATATAGTCCCACAACTTCTGTCTGCTTGAAAAATGACTTGCACAGAGAAATACAGAAACACTGTAGCATAGTATTTGTTTGTATTATAGGGATTGACTAGCTGGCTACCAACTCTGAAGATGACATGGGAGTCCTGACACATAGTAAGCTAAACATGAATCAGCAGCATCCCCGAGCAGCAAGGAAGGCTAATCTCATACTAGGCTGTACTGCAAGGGCATAGCCAGTACATCACGGGAAATGATGATTCTTTACCTGGCACTCAGACTACATCTGGCCTATTTTGCTCGTTACTTCACTCCTTCCTCAGTACAAGATACTGAGGAGTAGATTCAGTGGAAGGGCATCAGGACAGTTAAAAGACAGGAGCTCATGCCCTAAGATGACAGAGGTATGCTCCTCACTGAAATGCATGTTGTGAGAAAAGACATTGATCATAACACAGAACAGAAGGTTGTTTGAATATGAAGGAAAAATAATTGTTACAAGGCAATTAAGAATTAAAACAGGTTGCCCAGAGAGACTGGTTTTCAACAGCCAAGTAGAAAAAAAAGCCTTAAGCAGCTTGCTTTGAAATCGTCAACCCTGTTTTGAGCAGGTAGTTGAAGTAGAGACCCTGCAGGGTCCCCTCCAACCTGGAAAGATTCTAGTGCAGTGATGTGTGAAAAGCATAGACAGTGGGATGCGCATTACTGTTCTCATGGCAGCCATTCTGAGTTTGAGAAATTAAAGCAATACCTGAAAAAAAATACTGTACTTGTTAAAATGTAAGCGCAGTCATTCATATCCAAATGTCTTTGGAACACTGAAGTGACAGATTGCAAAATAAAATTAATATTCTGCTGAATCTAGGTTTTGCGATCATTAATGTACTGACATTTCATCTTGAAAATACTTTCCCCCCAATTGAAGATAGTGATTTACATCTTAAATTCTTTTAAATATGAATGTTGATAGAAGAAATGAGATTTTGGAAACAATCTTCAAGAAATTAAAAGCACCAAACAGATGAGGATAGGAAGAACTTGGCACTATTTACAACTTTGAGAAATTTGAGTTGAAAATACTTCAAGGGCACCTCTAATATTTGTTTAGGCACATTTCTGAAGGAGACCCATTATCAGTAGCATGTGTTGCAGCAGAAGAGCTTGGGAAGGTTTCTGAAAGCATTTGGAATAACTTGCAAACAGTATGTACTCCTTTGTAATTAGTACTCCTTTGTAATTAGATACCAGTGGCTGACACCAGTAAAATGCTCTAACAGATGTTCAGTAAAATGAAGAGTTTCATACTAATGCCACTTTGCAGTGTAGAAGTGAGGTTCTGCACTTCTAATAAGAAAGTAGTATTCTGCCCCCCAAGACAGGACCTTTAGTATCCTTTTTCAGTCAGGGCAGCAATCCAATCAGCCCAGTATTCTGTCTCCCATAGCAAGAATAGGACTGCATGTTGCTTTGCTTTTAAGGACAAACATGAGCATGACCAATTTTTGCATCCATTCCCTTCATATTCTCAATCTCCCACTTCAGAACTGTCATAGCAGGTACAAGAATACATCTGCCTAGCTGTTTTGGCATTCACTTATAGACCAGTTATCCTTGAATGATGAGTTGGCTTTTTTTTTTTTTGGTGGTGGTGGTGTTTTGTGTGTATGTTTTTTTTTTTTGCTAGTTTGTCTACCTCAACAGTTTCCTGTGGCAGTAAGTTCCAGGCATTCCTTTGTTTTAAGCTGATCTCCTACTTTTTTTTCAGGGATTGTCCCCAAGTTCTAGTAATGCAGGAGCTAGTGGTAAAAAGCAATTCTTCAGTCACAATTCTGAAACCTTGAAGATAATGCTTCCCTCAACCTTATCTCTAAAACTGATGAGTTGCAGTCTTTTTAGCCTCTCCTCACGAAGCAGCAGCACTCAAGACCATTGATCATTTTAGTTGCCCTTTAACTTACCTCCAGACCTTCTTTAACTTCTCTACATCCCTCTTAAGGTGGAAACTAGCCCTGCACCAAAGTTCTGTGATGGCAGTAAGGTGGCCTTTTTTTTTTTTTCTTTTTTTAAATACACTCTGTCACCCAACAATATTATGTTGGTTTTGGCTGCCACTGTGCACTGATGTCAGAGGACTCCGTGATAACCCCAAAATATCTTTCCTGAATCACAGCTACTGTTTATTGTTCAGTAGGCATGGCTTAGATTTTGCAGTTGATGAATTACCTTATTTTTTTTGTTCACCTACTTTTGAGAGACTCCTTGAGATCCTTACCATCAGCATGTTGCTTGAACATAATGTAGAAAATAAAGCATCGTGCCAAGATGTTGTCATTCAAGTAGCAAAGCATCATACGTAATGGGACATCTAACTAAGGATTTAGGGGGAGGGGGAAACAAACAAAAACACGAACCAACCTAGTTTTACTCTCTATCTTTATCATTCCACCTGAAGAAAAAGAACAGCCTTTTTCTTGCAGCCATGATGATTAGAATATGGACTTACACCCCACGTACACACCAGGATCTGTCACTTCTGTAAAAAGAGCCAATACTAGTTAATCCTTTCAGTCTTAGGTCCGGCTCTGCTTCTTATGAAGGGAACTAGACCTCTCTGACCCTGAGAAGTAACACTCAAAGGAACTTTGTTTTTTTCTATTACTTCAGTTTTGCAAGAATCTCAAATCTCATCAGGTCTGTAAAACTAGGTCTTGTAAACCCACATGTTTTGCTTTAATTTGCACATCCAGGTCATATTGTCTAGGTGGCTGTGGCTTTAACCCAGTTTTCACTATATTTCACTATAACATTCACATGGTCTTTAGGATGTTACAAAGGGTTAATGACATTGTGACCAAAACATTTCATCATTATCCTTTCACAAAAGCCATCTGAACCAAGAACAAAATCATAATGACTAAACGACCAACTTCTTGCATTTATGTACCTTCTTGTGCTTAAAGGATTCAGCACGTCCTGCTGGTCAACATATGAAGAGACTTACACATACTCATGAGTAACGGTGTACTTTCAGAAATTCAGAGGAGCAGAAAAAAAGGCTGGAAGAGTATTAACAATCAGATCCTTCAACCTCCATAAACTTTCTTACCTGTTGCTGACTGCCTCATCAAGCCAGGCATAAGGGAGAGACAGCAAAGAAACATTTAGAATTTTTAGTACATTTCATAAGTTCTTACAAGTTAAATGGAGGGTGCTAGTCAGTTGCAAGCAAATTATGTTTCTAAGCCCCTTTGTTTTTTAAATATAAAATGTAACTCAAGCTTTTAAGAGCGTCTTTTTGTTATGAAGAGTTCAACTTAAGCTCTGTGAAACCATTTTTATGTTTAACCTCAGATTTTTTATTTTTAGCTAGGAATTCAGTGGTCAAAAGAAGTCAAACTGAAATATTACTTTGATTCCTTTAAAAGGCTTCAGAATTGGGTGAATCTCAAGAATTGGTTGCTGAAGTAGTAAGGACAGGTCCCAAGAACATTTGCCAATAAATATTCAATCTATTCACAGTAGGATAAAGCAAGCAATGCACAACTGTTATCAAAGTATGATAAAAATATGATTGCTGGCTTGGGTGAATAAAGTTGATTTTGGCAGAAGGCAGTATGTTAAACTTGCATTTAAAGTATAACGATACTGAAATTTCAAGGCTACTGTTTGCAGCAAGAGAAATCTAAAAATCAGAGTTCCCTCTTTCTTTGTCTCTACCTTAGTAGCAGTAGGAAGTCTTAGTAACTCTTAGTAAGATTTCCTGGTTATAAACCAAATATGATTCAAAAGAAAACTAGTATGTTGCTGAAAGTGTGATCTAACCATGTTTAGCTAAAGGAAACAAGTTATAAGCATTTTCAAATGCCTGTCCTATAATTCAGTAAAAACACTGTCAACATGAAAAGAGAATTGAAAATTAAGTCTAATTATAAGCCAATTAAAAATATCAAATAAATTATAATCACATTTAACATGAATAAAAGCAGTTTAATTGAATTTCCTACAAGTTCCTGAGACTAATGGTCCACAGCATTTAATAGGATCCCTGGCAGTCAGCAGTTGACTACTACTTACTGCTGACACTCATCCATTGTGAGGGTCCCACTCCAGTTAATGCATATACTAGCACGCTATCATTTCTCCCGGCAGCTTCTTTGGGAAGAGTGCTCATCTCAGAAAATGAAGCAGTCAGAGCATCTCGGATTGAACAAATGGGAAATACGTTGTAACTTGAGAGACAAATAGCAGTATTATGTCCAGTTGGCACTGCAATGCAGAAACATTTCTGCATATGCACACAAAAAGCATGTACAAAGTTAAGGTTACAAGCCTTTTCATGCTGCATTTTCACTTCCACGCACACAAGCATCTCCTTAGATGTCTTATGCTTTCTGAAACTCATTTTTAAATATAAGGTTGTACTTCCACAGCCAGACACATTCATAATGAAACCATTGCAACATGAACTCTGCACAAACAGAGAATTCATGAGCTAAACCAAATAGTTGCAGAAACTAATATTAGCAATCCTTCACCTAAAACCTCTTAGCAAGTTTAATGGCTGTACAGCTACAATGCAAATGGCGTTTCTAAGTTCCCCAACAAAATCAGCTTCCTTATACAAAAGGTACTGCTAGGCTTGCATTGTGACAGAACTGTATCAGAGCATTTTAACAGAAAGTCTGAGATTTAAGAAAAGCAGAAGTATGACATAATATAATCACACAATAAAGAAAAAGTTTAATGCAAAAAAGTGACTTAAAGGCATCCTTAATTTTTCTTCAATTATAAGGCAGCTTTACCCAAACACATGGGTCATATGCAAAAAGCAAAGGACAGTCTTTTGAGAACTTCCTGATAACTCGCACAGTACTCAGTATTATGTGTAAAATAAGTTATCATGTATTACAGAAGACATTCTTTGTGTAGAAACATGATGACATTCTCTGACAATTTAAAAAAGATTTTCTAAATTAGAAGTGTACTATCATAATTGTATTAAGACAAAGCTCAAGGCTGTGGCTCTTATTTCAGTGTCAGTGAATTTCCTGTCCCACTATTTAATGTTGTTTTTGTTGTCTTTTTTTTTTTTACCCTAAAGCCATAGCTATAAATGCAGGCCTAATTATGATTATTAATTTGTAAATAACAGCCATCACAAATGCCAAATGAGAGTCATTCCTGGAAATTACTGACAATTCACGAAGACCAAACCAACCAAACTAGAACAGGTGCTGAATACAAGAACTTCTGTTTACTCTGCTTATTTAAGTTATCCAATCACTGCTGTTCCTCCTGAGGAAGAGGCCTTAATAACAGGGACTGCTGTTTGAAAGATAGCAACTGAGAGGGACTGTATGGGCCTCTCTTCCATGAGATCCATATGAAAAATTAGAGATAGCCACCCCTCTCTCTCTCACAAAAGCCATTTTGGTTTCTCCACTGCCATATCTACCTCTAGATTAAAAACTGAAACAGTTAGAATACATTTTGCAGACCTCAGAAGATTTGCAAGCAATGTGTAAAAACAAGAAAAAAGGAAAAGGAAAAAAAAAATCAGTAAATTTTTCTTCCTTTTCACTTTGAGGCAGACATGAAGGATAGCTGTATATCTCCTTAGAAGAGGAATTCAGGAAATAAGTCACATCTTCATTGCATGTTTTCAGACAGTTTTCATGTAAAATATTAAGATCTAAGCTATTCAGACTATTCCAGAACTTTGAGTCGTCTCAGATTTCCTTCTTTAGGAAAAAAGCTTCAGCTTGAGATCTGACTTGAAATGGACAAAACAGACAAGTATATTCTTACATAGATAGTGTTATTATGCTGTTGTATTTACTGGTGCTTTCCCTCAGGTTTAATTTCATGTCAAAATTCTTAAATACACACCTAGGAAACTGTCTAGATTTTGCTGAAATGCAAATCATTCGACATGTTCTAATGGCTCATTGAAGAGACATGAACATAAGTAGGAGAGTGAAAATGCATTAAAAGACTGGAAAACTATTTCAGGGAAGTTTTAATACAACAGTAGCCTGGACAAAAACACTTACTTCCCTTTGTAGCTCACCTAAACTACAAATAGTAAAGTTTGCCTGAATTGTTAGGGGTGTGGGCTTGACATAAGTTTGCATTCTAGCAGACTGGAATCACCATCACATCAGATTGGAATCACCATTACATAGCTTTACAACTTGTCTTTGATTTCCCCTCCTCCCCACCCCCAAAAGTGAGGTTTGCAAGGCAATACAAATCAGTATTTAATGCATTAATAATTGAACAAAAAAATCATTGAACAAAAATCAAACAAATTGAAATTGCTGTTTAAGAACAGTGTATTAGGTACTGTGACTTACAGCAGGAAATATCTTGATCATGCCATACAAGTAACATCAGTAAGAGTTTCAAAATTTGTTTGCAAAATTGCTTCCTTTGCTACTAAGCTAATAAAACCCTATTAAACATCTCCTTTATCATGGAGGCTTTTAACTTATTTTTAAAGTTTTTTTTAAACAGCTTTGATTTGGATTTCTTTAAATGTAGAAATTAATTTCCTCATCTAAAAAATTTCACACTACAAAAGTTTTAAATCAGATCAACAAAATGTTGATTTTTAGGGAGTCTAGCAATGCTCTCTGAAATTATGTTGTTGGCCAGTCAGCATAGGAAAATCCAACTGTACCCCAGCATACTGAAGATTGTTTGGAACTCAGCACATTTGGCCATTTAATTGGGATGGAGTTTGGCATAACTGAAGTAGGAACCTTGCACAATCCACGATGGACCCTAATAAAAATTAGTGATTCTAGACAAAAACTTTGGGATTTCTCTTAAATAGTATTCCTTTTAATAGGTGTTTCCTGAAGAAAATTAACTCCACTTTGTATTGATGAGTTCAAATTATGTTTGCCTATTCGGATTACCTCATCTGCCCATCCCAAGAAATTTATAACGTTTATAATGTACATACCAAGATAAAAATCAGTTGACAAAAATTCTTCAGCTCTTCCTTTTGAAATGTAATAAAATGAATCTTAGAGAAAATTCCATTTGATTTGTTATGGTTTTTAGAACATGCAGAAAGAAGCAGATAGAGGAAATTAATTTAATGTTGTTTTTAGTAAGGCATAAGGGTTTAAAGAAGGCCAACTTGCAGCATAACTTCATGGTAGGAAGATGCTGCATCTCTCTATATCCAGTTGCCTCCATGGTCTCATGTGTCTGAACTTCTTGATCCATACTATCTCAAAACAGTACAACTGTTTCTGAAGTTTATAAATTGAATTCAGTCTAACAGTTTCAGTATGAACTACCAACTTGTTATAGCAATTGCAGCAAAACACCTTGAAACTGGCAACAATAGAAACTAATCAGAGACAAGCGAACACTAAACGCCAGGCCTTATAACTTCATTGTGGGCCCAAACCAAACCACCAATGAATGGCAATGTTATTTACTAGAAATGACCTAGGGTGCCTTTTCAGTTGTACCAATATGGCTGCTGTTCTTAAAAGCTAACAGCCCAGTCTCCAGAGTGAGATTTTTTTGTCATCTCTGATGGGATTAAATACAACAGTCATAAGGTACCACGATATTAGATGAATTTTCCCCACTCGTCATTAATTCTTTGTATTCCAAGCTCATATGATTATCTATGTTCTGCAGTTTAAAGAAAGAACTACCTTTGGATGATTCTTTAAAAAGTATGACTTTTAAAAGCAGAGTAACACTGGCACACAAACTATTTACCAAAAATGAACTTTGCTGACCATATCACTAAACAGAGTTCAAGCCATTGCAGTGTGTCAAAAGTGAAAAAGCAAAACAGCAGCAAGAAATTTCCAAGACTGAGTCATTTCAGGCTTATTTAAGTGCTATAAGAAAAAATGTGGCCTCTGTTTTAAATTGCCTCTTTAAAAGTCATATTCAGTCTTACTGTAGTACAAAAGGCTTTATAAAATCCCTATAGATGCCAGCAAGTTGAAATAAAAACTATGAAGTAGTTTTAATGCATTAAAGCAAGCTCATTTCTAGTTGTCCCACTATGTGCTTCATATTGCTCTGAATGCAAGAGTTTATTTAAAAAAAAAAGCAGCAAATGTAAAGTGCTTTTTCAATATTATCAGTCAAAGAGCTCTTAAGCCAAAAGGAAATATATTAAATGTATGTTGTATATCAGTTTTACTAAAGACGAGTCTGCTGTATTGTAAACGTGACAAAGATTAAAACTAGCAACAAGTGTTCAGACCAGAAGGTTTCCAGTGAATCAGAACAGGAAACCAATAAAGCGATCAATGGGAGGTCATGACTTTTTGATCACTGTACTATATGGTTAAAGAGTGTTTTTGATCTACTGCCGTATAATCAAATTAAACTTTGAAGTTCTGTATCAAATACGCAATTGAAATAGTAACAGTGCTAAGGAAGTAACCAACTTTTAAACTACAAATATTTTCAAAAGAAGTCAGTCTTCAGTAACTCTAAGTCAGATTTTGTCTATTAAGGGTGTTTTTCTAAGATCTTGCCAAATTTATTTTAATGAGATCATATATAATTCCAGAAAAGTTAAGCTGACTTAACCCTGAGAAGTTTCTGTAAGTAGCTAGCTGGTAGGTGGAAAGTTCCCAGAAACTCTTCCCACATGAAGTTCTAATGAAGGTGTTTATTTGGAGTGAGGACATAGCAACAAAAATAATTTAAAACAGCATGATCACACTGAATGCACTGCAATTATCACAAACTTATATCCAAGGAACTACCTAAATCTCACTGCTCCTTCTCCCTATAGAGCACGCACATCTATAAATAGAAAAATTACTGAAACTTCAAGTGTTAACTAGAATGTACTGGCTGATACAGAGACTGAAAATGTACCCATAATGGGTACAGTTACAGGAAATGATCATTTCGCACTTTTACTCTGTCCTTTTAAAACAGGAGTTAACCTCTGCATTTTTATCAGACTATGTAACATTAATTTCATGGATCAGAGGCAAAAATAACTTCTATCTATGCTGCCTGCTATTCTGAGAGCAGTAAGAGAATTTTAGGATGGGTTTCTACCACATGCCCACTGTTTGCTCCACATACAAACACGCTAATACATAGCATTCTTCTCCTGAGCTTGTTTCTCAAGTAGAAAATAGATGGCACCTGTGTTACCACTGTACATACAACATCTTTCCAAGGAGCAACTACTCAGTTAAGTTCAAACCAGTACCACAACCCCTCCCTCTGTTCAATCCCCAACAGAACTTGATTTGTAAGCAGCAACACAGGACAGATCCTGACAAAGCTCTGTGTGGTACAGCAGAGAGGTCACACATCTTAAGCAACATGCAAGGAGAGCAGCATTACTGTCATGATAATGAAGTACTGTTACCTATAATCAGTTCACTTCCTTTAGCAATCCAAACTCTAAACAGGGAGTATAGTTAGGTACAGCTTGCTACATTCATTTCTAATACTGCAATCAAGAACTAGTATATTTCTCCACAAGACAGATCTGAAGCTCAGATACTGTAGGATACAAACAGGGGAAAAAAAGGGAAGCGTTTCTACAGAGAACAGTCACCAGCCTTCATTTTATCACTGAATCTGTCAGTAGTGGCAGTGAAACAGTTAAGATGAAACAGTTAAGATTCATATCTAAAACTGTTGCCCTCATCTTCTAGTCCCACTGCAGTGAACAAATTCATACCTGCTCTAAGGTGACACTGCATCACTGTTCTTGGTTACACTGTTCACTCATTTTGTTGAAGATGTTATTGAGGGGCATGTAGCTGATGCAAAGATGAAGGTGGAGTCTATGGCCAAAGGTTTGTGGAACAGAGTAGCATTGTTATGAAATCAATCATGCCTTTTTGGACAAGTGTAGGATGTCTATGTTAACTATACTATAAACACCCATTCAAAATGAATCAAAATAAAAAACTGATTTTCACAAAATACACACACACACACTGCTTCCACTGTGCAATAGAACTTCTGCCTGTTCATCGCTTAGTTAAGCCAGATAGTCTTTAAAGCCAGCTGTTTTGTGAAGAACACGGTAACTAAACTAGAGAAAGTAATAGAAAGTATTAAGTCTCCCAATCTGTTCAGTCTCACTTCTGTAACAGTCTTGGGATTATCAAGCCAGCATAACATCTTTGATTCTTAAGTACAAGCTGATATAAAGAAATAAAGCAATTCACTTTTCTAAAGCATACAGTATATATTTAACTATCGTGTGTAGACAAAGCTGCTACATTAGGCTGGGTGTTTGCAAACCACATGACCTCACAAACGCTATCTTATCACATCACAGGTTCCTCAGACTGACCACAACCACTTAAATCAGACTCCGCCAGCACAGAGACTCTATCTTTGACACGTACTAGTAGAGCAATTACATTTTTAGCTGTCCAGCAGCCTTGCAAGAACTTTGCTTGTGGGGAGGGAAAATCTGATGGTCTGTTGTCCGACTGTGCTTGCAAGATATGGTAGAAGAAAAGCACATGATTTATTGTGCTATAAACTTCTACCACAAGTTGAAGCACTTGTTTTGTAAATCTGAGGGCTAACATATTTCCTTTAAGGGACAGCACTTCTTATCAAGTAAGAAAACATTTAGAGACATATTTTGAAAGCATTTGTCCAGTAAAACAAACTATTGAAGGTGATAATGTGATTCTGTCAGTATTGAGAAACAAGCAGTACTTTTAACAAGCATTAGTTTTAGCGAAAACTGAAATAAGAACAATGTAGGAATTGACTGCAATCTTAGAGATTAGCTGTTTTTATGAAAACAAGCATGAAAAGTGACAACCATGAAAAGCCAAATACATATCTGCCTGTACAGTACAGAGCATACTACATGGACAGTAAGCAGCACACTTCCAACCTTTCATGAATCTCATTATCTCCAGGAGACAAGGAGGGGAAGTAAGTTCACGAGACTGAGTAGAAGAGCATTATATCCACTATAGATGTTACAAGAAAAGTAGTAAGCCTTTTTGGACTTGCTGTTCTCACCCCAATTCTAATGAAATAAGTTACATATTTCTTTCCAAGATCTAAATGCTGGTAAGTCTGATCTTGTCTCATTAACTCATATGATTTCATGCATGCAAGTCATTGCCTTATAAATACGTCTTCAGTGAAGAACTTTGTTTCTGATAGCTTGAACTAGAATCCATTTCTCACAGTTAATCCTTTTATGTCCATCACCCAAAGCTACGTATAACCTTTAAAGCTCTGAATGGGTGGAAGACATGTCCACATTGCAGTCACTTATGACAGCAAAGCAGTACAGGCACATCCAAATTGAGTAGCTGGATGACAGTAGCCTAAGTACAGCAGAATAAAGCTCAGTTATTTACCCTGCTTCTGAATGTAGTCTAGTGGTGTTTCAGACTACAGAGCATTTGATTTGCTAAGCATTGAATTTGACTCAAAGATGACCTAATAACAAAATGAAGAGGAAAGGAATAATGCTCCCTGCTGGTATGCCACCACCAAAGCCAGATACTATTGTTGAGAGACTCAGGAGCTAGGAATGATCAACTGATCTCGTGCTACTCAAGTGGCCACAAACAGCAGTGTCATTTTGTGCTCGTCCATGGTTGACAGTCATCATTTAGTTGCTTGTACAGCTTGTATAAAGACTAAATTGTGCTTGGGACCAGAACCACTCACTGTACCATGCTGATTTAAGATTAACCACGAAAATAAAAATAAGGAGGAAATAAATGAGCACTTTTTAAACAGAGCTTACCTACAAGTTCATGGTATTTAAGACCAAAGGAACTGTTAATGTGGTTTAAACTTTCCTCCTGCAGATGACAGCACACTAAATTCTGTTTGGTTGTTGTATTATGTGGCCTATACAGGTTTTCTTCATCCTTCACGCTGATGGCTAGAGTTTACTTTCCCTTCTCCATTTTAGTTTCAGCAGTGGTAAGTCTAGAAAGCTACCCTAAGTTGCAAAATGTAGCTTTAACTCATAGCTTTAGCCAGATTACCAATTACTCCTTTGGTCATATCTTATGCATTATTTATCCTCAAAGTAATTACCTAAAGTGTCTTGAATTATTACACAAGCAAAATCTTTTAAAAGCATAGTAATTAATCCCCAACTTTTATATCTCTTTTCATTAAGAGAATCTTAAAATGCAAGTTCACCAGGAACAAGATCAGACCATGAGATAACACCTGTATCAGAATCTTACTGACTGCATTAGGTTCTTACAACATAGTATCAGATCCATTCCTAGATAAAACTCTGTATGTGGGAATGGAAAGGTAGTAAACTAGTGGTCACTACTACTTCTTTGAGAAGCCATCAAGTTGTCAAGATACTAAAAGTGAGAAATATAAAAAACACAAACATAACCCTTTTTCTGCATTGTCAATATGCAAGAATTTAATCACCAGAATTTCCCTTGAAGTTACCATTATAGCCTTCTAAAAACCTCAAAAAATCATTTTGGAAAGTAATGCTCTAGCTGCATCTGTCATCTTCTTTTCCATCAGACATGCTGTTAACGAGGGCAGTTTGCAGAGGGTTTTCTAACCTCTTGAATTCTTAACCTTTGTGGCACACTAATATCAGGATTTTGTTTTTCATTCAAACACCAAAAACACATGCATAAGTTTTTTATATTTGAGAGCTATCTCATCCTTCCTTCCTCTCAACATATTTCAAGCATTTATTTGTTAAAAGCATATATCATTTACAGAAGAACAGCTAGGGCAAAACTAGCTCCATATCCTGTCTCTGATGTTGGTCAATAGCAAATGCCTGAGAAAGAATATAGGAGACAAACAGCAATATTTTCCCAGAACGTTCTCCCTGGCCTTTAGCAAGTAGCTCATTTTTCAGTGATGCAAGTGGTATCCATGCAACTTCAGGAATTTATCCCTGCCCCCATTTCACTTGAGGATCTTGATTTTTGCACTGGAGAGAAGTGAGTAAATGCTCCTTACTCATCAACTACCAGATCCCTGAAGTACAGGTAAGTGTGAAAAATGGTTTTAAATATATCAGATATACTCCTGCCTTCTATGGACAGCAAGTTAAAGCAGCTAGTCAGCTTGAGTGAAATCAGGAAAACATTTAAATTGAGTGTATTTCAGTCCTAAACTTATACTGCAATGTACAATAAATAAAAAATGTGCTGGAACTGCATTAAGAAAAATGAAGTGAGCAAAATTGGCACCTTAGAAGTGAAATTTCAGACACTGTAGTATTTGGAGGATCCACTGAATGCTACTTTTTTGAAAACTGAAATTGGAGCTCACCTGGACAATGACAATTTCCATTGGCAACTAAGAAAATCTCATGATTATTCATCCCTTAGACATTCAGGGCCATTCTATTATTCTTGCATGCTTTGAGTTTTATACCCTTTTCAGTGATTTTCAAATATCAAGGAAGAACACATACTGAGTGAAAGAAGCAGTAAGTTTCTGTATGCTGCTGCTCTCCTTCATAAAGCTATCCCCCAATGCATATGTACAACATGCAGTAGTGACAGCATAGAATAATGCTCTACAATCCCAAATCGTAGAGGCTACGTGCTTTATTGTATTTGAATACATACTAGGAAGAATTTAGCTTATTATGAAAATTGTGCTAAGATTAAAGACTTAATAAAAAACTGAAATGTAACAGCAAAACAAACTCATTAAAACATTCCAAGAGACACAAAAATCGGCTAGCAATATGACAAGGACAAGTTTTTACACAGTTTTGCTTTGAATACAATTTAACCTTAAGCACTTCAGTCCTAAAATACAAAGTCTGTAGGACTGGAAACCACTTGCTTCTGTCTCCAAAGGTGTCTTGTGGTCTGCCAGTGTAGCTTGTGGGTAAGCATGTCAATTCTAATCTTTTGTACCACTCCTGTAATCTAGGTAACACATATGAGCCTTGCAACATCCAACAGGAAGCAGAGACAGCTGCTATGTAATATATATATAAAGTACTGCATGTACAAAGGGGTAGTATATATGAAATACAGAACTTAAGCACTTTATAAATCATTTAATTTCATTCAGTTTGAATTAAAAGTAAAAAAAAAAGTGGCAAACTACAAAGTACCTCCTCCCTTTTCTTCCTCCCACTATGTGATTTATGTTGAAATGAACAAGAACTAGTTTATGATTTACTTCAGTTTTCCTTAAGCCCTTTACTTTATTTAATGGAAATTCAAAGCAGCTCAACATTTCCATGTATTTTTCCCCCACAAACATTAACTGTTCACTTCCGTGCTACCTACTGAAGTGAGACAGTTTCTTGAATAGTGAAAATGTTTCACAGAAGATACTTTTACTTAATACCTTAGAGTCTAATCAAAGGAAACTTCACTGAAATACAAGCACTCAGTACACAACCTGACAGTACGTAACCCATTACAAATCTTGCAGTGCCTGTAAACTTATGTCATTAACATTACATCATTTAGAGCAGGTTAAGTTTTAAGGTCAAATGACACTCATCTGATCTGACTTCTGTGCCAAATACAGGGGAACCAAGCTTACTGTATTTAATGACAAGTAATAAAGCTGCTTCACAGGAACTGCAGCCTGTCAGAGCTCAGAAGAGACAGGCCAAAATTAATTACGTAGATGGCAACAAAAGGCAGAGGATTGGAAATAAAAACTTTTAAAAATAAAATTTATAATCTTACATTATATGTAGAGTTCTGATAACATAGCTGATTTGGATTACTTCTCTCACCTGTTTCAGTATGAGAACTGAAATTTGGGTGTCAGCTTTCTCCATTACAAAGTCAAGATGTGCCACAGCAGCAGCAGCCTGTTGCTCCTGCTCTCTAGTAGCACACCCACAACCCAACTTTTCACTGGGAGGATTCAGCTTGAGACCCCAGGCAGCATTAATAACCAACTCCTGCTGCCCCACCCTCCGGCGTTTCTTACTGGAGACCTTCCACTGACATGATCACATCACAGGATGGAATTAGAGTATCTCACTACTCCAGGTTCCACTGATAACAGGGACACACGCACTCATATTTCTGGCCAAAGACACAAAAGTGTTTGTCAGAAGGCTAATATGGACTTCATTCCAATTACTTGTATTCATTCAATACATGATTTTTCATTATTTTGTTCCAGCCTTCAGATTGGTAACTTGCAATTCTTCTGATGTAAACTTCTGTAAGAATTCAGTACTGCAAGAAGTGTTCAGCAAGGAAAAGTGTTCAATAAACAGAATCATCAGTAAGTATCTTGGCATCACCAAGAACCTTGTGTCACTTCGCCCAACTATAACTTTTGCATTAATTGGTGTCCAGTTTAAAGTTCTGCAGGTAAAATATATGAAGTGTTAACTTCATAGAGTCACTAAGAACTCTATTGCTTTACCAGTGCCTTTTACCTTTAACCAGCTAGGAGGCTGTGGTCAGCCTATCACCATGTCTTCAGGAAGATGAATTTGCAGAGTTATTTGTAACATTTTTTTTGCCCCCAGCTTTTGCAAAAGTAGAATAAAAAAGCAGCCAAGTAGTATGGTCATTAATGGAGCTACACATGAAGACATTTCAGTGTAGATTTCATAAAGTTAGTTTATTTTAATCGGTGTTGACTGAAGTATACTAGTCCTAGCATTTAGCAGTTGAGAGCAAACATTTTTGCCTCTTCTTATTGCCAGTTAAGTTTTGCTTTTCCAGAAAACACTACAAATGAAGTTCTTCACTTAGCAGCTGTTGATTGAAGACTTCGTTAGAATCAACCTACCCATAAATACTACCTACATTTCAGACTTAATCTTACATTATCATAAAAATCAGCCCAGTGGGTTATGCTCAAAATAAAGCCTTAAGTATTACTTTCCCTCCATAAAGCCTGATTGTGCCTGAAGTGTTACTTTCCCTCTAAAGTTTCTATTTAAATACTAGACAACTAGATATATTAAAGTACGGGAAAAAAGCGATTAGTAAATAAGGACTTCCAGGATTAAAAAAACTGTAAGGAAGCATTCAGAGATGCTATCAGCTTATAACTTGTTTAGTATATAAGGGTTTCTTGCTGCTGTTTCTATATATTCTAGAATGAGATATTTTGTTCCTATAATTTAATTCTCAAACTAGGTAAGCAGTAAGCCATAACAAAGTGCACCTCTGGGAGAGGAGTACTCTTCTACATGGAATTATGTGAACTCTAGTATTGTAGAGATTCGTATACTCCCTAGCTGGCCTTTTCCTTTAAGGAAATAGAAATACTATTAAAGATTTGTCCAGACTTAACTGTTTAGGATTCACTAGAATGACTCCATCATTGTTCTCTCAGCTAACAAACCTAACCTTCCTTCCAACCTGTTCACAATAAAAACAAACAATTGTTTGCCTTCCTGAAAAGAGTGTTGCTCAGACAGGCATATGACAATTGCTTGTATACAGAAAATTATGCAACAGCTTTCCAACGGTAACCCTACTTTTTCTCCAAAACTTTTTATCTTTTAAACTTACACTGAGCAGAATCAGTACAGTTCTTTTTTTCTTTATTTTTTCATAATGCAAAATACACAAGGTATCTGGCTTTCTGGGAATTCTACAAGCAACTTTCTCATACAAAGCAAGCTAGTTATAGTCCTTTAATGGAAAATGCCAGGTTATTGATTTTTAAATTTATTTTTTAAGTGAGCTTAGTGATCAGTAGAGGTGCTGGACTGATGGCCCTAGAGACTATCTTCTATCTATAGAAGAGACAGCATTCCAAGAGCCTCTGCTATATTATAACTCTCAAGGGATGGGTCCTAAGAGTTTGAATCTACTAGGGTTATTACAAAAAACACTAACTACACTTAAAGAAAGGATGTGCTTATTTAACAAAACCAAAAAGGCAAACAAAATTAATCGGTTGTATTTGTTTACAATACTACAATTTTAAGCTACACTATCAGAGCTGTCTATTAGAATGCGTACAGAAGCATACTAAAATGCAATGATGACTGGGCATTTTGCACATAACAGTGTTAAGTAAAGACATTTCTTCACAACATACGACAAACTGAAATGAGCCAGTGAGCACAGCAGTTACACAAGCCATTTCAGTTTCAAGACCTTCTGATCTTTTTAACTAAGAGACAGTTACTACAACTATTGAAGCAAGGAAGTCTGAAGACAAATTTCATAGGCTAAAGGTTTTGGCAGTTTAAAACTTAATCTGTTAACTGATATTAAGCAAGCATCCTTTTTCTTTTTAAGCAATCTCGGTACACTACCACATAAAATTCGTCCTCACAATAGCAAGTACCAAAAGAGATCTCCACAGACTCTTCAGCTTGTACAAACGCAGTTTAGTTTCTAACTGAATTATCCTCAAAAGCTGTAATAAATAAAGACAAAGGGGCTTATTTTCATGCACATAGCTCTGAATGCAGCAAATACAACACAGCACAATGTATGATCAACTCATGAAATTAAGGAGAACACAAGATGGAATACGCTGGTCTCATTTAATGTCAAATCATATAATTAAGGAGATTTTTGTTCTCTTACATCCCAGGATACAAGGGCAAGACTCATATACAAAAGTTAATTCAATTCATTTAAAATAATTTACACTGGCAAAATCAGGTTCTGAAGCTATAATAGCTACTAGAAAAGCAAGACCTACTACATTTAAAATATGACAAAAAGGTGCAAGTGATCAGACACTAGAATTTTATCACTTACCTCATGATGCAGCTCAGCTATCTGATCTTTCAGTTCTCTGATATACTGGTTAGAATCAGAATTATTAAGCTGCCCTTGAATTTTTCCTTCTTCTTTCTGTTTTGATTTAAAAAAAGAATCTTATTCAAATTGTTCACAGATATGGTATATTAAAATTCTATTTTAACAGCTTGCTTATTTTTGTCATGTACAGACAACATTCACACACATGCACACAAACAAACCATCCAGCATTTTGCATCTGGTTGAAGTTGCCAGCAGGTATAAGTAGTTCCGACCAAGCTGATCCCCTGGGAAACACTCCCCCCCAAGTAAAATTATATTTATTGTGCAGGAACCCCAGAGAGCAAAAGTGAAAAAAGGAATGTCCCTTAGTACCAATGCTGTAAGAGGTACAATGACAAATTGGCAAGTAAAAAAAAGTCAGAGATGAAAAGGTTTGTCAACCTAACGTAGCTCTTAAGTGCCAATGACATCTTTTTGAGCATCTTGAAATGTGAAAGCCTGCAACACTTTCAGCTTATCTCTAAAGGGAATCCTAAAGTGACTAAACCAAATTCTTCGCAGATCTCAGAAAAATAACCACCTGCTGCAAAGAACTCTTTTCTGAAAGCAGCCCATGTCTTCACTTTGCTAGGTACAAGTCAACAGCTGTAGGTATGTTGTAGTGTCCCCCTCTACCCTCCAATGAATAATTTCCAAAGCAGCTATCAACTTTGGAAGGTAGAAGCACCTTGATTTTATGCAAGTCTTTAACCTGACTGTAAATCACATACAGCCAGAAATCTATAACAAGAAAATCTGGCTTCTCTACCTGTAGCTCATTTTGCTAAATCTCTACATATGCTTGAAGAAAACAAACAAAAAAAATCAACTTCAACAGGCAAGCTTGAAGTTACTTGCAAATGGAATTTAAATAACTTGTAGAATGAGGGGTGTCAACTATTCTTCAAAATACAAAGCAAAAGCTTTAACAGATAGCTTTCCCTGAAACAGCACCAGGACACAAATATGTACCAGGACAGTATTTTGCATTCCAAAATCTTTTTGCTGAATGAAGAGAACAATCCTGCATAGTTTCAGTGTTGGCAAACTCAAAGCAATTTCTCTTTCAGAGATGTTTTTTTCTTGCAGAGTATACATCACAAGAATGATTTTCTGATATTCACTGTTAATTCACATATGCACTATTACTCCATGTTGTAAATTAATTGCACATCAAACTTAGTTTCCTAGCCAATCCATGGCTCAAATTTACAAAAAAAAAGTAGCAAGTATTATCATTTTTTCCATGCTAAATAGATTAAACAACAACAATGCAAACAAAACTTATCTCCCTTTACAAGGATGACTATTGGTACTGAGAAATCCAAACTGAAGCAGGAGCAACAAAACTTGCAGACCAAAAATAATGCAGTTTACATTCATACACAGAAAAAGCTTCATTGGCGTTGAGATTCCAGACAAGAAGGACTGTATCTCTTGCAACAGCAGAAATGTACATGGGAGAAACATTAATCTAAATCCTTTATCCCCATTTGAAATGGACTTTTCCATTTTAGCCTCTGGTACCTTGGATTCCAAATCATGATGTGACCATAAACCACTGTATCATAAAACAAAGGTAAAGTTGGATTTTCACCATGAATTTAAGACAGGTGCCATAACCCTTTTAAAACAAGTAAATACCTGGGTTTACATTGGAATTGAGTGCACAAGACGACACAAAACAGGCATTTTCCGATTAAATCGGAATAAACAGCAGAGACGATGAAAGTTATTAGCTTAAATTCAACACTGCACAAATAGCTGAAAACTGTTACTGTATACTACGTAGAGTATATATGCTATTGGGAATTATATATTATCACTAAATTTAAATGCTTTTTATCCCAAATATTACCATAAAGTTAATGCCAAGTTATTCTGTGATATCTATGTTAAGTTTGCTCATGGAAGAGCAGACTCTACCTCCAGTCAGCTTAAACTGACTTAAGCTGAATGTCAGCATAAGCCTGGCTTGCAAGGTCCTCATTACTAGTGAAGGACAAGGAAGGTTTCAGTTTTTCTTTCATAACAGAAATTTCCTTACAGATTTTGTAGAGCTGACAACTCATCAAAAAGTATTTAGCACAAAAAAGGAACCCTGCAATGTGATTTTCTACAAATACATTTTTCAAAGAAAACTCATGCTGTAACTTCCTCTTGCAGTATTCAAAATACTAGAAGTCAGAAGCTGATCCTTTTCACTAGCTGTGGAAAATAAAAATAAAGAAATCAGGTATTTCTAGCTCTAACTATTTAAGACTATGTTCTATAAGCTACAAAATGTATTTACAGTGGGTAAATTGGATGGGTGCTACATAAATTTTAGGACAAGGTATTAATCTCCTCAGTTGTTGTCCATCTCTCTGAGCAGCAAAGATGTATATACGCACACATACACACACTTTAAAACCTATTTTAAAGTTGCTGCTGTTAAATTCGGTTTGTTGTTTGTGTCATTGGTTATTTAAAATACACTCATGCAGCTGCATTAGCAAACCACTGGAAAACATGCAGGCATCAGACATAGCATTAAAATATTTAATTCTTCCGAAGAAGTATTACTTGTTCTCTAAATCAGATATGCAGACAGATGAAATTTTACATCTTTCAGATGAATCAAAACATTTCAAGTAGTTTTATGTCAGAAAATGGTCTTTGTTATCTATAATTCTTTAAAACTGTAAAAGATTGATGTTTCTCACCAATATTTTCATATAATAAAAAAATATGCAAAACTGCTGCATTTTCCAATCATTTTATATTTGCATTAAGTTCATACTACTTGCTAGGAATTTTCAGCTTCTGATGAGCATTTGGTAATTAAAGGCAAGTTTTATTTTGAACAGCTTAAATTTAGTAGTAACATTCTTTAACACTAGCTTTTTATTAGAGCAGTTGACAGACATCAAAACCAAAACCTGATGGCAGGAAACTTTCAACATCTGCAGTTCCTTTTACTACTCCAGAAAACAATATGAACAGCTTTCCCTACTTTTTTTTTGTATGTCACAACAAAAGAATACTTACTTCCCAAAATTCTGTCATTCTAGATTTGCTTCTCAACCTATGCTAGGTTATATGACACAGCACTATTTATTGTTTTTTTATGGTAGTCGTGAAATAAGAACTTAATGTTTTTATAAAACGATCGTGATATTGTCCTAGAGTCACTTTTTAAGGAGTACTGTCAGTGCGTGCATATCTCGAAATAGTGAAAACCACCACCACAGTAAAACAAACCCCAAGTTCTGTCCCCATACCGGTCAGATTCCCACTTGCGCACCATAATTCTGGATGATGTTAGCTGTGCTTTGATGCTATGTGCCACTGAGACTGCTGGAAACTGTAGACTGTAAGCATACCCATGCTCCAAATATTTGTCTCACAAAAGGAAGCTGCAGAAAGGATTTTTAAGTTCATGTTTCATTTAGTGGCTTATTAAGCTTGAGCCGTTTCAGCTTAGCTTTTTCAGCCTCAAATATAACACCATATTATGCAGAAATAATTTCTGACTCTTCAAATTGATCTAGTCAAGTGGCATGCTGCAACTGATGGTTGTTTGTTCTCAGCTCTGAATCTGAATTAAACTTGGCCTGAAGTAGAGGGACAAGGAATTAGCTATGTTGCAAATGACATACAAGTGGGAGAGAAACTGAGAAGTGAAGATATAACAAGTACTGAATAGAACTGAAACACGTGTAAGGACTTTAGACAGTAATACTGATGAATTCTTGCACATTTCATCCTTAACCTATTATTTGCAGGATAAGGTTGTTGCAATTAGTTATGGTTGTTGGTATACTACAGGGTAACGGAAGATAATTTTCGAGGAATAGCTATAGCCCTCTATCATGCATTTCTCTACAGAAATGAGTTTTTCCATTTTTCTGTTCTTCTGCTGCCAGACTTATTTCACTTCCAGATATCAAACTAGTCTGTTCTTTATAGGGTTACTTCTCCTCCTGAGATATCAGTAGGAAGGAATATTGAAAATATTCATTCAGACAGGCAGAAATCAATCTTATGTGGATCAAGTCTTCTCTTGCTTCAGTCATTTCAGCCTAGGGACCTGCTGTGGTGGATGCAAACTCAGCTACTAAGCTTCCATTTCAAGAGTAACTTGAGATGGGGAACAAAGAGTTACCTGCCCAAAGGACAGAGCCTGGACTCTCCATAGTCCAGCCCCAGCAGCCTAGAAGGTCTGAGCCTACATTCAGAACATTTTTAATACTCTTCTTCCTTGTCAATCCTATTATTATTGCTAGTTTCTAGCTTCAAGCATCAAGCCATGCAGATGTGCTGGAAGATGTATGTTTTAGGATGGATTGATTCAGGAAGTCTTCCACAGCAAAAAAATAAAATTCATCTTAACGGTCTTGAATGCCAAGGGTGGACATAAAGGACAAAGGACATAAAACCTGTCTCGTATAAAGACAGGTAATACAATATAAGGGTTTCTGTTTCCATTAAATCACATTTTTATATGTTTTGGCTGTAAACTGCCTTGTCCTCCTCATTTAGCAGACAGTTCCACTGACAAAAGAAAAATTAAACTACTTTTATGTAGGTTAATTAAATGCTTCCTATCATAGCATTTACTTCAGTGGGTACCATGCATTTTGCTCTGCGTTAGTTTTATACTGTGCTTGAGTCGTTATATATTTCTGAAAAAACACTCAAACTGGACTGGTTCAAAAGTGAATGTTTACTTACATCTTAACAAGCCTTTAGGGTATTAACATCACAACTTTTAAAAGGAAATAACATAAGCAATTACTAATCTCTCTTCATAGGGGTTTAAAAAAATCTAAGACTGCACACATAGGATGTGGGTTGTTTTTTTTTTTTTTTTTAAGTGGAGCATTATTACAGAAAATCTGTGGTATTTGGGGAGGTCACGACACAAAGAAGAATGCCTGGTCTCTAGGCAAATAATAGTAATTTTAAGTTTAAAACAAACATTCTTGAAGCTAGGTAACATATCAAGAAGAAAAAACGTCTAAGTAACCAGAATAGCAAAAAAAATTAAAGCTAGACAACTCTGTAATCAAGGAATTTCTGTTTAAAAACCCACAGTCATATGAATGAATTTCCACATAAATTTCCCTGAGATATTGTTTCTGCATACTGGCACCAATGCATTGCCTACCTCCCCGTCCCAGGAAGGTTTTTAGAAAAGTTAGAAAAGTAATACCAGTTGGTGCTACATAACAATTTGAGGGCCATCATCTCAATTTTGCTACTTTGAGATAACTTATTGTCCCCCTCAGACTTTTTGTCCTTTTCAACTGACGGACTCCACCAGCACTAACAGGGTTAGAAATCCCTGTACCCTGGTACCTGGTAACCAGGTATCAGCTCTGCTCAAGGCAAAGTTACAAGTGCAAACAGCCCACATGCAATCCAGCCTCTGGCCTGAGAGGTTGTGCATAGAGAGGGAGCAGCACAGGCAGTGGAGGAGCAGGAAATGAGCCCTGCAGATCAAAAAAGCAACTGCTAAAACAGAAGTCACTTAGGCCCCTTCAGTTGTGGAAGCTCTCACCTCCCTCACCCTGCTCTGAAGTTCGAGAGTACTTGTCTGCATACCCAGATCTATACATAGAGCTCCTGAGACAAAAAGTCTGTTCCTCAAAAATTTGCTTTTTAGCTTGAGGAAAAGTTCTGCCCACAAAATTTATCAGTTGAGATGCATGGCTGTAATATCAGATGTAATCCTCCTTTGTCTGGCTTTTTAAGAGAAAAGCATCGTTACTATACCTTCCCAAGCAGCAGCAGCAAGTTCTCCAGAAGCACATTAACCTGCAGTCTGAGAACTACTGAGTATGTGGAGAACCTCCAGCCTCAATCAGCCCAGAACCAGGGTTCACTGCTGGCAAAAGCAGCACAGGGACAGAGCGCTAGTATTAAATACCTGAAACTATTACCTCCACAAAAATCAAGTACAGTAATAGTCATGACAAAAAGTTTAAATTGAAAAATTCACTGAGAACACCTGGAACACACCGGAGGCCTTATGTCTGTAGTTGCAGGTGCTTCATCCCAAGAAAATTGCAAGATTAAAGTTTTCTAAAACATTCTTGATGATCACAGTTGGAAAATATATGTCAACAAGAAATCAGACTATTTAAATTAGATATCAAGGGTTGTTTTCACATTAATAACTATGAACTTAAATACAGAAAAACAAAACCAATAGTTTTATGGGCAGTCAAAATGGAGGGACACCAGACAGATACTGTTCCTCAGACAGTGTATCTATCAACTTTACTAAAGATGTATAAAGGGTAGGATATTTCCCTCTTTTTTTTTTCTGACTTAAAAATATTTACTTAGTAACAATCTGCCTCAGCCTCTTTTCAGGGCAGGCTTTTAAACTCTTACTCTGTGGCAAGACAGCATTAAAAAATGTAAATGAAGTTTATTCAGAAGGGTAAATGTGGTAACTAGTGTCCTTTCAGTGACTTTACAGTGACTCATTCTAGACTTTCAAAAAACACATCACTAACATCACACACCACTATTGATAAGAGTAAAAAAAGTTTCCTGTAATTTGAAAAGATGGAAACAATTTCTTTACTCAACAGTTAGTACTTGGAAAAGTTATTAAACAGAGGTCATAGAAAGGCTTCATTCTAGCGAAATAGTGCTAAGAGTTTAAACTGTGGGGGAGAGAACTAGCACAATCATGGATTTCCTTTACAGTTGCTCTTAAAGCAGCTTTGACATGGTTAAAGATAGGGTAAGTGTGACAATTCTCTGAATCTGCCAGGAAACACACCAAGAAGGAAGTGATGTTACCCCCTGTCCAGATCAACATAACCAACAGAAGAATGAACTCTAATAGACAGTTTCCCCTTTAAGATTACTCAGATGTAAAAAGTTTTCTATATTACAAATGTGCTCTGTACCTCCTCATCCCAATCCAGACACGGACTATTTCAAGAGGATAGCCACAGGTCACCAGCCGGAATGGAAATGGAGAGCAACGGATTAAGATGCAGAGCAGAGTCTGCAGCCGCCACTGCTCTGCTTCCTTAGTCTGTCTATGCTTCACTGGCACAGTGCTCCTTACCTTGGCCAGCTGACTAACTGCAGCTTTTAACTACAACTTATTTAACCCTGCCTGAACTTCTCTAAAGCCTCCCTCCCCCCCTTAACCCATCCTGCCTTCGACTACTACAAGGAAAGCTTTAAAAAAAAAAAAAACACCCAACCAAAAGAAAACCTCAACAGTGCTGAGTGACCAACAGGACTGCCGATACATGATCAGGGGGAACTCTTGCTATTAGGCCAAAAGTGTAGTTAAGCTTGGTAGACTGCTCTCTTGGCAGTTTTAAGAAAGCACTACACAAACTAATAGTGTGCTAAAGGCTGATATTAGGACATTAAAAGCTATAAGCACATTCAAACCTATCAGTCAAGATCAAGTGAAAACAAAAGATGAATTACATGAGGAAGCAAACCCAGCGTTTTACTGATTGACTATAGGAATAAAGAGAGACAATATCCATTCCTTGTCCTAGCTATCTACTAAATCTTACACAAGATAAAAGGGGTCAGAGTACACAGACTCCCATCTTATAACTGACTTATTTTGGCCAAACTAACTTCTGTAAGAAAGTGAAACATCAAATGAGGAGGACGGCTTTTCACCAGCACAGAGGTACAAAAACCTGCAGCCCAGCCATCCAAAAATCCTTTATTTGTTAATGATTTGGTTAAGTGCCCTGTTCAAAACTCACAAGCCTGCTAAGTACTTCAGGTGATACTTGCTTCACAAGGGCTTTATGAGCTGAACTAGCGAGGGGAAAAAAACAAGAAGAGAGCAGAGGACAAAACAAGAGCTGATGGAGTACACCTTTGTTTATATACGACTTCAGGGTTTTTCCTTTGTCACTTCTGTGACTTAGGCATATGCAACAAATTAAATTTCAGTAACACTTCAGTTTTGTGTTATTTTCATTAAGGAATGCATCAGACTTGTTTAAGAACATCCGTCGTGTATTGGACTATTTTTTGCACTTCAAAACACAGAAGTGTAAAGGGTCAGCATCAGGAACTGAATGCCTGACAAAGATGAGATGACATTCAGAATATATAAAAACTTCCTAATATCATAATAAACCGACATCTTGCTATACAATTACATCTACTAGTAAGTGATAGAACTACCTCCTTCACCCTCTGTCATTATTACTAACCAAAACTACAAGTGACCCAGAAACTGTGATTTAAATCTAGCATTTGTGTATGTAACGTCAGATCAGTTCTTATGTGGGAGTAGTGATACTCTGTGTTACAGAGTTAACGCCAGTGTCTTGCACCTACACCTACATGAACATTTAAAAGAAAACCACATGATTTAGGTTAAGCATTTCTATGGACCATGTGGACCTTGCACTGAATCCCTAGATTTTCCCCTTGCTTCTCAGAAAAGCATCTTTCTTTTTTCCAGGGGAATGGTATGTGTTAACTTCCTCCCTTCACCATTATCAGCTTTGAAACAATAATCCCAGACAGACCTATTTATGATGCTCCATATTAAGCATGATTACTTTGAGAGAAACCTACACACTAAAGACTAGTCACATGCACTTTATGGTCTTAAATGTTGTATTTCAAATCATTAAGGCAAGCCCAGATTAAAACGCCCTCCACTCTTCACATCAGACCACAGCATCCCAGTAACGAGCTGATCTGAAGAAAATTGAAGGCAGCTCTTTCTCTGGGAAAGAAGTTCTCTAGTATCTCATCTCTCTGCCTAGACTAGCAGTTTCCTTAAAAGGCCTTTTTTTTTTTTTTTTTTCAACTGAAGCTCTAGTATCAGTTGCATGTTTTAGTTTACTCCTTCGGAAATTAAGGCTTTCCAACTCCATCAGTATTTTTGTTGCAGGTGTTTCAGAGGCCTTTGAGCCCAAGTACCCAAAAAGAAATTTTGATCTTAAGTTTCATATTTGCTGACAAAAAACACGCTGGTCAAATACCTATTTGCTTACGGAATCTTACACACTGAAGAAGTTGTCACAGCCCTATAGAAACATCTAAAATCAGGTCTGGAGTATCAAAAATAACCAAATTGACATTAGAGGAACTTACTTCAACTAAATCACTTTTGTTTTAAATGTTTATACACAGTTAACACTCAAAACATGCATTTCACAACTGAACAAGCTATACTTCAGACTAGTATAAGTTTGAGATGAATAGTTCACCAAAAACCTAACATGGAAACTCATTAAAAGTATGAACCACTGACTTCATGTTCCAGACTGTACAGAAAGTAGAGCCATTCTCATTCGTGCAGAATGAAAGAATCTTACTAAGAGGTTACGGATCAAGAAATCATTAACAGGTGATGATCTAGGAATACCAAAGAGATGAGAACTTGAAATGTACTTTAATAGGAAACCAAAAACAAGGCAACCTAGAAAATGAGAAAAACGGAAAAACATAACTAAAGATTACATCATGCAAAATAGCGATTGTGAAAAGGAAGGAGCGATGATGTGGATAAACAAATGAACATGAGACAATGCATTCTTTGGATGTATAAGGCAGACTTACAAAACAGATTCCCTTCCTGTATTTACCTTCTTTACCCATCTTATATAAGGTATTATAAAAATCTACACACAATTCTGACACCCATAGCTTCAGCAGAAATACGGAAACAGAATAGAAGAGCACTATAGAATGATTAAGCACTGATGATTTGATCAGTCAAACCACAGAAAACAAGTGTATTTACATTAAAAATATGAATACAATTCTAATGGGGTAACAAAACAGATCATTGGGGGATTCACTGTTTCTTCATTTTATAGTAACAGAACTACAGTGCTTTTTGGGCTACCTGTACTAGCGAAACAAATGAAGCAGGAGAGCATTTAAAGTCTGTTAAAGTAGAAATAATGCAAAATAAGCTACTGACTTCTCACCTACAAAATAACATTATTTGAAATCAACGTAATCTTTTTAAAATAAATTGCTAACACAGAAGTAAAAGATTGACCTAAACTCAGCTATTCTCTCGTTATCTTACTAGAAGATAAGTGATTCATATGCAATGCTTACTTAGATAAGTATTTCTAATGCACTGATCACAGCATTATCTAAGCATTATGTGATTAAAAGAAGTGATTACTTTATCTTTTAATATATTTGGTGCCTACTGCAGTACAGGAAAAAATATTCAAAGTGAAAAATCTTTATGCAAGCTCCATTAAATTTATTTTACAGTCATTTACATAATACAAGTTGATCTTACAGAAACAAGATGAGAACATGTTACTGTACATTTTTCTCATGCTGTTAGTAAAATGGTAACCAAGACTTATGTAGGAATAAAAAGCTGTTTTAGGAAGCAAGTTAATTCCATATATGAAGAGTTGGAAAATATTTAAGTAGTTGGAAATCACAGGCAAAAAGAAGGCTTTGACACTGTACAATGAAGTCATTGTGAAGGGGAGATTTCAAAGGGAAAATAGACACTAGCATTGCCAGTTTAAAAAAGTGTAAGTTTAAAGCTACTTATTCTCTTGCAAATAAGAACCAAGAAAACCTTTACAGATAGACACAGCAAAATTCAGACAGAGGAACGGTGTAAGAGTATATATGAAGGACAGTCTATCCATCATAATTTCTCAAAGGAAAAAAATAGAAAAAGCAATCACTTCCATAAGTGGTTCCTTCATCACGGAAGCAGTGAGTTCATGGGACTATAAAAGCTCCAAAGGGAACTGAAAGTGTAAGGAACAGCACAGGGGCTAAAGGATGCACCTTCAGATCCTACAGTAGCATGACAGCATTAAACAACATTTCTGGTTTCAAGATTTAAACAAAGGGAGTAAGTTTTACAACAAATCCACCAACTGATCATAGCAGAAGAGTAAGTGCAGATAAGGATGCTTACTGGAATTAAAACGTGGGCTTTTTTTAAAAATAATTTTCAATCTAATATACTAGTAAAAATTACTAATTACAAGACAAAAAACAAATACAGAAGTCAGAGTTTAAAAGTGGTGCCTTACACAAGCAGCTTGTACAAAAGCAATTACTAACAGCTGACCAGTATGCCCAGAAGTTTAAGGAAGAAGTTTAAGTTTAAGGCCTTTGCTTACAAAGGAGGCAAATTTAGCAAGATAGTATCATCCTACTTGGCAAAGCAATGCATTATATGCACAGCAAGTTAAAAAGGAAAGAAAGTGGAGGAAGGAAAAAGTACAGAAAGTAATCAGGATCCAGTCACACATTTAATGCCATCACTTATTACCTGGATTTCTAATTCAGCAATATGCTGTTGGAGTTCCACCACAGCTGCAATGCGGTCTGCCTCACGGAGTCGTACTGCCATCACTTCTTCTTTACTCTGAAAGAAGTAATAAATAAAAGCTAACAAATAATACCAGTTTTAATTGATTAAAAACCATGTGCTGCATTTACTCAAAATCACGTAAACAAAGAAAACCTATACCAAAAAGAGTAGCATACCTCCTGATAAGGCATATTCTAAAGAATCCACACGTAATTTTAGCCCATATAATTGTGCAATCATCTGCTATCAATTCCAAACTACAATCCCCTAATACTCATGAAACTTTCAAAAGTACTGTAGGTCTGAAAATGTCCAGGTCTAAACAATATATGTCTTGTGTTCCAGAAACATTATTTTTTATGTTAAGATAAAGCATCAACATGATTATAACAGACCATCAGGTCTTTCTTCCGCTTCCGGCTTTGTTAATAAACAGCAAAGCTACATAGAAGTTACTTGTACCATCATTCTTTGAATAAATTTGTCTAAAAATAATAATAAAAAAGCATTTTAGTCCAGCTATCTTAGTCACAGTATACAACAACGATCTGCGAGACAGTTTAGGATAAAATTCTAATGCCCATAACCTATGATCAGATTCCTGGTATAAGTTTAACAGTGACAGGCAATTTGAGTTTGGACAAGAGAAGGAAATTTCCTTATTTCTATCTGATGTAGCAAGCCCTCAAAACTTGAGAACATAAAGCTAATATTATGTTGTCACTAGCTTGGTACAACCACATAGGAAGAAGAGTGATAGATACTCAGTCAGCAACACTTTCAGCTGGAGCACAAATTAGTCTGCTTTTGTCCAGAATAGGCTCAGGGACACAAACTTTTATGGCAGACTCGTGGAACTCTGTAAACTGCAGTTGCTGTGAGTCAGTTACAGTATTTCAGTTACTTTAATGCGTGCTTTCAACTGACAGTACTTAACTTCATTAGGCAGTTTGATCAAGACTGAATTTAACATGCCAAAGTTTATCCATGATAGCTACCTGAAAAGATGGCATTTGTTTTTAAGGTTGCTGTAATGAAAGTGCATCTTTTCTATAGTATCCAATTAACAGCATTTGTAATCAGTTGATTTCATTTCAGAGGAATCTATCCTGTGCCAGCCAAAACTTAGCCATTATTGCTAAATTCTGCTGCACAATTGCCCACACAAAGCAAAACCCACAAGTCCACAGGATTGCATGAATTTAACTGAAAGCTAAATGACTCTTTGACTTGGTTTGACTTGAATATCTGAGATGAGTCAATAGTGTCATTCTAGATGGTGCTGATGGCTTTATCACTGAAACGCGGTATGTTCTCAATAATTACCACAGAAGTTGATATGAGGAAAGACAAGACTGGGATGAGGGCACAAATCTTATGTTGTAAATTCCTTAACATAACCGATTAGAGATATTAGTGCTATGTTTCAAGAAAGTTTGAAATGAAATTCTTGCTGTAGAAGCAGCATTCAGATTAAAGGAAATCCATAACACAGGACACAATGACAGGAAACAATTACTGTATAGGTGGTATAAGACGCACACTTGCTACACAAGTTTTAATTTAAGCTATTATTTAAAGAAAATAAGCTCCAGAACTAATACACTAGCTCTTTTTACATAGAAGACCTGAGGAGTTGAAAATACAAATGTCTTTTTGATAAAACTTTAAGTAGAAATCTCACTACCTAGCAAAGTTGTAATGACAAATAAAACTAGATCGTGCTTCAGATAATTTGAAATAACAGGAGAGGGGAAATAAAAAACAAATAAAAGTTTCTAATGGAATCAGGAAAAACAAACTTGCCATATTTAAGGAAATGCAAAGTAGAACTTTAAAAAATATTTAGTGCTACAGAAACTTGACGTTTGTCTTCATTCCTCAATGACATTACCTGAAAAATCACTGAGACTTTTCCTGTTGCATCAGTGACCTATTAAATAGCCTTATTTCACATATTTACACAGCAAAAGTGTCTTTTAAATTCAACCTTGCTGCTATTGTCAAGCCAAATCTAAGTCAGTAGCAACACTATAAAGTGACAGGCACTGAATCTACTTCTAGAAGGGCTGTAGATAAGACAAGGGTAGTTTTTGCTGGACATCAGCCCTTCACACTTGTCACATGTACATTACATAGTAGTCAGAGGATACGCTGGTTTCTCATAAATCCAGTCAATTTAGAAAAAAAGACAGTGATGTCACAAGATTTTGGCTCGACAAGCATAACAACGCTTCTTTCTACTTCAGTTTTTACTTCAAGTTTACTTTAATTTTAAAGTCTCACTTTCCTGATAGTGAAATAACCTTAAACAATCCCAAGCAGTAACTTGTTTGGGGTATAGAGATGGGGAGACAGAAACCTAAGAGAGACTGTTCTAGAACAAGAAAACTTGTCATAAATCTTAGATTAAGCTAAAAAAAAAATCATCCTTCCAGTAGCTTGCATGTGGAGAACGAGGGGAAGGAATCAGAACAAACCAACAGTCAAAGTACGAGGGCTTTTAATATCCTCTCGTTTTTCACTTAATAATATGTTATCATATAGTTTGAAATAGAAAAGTTTTTCATAAGTTTGAAATAGCAGTGTTAAGTTCAATACTAAGTTATGTCCTATTTAAGGAGTAGGAGAATAGTTAAACTTATGTATATTGTTCAACATGGTTTAAGTTTTGATGTCAGCATTCTTATTAAATCTATAAAAAATTTGAATTGTTTGTTTAGATTGCAGAATAAAGTCACAACAACTTGCAACAAGTGTCAGAGGAAGAGGGAAAAAGGAACAAGTTAAAGCTATGCTGAACAAAGGTAGTTTCCAACAAATTAAATTTAACCACCTTTCAATACAGTTAGCGAAAAAAATCTATTTAAACAGAAAAGGTCACAATCTAACAGTTAAACAGTAGAACTCCAGAGAGTGTGCATACATCAAATGGGTAGTATTTCATTTTACACTATAAAATTGCCACGATGTAAACTGTAATCTTTTTAACAGCAATTGCAAAACAAGTTTCAAAATCTAACGTTACTGTATGTCAGTACTAGTAATTTGTTGGTTATTAACAACGGCTATTTTCAAAGAATCTTGAAGCAATTTCATCCAAGTTAAAAGAAAAACTTTGTAAGACTAATCCTTTATTGCTTTTCCATATTGTATGCACAGTTTATAAGATAAAGTATTAAGGATTGGTTATGGATTTACTTACAAAGTTAGTCTGAGACCCGAGCATCAGATAGAGCTCTTGTGCACTGACAGTAAGAAACATTACTTTCTCACCCATTTTTTTTAGGCTGATCTCTTAGAGGCTAGTTACTTTTTAGGCAATGAATACTGTAACACTCCTTTCTGTACACCTCTCCATTCTAACACTACTTTTACTCCCTTTTTTAAACCTAAGCTAGTTCTACAGTAATAGCCAGCGTTGAAGTAATTAACCTCTTCTGTCACTGAAGACAGTACACAGCGATCAGAATCTGTTAAGCAGAAGAGTACCTTTTTTATATATTGCACACAGACACTTTTCTGAGTAGAACCACATTTTGAAGTAAAAGCTTCTCTTTGTGGGACCACAAAGAAGCAGCTCTATCAAAACCTCAAATGATTTTGAGAGATGGTAAATTCAAGATGACACTGTCAAATTGGTAAAGAAAGTTTTGGTTTTGTGATTTTACTTCTTAGTTAGAACTCAATTCTATTCAACATGAGTGGAAAATACTAAAATTACATATGCATTAGTGGACAAATATTCTATTCATGTTGTTTACCTTACATTCAATCTCTGCTTGTCTTCGTTTTGCTTCATTCAGCTGAGCAAGAAGTCCTTTGTTCTGTGCAGAAAGATACTGTACCTTCCCTTGTAGGCTGGTAACCTCCTGCTCCGCCCTTCGCAAATGGTTGTTATTGATCTGACTCTGACATTTGTAACAAGAAAGAAAAAGAAGATGCATGGTAAGGAAATATTATTATTATTATTTAAGATTAATCTACTTCCCTGAAGTCTGACAAGACAGACTTGACAGATCAGTTGCTATAGAAAGACTTGATGGAAATACATTCAGAATTTTCTTTCTAAATACAATTAGAAGAGTTTTAAACATCAGCCAGGATAATTAAAGAGTTCTTAAACAATATAAGATTCATTGTAAAAACATCAGCACAATGCTGCTGTACATCTGTTTCTACTGGTCTCGTGCTTAGGTAAGTCAAAGATTTTGTGAACTTGCATCCCAATCACAGCTACAAGCTGACATAACCAAGAAACATCAGGTATGGCAAAAATACTGTGCGCACAGTTCCCATTCCAATGAATTCCTGAAAGTAATATGGCACCATAGTTAAGATTAATTGTCTTGTACTAACGTGCTTTTCTTAAGTGAAGCTGTGCACAGAGTAGCACACAACACGAGAACCACTGCCTTTCTTTCAAGTGACAGCTGGACAGCGTAAGCATGCACAGGGACTTGATGCCTAACACTGAAGCGAGAACTACCTAGAGGTCTTGCAATTACTACATGTAATGCAGAGTACAGGATACCTATGCCCCCTACTGACTAAACCAAATAGATAGGGGAAAACCAACAAAACAAAACACATTAGTGCTGCTGTGAAACAGTATTAACACTTCAGTACAAGTTTTAGAAGTTAAGGCAAGACGAAACTTTTATTAAGTTACTATAACAAGAAGTGGTCCTCTGTCAGTAGTAAGCCACCACATACCTTACAATCATTTCACCTCTCTTCAGTAGCACTTATTTACATACTCTCCTGGTTTCTGGGATTGCCAAAAGCTTGACAAGTTTTTGTTTGCGTACCTCCCTCAAGTATCATTTAGCATGGGAAGATTTCTCAAAATCCTGTTACAAACACTTCTCAATCAACAACACATTCTGCTGAGTCATTTGAGAGTTCACAAATGTAATATGAACTTAGAAATTTTAATGCACTTTCAGATTTGTTTGGTTAACATACTGTAGTTGCAAAAGAAAGATCTTGGCGGACAATTTTTTTTTCCCCCTTTTCTGCACATCTCAACAATACTAGATCATTCTTTTCCTTTTTGGCACATTAAAGTTAAAACTTCTGCTAGGAACTGACAACATACAGTTGTTTTGCTCAGAGTCCATTTTAGTAATCACATTCATGCCCTCGGTAGAGGGTCTAGCATAGACAATTTCACCAGAAGTAAACAGTAATTCTGATTCTTAAAGTGACAGTGCTATGTGAATCAACAATTACGTAAAGGCTTGTGAAATTGGAAATAACTTAAGTGCACTTTTGTTATTATACCAGTTACAATTTGATGAATTAAGACTCACATTCACGCAGAGTCCACTAATTAGTCCAAATTAGAAATTAAGAAAGCTTAGTACTGTAAGAGACTAAGAGACATTAAACTGGACTGTATGCACTAAATTCTTCCTCCTAATCCACCAGTTGGGAAATGGGAAAAAACAGCTGAAAAAAACACAAGACATATTTTGGAGCTGAAGTCACACCCATAGATGGCGAAGACCAGTAACTGATATTTGTCATATGATACCAATCAGATCAATTCACACATGCCAGCATTCAATATCATACCTGTGTTTCCATCTCCATCATTCTTTGTTTGGTCTCCTTTAGTTCAGCCTGTGTTTCTGCTTCTCTCAATCGGACTGTCATCAGCTCATCCTGTAGCTCATTCACTGTATTTTTTCTTGGAGGATCTTTCCATCTTCCAGTGGTGCGAGCTAGATGACGCTAAAAAACATGTCACTGCTGATAAACCTGATCTTTCCTGCTGTTCCCTAATTTCATTTAAGCAATTTCTTTCAAAGAACTCGTTGGTGTCTCAGCTGTATGGTGCACAGTTGCTAAGAGTGCTACAGTTTTTCCTCAAACTAGAAAGCCATGCAAATTAACTAGCTTTAAGAACAGAGAGTTAAAAAGCCAAAGACAGTACTTCCCAACTACAGTAAGTCAGCTGATTGCAAGTATATCCTGAAAGAGAGCTTTGCTTACTTCTAGCTCCTATTAAAATTTAAGCAAGTGGGAATATGGATCAAGTACTTCCTTTCTACCAGAATGGTTGGTAGCACAGGCCTTTCTGCCATCTATAACATTCTTGTGGCAATTTAATTTAAAGACTTTCTTACCTCATAGGCTTGATCCATAATCACTCATTCTTATTTAACACATCTCAAATTTTCAGTCTATTGCTTTATTATCACCGATAAAAAGAAAAAAAATGGAACAGTACACTGCTACCCATACCTGCCAGTGTTCTTCTAAATCTTTGACTTGCTGCCTTAGTTCTTTGAGACCCATCAGAGCTTCTGCTTCTCTTAATTTTACTGCAATCAGTTCTTCTTGTAGTCTAGCAACATTTTCCTCATCAGGGAGAGAGCTGTTCCTCTGGAACAAGGAACATCCTCTTAAGTATGTATTTGAATGAAATAGTGCTTCGTGAGACCCACTCAAAAAAAGATATATGGAATAACTCTTATTGTTAACCAAAGCTTCTTAATGACATAACCCTTACAAAATAAAATCCCTTAAATATCTAAGTTCCTGCATGCAGTGAGTCTAAGCATCTTCAAACCATCAACTACAGAAACAAGTTAACAAGGTTTTTAAGTATTCTGACTTCCAGATTTCCTTGGACAGGATCCCTAAAAAAGCATTATTTACACTATTTTTGGCACGTCATCAACAGTATGGGGATAAGCATGAAAGATTTTGAACCAGTTGATAAAAGTAAAGCAATTGAGAAACTGAAGTTATACCTTTAGATTTATATCTCTTATTTAGACATACAAGAAAAAAATAATAACTGGAAGTTTAGTTTTTGGGAAGTAGGTCATCTGCCTTTGAAAAAGGCAGAAAAGGTATGTTGACAAAAGGAACCAACCATTAATATTTAAAACAGTAACTAGTCAAGGAAAGCTCTTACAGATAGCTGAAAGTGCATGGATGTTTACGAAGAACATGAGAAAAGGTAGACCGACTGTAGAAAGCTAAACAGAAAACAGCAAAACACACTGCAGGAATGATGTGGGGCAAGTAAAACAGTGATGAAAGCATAATAATGAAAGTCTGTAAAAGAAACAGAGAGGAAGAAGGACATGGTCTGCCCAACTACAGTTGGCCTACATTGAGTCACTGGTCACCAGTGACTTCAATACTCAAAAGTTGAACTGTACTTTATCACTTTCCACTATACTTTTTAGTAGTAGTTTTCCGCAAAATCAAGTATTTTTGTAGATACTTAGTACTGTCACAGTTGCCAGATTTTTTTTAAGTAATATATAAGATGAACACAAACACCATTTATTAGTATCTGCTTCAAACCATAGTTCTTAAATTTGTCAGTACTTACAGCCTGACAGAATTCTGAAAAAAACGATCATTTAGATGCTGAATTCTTACAAGCATTCAGTAGAGTAAAAACTACCACACTACTAGCCTGTCAGGTTCCCAAACAAGCGCCTTAGGTAATTAAAAGAGTGAAATCTTAGTGAGATTAATCCAGTGGAGTTAACTAGTAAGTTCTGGCCACATTCTTGAGTATAGAGCTTTTTAGGGTTTCCATGGGGAAACAATTTCCCAAGCCAATGCATTGGCTAAATAGCGTGCTTTATGTAAGGTCAGTTGGATTTCTTCTATTCTATTTGCAGTTTTTTGTTTTGTTTTTTTCAAAGAAAAGTGTTTGACAAACGGTTTGAGTACAACTGGAGTTCCAGCACAGAAAACTACAAGCTGAGATGTCACCCGAAAAGCAGCGGAGATTTTTATCCACTGTCCTTAGCATCTTCTTTCCCTGCCCATAACATGAGGTGGGAGAGACTCAAGAACTTAACACCTGCAAAAGGTAACATTGAACTCTTTCTTCTTCCCCCTCATCCCCAAACTATTTGTGGATTTCATGTCACTTCAAAGCTTACCATAAGACAACTGCTCATGGCAGGATATAATTTTGAAACAGTTAACATTAATTACGAGGACTCCACCAGAATCTGTCTTCCAGTGTCATGGGCTTCAGGAAGAGGAGAAAATGAACTTTCTTCATAGACCTTTCCCAGTGCAAGCAGATTTTTTTTTTGGTGTTTTTCAGTGTTTCTGGATGTTTTCTTTTGCTATATTAACTTCAGTTTTGAAAAGTATCTTGCAATCAAGAAAACATAAGAAGTATAGAGCACAACTACACAAACTTACAGGGACTTGTATTCTATTTCTCATACTATTTTACCCAGGAGAGTCTGGATTTGATTTACCTTTTCCATCTCTAGAACTTTATCTTGCATCTCCTTCAGGGCACAATGGGATTCTGCTTCACTCAGCCTGGCTTGGACCAGCTCTTTTTCCAGCTGTAGCACAAAGTCTTCACTGTATCGTGAACTGCATTTATGCTATAAAGTTTGCAGAAATACATTTAGTATGGAGCACAGATAGTTTGAAGTGGGTTTTATGTTCCAGATTTAGAGTAAAAAAGATTCAAATGCTTAATATTAGGAACACCACCTTAAGATCACCAGAACTGCTTACCTTATACAGGCCTACTAACACATCCATCCTCACTGCTAACAGTATGAGCCCTAATGCTATTCCTTTCAAACAGCAGCACCTACACACAGCCAAACACGTAGGACCAGACTTAGACCCCTAGTAGTACTGATGAGCAACAACTCACTTTCTTCTCATTGTTATTAAAAAAAGGATCTCTGGCTATTTTGTGATACGCAGAAAAAGAAGCTTGGGAAAAATCAATTATTTACAAGGTTAATACAAGAAACTATTGATCCCTACTCAGACTTGGATTCAACAGAAGCCTTCCATAACCTTGGGTGTAAAGTAAGTCATGTATGTACTTCAATGCACTATCACTTTGGCTTGCTTCTTTAATCCACTCCAACCCTTGGCTCCTAATTGCTCACACTAAACATATTCTTTCTGAGGTTCTCTTTTAAGGCAAGCCCTGTGGATTAAACTGAAAAAATAAGTAGCAGTATAACCTTATAAGTAGCAGTATAACCTCTTCTAAACAAATGGCAGGAGCCCAGGCTACATCAAATTCAGTTCTTTCAACACTGGACTTCCTCCAAGATGATCCTCAGCCAGCTTTGCACACCTGAACATTCCCCCAGTAATAAGACAACAGTTCAGAACTTAAATGTTAGTCTTTCCAAACTTCAGGGAGAAGGAAAAAAATTCCACAATCTGAGTCAAGTTAATTACCATTAACCATTTGGATTGTTGATTAACCAGAGCTAACGTGAGAGCTTTCCTTCCACTTGCTGAAGTATAATTTTGTGGAACTGTCTCTTTCAACAGATACATCCAATTGAATACAAGTGCTTAGTATGATTTCAGAACTTCCACCTAACTTTTCACTCCAGTCAATAGTAAGAAAATATTTGAAGTCATTCAAGAAAGAAAATGTAACTTGAGATTCATCACAGACTGTGAGACCTGCCTGACAGGCTATGCCATCCTAAATCACCATTTATATTCCTGATTTAGGAAAACAAAGTTGAAATCCCCAAAGCATAGCTGCCCAGTTACTGGCTAGGCATAGCTACCCTCAAAATTCAGTTGAAAGGGAAATTATTCAACACATCTTTGGTGCTTTTAACTACATTGTGACAAATTAATACTATACTTGAATTCATAGATGAAGTTTTATTCAATTAACAATGCAACTTTAATACTCTATGAACTTTCATAAAACTATTTCTATTTTGTTTTTGCAAATGACTTTGTTTTTGGCATCTAAAAACAGCTGACAAAGTTAACAAGAAGTCTTCAGTTCCGTACACTACTATTAGGGTATGACATTCCCTGAACTTCAATGCACAAACTAAAGACTAACAGGACAAAATAAGGATTTACCACACACAACTACATGGTCATGGAAGTTTATCATTTTCATACTTCTACATGCCAACTAAACCATTTAATCAAAATTCAACATGTAAATTAAACTCCTGAAGTTCACTGTTACATTTTTATTACATTTCTTAAAACACACAGGATATACATCTACAGGGAGCTATAACAGAGGGGATGCATATAAGGCATTAGAAGGCAAATACACAAACAGTCTAATATTATTGAGGCTATCCATTTAGAACAGTTAAGAGTTCATCCTGCTTAGCCGTATAGTTGAACACACCAGGAACACAATACACAAAGATCATAGGATATTTAACTTCCCCTTACACAACACGGATTTAATGCATACTGTTTTCAATCTGCATGTTATCTTTCCTCAGCAAGTAGCAGAGGTAACCCTGATTTGAATGACAGGAGACGATCGGTAGACGACGTTGATGTACTTCTACAATTGCTTCACGTGATATGAGAGCATAAGTAGCATATGAAGCAAAATGGGGAAGCAGAAGATAACCAACAGCTTTCTTCTTCCCTGGCTGTTTGTACAAGTTCATTACATGATACAGACAGCAACTTAAATGGACTCAGTTTCTTGCTCCAGATTCTCCTTCTGAGATGGTATGAAACAAGAATGAATGCAAAGTGCTTTTTTCAGGTAGAGAATCCTCCTATACTTTCCAGGAAACAGAGGAAACAGCAGATCTGAACTAAATATATCTGATTTTGGAGCAATATATATAATGCACCTACTATAAATAGTTTTGGACTACAAAAAGTCTGATTGTCAAATAACAAGTACCATAAGAACGCTTGAGTGTAAGAAGATAAGTTACTTATCCAGTTTCAGGCACAACTCACCCTTTTTAAAAAAAAAAAAACTGTCTTAGACCTAGCCTACCTAAGGAATATGTTAGGAGTATTTATCTACTTTGCCACAAAAAAAAAAACACAACCCCCACCTTCAAACCTAGTCTTGAGAGACTGGCAAGGAAGTACAACGAAGATCAAACCATTTAAAAAACAACATCCAGAAGTTCAAAGTTGTGATTTTTAATTCTTAAAAATGCATATCCTTACATATTAAAATTAACAGACGTTTATAGTCAAAACAACTTCAAAGTTTTCTACTTTAAGATAGACATCTTCAGCAGCAAAAATAATTGCTTTTATGTATTTGCCTTAAGCTGCAGTGTTTGTGACAGAACAACATGAATCTAGCTTTCCAAGCACCATCCCAATCTTTTTATCACAAAAGCACCATTTCCTTGGCATGTGTTGAAGACGTGCCTCTGTAATATGAAGTACTAAAAATGTAGTTTTAAAATGTAGTTTTACAGCCATCTACTCCTTAAAGGAAGAAATCATTGCTTGGCTTCACAAAACTAGACATTTTTTTCCATTATTCCTTAAAACCTAAGATATTAAAATTCAGAGATTTTAGTGTCATAACCGTTCTTAATATTACCGTGGTCATCAACAGATTACATGCAATTATATACACTAAATGCCTTTCTAGTACTCTAGCACACCCACACTCCAGAGCAGAGTTATCAGGAGTATGTTAGAGCAGTTTCCCTGCCCTCACTTTAACTCAAACACCAGCGCTCTTAACACACCTCAGAACACGGTTTTCTGCATTCTGTTGGAAGTCAGGCACAGCTTCCTTTCTATAGTTCTTGGTTCACTAGCACTATGAGGAAGAAAGCACCTTCTTAATCTTTTGGTTACCCACTACATCTAGAAGCCTTTGACAAGTTTCTTCATTTAAGGACTGGACATGCCACGAAGATAGATTAGTATCATTTTCTTCAAAACCATTCAGGCAAAGGTTTGAGTAGCAGCTGCGGCACTGAATTCTAAGAGCACTTCAGAATGTTGTTAGCTTTACAAATATTCTTCCTGGGTAGCAATATAAGAGTCGTAAAGATTATGCGCTATTTTTTTAAAAACATATCACTGAGAGTTACAAAGATGTGAAAGCTGATGTACAGAGTAAAATGAAATGTGAAGTCTCCATCTCAAACCTTACTATTTTCTGCTTCGTCCTCCTCCATCTTCCCTACCTCTAGCTTCCAAATGACCTAAAACATATTCAGAAATACATAGAACGCATTATTTTCAGGTCATCCAAGAGAACTACAGCAGAATTTCCCTTCCTTACACCAGGAAACAATGGTACAATAAACTTCAGACTCTGTAATAAGGTCATTCTGGTTCAACTGAAAACTCCCTACAATTACTTCAGCACAGGAAGAGTTGCACGTAATTAAGGCTTCCAGGGTCAGATGTCAGAAGGATGTTTTTCTACCCATCTCTATATTTACCCTTCGAAAAAAGTGCTGTAAGGGAGAATTTCTTCACATGCACACACACACTCTGTAGGCCCCTTCAAGATTTACATTTAAGACATCCAATTTATGCCATCAAAGCTCACAGAACAGATATAAGAAACCTTAGATAATATTTAAATACAAACACATATCCTTTTTACTAAGGTTATGTTAGTCTTCTTAGAAATTCTATGGCATTATATAATATGTAGCAGTAAGTTCACTATGCAATTATTTTTTCTAACCATAAATGAAACTAAAGTAACTGGAGGAAAAAGCAACCAGAACAGCTATAAGGCAATACTGACGATCAGTACTGTCAAGAGCTACTGGCATTAGGATGTGGCAAGAATATTCACCATCAGGTTCTGCCTGAAGTGAAACACCAGATTTGGAAAGGAATTCGTGGCTTCCCACTAGGTGGTGCCCAAGGTGCAAGAGACCTGCTCACACTTGTTGCTCCTGTTAGCATGCTTGGAAGCACTTCAGTTACAAATTTCACTAATGCAGCAGAATCTAGGAAACTATTAACTCAAACCATAACACTTTCACCACATTAAGTTAATTCAAGCTATTTTCAGAACCATATTACAGTAACTTGCATGTTGCATGTCAAAATTAATCAGCTAGTATGCAAGAATCCCTCTATGACGACTTGAATTTACAGCCTCGGCACCAAGCATTTCCTACAGGCATGCTCATGCTTAAGTGGAAAAAAACAAGGCTGCAAGCCAAGCACACAAGTTTGGAAATGAGGCATAAATTAAGTGCCCACTCTTGCACTGCTTCCTCTCCACTCCTGCAGTATATATATTCGATCTTCTGTACTCACAGATCAAATCCAGCCAATATAGCAATTCAGAGTTATCTGTAGCATTGGTCAAGACCAGTTCCCATGCCTGGTCAACCTGCCAGGATTCTCTACCATTGCTACCTAATAAGATGCCCCAGCATAATTAAAAGCATTAGCTTTGAACATATTAACCATCGATTACCTAACAGATGGAGTTCAGCAAGTTTAAAACTGAATTCACAAAATGAATTTTTTAACATGGCCTTTTGGTCTTTTCATAAGATGCAAAAGAGTAAAGTTAATTAACAGTCACTAGGATGCCTTGAAAGACATATTCTAAGTGTACTACTATATAATTCTAAGCATACTATCATATTTAGATAGTTAAAAACCCTAGTCTATAAACATGTTTTGTAATCTCGCAAATGAAATAGAATATCTAAAACTTTGCCAAACATTACTAGAACATCCCCAACTTCCTCAGTCATAATTTCTTCATGCTTTTTCTTCAAGAAGAAATTGCTGAAATTAAATAGAAATCAGCATTACACATTACAGAGTCACAGCCCCGTTATGACTCCCCGCAACTACTCCAAAAGCTGTATCGCTTGTATACTGAACTGCATTAAACAGAGGTAATAAATACAGTATTATACGAACAGTTTACGTTACAATTTATTTCAGTCTAATATTAAATCTGTTCTCTACCTTCCATGAAGGAGGGCAAGTATTTCCAGACTTTTGGTACAGGATATGTAAAGAGACTGCTGTACTGACCATAAGGGATTTGGTAAGCAGTTGCAATATGCTGTAGTTCCATGAAATTGCATTGCATACACCTAAAGCACCCAGGGCTTTAGACAAGTACTTAGATACTGCTTCAAATAAGTGGTATGAGCATATTTGCATCACACTGCAAACACACAGTTTATTCAGCAAGTGAAGACTGCATAAACTGCTTTTCTCTCTCTGATACCAAGCATAGGTGGCTTAGGGAAAGTTAACTTCAGTTGCACAGTAACTGTCTGAAGTCTTGCGTGTTATACAACCTAGAACACGCAGTACATACAAACACAGTACTTACTACATATAGCTGCTAACAGGCAGTTATTTTCCTGCTCTATCTTCATATAAACCCACACTTTGTAATGAAGTCTGTCCCCAAACCAAGGGATGATACTTTTCTGTTTGTTTTGCAAGAAGTAAATTTAACCATGCCAGAAAAAAATAAAAGTGCACGTACCCAGAAGAAACATCAACATGGAATGGACCAACTTAAATGAGAAGCCAGGCAATGGCATTATCAACTCATATCTGGGTATTCAGAGTGACACAATTTGCAATGGCTAGATTTTTAGCATTAGAAGCTACCAAGAGGTTGTGTGTTGGTTTTGGCTTTGCTTTTTATTTAATTTTTTAATAACTTGCATTTACCTAGGGTTATAAATTCCATCATCTCGCAGTAAGAGACCAAAATATCGTGTAGCCCAATTTGTGTAGTTTTTATGAAGGCAAATCACAATACACAAGCATTTATAAGGACAGCACAGAGACCACGTCATGACAAGGAAAAACAAACAAGTGAATGAAAAACATCAGATGATGTGCTGCCAGGCTCCTTACCCATTGCTGCTGGTGTTGGAGCTCCCTGATGGTATTCTCAGCTTGCTCCAGTTTAGTAATGGCCTCATCACTCTGCTGTTTGATGGTGGCCAGCTCCCGTTTTATGAGGTAGTTTTCCTCAGCCTCCTGGGCCCTTGTCACTTGTCCCTTAGGACATAGTTTATTTTAAGCAATTGAGGACAAATCCAAGAAAGACCGCCTTTGTGACACTCAGCTGCTCATTTCATCAGATTGGTTTTGCAAACAGCATAGAATTGGTAGAAATTTTTGGACAAGGCAGTACTAAGCAGCTGCTTTAGGACTTTATTGTTAAAGTCTGTATCCTTTCAGCAAGCACAATTGTGTACCTGCATTCAATAAAATTCCTTTCATGCAATATTACTCAGTAGTACATGCACAGATTTAAGTTTGCAATATTCAATTTTAGTGTTAATACATCTCAATCCATTTGTAACAAGAATTTGTACCAGAAGTACATTAGGTTAGAAAGAATATTATAACGTGCAGGTATTGGATTTTTATATTTTTAGTATATTAAACAAGAGATTAGCTATATATTTATTCCAAATCATCAAGGCATGGATAGAGCGCAGCATGCAAATATGCATGCATTAAAACAGTTTGGTTTTTTTTGAGTAGAAAAAGAGTCATACAGTAGAAGACTAAAAGACTATACCTGTATCAATCTATCTGCCAAGGAAGCACTTTCCTATAAAGGAAAAATTCAGATAGGAATAAGGAAAAGAAAAAAACAAAGGAGTGATAATAGTGACAAAAAAAGTGAGTAGAGAAAGAAAATGCCCCAATTCTACCCATTTCCTATACAGGCAACTTCTTTTTACAAAGAAAAAAACTCTTCATATAAATTCAGGCATCTCAGCCTGAAAGTCACAGGAAGCAGCCTTTCTGCAATAGATTGTACCAGGCGGTCTTTGACGCAAGGTGGTCTCAAAGTCAACCTCTGTAACACTTAGAATTCACTTACAGGAGTCTGGTTACCTTTATCTGAATGGCTTGCTTTCTTAATTAAGAAGAGTTATCTGATATGATCTAATAGATGAATGCAAGACTTGCTCTGTGGTCCATCCACATTAAGAAAGGAAGGCATAATCTGAGCACAAGGCATCTCCACTAAGTGCTGAGACATTCATGCAGAACTAATGCTTTCATCAAGATGAAGCAGGGAAATTAAGTGGTGCAACTGACAGACAAGTAGAAAATTTCAACTATGACAGCTGATATTTTGTTCCACTAAACTCTAGCAGTAACTCAATTAAACAGTTCATAGATTCTCCTCCCTTGCCAAAGTTTTGCAAGAAAGAAATTTATGCATGCTGACAAGCACTACATTCCCCACCCCCTGCACCACTGGGGAAATACACATTTAATGAAAGTCATTTCCTCTCTATCACTCTGTAAGCACTCATTTTTTGCATTTTCTATGACAGAACGCATCTATTCACAGACAGTTAAACCTTATTTAGTCTTAATAAAAATTCCAAGGACAAAGTTTCAACTGGCTCATAGGAGCTATTACTTACATGTAGTAAGGTAACATCTTAAGGTAAGATGTTTGTCATGGTACACTAAGGAAATTGCAACTAAATCATGTATGGGGAAAGTTTTAAAAAACAAAAGTTTCCAACAGAAGAACTGAATATTTGTTCACTTTATGACCTTGACTTAGATGTCTTGATAAGAATTTCTGATGAAGATAATTAATAGATGATATTTTTCAATTTTGAAGTATTCCAATGTGACTGGGATAGTCTGGAAGTGAATTCTGAAACTTTAAAAACAGAATTTACAAAAGTGCTATTGTCTTGACAGTGCAGAGTTCCTAATCAAAAATTCAAAAAAAAAAAAAAAATCAAACCTCTGCATATTAGTCAGAATAGTAAATATCTGTTTTCATAAGTTTGCCACAAACCTACTAATGTGAATTGCTACAGTTTCGAACTTTTAAAAATTTTGCTTCTCTTCAGTTATTTTGAATCAAGATTTCAGTATTTGAAATGAAGACACAAAAATTGTATTTTTGGTCACAGCTTTATTTCACAAGATATCCTCATTATGGGCGTTTTTTCTTTTCCAAATTAAGTTCAGAAATCACAATTAATTATAATTTAGCATAGATTGACTGATTCTCCAAGAAACCACAATGGATTTAACATCCAAAACGTGACATCTTTCAGTTATTTCACTCTAAATTCAGTCTGCTCTTTTCCTCCCTGTAAAACAGGAGCAATTCCCTGCAACTCAAGAGCATTCAATTTAATTTGCTGAAAGATAGTTGCTATTCGCAGTTCAGATGAATGAGAACGCTTTCATTCTAGAGCAGACCAGCTTGGATGCAATCTGTCACAGGAAGCACACCAGATACCAGAATGAAGAGGCTATCTGAGAACAAGGCCTGCGTATTAGCAATTTATAGACAGTTATCACACATACTCCAAAATTATACCCAGTTAAAGAAGGCTAACAGAACTCTATTCCAGACTAAACCTGTGAGAAGTAAGTCCTAAAATGGTATTCTTTCCACCTCCCATGTACCTTAAGCTTATGCAAGGATTCAAAAACAGTGCAAGACTAATTAATGGCAGATGTCCTGTACTGAATGTGAACACTGCAACAATGCACCTTTACTGCTGTATTCATTAGTGATGACAGTCTTTCATCTTCATCTCTGACCATTAATAAGTTTGTCATTGAGCTCCTACATAAAACACCCAGGAAATTCAGACTTCTCTACCCAAGCATTCCACTATTTCATGCAGTCTTCTGTACTCTGAACAGATGCTCCTTGTTCAGAAAAAGCACTACAAAAACCTGGATGTCAAACATGCTTCAATTTCAAGTAAGAATCAGACATCATAAACATTTATAAACACTGACCTTAATTGCTTTGTTATTGCCATGCTTTTGACTAAGCATTGTTAGTATACACCGTAAATTAGTCGGAAAAATAGAAAGCTATAGGTATGAGATTCTCATTTCATATAATACAATTACCATTGATATAAGTATAAATAACATTAAATCTAGTCACTAACATACTTACTTTCTCTAATGTTTCAATGCGCTGTTTTAGGAGCCTATTCTCAGTTCGTAACCTCTGCAATGTAAACAATTCAGAATTACATTTCTCAGGTTATAAATGGAAAGTCAGATAAAAGTCAAGCAGATTAACTTTAAAAAAAATCTGCCTATGAAAATCAAAATCAATACAAGAATTAGTAGAGACAGCCTTTTGAAACATCCTTTTTATGTCATGTACTAACTCAAAACGCGAGTTATCTTGACGGAGCAAAGATAAGAAAAAGGTATTGTATTATAAGAAAGTATTTGTGTCAGCAATAGATGAAAGCAGATGTACAGGTGAACCAAAGGGTTTAACCACACACCATAGACTTAACCTCTTCATAAATGAAACTGACACAGTTCTCATGGTTAAGGGACATGAAAATATACTCCTTGAACTAGGACAGGTTAATGAGATGCTACAAAGGTATCTTTCCTTTTCCTTGGAAGGAAAAGGATTATGTAATTTTTCTTAAGTTATTTCATCTGTAAAAATTTGTACTGAGAGTTATTTACCTCAAATGCCTCAGAAGTTAAAAATAATTGTACTGAGTTACATATTTTACTAGTGCATTTCCTGTAAATCATGGCTTGAGAAGCTACTCCAGCAGGTCCTGAAGGAGGTTAAGAATGGTGCTAACTGCTTTGCTACCTGTTTATTAGAATAAACTGTCCAAAAAAGCATGGAACATCTCTGTGCTCCCAGGTACATGTCATTGAATTTTTCCTCAAGAACTACAGAAACTTTAAAACTGATATTGAAAGCTAAATGAACAGCAGTGGACAGGAAAAAGGAAGGGTGCAACTCATTCCCTCTAACAAGCTCTGTATACCACACTAGCCTATTACTTCTCCCACTGCCTTTTCTCATGGAGCTGACCATATTTTATGACAAAGAAACAAACCCACAGTTAAAACTTAAGAACTATGAAAAAGGAAAAAAAGATACCAAAAGTTTCTTTATGTCACAGAAGCAAAAAGATATAGCGATTCAGTACAGGAGGCAGGTCAGTTAGGAAAATATAAACCTTTCAGAACAGAGCTGAGCTTATAGGTTTTTCCACCACCACTCCCACATTATATCAACTGCAGAAGCTCCATAAGAAAAAGTGACTGCAGACAGAAGACACCTAACCTTGGGTCTAACGAATAATAATAATAATAAAATCTCAAGTCAATGGTAAACCACTTAAGTGAATTGTGATAAAAACTCCTTTAATATATGTTTTCCAGACCTGTGCGGGACACCTACACCCGAGCCAGCATATAACGAAGCTCCAATAAATGAGGTCATCTGTAATCAAGCTTTAGTAAGGAGCAAATAATGAGAACTAAGCACAGCAGGTCTCCACCAATGATTTTTCTTTAAATTTTTCCACCAGCAGTCTCAATTTCACTGTAAGTGCCCTTTATGAACAATTCCACTGCTGAAAAACATCTTGGGACCTCAATTACATGTCCTGCTACATGTCCTTCCCTCCTGGTACCTGCAGGGGGCCCTAAAGGGGGCCTACAGGAAAGCTGGGGAAGGACTCTGACCTGGGAATGCAGTGATAGGACAAGGGGTAATAATTTTAACTGAAAAGACGGTAGATTTAGGTGAGACATTTGGAAGAAATTCTTCACTCAGAGGGTGGTGAGGCACTGGAACAGGTTGCCCAGAGAAGCTGTGGATGCCCCATTCCTGGAGGTGTTCAAGGCCAAGATGGATGGGGCCCTGGGCAACCAGAACCAGTGGGAGGTGCCCCTGCCATGGCAGGTGGGTGGAACAAGACGATCTTTACAGTCCCTTCTAACCCAAACATTTTGTGATTCCATGATATACAGACCAGACATGTAACCCACATCTCAGAAAAGCTGATTCACAAATAAATTTGTTGAGGATCTCTTACTTTAATTTCAACTTGTTCTTCCATTTCTTTTGTTTTTATTGTAGTGTATTCCTTCTCTAACCTAAAAATTGGAAATCGTAAAGTATGATTAGAAAAATTAGACAGTTAATTGGTCTAATAGCTAACAAGCACAGTAGAACACAGAGGTTGATATTTCCTCTGTTTAGACAGCCACTTGAAAGTTGCCAATACATTCCTCCTGTGAATACTTGGATTGGACATTAAACTAGTTTAAACACAAAGACTTCTGTAGGCATACTGTGAACCTGCACTTTGAAGTGCAGGTGCTTCCATGTATAATTTTGATAACACATTTGCAGTGACAGTGATTTGGAACTATAACAACTATTCAGTGCAGTTATACAATAATCAATTCAATACATTCAGCTAAAAAAAGAGCTAGGAAAACCTGGAAAACAGCAGGATGCAAAGAGATACAAGGAAAAAAATTTTAATCATAAAAACAGTTTTGTTCCCTCTCCAACAAACCTCATTTTCACTTTTTTTTTTTATTAGGAATGACTTTGAAATGAAAAGTATTGGCTTTTACAGAAAGCGTTTTCCCTGAAAGCTTTGTTACTACTTCTGTTTTAAAGAACACTGACTGCTCACTCCACAGTACTGATCATGGACTGCTGACAGAAGAATTGGCAAATTTATTTTGAAAGACCCTGCCACAAACCTGTACCTCTGCTGTTCTTGCACTGCAATAAAGGCCCAGCTTAAGAACAGAAGAATTGCCAAATGTAACCCCGGAAAAGCAGGAAGTACGCAAACTGGCTTGTTACAGAAGGCGGAAAAATGAAGACATGCAACTAACCTTAAAAAAAGGTAGCAGTGTGCTCAGAATTTCAAACCCAAAACCAAGATTATCTTAAAATTATCAATGGTGTTGCAAAATCTAATCAACTTGTATTTTAAACAGCAATAATCTTGAGTACACATACATTCTGTAAACTAAACACCTTATTATGATCTGGCCTAAATTCTTAAGTTTAAAATCCCTTCCTCTACTTCATCCTCACAAGAAAAAAAGAAACAAAACCACACGTATCCCACACCACACTGCTTTTTCTACTCAAATCCTGTTTACAGAAGTTCCATGATTTTCCATAACCTATAGCTTTCCTCGACAAGATTTTTAGGTTAGGTGAGATACAACTATTACATTCAAGAAAAACAGCAAAAGCTGCTTTAGAAGTATTCTCTTGCAAACAGAACTTCAGTCCTAACCGTTTACAGTAATAAAGTCCCCCACAATTTAAACACGGAAAATTCAAAGTGAAGTACTGAACAACTAGCTTTAAAGAAACAGACAAACAGTAACCCAAAGCAATAGCAGTCTTTTCTCGAACTGTTATACCTACTTTTTCATCTTTTTTGCATTGTATTTGACTTGGTAGGATGCTTGGATTAATTTGTCTGGACCACTGTCAAACTGATGTGGAATGACCTTTTGAAAGTGCTAAAAGCAATCAGAGCACAAGATTACATACAGTTAGTAGGTGCAAAGAAATACACACACTACACATTTCAGGCATCTCTTACAATTATATCAACCTTAACTTACCTGTAACATTCCTTCCATGTCAAGTTGCAGTAATTCTGCTTGGTTCATCTGAAGTACAGCTAAACCTACTCGAAATACAATCTCTAAACCCTGAAAACAGAAGTTAAAAAATAACCAACAATTATTCATAGCATTGCCAACAGCATAGGATGATTCTATTATTTACTAACATTGGAAAGCTCATCCAGTTTCCTAAACAAGAAAGAGGGAAATTGAAAAATCTCTAAATAACAAATTGGTCCCAAGTTCCTTTTTTGTATGAAGGACAAGTAGCCAGGCTACTTGTCCTGATGTCAGATCCTCCTCAGAGAGGCTAGGGCTGAGGTAAAAATATCTTGAATGACAGTTGTTCTTTATGTGAGCTTTATCAAAAGTATAAAACATATCTAGTAGAAGAGGGGAAAAAAAGGAACAAAAGATAGGTACTTCTCAAAAAAGGATATTTTAATTTCATATGTGATACAATGCAATTAACTATTTAAAGAGATGCACAGGAATACCCAACTCAGGAATGTCCAAGACACTGTATGTAGAGTGTCAGCTAAGAGGATCCACTTTTGACTTAATATTTCCTTAAAATATTATTGCAGAGGAAGGTTGTAAACAGATCATAAGCTTTGGTTTGTTACTAATTACAACCACTCAAAGCTCTACCTCTAAATATGCTTTCAATGTTATACTAATAATGCCAATGATTAATTCTATAAATTCCTTTGCCTACTCATCTTCTGTGCAATGGTTTTGCCAACATTCCCTCTTCCTGATCTCCTTATCCCCATGGAACTTTAATTTTGGCCTGAAAGCAGAATTACTTTCTACCCCAAAATACTGGAAAACTGATGTCCCCTGTTGTGTGATACCATTGCATGGCATCCAGAACTTCTGACAGATAGAGTAACTCTTCAATAGCTTCGAGTACGAAGTTGCAGTATCTACAGTACAGTATCTACATTCAAAAATGTAGTTGCTCTTCCCCGAGAAGCTATGTGCACAAAAATCTTCCCCTACAAAACAATCTGTTAAGCATAAGGCCTGAAAAACAAGCATACTTGAGATTTGCCCATCAGAATGGAATTCATACTGCTACCCAAATAACTGCTTTTAACATCTACTCTTGAAATGGAGCATGCGAGTATTGAGTAGTTACCTCAGACATAAAGATATCAAATATTCTTGTTGCAATTGGTAGTGGAAAAGTTGTAAGAAATATAGTTAAAAACCATGATGATGCATACATAGAAGTGTGGAAACTCTGAGACTGAAAGTGCACATAAAGCTCTGGAAGATGCTCCTGGAAAAGAAAATGAGAAAAAAATATGCGTTAAGCTTTTGCCAGTAGTTTTTAATATGCACATTGTTTTGACGATACAAGAAAAAAGGTAACTTTTATTTAGCACAGGCAACAGCTATATAAAACACACAACTAGAAGTGTTATCTGATATGGATGTGAAAAGATAACATTACGAGAAAACATACAGTTCGACCAAAAAGTCCCAGTATAGAATGCTCTACAGTATTTCTGCACTACACAGTACAGATTACAAGAACACTTCCTGATCCTAATAGTCACAAACTTCTAAATCCTTAAGTCACACTTAAGAATGGGCTAGGCTACAGAAAGAGCTGGAGAGATCTAGGGTATAGCCAGATCCCCATGTCCTATCATTCACTACATGACACCCTCATGTTAGGAACCATATTACAAAAACACAAGCCTATTTTTCTGTCAGCTTTTTTTTTTTTTTTTAAAGGGCTGTAAATTGTCTATGAAGATATGAATTTTGAATCTCGAATACAAAAAGGATTAAACATTCACATGCCTAAACTACAGCACCACAAATCCTCATGCTTCAACATTTAAAACCAGACAGAGTCTGCCAAAGTTTAAAAAGTACAGAAGTATATCCATGTGGCTATGTGATGAAGTCCTGAAATCAGCTACTGGCAGAGACCAGCTTATTAGTCAGACATGCCTGCTCTTTAAGTGTAATTTCCAAGTCCATTATTACTAGTTACTGAAAAGAAGTCCAATAGATTTCTGTATGTACCTGAATCATGCATTCAAACTGGTACATACAAAGGCCCAGTTCAGCCATGCTTGGTTTAAAGAGTTCTCGTAGTCTGTAATCTTGCATTAATTTAACAAACACGCAAAACGCCTCTTCTTCTGGCATCTATATTAAAACAAACAAAACACCGTAAAAACTCAGGAAAAGTGTAAGGATAGAGTGGGTGATGGAGAGGATTTAGGGTTTTGTGTTTGCTCTTTTTTTTTCCCTCTGTAAAGAGGTATTTATAGCTAATTACTATAATAACCTTTTTGTATATACTGAATCCTATCTAAATCCTATCTAAACTGAAACGGAGGTCTGCAAATTCCTTATAATATACCCTAGCTTATAAAGCAAAAGGCAACTTGAGGATTATAAAATTTGTGAAGTTTAATTTGAACTTAGAGGAGGTTCCACGTAACAGAAATGAAAGTGAGAATTTCATTAATATCTTAAACAACATTCTGCTATCCTATCTTAGCTCTGGGAAATAAGTGTATTCTCTCACCCAGAAAGGTAGTTATCTTCTTGGTAAAGACTACACAGAGTAAGTCTCATTTGATTTGCAGCGTAAGTGGCAGCCCTTGACAACTGCATTGTAACAGAAATTATTTTAAAAAAAATCTAAAAAACCCCCACCCACCACAATGACGCATTCTAGCTGGGATTTTAAACGTTCACATTTTAACACCATGTTTACCTGCATAAGCAGTAATCCAACTATAAAAGCGCTTCCTTGACAGTATCCAACTTCACGATCCACCAAAGAATAAGCCTACAAAATAAAGTTTTAAGACTCTGAACAATTAAAGTCTCATTATTAGTGGAATGAAATAATAGCGCATGCTAGTATTTTGCTAATAACTTGGTCTTCCTCTCCTAAATCCAGAGAGGACAGACGTTCCATTCAGAAGTTTTGCTCAGATATTTAGTTGCTACCTGCAGCTATGAAGGAGTATAAACTTTGCTCTCTGATGGCTTTGAAAGCACAAACTAAAGCACACCTAAAAAAAGCTTGCAGTTTTTACCTACATTAATTTGCCGAGTATACAAAGGTAAGAGAGAACTGGCATACAAACTGCACAGCATTACCACTTCTACAGGAGACCTGACAGAGAAACACTAGTTCTTTTCAGAAAAGAAAATCTGAAGTTTTATTTACAGGTGGAAGAAATGTATTGGTTTCCATGCATGCTACACCTTCATCCTGGAATTATAGAAGTTACTATGATTTAGAAACCTGCTAACTTCTCTGTAAAAACTGTGCTATGGAAAAAAAGTCTTTCAAAATTTAAGCTCTGGTACAATGGAGGCAATACAACAACTTAATTTTAGGATTGTGTTCTCATCTTGTGCTTAGGCGCTAGGTGCTGCACGTTAGCCTGCATCTGCCATTTTCTGTTACAGCATACAGGTTCAGAAACACTTAAACCAAGTGCTAGTTCTGATTTACAGTGTTCTCATTGTAAACTGTTTAACTTGCTTCACAGTACACTTTACTCCATTATAGTCTCAGCAGTAACCCTGTGATTGTTTTAATGTATGTTTAGTGGGCAAATGCTTTAAATCTCTTACAAAATCATTAACTATAGAAATATTTCAAAACTATCTTTGAAACTGGAATATAATTTGGTAGGCGGAACTAGTTTAAAAAACTAGAACACATGTAACTGACACAAGTTCAGTTACTACAATGCAAATTATTTCCAAACTTCTACACACATTCATGTTAAATTATTTTCAAGGACTGAAATACTGTCTTACCTTCATTACATTAAACAAAACCTCCTGTCCAAGGCTGTCTTTCTCTTTAAAAAAATCATGTTCAGGGTATGTTCTAGCAATATCCCTTCTTATTAGTTTCTCACATGGAGATGTCATCTTCAAAAGCTCTGAATACTGATCCTTTATTGGCATGCTTTGAGCACTGCATAACAGTTGCCAAACAATTGCTCTGAAATGATGAGGTATCCCTTTTCGAACAAGCTCCTAAAGCATAAGGAAGGATATAAAATTACTACTTGCTGAAAATAAGCATAAGCCTAAAGAGCATAACATTTCAAGGAATTCATTTCCTCACAACAAGAAAATGTTCACAACGTGTCACAAACCAATCACGTAGTTCATGAAGTGTAAGCCTCTGTTGTAGCCTGATAGATTACTGGCAGCTAACTAAAGTGAGTCACATAGTTTTAAGTGGCTTAAATTAGCTAATAAAAGCAGTTCTTCCCCTTCCCCTGTAAGCTACTTCAAAAACCTGAATATTAAAAAAGTATATACTTTTTAAAAAAGAACTCCCCTGACCCAGAATTTAATAGTTATTTTTCCACAAAATAGTACTGAAGACAACACCCTTAATTATATTTGTAGTTTAAGATACAATAAATTACTGGTAAAAAAATAATTCCAAATACGAGTAAACAATAAAGTGGAACTAACCACAACATAGCCAATCAGAAAAAAATAGCACAATACTACTATTGGAAGTTACTTGACACACTTCACAGATGCATCTAATTTCACTGGTGTGCCAGTATTTCCAAGTTCTTTTGTTTTAAGAAAGCATTTAAATTTATTTTCTGACACTGTACCAAGAAGATGTACCAAGAAGACATGAAGTTCACATCTACTGAACTAACTTTACATTCCTAAAGAAACAAAAACAAGAAAAAACACCAGCTAAGTATCATACAACTCAAACCTTCCGAGATAAATAGATCTGAGAACCAGATTCCAAGTTTGGTACTTGTCTTTTCATAAAGCACAAGTAGGAAGTAGTTTTGTTGCTTGATCTGAAAAAAACTGATGAAAAAGTACGAGTCAGGAAGTTTACAGACTTAGCAGTACTTTCTGCAACTAGGATCAATCTGACCTAGAAGACCCCCTCTTCAAGACAAGAAGATTCCCCTTCTTGTTTTAAACCTTAAGAACTGTTATTAAGTATGCTGTCTCCTACATGATAGTTTATTTTGCTCACTAGTATTTATTCTGAAGCCAGTCATCTTCTATTGTGCAAAGCTTCCTCCTGTTCCTATTTATCCAAGTATTTTTCCTACTTCTCCAAATAGGAAGATACCAAGCCAGAAAGATTAGTTAATTCAACAGTGATACTTTCAGAGACACTCCTGCTTTGAATTACTTATTAAACTTGAACTCTGCCACAGGAGCTTTACATCACTGACCTCAGCTTTCTAACATCCACAAGATATCCAGCCATTTTCAGAACCATCCTAGTAATGTCACTTCAACTATTTGTCCAGTGTATGACACAACTGTGACACCCTATATTATTTCCTACATCTCCAACTCCAAGACAAGCCTAACATAATAGCTAGAGACAGATGTGGAAAGCTGGTATGTCAACAACACACTATCAGATTGCAGATGAGTCATCTAATGACTCAGAAAGGCTAAAAATAAAAACAAAGCATTAGCAAGTGGTCCCTTGCCTTAAGTTACCATGCACCTGCTTGACAAAAATAACAGGGTCTGTACCTTCACATTCCTAGAGGAAACACCTACACACCTAGGAAAACACACCTAATAACTATCACTAAGATGATGTTATTTTACATAGTATTATGTATACTGTAATGCAGGACTTGTCTTCTTTCAGAATCTCCCCATAAAGAGGAAGCACGTTCCAAAGCAGAACGAAGACACACAAATGGAACTTACCACATACACAAGAAGGTATATATGCCTAAAGTTTCAAGGACTTACTAGCTATCTAATAACTTCAAACTAGGTTTCATAGTCAAAACATAAGAGATGGCTGTGCTGCTAAAAATCATACCTACTAATACCATCCTGAAAAAGGTATGGATGTTCCCATATTCCATTTTAATTGCAGGATAACAAAGCTTAGGTTGACTTTTGACAAACACATAAAACAAAAACACACCTGAGAATTATTTAACAAGCAGTGAAAAACTCACTAGCAATATATTTAAATATTTACTAAAAGTTAGTCAAACACTCCCTAAATGATACTTGACCAGCAGTAAAAGTGGGTGACACATGACACTTTAAAATGTCCACATGCAGGCAGTTCAAACACTGAACTCTATCCAACCAGATCTACTTATCATCCCACTTGTGCCTTTTTTTTTTTTTTGCAAGGTTCATGTGGCCTTCTTTTCATGGCATTTTTGGGAACACCTTTCCAGAAACTGTTTTCCCTATGCAAGCAGAAAGTCTTGAATTCATTTGCATCCCTTGTTTCCTCTCTCAAGTCATGTTCTTTCTTCACAACTGCTTCACATAAAAGATACTTTGCTTTAGCCCATTGTTCTGCCTTCCCACAACCTATTCACACACACACACGCACTTCAAACTGCTCAAAAGACCTTGAAATTTGTATTCTGCACATAAAACTACTGATTACAGCCAATAAAGAACCAAAGCAGAACAGACTGCCTACGAACAAAAATCCCACGCTGCTGTACTTGCTGCTTCTGAAACACGGATATGTTAAATGCCTTGGATGCTTTTTAGTTTGAATTTGAAGTATAACTGAATTCTGCTGCTGCATAAACCCACAACTGACCCAGACTGGACACACACTGGTCACAATTTGTCTGGTTGACTCAGAGTTCAGAAACTGTGTGTTCTTTCACTTAAGGTCATCCCTGGGGTCAAGTTACTTGGCACGCACAATGAAACTAAGTTCCTATCAGATCTTCATACAGTAGAATCAAGTCCTCTAGTGATAATGTTTTTAAAGAGATGGCTGTTCAGTGGGAAAATAATCATAGCATCCAGCTGTTGTATGACTAAGTAGGTAATTCCATTTTGAAAACGTAGTATATCTATCTCCCCTGTGTTCAAAGAAATCTCTCATTACAAGTATGCTGAAATCTCTGGTATGCATCTAATTTCAATAAGACGTACTAGGCAAAACTAAAGCCTAGTAATGGTTATGTAAGAAGCACAAAGTCTTAGGAATTGAAGCAGAATTAATCAGAAGCTTCTATTACATATTTATCTAAAAGAATAAAGCCCACAGGAAAATAAAAAGCTATCACTTATATCACATTACAAATATATCCTACAAAAGCTATCCAGCTACTACCTTCACTTGCTTTTCTTTCTTTTTCCGTACATCTTCCCATTCATTCACAATCCTCCCCCACAGGATCCACGAGTCTTCTTCAAGATGGCTGAGATTGCTAGAAGCTGATGAGCTAGATACAAGAGAAGATCCACTATTTCTTCTTGACCCATTTACTGATCGCAAGGATTTGCTATCAGTTTCCAGGAGTCTGCAGAGAAAGCATGCAAAAAAAATTAGACCTTCTTATCACAGTATCATACTATTAGTAGTTTGTTTACAAGCCAGTTCTTTAAACTCTTAAAGAATGCATCCAGAGGTTCAGCAGTACAGTTTTTCCACCCATACTAAATTTGAAAAGTTTGAAAAATGTTCAAAAATGTTTCAAAAATTTGAAAAATGTTACTGTTTTTTCTTGAGTTCTCAAGTAATTCTGAAGACAGAAGAGCACCTTACATTGCAGCCTTTCAAAAAAGGAATAAAAATGCATCAGCACTAACAGAAGTAAGATTTTAATACAAGTTCTTTGTGATCTCACAAACTAGATCTTAAAACGTGAAAAGATCAAATTAGAGAAAGTACAAAAGCATTGCAAGTCCAACTCTTTCACACATTTACCAACTAGAGATTAACAGTCCTACAGGAAATATTGGTGAGTTTTATTTTAAGGCGTAAGTACCAGCAAGAGGATTTGATTTTACTAGCAACAGACCAAAAAAATAGGGCTGTCATGCATCACACTGGCAAAGAGAACACGAACACAAGCAAGTTAAATATCTTTACTCAATATCCTAACAATAGTGTCAAATGTCAAAAGTCCTAGAAAAGACAGTAATTTTAAAGCAAAGACAAAAGAAGCCTGCAAAAAAGCCATCTGTTTACACATTTTCATTATATTTTTAATGACAATGTAAATACAGACAGAATAATTAAAACTCAAAGCAATTATGGAATGCCTGAAATTTGCTGACAACTGTTCAAATTAACATGGTGTTTTCTAAGTGCATGAGAGAAGTCTCAGACCTAAAGAATATGAACCAGGCAACAACAGCTGTTAGTACAGCTAATGAGTGGGTAATTAAAGCCTGGAGCTCAGACATGAGAACTTCTCTGATTATCAGGTAGTAAGGTATATTAAAGATGTGCCAAGTGCTGGACAGGTTCCTACAGACTTCAGGGCACTGACCTGTGCTGCCTCCTACAGGAAGATGCAACCTCAGTGCTTCTGCTTTGGAAGAAGAAAAATTCACGGATTTCCCTGCTAGCTGGCTGCTATGACTATCAGTTTTGCAAGGAGGTAGAGACAGATGGGGATCCATGGCAAAAAGGCCTGCTCTGTTTATCCTCAACTCATACTGAGCCCCATAAGCGGGGGGAAGGTTTTTTTTTTTTAGACCACATGTCAGCTAAGAGCAAGAATTGAAGAGTAACTTAAAAAAAAAAAGTGTTTTGCTGTATCAGTTTTATTTGTGCTTAAACTTCCAAGAATTCTAACATCTGTAAAGCAGACAGATATGGTTGATTAATTTCTCATGCATCTGCACAAAATCTAAAAACCTTCCAGTATTTTAGCAAGGCCAAGTCAGGTTTTAGATACTTAGTAAGTTATAGCCCTTCTACACAAGTTTTGGAGTACCTACAATTCAAGCTCTCAACCAAGGTAGAGTTATTTATGTTATGTTTCCCTGCACCTAGCTTTCACCTATTGTTTTTATGCAAATTAGGAAAAATGTATTTTCGTTAATGAAAATAACAAGTACAGTCTCTGCAGAAGTACTTCATTATTTAGAGAAAGGTTAAATAGTATGGCCTTCAAACAAACTTCAAGCTTTTTTTCACAATTGATTTCGATTTAGTTCATATTAAGACAATGCAGAAAAATCTCATTTTAAGAAAAAAATCAAAAATATGTTTAGAAACCTGATTTATGCTTAATGAAAACATTTTAGAATTCCTTTACCAGCCTGGGCCAGTATCAAAAGATCAAAGTAATGACAGAGGAAAAACAAGCACAGAAGAAACATTATGATTATAAATACAATTACAAAAACCCTTATAACTGTAAAAGGCTTTAACTAGTTACTTTCAGTTTTCACAACTTCTGATAAAAGTTATGCCAGATTTCAGTAATTTGACCTTACCTGGGTAAGCTCATTGTCCATACATTTATAAACGGGAAACTTGTTATAAAGCAAGTAACATGCAAGTTCCGTGGTGTTCAGTGACTGTTTTCTTTCACCTAAAACTTCATAAATGATTTACTAATGCCAAACAACTCCAACAGGACTCTGGACTGAGCTACCTCACTATTCTGAGGAGGCTTTCAGTATAATTGGATTATAGAATCCTTGATACCTTCATAACTTGATACAGTTTGAGTTCTTTCAGTCTCTAACTTGTTTAAAAAAAAATCAAATTCTTATTCATATGAAAGTCAACAATGGAAATGAAACCTTTAAAGTTATCCATCACCAGCTATTCTTCCATTAAGCAGAAACAAGAACTTCCCTGTGTTCAGAGTACAATTCCTTGCCAAAGTGTCACTGCGCTAAAATGCAGATTCAAACTGTTCCTAAACTACAGTGCACCTCACATGATTAAATAAATAAAAACTTGGTGCTCTAAAGTATTGTATCTCACAAGAAAAGGTACATTTAATGCAAACTGATAGGACAGACTTTGATTAGAATTCATCAACCAAAAGACAAAATATAGGATTGAACAACAGATCTAGCTAAAAAAAAATCAAATGAAACCCAACAAGTTTTCTTAACTTTTACTAAATGCAAAAAGCTAACGTGAAGAAGATTAGCAAGCCCAAGTTCACATGCAGCTTTCAACAAGCAAACTAGTCTAACTACAGGGTGTAATATGACTACTCTAGAGGCAGAAGCATTATGCCCTAACACAGATAAGCAGTCCAAAGAACAGATATTACTGCTTTTCATATATAAGTTAGTCCCTTGGTCATGAACAGAGCTGAAAATCTCAGATTAAATGCCAATTAGCTTTCTTCAAAGAACTATTTACCTCCATTTTTTTCTTCTTTTAATAAATTTTGAATTGCTACTAGCATGGTAAAAAAAAGTTACACATAATACATCCTCAAAGGAGCGACCATCCCATAAACCATAAGGAAAAAGGATGAGGTGGTTTAGAAGCAGATTTCCATTCCTCATCAAGAACTTCCCTGTAAACTGCATTACTATTAGGCTGCAGAATATGGATATGAGAGAAGACATGCCAGAAGACACAGTGGCATTAGCCCCTCCTTCCAGTTACTCTTCTCCTCTACTGAAAGAGACTACGCTCACAACTAAATCAGTAGAAGAAAACCACAAGTACCACAGCTGCCTCACTGCAAAGTCCAGCAAGCTAATAGATGCTGGAGCAAAAGCCAGTTTGAGCTCAACTGTCAGTCTCTGCACTTTCCTGAAGCACAAGGGACAGCAACTTTCAATGGAAGGCAGCAGATAGCTATAGAGCTTCAGTAAGTCTGAAAGCTATTGGAACTCAAGTTCTCCTTTACCGTCAACCTCTCATAGGCTACTAAAACATACTTGTCAAATATAACCAAACATTGCAAGAGGCCAGATAACTTAAAATCATGCCTCAAGAGTGGAAATAAGGGTTCTAGAAATTCAGCATTAAGAAATCATATGGTCCAATTTTATTTCTGCATGAGATTGTCAATTTGCAATGACTGTGCAAGTCAATAGCAACTGATCCAAACAAAAGTTGGATCTTAAACGCAGATGGTGCAGATAAACATACAAGCATGCAAAAGCTGCAAAGAGAACGGCAGCCTATGCAAAAAAAAAGTCCAGAAGAACAAGAAAGACTAATTAGAGATTTACCTTTCATGAAATTAAGGTATTATGCACCAGTCACCATTAGCATACCAGCAGAATGCACCTATTATTTCTTGCAAATAATAGATGGTTGAACACTGTCTCCAGCCACGCGACACTGGAGAAGATGCAAAGCCTCCTCTATTAACTGTACCTGTACTAGACTAGATATCCTGATCCAGACTAAATTACAGAACACAAACTGAAAAATTGTTTGAGCCCTTAAACTGTATAAGTAATAGAAGAGCAGAGCTGCTCTTCTAGTGTTTCCAACTAAAAATTTTATAAACTGAATTTTACCCCATGTAAACCAGTAAACAAGTAACATGCTAAAGGCTAAACGTGAGCACATCGTATAGTGGAAAGCAAGAAAACAATGGGCTTCTGAGGTCTTTCAGATTTCAAAAAGCTAACAGGAATATCATTTTTATTTAAGAAGGTGAGTTTATACAAGAGTCTCAACCCTATGATACTCTATTTTAAATTGAATACTGAAGACCATGTGGCTCCAGTGTAAGTTCTTCAGATAAGAGGCTGTTATAAACACTCCTGTAAGACTGGAAGAGAAAGACACCCTCGAACATTCCATAAAAATAGAGCATCTAAAACACACATCTCAAGAACATCAATTCTTTAACTTAGGGGCCTTGAAATGAAGGTGTTCTGCCATGAAGTTTTTACCCAACCTCCTTTAACAGAGTCTGCTGGAACTGCAACAACCCAATGTTAGTCTAAATTAGTATATCCTGAAGACCAAGGTGTTTTCCATTCACCTGTTCTGTTCCTCAAGTTTAGCCAGTAATTCTAAGTCGTCTGGACTCAGTTGTGTTGGTGAGGATGGCGATAACGCAGGCGTAGACAGAGTGGTAGAGGAGGATGTAGTGTGCAAGGAGGCAGATGGACTTGCCACCTGACTGGCCATTTGACTGACGGTGTGCGATACGGTGTTCTTCACCCATGAGAGAGTAGAGCTCAGCTTCCCTGCAACCTTGTCTGTCGCCACCTGTGATGACAAAAAGAAGAGGTTGCAACAGTTGTTTTTTCATCTTTTCAGTCAACCTGCTGTCACTGAACAGAGGAAAAAAGATACAATATACATAAACTGACATTGGGATTATTTACTTTTCCAAAACACTCTAAGCTGTCAGAAGCAATACAAGGAGCAAAAGCAATAAAATAGTACAGAAGTAGTGACATGCAAGTATGCTGCTAATACACAAAGAAAGATAGAGGAATTTGTGATGTTATGTTCAACAGCTGGTTTTTGCAGTAAATACTGCAGATCAGTTAAGACTTTCCATTACAAAAATGAATAGAAATAAAAGCTTGCTTTAAAACATCTTAATAAACTAAAAACAGCACAGAAAAATGTAGAAAAATATATAAGGAAGCAGTCAACTACTTCACTGATGGGCACTGAAGCAGCAGAAGTGTATCAGTCTAGATACCCCAACCACTCTGGCTTCTGCTCACCTTCATTAACCCCCTACAGTGACAGAGCAGAGCAGCAGACACCGCGTTTCTAGATTACAAAGTAAAAGATCCTCTAGCATCTGCAGAAAACAATCACAAAGCATTTAAGCCCATTAAGCCACAACTGCTCCTGACTGCCTTCCATCAGGCCTTGCACTGCCAGCTCTTCTGCTTCCTGACTTTCTCATCAGGTCATCCCTGCACAAACAAGTGTCTGTGAGCCCAACCCCACTGCCAGCTCCCAGACAATTCTGGGGCTCAAGAGGGGTCAGGGGCACTCTTGAGAGGTGCAGCTGGAGCAGAAAGGAGCTCTGAGCTGGCCACCAGGGGAATCCGTCTGTCCCTCTGCTTAGCAGGGGCTGATCACAACAGCACGTGGACTGCAGTAACGCTGGTCAAGGACTAAGCAGTAACACAGCCAGCCTAGCCAGTTCTTTTGTTTATTTCTTCACTGATCAACAGAGAAGGAAGAGCAGCAGCTGCTGGAGATGTTTTCTGATGAACGCTCACTACACCTTCCTTCAGCCACCAAAGGCACAAGAGACCTTGACCTACACTGATTCACCAGCTCAGCATGAACCAGGGTCTGATTCCTGTCCTAGCCCAACTGGAGACAACCTAGACACACCTGAAAAGAAGAGCGAGTTGCCTAGCAAACTTTTCAAAAACAAAACCAGGTTGAAGAGGAAATTCTCCTGAAGAAGTGTTGCTGACAACTGTTAATTTAGATCTCTTCTGACTTCCTCAAAATAATGAATTGCTCAATGGTTGTCACAATTCTTCAATACAGCTTATACAGTACTTGCTAAGATACTAAAGACCTTGAACAACAGGAAAAAAAATGCTTCCCAAGGTCCTCTAACAGAATACAATTAAAGCATAATTTCAACTGGAAAAAGCAACTCCATCTCAGCACAGCAGCTGCTAATGGACAGCCCGTTTTAAATGGAGAAATAGGAACCTTTGCAAATCATACCAAATCGTAAATCCCCCCTTTTCATACTGCCTTTCAAATATTACATTAAAGTGTGGGATGGCAAAACTGTTTTTGATTAGATGAAAGCACTCACAGCCAAAAAATTAGATTTGATTCCCACAAGCTCAAATCAAGGGGAGAAAAAAGCCTTCCAACCACCAGATCGTTGTACAAAGTATTTGTGAGAGGTAGAAGAAACATCCTTTAGAAGGCATAAACGCATTAGCCAGAACTAGACACCATGCCTTCACTCATTGCATCACATACCCTGAAGCTGTGATTTACAGGAATCTGTCTTCTGTGATCAGAAGACATAAAAACCAAAATGCACTTTCATCTACTTTTTCATAGTCTAAAAGACCATGCCTTCACCTCCAAAACTTTATTTCTTATCCTCATTTGTCTTCCATCTTTCTCATCCTACTTATCTACAGTATATCCCTAATATCCTCCCCGTAAGACATTTACCCAGCAATTTTCTCTTCATTTTTTCCTCTCACCCTGAATCAAACATATTGCTTGAAAACGTACTAGAAATCCAAAACATGCTAGGCAAAGAAACTCAAGAATAAAATGCTTCAGTAACGAGATACGCTGTTAGCCCAAGTAGCAGATGTCCACACAGCAAGTCTCTACCCCTCAATCAGCTAGTCAGAACAAAACACATCCAAACCTAAACGGAATGGAGATATCTGCTAACCTAATGCTTCAGTGTACCACCCAAGCTTACTCTGCAACACAGGCATGCTTGGGAATGATCAAGTTTTCCAGGTGCTGTGAACATGTGATGCTGCAGGATATCTGGGTCAGGGATGGCAAAAACACCAGTAAGCATACGGTTTAACACCTCTCTGCTTTAGAAATGTCATGTTGCTTAGCACAACATTCTGGAAAGACTGAAAAAGCCAGTACTGTCAAACCTTTGATGTTTTCTGTTGAAAAACACCACAGTCTCCTCACTCTCCTAAACACATTTCTTTTAAAAGCTGATTATTACTTAACCAGCAGTATTTCCATAGGCCTACAGCCATGCCTCCCTTTCGCAGAGGATCATTGATGTAGACAATTTTCAACCATCCTTCCATTTGCTACTCTTTATTATTGTGCCAAAGGGTGCTCAGCTGTTTGCAGCAATACCAAGGACAGCCAGATACTCCACAGCCTGTTCAAAATCTTAGCAGGAACACAGCAATAAATCTAGCCAAACATGAAACAGGACTTCTGCCCTTGCCATCATCCTCTCACAAGGCATACTACACCTATGCTACATCCACTCTGTTCTGCCTTTTCTTACCAGTGAAGCACAAACACGTGGCGCTGCTCTGCTTGGGGCCCTCCTGTGCTGCAGCAGGTACCAGAGGCAGCAGTGAGACATGCAACCCACAGCCAGACTCTATTCACCACAGCCATGAAAGCTCTGTCCCTTTAGCTAGCCAGCTTCAGCAGGATGGCCCTAGCTGACAGCATTGGTTGCTCAGCGCACCTCTGCAGTTTACCGGCTTCATCGATCTCCTTTAAGTTACATTTGAAGAGGTAACCAACAACAGCTGGGATACACACCAAACCAAGAGCACCGTTGATCAAACCACTACCTATTATTTCACATGAGCGAGACCACTGTGTCAGTCCATTTTAGGAGCACGTCTTCTTCTCCCAGAGGGGTCTCCCTCAAGAGCCTGCTAATTAACCAGACTGGGAACACAAGCGCTGCTTGCAGGATCACCGACACTTTCCACCAAAGAAGGCCAGGTTGGCAGACCAGCAGGCAGGATCATGCCTACTTCACCCTTTGCAGCACTCCAAACTGAGCAGACAACTCTGCTCCAAACCAGAGTCATTGAGGCTCCAAGACGGAGGAACAGTGCAGCTGCTCCCAGGTTGCCACAGAGCTTACCTCCAACAGACAAAAAGCACAGGGAGAGCTCATTTGCATCTGCCTGCCTAAGACCAGGTAGATACCTCCTAATTAAGTGCAGGAATTTTGAGTTTGAAAAGATCAATCTTTAAAGAGACAGAGGGGAACAAAACCAAACAATGGCTAAGCCACTAAAGACCTTCTACCCCCCTGCAGGTTCCAGTGAGAAAACAGCCAGCACTGCTCACCTACCTGGTCAAGCACCAGGCAAGGCACAGATCTACGGCTGCTTCTTTAAGCTACAGCAAAGGTAACAGACATTTGTATTGATCTCTGTATAGGTATGTGAGATGTGCACTTTACGTATGTCAACTAAAATACATGAACTCAGCATCTCAGCTTTAAGTTTAGTATCTTAAATCAGCTGCTGATCAGTGCAATACTGTGTTAGGTTTGAGTTATTCCAAATGAATACTGCAGTGGAACAATAGATTTAATATTTTATGTAAGGCCAGCTGTAGGTAGACCGCAGCATCCCACATCACATATGTATTATCTAATTATTTTTGCCTGAGAATCCCAGACATATGCTGCAGCACCCTACTGTAAGCCCCAAAATGTTACCATCACATTTGCTACACAATGTTTGTTTTCAAGAAAAACAACAACATCGATTTAGACTTATTGACAAAAAAATAATTCACTGTAGACATTGAGTTCAGTTAATATCTGCATTCTGTGCTTCCCTGGAAGCAGCATGTATTAAATCTTATTATCTTAATTACCTGAATTATTCTCTCAACTATTCTTATCACACAAAGGAAAAGTAACTGCAAGCCTTATACAAACATTAATATGTATTTCACATCTTCTCTCTATCCTTTCTTCTCTTCCTAAGAGAAAGAGGTGGGATCCTAAAAAAAAAAAGACAAGGAAGTGGTTGTGTACATGGCTTTCAAGCAAGTTGTACAGCATTCCATAAACCCAGTCTACTGCTTGCTTCAAAAGGTAACAGCATTCTAATAGCTGAAGAATAAACTAAACTGACTCAGACAGTGACATGCAGGAGATGCAGCTGGTGAATCAGCTTGTTATAATGCTTCCTGACAATCTGAAATCCTAATTTAGGACTCCAGCATGGTTTCACTATCAGCTTCATCTGTACCTTCTGTACAAGAAATTCATTTAACTGGTTTCAGCCTAAGTCTGAGAAAGTCCTGATTTACTCTCATATGCCCGAGTTTTTCTTGTAATGTCACATACCAACAGTCAGGAATATCACTGCTGGCATACACCAGCTTTCATTCCGTTTGATAATCACCAGCTCTCCATGCCTTTCTGATGTAAACAACAAGCAGACTAACATTTTAAACTGTGTAAATCTAAAGCTAGCAGGAAGCTCTCTGTAGTATCACTTAATAAATACACTTTCTTTAAAGTTGTCTTCAGGCTTTGGTGGGCCTAGAATATCTAGAAACAAAGCTGCAAGTTCACAACATAATCTAATATATAAGGTGTTTTGAGAAGGTACTTAAAAATGTTGCAGTGACCCACCAAAGGTTGAAGCCATTGTCAAAGTTCATATAAATAATATTTCAATCATTAACCAAAGTTGTACTGAACTCTGTTTATTTCCACAAACAACTCCAGGTTTTTAATTACCTCTGAAGACCACTGTCGTTTACAGTCTCTCAAGTACTGGCCAGTACACCAGCTGAGAAGTCAAACCAAGGTGCTTTTGCAAGCACTACCTAAAGATGACCCTTTATCAAACAAGTTCTCTCTCAAGCCTGGCATATGAACACTAACAACCTTCAGGGAACCATCCATGCCTTCTTTCACGGGGTAAAGATTCTAGATATGGCACTTGAGTACAAGATGGACAACAATGCCTCAGATCTATGAAAGAAAGCACTGAAGGACTACAGTAAAAGCTTTATGGGGGAACTTGAAGGAATTTCCTTTGTTTCTTTGTTCTTTTAGACCTCAGTTTGGAAAACATCTTTGTGCTTCTGAGTGCCAAGCTACATGCTTATCCTCGAAGGACTGTCCCATTGGCTAACAAAACAAGAAGAGTCATAGATCAGTCGGCTGAAATCAAGAACAACTGCAAATTCAGTTTGTTCATGCACTAGATTGGAAGACTTTGAAATGTTTTTCAATAAAATGCAAGTCAGCCATTTCACTGGAGTTCAAGTATCAACACGTTTCAAAAAAATAGCACAGCCTGAAGGACAGACATGCTTCATCCTGAAAGCGCCTTTCTACAGATTTTACTTTCCTACTCATCCCTTAATATCTAGTTCCTTTAATGTTGCTTTCAGCCAACTTTCTCCTGGAGCAGTGCCAGTACTAGCTGCTAAACTACATTAGGGTGAAAATAAACAAAAGTACATCAGTGCACTTAAATTTACTAAAAGCCTTAGATCCATATTTCAGAAGTCAGAAACAACTAAGTTACATTTTAAAACAGTCACTGAGCCACAATGAAGATCAATGCTTTTGATGTTACTTTGAAAGCATACAAGATTTACAAGGAGTTAAATTGGTAAGTTAAAATGATCAAATATTGGACAAGATAAAAAATACACCATTCTATGCAACATTTCTATATACTGGCAGCCTGTTTTCTAGGTTTAATTCTCCCTGTTTAATTGTGACATACATCACAATCCACAAGCTAGAACTGAAATGCTTATCTCCCTTTTACATGGCTGTGCACAGTCCCCTTTCCCAAGGGTTGCGTGAAGCGAGATGATGGAGAACACAGGCACGGCCTTACAGAACATGGTAAAGTTTACAGTTTTATTACTTACTTACTAGAATTTAAAACAAATTAGATGACAAAGACTGGCAAGACCCTCCCCTCAGGATACTTCTCTTATTTCCTTTAATTAATCAACTAAAATTAATCAACTTCCTAATCAGTTACACTCACATTCAAACACATAAATCAATTCCCAAGTGACTGACCAGTAACGACCCTTACTTGCAAGCTACAAATTCATCACAGCTTGCTGCTGCTGACAGAGTATAAGAAAAGGTAAAACTTTTAGAAGTGAAAAGCACAACGAATTTAGTAACTTCCAGTTTCAGGAAGTTGTCTAAGCTATCCACAGTAAGCCCAGCAGATTTGAATAGAAGGACATACATCAGTACCCTGTTTCTAGTAACATGATCCATGCCAGCATCCATAGCCTTGCTGTAGTATTTAACTTTGCCCACCAATTTACTTCGGATATCCATGACTTGTCTTCACAAGCATTTACAGTATAACTCAAAGCAAGCAGCCTTTTATTGTTGTAGTGTCTTCCTCCATGCCACCGAAGTCTGTAGCAGCGCTCCTGCAGTTTTTTCTGAACACGCCACTTAAATGAAAGTTTTTCCCCCAGTTAGTGAGAAGAGAAAAAGAAGCCTGCTCTTCAGAGAAATTACGTTACTCATAGCCAAATGAAAACAGTTATTTTGGTTGTTTAACCACTGAGTCTTATGCTTCTGTTTAGAAATAAATGCCTATTCACTTCTTTTGTAAAGATCTGTAAAAAAAAAAAAAAAATAAAACTCCCAAGTCTATATCATGGTCTGTAAGTGTCTTATGGAACTTTAACTTGCGTCCTCATTTTGTCTTTAGAAATATCAATCACAATTCTTTTTCCAAACGTCTGGGAAACACTAAAGCTTCAGCCAAATCCACAAAGTCCCAGCATTCCAAGGCAAAACAAAATCCAACAAAAATAACTTTACTTAATGAATGTTGTTTTTAGCTCTGCTGTTTCAAAGAACATTTAGTTGGAACTTTTTTTTCCCCCTATGTCTGAAAGCAGTCTGCCATTCAAACTACATATACATCAAGAATCTGTGAAAAAGATTTAAAGTTGAGTTCTCCTATACAGTATCACCCTATATAGTGATATGGAAAATACACATCCAGAACGGTTTTTGGCTAGCTATTAGTTTTTTTACATCCATTTTAAATGACACTCAATAGTTTTACTCTAATAAAAATAACAGTAAGCTCTTCTCATAACATCCTCTTAGTTACAAGTGCACTGTGAAGTTCTGACAACAGCAACTCACTATTACAAGACTGGGCCCATCTGCCAGTCTGAAGAAACCAAATAAAAAAACAGAGTTAATACAGTATAAGATACTGGTGAACTGGAGTTCTGTATCACCACAATAATTACACTTTCTATGTTTAAAACAATTGATCAAGAACATGTTACGATGTTGTCAAACAGGTATTTAACATTATATTAGGGAGACAGGTAAAATTTGTTCATACAAAAAATAAAGATTTGTGGTAGCGCCTTTTGGCTGTTTCCCAAGTTGGAAGCCAACACAGAAAGATTAGATGCCCACAGTCATTCACAGACACCACCTTATTTTTAGTCCAGAACTAAGCCCAACCCTAGCACTGTACTTTAACCCCAACTATACTGGAACTGCCTCACCAGGTCTCAGAAGGACTACTTTTACAGAAAATCACCAAAGTTGACCATTAATACAGCCTGAAATAACACAATGACCACCATATGATCCCGGTCAGTGTGACCAAAAGGAGATCACATTCTTCATTACATGAATCCTATAGCAGACCAGACATTGCCTGGGCCCTCCCCAAAACACCACTCCAAGGCTAACTGGATAGTTACCAGAGTTCAAAGGAAGTTAAACAAATTAGCAATAATCAAGGACAAGCTAGGATTCACTAAAGCCTCTTGCCAGCACGTAGTTTTTGCTAAAGCGCACACGTGCATTCAACAAAAACATGTCATGGCTGAATGTGAACTGAACAAAGCAAGGCAAGTCCACCTACGTTACTACCCAGCCTCCTGCCCAATCCCCAGCCCCCTTTTATTTCAATCACTACTTGCTGCAGAAAAGGATACACTTGAACTGTAGACAGTTAAGCAGACAAGACTATAATGAAAGCATGACTGCATTCCCCATTTAAATTAATCAAAAATGTACCAACAGATGATACTGTTTTTTACCAGTAGATAAGACACAGGGTTTTAATTCAGCATGCCATCTACACACTGAGGTGACAGTCAAGAACTTCAGAGAACACATCTAACAACTCAAAGTTCTAAGCAACTATAATATTTACTATTTGCTTTTATAGATATAAAAAAAATGTAGTCATGTCTTGGAAAAAAAAAATTCAGAGTGTGTAATGAAGGCAAGCAGAAGTTGATCGAGAAAAGAACATTCAATCAGGATTTTCTTTATTGTTCATCTTCCCAGACTATCAGCTGAAAGGGTTTTTCTTTTTAACTATGCCTTTGACAAAATGGTAACTAAAATATTAAATTCTACTAGGACTCTTCCTTAGGCATTAAAAAAACCTTGTTACAAGTTAATATATCAGAAGGAGCAAGAAAATTTAAACATTTAGTACTATCTAGGCATAGCCCAAGATGGCTTTTATTCTTTTACACTGTGGTAATGGAACCTTGAATTAGCAAGGTAAAAACTGTTTTTCAAAATTCACTGACAAGGGACTTTTTTTTTTTTTTTTAAAATACTCCTCCATTTATTATCAGTCTTACCCAGAGACCAAACTGACAGCAACTGTTTAGGCATATCACTTTCCCCCACTCCTCCTGTCAACTTTGAGAGGCTTTTCTCCCATCCATTCCTTTCCATGAACATTTCCACTCTCCAGCCATCTCTTGCTTATTTGTTCAAAAACTATCAGACAAAGCTACAGAATAAAAACGTATGGAGGGCAGTGAAAAACGCGATGAAACCCAAGTCCCTAAACTCTACCCCAGGAAGTATCTAGACTTCAGCATGCTGGAAGCTAGGAGGAGAAATAGGAACGAATTAGGATTCCTGTGTTTAGTCATTTTCTCCAAACATCTGCTGCTCTCAGAGGCACTACTGGGCTGGGTGGACCTTCAGGGACCCACTCAACAGCTGCTCTCATCTGAGTTTAATCAAATTCAGGCAATACTGATTCATAATACCCTGTGCTTTCCTCCTGATCATGTCCCTCTTTCACTACCGTTTATTTCCTCTCTCAACCCTTACTTGAAATAGGATTTATATCTAAATATTTCAAAATCTGCCTTAGATCTCAATATACAGTTGTGTAAATGTAGAGCTGTACAGCCACGATCAAAGCAGAAACTGTGGGTTAGAAGGTTACAGAAGTAAAAAGATATTTATACAAAACAGCTACCAAAAAAAAAAAAAAAAGATACTGTTACCTTCTCTTTCAGCCACATAAAGTGCATGCAAGAAAAAAAGTTTTTTGAGTGGAAAAAAACATCTTTTGAGTATTTTCTCAATTACTTTTGGAGAAAAGTAGAACTGAACATTGTCAGTTCTTCTCCATATGGACGTGACTCCATCCTACATCTTTTCTAGATAATCTTGAAAAGAAGCTGTGCCAGGATGATTTGAGACTGTTTTAACACGGTCAGGGAATTCAAAGCGTTACAGCAGACGTGAAGCTGGCATGCAATTGCTCTCTGGTCAGCAAGGCAGAAAACCATCAGAAATTCGACGTAACCGCATGAAAACCCGGAGCATTAGAGCTGCCATGATCAGTGAGTGGCCGGAACACTCGGCTCCTTACCCTTATTATATAATCTCGGTTATGCAGATGCGGCAGGAGGTGCTAGCGAGACCTCCGAAGCAGCGGTTGAAAATTGCATCTCAAAAATGAAATGTCCAGAAGCTCCGGGTTTAACAGTACCCCAATAACAATAATAATATAATAATAATAATACGAGCCCCCCTCTCCCGCAAAACAAACCCGTTAACACGCCCCGCAGGCGGGAGCTGCCCCCTGCCACCGCCCCCGGGGCCGAGCCACGCTCCGCACGCCCGCAGCCCCCTCACACACACATACACACACACACAGCCGCCTCAGGAGAGCCCCCCGGCCCCGGCCTGCTCGGTTCGGCTCGGCCTCGCCGCAGCACCCCGGTCCCAGCCGCTGCGGCCCGGCCGCCGCGCCCCGCCTGGGCCCCACCGCGCACCGCCCCCGGCCCCTCAGCCCGCCCCGGCCGCGCCTCACCTTGGAAGCGTTGCCCGCGGCGGGGAGGTGCGGGCATCGGCGGGCCCGGCGCGGGGCGACGACCTCCGCGGACTCGCTCCCCGCCCGCCTCCCGGCCCGCCGCCTGCTGCTCCCGGCGGCTCCCCGCGCTCCGCCGGCCGCGGCAGCCGGGCCACGTCCCTGCCGGCAGGGCGCAGGCGCACTCCGCGCGCAGCCGCCGCCGCTTGGGGCGGCCCCGCAGCACCGGGCCCGGCAGCGGCCTCCGCCGGCCCGGCCCCTGGAACCCGGGCTCCACAGGGCCGGGGGAAGCCCTGCTCCCCTGGGCTGGTGTCTGGAGGAAAACCGCATACGCACACCTGGAACTGGGAGGGGGAAGCAAAGAGAACGTACAAACATGCTTACCTTTCTGATAACAAACGTTACCAATAACAAATATTTCACTATAACACCCAAACCCTTAGTTTTTACCTCAAGGGATTCAGAGCCTCTGTGGATAGTAGCTCTCATTCCAGCAAACATTGCTCCTGAGGTGTGGGGGAAATTGGCCCTGAATTTGTAAGCGGCTTGGTGGGGTAACGAGCCCAGGTGTGGGGCAGCCTGCAGGGTGGAGGTGTGGGTTAGGGGCTGGTTGGGACCACGCTCAGCTCTGCTGGTCGTGTTCACCACCGGGACCCAGCGGGCCAGGCGTGCCCTGCTGTCACCATCGGGCCTTCCACATCCAGGGGAGCCATTGCCCAGTGGTAGCCTCATCAGCAGGCAGGTGGTTGTGTGGTGGGGAGCAGACAAGATGCCATGCTCAGCAAGGGTTGCTTTTATGTAAAAACTGAAGAGTAGGTAGAAACCTTAGCTTTTCAAAATCCAGGCTTAGTTCAGTAACTTCTGAAGCTAGCGGTGTGGAATCACACTGGTGCTTGGCTGACCCTGGAGATTTCTTCTTTCTTTCATTCTCCTGTGGTTACTTATAGCAAATGCATGACTTTTAAAAATATTGTTCTGTGAATAAAAATTACTGGTTTGGTTTATCATTTGTAAAGTGGCTAGGTGGACAAATGTGTCAGGTACAGAGGTGCTTGCTTTGCGTGCTTCTCTCCAATAACACCAAGCGATGCGGCAGCACTCGACCTGTGTGTCCCCGCGTACACGCGCAGCAGCAGCTGCACCGTGCTCTCGATTTATTTAATCAGATACCAATCGCTCCGAGCAGCTCCATCTTAGGAATTGCATTCTATCGGGGCTGGGTTGGCTTCAGGTATTTACTGTTCAACCAACCGCGAGAACTCCCCCAAGGAAGCCGAGGGTACTGACACCCCCTCGCATTTCAGCTTTTAAGGACGAAGCCATCGCTTCGCAGGACTACCCGGCCTCCGCTCCGGGCTTCCACTCACCCAGAGGCCGGGCCGCGGGGCGCGACGCGATGGCTCCTCCGCTCCGCCGGGGGGCGGCCGAGCCGAGCAGAGCCGTGCCGCCGTGGAGCTGCGGCTGCGCGGTGGGCGCGGCCTTTTCCCCCCTGCTGCTGGCTGCAGGCGTTGTGCGGAGCGGGCCCCGGCCTAGGCCTAGACCGGACAGTACCTGGCACGATGGTCGGTACCGGCCCCGCGGCAACTGCGCGGTGGGGGGGGACTCGGTCCCGCCGCTCGCTGCCCGCCGCACCGCCCGGCCCGCCCGGATGGAGCCCGATGGGCCTCGGCCCGCCGCCGGCTCCAACGTGGCAATGGCTGCCGGGGCGGCTCGGCTGGGCCCGGCCCGGCCTCCGGCGGGCGGCGGCGGGAGAGAGTGGGGCTGGCGCCGGGCGGGGGCGGGGGGCGGGGGGCGGCGGCGGCGGGGACGGATCCCCCCCCCGGGCCGAGGGGAGACCGGAGGCGCCCGGGGGGCTGCCCCCGACCCTGCCGCGGGGTCTCCGCGCTGAAACCTGGCAGGTGCCGGGCAGCGCCCGGCCGGACGCACTGTTAGGTTTCCTTTTGTGTTTTTTTTCCCTTTTCGTCTGTGCTGCTGTCGTTCGGTAGCTGAGGATTAGAGGAGAAGGGGGTGCTGCTGGAGAGCTCTCCAGGAAAATAAGCTTAGTGGGAGTGACCTTACTGCTTCAGTCTGTGCAGACAAACGTGTAGTTATCGACTGTAATGTCTGGTTTGCCCCTGACTTCATGTGGTTTCAGGAGAAGAAAAGTTGCTGTGAAGGATATGAATTCTGTTTTTTTTTTGTGTGTTTTTGGTTTTCGTGGTTTGTTTTTTGTTTTTTTTTGAGATGACTCTCAGCTTAGCTGTAAGATGACCTGTTACTTTATTGCAGATTGATCGCTGTTTTATTCTAAGCAGAATTAATTCATTTTAAATGGCCTTGGCTTACATGGTTACATGTTAATAACATCTATTTATATTTCTTATTCAAGGGGTTTGTGAAAGTTGTCAAGAATAAGGCCTACTTCAAGAGATACCAAGTAAAATTCAGGAGAAGGAGAGGTATAGTTAACTTCCCTGTATCACTTAATTAAATGACATTGACAAATAATGCTATTTCTTAACACACATTCTCATGCCTATAACTGCTGTTTTTCAGAGGGAAAAACTGATTACTATGCTCGTAAGCGTTTAGTAATTCAGGATAAAAACAAGTACAACACCCCTAAATATAGGATGATTGTGCGTGTTACCAACAGAGACATCATTTGCCAGGTAAGGTTTGTGGTGCTTGTCACTTACTTATCAACCTTGAAATGTAGTAAATGGAAAGGGGGATGGATGGCTGAGGCAGCTGTTTGTTGGGTTTTGTCCTGAGCAGTTTGTATATTGTTGCTTGACTTCAGGGAGAAAAAACAGTCTTTAAAGTTGACACAATTTTGGTAATAATCCATATTCACGAAAGTAATTTTGCTGGTGTTCTAAAACAAGGTTAGGGACGGGAAAACTTCCCCATCTTTTCTGCTGGCTTAAAACTTAGTCCTTTGAAAAGAGAGGCTTTTGCGCTTGATTGGAGACAACAGAACTGCCTGTGGGACGGGTCAACCTGCATTTACTGTTACGTTATTTATAAAGGTGACCTCACTTCCAGGAGGTCTTCACTGTGATGTTAGTGTGGGTCGTAGGAAGCAGATAAGCTTTACGAGAGTTTTCCTGTAAGATTAAAGGAGACTGACAAATAAGAATAGTCACTTTTTCATGGTTATTAAGTTTTGTCTTGTGTTGTGTAATGCAGTTTATTGCTGTAGTTCACTTTCTTGGTTTATTTTCAGAACGTTTTGAAGCTAAAAACTTAGGCCTGTTCTATCATGAATATGTGTAAAGCTTAAAAAAAGCTAGAAGTGCTTGTTGTTTCCTCATTGAGTAGTTATCTCTAGAGAATGGTAAAGAGTACCAGTTTTAATCAGTTCAGACTAAACTGTATGACCTTGGCGAGGTTACTTTATCTCTGAAATTCAAAACAAGAAGTGGTGGTGGCAGGCACTTATATCTGACAGATAGTGCCTTTCCAGTATGTGGAAAACCTGGAAGGAGGGGGCAACTTTTAGGTGTGGAGGAGATGTGGGAGTCAAAGGGAGAAGGTTCTATATGTGAAAGAAACAGTAGAAACAAATCTGATATTACTGCTGTCTCACAGGAGACCCCTGAGGTTGTGAAGATCTCAGATCCATTAATAAAACCACTCCGTAAAGTAAAACTGTCCTCACAAACTCTAAGTGCTTTTGCATTTTTCTAAGGTGATTTACATGCCGTGTTATATGAGAGCTACCTGCAGAAAGCAGGACAGAATCCATCTACGTATGTAATAATTATTTGAAAGGTTGCTTTTGTAGGCAGTTTCCTGGCTTCTTGATGTATGTGAAGAAATGAAAGAAAGTGGTTGCCGTCATCTACTTTCTCTGCCCTAATATGGATTTGAATTCTTAGCTTCTGTAACTGAGGATTTAATTCTGCTGTAAGAAATTTTTGAAAAGAAAAATGAAGCAAAAGCTCGTGAGCTTGGTTGGCAGTTTGCTGGACACTTCTATACAGAATTCCTATTGGCTTAAGTAGATGTCAAAGTAATAGTAAATTAAACCCAGCATTACAATGAGAAAACTAACTTTTTTTTTTTTGCTGTCAGATTGCCTATGCTAGGATCGAAGGCGACATGATTGTCTGTGCTGCTTACGCCCATGAGCTGCCAAAATACGGTGTGAAGGTTGGCCTGACTAATTATGCAGCAGCATACTGCACAGGTCTGCTTTTGGCACGCAGGGTAAGTATCTGACAAATGGTATGGAAGTAGCTGTTCTGTTTTTCTGGTTTTCTTTCAAAAAGGAAAGCCTACTTAGGGAAAGCCTACTTTCTTAAGTGGTGAGTTAGTATAGATACTAGATCCTGCGGGCTTCTCTAAATTCTAACTTTTCCTCTTTACTGTATAGATTTGATGGCCTCTTGTGACTGTCAAATCACAGTGAGAAGTATGACAACATCCAATTTCAAGCCCAGCAGCCAACTTTTAAGTCTCAGCACTTAAGTTTGTTGGAGGGAGGGAGTCAGGATAAAAATGTAAAGAAATGTACCTTTAAGAGTTCAGACGTGTGTAAGCCCCATTTATCCATTTTCCATATGAGCATGTGAACAAGTTTCGAGTTTCCTGGCACACCAGTTGGAACAAGAAATTGAAATATAACAGGCATGCTTACCATGATGGTTATTTATAAGCTTTGTTACTAGTATGGAGTACACATTTTGATAAATAAATTGGTTGAAAGCATGGAGATTCTACTACAAATTTGTGTTTTAAACTGATGGTGATTCTTAATTTTGTCAGTAAATGGTCAGACTTCCACATGTGCTTTTTTCTTTTTTTTTTTTTTCCCTTTCCCACAGCTTCTGAATAAATTTGGCCTTGATAAGATCTATGAAGGCCTAGTTGAAGTGACTGGTGATGAATACAATGTGGAAAGTGTGGATGGAAAGCCTGGTGCTTTCACATGCTACCTTGATGCAGGTCTTGCCAGAACTACTACTGGGAACAAAGTTTTTGGTGCTCTGAAGGGTGCAGTGGATGGTGGTCTCTCCATCCCTCACAGGTAATCTAGTCTGTCTGGAAAAATCCCTTTAGAATTACCTGAGATATTTCTGTGTATGACAGTCTAAATATACTGTCATTTTTGTGCTGAAATAGTTTTGTTATAACCTGGTAATTATTATTTTAGTGTAGGTTCTGGGGTAGTTCTTTTTTATTTGGTTGGTTGTTTTTTAATCTATTGGTGCAATTCTGATAGAACTTGCATGAATCTTGTGACTATCAAGAGATTCTATTAAATTATATAAATTAATGTATAAATTAGGAACTGAAAAGCCACCTTCTTGCTTTTACTTGAAATCATCCAGTACACCCATATGTACTGGATGATATGTGCATCCTTATATGCAGAATGCACATCCATAAATATTCTTTAGCATTTGTTTTTTCAAGTCTTAAGCAAATTGCATGTAGGTATTAATTTTGCAGTGGTACATCATACCAGATGCAAAACAACCATTAGTTTTTCCCACAGTTGTCAAGACAGTAGTAGGTCTGAGTGGTCCACCTGCACTTAAAATTTCCACGTTGAAGTTTTGGTAATTCCTTTCAGAAGCTATGAGTGACAAAATCAAGATTTTTTTGGTAGTGTTACCTAACACTAATAATACAGTTGACTGCTTCTTTCTGACAGCAGCAGTGGGGAAAACAATTCAGAAATCTGTTGTGCATTTTCCTACTCCCTCTCATGCTGTCCTGTTATTCTTGACTAATTCTTGATTTTTTTTTTAACTTGGCTGCTACATGATGATACCCCGTGACTGAGCACTCTGTAATTGGTCCATGGTGTGTATATGATGTACTGCATTGTTTCAAGACGGGACTGATGGCAGCTGAGATGAACTTCTGTTTCTTCATTTTCTTTATCTTTCCATTTTTAAGTAGAGGGTCCTATCCCTTAGTTATCTATAGCAGAATCTGATCCAATAGTTATTTCTTTGTGGAAGCTTGCCTCTGAATCAGAGCATTTGGCAGTATGTCTTACTCTGAATGTAACTGCTCTTTCACAGTACCAAGCGTTTCCCTGGTTATGACTCAGAAAGCAAAGAATTCAATGCAGAGGTTCACCGCAAGCATATCATGGGCCAAAATGTTGCAGATTATATGCGTTACCTGATGGAGGAGGATGAAGATGCTTACAAAAAGCAATTCTCCCAATACATAAAGAACAATGTAACACCTGATGGGGTAAGATCTGTCTTTTTGGCTCTTGCACACTAGTAGAGATGCTGATAAGTCTTGTGTAGGGCATGCTCAGTAATGCAAAAAAGCTTGATAATGTAAAATAGGAATGTGGTTTATGTTACGTGTTCTCCATGTAAAAAAAAAAAAATATTTTCCCCTTATTAAGGGATCTGTAGTATATAGTAGGTCTTTCGAAAGGAAAGTGATTTTTCATTCTTTGGAGCTTAGCATTCTGCTTAAAAATACAAGCTTATAGGACTGCATCCTAAGATAGACCACATACCTTTTTCCTGATACAGAAATTAAATCAACAGTTTCTATGCTTGGCTACCCAATCATTCCTAATCCTGCACTGCAGCCTGTCATTTCTGCAGCTGGGGTAACTGAAGATGTGCTCTATATCACATCTTTTTTATGGTGCGTGACTATAGGTAGCTGTAGGCCTGTGGCAAATACAGAGAAGCCCAAGCTAGTTCTGTTGCAGAAGCTAGCATCTGGTGAAGTATATTCTGAGTGTTGTATATATTATTTCAGTACAACTTTCCATTTCTGAATATATTGCACAAAACACAGAAAGATTTGTGGAATTACTACAGTGCTTCTTTTGCTTGTTTCAACTATTAAATGTCTTTCAGAGGGCTTGTCTGCTGCCTGTAATATTCTTGGTTTCCTTTGGTTGCACTCTTGACAAGTGAAACAAACATTCTAATGTCCCTTTTCTAGGCTATGAAAAGCTAACTTCATTCTTTATACCTTTTATTACTGTAGGTTCTTCTGTTTTTTCTGCTAACTTAACCAATTTGCTAATGTATGTAATGTAATGCTATGTAATCTTTCATTAAAAAAATGAAACTATTTACATTACTAAACAATGTTAATCTAGATAATCTTTTCACAGCTGGGGTCTGGTTGTAATTAATCATCAGCAAATCAATGCCTTTATAGAGCCATAGTTGTCTTTGGGACAGAGAGGCTAGGGTCTTCTGATCTGTGTAACTGAACAGCTCACTTCCATGCTCCTGTCTTACATGTTAGAGAATAATAACTTAGGCACAACGACCTGGTACCCGGAGTTCTGTATGTTCTCATGCCATGTGAGCTCTCAGAAATGACTGCTTTGGGGTAACCTCTTCTAATGTATTTGTTGCTGCTATTTGACAAGCTACATGACAACATTCTTAGGGATGATGCAGGGACTTGTGTGAAAGCAGCTACAAATTAACAAGTCTCACAACTTCTTCCCTTCTCTTTTACTAAGCAGCTTTGTAATGTGTACTACGGTAGGGTCTGAGAAGTGGTAAGACTGTGCATCTGATGAAAGGATTTATGTAATTTTGGTTTAATGTAAGCACTAAGTCTTCAGAGCAATTAACTGTATAAGAAAGTGAGAATCATTTTACTCTAGGTGGAAGTAGAGTAACTTTCTGTACTGCCTTTTAATTTAAATACAGGGAAATTAGCCCCTAGGAAGAGACTTCAGAGGAAATAGCACTTCTCTGCTAGCCTGTAGTTACGGGACTTGTAAGTAGTATGTAGTTAATCTACATCCTTGATTCACCATCTGTAAAACGGGTAAAAATAGTTCCTTGGTTTTGTGTCCAAGCTGCCATTTTGGATATTTAAATCAAAATCACAGTGTAGCGATGGGCAGGGATTCCAGTATATTGTAACAGTGATCTGCGTGAAGAAAATACTGTAAAGGGAACCACACAAACTTGTAAGCTGTATTGTGATGAAACCTTTTTGTAGTGCCGTCTCTGCTAAGGGTATGTTATTTCTTGATATGATCCTAAAATAGTAACAACTTTTTCTTTCCCCCCCAAGATGGAAGAAATGTACAAAAAAGCCCATGCTGCTATACGGGATAATCCAGTCCATGAAAAGAAACCCAAGAGAGAAGTCAAGAAAAAGAGGTAAACATGAACATGACTTCTGTTAAAGAGACTTTAGTTGGGTTGAAATAGATAGTGATCTATAGGACACTTGTGTCAAAACTCATGTGTTTTAGATCAGATTAAGATATAACCAGTTATGTCTAAGTTCAGGAGTTATTTTCAACAGAAAGAATAACAAATTTAAGAGCCATTAGCTGTAAAAAAAAAAAAAAAAGAATTCAAGTAGTAGACCATACCTGTGGCCTGAATAACTGGCATTCCTTAAGTGTGTATTTTAGCATCCTTGTGTTTTCAGAGGGAAGGCTACCTCTATTCAGGAGAGGGCAGGCTGACTAAGTTGTCAGTAGTAAACTATTTGGATTTTTTGGGAATTTGGGAGAAAAACTAAGGCACAGATACTACAGTGGCTTTCTTACTGTCTAGTCCTTACAGGAGCTTAACTGTGCTTTTTGGTTAAGCACAGTTTAATTTACTGTTAGCATACTTCTGGTGGTGCTGCAACGATATCTTAAGAAACAGAGCATGTTACAGAAGTGGCAATAAATTCTAGCATAGAATTCTTAATTGCCACTTCAGCTTTCTTGACCACCCTTTTGCTTATTTCTGCTCTGGATATATCATACGCTGTGTTTATCTTGCAGAGTGAACAGTTCCAAGATGTCCCTTGCCCAGAAGAAAGACCGCGTTGCTCAGAAGAAGGCTAGCTTCCTCAGGGCTCAGGAGCGTGCAGCTGATAGTTAAGACAACTTCCACAATTTTCTATGAAGCTTTGGAAGAAGTGGCAATAAATTTATTGAGTAAGCAACTGTGTAAGACTGGCTTATTAATTATCTTATAAAGATTGGAATATGTTTATAATTCAGCTATTGTGTAGCCTTAAGAATTTTTATATTAACTCCTTCAGAAAAGACAAGTGTGAAAGACAAGGCTATCACGTTAGAATTATTCCCATAACAAAGGAAAATAATATTGATTAAAAATTAATCTAACTCATAAGAAAAAAACTACATAAAAACTTGTTCTAACTTCGAAAAGACTGAATTATTAAAAAAAATTTATTGCTTTAGAGCTTTTCTTTCAGATTATGTAATGTTATGGGAGATCAGTATGTATCTTAAGAAAAAAATCTTAGGTAGCCTTAAGCTTTCAGGAATATGTACAGCAACACATATCCTACTGTGACTTAGTGAAGCTGACAGTAATATCTTGAGGTATTTAAGCTTCCTCCAGTAAGCGAAATAAGTACTTCCACATTCTTACTGCTGCTGGAGCAGGTATTGTCTTAAGGTTAAACCTTTTACATACTTCACTGATCAGACAAGGGAATTTACTCTTAAGTTGCATACACATACTTAATTACAGAGGCTGTGACTTGCCTTATTTTATCCTTCATCTCAGGTTCAGATACTTACTTGCTTCTCATTAGACTTACTGAAGTTGCTTGCACGCTTACAACAAGAGTCAAGTAGACTACATGGCTGAGTTTTGCTTAAAGACAGTAACAGCTATTGAAAGAGAAAAGGAGGCCTGTTATTTATTTTCAAAGTGTATTTTTCCAATGAAAGCTTGAACTTGGTGCAACAGCAATAAAAATGAAGGCTCTATACAACAAATGGCACTATTAACTATTTTCCAGTTTTTCCAAAAAGCTGTACTTTGGATTCCAAGACTTTTTTTCCCCCAAACCTAGTAGCAATTAGTCAGATTTTTTTTCTACCAAAAACGTGACTGCTTTACATTTGAGTGCAGTGCCAGTTACAAATACTTAATTTAGCTCCAGGATGAAGGATATTATCACATCAAGAGACAATAGTTAGAGCATAGTCATTCTTAAACTAAGAAAGCTGGTGTTTACAAAGAGCACAATTCTTAGCCCAAGCTGCATAATAATACATACAGTATGGAGAAGTGATCTGATTTTAGTCCTAGATTAGGCTTACTTATTCAAGAAAGGCATTTAATACTGGACCTTTACACAAATAAACTTTTTAAATAATGAAATAAAGCTCATCCTTACCTACACTGAAACTGAATTAAGGGGCCAGCTATCTTGAGGAACAGGGATGACTGCCACTAAAAATCACTAAGGCTTTTGACTGCTTCATACCTAAAACATTTATAAATTAAACATTAACAGATAAGCACTGAGCACAGTATTAAGGTGTTTTATGCACACCCCATTCTGTACAATTGTGAGGACAGATGAAAATCTAAGAAACAGCAGGGATGCTGATTAAAGGTATTACAGTAGTATGTCACGTAGAGTGCCAGGATTAAATTGTGGTCACTTAAGACTGGAGAGTTATGACTGATAGATACTACTAGAAAAAACAGAAAACATTCTACAGCATACCCGTCTACCTTGTTACTAGTTATTACCTCCATTTCTGCAAATTTAACTAGTCTGCTAATTTTTTGCTATGTAATCTTTACTTTAGAAAAAGCTTTACTTAAAAAAAAATCTATGATCAATTCAACTTCTGTCCTGCAGTTATGACCCAGCTTTGCCTTCTTTGTGTACTTTCTGCAGTAGTTGGGGAGGTTTTAAGCACAAGTCTATAGCTAATTTTCTGTGGGCAGTAAAGATTCAAGACTTCATACACAACTGTTACTTGTTTCATTTGTCACAAAGCAGCTTCTTACTATGCAGGTTTCCTTTTTTTCAGCTGGTAGTACATTTTTGCTATCAGTACTTATTAAAATTAATTATCTTATAAAATAGCATAGTCCACAGACTTACTTTTCAAAGTTTGCCACAGCTTAACTTCAGTTTAATAGAAGTAAAATAATTACACTTTCAAAAACCGATGTTTATATTGCTGCTAAAGTATGTACATCCTTTTAAGTAATAATATCCTAAAAATCTTGGCTCCCAACATGGTTGGACTTTAATTAAAGTGTTGAACTAAAACATTCAAGATGCAAGTATGAGGTAACAAGGTATAAACAAAAACTAATTTAAATCTCATATTACAACCTATCAGTTCCAGAATAAAACTTTCCATAGTTTAAAAATTATCTATTAATGTGCAAATTCTGCTATGCCAAGGTATTAGTAAACTTCAGTCGCAGCTCAGTTTATACACAACAGTAGCTTGGACTCAGTCACATTATTTGCAGTAGTGGTGGTTCCTCAAAACTACTCAGGATAAAAATCTTTTGCAGGTATTTTCACAAGTGAAAAACGATTTTCACAGATTTGTATGATGTTGCGTTAGTTGATGTGGTGGCACAGTGAGTACTTTCATTCTGTTCAAGATCTGACAAAGTGCACAGAACAATCAAGCATGCAGGGTTGTTTTTGTTTCCGTAACAGCACCCTGGAACTCCAGAAGTGCTTTTGGCCTCTGCCCAATTGCTCAGTTGTATGTTCATCCTTTGAGAAGCCCTGTCATAAAGTACCAACTAAAGGGCAAGAGTAAGAGAGCCATTCCTGAAATCTGGGTAAAGAAGGGTCTTTAAAAAAAATGCTGCACATCATTTTTATCAAACATGGTAGGCCACCTCTCATGGCAGGCATCAGTATTTCTGCTGGTGGAGAAGCTAAGAATCGTTTGTATGGGAAATTTTCTTCCACAGTAACATTTTTAGGTTATTGAGTATCAAAGAATGCTCCATTTCCATCTGATTTGCTGTGACTTTAAGGGCAATACACAAATACAGTTGTTTTTCTAGTTCTTCATGGATATCTGAAGGAGCACCACGAAGCAGATAGTCTTTAAGTAGCTGACACACTTTTGCCAAGTTTGGCTGAATAACTTCTGTGGTACATCTCATTTTACTTTGGTCACATACAGTTCTACAGTCTGTACCATAGACACAGTCCACGTCTGATTCACAAGGACGATCTTTAATCATTTCCTTCAAATTCATCTCTGGCACAATTTTCCTCATGTCCATCATTTTCAAATCATATTTATCATTGTATCCCAAGTTTTTGGCACTTGTATCACACATAAGAAAGTTTCCGTAAGGTCCATGGAAAATATCTTCCACAAATTCTAAAAGCCCTATAGCTATTTTTGCCTTTCTTGGCCACGATGGAGTAAACCACTGGTCCATGCTTCTTCTGAAGCCAGAAGGAATGAAAAGTTCTATAATCCATGGAAGACTGATTCCATAGAGAGAGGTATATTCAACTCTTTCGATCACATAAAGATCCCCACAAAAACCCATCAGCTTGGGAGTATGTTCTTTGTCCTGTAAGATCACCATTAACAGGAACTCATCTAGCTGCAGAAGTGCCCATGCAGACTTGGCTTCTGGCAAAGAAACTCTACCATCTTTGTTGCCATCAGCAAAAGATAAGATGAGATTAACCAGTTCTGAAAGATTTCCTTGTTCACCCAGCTTTGCCTAAAAGCAACAAACAAAAAAGATTAAATGTAAGTTCATTAACTACCACCAATCCATCCATAATTCTCCCTCCTTTGAGTATGGTAGGGTATATTATGTTCTAGTTTTCATTGGTTATAGATGTTACAAGACTTGCTGCCAAGATGCTTGAGAAGCACTTTTCTTGTTCTGTTTTCCAAAGCACCCAGCATACAATATTCTGAAAGTACCAGTGTTCTTCGCATTTCAAAATGCAAGGATTAGAATTCAAACACTGATTTTTCTAAAGACTAGTCTGACCAAGAACAGAGTAGCTTGGTAAACATTTTCTTAGAAAAAGTAAGTAGAATTCAGATGTTTAGATCAGGTTTCGTTTTCAGCAGATTAAGTCTTATAGGTGTAGAGAAATTACACCACGAACTTTATTTCAGACAACTATATGAAATACTAAGACCTCTAGTACAAACCTCATACTATAAGTGCACTGAAATACTTAATTCTGTTATTGATACAGCCACCTCCATTGCATCAATATAAAGAAAAAAGCCATTGCTGGACTCAGAACCATTGCATTTTCAATTATTAACAATGCACACAGAAACAATGTCACACAGACATTTCTTAAATTTTCCTAACACCTATTCTAAAAACCTGCTGCACATCCAACCCTAGAGACAAAGCCACTGTAATGTGTTAGCAACTATCATCAGCTTTTACATAACTGTTATGTGTGTGCACATTTGTACACACACACTCAGCTAGAACAGCCTTATTTCTATCACTGGAGACATAGGTGCTATGTCAATAGCAGGAGAATTTTAGGACATAAAGCTCCAAATCAGTGTTGACACAGTATCAACATAATGACTTCATATTATAAAATTCTGGTGTAGCATTAGGCAACAGAAAAAATATATAGTTCAGTTAACACAGTAACACTTCCCAAACATGAACACTTTTCAAATTGTGCTGGTCTTTAGGGTTATTGCAACAAGTTTCAAAGTAGCAGAAGTATGTACATATTTTTTCTATACCAATGAAAGCTGTAGACATGCAAGATGCATACCAGCTTCCACCTGTTAAAAAGTAAGGAAAAAATTGTTAGTTACTTCTAACTTTAAGATAAGCACCTCTGGGACAAACTATTTTTGTGCTGATTATTTTTCCAACATTTACTTGGACAAGGCTCATACAATAGGGCTTCCTCTCCAGCTACAGAAAAATAAGCCAATAAAAAATAAGCATGTCACAATAAAATGACCAGGCATATACTTACTTTAAAAAGACCATACACCATTTCTTTGAATTTCTCAACAGTGGTTCCTCTTGTTGGTTTATCAAATAGAACTATTTCCTTCCTTGGTTCTGGATCAGTACCAAAATCAAATTGAGCAGTTTCTTCCATCTGGCATTTTATAACTCCTTGCAGATTTCCCCAGATTCCTAAATACATCTATGCAGGAAAAGAGGTAAAGAGATAAAAACACTGTAGAAGTCCATCTAAATATCATCTGAACCCCAACTGCTGCTTCAGAAGTCAAGCAGCAGCACAGATTAGTACACTGAATCCTGCTCACAGACAGTGCACACAGTACATTCAAACAGTGGCAGCTTCAAATACAATACACTATTGCAGGGACTTAGGAGACACTACACTGTCAAAATATAAAGAGCTTGATAAACAGCATACTGGCATTACTATCTAGAGTTCAAGAAGCATTTGGACAACGCCCTCAGACACATGGTTTGATTTTTTGGGTGGTCCTTTGGGAACCCAGGAGTTGGACTCAATGATCCTTGTGGGTCCCTTCCAACCCGGATACTCTATGATTCCGTATCTTTGCTTAGGTTAAGAATCTGCTGATTCTGTTTGGGAAGCAGGATAGCAGACAGATAGTATGCTGTGCAAGAGTATATGTAGGCATACTGTCAAAATGTGAAAGGATCTCATCATCTCCTTGGAAACTGGATTCTGTAACTGTGGAATTAAAGACTTCATGGAAGTTACAGGCTTACTGCTCTTTTAAACTACAGGGCTGTGAGGATTCAGTCAGAGGAAAACTTTGCTTACTCTTCAGCTAGACACAAGTGATCCATATAACACAGTTACCAAAAATTCACCTGAATGCATTAATGGAACACTGAAATTATGCATGATGTGTATTCAAGGAAACAGAGCAACTAACTCCAACATATCTGTGCTATACTTGGGATTGATTTGACTTGAAATTGCAGATTTAGGCAGCTACAGCAGCTTATACAGAGGCCACTGCTATGGCTGATGCTTCTTGATTCTGCATCTATCTTGGTGTCTTCTCACCTATACAAGCACAGCCGTTTCTACAACTGCACTGTCTGCTGGATCAGAAAAGTTGCTACAGCTTAATGCCCTACAAACAAGAAAACCTGCAACTCCCTCTGAATAAAATCAGCTGCTTTAGCCAGCTCATCCCAATCCCTGGGACTTGGGCCTACACAGCAGAAGGGGGCAGGCACCTGGACAGACAGGAACCACATAGACTATCGCCACCTCCAGACACACTCAGATCACAGCAGAGCAGTTCCCAATCAATAAAGCATAGTCATGTTAAAGTACAAAGTGCGTAACAGGAGCAGAACTGCATTGCTCCTCATTGTGATGTAGATTCTCTAGCAGGCAATCTGCAAAAGGGAAATGCTACATTATAATCTCTGCCCCTTCAGCCTCTCAGACACGCAACCTGTGTGTCTTAAAATCAATAGAAGGAAGCTAGAGCAATGCCTGCACACACAATCACTGAGATTTCAGTGGGAAATGATAAAGCTAAGTTAGATGAGTAAAGCCTTACCTGCTTATTGGGCTTTGTTGACAAACATTTTCCAAAATACAGTGTTTCTTTCGCACAAAGACTGCTACATGCTGACCCATCAATAACTCCAGTCTTGTATTTGTCACACTGAAACAAACATGGAGAAAAGTATTTAATACATTGACCAAGAAAGGAGGCAACAACCATACCTCTCCCAACATCTGACCCTTGAAAGAAGTTAAAAAAGGGGGAAAGGGAAATCAAAGAAAATTTTAATAACCCTACATCAAAACAACAGTAAGAAATAACTGTTTTTATCTGTAATTGAAGATATAGTATTATTTCAACACAATAGAATAGTAGCATTTGATTAATTTACACATGGCAGTGACTGAACTGGCTGTGGAATTAGTCAAGACAAACACTTCAGAAACAAGCTATGCTAAGTATACTTACTATTATTTTCCTACAGTCATGTCCTCTGCATAGTTCTGTGTAGGTAGAGTACTGGACATACATAACCCAGCTGCCAATAAATACTACTAACCAAGAGATGAAGAGATATTTCATCCGCATGTATGAGAAACGTACCTAGAGAACACAAAGAGAAAGTATTCTTTGTAATATATTCAAGCATTAGTCAGAATGATAGAAACAAACAGGAATTTCACATCCCCAGTGATAAAATAAACAGACTGCATTACATGGAACATCCACTTCCATCAGTGAACTGACAGGGGAGGTCAGTTTGACTTATTTAAAAGGAAAGAAAATTAGGATATAAATAGAAGGAAAGATGACAGACCCTCAAAGGGCAAGCCATGCTTCAATAACAAATTTGATTAAAAATATTATAAACTGTCAAAGCTCAACTGTTTTTTTGTTTGTTTGTTTTTTGTTTTGTTTTTTTGTTTTTTTTTCCTCCTAAGATCAGTCACTTGTATTCTGATTCCCGTAAAGCAAATTCAACAGACCAGGAATCTTGTCAGAAAATGTGTTAAACTATAAAACACTGATATACAACTGATATACACTGATATACAACCTATCAGGGATAGGTTGTAGGTGAACATCAGGGATATGTTCCCTGTGCTGAAGTCTCCCATTCCTTCCTTGAAATGACATCATTTAATTATGTGAGTAAAATTCCTCTGCACTAGCCTTATCTTCAGTGGTCCTTCCCATAACTGTAAGCAATGTTCCCATTTTGTTTCTGTGGCCTCACATTTCTGTTTTTCACTAGGGGAAGAGAAAGTATAAACTAAGAGTTAAGGGAGTGCTAAGTGCTTTGTAAAGGAGGGGGCAAGTCATGATTTTTTTAATTCCTCTGAGACTGGTGTGCTGAAAGTTTGATTTCCATACTTGAACTAGGATTAGAAAAAGAATTAGGAAGTCAGGATCAACTTTAGCAACAGGATATAAGGAAAGTGCATGAGAGCAGCTATACTGGGTTAGTTTGAGATCCATTTCCATTGAGCCACCTATCTCCAACTACAGTTACAAATAGATGCTGTAGGAGGAGCGATAACATATATATCCCAAATACTCTCCCATTTTCCTCCTGAGGATCTTTCCAAGCCAGATGTGATTTTCTATATATAATAAGTCTAAAAATAATTTATCTTTCGTAAACTTACCCAGCCTCCCTTAAAACCTACGTAAGCTTTTAGCATCCACAACACTCTTTAGAAATCAGTTCCACTGATCTATCCGTTTTTTCATGGGTCAGGGCCTGAACTTCATTTTGCTTAAACCTGGCTTTGTTTGATACCCACTAGTTCATGTAACCATTCCATACTGGTCTCAAGATGTGCCAGGGGATGTTTAGATTGGACATTTGGAAGAATTTCTCCATGGAGAAGGTGGTCAAGCATTGGAATGGGCTGCCAAATGGTCAAGTGCCCATCTCTGGAGATATATGGCTTCAGCTTTTACATGCTTTATATTTTTGAAAAAAAATACTGTCACTAAATAAAATACTTTTCTGCAAATACAGGAAGATCATTATTTTAGAATGCACAAAGATCCTTTGCCTAAAGTTTGCTAGCTTTCATAAGCGTATGCTGGCAAGCTCCTCCTTTAGAGTTAGGAGCTGCCCCAACATCCTGAAGTCCACCTGTACTTCATAAGCACATTGCTGGCCCCCCCTTGAGCAGAACAGAAACACAGCCCTGTCTTGGGCACATCCTGCTTTCTGCCGAGCACCCACGGCCACCCCACAACCCAGCAGCTTCAGCGGCAGCTCCTCCACAGGCTGAGCACACAGGGACATGGCAGGCTGGGCTGCGGGAAGGCCTGCGAGGTACCGCCACCTCTGAGGACACCTTGCAGCCATTACAAACCCCACACAGCAGAGAAAACTACAGGCTGCACCCTTAAGCCCGTCTGACTTGGCTCCCCCTGAAGAACTGAGCCATACTGCAATTGATGTCTGTTCATAACAGCAGTGCAAGCAGCAAGGACATTGCTGCCTACATTGGCAGAGACTATTCCTACCACCATTGGAGAGGACCCTCCGTCACTCCAAGTGCATCAACAAGGGCACGGCCTTCTGCTAGGGCCCACCCAAACACCTGTACTCATGGCTGGTGGTCTGGGCAAGAACACAAAATCTTCAGGTTCAGAACTGACTGAATTTGTGGTTACCATCTGGAGTTTCAGGCTTGCTTCTTTGGCTTCAAACATGCATTTCCTTTTCTAAATATGTAATTTATTTTTAAGGAAACTAAGATCAAAGAAGCAGTTCTAATCAGCTGAACGGTAGCTTGGTTTAATACCTAACTGAAAAAACCTGACTTTTTCAAACCATAACAAGCACAACCACCAGGTACCAGCGATCCGCTCTCAACCTACTGTGGTTCCAACTCTTCCACTGTAACTTCCCTCACAACACACTTTCCACACAGGCACTCGCTCCATCTGAGGACTAAAGAGGAAGTATACTTTGACTCCATGTAGTTCTGTAAGGAACATCAAGTCTCAAAGAGAAGCACGAATGCAAGAAACAGGAAAAAAAACTGCTAGGAAAATGATGCTATATGTCTTAGCCCCTAATTTTATATCCTATTATCATTCCAGTTTACAGCTTAGTGATTTAAAAAAGAAAAACAGATAATTATGAATCAAGGAGAAGGCGCATGTAAGGCATTTTAAAACTTTCAAATGGAAAAGAGCAATCCCAAACTCTAAAAGCAAGTGTATTTGAACTGTTACTCCAATCCTAAAGATATGACTCATTCTAAAATAATGGATGAGAGCATTTTGGTTGTACTGTTAGAAAAGCAGGTATGCCCAAATGACCCTACCATACAATGCTGCTAACATCAAAGGTCTCAGTCCAAGGAAATCCCAATTCTCACTCACCCATCCCACCCCGCAAGCAAAACCACCAAAAAGCCTGAAGTGAATAGCACAAGAAATTAACCCAACAAGTTACACAGAAAAGCAAGAGCATGCCAGTATGGCCTTCAGGCAGTTCTAGCATAAATATTGCTCTTGATGTTTTGTGTTACTCCGAAACACACAGTACCACGAAAATCCACATCAAATAATGTTTCTGGTTCCAAGATGCTAATGAATACATAAACACAATCTCTGCACAAAGGTAAACGTAGGTACAAAAAAGGGTGAACACTTCCTGAGGACAAGCAGCAGATCAACACACCCAAGGCCTCAAAGGCAATGACTCATACCTAAATGTAGATCTCAAAGTCTCAGTCCACTGCCCTCATCACAATTTCATATTCCTCTCCTTCTACAACAGAAGAAAAATATTTTAATATACTCTTGATGTGATCTACTGAAGCTTGTTTAAATCTGCATATTCTTCACCTTGTTCAGCACAAGAATTCAAAGCTTCAGTTAAAAAAAAGCATTGCTACAGTTCATTTGGGAACAACCCTCAACTTCAGTCATCTTACTGAAGTAAATTAGAGTCGTAACATACTTATATACAAGCCTAATGCAAGAGCCTTGATTTCTAAGTGGATTTTTTCCCCATAGGATCTTCTACACGCACTTGTCCACTTTATATACTAGGCCATGATTACCCACATTTCAGCTGAAAAGTCACTGGTCATACAGCCACAGGAACTTCACTGACAGGTAAACAGGTCAGAAACTGTGTCAAATTCTAAATTTTTCTGCTTTTAAAAACTGGAACTAAAACAGAACGATCACATCTTTGGACCTGCTGAGGCTGCAATTTCACTACATAAACTGCCCAGTACTGCTTCCTTGCATCTCCATACTGAAGACAACAGTCGTCATAATGATACCCAACAAACTGTGAGTCTACACCACAGATGAAAACAGGGAGTTGATCTGATTCACAGTACAACCCTGCAAATAGTTGTGTCAGCACAGTTGTGGGATAGCACATCATGGAAAAAAAAAAAAGGCAGAAATATCCTGATCTAATTTTGATAACAACCTTTTAAAACTGTGGCCTTATTTTGAAGTTTTGCTCCTCCACTGCCAGTGCTACAAGCGAAGCCTGTTTAAAGGCAACAAACTGGAAACATTACTTGTCATTCACGCTTTAGATTGCTGAAGAGAGTAAATTAATATTCCTTTCTGTAACATACATAGCATATTCATGTATCAAAAAGTCACGTGAAAAAAAATTATACCCACCCACAGTAAATCATGTTTATAGAATCCTTGGTCTTCTCTAAACATCCACAAGTAAGACTGAATATTATTGTTTATCATTAAATAACTTAAAGGTTTTGTTTATCCTGTCTAAGATGTGCTACCAGGGTTTCAAATTAAAAAACTGATTATGGTAGGGTAGATGTCTGATAGTTTAACGGAACTATACACATCTTTAATATAAACATAGATTAAGAAGAATGTGCAATAAGAGTATCCAAACACACACTTACTAAAACAAACAAACAAAAAGAATTCAAATATTTTGGCCACATGAAAAATAGAAGTGCTTGAGTACCCACATTTTTTTACATATAACTAGAGAAGGAAATAGACGGAGAAAAACTGCTTTAGAGAAAGCTTCAATCTACACTTAGGAAAGAGCTGTAGAGAACCACCGGATTGTCATACTAGAATACATTGATCATTTACAAGTACTTGTAAAAACATGACAAGCCACCAATGCCATTTCCTCTTGGAAGAACTAAACAAAGGGCAGACCCACAACACCCAGAAGTGATCCGGGCCGGACGGCTGCAGCCCTGCCCCTCAAAGTGAATCCCTGTGCCTTTGCACACACTCATTTGACTCTATCCTAAAACTACCTGGTTAAAAAAAAAAATTTAACTGTTGTTTTTTTCTGGTGACGCGTCTTGACCAGAAAGTCCCTTCAACCAGTTCTTCTTTTAAGGTATTTCATTGGGAGTGTTTTAGAAAGAAACAATTTAAACCGTTTTCCTCAGAGCCACAAAGACCCTAGTTGGAGTAACATGTAATTTCCTGTAAGGCTTGTTATCCATAATATGGATACAAACTGGAAGGAGTACAAAAGGAGACCAACAATAATGGCGTGTGGTTTACAGCACATTTAGAAACTGCTTAGAAAACCTAGGAGGAAACAGGCTGGTGAACACAGAACAGACAAAAACAAAACTGGAGGCAAAGGGCTGGGGAACATCAAAAGAGAAATGCTTTATATAAGCCTTTCCCTTTGGAAGAACACTACTAAAATGAAAGAATGGCAAGATTTTAATGTTATTTCCTAGTCTAAAAATACCACATCTACAAGGTTATAACATTAAGAAACACATGCTTTCTTGCAAACCATGCTACTTTGGTAGACGGATGAGGGGCAGTAGGAGTCATCTGAGACGTGAACCAGCAGTAAATGAGAACTGATACTTTACTCATCGGTTCAGAAATAACTTTCCCCATACAGAAGAGATCTGAGTTCATGCTCAGCTGGAGCTTGTCTATGTTTTCTTCCTGTCCATTTTCCATATTTAGTCATTTATAATTTTCACCTATTAGTTTTTTCTTTTCGGTATCCACCCCAAGGTGTTTGCTTAGCCAGTCCCCTCAAGCCACATGTCATCTGCTATTCTCTTTCTTCCAGTCATTTCCAGTCTGTTTCCATCCCCTCTGACTCTGCAAAGCTGGCCTCGGCTCCAGTCTTCCTCCACTGTCTGTCATCCTTTCTCAGGCAGCAGTTCCCAGAACTACTCAGGGCCCCATCTGCTTCTTCAGTTTTCCCAGCACAACTTTCATGCTGAAGAACCCCTGCCCTCAGCTACTGCCTACCTCCAGAATTCACTTGTCACCCACAAGCATCTTTCATTCACAGCTTGGGGAAGCCAGCAGATACAGTGTGGCAAAGCAGTAGGAGCATGTCTTGCTCCCTGTTCTCACCTCCAGTACCAAAAGAAAGCTGTGAGCAGGGCAGATGGATTCTCTGCAGAGCTTATTCTTTGCACTCACGCATGCTGTTTCAATACACAAAATAAATGAAAAGCAGCAACCAAGACCTATTCTTCCCCGGCAGGGCTGTCCCAGGCAGGCCAGGTTACCAGCCTTGAGGCACTCAGTCCTCCAGCAGAGGTCTCTTGGAACACAGTTTTGAACTGAGAGGTGTATGAAACCAGGAGAGCCAAAACATTTAAGGTACAGCATGGATGGATTGCCTGGTCTGGCTGTGTTGTAAGCACACGAACACATTTTTCTCAGGCTGTCTTCAGAACACAATGTGTTTTTTTGGTGGTGGTTGTGGTTTTTTTCCACCTTCCCACTTACTAGTGGTTGAAGAGCAGACAATACATAACAGTTTTAGCACTTAAAAATAAACATGACATTATAGTCATTCAGGTTTAATGTCTCCTGTAATAATTTACTTATTTTCATTTGTTCTTATACCCCATAAAAAATATGCTTTCATAACCTAGAGCTTAACTTTTTTTTAGTGGCTTCAGCATGGCAATAATACCAATAAGTGCTCTGTAGAGTAGTTCCTGATAATACCTAGGTGAGTCATTCATCTATTTTTACGTTGGCCCAATGTTTCTCTAACTCAATACAGCATCAAACGTAAAGAATAACCTTCACCTCTGCAAGCACAATGAGAAACAGCAACATCAGAGGAATACAAAAGCTATTTGTAATTAAAGCACAGTATTTTGAGAAAATCAGATTATATTCAGTTACCGTTAACTATTCAATGAAGGCATGGTCATTAGTTTTTGTACTCACCTTTTTGTTAGGATTAAGTTTTATTCAGTTGAGGAAACAGCTGCCCATTATTCCCATTTCCACTGTTTTGCCCAAATCCTCTGCCAAAGGTTACCAGCACAGACCAGAGCCCGTAGAAGCAAACACACTCAGATCTCGTATTCTGGGGGTCAGGCTCTGCATGAAAACTGACTTGCACTGCAAGCTTGCAATAGTCAAATAATGAGGTGGGGTAGCTAAGGTACAGGCAGCATGCTTACCCTGCCACCTTTGCTGTAGGTACATACGTACAGCAAACTGATGGAGCACGGGTCCGGAGGAACACCCTAAACCCCAGCACAACGCCCCTGAGCTCAGTTGCCAGCCCCGTTATGCCTCAGGATGTGCCAGGCTGAGGTGAGGATGGCTGCACTGGGAAGGGCTGGCTCAAACCATCCCCAGCTTCTTTCATGCACATTGTCACAAAGCTGACTTGAATTATATTTTCCATCTAAATATGTATCACCAGTGCAGTGCTGTGAACCTAATCTCGTACAGAGTTTCATCACGTATTTCATGAAATAAACAAACAACCCACACACACAACCACTATGCACACACAACTCCCATCCAAACATCCCATCTGAAAAGGAAGCAGGTTTTAAAATAGCGCAGTGTTCTACCTAGGTCTGCTGCCAGCACATGCGCACACCAAAAGGGATCTTGTTTGGACTTTTAGGTAAGTCCATCTCCTTCCTACCCAAATTTCCACTCTCCTCAGACTACAGCCGCTGCGATGCAGCACTACAGGCAGCAAGAGAGAACATCAGTCTCCTGTGCTCCATCCAGCACTCAGCCCGCAGCAGATGGAAAGGCTGACAGATGGCATACTGACAATTCCTTCACGTAAGAGCTTTCTCCAGAAATGTTTTTGAAGTTAGCAGCCCAACAGTACAAGCATCATAAATTAGGGAGTCAATAGCAAAGCTGGATGCCTTCTCTTTCTCATGTACTTTAATTTTAGTGTCTTTCATTTAAGAAGTTATGTTTCTTCAAATTATTTTTTTTTAATCCTAGCAGAAATCATCTCATACCTTAACATACCCTGTACATATTTTTGAAGGAAACACTTTCCCTCCAAGTCTCATTCTTCTAGGTACTATTTCATTCATAAAGTAAATAACAGCACTGGTTAAAAATAAACCAAAAAATATTTTCAATCCAAGTGGCATAATTTAATTCACTTAAAACACCCATGTTCATGGCTTTCCCCTTTTACCCTCAAAAGGGCAGGCTGCAACACTAAGGCAGGACCAACTTTGCAAATCTTTAAGAGAAGAAAAAAAAATCAACACAAACTGTATTCAATTATAGCATTTCCTACTTTCTTCCTGTTCAAGGCTACTATCTGTAAACAAACTGCAACCAGAATGTCTATTCTTGCAACACAAAAGAACCTAATTTACATCTCAGCCATGCTAAAAATCATACGCCAAAGAAGTATGTGAATGACTGTCAATACTTATGATTACACTGATAAAGGTTAAATGTTAGATTTACCTAGCTTCCTTGGGGTAGTGTATAGAGGACCTACTTCATACAGTCCAAGTCCATGTTCACCCCATATTGTATTCTACATTGCCTTTAAGTTCTGTTATTCACGTCAGGCAAAGAGGATGATAAAGTGAAACCATGCGCCCCACCATTTCTTTCCAAAATCCATGTGCACAACAAGTTATTGAGAAACAAAATGTCTTTGTGGACACCAGTATCTCCCTAAGGATGGCTAAGTCTTCCGTTGGTAACTCCTTTTATTCCAGTGTTGTGATCCATCTGTAACTCTTTATTCTAACACGAAGTTCGAGGAGGAAGATTCATGTCTTAGTGGAATTTTCCCACAAGGGAGAGATCATCACTTGATGTAGAGAAAAGCCAGAAGCAGCTCTGAGAGGTGTGAGCTGTTCTGCTTATCTCGGAGCCCACTTTCACCTCCCCTTTGGTGTCAGCACCCAGCATCCTCACTGAAAAGACTCAGGACCGCTGCTTGGTAGTGTTCAGATGAAACAGCTTCACCAATGGCCACTTTTCATGTAGGATGGGGAGGGGACTGAACCTTTTTACTCCTTCCAAATGGGAAAGCCCAACTTACCTAAGGATCATTTTCCTGTTCCCATCGTATTGCACATTTCACTTAAACAAAAACAAAACAAACAAAAACAGAAAATACACACACAATCTTACTTCAACTTTTGCCTGTAAGATGGATATTGCCCTGAAACAAATTAATCAAACCAAGGCAGAAGCTATTGCAAGACACCTCCTTTCTTCTGCATCCGATGTTCTGGCAACTCCAAGTGCTTTTTCTTAAAAGCAATTTTTAGTTTTGTTTGTCCAAAGTATGATTTAAGAGAAAGTGTCATAATCTGAAATACATTCCACAGTTTGATCCCCATAAAAATGATCTATGATAATAATTGCATCAGCACAGAGTTTCTCGATATGTTTACTTCAAATCACCAACATGTCTTTCAGGGTTTTCCAGCTCACACAAGTCCAAATCTGTATCTTTAACTCCATCACACACACTTTCGGAGGTTCAAAGTAACATGACAACTTTTATTACGTGAAATTCTAACCAAGAACACGAAGAGGTACCAACCATAATGGTAGGCAATTTTCAGTAATTCAATCAACATCTGTGAGAAACAGAAGCTCATAAAACTTTAGAAAAAAACATGAGTCACAAATTATTATGAACAAGCAACCACAAGAAGGACACAGATGTGATTTACAGATACTACATGAAAATATATGAAAGATTATTGTTCCACAGCTGTAGTCAGTCTGGAAAATCAGTCTGCATAGAACAGCATGCTTGGGGCCAAGTTTGAGTACGAAAAAGAGTATTTGTTTATTCCAAATTGATTTTTTTTTTTTTTTTTTTTTAGAAGTGAACCTTTCATAACTATTTAATTACCCAGTGCTTAATAAAACATTGCAGAACTCCTACAGGGAAAACTAAAAGTGATTTTTATCACTTTCACATTTCTACAGACAATTCTGACAATGGTCTTCTTAAAGCCCGTCACAAGACTCTTCTCTATTTTTTTTTTCTTTTATTAATAGGATTACCAAAAAATTCTAATAAAATGATTTTCTTTATTCTGCCCCCTCCTGGAATAATAGGAAGTTCCAATGAATCAGGATCATAGCAAGTAAGTGCTAATGATTATCTTTCATCTACCTGAAAGAAAAGATGTAGTGATTTCCTTTAGGGAGTGAGCTTTTTTCTTTTTTAGCTATTTCTAGTAACCCTAATGTAAAACAGAAATACTACAAAACACAGTACCACTGGTAAAATCTAAAAAAGAACATTTGAAATAAATAATCAATTTTAGGCAAAGCTGTTTCATTTATAAAAAAAATGCTTAGAAACCAACATTTTCTGGGACAACTGCCTTCCTTGAAGTTTCTTGCTGACTGCTTCCATGCATGTTTACAACACTAAACTTTAAACCAAAGGGCTATTTAAAGCAACTTCTCATTAAACGCATACCATTTAGTACAATCTCAGAGACTAGCAGTGGTCTGCAAGCCGCAGGACCACTGCTGAGCATTGACCATATTCATAGCACAGGAAATAATACCGTATTATCTGCATTTATCCAAATTTGTCCTCCCTCTCACGAAGACAGAGAAAATGCCTTTGGGACAGAAAATCCTCCCCAGATGCCATCCGAATACATCATACACTTGGCATGAAGTTCTGGAGAAGCTGTATTTATTCTGGGCTCAACACTGTGCCAATGCATACTTGTGTGGCTCTTGACCTGCGGGACTCATGTCTTGCCAGTTCAGAGCGCAGACACGAGCACAGACCTGCTTGCAGGAGACCACAAGGTTTGGCTTGCTGTGATTCACGGGGTATTGCTTTAATCTGGACCTCCTTATCAAGGTCAGCAAAAGGTCTGATCATTGTTTTGTTCTTCCCATGAACTCTCCCTACCAAATTTCCATTTTAAAATCAGTCTAGGAGTCTAGACACGTTTAGCCCACTTCATCTAGGAAGCGTCAGACCTGACATGCTGTATGAAGCAGCAGGGACGCAGCCTTACTGAGCCTGCTTAGCTCACGTGTGCTCATACATCCCGAGCGCACCAGGCTCCCTGCATGCATGCTCGGCAGATTATTTGAGCACGGTTCTGAGCATGAAGTCTCAGGCAGCAGTTTGGGAGCGCTACTTATAAACAAGCTTCATTTGGAATTCTGACAAAATCCTAGAAAACTTTTAATAAATAATATATTCAGGGCACCAGAATGACTGACAGTTCTGAAGTGATAAAAAACAAAGTTCAAAACTAGGAAATATAATTTCTCTATTCTGCTCCACTCTTCCAACAAGACTTTAAACACGAGCCAGAGAACACAAGGAAGAAGGAAAGCACTTGTAAAGGATACTTAAAAGGATATTATGGCATCAACTTCATCCATCATTTGTACATTCCACTAAGTCATACGCATTGAATAATAATTAGACATTCATTCCCTGGAACAGAACTGGAAACCACTTCTGGCAAAATCCAAGCCTGGATGCACTCCAAAGCATATGGAGAGTAGCAGATCAAAATGCAACATAACTATTTGCCAATTTTTTGATAAGTGTACTTTTTATTTAAAACGTTCTTACGGTTAAGGGATATAAAAGTGTTCATTAGTTTTACACTATAGAGAGTTTCATTTTCTAAAGTATTTCACATAACCATAGTCTAGTAATCCTCTCCAAATCTCCAAGTCGCTCACTCAGTTTGTTCTACATTAGCAACAGGAAAGAACAGAGAAAAATCGTAAGCTGATCAAGCTAGAAATGCTGGTTTGTTCTCTGTTCAGGTTGATTTATGGATCATAGGATGCACTTCAGGTAGGCTGACATGATCTCTGAAAATATTAGCTCATGCTGTCTTGGATGCCATGCCCTGGGCACATTCACATTTTTAATAGCATACAATGCACACTTAAGATTATGCTATTGCCTCAAATTACTTGTATCCTGAATAATCAAACAGGACATATCGTTTGAAATTCAAAAGGGATAACAATCAAGACAGAAAGCAGGATGCTCCCCCTTAAAAGGTTAAGCAACAACAACAATGAAAGGATTAAAAGCTTAGACAAAATGATGATGATACATTATGTGGGGCTTGAAAACCTGTTCATTCTTTAGTCCTTCAAAGACAGTGTCTTTTACGTTATTGAAGTCCACAGGATGTCCCTAATGATCTGCAAACTTGGTCCAGAACCTCTAGCGGCCAGAAAGCTTTCAAGCCTGGAAGAGTCCTTTACATGATTATTGACATGCGCAATACTGCTGGCTTGCCCTCAGCCTCATAACCCAATTATTAACTACAACTATCAGAAAGAACTTCAGGACAATTTCATGAATTTGGGATACTAGCCTCTCCTTGCAAAACCTAAATCACAGCTGTAGAAAAGTGTTAAGTCACCCAATTGTATGATCCAATAAATTTGTTTTTGGTTTGTTTTTTGGCAGTATTTAGTATTGTTGAGATGTTTGTCAGATTTGGAATTTTTTGTTGTTTTGTTTCACTATTACAAGCCTTATTTACAAGCCTTACAGTCTAAGCAGCGGGAAATTTTTGTATTTCATAGTTGCTACTGTTTTGTGTTGAAACTGCAGCACTGTTTCTGTGGATCTCTAACCTGTAAGTTTTGAACTGAAGCAAGATGTCCAGAAGTTTGCCCAGCTCATTTTTATATGAGCTGATGATAATTGGCAGCACATTGCCCTTCACTAGAAGGATCAAATGATTACCTGTGGTCTTGCATTCTGCATGCAAGTTAAAGAACATGTCAAATACTGACAACAATAAATAATAACAGCACATTTGGCATAAGAGCATCAGTTGCAAACCAGCTCATAGCATCCCGCTTGTACTGCGGCAGGAAAGCTAGAGGAGGTACTAAATTCTTTGTTGCAGAACTTGATGTTCTATCAACTCACTTCACAACACAGTTTTCAAGAAGAATGGAACACCAGCCAATAACATTTGGAAGACAGTCAGCAATGCTTTCCATTGTACAGTCATCTTCCCTGGTGTGCCACATTAAATATTGCATAGCAACACCGCACAAGTCCTAGAATTCCCCTCTCGCTCATAGCTACAACTCAGAAAGTCTAGCATTTAGTTAGGGAGCGTTGGCCTCTTTGGAGACAAAAATCTCCATAGAGCACTCAGTGAGTAATTAGTAGAGTTGAACCATGAATACATTTGTCACGTACCAACAGTAGCATGCAGTTACAAGTCAATATATTGATAGCTTGCTGCCATTCTGCGGATGCTTCAATTACCAACATGCATTCACTGTGTAACACAGAAAAATAAATTAACGTTCACAAAGCTCTCACTAGCTCTCTCAAAACAAGTGTGTAGAATACTCTAGTAGTTTCCAGGGTGAGAAAGCACAAGCAAAAATATTTTTAAAATTTGCAACAGAAACAAATATTTAACTTCTTTGACTTTTCTAATAAATGACCTGGCTGTTTCTTAAGAGATTTTAAAATCACATATTTTGCTGAAAAGGCCTTAAAGTAAATGCTGCGACGAACGGAGAAAAAGTTATCCAACATCAGCACACGATGATCAGAGACAGACTTATCATCGAGGCAAAGAAGACAAACAATTTACATAATCCTAGTTTGAAAGGTAGCACACATACTGTGTATTCATTTTTATTTGTCCCAGAGACTTTCTTCTACAGGAATCCAAATGCTGCACAAGTATCCGCTCTGGTAAAGAGTTCAAGGAGAATATTTTCTGGTCTGAAAATCAAGTGATATTTGACCTAGATTTGCTTATACATACCATAAAACAAATGCCAAAGAGGATAAGGTTATACCTGTGTCTGTACACTTCTCTTTGGATTTTAGATCCCATTTTAGGCAGGTCCAAAAACAGAATGGGATCAGAAAAGTTCCAGACGAGAAGGAATTAACACATTAGAGACTTTAAGACTCATCAGGACGAAGTTCAATTTTTTAATCCAACAATCAGAAAACATTTAATAAGACAGCAATAGATGACAGCCGTAAGTAGCATATAAGCAAATATTGTATTAATCCCCACCAACTCAAACACTCATTTTAACTATAATTGAATTTAAGACCTGAGGAAATGGCTTGAAGCTGGGACAGGGGAGGGTCAGGCTGGGTGTTAGGAAAAGGTTCTTCACCGAGAGGGTGGTCAGGCACTGGGACAGGCTCCCCAGGGCAGGGGGCATGGCACCGAGCTGGTGGAGTTCAAGGAGCATTTGGACAACACTCAGACATACGGTCTGATTTTTGGGCGGCCCTTTGGCGTCCCAGGAGTTGGACCTTGCGGGTCCCTTCCAACTTGGGTATTCTATGACTGTACGCTTACGAATTAAAACACAATGCGACAGATAAAAAGAAACCCAGAGGACCACCTGGACACACCACAAGGCCATAGCGGGCAACACCTCGGCGCAGAACTTGGGGCTGCACGCTAACCACGGCCCCGGCAGCCACAACCCGCGGCCGCACACGGAGCTGCGGCACCCCACGCGTGGACCGGGCCGTGTGGCAGAGCGCGGCCAGCAGCCTGCCCCCAGGCGCTGTGCCCACCGCACCGATCCGCCGGGGGCGGGCAGGGAAACGGGGGCGGCTGCCCAGGGGGCTCGGGGAGCCGGGCGGCGGCGTGTCCCGGCCTGCAGCCCCTGGGGCGGCCCAGGAGGCCCGGCCCGGCCCGGCCCGGCGGGCAGCAGAAAGGGGCGGCGGAGGTGCCGTGGCCCCGAGCCCGGCCCGCACCTGTTCCCGCGCCGCCCAGGGGCCCGGCCACCTCTCGGCCCCGGCCGGGCCGGGCCGGGCGACGCAAGGAGCGCTGCGGTGGGCGCCCGCCCGGGAGGGAACGGTAGGCTGCCGGCACCGGCCGCCCCGCACCCGCGGCCTCGCCGCCGGCCTACCTGCGCGTAGTGGGGCTGCCGGAGCCAGGCCCCCGGGAAGAGCCGCCTCGCCATGGCAATGGCACATCCCCGCAGCCGGCGGGGCGGAGCGAAGCGCGGCGCGGCGCTTCCCCGCCAGCCCGGCCTGCCGGCGGAGCCGCGCCGCCGGCCCGGCCGCGAGCAGCGGGATGAGCGCGGCACAGCACCGCCGGCCGCCAAGCGGCAGCCGCTGTCAGGCGCCGTGCGCGGAGGGCGGGCGGCTACCGCCGGCTGGCGGGGAAAGGCGGTGGCCTGAGGGAGCGGGGCGGGGCGCGGGGCGGTACCACAGCTGGCTCCGCTCCCGGCACGCGGCCGCAGCCTGGGGCACCGCGGCGAGGTGTGGGGATGGCGGCGGGGATGGGGGCAGGGGCAGAACTACGGAGGAGCCTGTTAATGAATAACGTGTCCCGGTCACTGCAGGCAGCCCGCCGCCCGTCACCGACCGGCCGTTAGAGCCAGCGGCGGGGCTGCTGCAGCCCCGGCCGAGCATTTCCCTCATGGTACGGGGGAGAGGCTGGCCCAGCGACCCCCGCAGCCCCCAGCCTCCTGCCCCTGCCCGCCGCCTGCCCCACGCTGGCCCCACACAGGACCCGAAGTCCCAACCAGCACACTCTGGACAGCAGGTGCGCACCTCCGTGTCCTTCCGGCACTCCTGCAGCACTGACAGCGTTCAACAGCAGGTTTACTGATGGAAGGAAAATAAAAATGTGTGTTTGTGACCACCTTTGTCATGGCAGCTGCCTCTGGTAGCACCCATAAGCACCACTGGACTAGGCCACACCGTTAGGTAACCGGTGTCACGCTCGCCACCCAGGCCGTGAGGGAGTGACTTGGGCCTTGCTGAGTGTCTGCATGTGGCGGTGGTCCCCAGCACTGCTCCTCCTCGCTCCTTGGCCGTTTATTCAGAGAGACAGGTAGCCACGGAGTGGTGTAGCATTAACGCTTGAGGGACATCTGGTCTTACAAGTGGGACAGAATAACCCATCACTTCTTTGCCATGCGGTCTCCTAAGGGTTCACATGTTATGGGAAGTCCCAGTCCAATTGAATTAGTGGGAACATTGCTAACTTCAAGTGAAATTGTCCTTTGTTACGTAGCATTTAATTTTGTTCTGTCTCCTTGCTTGTATAACTGGTTAGTTTTTTAACACCATGTCTTTAGTAGATTCAGAAGCTGACAGACTCCAGCTCTGATGCTTTTTGGCTGTGGGACATTAGGCAAAAGGATAACGCCACAGTGTGGGGATAAAAATAATGAAATGACCATAACATGCTGTGGCCTTTTTTGTTTTGTACGTGTACCAAAAAATCTGCTTTGATTAAAAGAAAGGTTACAAAAATGCTAGTGTAAGAATAAGTTACAATTTTCTGGCAAGGAAAGATGTGTATCTGGAAACCAAATGTTAGGAGGTCACAAAGTATTAAAAGTCTTCAGAATTTAAAGGGAGTCGTACTTCAAGATTTAATAACACTCCATGACCGCTTTTTGAATAATATAATCACTGCCAGACTCACTCTGAAGTATAAATCTGAAAATTAATTAGTAAGATTTGGCAGTCCTGTAAAAGCAATCCTGGCTTTAATAACAGGCAGTGACTCTCACAGTCAGGGTGTTTTTTTTCTCTTCCTATTCAGGCAGGCCCAGATGGCTGTGCTTTCTGCATCACCTCCCTCTACAGTTCAGTGGTTTGCACAAGCTTAGCTAGATTATGGGCATGCAACAGAAAGGCAACACAAGAGAAAACTACAGAGCAGACATTTAAATGTTTTGCTGAATAATCTCAAGCAGTTACTTCATCCAGTGCTCTATGCCAACCCTTGGAACAAGAGGCTGGGATTAATCGTGAAATGTGGGTCTCCCATATGGCAGGCCAGGATCTAAATGTTTCATTCCTGTTACATCTGGATCCAAACAGTTCCTGGCATATGTTCATTAGGGGATATATTTTTCACTTAGTACATGATATCTTAGTCATCTGTGAGAGCAGGTGCTTTATGCCAGGACTGAAGTATGTAGTTATTCTTTAAGTACTCTTTGTGATCAGGCTTTGCTAGATGCTAAAAAGTAAGGCTATTTCAGCCTTTTTCAGCTACCTGTTAAACACCAAATTCCCAGTTAGGCCTCAGTAGATGCAATGCCCATGGCATTCAGTGGGTGTATAAAACCAAAGGAATATTCTGAAGGTTGGGGGGCAGATGCAGAAAAAGCAACAGAGGTAGAAAATAAATTGTACTGATGTATTTACAGAACATCCTTTCCATTCACACATACCTTTCCATTCTGCGTTTCACACATTATTCATTTTTATAAGCCAGTGCCAACACTTTGTTATGTCTTAATGCCAAAACAGTAAAAGTTACGCTGATTTATTGCTACCTGTTAATATTTCTTATCCAGCTGTATCAACACTGAGTTGATATTGTGATGCACAGATTTAGTGAGAAAGAAATCCACTGATGATTATACATGTGCACTGTTTTTCACTCAGTGTTAAAGGTAAATGCGGCTTTATAATACCTTCATATGATCACTTTCAGTACTGTGACAACTTGGTGCTTATTACGTACTAAGCATGACTCAGAAAAAATTAACAGCTGTTATATGTGCTGAAGCATCTGGTAATTCTGGACATAAAATGAATGAAAGTATGAGACTAATAAGGAGAATAGTAAACCACGGAGAGAAATCTGAATTCTTCAGGATGCCCTGATGTGCATCTTTATAAAATATAATAAAGAATTATAACCAATTTCTTTTGAAAGAAGCTCTGTGTTACTTGAGCAAGTAATACAGGTTTTAACATTATTCTTAAGCAAAAGCTAAACATTAACTCACTGCAATACAGCTGGACTTGATTCTTACATAGCTATTTGAAGCAGATGCACCCACATAGTGATTTAACTTGAACACTATCATAAGAGACTCCATGGGAAAACCTCAGGGTTCACACACTCTCCTCACCATCATATTAATGCAGTGAGCCTCTGGCTAATGTTAATAATCACAAGACTTTTCTTTCCCACAGCAGCTTTTACCGACTTCTATCATGGCTTCCTAGCATGGATAGTCCTAAGACAGGCTCTGTGATCCTGAGCAGTACCACAGTTTTAGCACCAGTAGGAATGGAATGCCTTAGTATTTGACAGTTACCAGGTGCTTAAGTTTAATCAATGTATTTACACAGTATAAAATGTGATAATGATTTAAAGTAAACCCACATTTCCTAAAATGAAGTCTACAAAAATGTAAAGGTTTCACTCTTCATACTGCCTAGCTGTCAGTGTGCTTGCTCGGAGATCTGTCTGGGTATTTGTTTTTATTCTGCCTTCCTTAGGTTTGTCTTTGTGGAAGAGAATGAATATCTGGGGACTTGTTCAATCTTCAGACCAAACCTCTCCCTCATGTTCCCTCCAGAGTGAGATTCTATTTCCTTCCCCTCCTGCAAATTTCCGTGATTTCTGGTTTAGTCAGTGGATAATTTTAATTTTATCCTAAAAGATTACTTCCTATCACATTAAAATTCTTATGAAAGCTAATGCTTCAAGTGCGTGAGTAGGTGGAGCCATCTCTTACCCAGAAAGCAGACAAAGCCTGTTCAGGATTCCCTTGTGGCTTAAATTGTTATAAACAAATCATTAACGTATTTGAGGAAGCAGCCTCTTCTAGCCAGCAAGTTTCATTTCTAAGGCTGTATTTATATGGTCACTTTAATCTAGCATAAAGCCAGCCTGCTGCAGAAGCAGGTAGTTTCACCTTCTTCTCTTGCTGCCTACCTTTATCCTTGGGTTGGCACAACCATTTCTGTTGTTGTTTAAAGAACTAGAACAATGACCTGAACTACAAACTATTTATAATTCATTTTTCCTCTGCGTTAGGTTAGAGGCAGTCCAGTTCCTTTCATCAGTATCTCGGATTTATGCCAAAATTAAAGTGGGTGTTTGCAACCACTGAAATTTCTATCTTATTTAAACATATCTATAACAAAAATCATGTTTAATACAGTTAGACAAGTGACAAACATATGTGACTCATTACTGGCTCTTGACTGAGATTAGATCCAACTATTATTAAACATTCAAAGTTGTTGATTAATTCAGGGTACAAGCGCTCCAGTCCTTGCTTTGAAACTCACAATGTCTACTAGTTTTTGTGGTACATTGTTTAAAGTTCAAAATGTACTAGAAAACTTAACATGCTTGCAGTTAATAGGTCCTAATAATGTAACATGTTTACAGTAAAAAGGTCTTCACAGTTTCAGAATAGAAATCTCTCTATATTAGTCTTTTTTATATTTGAGGACCGAGAGAACTCCAGAAATACTCCATTCAGAGGGAAAGATTTGAAAGTAATTATTACCTCATCAGTGGTCAATCAACGCTAAACAAGTTTGCATTTGTGTTCTCGTTGTTTCAAAGTCTAAAGACAACACAGTTCAGATTCAATCAAGCTATACAATGAAGCTTCCTTTGTATGTACATGTCCTTTCAAGTCTACTTCCTCTATTAATTGCTGTAGTTAGGAGGTCCAAGATTTTACTCGAGATTAGTTGGGATTAGATGTTAAAATTCATGGTCAGAGTACACTTGCCAGCATTAGTCTATTTCTGTTTGGGAAATGATTTTATAATTTTTAGGCAAAAATAATCTGTTTGATGCTAAAAACATGGGTATTTTGATTAGTTATCCAGACTGTTTCCTTCGAGTTAACTACATTATAAAGTTATAATCTACTGTGAGCTTCTGGATCACACTACTTGAAGTAGAATACTCTGCTTGTTCTGCTTATCTTCATCTGCTTTATAATCGGAATGTTAGAGTATTAATTGTTATTTATCAACTTTTCCTTAAAGTTGAATAGTCTAGCTGGTATTTTCTTAATTCTGTACTGCCATTTCCTGAAACTTCTTACCCTGAATTAGCACTTCCACCTTCCTCCTTACTTTATAAGGTAGCTCAGAGAGCTAGGAAACATCCAAGTTCTAGCCCACACTCTTTCAAAAATCCTACTGAAGTTCTAAATACTGAATTCTAGGACTGAAGCTAGTAGACACTGACTTAAAAAGGTCCATGATGGGAAGGAAATGTCAGCAAAATTCAGTTCAGAAAGATGTCTATTTGTAATTTTCCTCATGAAGTTTAGTATTGGAACAAATTACCTAGCAGGATGGTATATTTTTCAATACATGGTATACTTAATTAAGAGCTCTGACTTAAGCACAATGAGGAAAACAGCTGCAATGGTTTAATTCATTGCTACCCCCAGCTGTCCTGCCATCCCCTCTGCTGGAGGACATTTCCACAACAGAACTGCTTCAGTTCACTGTCTGGCATACTTGCTTAACTACCTGTGAAGGTCAGTTCACACTAAAATACAAGACTGATCCTCAGCTGGTGAGGTACAGGTATGTCCTCCCTTCTGCCAGCTGTGGTATAGAGGAGAAAAAGTGGGCAGAAGAAAGGTTCCTTGTCCTCTACAACTTACACCTCCTCCAGTGCTGTTCGCTCTGTTCGGTCATGTAACTGTTTGTGTAGCTGAATGGTGAACTGGTTGCTGAACAGAATAACCCAGAAAAAGAAAAAAGCCATTTTTTCTTCCAGTTTGATTCTGCATGCAAGTCAAAAGACTAATATTCTTAAATGCAGAATAGTTTGGCATTTGCAATAGGAAGTAGAAACAGGAACTGCTTGAAATGCGCAAAGAAGAAAAGCTGTTCAAAGTTTGCCCTAAGACTGATGTCTCCTTAAGATTTTCCTTAGGAAAAATAGATCTTTCCTTTTAGGAAACCTCTTAGTGTAAGGATTATAAATTTGTTAGTTCTCTTTTTTTTTTTTAAACTCCTGTATTATCTTACTGGAATCAGTAATTCTGATGTCATTATATTACCAGAACTTTCTTTAAAAGCTTATCACCCATTATAAAGGAAGCAGTATTGTCTTTAAATTCCAAGCAGTTAACTAGCTATAAGTACAGTTGATCTACTTTAGTATACTCTTTTTTTTTTTTTTTAAGATAAAAGTTTTAACTTCCCTTTAATAAATAACAAAACAAACAGCCAGCCAGTTGAGTATATCCCTGGCACAGAGCAAATACCTTTTTTGATCCCTAGAGTAAGCAGTCTATTGATCGTATATTAATTCCCGTAGCTTACTTTCTATAAAATACTGTGGGAGTTTTGATAGAAAATATTTCAGTGGGCATAAGGTATTGAGTTATTTACATTTTTTTTTCAACATCTAAATTTCTACGGTAGTTAGGAGCAATTTCCACTATAAACATAATTACTAAAATAAAACTATTTTATTCTTAGAATTACATTTGTTTAAAGCAAAAATGCTGTTTTAAGCAGAGTAAGGAACTGCATTCACACACTTATTTGCTTACTTTATTAATAATACTGAGGCAGAATAAATTCAGTAGTCTATAAAATGAGTTCTTTACATAATAGTACACATTTTGAACAGATATTTTTGCTCCATCTATTTAAAAACCTAAACGGGTGATAGCACCAACTACTACATTACAGCATTTCTGAAGGTTTTTTCCCCTAACTGTATGACAAAAGGCAATTTTGAGAAGTAATAGTTTAAAACTGTAATTAAAGCTAAAATAGTATGCAGTATTATATTTATGCTCCATTGAACTTTTGGGAAGTAAGTAGCACTGCAGTCGCAGACTGACTAGGTGACATTGATACACTATAAAAGTATCTTACCCCCAGTTTCTGCAAGGCACTGCAAGCCCGGCCCCGCCTGCCGCTGCAGCTCTCACTGACCCATTTTGCAAAGTTTATTTTTCAACAATATTAAAGTTCACAACAATAGTGATTCCCCCACCTCCTCCCAGCTCATTTTATTTCTTTGTCATAGTCACCTCTGCTCCTCCCCTCCCTATTCTGGGTAGAACAGTTTTGAGAGAGTCTTCTAACCTAGATCATCAATATTATTCAATTATTTTTAATTAGGGGTTATTTTCAACCCAGATAGTTTCTGTGATGACATTCACAGTGCAGCTGAACAAACAGTTTTTGCGTGCACTGAGGGTGCATGGAGGACTGAGAAGGAGGTGGGGATAGCAGGACTTCTTAAACCAGCCTCTCTGCTAAAGAAAACATAGCACGGAGCTGCAACCAAATCGTTCTGTTATTCAACCACACAGTGTCTTTAAGAACGTAGGCCTCAAAGCTTTATTTTAAGATTGCTTTTGTATGAATCTACATCAGATTGTGCTATTTGATTCCTTGTTTCTGAGTTGGAAGAAAACAAGGCTTTGCTACTATGCAAAATGTACTTCACGTGGCTTTCTGCTTTTTAGGTACAGTTAAGTCAATGGAAAATGTAGCTATAATTTGTCTAACTGTATAAAGAATAAACTATTAGAATATAAAGAATATACTATACTATTAATATACTTTATAAAGAATAAACTATAAAGCATTTATTAACTCAGAAGAAACCCGTTGAAAAGACATCTTTTGTGATAAACTGAATATACTCACTGCTGTTACAGTAAACAGTGCTACTGTTGTGCACGTCTTGAGCTCTGCTTGTACACGCTCAGAACCCTCTTTCCAAACAGAGCATTAAAATGCCAGCACCATCACACCCTGACAGTCATTACAGCAGATAAAGCATGTTCTTTTGGCTTAGCTAGTAGTCAAACCTTTTCTGGATCTTATGTAGCTGCACAAAGCGAGGTTTAATCCACAAACCCACGTTTCCAACCCACAAAACAATTTGGGCTTGGAGTTTGAGAGTGTACCTGAAAAAAAAGTAGCAGTGAATGAGGTAAATTGAACGGTTTTTTAAAGACATAAAGGGTCTTTGTTAGACTTTTACACCTCTGATAAAGGTTAACTGGTAGTTGGGTCAATGCAGTCATAGTATTTGATAGTGCAATTTCTCTGAAAACATTTTAGATGCCTGCAGATACATATGTTCTATTTTGTCTATATACTAAATAACTTCTTTATAGTTTAGGTCAACTTTTATGTGAGATTCACAGTTTCCAAGCTCTATTTTGTGACTGTCTCTATACACACAGACTTACTGTCTACTGACACCCAAGCTGACTGCATTTTACCTCTGTTTTATCCCAACCTCCTGTTCTTATCCTGCAACTGTCCTCATAAAAACCCTTCTGCACAATATTGTTTGAACCTGAACTCATTTACACAGATGAGGATATAGGTTTATGGCAAGTTTTTTGCACAGAGTCAAACTCTAACCGCAATTATTGTTTCTCAAGTGTCAGAAATTTTAAATTAAGATGATTAAGATGTTCTGTTAATCAAAACAAAGAGGAAACCACCCAGCTTTTCAGTCTTTTTTTTCCCCATCTCTCTAACCAGCCAGTATGTATGATTCAATGTGGATTCTAAACAGAAGAAAACTGCATAGTCAACCAGTGATTAACTCCTACTAAATTTACAGTTTCTGGCCTGGGTTTACAGGTCTAGCAAGTAAGGATGCCCTTTTCACCACAGGCTATCCACTGATATTTAAATCACACTAGTAATCTGATACAGCATTATATCTTTACTAGCATCATAGCACTGTCACAGACATTTTAAATCCCAAAACCTGCAGTAAATTAAAAAGTCCTTTGAGGCCATCACTACTTGACCTCTGAGCCTGTTTGCTGAATTCCAAGAGAGGGAAAAAAAAAAAAGAAAAGAGAGAGAATCAGTTCTACTTTTGCCAATCACCTAGCATGCTAGCATGGTGTCTTACTAATGCTTGCCTGAATTTCCTCCTGTTCTCGGCAAGTATGGATCTAGAATTGTTCCTAACTGGGAAATTTGAGACAGTTTGGTAAAGCTCCTGGGAGAAGCAAACTGTCATCAGGCTATTGTAATTTGAAGGACAATTAAACTGTAGCAAACTGACTTCTGAATTAGATAATCCTCACCCATACTTACTGTGCTTTACCTTTTGTGCATTGTCCTCCTAAGTTTGTCTCAGCTTTCTAGAGTGTTTTCTTACAGGCAGGCCCCTTGAATGTGATCTTTCTCATCCTGAAGTTGTCCTGACATCTGCTTATGCCAGGTCTGGATAATCCCCTTTGCCTTCCTCCTGGGCAGGAGGATGGACTTCGATTTGCTGTACTGGAGCACAACAGAGCCAGGAGGACCACTGTGTGGCCGTCGGTGCTGCCCAGGCTGGGAAGGTGCATGGTCCTCGATCCCTGTGATACTGGGAAGCCTCAGCTCAAATGAATTCACAAGGTCATCACATCTACTTGGCAGTCCTGCTTGGCAAAATTCTGCTTTCCTGACTCAGGAGGCAACTCTCCTATTCCATAAAGAGAAATATTTCAGTTATCACCTCATGATCTGCACATGACCGTGGAACATGCATTTGGCTATCCAAAGGAGAGATGGCAGGATAAAACTGAAGGTCAATATGTATTTCCTTCTTGGCTTGTTCTGATTGGATGTTTCATTCTATAACTGGAATAGAAGAAATAAGCCTCTTTTCATTTCCATTTTCTAAAATCATTATTTTTATCACTTCTTACACTGCTGTGGTTCTATACTCTCTCCTCAGTTTATGCACACTGTCAGCTCCGTAGCAGAGCGAGCACCCCTCAACCCATTTTAAAAGAATTAAGTTACTGCAAGCAAACCCATTTTTATACATACATATGTGCTATGTATATATATATGCATAAAAATATTATTTTTCAGCCCAAGCAGTTTGCTTGTCTGGCCAATTGCACAGTCACACGTGCGTGGCTCTGGGCACAAGCAGCACAGCTGACAAGTCAGCTCTCCCTTAGCAGAACTAAGTGCAACCTAATATGGCAGCAGCTGGGGGACAAGTTTGTCTGGGACACAAAACTGTTCCCTCAGCTCGAACTGCAAAGAAGAGCTGGGCTGGCAGCCCCTTGCTGAGGCTCACGTCCCCACCCCTCTTTCGGCCCATTGCTCCCCTGTCTCAGTGAGAAGTAAGCCCGGGGTAATGAACAACCAGGAAACTATTTGCCAGGGTTGGGGATTGCTTTGTTGCTTACTGCTATGAAGACGTTCACTGTAACATCAGAGGAGCCCGAGCATGCTGGGAGGGAAGGAGCAGGGCTGCCCCTCTCGATGGCAGCCAGCCCCTAGCTCAGTTCAGCTGCTTTGTAAAATTCACACCAGTTGTAAAAGTTAGGGCAGGGGACTGCTCAGTAGGCTGTGTCACTGTGTCGTGTTCCCCCCCAACCCCACCTTTAAATTTAGCTATCTGGTAACTACATCTGTGCTATGATAGCATCAGATTATACTATTTTAATTACGTTAATCTAGTTGAAATATAACACTTCTGTTGACAAGAGCATTTCCCCCCGTATTTTGTTAATATAAGAAATTTAATGCTTTACTGAGGCACAATCTGGCTTACATTATGCTTTTGCAGCTTGATGATGTTGTGATTGAACAGTCTGTTGTTTTGTTTTTCCACTGATCTTTAACTGATTTTTTTTTTATCTCATCACAAGAGCACATAGCACTAAAATTACAAAATTACAAAAAAAAAAAAAAAGCTTCTCTGCTTGGCAGCTCTAGATTTTAGGGATGGATGCAGGTAGAAATATCAGTGCCTCTCTGAAGACAAAACAGAAAATGAAAGTCTTATGTAATGAAAATTGATTTTGATCCTGTTTATGTATCTTTTTCAGGTGAACGCAGATAAGCAATGCTGTTTTAGAACATAATCAGGGCTTTCAGGCTGAGATAACTTGGCACAAATGTGGAAAGATCAAAATATATGCAAGAAAATAGACATTATGCTTGGATTAGCCAAAACAATGATACTTAGGTTAAGCCCTTTACCTAAGCATATCAAATCTAACAAATATAACAGCACCACTGTTTTATAAACAGTAGTAAAATAAAGTAGGGAATTTATGACTTGACTAGTACATCAACCTAGGAATGCTTTTTTTAAAAAACAAACAAAAAACTCGGCTGTCTTGGATTGACAGCAGCAACAGAAAGGGTTACTGCCTTATCTTCAGTCCCTGCAGCTGAATTTAAGGGACTGCAAACAGCTGTGTTAGCAGGATCCTGTCATTCTGCACCATTCAAAAGCATTTTGTCTCCATCTTCATCAGATACAGAGATGCTATTAAAAAAAGAAAAGAAGAGAAGTGAGGGACTTTCCATCTGAGTGGGACTTGGCAGGTCTGCTGAAAGATTGTGAGAAGGCCCATACTGCATTCCAGGTGGTGGAGCGCAGAAGGAATGCTGTACTAATTCTCCCTCCGGCCAGACTGACGTCCAGAACAGATTTTTCACTGCAGATGAAACAGCAATATTCTGCCATGTAACTGTGTCCTGAGGGGCCATTAAACTTTTTTCTTTTTTTAAATTTCAGTTTGGAGTTAAGAGGTAAGCCTTGTCTGTACTGCTACAAAATTTAACCATACAAGAGCTGGAGATTCTGCTCTTGCAGACGCTTTTATGGTATACAAAGAAGCAGACAAAAACTTGGCATAAAAATGTGGTGCCACAGGCTTCAAGAAGTTATGATATAACCCACCATAAAGTGAAATATTTGAGACTGCAATTAGTTTTGCAACTAGGCAGAGCACAGCTGAAGTGAATGAATAAGGTAGTTGCTTAGACTTTAACTCTGAAATGCTGACTATGGATTATTATAAGTCTGTAAATCTTCAGTAGCTGCTTTCAGACCTGTACTTAGAAGACAAGCAAAGGAATGCATCATGCCATTGTATGACTGAATTCTCAGGAGTTTGGGAACCAGAGCTTCTTTTAGATCAGGCAATTCACCAAGACTTCAAATCTTGGCAGCTGTTGGTTTTCTGGAAGAAGCTAGTTATATGAACACAGCAATAGAGTGATGGTGCAGAGAGAGGATTAAACCTCACAGACTCCAGCTCTTGAGTAATGAGCTCATATTTTTATGTACTAGTCTCCAGAAAAAGATGGGAGAAAAGATTAGTCAGGACTACTTCTGCATACTTTCACAAGATTCCCACTATCTAGAACAATGATGAGCTATGGTTCTCAGCTATGTTCTAGTGCTAAAGCAATGCTACATGTACTTGTAAGCCTTTGATACAGAAAAGACAGTATTGTTAGTAAGAACACAGTAACTCACATTTGAGTATCCTCAGTAAGGCCATATCAAGGCATGTATTTACTTTTTCTCCTTAGGATCTTACTCACTGTCTTCAGATATGAAAAGAATATTAGTATATCCAAGATAAATACCAGATACATGCTCATATATCTTACAGAAAACTTTTTCCTCTTTAACTAGTGTAACATCAAAGGTGCTGTAAATAGCATAAAAATAATATACTTTAAACTCACTATTTCAGCTGTGACATACCTCTACCTGTTAAAAGCTTCCTTTCTTCCACTGTATATGTATGTGAACTGAGGGACTTCTTATTCAGCCTTTTCTAGCAAACAGAGGTTTCAGCTGTGGTAGGGTATGAACTGCAAATTAGGAATAATAATCTTATATTCAAATTATGAGAACATTTAACAGCTTCTAAGTGCTTTGAATTGTGAACTATACAGCACCTGAAGATCTGTCCCCCTACCAAGGACCAGGCGTACAGATCCTGACAAGATCCTGATGTTTTACAAGTAATTTCAGAAAGGTTATACATCTGGAGTAAAATTTTAAGTGAATCAAGTATTAAGGACTCTTTTAAGTTGTAACTTTTTTTTCCATGCATCTCATTTGTATTTTATTAGATGCAGAGGTAACAGATTTTTTATTTTTTTTAAAGTCTTTAGTACTTTGACTGATAGCGTTAGGGAAAGAACAGAGATAAATTGTTGAATGTTACTTTATAGAAGGTAAACAATATTCTAATGGTTTTCCAGTTTAAATGTGGCTTAGTTCAGAGACTGTGATACAAATGGATCATATACTAACCCACAGAGCAATTGCTATTTAATGTGTGTGGTACAGACGTGCTTTAGAGACTTCCAGTATAAAATAGAACTGCAGTAATCTAAGGATATTCTATCTTCAAAAGTTACAAGCAGTAGATTGTTAAAAATTAAGGAAGTAAGAATGACGTAACATGTGAATAACTGATCAGGATTAGAGGAGCAAATGTGATGTTTTTTATATGTATCGATGATCTAAGTTAGATCAGTAATGACTGTGATGGTGAATACACTGAAAAGAATATTTTCAGTTTGACATTTACCAATATCCTGACAATCACAAGGAGATGAGGGAGTCCAGGACAATTTTTTTTTCAGGATTTCCTGATCCTTTTTGAAAAGTTACAATTGTGTAAAGAAGATGGGAATGGTAAAGTGCTTGTACTAGAAAAAACGTGTTTGTGTGAAAACCAATATCAGTGTTTTCTGCATCCAGAAACATTCATATATTTTCCTCTGTATGGTTGATATACAAGGATGAAAAAATATTCATATTTTTGTCTGTCTACAAAAATATCGAGAGGTGTCTATTTTAAAATATTTTTAGTGCTATTTTTATTTCTTTAGTATAAAGACAGAATAATGTCTGTCATTTTATGATAATTATTACCTAGATATAAGATAATACAAAATGTTTTATATCTCACAAAATCACTTACCTATTTTTTAAATTTTGAAAGTGAAGATTCCTTTCCGAGTCAAGCCATAACAAATGTAATGTAAGTGAATCATCTCACTGATTATTATGTTTATGTAAAAATAGATGTATCGTATTTATCTTGTTTTAGGATAGGAAGAGCCCAGGTGAGCTTTCTCGCTGTTCCCATGCTAAAACACTACAGAGAAAAGGACTTGGGATCTAGTTTTCCATCCTTACTGAATTGTGGTCATGACAACCATCTGTACAAGGATAAGCTTTACAGTATTGTCTTGTTCAAGGGTATCATTTCAATGTTATGCTGTGTGATACAATAAGGTAATGGAAAATAATACTGTACAGCAGTTGGTGCTCTCATCAGCATATACTGCTGACTTACACTTTTTTTGTGTGTATGTTTTGTTTTGTTTAATATTTATGTGGCTATTGTGACAAGGAAAGTATGGAAACGATACCAGCTTTGAAAAAAAAAAAGTTAACATTCAAGAGAAAGACTACCAGCTAAGGGAAATGTCACCATGTACGACTCTTCAAACATGTCCAGCTTTCCTGGGTACAACAAAATTTGTTTTGAATACAAGATTTATTTTTTATCTGCTGTGCCATCCATTGAGGCAAGAAATGCTTTTTAAAAGCAAAGACTTTGCTTTTGCTTGACTTTATGGCAAGAGCTTGCCTAGCAATATGTGCACAAAAATAAACAAATGTAAAGTCAGTGCCAGGTCATTATTCCTGAGCTCCCTTCTGAAACAGAGCTATTTGTGAAATGAGGTGGAATAAACCTGAACATACCTGTTATTAAACAGAATCTAATGGATTATCAAAACTGTTTTTCCCCCCCCGCCCCGAAATTTCTACACAATAAAGCCCTTACTGACATTGGAGGGACAGTAATTTAATTTGGCTTTGCCCACTCCATGCCAAAACATATATAACATGTCTCAAATTGAAAACACAATCATAGGGATTGCTTAAACTGTATGTTCAAATACTTTTGAGGTATCAACAGAAGCGAAAAAGAAAGGCAGGAAAGTTCAGTCTAAAGGCACGACATACAGTCATGCCATATGTTAACAGAAGGTATAACCGCTTGTTTCACTGCTAGTGCTGAATAGAAAGCAGATGAAGATTCTAGCTTGCTCCAAATTGGCTTAATCATACATGTCTCATAGTATAGCGATGGTAATCGTGTAAGGAGTGTTTAAACTAATTTTTTTACTGTTGCTGTTGATGTCTTTGCCCCACATATGCCAGTGATAACAAGAATCCTTCTGCTGCAGCATGTGTAGGTTTGCTGATCTGAGCATTTTAACCTGAAAAACGTTGGTAAATGATTGTTTGCACATTTCTGGTAAGATTTCCAATCCTATAATCATCTGGTCAGGTTGGGCAAGGGAAAAATGAAAGTGATTCTTCCAGCATAAATTTCTCCTCCTAGAGTACAAATAGTTGAACTTAGTCACCAGTGTCTAGGGATACCACAACCATTAGATTTATGTGGTCTAGTAGGTGGAGCAGGTGGGTAAGAGTGACACAGTCCCTGCTGTAGAAAGGGGCTTCCTCTCAGATGGATATCCAGTGACCTGCTAAACTGAATAAAAAAGGATGTTCTATTATGAGTTACTAAATCACGGTGAGGTTGCTGTGTATGTGTGACATACAGCCTGGAATTTTTCTAGCTATACGTAAAAGCTGGCCTTAAAGGATATGGAGTTTACAATGACTTTATTTGTGGTTTAGCTACGAGCTCATATGGTACTTCTTGGATATTATAGGAGAAAAATATTTTGTGGAATCTAGGTTGTGGGAAAATATTGATACAGTCTGCTGTTGGCAGTAATAAAGCTAATGGTAACAAGATTTGGGAGCAACATTCTGGCCTTACTAGTGCAATCCCTGTAACAGCACACTAATCAGTTTATCAAACCCTAATTATTCTTATATAACACAGGGATTTCTGGTTTCTTTCAGTGCTGCTCTCAGATAAAGATAATGCTATGCCAGAAGTGACTCCTGGCTTGGTGACAAGTGGTGCTTTATGGATAGGATGGGGCCGTGCAGCTCTGTGCTGGAGTGATGCAAATGGTTTGGGGAAGACTATTCTAAGGAAAAGGAAGGTTGAGCTAGCATGTGTCTTGCTGGCCAGGAACTTCTTTTTTGAGATGGCGATGCTGGTGGTTAAACAAATTTAAATTAGAGGGGAGGGATTCTGCTTTGAGAAGTTCAGATTTAAGTCATTTCAAGGATACAGGATGAGGCTGCTTCAGGCCCTCCCAATATGACTCTGAAAAAGCCAGCTGTGAGAAAATTATCAATGTTTAATCACGTTTATTGTTGGTGGATAGAAAAAATGTTCTTTAAGCACTGCTTCTCACATCACTGATGTGACTAAAAAATAAACACTGGCCCGCAGGTGTTTCTCAGATTGAGTGCGATTTGCTTCCTGCAGGTGACCTTTAGCACCAGTGGTGCCCGGCTGCTGTGTGAGCCGCTGGGGCCTTGGTGTCATGCAAGCCTGTTCTGTCCTCAGCCGCAGAGACCCTCGTGGTAACTGAGCAGCGGCCAGTCTGCTCCCTACAACTTGTATTTAAAGCAATTCCGACCAAGAAGAGATGCGGACCATAGATGTTTTACTTTGCTGCACCTAGGGGCTGGCCAGGAAAGCGGTACTCATATGCCCTGCCAGGCTTCCCCCCCGCGGAGGGCTGCCAGGCTGACCCGGCGTCTGCCCTCCACAGGCTCGTCCGGGACAGGAGGCAGCGCTGGGACCCGAACCGTATGAGGGAGCACAGGCGGGACGGGGCCGGGATCAGGAACCGGCCCTCCGCTGCACCGAGGTCAGCTCTGCCCTGCTCGTTGCGGGAGCTGAGGGTCCGCTCCGGCAGGTATTTGCACTTCGGCACCACTTACAGCTCTGAACAGCAGCGAATAAACGCCCTTGGGGGACCGGGGCAGATTTCCTAGCGTGCCACCGCTGCAGCGGGCACCCGCCGCGTCGAGCCGCGGGCACTACTCCGGCTGAGCTTACACCGCTGGTAAGGGGCAGCCCGATGGCGGTGGAGGCGAGCAGAAACTGAAGCTGAGCCCGGCTCCTAAAATGGCTGCGTCCCGCTGTCAGGGCCGCGTTCCCGGCGGCACCCAGCGGGCCCGGGCTCCCCGTCCCCGTGCGGCCAGCCCCGACCCCCGGCCAGGCGCGCAGCCCTCAGGTGCGACGGGAACAATGGGCGGGGGCGGCGGCCGTGAGAGCAGGGCGGCGCGCGTCCCGCCCCAGCGCCGCGCCGAGCGCACGGATACGCAGCGCGGCGCGCACGCCTAAAGTAGTCCGCCTTTGTTCCGCGGGTGGCAGCGGCTCGCCTCCACCTGTGTCCCTCCGCCACCGCGCCGCACCGCCCCCTGGCCGAGGAGCTGCCTGGCGGCGCGGGCGGGGCGGGGCGGGGCGGCGGCCCTTTGTGCTCCCACAATGCACCAGCGGCTCCTCCGCGGGAAACAAAAATGGCGAGGGGCTGCGCCGCGGCTGGGCTGGCCCTGAGGCGGCTCTGAGCCGTCCCCCGCCCTTCTGTCCGCCAGGGCCGCAGCTCGGGGGGGGTCCCGCCGCGCACCGAGGGCCCGGGCCGCCGGGGGGAGGCCGCTGCCGCGCTCGGCGATTTCCCTGTATGAGGCGGTTGGCACCACTGGGGGGACCGAATGAGGTGAGGGGGGAGGAGGAGGAAGGAGGGGCGGCGGGGGAGGGAAGGAAGCGAAGGAAGGGCCGGGAAGGGGGCGGCAGCTCGGGCCCCGCAGCGCCCCCCCGGTGCCCCCATCCCCGCCCCGAGGGCTGAGGGGGCCCGGGGAGTTCAGCGGGGCCGCAACAAAGGGAAGGGGGCGGCGGGCGGGGGCCTCGCACCGGCTGTGCCCTGTCTTTTTATTTTTTCCTCTCTCTCGGTCCGTGGGCATTGGCCGAAATGGCTACGTTCGCTCACGTGTGAAGGGAGCGACACAAAAGAGGCGGTGGCGGTGCTCGCTGGTAACTTCGGGTTGGTTTTTGCGGTGCCTCACCTCCAGCTCTGTCAGCAGCGCGGCCGGCAGGCTGAGCAGCGTGCCCTCCCAGCCCGTGAAACACGGCCCCCGGGCTGCCTCGGGGAGCTGCCCCGAGAACGCGCTGTGTCTGCTTCCCTGCTCGAGTGCCGCAGGGGGAAAGGGTCGGTGCTCCTGGTAGTCGGGGAGAACAATACGGCTCCGGGCGGCGGCGGGGCACCAGGGGCCGTCACCCCCCAGAGCATCTGGGTGCTGCGTGCAGGAGGAGGCCTCGGCGTGCAAGGATGGGCCTGCCGCGGAGGCAGCCTAGCGTTCTGCTTGCTCCGTGGGTTTCTGGTGGTTGGGCCCAGCTCGTGACTAAAAGGCCATACGCAGTGATGGATAATCGCGTGATTTTTTTTCCTGGTTTACAATGTAAGGGAACGTGATAAATGTCTTGTATTTAAGCTGGCAAAAGCATGGGATAGTAAGAAAACAGGTTCCCTGATTTTTGTTGTCTGTAATCAGGTTGCTAAAAGCTAACAACCTAATGTTTGTCCCTCTTCTGAGAGCTCAAATTACAAATCTATTGGAAGAAGAGAAAAAGCATAGTTACAATAGTATTAGGAAAGAGGTTAATACATTTAGTTTCTTTTTAAGAGAAAAGAGAACAAGGGGGTACAAAGATTGAAAATAAAATGTAAGAAAGTGAATAACAAAGTAGTGAGAGAGAAGGATGGCTCTTTGCAAGGAGCTACAAGCTAGTGAAATGTGCATCTACAGTGAGAGTTTAACAGTAATGCTTTCTGCAGTTAACTCACATTTTGTCAGTTATATGAAAGACAATTCTTAGAGAAACCACATATGTACTCCAGGACGAATTCTTAAAAGGTGTCAGTTGGTTCTAAAAGTTGGCTTGGTATAGTTGGTTGGCAGTTGAGGTGTGTGTATATATTCTAACTAGTTGAAGGTGATACACGTGGCTAGTTAGTATCAAGACTGAACTCAGATATGCTAGTTCTTCACTGCATTAGGTGATCAGGTGAAGTATGAGAAAAGGTGCTGTAACAAGTAGCCACAGTTCATTTGCTATTAGGCAGTGGGCATCTGTATTTTCTGGAGATAGGTGTGAATAAAGATAGTACCTGAGACACTTCAAGTTGCTTTAAAGCACGTTTTGCACAAGTAACATGGGGAGTAGAGGAAGAAGTTTGGATGGAAGAAACAAGTAAGTGAAAGCCAGAATGAATTCTTAGTTTTTGGTAGTACTTCTTGTGTGACTGCCTCTGAGCTTGCTGCAGTTGGTTTCACCTTCTTTACAGACCTTCCTTGCAGGAAATGGAGGGGATGTATGTCTTTGAGTAAAGCACAATAGGAGAAGAATTATAAAACCACAGGTATTGCTGGAGGGTCTCTGGGCAGGGTGATACCTGTTAGTGGAAGTACTGAAACTAGTTTAATTTGCACCTTAAACAACCTACATTTCAAGCTGATGGCTTCTTCCTAGAAGGTGGAATCTCTATTGTTGAGTGAAGTCGAGAGGCTTGATTTTCTGTGAGAGATGATAACTAGTGATGAATGTTCCTGTTGAGTGTGGGCATATTTTGTTCACTAACTAAACTACCCGGGGATAATACTTTATTTTTTATGTTTTAGTTAGATTTATTTCTGAAAGGTTTCTTACAAGAACTGACTTTTATGAGTGCTCCATGGTAATAAATTTAAAATAAGTCTATCTTCATGAGTTTTGGTCACCTGTGAATTTTTTTTTTCCTGCCAGTGCAAGTCAGTGTGTTGTCTGTAATCTTTACAGCCTGGGTGCCTGCTCATTCTATACTCCCTTAGGTGCCCTGCTGGGCATGCTGTATTTGGATACTGTGGAAACCCAAAAGGCAGTTGTTACGTTCAAGGGGGTGTTAAGTATATGTTTAAGGGAAAATCTGATTTGAGAACCTGATACTCTTCTCTCCTTAATGCTACCTTCTGCCTCTTTTTGTGTATAAATACATGATCAGTCCCAAAACAAACGGCTTTTACAGAACAAATGGGGTGGTACAGGACTACCCCACCCGACCTCCCAAGGTACTACAATATGCAGGGAAATATGTTGTTCCTTAATGAAGACCTAAGGACTAATACTTTAACTTTACATGTCAAACAGAATTAAAATACTTCTAGTTATTTCTTGAAGGAGGACTTGATCAAATAAAACCAAAGTCAGAAATGTTTGTTGTTATAGGGCTAGGCAGCTGCTGGGATAAATGCATTCTTCCTTTTCATGGTATGAATCGGTCCTATTAAGGAGAGTCATACTTCATAAGATCAGAAGATGATTTGGGTCATAAGGGATCTTGGGAAGTCCCCAGTTCTGCTCAGTGCATCTTCAGCCACCAGGCCAGGTTGTTCAAGGACTTATCCAGTCAGCCCTTGAAAGCCTCCAGTGATGGAGGCCACACAACCTCCCTAGGCCTCTGTTTCACTGCTAAACTGTCTTTATGGGGAGAAAATTTCTCCCCTATATTCATCAGAACATCTTTCTTCCACTTACGTACATGAAGTCTTGTCTTTCTACTGTGTGCTACTGTGAAGAGGCTAATTCCATCTTGCTAATCCTCTCATAGGCTGCTGTTAGGTCTCTCTGAAGCCATTTCTTCTGCAGGCCAAATAAGTCCAGCTCTTTCAGCCTCTTCTAACAGGCCAAGTGCTCCAGTCTTTGGCTGTCTTGGTAGCCCTACAGCGAACACATGCTAGTTTTGTATCTTATTTTGCACTGGGAAACCCCAAATGCAATATACTTCATGCTTTCAGAGTTCTGAGTAGAAGGGAACAGTCACTTCCCTTCAATCTTCTGGTCAAGCTTCTTTCTAGCGCTCAGTTCATGGACTCAGCTGCTCATCAGCTGGATTGGCTTATGCCTCTTTTAGTTCTTAGTACCACTTTTTTGGAAAAAGGCAGAACTTAGTATTTTTATCAAGTAATGTAATGGATATACTTTTGAAAGGACAGAAATACTTTTAAAAAAAAAAAACTAGTGAAAAGATGTTCTGTCATTAGCATAAGATTATTTAAAGTGTCTAACCATACAGAGTAATTTGGAGCAAAAATCATAGCCAAAATGATGACAAGTCTTCTTCAAATGATTAAAAAAACCACATCCACCATATTGGGATAGCAATGTAAGTAATGTATTGCATGGAAATCACTTCTGATGATGATGAATACTATCATGTTAAACCTGAGTAGTGCTGGGAAGTAAACAAGTTAAAATTTCTCATCTTGCTACCATGGAGCAGCTCATCTAGAAAGTGGGTGCCCTGAAACCTTCATGCCTAAATCTTCACGCTTTAAATGATACTTTAACCTCCCCACCCTTGATGGATTTGTTTAGCATGGCTTGCTTGCGTGGTCTTCAAATGGGCTTGCTGCACATCTTTAAATAAGAATGTGAACTTGACTCGTATGGAACCGTGGGACCAGGTGGGCTGCTTTCAGGAGCACGCAGGTAACTGATGTTCTTGTGGGGCTGCTTTTTATCATCTGAGGTAGTGGAGAACAGAGATAGTCAGTGATGACTAGAGATAGCAAATGTTAAACCCATCTTCAGGACAGGCCGAAATGTCAACCCAGGAACCACAGGCTGGTTAGCCTCACTTGGGTTAGTGGAACAATTTTGGGAATGTATTTCTTTTCCCACAACCATTGCTATTTGTTTTTCTAGGTTGAGGTATGCCTAGGTTAGATTTCAATTATCCTTTTTTCCTGCACATTAGTGATGTGGCTTAGGCTTTTCATCATACCAGAACATAAAATAGTGTGAAGGTAAGGTGCTAAAAGTACACCTTTGTGTATGTGTTCTGTGACACAGCACGTTGGAAGTGGTTCCATGAATCAGTACAAAAGGACAGACTATGTTTAGACATGTATTGGAGCTTCTGCTTATAAGTGTAGCAACTTCTTAATATAATAGTGTGTTTCTGTATGATTGGAACAGTGACTACTGCAACAAATTTGTCACTATCACAAGCAAAGTGAACTTCCTAGGTTTTTTGGATCAAGCTGGTTGTATGTCTGGATTCGGGGCAAGCGTGGGAAGTATCCTACTACATCTGTCTTTGCTCATGGCCCAGCAGAATCTTTTTGTTTGGGGGAAGGGGTATTGCTGCCACAGCGAGCCAGTATTTTGGGTTGGAACTAAATCATCTTCAAGGTCCCTTCCAGCCAGAGCCATTCTATGATTCTAATATTGTTCAGCATTAGATCTGATAAATGGGAGAGATGGTGCAAGGAAGGGAGAAGAAACATGCAGTTGCAAGCTAGCAGCTGCAGTGGAAGCGTGGCTTTGGACTTGGTTATGCAGTGTTGGGTAAATGAACTAAGACTGTGGCTCCCAGAAGAGATTAATTCCCCTTTTCTGCCACCCTCTGGCTGTGAGGTCTTGCTGCTTACCTGCTGTTCACCTGTCTAGTCACCTTTGCGAGGTGCTTGAACTTGTTTAACGTATCAGAAAAGTAATCCACAATAAGGGGGGAGAAAATGGATAGGAAGCTTATGGAGAAGTAAGCCTGTTATCCCAGAGCTGGTGGGAGGGGAGCAAGCTGCTGTGTTGGATCAGTCACACGAAACTGTACTTGTTTGGTGTGTTCCCAGTCTTTGTTAGGCTCTCCCCTCTGCTCCCCCTCTGGTCCCTGTGAGATGCTAACTGTCCTGTGTTGAAGAGTAGAACAGACCGCTGGCATTTTACAACCCTTATTCATAGCTGAGGGTGTGTTTCGTTTTTTTTAAAGGTTTATGGAAGCATACATTTCATCTAATTCTAGACGCAACAGTTGAAACTGAAAGGGTAAAGCTACTTCTGATCAGAACATAAAATTATTATCTCTAGTTATTATAAGAGAGGAAGGTCTAGTGAATGAACTTGTGTGATATCGCCTTTTCCAGTTTTGAGGTGGCTTTGGGATCTATGAGTTGTCTCAGTAGGATGCAGTGTGTATATACCAGTAAATATTAAAAATGTGTGCCATTTCCAGACTGAGTTCCTTCTAAACCTGCTGGACCATCCAAGCTTGGCTTCCCTTCAGTGTGGCTTGTATATACTGGGAATAAACAAATTATCTCCAGGTCCTCCTTCTATAAGTTCTCAGTGAATTAAAAGTTTCTGTTAATGTTTTGGATGCTTAGTTGCTAACAATGTTTTTGAATTGTTTTTCAAAACCTGGGCTCATAGGGTAGTGATCACCTCTAACTGTGAACGGTGAAGTATTTATGTATCACGCAGTCCTTCTGAAACAAGCTTCTTGAAATTGCCTGGGCTGTCAGCGAGATGCTCTGTGCTCAGTGGTATGCTCTGGCAGTGCCAGCTGAGGGAGTTCCTGTCCCAAGCTGCTTGTTTGCTTGTGCTCTGTTTTGCTGATAAACCATTCTGTGAAACTAACCAGTGAACTGCGCTGCCTGGAGAAATGACTGGAGAGTTCTTCCTAACAGCAGTGCTTCAGAGCAGCTGTTGAAACTGAAAAAGTACAGAAGTATGAGTGACCTACCCTGGTACTTGGAAATGAGAGGGTGAATGCTGCCATCTTCTTCCCATCTTTTCTCCCTGGCTTCCCTATGTCGTCTTATAGGGCTTTTGGGGAGAAATGGGAGTCTGAGACGCTGCATGAACATTCAGACTTTCTAACGTCCAGTAAAGATAACTGGCAAGTTCTAATTTTCATTTTAGTAGATACAATGCTATGAATAGGGTGTCATGGTTCAGTCCGCTTACTGAACCAGATTTTTGGGTAGCTTACTTTCTGAGGGAATTTGCCATTCCAGTTGACAAAGAATGACAGTGACCTCCTCCTACTGCAGCATGTTACTGTAACTTAATTCATTAAGTAGATGAGTAGAAGGGCTTCTGCTTGTCTTGCTTGAGAATATCTATGGTTATGATCAAGACCCTGAGGTGAAAAAATGAGTGAGTGTTCTCAGTACTTCATGAGATTACCTTATGAAGGAATGGTCAAAGTGCATTTCCTATTTTGAAGCATATTTCAACATGCAGACTGAATTCCCCTACTACTGAAGAATTGCATGGGTACGTAAGTACTTTCTTTGGACTTTAAGTGCTTGAATAAGAGTAGAGCCACAGCATATAAACAGTATTGAATAAAAGATATAAAGCTTAATACATGCTTAAGTTGGACATTCTGTATGACATGCAACATAGCTCAGTTGTGCAAGTTAAATGAGATAAAGTAAGTTTTTATATTAGATGCATTTTTTGGGGCGGGGGAGAAATAAGACATTGAACATTGTGCAGTGAGAAGTGCTAGAAGGGAAATCTTAAGATGGTGAGTAAATTGTTACTTAAATGTTACTGATTTTATTGGTAATCCTATAAATTGGTGGGAAGATGCTATGGAGGTAGCATTAGAGAAGACCTGAAAACAAGTTCCTTAAAAATGTGGAATGCTTAGATCAATTTCAAAATGGCAAGGAATTAATGTAACTTGCATTTTCATTTAACATCGTATGAAAAATTGATTTTAATGGTTAGTGTAACTTTCTGGTAATGGTTTGTTAATTAAAATCAACCAGTTAAGACAGTGGCTGTTCCCACTTGATCTCCATTAAAACATTGAGGACATGTTTCACTGAGGAGGAATTTCTGATCCATGTGGAAAGCAACTGTCAGCCTGTTTTCCAACTAACCCTGTTTTCTGTCTACACATCAAGTTACACCCGAAACTGCCTCAGCAGGAGCTACTTCATGAGCTGTTCGGTCATCGCTTCAGCAGTGCTGTCTGTTATAGAGCAGGCAGTGTGGACAGGGGAGAGGTGACTGCTTCATTGGCTCAGACCTTTGTGGTGTGTGAGTCGAGATCCTTCGGTGTTTGAAGTGTATATTGTGAATTTAGGCTGTTGTACAAGACCGTGTATAGACTCCTTGTAGAAGTGCTCTGTACTAGGAAATGATGCACTAGGCACTTAAGTTAGTCACTGAAGTTATACTTTGGAATTACGGGACAAATTTTTCTGTACTAAAGTCGTCTTCACAAGCATATGATCATTTCTTTTGTAAAACTCAAAATATTGTGCTTGTTGATTTGCTTTTTTAATTGGAAATCTGTACTAGATTATATATAATAAATGACCTGACTGTCTTTTTGCTTACTGTGTCCAAGATCTTTCAGACCCTTCTCATGTGCTGTTACAGAAGAGACACTGTTACTACTTTTCAGCCACTTTCTCTAGTCCTATAAATCAAACTGAATAAAAAGCTGGAAAGAACACCTTTGAATGTCTAGAAGAGTTGTTCTGTCAATACACGCATTAAACTGGTTCAAGGTACACTAGACTAGTCAATTTGCTTTGGGTGTTTTAGAATACCCACTGCATTTTATTGACCTGTTTAATAAGCTAAATCAAGTTCATAGATGTGATGATGTAACTTGTAGTATCAGAATACTTAGATACTTCCTAATGATGATTCCTTTCCAAAAAAAAAAAAGAGCAGTTTATAGTTTCACAGCTATTTCTAGGTTGTTTTGAACTAACCTTGCCTAGCCTTTGAACATTGCTTGCTTTATGTCAGCTTGGGCATTTATGTAGTCAGAGGAGTTGGGGGAATTGAGGTTTTAATCTTCATCCTCAGGGTACTGGCTGACTTCAGACACGCTTGTTTCAGAGCCTGTTTGGTACTTGGGTATGTAAATGCTTGTACAGATACAAAGGAGAGAATAGAAGGTGGCAGCAACACGTGTTAAGGGCTGACAGCATGTTTCAAAGGCTTTTCCAAAAACTAAAGCTAATGTACAAGAGAAGGGATAAAATCTTGCAGTGATGTACAGAAGATGGTGAGTTCAAATGATGAAGTACTTTAAGGATATGAGTTTATTTGGAACAATGCAGAAGGTGCCTGGCCAAACAGAAGAACTTCAACCTACTGAATAGCTGGGTAATGAAATGGCAAGTGAAATCCCGTGCAAAGAGAACACACAGTGGGGAGAGAAACAGTAAGCTCTGGACTGACTGCAGTTAGAATGAGAACCTGGAGTGTCTAATAGTTTGAAAATTTTTATGCAATGCCTGATGGCACTGCTGGGGGGAAAGACTGCAAATCTTATTCTTAAGAAGTAAAATGACCCAGGCTAACGGGCTCAGCTACAGCAATTCTCTTGTTATAAACTTCTATTTTGAATGCTGCCTGTGTCCTGGCTTCTTTGTCAGAGGCTGTGGTATCATAGAATCATATCCTAGAATGACTTGAGTTAGATGGTCTTTAAGGTTCCTTCTAATTCCAACGCCATGCCATGGGCAGGGACACCTTCCACTAGATCAGGTTGCCCAGGGCCCCATCCAACCTGGTCTTGAACACCTCCAGAGATGGAGCATCTGCAGCTTCTCTGGGCAGCCTCTTCTAGTGCCTCACCACCCTTGTAGTAAAGAATTTCCCCCAACCTCTAATATTAATCTCCCCTCTTTCAGTTTAACACCGTTCCCCCTTGTCCTGTCATTATCTGCCTGAGCAAAGAGTTGCTCTCCATCTTTTTTTTAATAAGCCCCTGAAAGTATTGAAAAGCTGCAATAAGGTCAAGCCTTCTACAGGCTGAACATCCCCAGCTTTTTCAGCCTGTCCCAATAGGAGAGGTGCTCCAGCCCTCTGATCATTGTTGTGGCTTTCTCTGGACCTGCTCTAACAGCTCCATGTCCTCCTTGTGCTGGGCTAAGGGCCCCAGACCTGGACGCAGCACTCCAAGTAGGGCCTCGCAAGGGCAGAGCAGAAGGGAACAGTCACCTCCCTTGGCCTGCTGGCTGCTCCTCTTTTGGTGCAGTAGGACTTAGGAAAAGCAGTGCTAACATTAAATAGCTTTCATGTGGGAAGCAGCAGAACTTATATTGCAGAATCATGAGGGGGGGAAAAGAAATGGTGATTCTAGTAATTGTATGTTTGATTTTGTGTGTGAAGAAAGGCTAAAGGACCTCACACTTTTCCTTTCTTATTCTAACGTAGAAGTAAACTGTTTTACATTAGAAATGTAACATGTAGAAGTCATTCCTGTGCTGGAAACCTCTACAGCTATGTTTAGTGGCAAAACACATTACAGTACTGGGTGTATCTGAGTTAACTTAGACCTTGAGTTAGCATAATGCTCAACCTACTGTTCCCCCATACACCATATCTTACTACCCTGAGTAGCTAACTGCTGTGCACCACATTAACTATAGACTGATACTCTCACTACTGGGGTAGTAGAATTGTCTTAGGACCCTTTTAGTTTCCTTGGAATTCTAGAACTCTGACAGTGTCTACAATGGTTCATATTTGCAGAAGCAATCCTCCATTGAATGTTTTGATGCATTCTCTGATGCTTCTGGTACCCTTATGAAGAGATGGAGCAGAAAAGTTGTTTGAGTGTCCCCATCCCTATTTATGTTAGTGTCATAGAAGATTCTTCTTTTATACAAACTTGTCTCTTTCAAATTTGTGGAGTCTTGTAGTTGCAGAGTCTGAAAATACGACCAGCTTCTTAGGTAACTGAAGTTCTGGAGGTAGCTAAGTGAATTCTATCGGTAAATCATTAATATCTAAAATAACAGTTTTCTTACTTTACTATAGTTTTGTTTACATTTTCTCTTGCTTCTCTTCTTTCAGAGACTCTACAGCGGTGGGTAATTCACTGGTCCATAAGCGGTCTCCTTTACGTCGAAGCCATAAGACCTCAGCATCCTTGACCAAGCTGTCATTACGTGATGGGCAGAAAGCCAAAAAGCCACTGTGTAAATTTGAAGAAGGTCAGGATGTCCTAGCTAGATGGTCAGATGGCTTGTTTTATCTTGGAACTATCAAAAAGGTAAACAGCTGTTTAACTTCAATAGAGTCTTACAGTATATGTTGGTTAAATAAGACAGCGTTATTGTTTCACATACTTAAGATTAAATATATTCTTCTACTTAGTCCTTTTACTCATGGCCTCCACTGTATTCATGTTTTTCAGATAAATAAACTGAAACAGAACTGCTTCATTATATTTGAAGACAGTTCCAAATCCTGGGTTCTCTGGAAGGACATACAAACAGGCAAGGACTTCAGTGAAGTGGTCATTGTTTGGTATTTTGTTTAGATTATTATATCTGTTAAAATGATTGTATTGTATGCTTGTTTTCTAAAGAGCAATATAGTTTAATGTGACCCAGGGTCATGAATTAGGCAAATTAAAAAACAAACAGAAAGCCTCACCTCTTTTCAAAAACTCTTTTCATTGAAGTTACTTTTTTGTTTGTTTGTTTGTTTTCCCATAACTATGTGCAGGAAGGGTAGAACACTTCTAAAAATAATCACGTTTGTGTTTATTTGGATGGGAATATAGTATAATGCTGTCTTAACAGAAAACTCCAGGACCTCGTTTACAGAGTTTGACTTCCTGTTGTTTTCAGTTGAAACAGCATAATGTAGAAAGAAACCAAAGACTGGAAGATCCTGCATTTGAATGGATTTTTCATGCTTTAAAATAGCACCATACTCTTTCACATAAGAAAGTATGGGGGTATTTAAGTATTGTAAAGAAATGTTCAATTATCAGGTGAGATGTCTGTTTTATATTAACTTTAGTTTTTCAGATATTTTGGGACTAGCAAGTGCTTTAATAATCTAATGCTAATAAAGCATGGATGAGAATTTCAGTGAGTTTCATCTGATCATCTGAAAATCGGTTACTTTTACACGATGATGAAATAGTAATGGAAGGCTGATCTGTCTCCTGCTGATTCTTGATATTCAAACACTATTTGCTAAGAGGAAAAGGTTTGCATTCATAATAGCAAATGTTTTATTTCTGAGGAGATTTTAAATTTTTTTATATGGTGCTAATTTATGATCTTTGAGTCATTTATGGTAACAGTCAAATGTTAGTTCATGAGTATGATAACAAGTAGATTAAATAGCTTGTATTTTAATCCAGATTTTTACCCTGATATGTGGTGTAACTGAAGCAAGATGTACTTTTTTTTTCCAGTCTAAAAGCTAACATTTCTCTTAACCTTTACAGTTATTGTGTGCTTTTGTTTGCTTGCAGATATTTATAAGAAGTAATAACATGTTTCCTAAGTGTGTTGTAAATTTAAAATTTAAAGCACTTTGGGCAGATTTATTAAAAAGACATGCACTAAATTGTGCATGTAGTATTTATAGGAAGATGCAAACTGCTTTGAATACAAAACATATCTGTCAATTGTCCAGATAGGATGTGTCGATGCATATTTTTCAGTCTGCTTTTATATTCTTTATTCAAATATTTAATTTTTGTCGTTTATATTGAGGAATCATGGAATGCATAGTCAATAGGCAATATATAGCCTATATCTATGCGGCAGCCTATGATAAGTGATGAAGATACTTAAAGTCTGTTCAGAATGTGTGAATTTATTTTTTGCTAGGGAGTTTGACTGAATAGCAATCTGTTTCTACAATTCATGGATCTGTAACTCATTACCAAAAAAGCATATATGTGATGATGGTACCAACTGCAGATGTAGTCTGGAGGGGGAAAAATCATACCTTTGTCTTTTTCTAGGAGCCACTGAAAGTGGGGAAATGGTCTGTACAATATGTCAGGAAGAGTATTCAGAAGCACCGAATGAAATGGTTATATGTGATAAATGTGGGCAAGGTAACTAGATTTTTTTTCCTATTTCCTGCATTTTAAAAGACATTTGTTTCATGGAGGAGGATATTTACATGGCTATCATTGATTGCTCAACTAATCTTAGGTTTTATAGCTCTTAGAGGCTATTAAAAATTCAGTGAATAATTATAAAACATGTTAAAGTAACTAACACCTCTTCTGTAAGTAAAGCTACTTTTTTACTTAGAAAATTTAAAGGACCGTTTTGAATGTTACTGTTTTTTGATCAGAGTTTTGGCACTCGGCAAAGGATAATGCATTATAGTTGGATTAAAATTATATGTAGTTATTTTCTTTTGCCTTTTTTTTTTTTTTTTTAACTTGGTTAATCACACTTAATATAGGTTATCATCAGCTGTGTCACACACCAAATATTGATTCCAGTGTGATTGATTCAGATGATAAATGGCTCTGTCGACAGTGTGTTTTTGCAACAACAACAAAGGTATGTTCCTAGAAAAAACTCTTCTTAATATTCCCAAATTGCTCGCATAACTTGTTTGAATTTGAAACCAGCAAATAATACAGCATTTTTTCAGCAACTTCTCGTGTTAACTTTGATCTGGATGAAAAAGTTTTGTATTTTGGGAATTAATCTTTATTTTAGAGATAGGTGACATTCCTTTTTCATTTCATTTTTTGAAAATATGCTGGTATATTAAGGCATAAGGATAGGTGAAAGCACTTTATTTGATTATAGACGAACTTTTGTAACTTTCAAATTAAAGGATTTGAAAGTTTCAGGAATGTATGATTACTTTTGTAAACTAGTGTATTTATTTTGGCTCAGAGAGGTGGTGCACTTAAGAAAGGACCAAATGCCAAAGCACTGCAAGTCATGAAACAAACATTGCCATATAACGCAACAGACCTTGAGTGGGATGCAGGCCATAAAACCAATGTCCAGCAGTGCTACTGCTATTGTGGAGGACCTGGAGAGTAAGTAAACAGATAACTATGCAAGCACTTTTCTCCATAATAAAGCTGCAAACTTTGACCCTGATCCTGTAGACTTTTACTTGTTACATTGGCTGTTTCTGTTGTATATAGGTATTAAAGTTGATGTGGAGTGGAATTTTTAATTACTCATACTGTTATTTTAAAAATATCTCCTGGGAAATATATTATTAATGTCTTTCATTGTCCCATTCAATTTGTTTTAATTTTGTCATGTGACATAAAATAAAACAAGCCCCTTCTACAACAAACAGTAATATAATTTTGTTTCATTGCTATTGCTCTATGCTTGAGGTCAGATGGAGTTATTCCTGATCTTGCAGTTGTAGACAACGTTTTTCTGATGTTAACACACCTGTCATTAGTCAGAAATGTAAATGTATCTGGACATCAGTTTATTAAATACAGTTAGAATAAACAGCTGTATTTATTGTGAAGTTCTTTGGTTATTTTTTGAAAGACAAGCTTATAAAACATGACTTAAGTTTGTGTATATATAAACAGTGACACGCTGAAAAAAGGAGTATTTTGTTGCTTTTATTGTCTAGATTTGCACAGGTGCTACACTGTCTTTGTTCATATGAGTAAAGTTATGCTGAATTGTTCCCTTACATCAGGGTCAGAATTAATACAAGGTAGGATACTATGAGGTAGGATCCTGTCTGATTCTACTTCAGCATGATGCCCTGTATTGCAGCTGTTACCATAAGCGGCTGGCTCTTTTTTCTCTTAACGGCATTGTAGAGTCCTTCCTTGGTTCTTCCATTTCCAAGGAATGAGGACATCTAAGCAGCTAGAAATGAATACTGTGGTGTCTGCGTGGATTAGTGAATGAGTAAAGTAGCACTGAAGATTTGAAGTCAAGGCAAGTCAGAGTCCCACAAAGAAGTAAAGCTTTTGGGGTTGGAACTAGGTGATCTTTAACGTCCCTTCCAACCCGAGCTATTCTATGGTTGATTTTGAGTTTATACTCACATAGCAGAACTTTGAGAATTTTGCAGACTTACAAAAATGTAACTTTCAAATTTGCATGGTTCCTTTTCTCAAGGGAGAAGGTGGAAAAAGGCCAAAAAAAAAAAAAAAGAGTCTAAACTGAGGCTCAGTTTGAGGATTCAAATAGTTGAACCCTCAGAACAAATGTTTGTGACATATGCGACTGTTGTTGCTTTAGAAAATGACAAGGAAGCTAATCCAGTATGTGAGAAGGCATTTAAATGTTAAATGGATTTCTTTAATTCTTATGATCAAGAATTAAAAGATCAGAGGAAATTCAATTTTATTTTTTTTAAATAACTCAATCCTTTTTTTTTTTATTTATTATTTAGGCCTCTTCGAGTCAGACTTTTCTAGTAATGGTTCATTGTGAAACTGTGTTACTGAAACATTCATATTCATATTTCAGTAACACGGGTGACTTTTATAAATAGTGAAAGTTTGGGTCAGAAGATCCCTTGCTATTTAATTTAAATTGAAATGGTTCTTTGTTACATTTAACATGTCTTGTTTTTCTTTCTGTTGGTGAAGCTGGTATTTAAAGATGTTGCAGTGCTGCAAATGTAAGCAGTGGTTCCATGAGGCTTGCGTGCAGTGCCTCCAAAAGCCCATGCTTTTTGGTGATAGGTAAGAAACTTGAACTATACCTTACGGTTGCCTTTATTTAAAATGTGGAGGGAGTATGTCATAGGTGAGCTTTTATTAAGGCATCAGTAATACATCAGTATTTTCCAAAAGCATTGTGGTGAGTTTAACATAGAAGATTATAGAAAATAAAAGATGTGTTCAGGTGCCAAGAAAATGCACTTTGTCATCTCTGTTTAAAAAGGAAAAAAAGGAGGCAGAGAAGATGTAATTAATGGATAGTTGACTTTAAACTGTTATTGATTTGACTTTTTGTGGAGATCCATTATACAATAGGCTATTGGGAGATCAGAAGTGTTAAAGCTGTAGGCTGTCAGTGTGTGTGCTGTAGAGAAGACCTAGAAACAGTGTGAAAATCGACCATTAGTGGAACAGGGTAAATAAAATGTTTTTCTGACTGTTTCCCTTGTTCCATTGTCTGTAGTGCATCAGTGCTCCTGTCTCCATCCAGCTCGCCTGGGTAACACCAGCTCTTTTCCAGCTCGTTTGAAACGATTAGTACAGGGAACTGGAGAAACAGGAGAGATAGTTAGATGACAACTCTTTACATCCTCTGTTCATGTGTGATGAGTGGAGAGAAAAGGAAACAAGAAAGGGCGCTTGTCTGTGCTTTCCTTTTAAAAGGAATTTGGAGTATTTGGAACAGATAAGAGAGAGAATTTGAGAAAGTAATCAAGGAGCATCTCATTACGTTTTCTTCTACCCCTCAGTTGTACTGAAATGTTTGTGTGAAGGAACTAAATTAAGACCTAGGAAATGCTCCTTTAAACACATGCTTACCCTTGTGCACAGGCTTCTTCACTTGATTGAATGGAATGGGGACACTGGGGAACATCTTTACCAATATAGTCACAGGTTGAGGGAGCTAACCTTGAAGACATGGAGCATAAAATTTACAAAGTAGGGATAGCTGTGTCAGGTAGAAGACAGGGTGCATCGTAGAAGCTGATGGTGGTGGATGAAAGGACTATCAAATGCTGTCTGGCTGGGTTTCTAGACTGCTTGCTTTTCATTTTTCCCCAATCTGTCTTTAAAAAAAAAAAAAAGCAAGTGAAGAGTCTTGTCAAGAATGATGAGGTGGTAGCTCATAATAAGTAATATGTTAAAATATTTTTTTTGTGTGTGCTTCTATACAGACACCTACCACCTAGTCACACGTATATATACATGTGTATATATTTTTAGGTTTTATACGTTCATTTGCTCAGTTTGCAGTTCTGGACCAGAATACCTCAAGCGTTTACCCTTGAGATGGTAAGTGAAACTTTAAAACAAACCAGAAAGGTGAGTTGTGTACATAGTGTGCTTTTTTTTTTTCTGTCTCATTAAAAAAAAAAAAAAAAAAGGAAATTCACTTGCTGTCTTGAGTTGTTGTTTCCTGAGTTGTTCTTGTATGAACTGGAACAGTTTTCCTTTCAAAGTGTATGCATAAATGCACGCACATATTTGCAATTGTGTTCACTTAGGATTTATTCTTGGAATTTTTCAGTAAATTTGCAAATAAATACTTGTTTGTGTATGTGAAGTTTGAGATACCTAAACAAAAGTCCTTTTTGCAGGTTTAGAGTCTTGTTGTTAGATGAGCCAAAGGTACAGAGTACAATAGTAAGCATCTTGACACATTTTATAGTAGTTTTCTTGATGAGATTTAATATCTAGTTCTAGTTTAATATCTAGTATCTAAGTTCTAGTTTGAAGTCTTTTAACTGTAGCTTGTATTAGAAATAATATCCAGTTTAATGGATATATATGCTAACAAATATAAGGTGGAAATGACCTTGTTAAATGTTAATTCATGATAATACTTGTATAAATTTAGAATTATTTAAATGTAATGTGGTTTAAACCAGTTTTGGAGTTTAAAAGAACATCATGAGAATGAGGTGAGGCAGAAATGAAAGTACAATTCAAAGCTGAAGCAGTCACATTGGGAAGAAAAAGGGTAGGAGATTTCATAATGTTGTTTCCTGGACTGAGTGTTTTAAGTTATGCTTTGTGTTTGTCTAACTATATTGTGCTAATCTTTTCTCCTAAATTATTTCAAAGAAAAGCAGTTGGGGAAAACCTTTTGTGTTGTTTTTGATTCAAATATTTCTGAATTCTAGGGTAGATATAGCACATCTATGCCTTTACAACCTAAGTGTTATTCATAAGAAGAAATACTTTGATTCGGAGCTTGAACTCATGGCATACATTAATGAAAACTGGGATAGATTGCATCCTGGTGAGGTAAGTAGTTGGAATACTTTTTTTTCCCCCCTCACTCCTGAGTCCTGAAAGTCAGTGGGAGTTTAGGGACCTATGAACTGCTTTATGGAGCATATTAAATCTATTATTACCATAAAATCTGGTAATTCAAATGGTAATTCAAATTCAAATTGAAGATCATCTTCAATTTCCTTGCAAAAATTGGATGTTCAAGTAGTGTATGTTTTTCTGAGCTATGGAATTTCTAAAGTGACCCACGGAACTATTAGTTTGTTGTTTGCATGGCAACTTTATTTTTATACTCAACTGTTTATTCTGTGGCATACATGTTTTGCTTTTCTTTTCTTTTGTAACTGTCTCATAGTTCTTCGATATTTTCATGTGTGCAGACCAGAAAATGTAGAAAATATCGAACTGAATGCAGAGTATATTTAGTATGAAGACATCAAAGTCTCTTAGGTGTACAATCTGACAAATTATTATAAAGAAACATTTATTCTTTCCTCCCTCTTCCAAGCACGAGTGGTCAATTCATCTACCAGTCTAAAGACTTCGATCTTTTCCAGCCATTTGACTCACTAAACAGTTATCTTAGGGGAGGAGAGATTGAAAATTAGAAAACTCACCTCTTTAAGTGGTACTTTTAATTTCTTAACCAATGCTTCTATACCTTCATTGAAACTTCAGTCACAAGGCTACATTTTTTGATGGACTAGATTTTGAGTAATTGTGTAAAAGCTGTAAGGAAATCTTCAAGACTGTTTATGCTGATAAATTTCTAAATACCTCTCATGAAGTTGGGAAAAATTGTATCCTGAAAAATTTGAGGCAAGTTTTTTTGTTAATCTGGTTTCTTTATTGAGCAAAAATTAGTTGCAGAAAGAATAACATATACAGTACTGATGGTATGAGTTTTCTAACAGTGACAAGCTAAGAATATTACAAAAATGACATATTTCTCTAGCTGGTTAGAGTTGAATAAGAGATAAAGCTTTTTATTATTGACAAGCTAGGATTAATTGGTGGAATTATGAGAGCTTTGAAGTCAGTATTTTTATCATGTTACTAATTATGATACAATAAAAATATTGCAATTTTCTATAGCTAAGTGCTGCAGAGTTGCAAGACCTGTGGATAGCAGTGGATTGTACTGAATGCATGTGGTAAAGATGCCTAAAAGCAGTTGTTACTTTGTGAAAAATCAGTCAAATTTCTCTCCTAACTTTGGTAGTCAAGTAGAATGACTGTGAATCTTTCCCTCTTGCCCTAAATTATATTAAAAGATTGTTGTGGTTTTTTGAGTTTACATTTAGCTTTTAGAAATGCTCAATGGGTTGAATGTGCTAGCTCTTCTGTTTGGTCACCATTTTATTCTTTAGAAAGTGTCTGAGGGCTTTTTTTGGGCTGCAGGTGTTGTACAGTCTCCTCTGTAGTATCCATACTGAAAGTGAAACTTTATCAACTGTTCATCAGCTCTATAATTGAAGATAAATTAACTGCACATCCAATTGGATATAAATTCTGGAGCATTTTGGCATGACAGCTGAAAATATGGTAGCTTCATGGCTACTTTAAAAAATAGCTGTCTAAATACAGAAATAATCTTGTAAACTCTATTACATAAATGTTATGTCCACTTTATAGTCACCAGTGCAGGCAAAAAATGGGAATTAGGTCCAGTAGCAGGATTTTGGTTAAAATAATCAACAATAAAATAGTTAAGTTTTTGTGCCAATGTAGTTGTACTCTGCTTGCAATCTCAATTAGTTTGGAAATAATGCTACTGCGGAACTCTTGTTAGCAGCCTTGGGAGGGTAGACTAGTATTACATTCTTCGAGTATACTAAAATACATTTAAGAGATGTTTTTCTTGTAATTCTTAAAAGTAAAAGGTAAATTATTTGGCCTGGGCTTAATTCTAATATAAATTCTGTGGGTGTGAACTACAGAATGTATGGGGTAATGGGCTAATACCCTTTTGGGGTTAGGCAGTTTCCACAACTAATACCTTATAAATGTACTTCACATCCAAATCTATAATTTTAGTGACTCAAAGTAACTGGAATCTTTCTATTACTGAAGAATTCGTCAGGTTAAATGATTTCTTAATACTTCACAGCTGGCAGATACACCAAAATCTGAAAGATATGAGCATGTACTGGAGGCATTAAATGATTACAAGACCATGTAAGTTGTTGGTATTTTTTGTTCTAAACGTTTGCAGTTTTATTGTTTGTAGTTTTCAGTCTCCTTTGCTCAGTCAACCTGATAATCACTCTGGCTGTGGATAATATTGACATATTGAATACTGTTTCTATTTCAGACTATAACATCCCATTCCTATTTGAGTGGAACCCAGATTATGAGAAAGTTTTTAATTTCCATCCTCTTCTGAATTCTCATTCTGTATTTCAGACTGAGGATTGCAGTAGAGGAAGAGGGTTAATAAAATAGCATTAGGATGAGTATTATAATTTTACCGTAGATTTGTTTTGCATGAACATGTATATGTATTTGCATAATTTTTAATGTTGTTTTCCTTGGAGTCAGAATTCTAACAATTAACTTAAAATCATCTAGGTTTATGTCTGGAAAAGAAATAAAGAAAAAGAAGCATTTGTTTGGCTTGAGAATTCGTGTTCCTCCTGTGCCACCAAATGCTGCTTTAAAGGCTGAGAAAGAACCGGAAGGAACTTCTCATGAGTTCAAAATTAAAGGCAGAAAATCATCTAAACCAATTCCTGATGTGAGGTAAAATAATCCAAAGGTTTTAGCAATGTTATGGTAAACTGGAACTACTTGCAGTATATTTTGGTGCCTATAAAAAAGTCCTTTTCATTGTTTAATGTACATTTATTTAAATAACTGTAAAGGTGGACTGCTATTTGTACACTTTGCAAATATTTTAAGTTTTAAATTGATTTAGCTGTATATTCTCCTTTAAGGTGATTATGAGAACAAGGTCTTCAAGCTTATTAGTTTTCTATTATGATCCTTCTGAAAAAACTTGATATTTAGCAGTAAGAACAATACGAAGTATCTCATCTTTGCTGCCATTGGGGAGACAGTATCTCTTGCCTTTCTGGTGCATTTATGCAATGATATTAACTGGATTTTTCAACAGAAAGTATGATGTGAAGCTATATCTTATATTAGTATGTCTCTTTTACCAAGTGTGATCATAAGAGTAAACGACATTTAACATGCGTCCATTCCTCTTCAACATTAGGGAGTCCGTAATGTCACTAGAAAGATCTTGTATCCGTTGTATTATTCTAGAGGCAAAATGTGTGGCTTTTACATGACAATTTTGGTTCACCAAAAGCTTATTTAGCACAATCTTTATTCATTGTCAAAGGAAAACATTTATTCACTGAAAACTATCTTCAATAATAAAGAACAAATTATAAATTTTCTTCTAGGGAATTAAGTAATGGTATAGAAAGAAAGGGGAAAAAAAAATCAGTAGGTCGTCCACCTGGTCCCTATACAAGAAAAATGATTCACAAAACTCCAGAGTCGTCTCCTCTGGTAAGGTTTTGGATATATTTCTTTTCTTTTGCTGTAACTGGATTATAATTTTTGAAGAAAAATATAACCAGTTAATCTAAATCGTGATATCCCTCCCCATTTACCCTCAAACAAAACAGATAAGCAATTCAAACTTAATCTGAAATACTTTGTTTTTTTCCTTAGGATAACGAACCAGTTCCAGTGATAGAGAACCCAGCCTTGGAATTACCCTGCTCTGTTGGGTAAATTTAAAAACAAAACAAAACAAAAAAACCTCTGTAAAGCTATTCTAACAACATGTCATTTATTTGTTTGCTTCTGAAATGTCAGCTGAGTTTTTAATATAAGATTATTTTCATTACATGGCAACCCTTATCTTGCATACCAGGAGATCTGATGGAACTGCACATTCATCCAATACCTCAGATGTGGAATCCACAGGTGCTGCCAGTATGAAAGAAACTACCTCATCTAGCATTTCCAGACATTATAGGTAATTGTACAATTACTCTATCTGCTATAACGATTAAGAGATTTAATATATTCATTTTTTAAAAAGACTTTCAGAAGGAAATCTTCAGGGGAATGTTCAGGGGAACAGAAAGCAAGCGGTTCAGCAGTAGTTCACCTTTGATAAACAGAAGTTGTGGAAATAGTACAAGAGGTATCTTGCCAAAGCATAATGTTTAATGTTCTAAGTCTGGTTTCTTGAAAAGCAAGGTTGTGTTATGCTTTCAGTGAGTTTTGAACCTTTTGGCTAACTTTGACTAAATCTGAGCCAGGTAGTTCCAAAGAGATTGCATTTTAACAAGCTTCAAGAAGATGCTCGCTTGGATGAGAGAGAAACCCAGAATAGCAACTCGCTTGTAGTAAGGCAGGCAATTTTCTAATCGTCTGTATTCTAGACACTTCCAGTGCTGTGTGGCTCCTCTTTTCTGTCTTGTCTTTAATTGAAGTTTTGGCAAAGCAAAGCTAGAAGATAAGGTGGGAGATTGAAAAAAGTTGTGAGGCAGTTATAGTAGCTGTGAAATAGAGATAAGGATATTTTGGAACTGGTCGGAGAAGGACTGAGGATATTACAAAGGGACCTAACACTGAGGAAGTGGGAATTCACAGGGATTTGGTATAATGATCTACTGAGATGCAGAGCTATAAATTGGCTGGGGGAATCTAAAGAAGTAAGACAAAAAACTTTCTTCACGACACAGGTGTTTTTTGTACTAACTGCTGTTCTTTGTTAATGTAAAATGCGTACTTAAATTACTTTTACAGAAAATAAGTCAACTCCACAAACACTTTCTGAGCTTAATTTTCTAATAATGGTCAGAAAAGAACAGATATGTACCCCAGATTAATTTTAGCAGTTTTTGTTTTGGTAGGTTTCTGTATTCATGTTAAAGAACAGTAAGTATGCTGCAATTTTTTACAGTCTAATAGAGCATGAAGTATTTTTGGCACAGTCTTCATAAATAACTATGACCCACATTTACGACAATAAATTGCTACTTGAATTTTACTCTCTCGTGATACATGATTCCTCAGTCTGTGTATTTGGTGGATGGATCCTCAGTCTATATTTTCTCCTGTCTTTCTGGTTCATGCTATTAAGTCCTTTCATAGGGATCTTTGTGTGCATTATTGCTACAAATAATCTGTCTTCAAAAACTCTTCTGCCTTACAGAATGCTGAAACAATTACCTAAGGACTTAAGTCACTGTCTTGTATTTTTGCAGTTTATTCCATTTTTTTTTAATGTTAAAAATATGCCCTTTTTTCCTCATGATGTTACGTAACAGACTTGAACATCAAAGTAAGCATACTGTTTAATTTAGGACTTTTTATAGAATATGGAAATTCTAGATGTAGGTTTTTACATAAGGTTTTGTATCTTGGATAATTAATATTTGGATGATGGTTTATTCTTGGATAATGCCAGAAGCTCCTGTTTTCATTACCAGATAATAAATCTGTGTGAGTTTTCAATATACATATTTTCCTGGCCAAATACAACAAATCTTTGGAATGTCAAATGTGTACTATAAGAAATAGTCATGTAGAATAGATTTTTCAATTCTTCATTCACATGTCAAAGTTTTAATTTGCTGAGATATATTCAGCTTGGGAAAAAAAGCATGCATATATTCCTTCTTCTACTTACGGCCATCAAGTCCCAAACTCTTACAGTACAGCTTTGTTTTGTAATTGAGTGTGATACCTACATGAGAAAGCTGTATTTTTAATTTATAAATCTAAGCACATTTGGGGCAGATTCCTGTGAAGAAATTTGTTTTCATTTGGGATTCATCTGTATCAAAATACTTTCTTACCATAACTAGGCGTAAGCTAGTATCATTAGTTAAATTTGTACAATTTTTCTTACGTAAATCTTTGGCAAGTGCCATGTTGGTCATCACCTAACTAGTCATCATTACCTATAGGTAACAACTACTATTATCACTGAAAGAATAGAGCAAAAGTTGTGATTTGAGTTGTGTGGGAATAACTGATGATAAAAGATACATTTTGAATGTTTTTTTCTTGGAGTTAATGCTGGCGTATTTTTTTAATAGTTTATCTGACTCAAGAAAAAGGACTCGTACAGGAAGAACTTGGCCTGCTGCAATACCACATTTGAGAAGAAGAGGTCGCTTTCCACGAAAAGCACTCCAGACTCAAAATTCAGAAATTGTAAAAGATGATGAGAGCAAGGAAGATTACCAGTATGATGAACTCAATACAGAGATACTTAATAACTTAGCAGATCAGGAGTTACAGCTCAATCATCTAAAGAACTCAATTACTAGTTATTTTGGTGCAGCAGGTAGAATAGCTTGTGGTGAAAAATACCGTGTGTTGGCTCGTCGGGTGACACTTGATGGAAAGGTGCAGTATCTTGTGGAGTGGGAAGGAGCAACTGCATCCTGACTGTAGGACTGAACATTATGTTCACTGCACTGTCATCTGTAAGTACAGTTCATAACGCAGAGCCACGAGAGAAGCGTGTCTTTAAATGTTTCTAAAAACAAAACAAAAAACCAATTTAGCCTTAACATGTAATTGTTATCATTACAGCTCTTGTGATAAAGACTTATCTTTTTAAAATCTGATCTGAAACTTAAATTTTTTAATCTGAACATTGTTAGATTGTTTTAGGTTGGGATATTTTGGGTTACAATTGCTTAAAAATGTGCATGGTGTTTAAAAAAAAAAAAAAAAAGACATTTTCTAGAGAACATTCCATGGATACAGTTATTGTGATTTAGAGAAAATATTATGTAGATAGCACAAATCTTTGAAAAATTTTGGTTTGTTTTCTTACCCAAATGTTTGCAGAAATGTATTTCTATTTCAATACTTTCTAGATTTCATAAGTGCAGTGTATATAATGCCTACTGAAGACTGTAAAATACTGAAGTTTTCTTTCAAACAAAGTGTAAAAAAAAAAAGGAAAAAAAATATATTGAGCCTGTAAATTGCTCTGTGACCAGACTTCATTGTCTTCTTAATATATTCTTTTGTGTGTGTGTGTGCGCGTGTGTGTATATACATATGTATATATGCACACACTTCCGTGTGCGTGTATATATATGTGTGATTGTGACCTATGCAATACAAATTATGGGATTGGTCAGCTTCTGAGTATACATCCCATAATTCTTTTTTCAGGAATAGTTGCCAGTATTTACACAGCAGCATTTCTTCTCAGGCTTATTGGGTGCTGTTGCTTTCTGTGTACTAAGGAAAAGTGTCAAACCAGTGCAGCATGTTCTGGCAATGGGTGCAGTCATTTATGTTCATATGTCCTAGGTAATATATTCCATTATTTTTCATGTGACTTAACTATTAAAACCAATGCAGGATTTGAACATTTTAACTCTACTAGAAATAACATTTTTAAAGTTATTGTGGCACCTTGATTGTAACTTTTGTGTCCCAGTTATAAACTAAGTTGACAGGAAACGCACACAAGATTCCTACATACCTGTAGTTCACAGTCATGTTTTGATAAAGGTAGTATGAACAAAGTGTGTTATTGCACAGGGTCAACAAACAGTATGTTGCAATTTGAAGTAACATTACTGGTTTTATTACAACATTACCTCTTTTGTTTTTATAAAATGTACCGAGTTTTAAATTGATAAGTTTATTTTACTTGTTTAAAAAAAAAGTCAGTCTCTTGCCAGTATTAAATGTTTTTTTTTTGTCTGCTACTTTTGAAGGGGGGGGTTAGCCAAAGAGTAAACAGAAGAATATTTTTACTTTGGTGGTTATTCACTGTACTACATAAGGCATCTTTTTTTCTATGATTACAGTTTACCACCAAAATAAAATTATGTAACAGATGACTGTGTGGTTTAAAATGTACTGCCTGAGTTAGTGTTTATTTATTCCATTACTTGATTATTTGATTCTTTTTCTGCTCATCTTGAACATCTTGAAAAGGTGATCTATTTTTTTCCCTGTCACCTTATAGCCAAACGAAGCAGAGAAAGGTTTTTATCCTGTGCTTGGGTTATGGCTGGCTGGGTAATATTAGCTTTATAAAAAATTGCTAATTAAAAATTGCCACGTCTGTTTACCTTCACTAAAATATATTTTTTTTTTTCCTCACACCCTCAGCTATTAATTTAATGTTGCCTTGGCTATAGCTGCAATATTTTGATAACAGCAACTTCATGTTAATTTTTTGAATGTTTATATCTTGGGATAATGCAAAATGTAAAGCCTTTGTAACCTTACTTACACCATCTGTATCTGTCTTATTATTTCACTTAATTCAAGTCCTTTAATTCTAACTGAACACCAGCAGTATTTTCAGTAAAGTTTCATTTGAAGATAAATATTGGAATGTACATGGGAACTTTAGCCTGGGGGAGAGGGGAAGGGGAATATTTGTCAAACTTAAGCTGTCCATAGACTTAACTATTGTGAATGTTATTGTTTCATTTTATTATGATGGTTGACTTGACTCTGATGTTCAGTTTGTATTTTTGGAATTGCTTTTTTCTTAGAATTAAAGATGAACATTAAATGTGTGTATTTTCTGAGAGAGAAGAATGAGTTTTGATTCTGTATTCTTGTGAAATACATACGTGGTGGCTTCCTCCCATCCATCATTCCTCTATCTCTGCCTTGCCTGTTACTGTCCTAGAGACACTTGCCCTGCGCATAGACACTAACTAGCGTTCGAGCTGTGCTTGAGAGATGCTCTGTGACAAATGTCATGTACTGGAAAATGCTGCAATGGTGCTGCTGAAGCTATGGCTAGAGTAGTACAAATGCCTTTCTCTCTGTGTGAATTTTGCTGTATGTGGTAATGGAGTGTCTTAACAAAAAATATAAATGTTGCTGTACATAATGATTTCATTTTAGTATGACTTGATCATTTTATGTATGCATGTGTGTAAATATATGTAATTCAGCTTTGTTGTGGTCACTGATTTAGAGCCGTTTCCTTATGTATCAGATTTGATATTTTTCCATTATATATTATTTGTATTACTGTAGTATTTAGGTAGGTGAACTCTATGTAGAGACCATTCAAAAAAATGTAGGCATCAGATAAATGAACAAGACAGCAAAGAAATAATGGCACATGGCTGGTCAGAAATGTGAAATAAACATCATAGCAAACTACTTGTCAAATCATTGTTCACAACAAAAACTTGAAGAGGAATTTTCTTTCCTCTTTTCCTTGAAGAGGAATTTTCTATGCTTTTCTATGCATGACAGGCATTTTGAGTGAGATTACAAAGTAATTTTGAAAGATCTTTCATTGTGGTATATAAAAATGAATGTCAAAATTGTCATTTAATATGAAAGATGACAAATAATCCAAACGTGGTCTTGAAGGTGAAGAAAAGCAGTTTGTCTTGGGAGCAGGAGGAGAGATAAGTGGATAAACAGAAAAATGGTCAAGTATTTGAAACCTCCTACTAAAGTGATCTTTAGTGTTGTATTTTAAAAGGAAATTGGTGAATTCAGATGGCACATACCGAGACCGGAGATGGAGCAATAATAAGAACACAGTGATAAGGATGAACTGGACAGGAGCATCGGTTCTGTGCAAGGAGGGAAGAGGCTGGATCTTGCAAATGCTATGCAGGTAACATTTTTCAGGCTTCAAACTGTCACTTTTCAGTTCAGTGTGGAACTGATGCCTAAACACCAGGAGTGTGGAGGTGTCAGGTCTGTTGAGATCCTAGCTTAGTCAGAAAAAAAAATAAAAATTGAATTGTCAACCTTAAGTTCATTGGAAAGTTGATTTTTTTTTAAATAAATTGAATCATTTGTAGATGAGATATAAAGAAGATACAGTCCTTTGAAGTCCCTAAAGAAAGTTCAAAGGGGAATGACCATATTCTGACAAAGACAGTACTAGGGCAATTAGAAAAGCAAAACATGAGTAGAAAAAGAAGGTGTGCACAGTGTGAGAATGAGCTTGGAATTCAGTGCTTTTGCTATTCTTTCACTTCCATCCTTCAGCAGCTATGAAACGGGGTTTTGTACTGTGGCATTTTACTCAAACTCTTATGGTTTATCTCTGTTTTAGCAACATCCAGTGCATTCTTCATATTCTGTTTTTAACTCTTGTTACTCATTTTTCATTTCTAGTATTCATTTCGGATCACCCCTGTCATACATTGAAAACCGCCACCTTTTGTCTGTGATAGTGTAGTGGTTTGGTAACTCACAAACGCAGAACAGAAAAGAATATTAGATGCTAATGTTCCTCTCAGCTAGTTCATCTCTGCTACTTTTTGTCATGTTCCTTCATTGAGAGCCATATACCATCAGATCAAGTTGGCTTTTATTCATACCATTTTGCCTTGAAGATTTTAGTCTCTCAAATACAGCTGTAGCTCATACAGTTTTTACATATCTTTGTCCTAATCTATTCACTGATATGAATTCACCAGTGAGGATTTTTCAATTGTTGTAACTTATTTCCAGCTTCTTAGTTTGACAATATTCTGTTCTTTCAATTTTTAGCCAATTTTGTGTTTGGCATTGATTGACTATTATGTGGATTTGGTTTCCTTGTCTTCTCTTGAAATACTTAATATTTCAATAATAAATACTTAATGTCCAGTGCAGTAGCATTAACTTGCAATCTAGAAATCTGCAGGATTACTCGAATAAGCTCATTTATATTTTACATATTTCTGCAAAACCTGCTTGACAGCAAGAAGCTAATTAATGTTTTTATCTTGCTGTAAATAGTCTGCTCTTTTGTAAACACCATTTTGACGTACTTCATTTGTGCTCTGTCATGTCCTAATGAATACTCAGAAGTGTTGCTATTATTGCATTCATTCAACACCCAACTTGGCAGTGATAGCTATTCTACATATACTTTTTCCTCATTCATGAACGTTACTGAGAATGTCATAAGCCGCCTGTTTTGTGTTCTCACCTGCTTGCTGTAGCTTGGTATTCATAATCTGACAAATTGGTTGCATGAAATTCTAGAGGTTATACACAATGGTCGGAAATTCAGGGAAGAGTAAGTAATGAATAAACTGTTGCAAATGTTTTCAGGTTTTAGGATGCCTGAATATATTTGTAGTGATAGCAGGAGGAAAAAATGAGCCAGAAAAGGAGGGGGAAATAAAAGGTAGAACTAAGAATTGATCAAGTAACAGTTTCTGAGTTAGGGAAATTGATGCTTTTTCTACAAAAACACACTTGGAATTGTCCTTGCTGACAAACTGACTTAGGGAGGATAGCTGGCTTCTTGCAGAAAAGTGTACATGTATACATATGTGTACAAATATACACACCCTGTAAGGGCAATGAGAAACAACTTGAATTGTATTTAATTGAGAAATTATTATTTCTAAGAAAGTTTTTAAGTGGGCTGTGAAATCCTTATTAAAAAGACAGCCTTTGAAGGACTATATATATATATATATATATATATGTATGTATGTATATATTAAAAAAAAAGCAGGGCCTTGCCTTCTCTCCTCCCATGCTTTTTCTTCTCTGCGTGTGATAATGAGCCCCGGTATTATATGTGCTCACATGCCCTGCAGTCACTGAGAGGTAAGTGTGCCAATGGCACCTGAGCCTACTTCCTTTTTCCCGGTGTTGTGGTGTCATCTTGTGGAAGAGAAGTCAGTGGAAAGAATGCTTTCAGGAGAGACAGCATAAATGAATAATGGGTGGAGCATCCTCAGAGCTTGGAGGGTGTCAGGGTGTCTACTGTCTCTTCAGAAAATGTAATCAAGAGTCTTCTCATTAATTGTCTGGGACTAGGATTGATAGAACTGTGAGTGAACAGTCATGGGTATTTTTTACTTGGAGTTTCACCACTCCCTAAAATCCTCAAGCATAACAAAAATGACCTTGACTTGACATTAAGTATTTTCTAATGCTTTAACATTTAGTTTGAAATAAAGATACAGACTATAGATAATGCACTTTTATAGCTTTTCTCTTGGCAACTCTCTCTTCCTTACCCACCTGTATTCCAATTTGGCAGGTAGCAGATGGACAGTGAAGAAGGGTATCTTGTTTCCAGAAATGGAAGAAAGGGACTTGTGAGCTGCTTGGGTTTCCAAGTCTTACTAGCTATCCTCAACTGTAGCAATTGATAGCATGAGAGAAGATGATGTAATTCAAATGCTTCAGCAGTATAGGTATGTTTACTATTAACATTTACTATACATTTTCACCTGTGTTAAAATAGTTGCCTTAAGTAAATTGTTGGTTTTGTAAACAGAACCATTCCCTAAGGCAAGGCCTACAGCTTTTGATCTGCTGTGCAATAATTTATGAATGTGGTGCTTATTTACTTCTGTACTAACATTCCTCCTATATGAGCAGTGAGTTTTTGTGATAGAGTACTGTTGTGGAGAAAGCAAGTTAGACTTTTATATTTCCTTGACATGCCTTGGTCACTTTGCATTAGTAATACTAATACTTAAAATTGGCTTGCCTCCCATTAAATGCCTTCTACCAGAAGGTTGCCGCAATTTTACTGCCTTGTGAATTCTCAAAACTTGGTTCATTATTTGAAGTAAATCATGCCACCGAGACTTTTCTTAAGTACATACAAATGTAAGGTTTTACTTTTAACTGGAAGTCTGATTTTAACCAAGACTATTTTTGTCATTTTTTTTCATTTATGACAGTAATCATTCTAATTATCACTGTTAATAAAAAGAAAACCAACAACAGCAAAAAACAACCACACACATGATTAAAATCACTTATAGTAATTAAATGAATGGTACATTCTTCATCTTCCTCAAATATGTTGTTGCACAAGATTTTCTTACCTATGGTAGTTGCTAATAGATGTTAATAGAAGCTGAAGCTCTTTGTGAATTCACAGTACTAATTCTAAGTACATGTGATTATTTTCAGTTTAGAGTGGCCTTGAGTAATGAACTAGTTTATTCTATTGCAAATTATAACAGTACATCTTGAATTCTATCTGTTAGGTCCTGGTGAAATTTTAAAATATACATAGCCTTAAATTTTTAAGGAATTACTTTAGCAGATGGAGAAAAGCTGCTCTTGTGGAAGAAACAAATAACGCTAAGGCAGGCCTTCTATACCAGAGGGTGAATGGTATGTTGCTTCTTTTGGAAGACAGAGAATGCCTTGTTAAATGCAGATTTCTAGCTGGGAACGTCACAATATTTCTGCATTCTTTCATAGCCAGGATGAGGGAAGAATAACAAAAGTTCAGTGGTTATTTCTTTTTGGCATGAATTCATTGTCTACAATGCAATCAGGACCTGGACGAATAAATGTAATACTGCAATTCAGTTACTGCAATAACTGAATGTTGCCTTGTACTTTGCAGAAGCACTGTACCAAGGAGTAACTCTAATTACTGTTAAACATTTTATTTATTACTGCTCTCAGTAGTATTACTGACCTCTACTATAGTTTTGCACAAGACAGTCCCTGCTGTCCTTCCCAGAATTGTTCCTAACCCCATTGCCTGCATGAAGGCTACTCAGTTCTGGGTTGGTGTAGTAAACTGCACGTGCAACAAGGGATATTTTTAAATTTGGACTCTGACATGCATTTGATAACTTCAAAACTAAGTATGTTTTTCTGTTGCAAAGATTAGAAGTTAGTGTCAAATTCTGATCTGACACCAATGTAAATCTTAATCTATTTGCATTGATAAAATTGATTTTGGATTAGAGTGAATAAGAACATATTCGACCAATGCACGAGGAAGAAATGTGAAAGCTGTATTACTTAAAAGCAAGGTTCTTTTTAGCTTAGCATGCTTGATCTTTTTGCAGAAAGCATCCTTCCTTCATTATAAAATGAAGAACACAGGTTTAAACTTCATTTATTGAAATAAACTTCATTTATTGAAAATCTCAGGGTATTGCATAATTTTATTCAATGTTTTCAAGTGTTAAAACTTAATTCTGAATAAAAAGTCCATTAAGAAAAAAATTGTAGATTGACGTTGTCCTTTGTAAATTTTATACAATCAAAAGCAATCTAGTCTTCAAAATCCAAATGAAATTTTATTTAATGGCAAATTTAAATGCCAAATCCTTCACCTATGATAAGCATTCCAGCTGCCACTATCAAAGCACAGTTACAGTTTTTCCCTGTTTAGTTTTCTACAGTAAGCCTTGAATGGGGAGAAAATATAGCAAGAGCTCTTAATCACAAAACAATTTTTCAGATGACCTCTGACAACTGTTGCATTATTTTCCTTCTACCAGAGACTGTTGTGTCTCTGTCTGTCTGTGAGAAACTGCTGCAGTCCAGTTTTGTCTTACCAGAGAAGTCTCCTTTCATGAGCAGCTTAAGTGAATACACTAGACAAAAAAGATGAGCGGTTGTTTTGCTAGTGAATGTATAACCTTTGTCAGAGAAGCACAGCAGAATTGTTGGCAAACCTAATTCCTTGAGGTGTCCTTGAAAAAGGTGGCAGAGTTTATCTCTTGGAGGTCTAAGCTGACAGCTAGAATCCAGTAGCTTTGGTATAAGAGGTAGATGTCTTGGTTACAGCTTCAGAACTGTACCAGCATTTTGCAGATGTTTTGTAGCATCACATTTTGAGTGATGCAAGCAAAGAGAGATCTCCTTCTTCTAGCAAAAGGGACGGAGACCTAAGAATCTTGATTTGCTTGCCCTGAAGGGACTGGATCAAAAATTTGGAAGCTGATTCCAGTGAGCTTCGGCTTATGTCCGGATGTAGCTACACAGTATATTGATATTGGGAGATGTATGGGAGAAATAACATGAAAATATTATTTGCCATTCCAGCAGAAAGAATCAATGTTTCCTAGACTATGTTCTGATCACAGGAGTAAGCTTTCTCATTCAGGACATCATGTGGAAAAAAAGACATGCAGAACCTGAAGATAAACAATCTTATCTCAGCCACATATTTGCAGAAGGAAAAAGTGGCTCAGCATACTTTGCAGTCCTCTATAACAGGTTTTGTAAGGAATAATACTTCTGCTTATAAAAACTATTTAGAAATACTATGGCTAGGTCCCACTTTCCGAAGTTGAAGCACTGTTTCTATGTATTGTAGCCCTTGCTAGTAACTAAGACCGTATCAGTGTTTCTTCATTCATATAGTGACCCTGTCTTATTTCCATATAATAACTTCATTCACAGAAAATCTCCAAGTTGCAATTTTGCTTTTCACACATATGCTGTCATTCAGACACTTTTGTGATGAAATAGTTTAACACATTCATACAGGAAATTACTGTGACTTGTCACATTGTAAAATAGACTAAGTTTGAATTATTAAAAAATTAACTCACACACCAGGGGTTTTAACCAAACGTTCTTCATAATCTTACTATGCTGCTAAAAGCCATTTAATCTGGAAATTACACATTAGCGATTTGAGGATGGCTTTGCTTTAGTTGAGTCATATGGAACGTTCCTTTGATCCTAAAATTTGAAGCTCACTTAATTCATGCCTTTTCATATAAATAGCTAGATACACAAATGCTGCTTATGTGATCTGAGTGTACTCACCCACCTAAAAGACTGGTTAGGGTGAGCAAAAGGGGAAAGTTTAGTTGAAGAGCTTTGGTTTTTGATGCCTGTAAGTCACTTAACTGCTGCATTAGTCATAGACACGTAGTAGACAAAAACTAATAAAAGAAATAGGTAAATAAAAGTGATTTTGAGACTACAAAAATAACTTTAAGGTAATGCTTTCACATACTAGGATACACCCCCCCCCTTATAAAAGGGAAAGAATAACATGAGAAAGAACTTCTTGAGAAGCTACCTACTACATGAGGTTACTATTGCATAGCCTTCACAAACCATTCTTCCATGTGTGTGTGCGCTTTGATCTGTATCCTATAGTCACTTGTTTCTTGAATCTTATGTAACAGCCAAAAAGAAAAATAGGGTTGTACAGCTATCAGAAACAAGATTTATGAACAGGAATGGCATCTATTTTCTCCAGTTCTGTTCAACATCACCCCAATTTCACAGACAGTGCTTTTTTTTCTTTTAAAGTGCTGATGTTAGTCATCTATATATTAAAATAAAAAAAATTCTTTCTGTTCTCACAATGTTAGCCCAGTGTTTCTCCATGACGCTGTACACTACAAGCTAAGGACTTCTTAAGACATGTAATTTTGAAAATAAATGACAGCAACACCAGACTAATCCTGTGGGTCCCAATCCCATAAATGCTTAGGCACATATGTAAATTCACTCACTGTTCACCAGCAAATAAACCCATTGCTAGAATTACTATTTTAAGTTCTGTGAATTTGAAAAAAAACAAACAGTATTAACATTACTTTGCATATGCACCAAGCATTCTGCTGTGCTGCTTGCTCATAAGCTGGTCATTAATGATCATTAACAAATGCTACAAGCATAAAAAATGTTTGTTAATAGTAGTTGCAAAAAATGGAAGAGCAGGGGGCAAGGCATTCTGTTCATGATAAAAAACAAAACCCCAAAACATAAGAATTGAAAACCTGATGTGTCTATTACAAGTTTAAAGGAATCTGAAAAATATTTTCTTTCCTGTAGCAGTTTTTGCCCTCCTTCCCCTGCCACCTGTTACACTGTTATAGCCATACTGAATATTAAGTTCTACTTTTTCTCTTATCTTCAAAGAGATTTTTCAGCATGTAAACCTGAACAGCTGATACCACCACCATTACTCCCAAGTTGACCATGGACCAGAAATTCACTCTGTCAAAGTTGCTTTCTTGTATATTTCGGTCGCGAGCTTCAAATGCTCTGAGCAGGGTCTGAATCTGTACACTTTTGCTTAATCTGGCTTTGACACTGTTGATGGATTCCTAGTAAGTAACAAAAGAATACATTTAGAAGAAAAAAACAACACTTAATAGCTTGCAACAAATACTGAAACCGTATTACTACTTTTAATTTCTTGCCAAGTAGACAGTTAACTTCAGTTTAAAATGTGTACCTGTTCACAGGTTTTTCATGAATTTATCTAGCCTGTCATATGTCACTAAAAAGGCTTAATTAAAGTAGCATTAAGGTTATACAGCAATATCATAGAATCATCATAGAACAGTGATTGTCTTTCCTTTTCACAGGAGGATAGGGATGTGGGAGGGAAATCAAACCTAAAATCATTTTTTAATATTCAGTTGTATCGTAGGGAAATGTGATTCCAGGTACTCAGAAAAATAAAAAGCAATTACCTCTAATGGATTAGTCTTAAAACAAGTGATGTACTAGAAGACAAATGTAGGTTTTTCTGCTGGATAATCAACTTAAGGTACTTTTTAATGCAACCTACTATCAAGATTATAGCTGTAGGAGAAGAAAAAAAGTATAGTAATGTTATATTCCCATATTCTGTTTTATGCTTTCACAGTAGTGGCCATATGCTTTCACAGTCGCACTCGGTATTTATTAAAGTCCTCATTGAACTTGCAAATAACGTCATACCTTGACTAACGGAACAATGACATCAAACACTAAAATTAACATTACAAAAATTATAAGATCTGTAAAGCCCTCAAATAAAGACAAGTCCTGCCTTTTTTCCTTTTGGAAGAGATATTTGTATCTATGTAAGTAACTCAAATTCACCTATTTTTTTGTGATTATTGCAAGAGGGATTTTCTTCACAATTTCCCCTATAGTAATTATTTTCTGTAATTGGCTTAACTACTGGTTTAAAGAAGATCTGTCTGGCTTCTCAGATTCAGTGTTTGACTGACCCTAGTTAAAAATATACCATACACATGTAAAAGATCTGTCATCTTTAACATTTTGTTCTAACGTTTAAAAATCTGCATTTTGCTTGTTGCAAGGAATAGAGTACATTTTTTTTTTTTTTTACATGAGTCTTCAGCCTTAGTGGATGCTATTTTTTGTCTTAAGTAGATACATAGATCTGATGTAAATAGTTAACAGCAAACAAATTTTTTCTGCATCGTAACAAACACTAGCAGCGTTCCAGGAGCACCAAACAATGTTCTGCTTCTAGAGAAATCTAAAAGTAATCATTTAGTGATGAAAGGAAATAAAAGCTTTGAGTGGGCAGCTGTTTTCACCCTAGAGCAAACAGGGCCAGCGTACAGTTTAAGCAAGCGTTACCGTTCATAGTAACTGAAAATCCTAACGGTGGCTGTTGTGACTGTAGACTGGATCCAGATTGACTTAAGCATGCTTTAAATATGAAAAAAATAGAAGCAAAGCAGCTATGACAGCAGGTCTCACATTTTCTTGGGGTCTCTGTGAAGTGTTGCCTGCAGTTGCTTGGGGCCTTGGGACATAATGTGCAGTATCTCTGCCACACCAGTAACATATAGCATCTACTTCTCTCCATGTACTTCAGCAGTAGCACCATGCTCAGCAGCCCTAACGATGGTTCACTATTGCTCTTCCAGATGTCATCAGAACACCAGCAGGGGTGAACCTGCAGCACAGTATAGGTTACTTCCTAGTCTGTTTATTAGGTGGGAAGTGGAAATAAAATTGGGAAGACAAAATATAAAAACGAGAAGAATTAACCCATGTGCTGGCTGAGCCACTTCTGCAGAGATGGGAACAAGAGGCTTAAGCAGTACTTCTCAAATATATGATAAAAATCTATGCAGATTCTAACTACGTCATTGGGATTAAGTAATATTTTAATGGTATAAATATTCATTTAATTGCTACAAGGGAAAAGTGTCCCATTTTAGCAATAGGAAGAAAGGAAGCTGAATGGGAAAAGGAATTACTTTGATGGCTACACAGTTTCTTCTTGCTGATTAAGGGTCTATTCCAAAAATATTCTCAAGTTTCTGTGTGGAAGCATGAGATTGATGGTGCTAGGCTTCATGTATCAGTAGAAAAAATATATGGAACTGGAAGAGTTTCCAGGATGACATGACGGACCAAGACTGAGTGGCAGTAAATCTTTTTTCCAAATATTCTTACATTCAGAAGTATTAAGTATCAAATACTAACCAGAATGTCTTCCAGTTTCATATCTAGAAGATCTGTGCCTGTAACATACTTCTTCCAGTCCTCTTGATCTTGACCTTCTTCTCCCATATTGTCCAGGATCAGTTCAAAGAAAATCACCTTTTCAGAAATGGTACTGAATGTGTTGTCAAAGCAGAACATATAATCCCCATCTTCTGTTTCCACCCTGTGTATATAAGCATGTCATTAAATTAGCTACACTTTCTGTGATGGTTCTCAAAGAGCAAGTTCTGTAAGTGAGCGTTTTCTCTTTAAGAAAGACAAACATGCACTTAGGAAAAACTGAATAAGCTTTTTATATAAAATTAAGAATACATTACAGATTGGTTAGTCATAGCAAAACCACTCCACTGACTAAAGGCTTAAAATCACGAAGATAATTTAATTTTAAATTTAAATTTAAATTTAAAATAAAATTAATTTTAATTTTGAATCACTGTTAACGATAAAGAAGAAGCTATATTATGAGTAGAATTCTTATACTCTACAGTAAAATACCAGTGATTAATACATATCTTGATAAAAGGACTGGAAAAAAGGGTACTTTTGAGTTTTACTGTTTATATGCCTAAAAAGATCCTTTAGTATTATACGTGAAGACTTTTTTCAACTCCACACTAATTATTTTTGTTCACTGACCATTAACTGTTACCATTAAAATAAAAGCGTACTTAACTTCATGGCAAGATCCATATAAAAAGAGATGTTTATAAACATATAACTGGTATTCTCAAACTGTCCTAATAAAAAGTCTTTTGTAATACTAAAAAATAATAAAAAGTACTCAGCCTTCATTTTAGATGTATTTGCTAAAGAAATCAGAAAAATGCTTTATGTAACACTTGAAAGATTTTAAACTTACGTATGAACTCCATCTGATTTTCTTTCATCAAAAACTAAAGTTTCACCTTTTGGGGAGAGTAGATGAAAATCAACATCTAATCCTGCTCCATCTAGGACCTGTGAAACAAACAAACAAAAATCCTCCAACCAGTGCAATTCGTGGTTACATTGATGAAGGTAATGCTTTTAGGTAGGGGAACACAGAAAGATCTAAAATCTGATCCTGTCTGTATGAGTTCATACCAAGTTAATTTGAAACAGATTAGAAACTGGTTCAACCCAAGAGCATTTTAACCATTTCAAATCTTAAACTAAATATGATCTGATTATGCAAGACTGGGCTCATATTGAACATTTCCATAATGTTTTTAGGAACGCATACAATTTCATCAAGGAACAGGGTTAGGCAGCCTTGCAGTACCAGCAGACAGCAAAACCTGGCATTTCTATGACGCATCATTGATGAACAAATACCAGTATTCGTCCCGTGGTTGCAAAGAAATTTCACAACAAAGGTTACGTGTATACCCATATATATTTGTGTAAGAACACAATCTATGCAGCATCATCCCTAAGATCTCCTTGTTGGGTGAACTGACAGCATAGAAGACAGGACTGGACTTGTTACACCAATTAAAGGTGTGCCACAGAACTTCTCACCTTTTAATGCAGATTTAAGGTCTAACCTGTCCCAGGGCATTCTCATTTCCCCAAAGCAGAAGGGATGGAAGGCATTTTGTTTCTAGGCTCATAGTAAATGTATACAGTATTACAAAGCTGTGCTGCTTTAACTATGACATGGCTACAGTTGGGTCACCACATCTGTTGCGTTGGAGACTTCTCTGTAGGGAGGTAGTGACTGTGTGGAGGGCTGCGGGTGCAGAGTGGCATCGTTTTTATGACATTACTTAGCTCCATGTTTGCTTTCCAGTGAGCTATTTGAGCACAGCAGTCCTGCTGAAATTGAGGGCAAAGTTTACACCAACTGGAAGTGATGCTAGAGACTTACCAAAAAGAGAAAAGGCTGGGAAAATGAATCACTAACATTTGATAGAAAGAAAACCACACATAGTGATACACCTTTAGGGCTATAATACAACCTAAACATACAGGAAGAAAGCTTCCTATCAGCATAGCATTTACTGCATTATGTCACCGGAGGACAACCTGCCTCTCCACCTTAAACACCCTAGGCTTTGGCCATTAGAAATTCAGGATAGTATTTCAAGTAACATGGAGTGCCTTTTCCATGTTCAAGTAGAAAGATGAATCACTACTTTTAGTAGTAGCACAAGAAATTTATGCTTGAGTAGAAATAAGTCTCCTGTTAAATACATTTGTTTTCTCTGTAAGAAAAATTAAAGGTCTGCTATGATTATTTTGCACTGACGTTTTAAAGTAGGATTTTATTTTAAGCTTCAGTTTTGGTTAGAGAAGACTGCATGAAAAAAGCTTGAACACCTCAGTCTTTGATTCTTTTTCAGTTCTGCATGGAACAAAAATAATTAGAAAACAAGTGGGAATATCAGCTTTGTATTTTAATTGGGAAAGAGGAAAACAAGGAGCAGGGGGCAGATCCTGCCCCATTCTGAAAGCAGCACGTAGAGTAGCAGGAAGGGCAGCAGGGCCTCTCTGGGAGCCCAGTTAAATAAGGCTGCTTTTGGAAAACTTTCCTCACGGAGACAAAAGGTGTTTAGTACAAGCAGCGACAGGCAGGGAGGCGTTGTGCGCACCCGCAGCAGCTCTGCTCACGGTTTCGGGCTGCCACTACACAAGGGCACAGAAGCACAATTTCTACTTTTTTCCCCCTGTTTTAGAGGACGGCAACTTGGAGACCTGGCACAGCACGAGAACCTGTTACATCCCCAAAGAGAAGGGAGAACAGCGGCCACCCCCCGGCAGCGCCACAGCCCCGCTGTCCCAGCAGCACGGCGACGCCGGCACCCCGCGCCACCCCGCCCCGCCGCCCCCGACCTGGTACTCGAGCTCCAGCGAGGCCTCCTTGCGCATGGGCTGGTAGAAGCACTCCCTGCGGCCGGCGGGGAGCGTGAAGGTGAAGTCGCTGTCCAGGGACGGGCTGAACTCGGCGGCGCCCAGCACGGCGCAGCCCGCCGCCAGCACCAGCAGCACCGCCCGCGGCGCCATGGCGGCCGCCGGGACCCCCTCCACCCACAATGCACCGCGTCGCCGGGCGCTGCGCTGCCCGCTCCCGGGCGGCGGCGCTGACGCAGGCGCCGTGGGGGCTCCCGGCGGGGAGGGGCGGGGGGAGAGGAGGGAGAGGAGCGCTGCGCGTGCGCCCTGCGGGGGGAGGGGGGGAGGGGGGGGAGGGGGGGAGGCGGAGGCGGAGGCGGAGGCGGAGGCGGAGGCGGAGGCGGAGGCGGAGGCGGAGGCGGAGGCGGAGGCGGAGGCGGAGGCGGGAGGCGGGGCCGGTGCTAACGGCCCGCGCGGCTCGAAGCGGCTCGGAGCGGCTGAGGGGAGCTCGCAGACGGACGGACAGACACACGGACACACGTCCTCTGGGGGTCTCCTGTCGCCCGCGGGTACGTTTTCCTTACCTCAGGAGAAGGTAATCTCTTTATAGAATCTCTTTATAGATCTCTTTATAGAAGAGATCGGAATTAATTTTCAAAAATCGTCGCGACAGGCGGCGAGCTGCGGCGGGCGGGTGGCACGGGCATCTCCCAGCCGTTCGTCAGCGGCGGCGGGGCTGTGCCCGGGCTCCTTCTGTCGCGCCTGTCTGTCACCGTGCTGCCCGCAGCAGCTCGTCCACAGGTTTCCTCAGTAGAAATGCACGAAGCTGCTCCTACTTCATGAGTAGGTACAGGACATTTTTTCTTTAATAGGGCAATAAGTTAAACATTGCGTTTGTACAGAGTGATGTTTATCTAGTGCTAGTGAATGTAAGAAGAGGTGGTGTGTGAAATGTGTGTTTACATTTGGAAATATTTTTTTTCTTTTCTCTTTTAAATTTTAAATTTTTAAATTATCTTTAAAACTATAGAATATATTTGCAAGTAGTATTCACATACATTTAATGGTGTTTTAATATCTTAGCCAAGTGTGGTACCAATGGAGTGTACTGTGTGGACTCGTTCTGAAAGTGCTGATGAAGAACTGGTTGCAAATGTACAGTCGTTACGAGATCAGCTGAGGAGAACTGAAAAAAGTCTACAAAGTCTAGGGGAAGAGCTTTCCAGGTATGAATGTGTTTGGGAATGAGAGTGGCCTGTCACTTGTAGTGTAAATCTGTTTTACTGAGTGTAGCAGATTACTGCAAGTAGTTACTTTAGTGCTTTGCTCTTGAGTACTCTTTATGAGCAACTTGAAAATAATAACGAAAAGTGCGGTAACAACTTCTTACTCTCCCCCCTGGTACTAGTACAAGTGAATATTCTGACAACTGCTTTGATGAAACTGCAGACCTCACCCTGGAGGACCTTGTTCAGCCTAATTGCAACTATCAGTGCTCTTCCAACTGCAAGAAGATTGCTGGTAGAACATCTCGCCAGGATTTTCAAAGAAAATCTGAAGTAAATATTGCACTTGATAAGTTTTTTTTACTGCTTTTGTTTGTTTTATGTTCTATGTTTATGAAATTTTCTTGCTCTTAGAACTTCCATACACTTTATCCTTGGGTAGCTGTATCACAGAGCACTCTTTAAACATAATATGATATACATATATTTGTTCTGCAGAGATTCCAATGGTGTATATATTGCTGACATATGCACATATATGTAGAGATAAAAATATATTTTTTTTTATGTCTAGTCTGAATTGACACCTATAACTTATGATAAATCTGTGGAAGAAAATGAACGTCTTAGGGAGAAGATGAATGATCTTCATGAGCAAAATGCATCTGTAGCTTCTCAGAACCACTACCTAAAGAATAGAACTGAAGCAATGAACTTGGAATTGATGCAGTTAAAAACAAGAGTATGTATCTTTAAATGTATTTGCTTTCAAAAACAAACAAACAAAAACACTAGGGACCATGACTTCTAATGTGTTTTTTTTTTGTTGTTTTGTTTATTGTATTCAACTTTAATATTTAAAGTTTGTTTAAATCTTCTATACATTTTTTTAATAGTCACAGTACTGTTTAGTACAGTTCAGCAATAATTTTGGAACAGAATTGTTTGGAATCTATTTCTCCATGAACAGAACATCTATTAATTTTATCTATTCATGTTCCAAAATTTAATCTTAAAACCAATAAGTCATAGAATGCAAGTAAGTTGGAATGACAAATTGTTATACAAGGAGATAAATCAAGGGGGGGAAAAGCCTTTCCTGCTCTTCACTTTGTAAATCTTAGTTTGCTAATAAAGAGATAGAAGAATAAGTTATATAAGAGAATAGTTCAATGATGTATTTAGTACTGTACGTTTGTGTGACTGTATTTTTCTGAGCTATATTAATGTGAGTAATAATGCATAGTAGTAATTTGTCTAGGAAATGAAAAATAACGTCTTGGGTTTGAATCGTATTGCTATTTTGAAAAAGTGAAGATGAATTGGAAGGAATTATTGTAGTTAATCAATACTGATTTAATATACACTTTGTATATATACTTTTTAGGGCAATTGTTATTCTTTGTTTATATGTAACACTGATAAAATGTAGCTATGCTTAATTCTTTTTGTTTGACAATTGCTATTTCCAAGGCAGTGCAAATAAGTAGATAAGCAAAATATTTGTCTGGCCTGGAAAGAACAAGTAGAGGAACATAAACCTTTGGGGAAAAAGACAGAGACAAGATCAACATGTAAGGAAATCACTCTCTGCTAGACAGCATATCAAGTTGGAATGGTGCTAGGGGACTGGAAGGATACTAAAAGAGCAGAAAGTTGGAGGTCAGTTTGTGTTATATGAACAAGCATCTTCTACTGCAAAGTGAAGAGCACTGTGTCATTCAGTAGGCAGATAGTTTGCAGGCGTCTCATCTAAAGGTATATACGCAAGCACTAATGAAGCCTTAAATATGTTTGTATTTCAGATTTTTTATCTTGAATCAACTTTAGGTACACGTTTAGTCAGCATTCCTAAGTTAGAAGAACGGATTGTAAATCTGGAAGCAGAAGTTTCAGCTCAAGATAAAATTCTAAGGTAATGCACTTCGTAATGCTATTGTGGTCTGCTTTCTAGTTGCATCTGTTTTTTTTAGGATCACATAATTACTGTTTCATTGTGGGTCATGTAATGTAGGGCTTGAAGCTTTCATTTTTAGAGCAATGTATATGAGGAGGGAGGTGTTCTATTTTGTGCATACATCCTATATGGAGAATGCACATCAAGAAAGGGAAAAACATAGTAAAGGGAAAAGAAACCAGTTCACAATCTACACTGAACATGAATGCACTTATAACTGAATAGAGTGATTGTATGCTACATGACTGTACAACTTCTATAATAAACAAGCATCCATATTTTCAAATGTGACTGTGTACCATGTAGCACAAAGGATTCTTTCTTTATGACTATATTAATCAACACAAATGACCAAATAAAGCTAATGTAATCAATGTCCAGAGGATGTCAGGAAGACACACCTGGTTGTCAGTTTATCTTAAAACCTCATGCTATATAATATTCATATAATGCCTCAAAAGTCCATTTTCACAAAAACATTTTCACAAAACGAGTAAAAATAGTTACCTTACCTTAGTGTTGTTTACCATGTATATGTGCTGGCCAGTCACATATTTCTAGAAAAATAGCGATTTCTGTGTTCAGATGACACAACCCCAGTCATCTAGGTCATTGGCAGCTGTGACACCTGATGCCTACTGATGTGTTTGAACATCACTCCAAACATAATGCTGGGGAGTCTTATGGTCCATCTGGAAGCTGTGGGTTGTTCCAAACCTAGTTTTGAGAGTTGCAGTATGTTTGACTAGCTCTTGTCAAACAGCATGTGCAGAAAAGTTTCCACTCCTTGCCTTCCTCATTTTTTTAAAAGGTTTCTTTATGAAAAAACTCCTGTTTTTAAATCACTCTTTGTTTGTTTGCCAGAGATGCAGAAGATAAACTAGAGCAAAGCCAGAAAACAATAATGGAAAGAGAAAGCATGTTGCACAGATATAAAAAGGACTATAAAAATCTGAAAATGGAGTTAATTGAACAAAGCAAGCAAGGAAGAAGGTGACTAAGTGATTTTAATAAACTAAATATAAAATAGTAATGCTTAAGTGTTTATTCCTTTTGGCAGATGTTTAATTTATGGAATCAAATTATTTCTATGCTTTAGCAATATTACTTTAAAAGAGAAAAGGGGAAATTGGCCTTTCTTTAAAGGCTGTTTTAAGTAAGCTTTTTTTGTCTTGAAGCTTGCTGGTAGTTGCAAGCTGATCCATTACACTAAAATGTAACTTAGCTGTTTATCCAGTTTATCATATGTTTTTTTTCCCTTCACAGTAGATGTTCTTTAGTGCTGAAATTCGTCCAGAATGTATTTTTCCTGAATTATTTTTGGTTCTGTCTTGCAAGAATCTACATCATATGCTTTTTGTGTTTCAAGTATATGATGTTGTGATGAACAGAACTAGTTAACAGTACTCAGTGCTGTGTTTTGGGGGTAGGTGTGGGGAAAACAATAGAAATGCAACTTATCTGAGAGAATCATAAAATGGTTTGGGTTGGAAGGGACCTTAAAGATCACCCAGTTCCAACCCCCCTGCTATGGGCAGGGACACCTTTCACTAGATCAGGCTGTTTTTTATGTTATCTTTAATTTTATCTATATGTATGGTACAATTGAAAAGGGCACTATGAAAGCAGGAAAAATAGTGAAACAGTTGGCAGTGGGGGGTGCTTCTTTGAATGCTTGTTTACCTGATACCACCCCAGTCTGTTTCCTTCACTTATTGATGTCATCTCTCTAGTATCCCCAGAATAATTTATCCTTTGATCAGTTCCTGTCAGACCTGGCAAGGGGACAGGAGGATTATTTAAATAGCAAGTGCTTTTTGAACAGCATCAGAAAAGTTTATTTTTAGGTTCATAGTATTATTGGAATTTATTTACCATACAAAAATCACATTTAAAATGTATTCATGCCTTGTGACACTTTTTATCTAGGGGCTTGGGAATTTTGAAGGAGAAAGGAGACTACCTGAAGTTGTTAATTTGGTTGTTTCTTCTGTTTCCTATAACTGGAGGAAGGAGTTAACTAATCACTGATATTCTCTCTTTTTTTTTTCAATTTGTATGCTGCTTTGCAGAACAGAACAGCAAAGAAATGAAGCTTTGTTGAATGCTGAGGAGCTGACAAGAGTTTTCAAAAAGTATAACGAGAAAATAATTGAAAAATTAGAAAAAGTGGGTTTCTTTACTTGTTTTTGCTACTCTTAGTATTTTCCTTCTTTTAGTCTGCTGGGCAGCAAACAGCTATGGGTTCACTGGTGGATCAGTTGTTTCTGCTTGTTGGTGACCAAGTCCTAAGAGAGGTGGGATGGGATAAGCAACTGTCGGTGGTGATAACGCCAGTTTATCCAGTTTTAAACTTTGTACAGTGTTGTTCTTATTCATCCCTGAAGTCCCTGAGGTATCCTAACAATGCCGCTATTTCTTGTCTCTTGCCTGCAGCTGGGAATCTTGTCTTTTTAAAGGTTTACAATCCTTTTTAAAGAATTGTTTTGACTCCATCTTTATAATCTGTCCAATGAAATGCATGCTAGAGAACAGCTGAGATAAAAAAAAAAATCATATCCCACAGTTCTAATGGTCAAAATGTTTCCTGAATTTCAGAAGGAGAAATTATACAGGCTTCAGACTGTTGTCTTATGGGGAATTTTGATTTGATTTCCTTTCCTTTTGGAAGGAGATTGCCAACCTCAAATGTGCCCTAAAATATTAAAACAAAATGACATCACACTTTCCCAAATGATGGGGTGGGGGGAGGTGAGGGAATGTTTTCTGCTATTCTCGTTTTACTCACAACAGAATTATCTATATGCTTAACATGGGGGGTGCGTGGAGAGAACGAACAGCATAGTGTTTATAGTATTTTTCTTAAAATACAATAACAAAAAAAACCACCCCACCTCTCGACCTTCAAAACTAGACTATTGCTACACAGTAATGAAAACTTACTTTTTAAGGTTCAAGCTGAAAAAGAAGCCTTGGAAAAATATTTAATGAATTGTGAAAAAGAAAAAGAGAAGTTGAATGAAAATTGTATCAGTTACAGGAAGGATCTCGACATCCTAGAAGAGCAATTAAGGTAACACAGGCTTTTAAAAAATTCTGTACAGTTATTTTACTGTTACAGTTATTTGGGAAGAAATTTCATGTTCAACTGTCACCGGTAAACTGCTTCTCAATTTGTACAGTTCAAACCAGATCAGGACCAGCATCCGTGAACACTTAAGGTTTCTCTGTTGTATTGTTGATATTGATCCTAATACTAGACACATTTTAAAAAAATATTAGCATACACCTACAGATTTTTAAACGCTCTTCTGTAACAAATCCCACATGCTGCCACACATTCACAGTTACAAACAAACAACACTTCTACAGCTTTCTGGGAGCATGGGTTGCCCTGCTCACCCACAGTTTCTGTGGGAGGTGTGGGTGTTCTGTTCTTTTTTTGTAGTATACCTGTTCTGCTGCCTACAGTCTGCTAATATACATGCTGGTGAAAAAGCACCCTAAGAATTCACCTGCGCTGTGAGGTGTGAGTGCCTACTTGTTGCACACCATCTTGTCAGTCCCTAGCTAGAATGAAGGCTTTTCTCAGCATCCAATGGGGAGGTTGCACTCAGGTCTGAAGGGAGGCTTTAATGCTGGCTGCAGCTTCTGTTGGTGTCCAGACAGGTTTGACTGCTGTTTCTTTCCCACTCCAAGCTCCTTTCCCACTGTTACGAACTTTTGTGCTTCCTATACGTTTCTTTTCAAGCTGAATCCATCTTTGTTTCCAAATCTTTTGGTAATTCTCTAATTAGTTTAGATATAGTAAGTTGTTTTACTCTTTTTAGCATTATTAGGTTTAGACAAACACTTCCTCAGACAGTTTTGGGTATCCCTTTCGCTCACGCTATCCACACTCATTCCTGTCTTAACAATTGTTCTTTAGGCCACGTTGCCAATGGCGGATGGTGTGAGCACCCTCATGCCAGCTTGAGCCTGTTGAATAGCTTTCTGTTGCTGATGAGGACCTTTCCTCTAGACTGCCTTTTCTTTCCTGTTAATTTGTGCTGATTTTGGCACTCATCAAGACCTTTGAGCTAATTCAGTTTGCTAAACCAACAGGTAACTTAAAAAAAGTGAGTAATTTATGATGGGCTAAAAATACTATCTCACCGTACATTTGGATATGAAGATAGAGAAGAAATAGTACTCCTTGCGTTTACTTGTAACAGAGTACTAGATTAGCTCAGTCTTAGTATATTACCTTCATCCTCTGTCTTAGATACAGTTATACAGTTATTTTACCCCGTTCTTAAATTTCCTTGGCTTCAGCACATTTAAAGCTACCTTGATCTATTTCCTACCAATGACTCCCATGACATTGCTTGAAACTTTAAGTTGCTTGAGAAAGAGAGATAGTTTATTCTCTACTTTAGTTTGCTGACAGCAGTTTGTATTGTGGTTCTTACGAAGAGTGAAAGCTTAATAAAACAGTGACAACTTTTTGTCCTTTGTGTGGTGCTCATTCTAGATCTTGAAAGGGAAGAAATTACTAAAGCAATATTTGTTGTGTTCTTCTGGTACTTTTAATAAAGAAAATCTTAATCTATATCTTTGTATTGAGCTATCCCTTTTGAACAGATGTACTTTTTTTTTTAGGAAATTAAGGAAAGAGAATCATAGCACAAAAGAGGAAATTAAGACTCTAGAAGCAAAGAACGCTGAAATGGTATCAGTGCTGAGTCAGTCTAATCAGAAGATTCTTGAGCTTGAAAGTGAACTTAGTGAAAAAGAAACAATACTTAAGGAGAAAAATGCTCTCATTAGTGAAAACACAAAGCTGAAAGCGCTTACTGCACAGCAACATAACTGCTTGAAATTATGCCATCAGGAAATTGAGGATTCAAGGGAAGAGGTCAATGTGCTAGAAACCATTATTTCCCAGTTATCTTTAAGTACATCTGAAGAGGTACAGTAACTGATGCATCATTCTAGTTTGTGTTTTGTGTCTTAAATAATTCTAACTGACGTCACATAGAAATTCTGTGAAGTTACTGAGAAATAATCTGAGTGTAATATTGTTTTCAAGATGCATGGAGAAATGTTATCTTTGTTTAAATATTTTATTTTTGTCTTCTGATTCAAGAACAATGAATAGATGCTTTGGAGTTGATTAATTGGCAAGCATGTAAAATTACATTTTCTTTCCCTCTGTCTTATGTATTTATTCTTCAGATGAAGGTGTATTCTCCAAAATACGATATCGTGTTATGTGATGCTGAGATTCTCAGCTGAACAGTATGACATTTCCCAAATGGCAGACACATTGTGGCACACAGCCACAGTCTGAGATAACCTTGAAAATGGAGAAATTAGAACAGGAGAGATGTTTTAGGAACTTATTTTTCTTGGAAAGAGAAGGGACACCTTCCCTGACTGCAAATGAACTTTTGTTTTACCACAATGAACCCTGGCTTGTGAGCCCAAATCTTGCACTGGTCAAGTTTATGACTAAACCGAATGTGTTTGGGAGTGTTGTTTAAAAAACAAAACAAATAAAAAAAAGTTGTGAACTGACGGGGGTTGCTGTGGAGGAACTGCTTTGGAAGCTGGACAGGACTAGAGAGAAACATGCAAGGTCAGGAGTACAGATTGCATCAGATCTCTTTATTTTTGAAATATGAATGTGAATAGCTATAATGAAAACAAAATCAAAAGTATTCTTTCTGTATGGCCAAAGTGACTCCTGCCCAAGAGAATATAGTAACTTTGTATAAAATGTGATGCTTTGGGCTGTTGTGACCATAGACATTTATTTGGATGATCCTCAAAAGTTGTTTCATGACCTTATTTGGAAAATGTATTTTCATTTTCTGGAAAAATGAGGGATTATTCTGGTAATTCAATGGAATATTCAGAAGCCCTCTAACCTGAGGGTGAAAAAATGGTATTAAATGCAATTGCTGAAATCTGAAAGGAAGTAAAATGTGGAAAGTTCAAAAAGTAGAATTTCTGATAGTATGTCCATGTATCTAATTTTTCATGGTAAAAACACTTGTGGTTCTATGCCTGTACAGAGATATATAAAGGAACGAGGGCCTTAATGCCTATAATTTCCTCCAACATGAGATGAACCTGCAGTGCTCCGCAAGCACTTAGGAGAATAATTTTAAAGATCAAGTTACCCAAACTTTTGATATCTTGGCATGTCTTAAAATTATATACTAGTATCATATATGAATTAGTCATACTGTTAGGCAATAAAAAGTCAATTTCGCGTTGATTTTATTTTTCCTTTAACTTTTAGTTTAAATGGCACCACTTGAAACATCAGCTATCCTGTTCATCTACAAAAGAGACTGCCTCTGAATCTTGTGAATCACGTAAACCTTTGATTGCAGACTTAAGGTATAACTTCCCGGTTATTGAATTACGACAAGAGGCAGATATTTAGGTGGTACTAGAACTAGCCTGTACAAATAATATTAAATAATTATCTCTTTCTTTATAATAGCATTGAACTGGCAATGAAGGAAGCAGAAATTCGAAAGCCTCACTCTGACTTAACTGTCCATACTATTGAACATCTTTTGGATGATAATGAAAGACAAGAAAAGAGCAGGTTATGTGGCCTGGAAACAGAGCCTGTCAAATTGATTAGAGATCAAGGAGGTAAGCTTGCAAAAAAGCTGCACAGTTTTGTTTGATTAATTCACAGAACAGAGGAAGTGTTGTTTTTTTTTTTTTTTTTTTTTTGGTGGGGTTCAAATTGGTTTTAGTGTGTGTGTATAATACATCTTTTAGCTAACAGATGTGCTTGTGTTGAATGGGGAGCATTTGTCACTTAGGAGTTCTGGAAATTGTCACGTTCTCTAGGCCCAATATTCTTTTTATAGCTAGTTAAGTTACTTGTGCAGCAATATGCAAGCTACAAATTGTGTTGAAATGGAACCACATTTTTTTTTCTTTTTGCAGGTTATGCTAGTTAGTACCTCTTTTTTTTTTTTTTTGATTCTTTTGTTTGCGTCCTGTTGTTACAGAATTTCTGCAATGGCCTCTGCAATTACTGTTAGGATTGCTCCGTGAAATAACTTCAGAACACCCACATAATGATGTGTGTGGGGGGGTAGGGGGAAGGTGGTGTTCTTTTTTGTTTTTGTTCTCCTGTGAGTTGCAGCTAACAATAATTCAGTTACAGAGAAAAATTAAACAGTCTTGTCTGTGTTGGTTTAATATTCTGTCATTAAATTGTTTCTCCTCTTTGGACTGTATGATTACCTGTGTGAGTGCTGCTTTGTATGTTCTCTTATAAAAATAATCTCAAATTATTTTTTCTACTTTGAGAGAGGAAGAAGTGTCAACAGTTGGAACTTATCAGTAAACAATTTGAAAAGGAGAGGCAAAGATTCAAGAAAGAGATAGAAGAATTATGTATTAAACTGACAAAAATTGATGATGAGAATTCTTTTTTGAAGACCAGCATGGCTCAGAGCGCCAGTCAGCTTCAAATCATACAAGAAGAGCTATTGGAAAAGGCTTCAAAAACTAATAGTTTAGAGCAAGAAGTAAGTTACTAACAGCGCTGAAAAAATGTATCACACTTTGCTTAGTTCAGTCATCAGAGACAGTTAAGACAATCATTATGGAAAAACTGCAGTTGTCATCTTAATTTGAAAGTTTGGCATATTTAGAGAGAAATTGGAAATAAACTTATGAGTAAGTGGGAAAACTTTAAGACAGAAGCCTCAATTTGTCTTTGTCAGAAATATCTAGTTTTAAAACTGATGTTCTTAGTGGGCTAGCTTGATTTATTATGTGGAAAATGTGCATGGTCTTGTTGCTTTGGAATGGCTGAATTAATGTGGAATATTAAGAAGGTAACTGTTCTTTCAACATCTAAGTATTTTTCCTCATTAAATTGCAATACAGTTGCCAGAGATTAACATCAGGAAAGAAATCAACCTTCAGCTAGCTCTTCTCTGAATAAATGTTAATATTTACATTCTGGTGCTAATGCATTCGTTCCAGCATAATTTGATTTTGTGATATTTCCTAATAATGACCATAAATATTATAAATTTGTGGTAACTAATTACAGTGCGTGGCACTGAATTATCACAGATAGGATGCATTAAATTGTCCTGAATTCTTCTCTGTGATGAATAAAGATTAATAGAGCTTACAGAAATAAATACATTATTCATAAAAATTATTAATGAATACAAGTAGCTACTACAGAATTGGCAATAAGAAAGCATATAATATACTTGAATAAACCGGAAATGGTTGTCTTCACCTCTGTTTTTTTTTTTCCATATTTAATTCCAGATAGTAAAGAAATCTTCTCAACTTTCGGCACTTGAGAAACAATTGGAAGAAAAGGCTGTTGCTTATTCTGCTGCTGCAGCAAGAAATACGGTGTTGGAACAGGAACTTATGGTAAGATGTTCATGGTGAGAAACAATGTCTGTGTAAAACGACGTAAATGAAGATCAAAGTTTAAATTAAAGTGTTATTATTCCATATATTCAATGTGGATAGACTTCCAGGTCTGCTAGGCAATCTGCATGGTTTTTAGATGGCATAGTTTAAAAAGAAAAAAAAACTTTAAATAAAACATGTTTTTTTCCTTGCTTTTGAGTATGGTAAGTTGTTAATGGACATGATACTGTTTCCCTTTGATAACATACATAATGAAAATCTAGCCCTGTTAAAATGAACTGCAGCACTACCATTTGTTTTGGTGAGATCATCATTTCATCCATACTATTAAAAAAAAAAAGCATTGAGCTTGTTCTCTAAATTTCTTTTTAATACCTGCTTAATAAAATTACTTGAATGTGAACCTGTGAATAAAAATGTCTTGTAGATGTTAACTTTTGAAGAAGGTGATCTAAAACTTGGAGCACTGTGTCTTCAAGTTCTGGTATTGTTATATAAATATTTTTAGTTTTGGGGAGGAATCAAAAGTTGCTAGCAAAGAAAAGAATTTGTGTTCCTTTTCAATGGAAACATATATTTTAAGAGATTGCATCTGTCCATTTTTTTTTTCCTATCAGATGTTCCTTCCTCCACTGGCTGGTAGTTGGTTGACCTTAGCAGACACCCCATCTCTGTATAGTGGCTGCAGTGGCGTGCTACACCTTTATTATAGGTGTGACATCCTTTCAGAGGAGACATACTTTGTATAACTTTAGCATTTTCTGTGGTGTTTGTAAAATCTGGGAACTTGATCATCAAATAACAACTAATATCAGAGCTAGCTATTTTTATTAAGTCCTTCTTGCTGTTGCCATTTTCCAGGGAAAAAATAGCCGCATTCGTGAGTTGGAAACAACTGTCAGTGAAGAACATGAGCAAATAACTTCTGCTTTTGAAAAAGCAAAATTGGTTCATCTTGAGCAGCACAGAGAGATGGAGAAACAGATAGAACTAGTAAGACTTTCTTTGTGTGCTAGTATGTATGCATGATAGATGTGACAACTTATTTCCTATGTTAATTTCTTCATTTTTTTCAGTAGTTCTGAGACAGACACAATTAAAAATGTATATTATCTTATTCCTACGTTTCCTGATTTTTAGTTAATTGTATGTCTAATGCTACACAATCTCATGACTTCTGTCTGAGACATAAATATCTTTTCTGCTCAATTGAACAGAAATGCAGGCTTAAGAATACTGTCGGTCTTTGCTCCAAACACTTAGTACAAAAAGAAAAGGTAGAATTGCAGCTTCTAAGAGTACTCTTGCTTGCTGAACCTCTGCCAACCTTATGAGCATCTGTATTCAGGAAGAACTGTCAGTGGGATTTTTCATTCTTTGTAGAGGAATTCGGTTGCTCTATGTCATTAGAAATATAACCTTGGCTATTTCTAGCTGTTAAAGAAACTTGTTACCTTTTAGTAAAGAATGTATGAGTGTCTTAGTGCTTTGGCTGACAACAGGCAATTATATTCTTATTCTCTTGTTTCTCCTGTTGCTTTAAACTAACAAGGAATGGGGATTTCTTGTTATATTTAATATTGTGCAACACTGTCGATGGCAGAAATCTAGTTACTTCTCATTCTTAGTGGTGGGTGAATAAAATTGAATTACATATTTAGATGTATAAGTTTTCTGAAAAAGCTTGTTAAAGTAGTAAACCGTTAACTACTTATGGACAGCTTCAGACACAGCTAGACAAGAAACATCAACAACTTGTACAACAAGAAAAGACAATATCTGTTTTGCAACAAGATGTTATACATAAACAGCATCACATTGCATCATTGGATGAGCTACTGATAGAGAGCAGAGAGGTAAGGTTGGCTTTTGACTTTCTTTAAATACAAATCAAGCAAGTGGCTAATAATGAAAAGGACATCCATGGACACGTGGAAAAACTGGAGAAAATGAAAGATAATGTCTTTGCTTCCTTCTTAATTTTAGTTTGAGTCATTGATTGAATCTAGTGTACTCCCCATACTACTCTAAAGTGTGTGAACTTTCATGACCCCTTGTTGTTTACCATCTCAGCAGTCTGTTTATACCTCTGGTTTGCCCCTTGGGCTTCTTGCTTTAATTAAGGAAAAGAGGTCTGGATAAAGAACTACTGCATTTATTCTGGACTAGATGGAAAAACAAGAATGTTCTACTATGGCAATCCACGTTCCTTTTAATAATTCCTTTTGCTGCAGAATATGAAGGGACACTTCTTAGGAACCAAATTCTCTTTGAAGTATGATATACACAAATACAGTATGCAAGCTGTATACATACATGTACAATGATCTATTTTTTCCCCTGATTCCTAGTATGAATTCTTAGTAGCTATACTTTTATCACTGCCACTATATTTACTTTTTTTTTTTTTTTGGAAAAAAATGCTTAAGCAGGAAATGAAAAAACAAAACATCAAGAAAGATGAGGGACTGAAGATACTGCAGAGTCGGTTAACTGAACAAACAATCAAAGTTAGTAAACTCTCTGTAATTTTCGTTTAATAGTTTTAAAGTTTGCAATAGTGATGTCTTCTTTTCTTATCCTCTGTGGACAAACTACGTTGAGGCTGTTTTACAGAAATATCTCGCACAAATATTTCAGAAATTGTTAGACTGAAGTATTCCCACTACTTTTATTTTTTTTAATAAAAGCTATGCTGAAGTCTGCCACAAGAGATTATGCAATGCATAATTGCCTTATTAAATTACTGTAGTTACAAATAGGGCAGATTTGTACTTGTACTTTGAAAGCAAGAGGTTGCCTAACAAAGGTAATATTTCATACGTTTTTGCTCTAGGTATAGTTTAGACATATGATATCATAATATTGGTCATCTATTAAAACAAAAAACAAAACCATCTGTACTTCTTAATGTTTGCTTGGTATTTTCCATGCAATAATTGCAATGGTTTTACTAGACATTATCATGTGGTGACTTAACACAGTCAGGTTTCAGGCAGTATTAGATCTTCAGGATACTACCAGGAGAAGATACTTGTGACATAGCTGGTAGCATGTTCTCTGAATTTGTGTTGGATCAGTTTTCTTTTTTGAGTGTCTTTCTAGTATTTGGGTTGTTTTCCAGAGACTTAAAATTAGGACGCCTGATCTCTTACATTTCTGAATGTTATTTCAGTTCTTTGAAGCTTATAATCTTTCACGTCTGTTTTAACGCTCTTAGATTAAAATATCTTTGCATAAGATGTCTGAAAAGCTATATATTTTCAACATTTTTTGGACTACTAGCTAGTTAACAAAAAATAGCTAATTTGAAGTAATTTTTACATTCAACTAGGTGAAACAACTTGAGTCAGCACTAGATATATGTAAGGAAGAACTTGCACTGTATTTGAGTCAGTCGGAAGAAAATAAGGAGATGTTTGAAAATCAGCTCAAAAAGAAGTCTGAAGAGGTAATAATTTATTTTAGTGGTTCTTCCGTATTGCAGAGGAAGCTGTTGTTCTGATGTGTTTAATATAAAAGCTTGTGAAATACGAAACAAAGCCTTTGCAGCATGAATTGTGGTGAGGAATTTAGCTGGGGACAAATACTGTACACTTTGTGAGGGTAAAGGAGAAAAGCATAACTAAGAAATGTTGGATAAAACTAGGAAAAAGGAATACCAATAGAAATGAGTTGTTTAAAGAAGTAACAGAATCAGGATTAAAGAAATCATTGTCATAAAGAATGGAGAGCATGTTATTGCAATATAAAGTTACATGTCCATAGTTGATTTGTGTCACAAGTATCTCAATGGGGAAGAAGTCCTGGGGATAAGAAAACTTCTACTTCAAGCCACTGAGTTTTTATCATGCTTCTCACTGTTACATGAAAAAATGTAATAAAAATACATTAAAAATGTTTTACTGTAATGGAAAGTAAATGTATTTTCAGGTTTTTTATTTACAAAAGGAAATAAAACTGAAAGGTCATGATCTTCAGGACACAAGTGAACAAAATATTCTTCTGCAACAAACCTTGCATCATCAGCAGCAAATGTTGCAGCAAGAAACTATTAGAAATGGGGAACTGGAAGATAATCAAATTAAGCTTGAAAAACAGGTACAGTACCACGAAAAGAGTCTATGTAAGGACAGTTGTTTAAATTCTTTTATATGCATTTTTGTAACAACTTTAGAATCTGAATGTTTATCTGATAACTGAGGTGATAGTTGTTAATTTAGATATATCTAAAATAAAGGAATTACAGTTTGTTTTGTATTAAAGCAAGCTCTTTGCTATCAAAAACTCTTGTATTTTTGTGGCTAAGTACTTGGAGAATCAAGCCCTAGACTTCAGTTAAGGTGAGGTGTATTGAAATTCAAAAGTTGAACCTAGTTACACTTACTCAAAAACATTTGTCTTCCAGATGTGACTGCAGTTGTAGTCTTAAACTATATACAATTTTAGACTATAGAGATACCTGTTGTATTAAAAGTGTGTGAATTACAAGACAAGGATGTATTTTTCTTTGTTACATAGTTTAAAAGTAATATATATATATTTAAATACAATTTTAAATAGGTATCTACTTTGGAACAAGAACTTCAGAAACAGAAAGCGCGTGCAGAAGATGAGTTGAGAAAGGTAGAACAGAAGTTTTGTCTAGCTTCTCAGGAAGCAGATTTAAACAGAATGAAGGTAGATGAACTTAACAGCATAATCAGGTAGGTTTAGAATAACTGGGAGGAATATTCTGCATATAGATGTAACGATGTTTGCTCTGAAATGGTATTCAGCTATGTAATTACACCGTTCAGTCTCTGGGTAATAGATGGGAATTTAGAAAGTTTCTAACTAGCAGAGGCATGAGGTTCTGGAACAGACTTCAAATGGAATTAATATGTGTACAGGCAACCTATTTAGTCTGCAAATGGCACTTCATAATACAATTCAATTCATAAATATATCAAATTGTTTGTACTTTGAGGAGGGCTTGGTAGTCTTTAAGAATGTCTTCTTGTTGAAAGAAAAACCTACTTTACATGACTTCTTGTTGTTCCTATGAATGTCACAGTTACTCACATAATTGATGGGAATAATGATAATTCTACTTCTGTAAGATCTTCTTTTCCTAACAAACTTCCTTTAACTTTATTGCTTCAACTGAACTTGACAGGATCTGCTGTGTATTTGTGGCCGATCTGCTAACAGAATTCCACTAGATTCAATGATATTATTCACTATTCATGAAAGCATCTGTCTTTTCAGAGCATGTAAGGATGTAGATTTGCTGCTTTTGTTATTACAAGGTTCATTTTGTTCTGGCTGCATCTTTTATTTAGGCAAATTAAGTTGGAGATGGATCAGTACAAGAATGAACTTACTGTTATGGAAAAAGAAGTAGTACAATTAAAACGAGATGCTGAAGACAAAGCAATGCAAATAAATCAATTGGATGTCACTTTGAAAGAAGCACAATCAGAGCTCAATGAAAAGACAAATGAGGGTAATTTAGCTATTTTGTTTTCCAGGCTTCCTTTAATCACGCTGTTTCTCTGTGTATTAGGTTTGATATTTTCCCTTTTTATTATTAAGTACAAGCAAGTCAGAATATGATAGTTTTGAGGGTTTTCCATAGTCATATTTTTAAATTTGTCGGTAATTCTGTAGTTAAAGATAAACAAACAAGCCACTGACTTATTTTCAAGGGGTTTCTGCAAATTCTCTTTTTTGTGGGTATACCTTTACCCTATGTGAAATGACTAAGCAGATTTGCCTCTGTAAACTGGCAATGCAGATCCTTAATATGGTAATCAAACAAGACACACAAATTTAACAAAGTTGTAATGCCATTCATGAAAATTCATCTAATTTAAAAGAAAAAAAAAACACAAGAGCTTGTGGAAATAAACTTTCTAACCACTCCTCTTCCATTTATTTTTACCGTTCTTTTAAACTGGAGGCTTACTAGCAATTCTGTTAGCATTTTTTGTAGCAGTGTATATTCATTTACTATATTGTCTCTCTCTTTTCTCATTGGCAAAATGTTTTAGATGCATACTCAAATTTCAAGTCTATTATAGATTGTGAACTGAATAGAAAACAGTGAAGACTTAAGTGCCATGAATGGGTGGTTGTATAATTTCATTGTCTTTCTAGATTTTCCTAAAAATAGTGATACTGAAAATCGGTTACAGCTACCAGTGCTAATAGACAATGGTGTTCATAAAGAGCCTGACTTACTGATGATTCAACACTTTGATTTGATTTGTTTTGTGTGTGTGTCTGTAAAACAGTGAATGATTTAGAAGATAAGCTGCTTCAAAGTGAGACTTGCCACAGGGAAGCATTACAGAAAATAGTAGAACTAGAATCTGCATTACAGAATGCCAATGAAGAATTAAAAATCACTTTAACACAAGTTCAGGAATTGCAAGAAGCATTACAGAACGCACAGTCCTTTCTAGAAGAGAAACATGTTGCTGTCATGAATCTAACAGCTGAGCTCAGGTAAGCTGCTATCTTTTCTATCACGAAAACTCAGTTACATTATTGTTTGCTTAGGAATAGCATGTAGTTTGGATGGTCTTTTTAAAATCTTTTTAGCAGCTGTCTGTAATCATTAGGTGGTTTGTGGCTGTAGGATAACATGGTGCAGTAGCTTCTCAGCTCACTCGTAATTTCTAAGTGGTGCTGAGTTCTTTTTTGCAAACTGTTTTAAAATCTGTTTAGATTTTTTTTGAATCCCAAATCTGTGGAAATGATAGTAAGAGGTATAAATTTCTTTTATAGGGAAATTTTCAATTTTACATTCTGACCATAAATTAGTGATACCTTTATTTACTATTTTTTTTCAACAATATGTTGTCCTGATAACCAGTTAAATACATTGAATAATGAAGTTATTGGGAGATCTCCACAAGGAAACTATCACAATTACTCTATTTGGGTTTGTCTTTCCAATCAGTAGATTCACACTTTAAAGTAACCTGGCTTTAAGCAATAGATGTGATGTTTTTCCAGCTGAAATTCAATTGCTTGAAGCTAAGCAATTGAATGTGCATTAAGCAGTTAAACGTATGTGAATTTCAGGTATTGCAAGGGAGAAATTGAAGACAAAAAGCAAGAGCTGCTTGACATGGACCAAGCACTGAAAGAAAGGAATTGGGAACTGAAACAAAGAGCAGCTCAGGTTAGATCGTTTTTAAGTACGTTACTGACAGCTGTTCCTATTATGTAGTATTAAGATACTTTATGAAAAATATACTAGATTTAATTGTGTTAACATATCATTCCAAACTGTACTGCTAAGCTAGCCATAGTATTGACTATAAAACTTGCTGTATCTTCCTGAAGCCTTATGGCAACAGGAAAGATCAGGTTGTGCTCCCCTAAAGGGGCACAAACTATTATTTTCATAGAACAGAAGCCTCATGTAAACCCATCCCATAATTCTTTTAGTAATAAAGTTGCAGGACAACTGTTGACATATTGATTTTTGATAAAAGGGAGGAAAGATCTGCACTGAAGTGTGCCTTGAGATGATAGATTCCTTTCCTGGTTTTCACTGGATCATATTTAATTAGATCTAAAGCAATCTCTAAATATAAAACAGCATATTTACTGTGAAGAAATTTCTGTATCTCACATGAAATATTTTCAGTCTTTTGATTTGGCTTCAGCATTTGGTACTCCTTGTGGAAAAGCTATTATTTTGTCACTTACAATTAGCCCGTAGCCTTCTAATTGCTACTTCCTGCAAGAATTAACAGCTTGTGTATCCAAGAATATTTGAGGTGCAAAAAAAATACATCTGTAGAAGGAACTGAGACTGTAACGAGGTCAGATCTTCCAGTATATTCTTGTCACAGCACCCTGTGAGCTGCTCTGGGAGTTCACCAAAGCGACAGAATTAACTTATGTATCTTGCTTTGGCAAAAATTGGCACTTTCTAACATGATGGACAAGTATAATGAACTACTAATTAAATTCAGATTAAACTGAATTACATTAAACTTGGTTTGTATTCTGTGTATCTGATGACCAAATGTGTTCTGTTAGGGACTTTTTTTTTCCCCCAATTTTCCACTTTGCTCTTTGTGTTTTGCCCCTGGTTTTCAAATGAGGTAGCTAGGGTGCATTTTTATTTTGACTGCTTGGAAGAATATTTCTGAGACTACAAGAGTTTAGTTTAATTCCTTTTGCTATCATATTTTGTAATGTTGCTGCTTAAATTCTGCATAGTAGTTCAAAATAATGTCTCCTTTTTTCCTGTTTTATATCTAGATTACACAGTTGGATATGACAGTTCGTGAGCATAGGGGAGAAATGGAACAACAAATAATTCAATTAGAGAGCAATTTAGAGAAATCTGAGTTAGAAGTTAAGGAATGCAATAAACAGGTAATTCTTGCTTTAAAACACAGTTTCCCTAGCAAAGGGCAAATGATTATATAAGAATGTCTGGTTCTGGAACACAAAAGCTGGCCAGCTTTAACCTGGAAGAGAATACTGGTGCTGTATTGTAGGGAAGGAAAGAATACCTTAATATACTAGCAAAACTATTTTATTTGACAATTAAAACTATTACAGGGATATGACAGTGCAAAAATGAAAATGTGTCTTTCTACTTAATATGATAATTCCCAAACCGCTCTTCTAATATAGGAAAACATTAGCAAAATAAAATCAAAAATTAGCAAGGGATCCCAAAGTCAGTATTAATATTGGCAGTGTTTGTAAGGTTTTCTTAATTGTTCTGATTTCATTAAAATAAATGGCCTGATATTATTGCATTTTCTGTTCAGATTGAGAGCTTAGAGAACAAACTCCAGCATTCTAAAGATGAGCTTTGTGAAAAGGAGTTTGAAATACTCCAAAGAGATCAAGAAATAAATCAGCTGAAGAAGAAAATTGAAAGAAAGCAACAGAGCCTAGAAGCTCTTGAGAAGGTGAAATGCTCCTTGGATTTCAATCCCCTTCCCTTAGTAACTGTTACTGACAACGTACTGCACAATTTTTAGTACTTAGGCCCATGTGATTGTTTAATAAACAATGCAAGTAAAACAGCCTTCTCCCTAAAGATAAAAGCTTGCAAATACTGTGGAGTTATCTACTTAAATTCTTAAGTAGAGTTCATTTAAAACAAATTGTCAAATTTTTAACGCCATTACTGTAACTGCCTAGAAAGAACTGTACGGTGTCTCTTTAGAATAAGTGTCATTACTTCTCCCCATATAATTGTATTGTATATCCTGATTTTTGCTGGATCTTAATGCCCTAAAATTAAACCAGTTTAATGATTTAGAAGTTAGAAATTTATTGGCAGACTCTTGTCTGTTTTGTGAAGAAATTAAAATATTGATCATCTTCAGTAATCTGATGCTTTGGCTATGGAGATGGTCTTCCTTGAAATTAAATAAACAATTGATCATTGTTCATCCTAATATCTGATCTAAATCTACCTTGTTTTAATTTAAAGTCATTACTCCTTGTCCTATCACTACATCCCCTGACAAAGAGTCCTTCCCCAGCTTTCCTGCAGGCCCCCTTTAGGCACTGGAAAGCCACTATAAGGTCTCTGCAGAGCCTTCTCTTCTCTAGGCTGAACAACCCCAGCTCTCTCAGCCTGTCCCCATAGAAGAGGTGCTCATCTTGGTGTGGCCCTCCTCTGGACTCATTCTGTATCAATGATACTGTGTGATGAGAGCTTCTTGTGTCTTAAATATTTAGATGTAGAGCTTAGTGATATGGTTTAGTGGAGGACTTGTTAGTGTTAGGTCAGAGGTTGGACTCTGTGATCTTGGAGGTCTCTTCCAACCTAGATGATTCTGTGATTCTGTGAAATATTTATCTTGTGGAAATAATTGCATCAGAGGAGTACTGAGAGCTAGTGTGCTCTTAGGAGCTCAAGAGGTGTGGTGGTGGTTTTCTTTTTTGTACAGTGAGTTGAAGCATACAGATGAAATAGAAAATAGCTAACTTTATGAATTATACAAATACTTGTGTTCAGACATATATGAGATGCTAATGAATAGGTGTTAAAATAAGCTTTTTATGAATGTGTTAATGTATATAAATCAACAAGTTTTGTTACGTCTTCCTTTTAAATATCTGTGTTGGCTGCTATGACATGACACAGAACTTAGATGACAGATCTGCGGTCTTTTAGAGTCTATTATATTTATAGAGTCTATATATTTATATTATTTTTATATTGATACAAATGTTATGGTTTTGGGACTTTGTGTTTGATGGGAGTTTGGCTTGGTGGTATTTTTTCTTTCCTTGCTGCTGGTTTTTCCCCTTTTGAAAGAAAAGAATGAATGCAGAATGTTTTGGGATTTTTTATTTGTTTGTTTTTTCTTTTGAGATCTGTTGTTGTTTACCTGTTACAGACAGTGAAAAAACAGGGGAATTGCATTGGAGACCAGTACAAAGAAGCATTAGATTTGGGTCAGCAATTGAAGCTAGAACGAGAACAGCTGCAGCACACTCACTCAGAATTGGTGGAGACTCGTCGAATGTTAGTTCAGGCCCAAAGAGAAGCAGACAGGCTCTCGCATGAATTGGAAGAACTAAACTATCTGTCCCAAGAAAAGGTGACTGAATGTTTCAACATTTCAACTCAGAATATACATTCAGTAGTAGTAGAATTAGGTATTAAAAAACTTTTTTTTTTTTTGGAAAGGATGCATTTGTTTAGGGCTTAAAGTTTGTAATATGCATATTGTAGTTCTGTTTTGAACTCCCACTCTGTGGGAGTGTCCAAATTCTGTTTTCCCTTGCATTTCACAGTAATTAGTAGCTTCCTTCTTTTCAGTTCTGAAAAGAGAAAATTTCATTTTTTTTCTAGGTAATAATGGACAGAAGAAATGCCCAGATTTAAAAATGAAATCGCTGCCAGTGTTTTTTGTTATTACTTACCAGAGTTAACCAAGCTTTTCACCAAAAAGTGGTATTTCCTTTGGTATAGGGAACAGAAAGGGGAAATAGCTGGTATATTTCCATAACTAAATATCTGCAAGGAACTAGACTAAATCAGAACTCACACAGTAGCTGTCTGCCCATTGTCTTTCCTCTTTCTAGTACACAGGTCAGACCCAACTGCAGTTCCTGTTTTCCTTTGAAGACAGCTACTCCTCCTGTAACACCAGTTATGAAAAAAGAAAATTAGAAAGAAAATGAGAGAACATTGTAGGTTAGGAGGGAGCATTCATTTGTGAAAGTGTACTTTTGTCTTTGCCAGTTTTCAATATCTAGAAACATAGTGCTGCAGCTATGTGGTCCTGTCTAAGCTTTGGAAGAGTGTTCTCATTCAGAGATTTTTTTAAAAAATAATTTATGAAAGCAACTTCATTACCATCTATCTCAGGTAATCATTTCCTGTTTGTGCAATCTCTAGAAAACATTCTAGATTCTGAAGTTTCTTGCTTGACCTGTGTAACTACGTTAATGGCAAGCAAACTCCCTCTTACTTAAAGGAGTATGACTCTGCCAGTGTTATTGAGTAGGCTTATGTTTGGCTTATGAGCTAAACAAGAAGGTAGCAGCACCTTGATGACTACCATGTTCTAGGCCTTGTCCTAATGTTGATTCCATACGAAGAAAGAAGGAAATGGGTAACCTCATTGTGTTTCTTTGCAGAAAACAGAGAAACTGATTCACTTACGTCCTGTGATTTTTTTTCAGGTGGAAATAATGTTTTGTGTTTACAGTGTTTTTCAGGTACAGGCATGATTTATAGTATCTCTTACTGTCTTTCAGGAATCTCGTGCAAACCGTTTGGCAGAAGAACTGGGTGCTGCCCAAGTTCGTGAAGCTCAACTAGAAGTACAAATGCAATCTGAGATAAACAGGCTTTCTGCAGAAATATGTTCATTAAAAGATGCTTGTCAGAGAGAGGTAAGTGCTAGAACTGAAATTGCTCCTGCCATTTTGATTATGTTGTCTTTGTTATTCCTTGTCTCGGAATAAGACATCCGAGAAGTCTTCTGTCACTGAAGGTATTTGATCTGTGTTCTCGAGCATGGGGGCTTGGCTGTGTCCCACCTGGATATGAAGGTTCTTTCACTGCAGATTGAAGCAGTGTCAGTTCTTCCACCTTCTGTTAAAGGAGATGATTTAGAACAGTCAAGGACTGGACAAGAAAGGATCTCCTACCTAGTGCCTGAACAAATGCTGACTAAACGCTTCCTTCCCAGACAAAAAAAGTAGTCTGTTAAAAGAATACACATACACCTTCTTTTGAAGCAGTAGCCGATAGGCTTAGTCAGAACTGCTTTCAATCAACCACTTTTATTTGGACAGGGAGAAGGTAGGAGCCTCAAAGGCCATTTATGGCTTCTGGGTTTTTATGCATCAACTAGATTTCAAAGGTACCAGATCCTTGAGGAAGTATCTAGTTGTGTATGGAGTTACCTTCTAAAAATATAAGATCCACATTTAATCAAAAATAAATTCATATATGCAGGGATTATCCTCATGTCATGAAATGGCTAAGTCCTAAAAGAATGAATCCAGTGTATTACTGGACTCTTCAGACTCTCAGTGAGAATGATATAAATGCAATCAAGGATAGTTTCTTGTGATAATGTTGTGTCTTTCTCAAAGAAGTACACCTGGACAAAATTCTACACCAGATTAAAGTTGCAAAAATAAAAGTCAGAAGAAAAATGGCAATCCAAAGATGTAAGATAAATAGTCTATGAAGCTCATAACTCTAATGAGATTCTCTCTACTGTTTACCATTTATGCTGGGAAATGTTCTTTTTTTTTTTTTAAGAAACATTCTGTATAAAAAATGAGTACATTACAGAGGTTCTAGCTCCATTCAGAATATTATGTGGTTGCTTCTGTGTTTGAAAATGGTGTCTGTCATAATATCATGTAAGAGAAATCTTTCTACTTCAGTGATGTTTATGGCAGACTCACTGACCAATCTTCTACCTTTGTGCAAGTTCTAAAATGTCAATTACTAATGTATCTGGGGAAAGCGGTGGGGGTGGGTGTTAAGAGGGATGGTTATAGCCTCTCTCATTCTTAATACACAACTTTTCCTGCCTGTTACAGTGCAGGTTATAAATTGTTATCTGATTGTTTCCTTGCTGGATTGATTTCTCTCCTGGTCCACTCTTGCCCTTTTGAGATTCATAAAATAACCAGGGCACAGATTTTTCAGTTGACTCATTTTGTTTTTACTTTGCTTTAATCTGCGTTGAAGATCTTGTTACAACAGCACTCTCTGGGAAGTTGAAGTAACTTTCTTTTATTAAAAAGAAAAAAGATTTGACTTAATTTACAATGGTAGATGACTCTTATGACAAATTAACTTCTGTGGCCAAATTTCTTACTGAAGTGAGAAATAAAATTTTGTTAGTAACGATAATTGAAGTAAGAAAAAATTAAGTACTTTTTTTCTTCCTTAAATGTAAGTCTTTAACTTTTACAATGTTTTTGGCATATTTCTTAAACTTGAGAAGTGTGCTCATCCGAACGACCAAGCAAAAAGGCAGATACCAACACAACACCAAAAATTTGGTTCTTATCATCTAAGTGGACAGTTGCAACAGATGAAGCGAGATTTAGAAGAGGCTCAAGATACTGTTACTAATGTGCAACAACAACTTCAGGTTAGAGATGAAATGTTTCATGCTGCAAGTGAAGCATTGCTTGAGGTAAGTTGACTTAACTAGCCATTATACGTAAAGCATCTAAGGCGATTTTTGCACACAAAAACAATTACAGGATCTTTAACCAAGAGAATTGAACAAAGTGAATTACCCAGTTCTGGTTTTGCGTTACTTGCTTTTGCTTTATTTGTAATAATTATTGAGAAACTAGAAATAACTAAAATGCATGTAAATTTAGGCCTGTAAGGCTTAAAAAAAGTTCATCTTTCCCAGCCTCCTGTGTATTATAGAACTATAGAGGGTATTATAGAACTATAGAGGGCTTTTTTTTTGTTTTGTTATGTGAAAGACGTGGAAGGACAATAGGAGGATTCTGTGTCGTCTAAGACTTGAGTGTGTCACTTAGTCCCAATCCATTTTTGTATATCTATGCCTTTAGAGATTGATGTTTACATATATATATATATATATATAAAATTTTTTTTGCAAAAAGTGGTCTGTATAAAAGTGGTCATATAAAATGCAGAAAGCTATGAGGAAGATGAGACATCTAATACATGGTATAAATAATTAGAAGTATGTGTAATAGTCTTTCATTCATTAGCTCTAAGCTTATTATGTGCTACTTACAGATGTCTGTGTACTCCATTTATAGCATTCCCTTAAGAATAAGCATCTAGCTAATAGGGAATAGATGCAACATAATGGCTTTTATAGGTATAATTAACAGGAGCCACAGTATATTGTGATGTTACCAAATATTAGACTGGCTGATATGGGCCACAGTAATGGCTATTGTAAATGTAGCTGCTGTGAATCCTGTATGAGAGCAACCATTTTGTTGATCAGCTCATACTTCTGTTTTTTTTTTTTTATAAATGTACTGCCAAATAATTAAGTCCAGAATGCAAGCCTGTTCTTAAAGGAGGAGAAAAAGCCAAGCCCCTTAGAAATTAACAACAAAAAGCATACTATAACTGACCACGCATTTCTGTTTACTTTATAAAATCCAGAATATTTAACATTTATTTTAATAAGATTTTTTAAATAAGATGCTTTAATGGTAGAAATCATAGGCTTTTTTCCTTTCACATGGTGGAAGCACTTTGATACTGTCGATATGTTTTTTAAAAACACATCATGAATTTTTAGAATCTTAAGTTGTGAGGAACTGAAACGCAATAATCCAGTTCACAGAGAAACCTTAAGCCTTACACAGTGCAGTTATTTCAAAAGACAGTACTCCTTCAAATTCTACAATTTTGTGGAGAATTTGTATATTAATATTTCTTCTCAAAATACGCTGCATAATATTTTATTACACTTCTCTTAAAACTTAACATTGCTTACAAATTTTTCAACGTTTATTTATTTTGAAAGCAAATGCACTTCGGTTGACAGAACAGTAAACAGGAATGCAATAATAACTTAAGTCTAGGAGGCAGAATTTGAGAAAGAATCCATGGACTTGAGACCTGCACATAGTTGGCTTAATTTGTTAAGACAGATCTTCAAAATAAAAAGTAACATCTTAGGGTAAATTGAACTCGGAAGTTTGAAGTTTCTGATCAAAGATATTTTGTTGCAGGGGCAAGAACTATGAAGGAAGAAATGTTGGCTATTGGACAAGCAGTAACCCACGAATGCTGTTGCTGGCAACATAATAGTGCATTCAAAGAGGAAAGTTTAACGTTGTATTTGTAAATTATGAATGTATTTTTACTGATGCAAAAGCCTATCTTGCTTTTTCCAACGGTTTTTGAGATTATTGCCTTAAAAATTGACTTATTTTATTTTTCAGAAATAAAATTTATTTTTAAGTAACTTGAATTGTAGGAATTAAATTTCACCTCTAGTGTCATGTCGTCCCCTCTTCCCCCCCAGGATTTAAAATGATGTAGGTGTGTGGCACATCTATTAAGAGCAAAATGGTATTATCTTTCTATCAGTTTTTCTTTGGGAATAGTTTTTTGTTGTTCATTTGTTTGTCTTAAGATACTGTCCCTGTAACATTTTATGTTTATTAGAATGAACCTGTGTATAAGACATTTTAGGTCACTGATTTGGTCATTAATAGATGCTGGGAAAATCTATGTGCTTCACTCCAACCAGTGTCTTTCAGATGCAGAGATGTGTGGGACGGGGCCATAAGGCTTGACTGTTTCTTTACAAACTAAAACAGTTTTCCAGAAGTATTACACAATTTAGTATAAATGGCTAGTGACCACAGTCTTTAGCGCTTGTATTACATAAGTGCCAGAAACTGCAAATATGAGAGGCATAAATGTGAGTCTGATTAATGCAAGCATGATTTATGCGCATTAAGATATGAGATTGGTAGTTCAGAATATCCAGTTAGCAACGGCATTTAATGTAGAGCAGAGAAGAACAAAAATTAATGTAAGGCTTAAGCCTGAATGAGGTGTTTAGTGTTTTAAGAGTGTATCTCAGACAGAAAACAAAACAAAACAAAAAAACCTGTTGTATTTCAGAAACTCTGCAGGTGGAGGTGTGCTAACCTCCTTGGTAGCAGGTAGGTCAGTTTAACTAGTTATTCAAACATGCTCCAAGTCCAAATATTCTACTTCCAGTGGTTATACAAAATCAGGCACACACTTTGCAGCTGTTGTTAAGTTCAAGATACACTCATATGAAGTGTATATTTCTGCAGTTTCAGTGTATTTATTTTTCTATTATAAAAATAATGATGTAGCAAAAACTGCTGCTTACTTGGGGAAATTACTGTATGACGTATTTCAGAACAAGCTATCTGCTCCTCTACATAACACTAAATTAAAACCAGTAAAATTAATTTGACGAGCATAATTGAAAAAATATTATTTTTTTTCCTCTTGTTAAGCAGATCAGTTTGCCTTCAGGCTAGAAATCTGTGCATCAAACTTCAGACTGGTCTTTTGAAGCAAAGGAACATTAAAGCCCTTCAAACCAAGATTTCAAGGGGAAAATATATCCTATCTGTAATTACAGTTGCATCACCACACTAGTGGAATTCCACTAACGTAGTATTGCATGAAGCCTTGCTTGCCTCTCCTACATGCACTAAATATAAATGTGCATGGGCAGCAATAGCAATTTGCCTAATGGCTGAATCAGCTACACAGCATTTGCGGTAAAATCATGTATCTGAATACTAACTTCTTTGGTAAAGCCCTGGGTCAAACCTGATAAATAAGTAGAAACATAATTAAAATTTCTCATTAATTTTAGATGTTGTGTTGTTATTTCGCAGGTCTGAGAGGTTAATGATTTCATTTGTTTTACTGTCAACATTAGTTTGTCTGGAAAGCTAACATCATTTCAGTGAAGCATTTCTGTAGAGTTCTACTCTTTTGAGTTACTAACTAGTTTACATCTACACAAATCCTGGAAAACTAAGTTAATTCTTCTGAACTGTATTGTATTAACACGGGGTTATTGTCTCTTGGAAAACTTTTTTCTTTCAACTTGTCAGCTGGAGAATAGAAAACATTCAAAGACTTCAGTGATTGCAAGGATATAGTGAAGCTGGTCAGTTTAGTGTCTTTCTAGTTGTTCTTCACTGCTAGCATGCTTGCTCACTTTCCCTCTTCTTGTATGGGAACAGTGCCAAAAATAAATGTGAGAAATCTGTCTAAATAACTTGTCTCCTTCCAAATCGACAGCATACTTTTCAGTTTACTTTTTCTATAAAGCCCATTAGGACTTTTAGTTACAAACATGTCTATAGTAATAAGATATCAGGGAATAAATTCAAGCGCTGCTCTATTTCAAAAGGATGTGGAGGGTGCTGTAAGCATTGAAATTCTGAACACCTTTAGCAAAGGGATCGTATTTTGGGTATTTGTCATTAGTGTTGAGTCCAGCACTCACATCAGAGACTGGTTGTCTCTAGTGGCAGTTGTAATTGTGGCAAAGCTTTTTCTTCCAGTAATGTGCAAAATGATTATTTTACTATTTAAAAAATCATATGTAGTTTACAAATGTCTCATTTCAAAGGCTAATCAAGTTTTATATTAAATATTGTCCATATTGGTAATGCAGATTATAAGCTCATGTAGGAGCATCTGTTTCTGTTTTTGTCTAGTTGGAGATTATCCCTTAATCATGCAGGGTCCAGGTGTGCATTTTGGGATTTGTTGACTCAGGAAAGCTGCAGATTGCATTAAAGGCCAGTGACATTATACTGTAGCTGCATTTAGGTTGTTGTGCCTCTGACCAAGAACTCTTGCTTGAACCACACAGTGAAAAGGATGGCAAAAAGAAATGTCCTCATTACAGGTTGCTCCTCAGGAATTGGACTGGCCTTAGCTGTAAAAATGGCAAAAGATGAACAGAAAAGATTTAAAGGTAACAATATTTCTGTTATTTATCTTTATTTATATATATGTGTACGTTCTTCAATGCAATATTCTCTTCCCTCCCTCCATGATTTATCAGAGCTGACTGTATTCAATCTGGTGATTGCTTCCCGTTTAACCCCCTTCTACCATGCAAGAAAATGCAATACAGTGAAAATAGACTGCTTCCTGTAAGCAGATGGTATTTCTGTACCTGTATCAAAGCTGAACACCTACTTGAACTGATTACAAAATTAGATTACAAAAAAACCCCACCATAAATAGTTGAAAATGTCTGCAGTGTACTGCCTGGATATGCATTCACACAGTTAACTTTGCTTCTAGCTACTAAATTTTTGTTGAATGAAGCATGCATGCCAATTGGAAGACCAACAAAATTAATTTAGGAAAAGAATTCTTAAATTTACATTTTTTCCCTGAAGTGTGATTCATTATTCCAATGCTGTGCACCCATAAAAGTGTGAGAAAAGGACTGGGATTTCTTTCTGCTGCAAAATGGGATATTTGCTATGACTGAAAATGGATGGCAAAGTAAATACAGCAATCTGTAGAAAATCAGTTTCTCAAGCTTATTCTTACGGTATTTTACTGCCAAGTGGCTGGATGCAGATTCATAGTTTTTTGGGTAATTAGGGCATAAGAATGGTAAAACTAATTTCAAATTTGAGAAGTAGGTTGCACAAATGAACATTTTTTGCAATCTGAGGAACTAGCTGTCTTCCACTTTTTTTAATAAAGTTATGGTATTTCTGCTAAACATGTTGGCAGTGCTTTAAAAAAAAAATATCTATATTCCAATATTGTGTTTGGATATTAAAAATGACTCAGCAGCCTGACTTGGTACCCATTGCTTTAAATTTTGCTGATAGTAGTGTCTTCTCATGCCGCATGTTTTACATTGCGCATACTGGTTTAATTCTTCTTTTAGGTTCCTTGAAGGTTTCAGAACGAGATTCTGGAAAAATAGTGTCATATGCATTGAAAATAAGGTCTTTCTACTTCGAGTTTTTAACTGGGTTTTATCAATGATATTTAAGATATGAATGAAAAAAATATTGTTTAATATGTCTCTAACACTACCACAGAAAAGGTTTTATTTGTGACTAACTATTGCTTCTGACGTGTTGCAGTGTACGCCACAATGCGGAATCTGGCCAAGAAGGAGGCACTTGAGGAAGCTGCAGGTCGCAGGCTGGGCAAAACCCTGGAAATTAAACAACTGGATGTCTGTGATGAACAGTCCATTAAAACTTGTGTGAATAGTATCCCTGACAGAAGGATTGATGTCCTAGGCAAGTACAAGATGTGTATGCTGTGAACAGATAAGTTTTCTGTTTATCGTCTCTTCAAATACTCTGGAGAAGTTTCATTAGTGTATTTTTTTTAAATGATCAAATTAATAATAATTGCCTAATTTATTCATGATTCTTAAGGCTTTGTGCAGACGTGGATTAAATCTCACTGTGCTTCTCTTAAGCAGGGAAGCTTGTTTCTCCTATTTACAAAGGAGAAACTTGATCACAGAAAAGAAATGTCTTGGATAAGATGATGCAGTTTTTTAGTAAGTGTGAGAATAGGACTTTTGCCTAAATCTGTGTCTTCATGTACAACTTTCTACCCTATAGATGAAGCACAGCTCTGTTTATAATAAAGTAATGTTATAATAATAGTGTTGTTTACTAAGAAAGCAATAGCACTTGGTAATTAGCAAGTAAAAGAACAAATGCAAAGTAAGAGTACTTTAATTTTTTATTGAGAATTATAGTTCTACTGTGCAAATCATTTAGCAAGAAATTTTCTTGTACTGTTTTGCTAAAAATAAATAGTAATAGAAGAAAGATGCTTATATTCTCAGCAATGAAATCTCTAAGAGAAAATCAAGGACCTGTCTTCATTTTGAGAACTCATTAAAGAACCGTTTAAGAAAATTTGTCTGCAGTCTGTATTATGCTCCAATTTGACACGGTAGTTTTATTGCAGCATGCCAGTTTTATCAGTCATTGCCCACTTATAAACACCTGGGAGACACATGCACACACACAAAAAACAAACAAGTTTCTTTTTAAAGACGTGAATTTTTAAAGCAAAGAAAAACCTAAAAGGCATACTAAAATATGGCCTAGTTTAGCACCTTTTGGAATAGACTGAAGTCTTGTATTCATTGATATGGGCATTGACTGGAGCCTCTAACTTATGCTACTGAATGATGAACACATAATGATGATTCTTGGCTCATTTTCCTGTAATCCTTTTCTAATTTAAAGAAAAAGGACTGATCAGAAATAAATTGGTTAAAATGCAAAATATCAGGTAATTGGATTTTTTAATTGAATTAAAACCATAATTAATCAAAAAATAAAAATAGAGAAGTGTATTTGCAGAGCTTGACTAACACAATAATATCTTTTGTGTTTTAATCCTTTCTCTAAGGATTATTTAATCCCTAATCCTTATTTTACTTCTAAATGCTTTCCAGTAAAGATAAGCTAATGTTTAGGGATGTTATTGGTCACTGTTGTCTTCCATTTTGTGCAGTTAGCAATGCTGGAATGGGGCTTATTGGACCAATTGAATGTCAGACCATCGATGAAATGAAAACAGTGATGGATACCAACTTCTTTGGACTGGTTCGACTCCTGAAGGAGATTTTGCCTGACATGAAGAGGAGAAAGAGCGGGCATATAGTTATAATAAGCAGTGTTATGGGAATACAAGGCAAAGTGGTTTTTTTCTTTGTTTAATCTAAAAGTTCAGTATGTACAATCTAGAGCACACCTCTTTTTTTTTTTTTTTTTTCCCGAAAAAAATGTAGGAGTTAGCATATCTATTTATTGAGCTCTGTAATGCTAAAACTCCAAGAAGCATAGCATTTAGATCTGGTGTTTTATGTAACCCAGTAGTATGTTACTATGCACAACTACTCTCAAGATATTTTAACAACAAAAGCTGTGGAGTGAATTCTTTTTTCATGGGAGTAAGGCTATCAGTTTTAACTCACATTCTATTTTTTATTTTATTATTATTATTTTAATTACTAGAGATTACCTGGAAAACAGGATTTAGTAATATTACTTTTCACTTTCCTGTTGGAAAGGATTATGGGGACAGGCAAACACACTTGCTATGCTGTGTTAATGGGACAAACTCCAGTCATGTCCTGGACAACTGTACCATCTTTTGGTAAAGTTTCCCCTCATAAAGTTTCACAGAGCTAATTCTAGCAAAAAAATGATGTTTGACTCTGGTTTGACTGTATTTGTTTCAATTACTAAGGCACTGGCATTGATCTTAACCTGGATTATTCTGGTGAGCAAGTGTCCTAAAGCAAACTGCAAGTGTGGTTATTGGATTGCTGTACTGCCTTTTCCAAGTCATAGAATGGCTCAGATTGGAAGGGACCTTAAAGACCATTTAAGAGACACCTCCCTCTGGATGAGGTTACTCAGGGCCCCATCCAACCTGGTCTTGAACACCTCCAGAGATGGAGCATCCGCAGCTTCTCTGGACAACCTGTTCCAGGGCCTCACCACCCTCTGAGTGAAGAATTTCCTCCTGACCTCTAATTTAAATCTCCCCTCTTTTAGTTTAAAACCATTCCCCCTTGTCCTGTCATTATCTGACTGAGCAAAAAGTTGCTCTCCATCTTTTTTATAAGCTCCCTTTAAACATTGAAAAGCTGCAGTAAGGTCACTCTGGAGCCTTCTCCAGGCTGAACATCCCCAGCTCTCAGCCTGTCCCCATAGGAGAGGTGCTCCAATCCCCTGATCAACTCCATGGCCCTAAGCCCCTCAGATGCAAGATGGATCTCTTGCATAATCAAATCTGCTCAGTTTCTGTGTTTATCTCTAGCCTGCTCAAAGTCTTGTTGATAAATAGTGCAGGTGGTATTGTATGTATATACACTTATCCAGTAGACTATAGAATATTTAATAGCAGCCAGAGAGATCACAGTATCAGCTAGAAAGAGGAAAAGCATTAGGTTAGTCAAGCATGCTTTAGCATAAGGAATTTTGAGAACATATGCAAAAACAAACAAACAACCCAGCAGCATTTAATACTACTTAACTACTCATAATATTAAACTACTATTACTAATGAACTGTCTCATTAGACCAGTATCCACAAGGATTTTCTTAATGTATTTTCCCAGAATTTCTACAGTCTTGCTAGGAAAACAAGCGTTAAAACTAAACTACTTGCATGTTGAATATGATCGCATTCTCAGGCTGTTTTATTTGTACCATCAGGTATCTTATTTAATGATGTTTATGCTGCATCAAAGTTTGCGGTGGAAGGATTTTGCGAAAGTTTAGCTATACAAGCACTCAAGTTCAAACTGCAGTAAGTATCAATCCACAGGTGTAAATTACAGTTTAGACAGTTTTAAATATATTCAGAGTTACTGCACAAATGTTTAAAGCTTGCTGCTATTTAGGAGAAACAGACTGGGAAACCCATGGAAATCATACATCAAAAAAGGCATCGAAGTGTCCACAGTCTTCACACTACATAAGCAAGTAGTTTTGATACTAAAATAAACATCCTTATAGACAGTTAGAGGTTTTTAGGTTTGGATAAAATATACTCTATTTAATACTTCTGAAAACAGATTCTTGCATATAATATCATAGAAATAAAATTATAAAATAAACCTGTAATGTTTTCCTTTTAAAAGGATAATAGTCCTTTCTAGAGATCAAGATAAAAAAGGTCAAGGGCTCAAAGAGAGCATGTAGAAATTCATCAGAAAGGAACACAGGATGAGATTGCTATAAGGACAGGAGGTGGGAGGAAAGCAACAAGAATGCAGTACTATTTTTTAGTGTTTAAGACAGTATTTGAGAGAACGGTCCTGTTCGTTGTCTGTGGGACTTTAGTGTTTGATTTGTCACATATATTCACTTTGGTATAATTCTCCCACTGTTCTTTGAGTGAAGTCCAACAACTGTTAAACATCCCTTGCATCTCTGTATGCTTGAGTGTTTAGCTCCTATACAGCGGGAGAAGAGACAGCTGCTGTCATGGGATTACAGAGACAAAGCTGCCTCCAAACTTTGATTTTGCATAAATCTCTGAAAAGCCTGGAGAGATTTAAAATGAGTACTGTAATAATACAAAGCAAAAACAGAAAAAAGAAGGTTTAAAAAATGTAGTGTGCAGAATGTAGTACAGGAAAAGTTCAAGGTCCAGTGTGAAGAGTGATGCAGGAGAAAAGGCTTAAATTCCAGCAGCAGTTGGAATTCTGCTGCCAAGGTCAATAGTAGATTTAGTTCTAAAGAAGAGCCTGCCCAAAATTCAACCCTACGAAGAGGTCCTATCCCAAGGAGTGTTTTATTAGAAGTTGTGACTGGGGATAATTACTGCCTGAGAGTAGAAACAGAAAAGAGCTGACCAGTATCAAAATCAATTTTTCCATATTTGGCAGCAGCCAAATCAGTCTATCAACAGCAAAATTCTCAATATTTTGTTTTATATGGTATTGTAGGGGAGTCTTGAATTATGTAATACTGACAGCTTGACAAAGAAAATCCATGTTTTTGCAACTTTCATCTACTTCTAATATTATCATGAGAAAGCTATAGAAAATCTATGTAGGATTTTGTCCAGAGAATATATATTTTTTAATGATCCTGAAGTTATTTTTTCTTCGTATTTCTGAAATTCTTGCGGATAAATCATCTTCAGATTCTACAGCTGTGAGACAGCAGGTAGCAACTGTATTCACTTCCATATGAATTAAGTTGCTGTGCTTCCCTGAAATTTAAGCTCTACAGATCTTCTGGTCTATGAGGATGGGTAGGAGTTTCAATAATTCAATATTCATTGAATAAATTCAATAATGTGTTATTGATGACCTTGTCAAAATACAATGTTAACATTGCTTGCTAGCACATACTCAAGACTGCAATTCTTTAATGTACTTTTTAAAGAAGTATAGAGAGGTGTGTTTCCCATGAGGAGAATAGTCCGTAACCAGTATATCTTGGCTTTTGAACAGGTTAAGTCTGATTGAACCAGGCCCAGTGATTACAGAGTTTGAAAGAAAAGTGTTTGAAGATGGAATGAAAATGGATCTTTCAGCTGCAGATGAGGAAACAGCTGAGATGTTTACTAATATTTACCTTAAAAATTACAAACAAATTTTCCAGAGCCTGGGACAAAGTGCTGAGGATGTTGCAGAGGTAACCTACCAACAAATCTCTCCTCTTGTGTATTTTTAATTTAAGAATGCACTGGTCGGTTGGTGATTTTTTTTTTGTTTTGTTTTTTGTAGAAGTGTTAAGATTTAATTACATGGAATTTATGTAATTTAAAATAATTTTTAAAACCTTGAGAGAATTTCAAGTTTTAAACAAAATCAATAAGAACATTAGAAGAATGTTCGTTTTTCAATTTAAGACTACTGTGAACTGTAACTTACACGCGACTGTGGACACAGACCATCTAGTGAAGTCTGGGCTTTCTGCAGTGCTACCTTCTGTCTCTGCAGGGTTCCCACCTTTGGGAACCTTTGTTTCAAGCCTCTCTATCTCACTAATAATCCCTTCACTAATGCGAGGCTAATATGAAGTTCACTTGGCTACCCCACACCACCGAGGCATAATAGAAAATACCTGGACGTAGTTCCTGGTGTTTAGGGCTGTCTGCAGAAAGACAAGATTAGGCAAGATATGGAAGGGGATGACAATTTCAGATGCTGGCTACTAACGAGGAACTTTAAGTGTCAGTTGAAGCTTCCCTGATCTTGCTGCAAAGTGCACTGTTCTGATCCTTTTCCAGTCAACAGTAAGAGAAAGTATCTACCTATTGTGGGCCTACAGGGATAACTTTGGAGGACTATGCAGGATACTTAAGTGTAAAGTGCTATCATCATGGTGTAGATGAACAGAAATAGGACTATGAATAAATAAGTACTTCTGGCTTTAACGTTATTTTAAGAAAAAAATCTAATGAAATCTTCATAAAACTACATGCAGCATTTTACACAATTCTAAAACTTTATTCTTCCACTTTTCCTCTGCTTAACTGAAAACTAAATGTTTAATTTACTATTTTGATAAGGGTTCTTTAAAGATCTAATTTTTCTTTCTTGACAGCATACAGTAAAGATAATTCTTGCAGAAAACCCACCTTTTCGCCATCAGACCAACACCTTGTACACTCCGATGACAACTCTAAAATACGCAGATCCAAATGGAGATCTACCCATTGATATATTCTACAAAATGGTTTTCCATCATGACAAAATCTTCAGTGCAAGTCTTAACTTTATCAAATTGCTAAGGTGGAGAAGCAGAAAGAGCTTTGACCTGGGAAAACCCTCACAATAAGCATGAGATTGTGTAAACCGGAACATTTGTTATAGTTACTATTTTGTTAAATGTCTTCACTTATGATTTTATGTAAGCTCAAAGACATTAATCTCAATGCATTTATCTTGAACTTTAGGTTGCAGGACCTTAAAATTAAAATCCTCTTAACTATAGGTTTAGTCTGCTTAGTGCTCGCTTTTTAGAGATTTGTTTTCATGGAAACAAGCATTGACTAATTCTTAAGTATTTAATATTAAACTGTGATCCTTCACTTATTAGAATGTAACAACACAGACTGCGGTGTGTGCTGTATGTAAATTACTGATTCTTAACAACAGCTTTTTTTTACTTGAGTATAGTAGTCCTTCAATCGCAGTAGCATTCTCATTCAGGAATCAAGACTGTTTACTGATATTGTACCTGCAAGTCTAATCAATCTTAAAATGTCACAATTGGCACGTTTATTATTTCGACTTATCATTTCCTTAATGCTTCCTTTGCACGTGACAGTTACCCCTACCCTTATGCGCTACGGGCAGTAAGTTCTTAAAAAGGCACCTCCGCGTGGCAGCTCGTGGCGATGGGGCTGCTCAGGAGGAAGTAACCTCGGCGCATTCTCGGGGTCATTTCTCATCGGGGCGCTGTGACTTTATTTCCTGCTTACACAAAAGCCCCGCCTCGCGCGCAGCGCGGCACAGACCCAGACGCCAGGCACCACCCGGGACGCGGTACCCCCAGGGGCCCCTGGCCCAGGGAGCGCCGGGCGGGGCGCTGCGCCCCCCGCCCAGCCGCGTCTCCCCGGCGCTGCCACCTCACGTGACCCCGCCTCCCGCGGCGCCGCCGCTTCCGGTGCTCGCAGGGAAGGCAGGGGAGGAGGCGGGAGGCGGGCGGCGGAAGCGCGCTGCGGCTTCCGGCGGAAGCGGCGCCCCGCGCAGCCCGTAGTCGGACCGTTTCCGCCTCGCGGCCGCCCTCAGCGCCGGGCCGGCCGCTGCTGCCGGGGAGCGCAGCCGGGGGCGCCCAGCCCGGCCCAGCGGAGCGGGGCCCGCGTGGTCGTGCGGCCGCCCGCCCGCCGGCCGCTCCGGAGGCGGCGCCGCCGGCCCACGAAGGATGTGGTGGAGGCGGCCGGGGCAGGCGCCGCGGCCGGAGGAGCGCTGAGCCCCGAGCCCCGCCGCGCCTCCCGGCCCCCGGTCCGCTGCGCGCCGCTCGCCCGGTACCGCCCCCGGCCTTCCCCGGCCGCCGCCCCTCGCCGGGTCCCCCCGCGCTGGAGCCGAGGGGGAGCCCCTGAGCGCGGCAGCCAGCATGGCCTCCTCGTCGGGCAACGACGACGACCTGACCATCCCCCGGGCTGCCATCAACAAGATGATCAAGGAGACGCTGCCCAACGTCCGCGTGGCGAACGACGCGCGGGAGCTGGTGGTGAACTGCTGCACGGAATTCATCCACCTTATCTCCTCCGAGGCCAACGAGATCTGCAACAAGTCCGAGAAGAAGACCATATCCCCCGAGCACGTCATACAAGGTGAGCCCTGGTAGGCAGCCGGGCTTTGGGGTCGCTCCTGGCCCCGCGCAGCTTTCTTCTCTCTGGCTTCCTCGAACCGTATAAAAGGCAAAAGGCAGGGTTTTGTAGAGGTTCTGGAGGAAAAGCATGCGTTGTCTGACCTGTCTTGCATTGCAAGGGAAGGTTGTCTTTGTGTGGCTAGTGAGCGATGAGTGTGCTTGGCATCAGCCCTTGTTTAGTGATTCAGAGGCGCCCGCGATGCCTTGGGAGAAGTCACCACATTCATAAACCTTTCTTGTAGCTGTGAAATAAGGTCTGCTTTTTGGAATGGCTGTGCGCGTTTCTTTTACAGCATGTTTCAAGACCTGCACTTACTGAATGTCTTTGTAAGTGGAGACTGACAAAAGAGATGCGATTGGGTATGTGGGGCCCAGTTTCTAATCCAGAGCATTCCCGTCTGGACCTTACAAAGAGTAAAATATTTCTCCAGGGTCACCCACCAAGTGTGATTGTTTAAAATTAAGTATTCGTATCTGATGGAGAGAGCACTTAAACGAGACATACTCCCTTGCATCTTTTTAAGCTGTTGCCTTCTATTTCCCCTCGTTGAATTAAAATTTCCTCTGTGTGTCTCATCTACTTTTTCTTTAATTTCTGCCCTAGTTAGGGAGTTTCCTTCTCTCGTGGGTAAGTCTGCAGCCAGCAGGCATCTTTTGTCAGGAACCATTTGCTTTGCTTTTTTAGCAAAGATGGTTGATGCCAGCGCCTGCTGCAAACAAATTTGTAGCAATAATAGTGAAAGGGTGCTTCATTTCGCTGCCTGGATGAGCTGTAATCTGTAGTACTTGCAGAAGAGCTACTTTCAGGACTGTGAAGGTATCAAGTCAGTCAAAAAAAAAAAAGGTTCATTTTTGTAATGGGCTGCTAGATTCCCTGTTTAAAACAATCAGACAAAACAAAACTTGATTCCTATTAGCTTGCTTACCAGAAGAGTTTCAAGTACTTGACAAGGCTATGAACAGCAAAGAAGATACGGCATTCATGTGAGCTTAAACGTTAAATAAAAAGGACAAGTACCTGGAAGCTTAGCAAAGCAGCTCTGTTACAGAAGCTCAGGAAGTGAGGAGTCAAGCAGGTGCCTGCACATGGAAATGTTCTTTGGGTGCGATGCTTCTTAACGCAGGGGTAGTTTCTTCAAGTGATCCCTGAAAGTCTGGAGCTCAGTTCTTAACGTGGGAATAGAGGTAGTCTTTAAGGTTGAGCACAATAAAGAATTCAGGTATGGAAGTATTTTATGCTCAGTAGATGTGGTTCTTAGAAAACCTATTGCTGTTGTAGGATTATTCTGTTTTTTTATTTTGAAGACAAACTGAAATCAGGATGTATATATGTGTACATGTGTGTATCATCGGCAGGTGGTCTCCAACTGAGGATCTTGCTGAGCTCGTGTCTTTGTGTTATCAGACTTAGTAAAAGCTTGTTTCAGACTAGGTTTCTCCATTTTATTGAGATATTGCTGAATAAAACTTCTTCCAGCACCCACAGTTTTCTTCAGCACCTTTTTGTAGTGCTTCTGGAGGTGGAAGTTGTTATTCCTGGACTTAGTGCTGTCCTCACCTGTGGGGAGGTGTTTGTGCTGCTAGCTTGTGCCAGGTGCTGGTCAGTTAGCAGCTGGTACTTCTGTGAAGTATGAGGATCTAGATTGTTAGGGTTGGAAACAGCAGAGATCTGTATATAGGTACAGCATTTCAGCATTTTTATTGATCTTCATACATGCTAGGTACTTGCTCTTTTGACTGTCTTTTAGCGTAGCTTCATGACAGTGATGCTAACAAAGCCAGTAATTGAAATATGTTTGCTGTGGTCATCAGTATGCCTCTGTCCTTTTAACTGTGTGAGCCAATTCCATTGCAGGTAAAGTGAGGCTAATGGGTATCACATCACAGCGAACTGGCTGCTGCCAAAAGGAGTCTCTTTGCACCCTTCCCAGAGCTGACTCCAGCAACCTCTGATCTGACTGCCCCTGTGGCTTTTGGAGGGGCTGGGGGCGGGAGGGGGACCATGTTCTGTGGGGTGAGATCGCTGATCTGGCTGTTCTGTAAACAAGAAGTTGCTGGCTGGGAAGCAGGGAGCAGGAAGGGTATTTCGCTGGGCAGGAGGAAGGGGAAAGAGACCCCCTTGCAGCTGGTGACACCCTGCTGCAGGGCTGGGTTAGAGCTAAAGTGAAACTGCAACTCTGTTGCTGTAATTAGGGGTTTGGCAGCGGTGGTACTTAAGCCCACCCCCTCCTTTGCACTAGTGAAAGCGGCTGTGTGGCCGTGGGCTAGGCTAGGACTCTTCCCCCTACCAGCAGCTTCTGTTTCAGATGGAGGAAGTCCTTGCCATGTTCCATTGTGTGGTAGTGCAAACACTCGGCTGGCACAGTGCCTACGAGCAGCACAGGGAAAGGAAAGCAGAGGCTTCTTGCGTCCCTTGGGGGGCCTGACTCTGTAGATGGACTCAGGCTATGCCAGGCACTCGCTCCTAGTGATAAAATGTGCAGCTGCTTCCCTGCAGAGTGCCCGGAGGCATCGAGGCTGTGATGGCTGAAGTGGAGATAGTCTTCGTGCCTCTTGCTGAAACTCACCGTTGGGGACTTCCACATGGAACAGAAAATAGCCACACTTGGTAGTTATGTGAGTTATGATGAGGCAGATTTTTTTGTGAGAAACTGAAATTCCATTGAATTCTGAAAATAATGAGGTGTTAAATCACTATTTTTAAGAAGCTGATTACTTTGATTATTTTGTCTACGAGGCACTGTGTTGCAGGAAGGTAGGCTCTTCTCTTCATGGACCATCAGGCTATTGACACCGTTTACTTCAGCATTTAAAGTAAAAATCTGTTTTGGTTTGGAATTTCACATTGGAAGCTATTTTTCATTTGAAAGGGGCATAAAGAGTAAAAATCTCAGGTACGAGTGACCTGATTGTATTGAAAACAAATGTAGAACTAATTATGCTTAACTGATTAACCAGAGATCTGTACCTTCCTGCAATCTCTAAGAGTGGGAGGAAGCTGGGGAGTTGACAGTTGTGATTTGGTGTTTGTAAATGTTTCCTTCCCCTCACGCCTTAAAGATGCTGCTTTAAATTTGGTGTGATCATTCTAACATCTGCAAGATACCAAATTTTCAGCAATCTGGCTAGACAGTCTTTAAGATTCTAGAAATAGATTCTAAATTTTGGTGGAATAGTAACTTGGATAAAGTAGTAACTTTATCGCACATATGGGTACCACCTTGGTGTAAGGGGGTGCTTGTTCCTGCCATGCATGTACTCCATAAAGCGTTGATCTGTTTCAACAAGACAGGGGACTTCTAAAGTTGTTTTGCTGCCAGTGGAATTTTGAGGCAGCAGACCTCTGTTCTGTAATGCTTCTTCATACCTTGATTATGTTGAACTATTGTACACTTTTGTCATGGTTATATCATGTTTTCTTCTGGATCTTTTTCTAGTGTGCGATATTCAATATATAACTAAGTTCTCTTTGTTAATTTCTCTTCTGTAAGTGCCATGTAAAGCTTCTATAAAAGCCTTCATCTTGCTGTTCGCTTCAGATTGGGCTGTTCCTCATACTCTGCAGCAGACTGCCAAGCCTGATCACTGTGGATGTTTTTTTGATGAACATTTACGTATTTGCTGTGATAGTTAATCGTAGCGGAGTTAGGCTTGTAGGGTTCTTACACTAAAAAGAAAAATTGTTATGAGCGTGCATGGTTTAACGTATATGCTATTTACGTATTAGAATTAAATGAGTTCTTTAATATTTATGGGCTGCTTAGTTAACCAGTTCTGCACGATGAAACACATTTCCCTCCTCTCTGCTGAGGCTGTATTAAATAGTTTCTAGAAGGCTTTTGTTGATTCTCACAAACTGTGGACTAATTTAAAAAAGTGTTTCCAGCATCTGTGTGGGCTGAGGCTGACCTGGCATACTGCCTAATGTAATTTAATTATCTCTAAATCAGTTCGTCTTTTAATTTTATTTTTCTTAAGAAACATACATATTATGTAAATTCATTTGCCAAACGGTTGCCAAGTCTCTTAAAAGAATGGTAGTCCTTCATGACTAGACAGCTGCGGTGCTGCCCTGCTGCAGACAACGTGCTAACCACCTCCTCGGGTCCAGGTTGGAAGCCAGGAGCTTACAGAATGCCTTTGGTTATTGTTTAGGTGTGCGATACAATGGCATGCCGCCTTAATTATGGGTAGGAAAAGATTGCTTACAAAATTAATGTTAGAATGTAGTCTGAGTTAGTGTAAATAGGAGTTGGTTTAGAATGTTACTAATGTTTGCTGCTGTGTATTGTAGGTTAGTGTTATTTCTTGAATAGTGTGTGACAGGATTGAAATAAAGTAGGATAAATATTAAAATAACTGGCGTTACATAAGAAACTCAGATTTGTGTAAACATTGGAAGTGAACGAGGTGTAATAAAATTGAGGCTTGTTTCAGATGTAATTGATGTTTATGTAATATTTCTAGCATAGTCTGTAACAGGTTGCACTTGGGGGGGGTGTATTCATGGAGGCATATGGCAATAAATGGTGAATCAAGAAGCAGTATGCCTTTTACCACATGTTCTGTCTGTATTTTTAAGTCTTCTGTTACTTCTGCATTATTTTAAAAAATGTTCTTGCAGTATATATCTGCATTTCAATTTTTTTTGGGGAAGGTTAAAATGCTGCATTTTAGTTTCTGAGTTCGTTTTCATGTAGAGATAAAAGGGTTATAAAAAATAAAAAGGGGTTGTATGTAACTTTGCATATGTTTAATATATACTTCTAGTTCATGGGCATTCAGAAAATAAATTTAGATACGCAGAGACAAAAGCTAAAAGTTGTAGTTCTGTGGTAATATCATTTCTGTATTAATCGAAGATCTGTGGTCACTTTCCATGTGTTGTATTTCTGCTCTGTTATAGGTAGCTAATTTACCTTTACTGAAGGCTTGCAGCAAAAATGGAAATACAGAGTTCCTCAGAGATTAATGGTTAATGACATCTTCGCTCTGTAATTCCTACTTGGTTCTGATATGTAGAACATCTAAAAGAGGTCTTCAAAGAATCATGCCTCCCTCTAGAAAAAATGCATCAAAGTCCTGAATCCTCTGCAAGTGAAGTTGTCTTTGCTTGCACTTGACTAAACTTAAAATTTCTAGCCTGAAAACATGCACTCTTAAATGGCATAAGAGAAGTGGAAGGGAGAATACCATCAGATCTTCTTACGAACATAGATTTTCACCAGATAATAGAAAAATGGTCAAACTTATTTTTTAGAAAAAAATCTTTCAGATAAACACACTGGTATCTATTATCAAAAGCCTTCTAAAAGATGAATGTGTTTTCTTTCTTTCTAGCACTAGAAAGTTTGGGTTTTGGCTCCTATATCAGCGAAGTAAAAGAAGTCTTACAAGAATGCAAAACAGTAGCACTAAAGAGAAGAAAGGCCAGTTCACGCTTGGAAAACCTCGGCATTCCGGAAGAAGAGCTTCTAAGGCAGCAACAGGAATTATTTGCGAAAGTAAGTGAAGCAATACTTGAACTTATGAGGTTGGAATAATTAACGTGGTAGACCTAAGTCCACAAAAACATGCACACCTCCAGAATTATGCCTTTCCTTTTCAATTGCTGTGGCATCAGAGATACTATTGATTTCCTTGGCCTGTTAGAATTAGGCAAAGGAAAGTCAATAAAAAAGATGCTACTTCTGGTTATTTCTTTGATTTGACATGTACAAACAATCAAATTTTATACTCTAGTTTTAGTGTTTTTTTTGCTGCTACTTACAGGTATTTCCATTGTGTTGTAGAGAATACACGAAGAATTACTTGGCTGAGGAAATTAAAAATGGCAACTGGTGTTGTAGGAATTACCAGTTTTGATCATGTAAAAAGTGAAAATATCTTTCTGATGGCCAGAAACGGTGTGCACGTTAATTCTTTGGCTTTGAAAGAAACAATTGTTCAAAACTTCTAATTTGTCCTTTATCTTTACTCTTGGAAAGATTCTGTTTGAGTGAATTCATGCATACGTTTTTAAGGAGGCGATTCAAGCACAGAAGACTGCACGCAAATACTGTGTGCGAGCCTTCACATATGTTCTCTTTTATCCCAGTCTTCACTTTGCCATCTTTCCCAGATAGTTTGTGAACGCTTCTGAGTTCAAATGACTAAAAACCAATTGTATTTATTTTTCTACACCATCTTTCTGTCTACTATTCTTAGTTTGAAAATAAGGTGGTTCTCTAAATTAAACGGTGTGAAAATAACCTTTGCTTTCTCTCCTCTTACACATAGCATGAGTCTTGTTTTCTGATTTTGCTTGCTTTGATTTCCTCTGAAAAATTGTTACTAAGTTGTCATGTCTGATTACTGCAACCTCCTCTCCCCTTTCTTTACTTTCTTCCTGAAGCACTTAATAACCGTTATTTTTCTTTGATTAGGTGACAACTATGTTAACCTCGTTTGCATGATGAATTTTAAGGCAGTTAAATTTCAGCATTGCACGTGGCTCTTGTCAGCATTCGTTGAACTAGTTATGACAAATTTGTGTGTGCCCAATTTTCTTTGTGCTAATGTTACAAAGACCAATATGGCTGCCTCTGAATTAAGGGCGCAATTTACAGTGAAGTTTGCCATGTTTTTTACTTATTTTTTGTTAAATCTCTTAGCATAGTTTGCAAAATAATAAAAGAAGCAGCAGCAAAGATAAAAGTGTATTTCGGGAGTACTAGCTCCTGAGTAATGTAAAACCATTGCCACCTTATGTAGGCCATGCTTCATGATCCCTTGAGGCATATTCTTTTTTAAATTCTGTAGTACCGTGCCTCAATGTGTGAACTAAGGCAATGACTACAGCTTTGACAAGATGGTATGAATATTTTTTTAAAAAACATTTTCCATATTACTGAAGAATATATGCTTAAAATCAAAGATGTCGGTCTAACTATGCAAAAAAACTAGTCAGTAGTTGGATGCTGCTGGAGGTACTATAATTATTCTTGAAAATACTTAACACAAACAAACAGGCACTTGTGTAATCTTGTTAATGTTCCAAAACAGGACACTAATGCTGACTTCCTGAAGGGTGAAAATACCTACTCTAGTTTTAAAATATTTGCCTGTTAATGTTATGAATGTTTGACATCTGTAGCTTGGATGTTTGTAAATATTTGAAGTCAGTGAATGGCTCATCCTGATGTTCATGCATGTTTCTAAATATCTTTGTAAGATGAGGGCATCAGCAGATTTTTTTTTGAGGCTTCCTTACTAAAGGTTGCAGGTGATGTAAATGGCCTGTCCAATAAATGAGTTAAGTTTACCAGATGCTATTAAGGTTTCTTAGTCAATACAACTCAATGGAATTTTTCTTTTTCCATTTTTGAAATGGCTAAGAATAAATATGGCAGTGAGGGTAGGCACTGAACATTGAAGTGCTGAGTCTCCAATTACTGGTGCATGCATGTGTATTAGCTCATTGAATGTACAGTAAATTTAATTGTAGCAAGGTTAGTAGGGAACTCTCTTGTTACTTTGCATGTGATAAATATTTATGCCTCTGTGTACAGATGCTCATGTCTTCCTTTTTTTAAAACTACAAAAACTTTACAGTGTCTTAAGTTGTTTTTCACCCCTTGTAACTTGACTGGCACTTGAACTTTGAAATACTGAAAAATCCTCATTGGAAAGGTCTCACAGGCTGAAATAAATGTGACACTTACAATATGGGAAGACTCTTATTTTTCACATTTTAAATAGATAAACTGGTTTTGATAATTTTTTCCGAAGCATCATCTGTTGGCATTTGAAGTCTGAAACTGATTTGTTTATGCTTTGGAAAAAAAATAGAAAATTCAGTGAGTGAATAATGAAGACTGAAGGACTTTTAATTCAATAACTTTTTTCTAATGTTCATTGAAAACAGGAATTGAAGTTTTAATTTTAACGCAGTGGGCTAGTATACTGTTGAAATCAAAAGTGGTTGCCAAACAACAAGCAAAAAGCGTAAAAGGAAAAATGTGAGGGCACCATTTGAACTATTTGAAGTGTTTTGTTAGTGTCTTGTACCTTTAAGTACAAGCACTGTACCTTTCTGTAACAGACACCCTCGATGCGTGTCTTTATTTGAGAAGACCTTAGATTGCTCTGCTTTCCAAAGATTGCTTAGCCAAATAAGATAATGGCTTTCTTTTTTGTAATAATGTGTGTCTGTGTGATACAGTGTATGACTTCATAATTGTGAGTTTTAGTATTAGTAATCAACGAAGTGAGGCTATTCCCATCTGTAAACAGTGGTTGAATGTTAAGATGCCTTGAAATTGAAGCTTAAGTTTTCCATTGCTTTGCCTTGCTTAATTTTTCCATTAGTAAGACATTTAGGACAATTTTTACAATAGAACTTGAGTAGACTATCTCCTGCCTCTTGTTGTTGGAAAGTGTAAATATTCCAAGTAGTGGCCTCTTGAGAGGAAGAGAGAATATAGCTAAACATCTTGGTACAAAAACATGCTTAGAAGTACCTCTATTTGTATGTACAATTAATAAAAATTATACAGAAGGAATCTGCAGGTGTGCAGATAGAGCTGCTTTACAGCTGAGGTGCTCTAGAGATTCTTCACAAGCTACAGTATGGCCTTAACAATTAAATTCATGTCTTTAGGCTAGACAACAGCAAGCAGAACTGGCACAGCAGGAATGGCTACAGATGCAACAAGCAGCTCAACAGGCACAGCTTGCTGCTGCCTCAGCCAGTGCATCCAATCAGGCAGGATCTTCTCAGGATGAAGATGATGAAGATGATATCTGAAATTCACCAGCTGAGTTTCTGTCTTCACTAAGAAATACTTTTCCTGCACAATGAAAACAGTGAAATGAATGCTTACCTGTAAGTTTGTATGCATCATGGACTGGCAATTGGTATTCTAGGGGTGTCTGCTGTTGTGTGCTGTACATGTATAAACTGTCTTTTTTTGAACTCTTGAAGATTTAAGGTTCAGTATCATATCAACTTTGGATTTTTAATGGTGTATATGGAAATTTTAGATAGCAGTGCGTCACTTATTTGATCAATAAACAGTGTTACAATAAACAACAAGTTTATAAAAATATAGTGAGATTTATACAAAAAGCTCTAAATCCACATTTGCATTTTTTCCCTTTTAACTAAACTATAAAATCTTACTTAGAATTTTTAATTGTTTTTGGGGGGAGTGGTACAGTAGACATAATCTGTTAATGGGAAAAAAAAAGGTGAGTTCAGCATAGTACAGTCTGAATTCTTAGTTCTTTTTAAAGTGAGGATGTGTATGGCAATAAATATTATATATGCTCAAAGACCACACTTGTTAAAATTTGAAAATGATACATTTTCATCAAGCTAGGAAAGGTATGTTTAATAGGAGTTGTACAAATTTGGTCATTTTTTGTATAGGGGTGGAAAAAAATAAACCCATGGTTTTATTATAACATCCTTTGACAGTCCTAACTGAATATTTCACTTCAAAGACTGCCCATTTTGGAGAACTAACTGTTATTATTTCACTCCAATTTAATGTTAACTGTTGTTGATGGTATTGCTTAGTCCAGATATATTCATGTTGTTGAAATATAAAGCTGGAACTTGATAAAACAGAATTGTTCCAGTTCCACTGATTATAACTGGGAATGATTAAATATTCAAGCCTATGAAAGCTGAAGCTAAGAGCATGCTTACAATAAAAGAGGGATTTTATTTAACCTTGATTAGTCATTGTTGTTGGCATAATGCTAACATTTTCCAGACTAGATTGCCACTGGATTACTAAGATACCTTGCTGTATGTTAACATTTTCTTCATTCAAATTGGTTTGTAGATAAGTCCAGGTTTTTGATAAACCATTCCCCAGAAGTGGTCAGCAATACATGGAACAGAAAAGATGTAGTAGTCCTTTTGATAGTTGATTTGAAAATTCTGTTGATTAATGGATGAGCAGCTGTTCTTTGTGTTGAAATAAAGCACAGTAGTGTCCATTACTGAGTTTTAATGTGTTACTTGAAGTAATACTGGCATATCTTCTGGTACACTAATCTGAGCAGACTAGAAAAGCCACTTGCATACTGCTGTAGATGATCTGATAGCTCTGTAACAATGCAGATTGTTTATTTTAACTTATGTCCTCAGCAGGTTTCTCCAGTCACAGTTCTTGAGGAGGGCAGCAACACTCTGTTTACATAAGGAAGCAAACAGAAAATGATGTGCCCAATTTTACATAAAGATCTGAACAAGGTACAATTGGCATATATTCAGGTCTCAGTCACATAGTGGCATTTGATTTAAGTGTGAGATGTGTTAAGTTTCATATTGATTAAATGTGAACACTTCCTTAAATGCATTCAGGCAGTGAAAACTCAGAAAAGTATGTTGGAATATTTAATTTAAAACAAACAAGCAAACAAAAACCTTTCGTGGCTACTATATGAAATAGGCAAGGTTTGACTAAGGAAGTGGTTTTCTGTGAAGGTTTAAGTACCAAAGGTAGGAAAATGTAGTCTAGTGATACAATGTTAATGTGCAGTGTTGGCTTTTCTAATTTGTACTGTAACACCTTCACACTTTCTATTTTAAACAAATCTTTTCCTTTTAAATATTAGGTATATTTTCACACATTTCTTTTCTGATGCAGAATTCAGGATAACATTTTACTGCATCTAGTATGTATGGTGTAATATGTTTGGATCCTTGTTACCTTTCTTTTGGACATTCTTGTGCTTTTTTCATATGCTGTATTCTTCAAGCAATAAAATTCTGATGTGTTTTTATAAAACTGCTTTTATATTTAATGAATAGTTTGCTTTCTTCATTGCATTTATAAAGGAAAAAAAGACTATTTAAACTCTGCTGTTATTTTGACCCACTGAACAACACTTCATGTGACCAAAGTCTTTACAACCTGAGTGCTGTTGGATGGCATTGCTGTTCACTGGGGTTGTTACATGCTTGCAAACAATGTTTCTGGGCTTGTCCTACTCTCGTTCCTTTTGGGAATTGCATTTTGTGTATAGGTGTTTTTATAATGCTGACCTTCGTGACTTGGAAAGTTGGACAAAAACCCTGTAGATCAGGTAGCCTACTGTTATACTGAAAATATGTCGAAGTGAAAGACCACAGCAGAGGCTAGGGAAATAATATATGTTTGTCTTCTGTTGAACTAATTTCACGTAGGTAGTCTTGTTTAAATTTTGAGTCTGCTTTACTTATTCAGCCATTCCAGCTCAAGTATGAGAAGTAACTCTACCAGTTGTAGAGGGGAGAATCTTCACTGGTCTTTCAAAAAACTTAAGATTTTTTGTATTTATTGCTTTCCTGTTATCCTTCCATGTACTAGCTGTTCAGTGAAGACGAAAGATTTCTGAATTCATGGTATCACTGAGTTTTGGTACAGAATCTTAAAGTTTGGTTAGTGAACTGTATGATTACTTTGTCTTAGAAGAAATGTGTAAGGATATGTCTGTTTCTTAAATATTGAGTTGATGAGATTATCTGTAGGTTTTCCAAATTATTCTGACAGTCTGAGTGCTTTCACTAAAAGTGACTTTCTTGCGAAAGTTTTCTTTTCTGTTCCTTTAATAAAGTTGTATGTCTGCATGACATTGTGGATAATGAATATAGTTGTATTTACTACACTGAGTTACTTTCAAAGGGAGTGTCTTCAGGATTATAGACATCAAATACTTAAAATGGTATTTGAATTTTACTACTTAACTGTGGTTAGTTGTGTTTGGTATTGAAACGCTGGAAAGGAATTTCTGCAAGAATGGAAAATGTCTTTGAAAGCCACAATTATAAATGTTGCTCTTTGGATTTTGTAAAAGTACTTCCATTAAGGAGGACATTGTGTAATAATGCCTGTGTTAATCTTTTCGTACTTTTGAAACATAGTGCCAAATCAAGGGCATTAAAGTGACTTAATGATTATTGTGGAACACTAAAACCCTTACTCAGAGACGTACACCTAATTTTAGTCTCCCAATATTGGGTTGCAATTTTGTGTAAACTACACACAAAACAGTATGAGAGGAGCGTAATATTACGTAACAGTACTAAAGAATGCTGTGGCTAAATTTACTTTCAGTGTTACACTACTAATCTAAGATGGTAACGTTTTACTTTGCAGCTGATGTAGTGGGTGCGCATCAGTGGGATGCTTTCAAGTGTTAAGATGGATTTTTCTCCCAGATAAATTGGGCAATCTGGTTCTTTGGTTCCTTGGACTTGCTAAAGGTATACTTGGTGAATGTACCAGCTGTGACTAGAGTAACACCTGAGTATGTAGGGTATAACTTAATGAAAAGGATCATCAATGAGGCTTAGTGTAGGCTGCTTAAGGTTTGCAGGCAATCATGTTCCTTTTCAAAAGAGGCTTGCGCTTAGTTTGATATTTTTTTAAAATTATATTCTCACTGATTAAAATACTTGGAACCAAAAAGAAAAAAACACTCAAACGTACCTACAGAGATGAGGTTGGAAATCTTGAAAATTTAATAATGGCATAGGAAGTAATTATCCCAGTTCCTGGGTAACAAGTTCCTAGGGTGGTATACTTCTGGAGAGGAAAAGATTCATGGAATGCTTTAATTGAAGGCGATTCTGTTCAGTGGTCCTGTCCTGTAATGCAACTGAGCCAATACTTGGAGAGTTGTTTCATAGCAAAACGATTAGACAGTGAATCCAGCTGGATATGGCAGCTCCCATACATGAATAATTTGTGAACCCAAGAGAGTGAGGATTCTGCTACATTAGTCTGGTCCTATACTTTAATCATTCATGTATCCAATAAGCATGGGTTTTAATGTATAGATAAGCCTGGTATAAACTTGAATAGTCAAGAGTAGATACGTGCAGCAGGTAGGTGATGCTTCTTTGTATGTTGGAGAATGGGACATTTGATTTTTAACTCATGGAAGTAATTCATTGTAATGTCAGCTACAGAATACACCATAAAGACGTCTATCCCACAGCTTGAACCAAACCTTCAAGTAAGGATTGATAATACTTGTACAAATTTTCCTGAGTTATAAATGTGAAGACCTACTATGCTTTACATATATGGGGTTAAGATTTAAAATAGGTATATTAAATTGGGTTAAGATTACATTTAATTTTAAGGCTGTCTATGTGGTTAATATTAGTAATAGATTTTTTGTGTTTCTTTGAAACAAAGCCTTAAGCTAGGGACACTGAACTCTATTTTCATTTGGTTCAGAGGCAGAAGAGTCTTACTGTAGCAAGATTCGGACTTAAATTACCCTTTTCCCCTTCCTTAGCCCCCACCTAAGGTAATTAATGTTTTTTGGAGCTGTAGTAATGCTTGGTGTAACTTAGAATGTTTTCCACACCCGCTTCAGTAGGAATTATTTCACTATGCAGTTTTGGTATTAGTTCAATACTGTTACTAGTCAGTTACTGTGAACTTTTGTAAATCTTCAAAGCATTATACAAGCATTAATTAGGCTTAGGCAATGTTACACTGCCCAGTGAAATAAAGTGAGTATTTGAACAGTCTGTGCTGTGCTTTGTAGTTAATGCTTTCACATGCTATAGAACTAAAAGGTGCTGCACTATGTAGAGAAACAAGATGTTATCGTCACATCAGACTTCATGGAAGGGTGACTCATTTAGAGAGAGTAAGTAATAGGAAAAACAAACAGGCTTGTTCTAAAAGTCATTGTCAGAGATGAAAGCATTTATTTGTAATAGCCCAGTGCTTGAGACTGTTGATTATGGGCCAGGACTCGGTTTGATTAATGTTGTGTTTATGTATGGTTTTGTCACCTCCAGAATGAGAACCCACTGCTGCATTAGAAATTAAATTCAGCATTGTTTTGATTTGTGTACAAATTTGTTTTCTTGGGTCAGAAACAGTGTAATCCATGGAAGAGAAATAGATTTATCAGGACGGTGACAGTGTTGGTAACACAAGAAGTCTGACTGTCTTTACCAAATCATTCTGCAGTAAAGGCTTAACTTCCAGAATTGTGACAAATCTGTATGATGAGGAAGGAATGTGAGCAAAAAAAAAGTGTTTTTTTCTACTGTGATGTAAACAGCTAACTGGTGCAAGTTCTCATGCGTGAGTGATTATTTTTCAGGCTGGTAACCCATCTTCCATATTCTCAGATGCTGTTATATGTTTTCTACCTATGGTAATTTAACCGGGATTGCCGGGTAAGTTGTATGCAGCTAAATTTATTACTCTTAAATTATGAATAACTTAGTATTTTCTTGCTTTTGATATGTTGAAATGTCACGAAGCTTGAAATTTTTTTCATTTTTACATTTTTGACAGTTTTTGAAGGGCTTTCTAAGGTTTTAAAAGCATTTAGTTCTCAATGAAGTTAGTTTAAACAAAACTAAAGCTTTATAAAAATTTAATATATTGTAACATTAAAATGCTTTAAAGGAGCAATTCTGGACTAAATGTGCAAGTATTTTGTCTGCAGGATGTGAAAACAGCAAAATTGTCACTGCCATTGGTGAGTTAATCTTCAAAATGTTGAAAAATGCTCTGTTATGCGTTTTAAGCATTAGATGATGTTAGGAGATGAAAATCACTTATTGAACTTTTCTTTCAGGAAAATTATGAACATTAATTAAATGAATTTTAGTGATGATGAACTTCTGTACCCAAATGGGTGCAGAACAGAATAGGCACAAATAGAAGTGGCCCACATAGGCGTGTAACAGAAAATTTCAAGAACCTATGTAGGTAGAAATCTTTACTCTAAATTGGCTTCTCTTTATAGATGAAAAGGGTCTAAGGCATGAATCAATCACACAGTCTTGAGGGAAGAACTATGGTAGAAATTCTCTATTGTTCTCTTTGGAGAAAGAAGACATTTCATTGATTGCTCTAAGTGTTTTTTCTTTAATCATGTGAGAAAGGGAAAGGGATTGAGAACTGGACCTTGCCCTAAAATGAAATTTCCAGTATTGACTGAGTTTATGACAGCATGTTTAAAAACCTTTTCCTTTATGAGCTCAGAATAAAGCTTCTGAATGCTGAAATAGATTTTCATATGTATCTGTGCCTGGATATTTTTGTAACCTGCCCGAAAGGTGTACAAATTTCAGCCTAGAGGGGAGGGGCAGGTTAGTCCTCAAATTTGGCTACATTTTGGTCACAAACAAAAACCTTTATTACTAGAAATGAACTTCCCAATAATTTCCAGTACCTTGAGTTTTCAAAGCTGATCATACAGTAATTGTATTATAAATCAGTGGATAAAGTAGAAGACATGAGTCCTCTTGCAAATTGGTTAGTTTTGAAGTTAAAAGGAAAACTACAGGATCATTTGGGTTTCTCAGGAATGCGGCTTACAAGTTGCAGTGGTGTGACTGGGAGAATCCTGTGTGGCCTCTTTCTTGCCTGCTTCCCAGGTGAGAAGCTCACTTGTGAGCCTCTTCAACAGGCAACTCATATGCTGGGCTAATTGGCATGGGCTGTGCTGGCCTCGGGCTCTGCTCTAGAGGCTGAGGTGTTTTGGTTGCAGGGCCATGTGTATGATCTAATTAGCAGACCATAAAGCCAAATTTGTGTGGATAATCTGGTGAAGCCAGGGAGAACCTGTAATTAAGTTCTATTGCTGCTACTTCGCTGAACTTAATATTTGATTTTTGACTGATTCTGTCATTACTTTCACTTTCCCACTATTACTATGGCAGAAAATCAACGGTACTGTACAGTGTGTATGGGGGGGACGAGGGCAGCAACAGAACTTAGTCCTTACCTTCTTCTCAAAACCTCATCAGCTGAAGAGAATCTGGATGTAAGGAGAGTACTCAAGGTAGCAGGAAATCCAGGGGGAAAACCTTGGCTACTAGAAGATAAGTGTATTGGGGAGGAAAAAAAAATTTATTAAGAAATTCTGTGTGTTCTTCCCTCTGCATCTTCCACTATCTCTAAGGGAAAAATATGCTTAAGACAAAGAGGAAAAAAGTCTCTTACTAGGTTTGTTTGCTACCTTTTAGACCTGATCTGCATATTAAGTCCTAAAAACAGATGCTGGTCTTTGAATTTAGTTAAATAGAGCACCAGAAATGCGATGTTTAGGAAGGATTATTTTTCTGACAAGTGATTTGTTTGTTTTGTTTCTTTGAAATTACGTAAAAATAGCAAACAGTCCCTGATAGGGTATCACCTGGGGAGAAATAAGATGATGAACAGAATTGTAGTGATCTTTGTTAATATGAGAGAAAGGTGTAGGAAGGTAACTACATCTTTTTGCTTGATGGGTTGTCTATTCTATGAACAGTAGTGTCCTCATCGGCATTGCTGGTTTATGTACAGGCTCCTGTTCTTACAAGTGATTAATGATGGGAAGGAGAGAATGTTCTTGGGAATGTTCTTGAGTTGCTGAGTTTCCTTCTGTATTGTGATCCTTTGCCAGTTCTTTCATGCACCAATGTAAACGTGGTATTATGCAACATGGATATCAACTTTCTCATGAGAAAAGGAGGTACCTACCACCACAGACTTACAATAATGAAGGAAGGATACTTGAAAGTAAACCACTGACAAGAGTTCCCTTAAAGGAGAGAAGTCAAGACCTGCAGTGGTGTGTGTGGAAGGTAGGGCAATCCAGGGCTCATTTGCCCTCTGAGTTTCAGATTAATGTAATTTACACTGGCTCCATGAAATAGGATCTGATTAGCTACAGCAGAAATGAGTTGTTATTCTGTTTGTTCCAGTGATTGCCAGCAGGTGGCTGTCAAGTTCAGTAAATGATTTCAGCTCGGTGTCTGGAAATTACTGCAAACTTTGTTACCTGTTACTGTCACAGTCTGGGGTAATATAGTTTTAAATTTAAATTCCTTTTAAAGAGATTAACCAGTGACCCAGCATACTGATTAAGTTCAAATGTTACAAAAGGTTGCACACGATTTAATGTATATTTCTGATCATAATTCAGTCAGATGATAGTAAAATATTTTAACAACTCTGAAAATGGGTGGTGCTGATCTGTAGCTGGATGTTCCTCCACTCATTTTTCTGCAGCTTGAATTAGTACCGTGACAGACTTCATGGTTCGATATTGATACAGCATGTTAATCTATGCTCTGCTTGAAAGCTGCTAGCTAATCAATGCAGATGGTAGTTACTGTTCAAGTCTTTGCTTTTTATCTTGACAGTAATGATCTTTATGTGTGTAGATAATACAGTAATGAAAATTTTTGTCTATCAAAATTCACCATTGTTATTAACCTAATTCCACACATTTGTTACAGCTCAATGTTCTTTTAATGTAAGGAAATATGCATGGAGTGGGTGGGAGAATGGAGAAGATAGGAGTTAGGTGGAGATTTCAGAAATTAAGGTAGCAAAGCCATGGTGTTAGTGGTTGTTTCGATAAAATTCTGAAACTACATGCAATGAAAGCAAATTGCTTTGTAATACTCAAGCGTTAGAGTCCAAAGTAGTGTTTTAAGATCATGACTTAAGGGTATTCCCTGATATTTCTGCAATAATTGGCCAGCCTTCAGCTTGGGATACACTTGTACGTTGTCAGATGAAATGCTAAATTGAGTCTCACTTCACTGGAAAAAAGCAAATTCCTGTGAAATAAGAAGCTGTTTGTAGTTCAAGTATTGCTAGTTGATGCTGATTGATGCCACGTTCCCTCTGCTACGTATAGCATGAGAAGATGTGCTCTTGGCTGTAGTGTGGGCAAAAGGAGTGAACATGGGGTATTTCATAAAAGCAGATGAAAGTTCTCATTTTTGCCCTGTGTACAGCTGTGTAAGTTGTCCTTTTAGTTCTGTTATCTGATCACAGGTGATACCTTTGTTTTGCTTGCTGGGGGGTGGGGAGAAGAAATACGCTTCTCTGCTATAGAACATGCATTTCACAGCACAAACCAGAAAAGATGGGGGAGGGTGTACAGTTCTTCCCACAAAAATTCAGAGGTAGGGGAAAAACTTAGATGACCTAACCAGTGGCTGAAGCTGCCCTAGTAAGTACTGTTTTACTTTTGCCTTGAAGCAGAGGTAGTGCAGTCTAATACAGTTAGTTTTCTGCTTTTTTTTAAAAAAAAAAAGTAGTCAAAAATGCTCGCATGTAAAAAATATTTAAAAAAAATATTTAAAAGTGAGTTTAAATATTTTCCCTAATAGTAGAAATAGGAACCTAATGGAAGTAAGCCTGTAGCCAGATGCATAACTGCAGACACTTTGGAAGCTGCTGGTTATTGTTGAATAACCAGCCTCTGGGAGACAGAGGAATTCTGTGCAGATAGCAAAGCAAGTAGAATTGTCAAGACTCCTTTTGTCTCTAGATATTTTCCTAGCTGTAAAATAATGATCATCTGCTCACCACACAGGTGTTAAGAACATGGGATATTTTTAGAAATTAGAGCACTTAGAATGCTGGCAATGGAGGAAATACATGCATAAATAAAGGGAAAAGCTAAATTCTTTTGTTTTCAAAGTGAAAAGAGAATATGCTTTTGCAACATTTCTTCGTGGAGTAAAAATCCAATTTTAATATAACAAAGACTGCTGGCTAGCAGAGAAAAGGATTAATGGCATTTCACACTGAGAAAGAGATACTTGGAAATGGTTTGTTTGGTCCTGCGGATTTTTGTGGCAATGGAAAGCTAAGCTGCTTCCTTCTTTAGGAAGCATGCCTGCAGGGAGTGCCAGACAGACTTCTCTGCCACTCCAAATTAATCACACAAATTGTTGTTCTGCCAAGATAATATCCTTAGGTACACTTGTAAATCTGAGTAGATTCTGTTGAGAAGTGAACAGAATTAACAGAACATGTAACAATTGTAATAACTAGAGTGATGTAGATTTGGCCTAAAAATAAAATCAGGCAGTTTTCTTTTAAAGCCCTTGTTAATCCATCAATGATGGGAAAAAACAGCTAAGTACAGTAGTAAATTTTTCTAAGCTAAATATAAGCTGTAATCATCATCTAGAAGATGATAACGGGTTATAAGGATACTAGGACAATGCAATTTATCATGGCGCTTTTGTGTGTAAAAATTACTTAAATATGTCTTCAGTGTATTTCTCTTCTTGAGTCCCTTGGGTGAGACTTCTTTAATCATCTGCACTTTTTCTGAAGATAAATGTTTTCAGAGGTGTGACTAAGAGAATAAAAATCTGTGGGGTAATATTTGTTTAATTATGTCTAGGAGTAGGGCCAATTGCAGTTCCTGATAAGGAAACAACATCAAAATTCTAAATGATTAATTATAATGCTTCCAGCAGTGTCCCGCAGAGATGCAGTAGGCTTTTTCCCTCATCTTACAGCTAGGTCACTTCACATCCTGAACTGCTAAACTGGAGAAGAGCATAGCTCACTGTGTGGATGGGAATCTCCTAAAGCAAGACTGTACTTGAACAGGAAAGGGCCTGATGGTGGCTGATGTCAAACTTCTCTCTAAACTGAGATACTAAGTGTTATGCTGCTAAGACTTCTATTTTATCTTCAGTGAGCTAAAATTAGGTTTGATCCTAAGGTCTTTATATATTGCTTAGGAATTCCAGGTTCTTTGGGAACTTAAATGACTGCTCTTTTGTCTTTTACCTGATTTGAAGTTAAATTTGTAGTTTGTTGAAATGAGCTATGATCTTTTCACTATGGATGAACAGGTGGCTCCTAGTTGAAGTAAAGGTGAAATGCACCTGTGTGGAAACACACCTGAGATACATATATGATTGCTCTTTTAGGAAGAAGTTTGGGTTAGAAGCAAACTAAAAATCAAACTTTATTGAACAAGTAGCTAAGCAAAGAGTTGATCTAACTTTTTCTTCCTAATCCTTAAAAGCATGTGAATTAAATGAGTTCAAATATGTATTTGATTACTTTTTTATTCATCAGTGCTTCATTATCAGAATCCTCAAAATGCTTCCAGCCTGGTGAATGTTTTCAGTAACATGCAATGTACGAAGTGTTTGAATTAACATCTGTTCAATTGAAGTGAGCCCAAGTGTGGAATTTGAGCACAAATCTGGGGTTTTGTGACTGCTGGCTTGCTAAAACATCCTCTACGTTGGCCACCACAGCACGTGGCAGAATCGTTCAGCTTGTGGCTTCCCCCAGACCAAATACATTTCTAGTGTAACGTGACTGGCTCCAACACTTAACTCCAGAAATGACATCGTTGACCTGTGATCTCATCTGCTTATTTTGATAATTCACATCATCTTACTGTAATGGTTTCATATAGATCTAAAAGAATTTGTATTTTGCTTTCATAAGGAAGAAGGTAAGATTAAATGTCAATTATGTGTGGTGTGAACGAGCAATACCTGGAAGGTGACTTTGGAAACGAAAAAAATGATTGGATTTAAGTCACTTTTTTTTTCGTGATGGAGACTGAGCAGAACAGCAGTCTTTTCACTGAGTCCTTGCTGCAATTTTTGAGTAAAAATGGGAGGAAAACCAAAAATTGATGCTTTGGAGGGAATTTTGATGGCTCTCCAAGCCTCTGCCTTCTATGAGGTTTCAAAACGGACGTTTTGGTGGAAAAACTGCGAGGATTTAACACCATTTCCTTTCCAGTCGCTGAGGAAGCTTCCTCTTCCCGCCGAGGACCACTACCCGCCCGGCGGGGCCGGGCCCCACACCGCCTCAGGTGTGCCCGGGGCCGCTCCCGCCGTGACTCAGCGCGTGCCCGGCCGGCCGTGAGGCGCAGCGGCGAGGGCCGGGGTCTCGCTGCGCGAGCTCTGGCCCCGGGCGTCGCCTCAGAGCCGAGGGGGGCGCGGCCGCTCACACCCCTCCTGTATCGTTAAGGAGCATTGCCGCTGCCTCCCTCTGCCCGGTACCGGGCGCCGCCTCAGGCCGGGGGCGGGCCGCCCGGCGCCGCGGGAGGGAGGCTGGGCGCCGGGCCTCCCCCGGGAGCGGCGCCTCAGCCCTGCCCAGCCTCGGCCTCCACCGCCGAGCCCGCCCCTCTCCCAGTCTCCTCCGCGGCTCCCCCTCCCCGAGCCAGGCGGGGCCGCAGCTCGCAGCGCCGCCGTCCGTGGTGCCGCCTGTCGCCTCTCCCCGCTGACCGAGGGCACCGGCGGGACCCTCTCCGGCCGTCCCCTGTCCCCGCCGCCGCCTCAGCCGCAGCCGGCGCTGCCCGCGGAGCCGCCATGAGCTGGGGCACGGAGCTGTGGGTGAGTGCCGGCCGGCCGCTCATTGTGTCGGCACCCGCCGCCTCCCCCCCGGCCCGGCCGCTTTGTTCGGCACTGGGGAAGGGCGGCGGCACCGGCGAAGGGAAGGGGGGGGTCGGGGCGGTGTGAGGGGGGAGAGGCGCTGCCGAGGGCGGCGGGGAAGGGGGGCGCCGAGGCGGGGCTGAGAGGCGGGCGCTCGGCGGGCAGCGCCGTACCCGGGGCTTGGGGGCGGCCGTGGCGGGGTGCGGGGGGGGGGGGTCACGGTAACGGCCCGGGGGAGTAGCGGGCCCGGCTTTGTCTGCGGCGCCGCGCCCCGGGGGTCTTCTCCGGAGGGAAACTTCCAGAGCGGGGGCGGCCACCACCACGAGCCGGTGGGGGGAAAGGGGCAGAGAGCGCTGAGGGGGCTCGGCGGGCCCCCTGCGGACCGGGGCGCGAAGCGCACACACGCCCTGAGGAAAATATTCCCGAAAACCCGGGTGCAGCAGCCCGCGGCTCGGCCATGACGCCCATCGCGGCTCCGGCAGCCCCTTTGTCCCGCACGGCTGCAGGGCGCGCTGGGCGCCGGGAGCGGCGCTGCCCGGGCCGGGGGGGGATTTCGGGTGGATCGGGGTTGGGGGGGGCTGCAGCAGCGCTGTCTCCCCCGTGCCGTGTGGGGAAGCGGCGTCGGAGCTGCCGAGGGGCTGCGGCTGTGGCTTGGGCCGTGCCCCTGCGCGGCCGGCGCGTGCAGGGGGAAGCAGCACGATAGGGGCGCGCGGCTCGGCTGTGAGGAGACCAAATGGACACCGGTGCGGCCAGCGGCACCGAGAAGAGACGGGGTTAGTGGCAGCGCGAGTGCGCCTTTGTAGTGCGTGCCTGTGTGTACTACGGCCGTGGAATCGTTAAGGATGGAAAAGATCTCAGTGGTCGTCTGGTGCACCCGCCCCTACCCGGGAGAGGTTATAGGTTGGTGTTGGGGAGAGTCGGGGGGGTGCGCTGGAGGAGAACGCTGAATTTTTTTGTGTGTACTTAAATACGTATCGTTTCAGAAACCAGACTTTCAGCTTACTCATCTCTGTTCCTTTTGGCAGCCTCTTAATTTTGTTTTCTTTGTTCGGCTTGCGAATGATAGCTAAGGTTTTGTGTTCTGACTGGTATTCAGTGTTGCGAGAAAACGCTTCAGAAATACGTACAAAAAGATGGATTTCAACTTCAGACTTCATTTCAATAAAAGGCAATTTTATTTACAGTGTCATAAAACTGCCTGAATTGTATCTAGACCTACTACATTTTTGCCCTAAGTCACTAATTCCATTGTGCTGGTTTAAAGAAATAATGCCAGATATTTAAACTAAAAGTTCTATGCTACTGCTTTTATTTCAGCAAAATTTAATACGCTTTTTCATACTATTAGGAGATAGCTATTTCCTTAAGGTACAGATGCAGATATATATATAATGGTCTGTTTGTAGGTATATAGCTAGCTTCTCTGATAATTTAAGTTTTTATATTAAAATGTACCTTCTAAATGGGTTACTTTTGTTGAATTATGTCATGCTTTTTGAAAAATTGTATCTTAGGACTATAAAGCCAAGTATTTTCTTACACAAAAAAAAGTTCAGTGCTTCTCATACCAATTGAAAAGAATATCAAACGTTTGCTTTGACATCTTTAAATGGGCAGAGAAACATTTATCTTTTAGTTCTGGTGTAAAATTTTGTTTATAAATATATTAGCTTCCCTCTAGACCAAAAACACAATGAAAAACAGTGCTTTGGGAGCTTTGGAGACAGGGCTGCGAAGAATGGGCGGTTAAAGTATTAGCTGTGTTTTCGTCGTGAGGCTTTCCCTTCGTCTTCCCCTGCTGCTACCCTCAGCGCAGCCTCGAAGCAGCAGAGCCAGGCTGGACTCGCTAATGGCAGCGGGGTGCCTGCGGCTTGGTGCGGGGCGTCCAGCGGCACGGCGTGCTGTGCTCGGCGCGGGCACAGCGGGGAGAGGCCTTGCCCTTGGTAGTGCTGGTGCCTGGGGTTCCGAAGGGCAGGTTGGTGGGATCAAGGCTCGCATCTGGAGGACGTTTTTTCTGGATGTTGAGCAAATGTTCACAATGTGTTTGTAAGCAAATACGTGTGTAGGCTCTCCTCGTACACTGGTGATTTTGTGTCAAGCTCCTTAGTATCTCTTCATGCTGATCATTGGTATTTGACACTGATTTGCAGTTCTGATGTATTTGTTTATTTATTTTCCTGGAATCTGTACGTACTTCTGATAAAGTAAAAAGTGTGCAAAGGTACATTTAGAGGGAAATAAGGATCCAGAAGAAAATATAGGGGATTAGAAAAAACAACTCATGTCCAATATTTATGTGGTACCTGTTTAATATGGCTCTTCTGGTATTAAAGTGCTGCATATGTTGTTCATGTTTAAAGTATCTTCAATGGTTATATCATGAAAAAAGGGAAATATTTGATATATTTGATGGGCCAGTATTTCCTAATTCTTAAATTCTTCAGCTGCTATTTCTATTTGTGGATTATTGGGTGTTTTTGCCTTTCAGTCAACCATTTTTATAAGTACACCACTCAGAATTAGGTATACGGTGGCCAATGCACATATATCTTGGGGAGGCTGAAGTAGAGGTGCTTCGTGTTTTTAGTGTGTCTTGGCCAAACAGCATATTCCCTGGTGTGTAACTGCTTTCAGTAATGATCTTTGATAACACTATAAAATAATACAAACTAATAATAGTGAAATAAATGTTGATTTGTTCAAGCCATTCTGTCATTAGAACTTTTGTTTTACCTTTTTTTCCACACTATGTGAAATGTTTCTTTTTTTTCCACAACAAAATTTTTGTGATGAATTTTGAGTGTTGTTCCACAGATAATTATTAGTGCATTTGTTTTTGTAGTGACTGCAGCATATACGTCATGATATGTGCTCATTAAAACCAGGATACTTCAGTGAACTAGTTTGCATGATAGTCTTCTCCTCATGGTTATGAGAAAGTAGTGGGAAGTGGGACATCTGGGTTCTAGTTGTCTGTCATCCAGGTAGAATTGTATTTTCTGAGACTCGGACTGCTGTGCTCTAAATTCTCCTATCTGTAATACTTAGGTGTTTGTTTTTTTTTTTATTATAGATAGGAATTGTAAAGCAATGATCATCTGATGAAAGGGTGTATATAATAACAAAGTATCATTGTTTTGTTGGTAATGAGAAATTGTTGCTTGTTGCTGTTCACTTAGATACACTTTTCAGGGTTTTGACTTCAGTAAGGTTTGTTTGTTTGTTTTGGTATTATATTTTTGTTCTCCTCATGAGCCACTCTGAGGGCATACACGTTCAAGTCCTGGGTGGACTTGCACACTTGCTTAATAAGATGCCCCGGTCTGACTTCTGTCAAATTGTATTGCAATATCCAAGGCAAGATAGAATAGAACTAAGGCTGTGGGCCTTAATTTAGCAAGTGAAGTATTTGGAAATAAAAATGATGGATTCTGATTTGTTCGAGTCTATTTGGCATGAACCTCTGTTCAGTGTATATGTTTGTACATCTGGAGTTCTTTCTGTGATGGGCATCAACTGTACAAATAATATTAACATAGAAGATTTGACAAACCGTACCTGGTTATTGTCATCTTGGGTTTTTGTTCAGTTAAGTTGAATATATAGTGTTTTGACACTAAAGGCTTGCTGAGCTTTGGAGACTGGAGGATGGTTAGTGATGAAGTCCTTCGCTTAATGGAAGCAAGTGAAGCTTAGTGTGTGATTGGCAGTTTTGTTATTAAAGTAGCTTCCTTGGAAATTAATTAGAGAGGTTAAGGCTGCCTCTTTGAAAAACATCCTTTTTGATTTTTTTTTTAACTTTTAGTGTATCTTCTGTGTTTCTGAATCTCTGAATCTCTTAATAGTAGTTGGCAGCAAAAGAGGTCGAATACCATGTCAGAACATTTTCAGTCTGTAAAACCAGTCTAGCCATCTGTTTCTCACCTCTTGATAAATATTTAAAGCAGAAGTTTTGCTGAGGGCTTTTGTGCTAAGATATTGTGATTTAGGAAAATGGCTATGGAAGATTTAATGATACTATTGTTGTGAGCTCCTTGGGGCCAGAAGCACCCCATCTTTTATAATTAAAAAACCACTGGCACTGTAGAACGCTGTTTTAGAAATGAGTTACATCTGACCAAAGATCAAAGCATGTTTGGTAATGTGCTCTTTTAATCTTTACTTAAACAGAATTAATTCAGTGCCTAAAACCAAGTTTTATTTATGAAAATGTTAAATAATTTTCAGTTGCACCAATAATTTTTCAATTTTTTTTGTAATTTTTCTTGTGCTTCTGATGCCTGTTTCAGTCATTGTTTGCCTCTTATTTTAAAATAATCTATTCTTTTTGTGTAGAAGAGGGTAAGTTGTGTGGTGATGTTGTCTGATTTTAAAAGTCGCCACGTTTAATTGTTGATGGTAAAACATCAACAAAAAGTAAATATGAAAAAGTTGACTTTAACAAATAATAACTATTTCGTTACATGTTTCTTTCCTAATAGTTTGTCATATTTTTATTCATAGATCAGAAAAACAGGTTTTCAATCTAAATAATTTTTTTTCAAAACAGTTTGATACTGAGAAACCTTTGTGTACAGTTAATACAAGAGTGAGATTATATAGTCACTGCATTGTTAATGGTAGTAATTTCTTTTAAACAGAAAAAATTGAAAATAATTCTACATATTAAGCCATATTCTATGCGGAAATTCTTCTGTGGTTTTGAATCTTAATGTTTCATAAACTGGTTTTCCAGAATGGTAACGTGTACTGTGTTAAGTCAATATTCTATTTTATATGTAGATGTTTGTGAGATGAAGCTTGGATTTTTTTTTTCCCCAGATTTCTCCTTCAACTGAATCCAAAGAGTGCAAGTAGTTCTCTTTTAATTCAGTGTTCTTGCTGTTGTGGTCTGCAAATGTGCGCAAGGAATGTGTCTTGTGGCTAACGTATGAAATTACACGGTTTTCTAGATGTGTGAGATGGCCATACGTTTCCTCTGTCATGGGTAAGGTACTGGACAAAACATGTAACCTTTGTGAGGTTACAGTCTGTTTCACAAGGAATATTGTGCGGCTTATCTCATTCTTGTCAAGACTTCTTTGATTTCCAAATGGAAAATTATGTAAGGATCGAGTACTTGATTACTTGATTAGTGAACGTGTAGTTACCTCAGGCTTAGGAATGAAAACAATTGTACTGAGCTGTAGTTAGAAATAATATTTGTCTTTATTTTTCCAGCAATTGTCTGTTTCATAAACATCTGACCTTTTTACTGATTTTTCCAGGAAGGGGTGAGTCACTGTCTTGAGACTTTATCAGTTTGGTTTTGATGTTGAACATACTTTAATTTAAGGAAGCATACGTGCTTGCGTCCTTGAGTATCTGTTTAGAGAGTATTTTTTTCAGTTTTGAAAACCATTTATCACCTGATATCTATTAAAATGGCATCTTACTTTTATTTATGGCCTGATTTCTGTATGTACTGAGAAATATAAATGCTCTTCAAGGAAGTTTTTACAAGCATACATGGGACTTATTTTTTTCTGAAATGTACATGCTATCCGTATTGATAGTACAAATTCTGAGGGTTGGCTGCGTCAAGAATCTGAATGCTCGCAGTTTGATTTCCTGAGTGAGAATGGGAAGAGATTTTTTGAGATTGTAAGATTTATTTATTTATTTATTTATTTAACTCAGCCAAGCGGAGGATTTCTTTAAAGACCGTACCTATCAAAGTAATGCCTGCAACAAGGTCCTTTGGAATGGCAAAATCCATCAGGACCTGGGATGGAAAAAAGCAGGAATAGAGAAAAGTCTTGTTATCAATGTGTTCAGGTTTGTTCTTGGTGAGGAGTGACCAAGTAGGTATGATTTGGGCTTTCAACAGTTTGCAAATAAATAGTCAAAACCAGAAAGTTTGTATCAGTGCATGAGTAGAGTTGTCATTTGTGCTATAGACATACTGAAATAAGTTGTAATACCCTGGGAAAACGTCTAAAAGTTCATTTGTGTATTTAAATTCTTACACTGGACTGATCTAGGTGAGACACTATATTGGCAGAAAAGTAGTTAAATACTTCAGCCCTTAAACTTGCTGTGCAGTTTTTTAGCATGCTTGGTGAAGCCAGTAGTTGAGTAATGCAGTAATTTTTTTATGGACGGGAAGTTCTTCAGCACATTTCAGATTAAATTTTCATTGTTCGTAGCACACGTGCACACTTTTCCAGCAACTTGAATTCTTTTGGTAGAAAAAGAATCCCCAAAGTCCAGATGTGTTCAGCTTTTTCCTTGTGTTGGTGAACAAATTGTTCAGTGAAAGCTGCAATTCCAATCAGCTTGTTTCATTTTGTCCCTAGTGAGTTTACGTACCCCAGTCCCAGTGCTCTCTTGGCAGCAAGCTTTATAGGTTCGTCCTCGGAAGCATGTCAGTGTTTCAGCTGGATGGGAAGAGAAGGAAAAAAAATGTATTATAATAATGAAAACCTTCTGGTTTTCATTAAAATTCTGACCCTTTACACTGACTTTGTTTGTTTGTTGTTAGTCAACAAACTTTGTTCAAAATTCGTCTTCTGCTTTGTCACTTAAAATAAAAAGGGCATTAGGCTGGTAAAACTGCTTGCTGGCATTGTGGTTTGTACATTTATACATCGCTTTGTTACATCTTATAGAGGAGAAATGTAGTCTCATAGGTTTGAAAATGCTGTGAGATCTCAATTTTTCTTGGGCTTTACTGTGGACCTGTTGTATCATCTTGGGCAGGTAAACTTATTTTCTGTCTCAGGTTGTAAAATTGGAATAAAGTTTGTTTGCATCAAATTAATATTGTAACAGTATCTGCATTTGCAGAATACTTCAAGGTTATTTAATTGTAAGTTCAAAGTAATACCGTGTTTTTTAATGTTATATGCAAACCCAAAAAGCCGCAAACTCCTGATAACTTCCTCCTCATTCTCTTTCATCAGTCTACATGAAGTAACCATTTAAAACTCTTCTCTGTAAAGCGTAACTCCATTTTAACTACCTAGTTAGATTTTGTACAAAAAAAAATGTATGTTTGGAAAGAAATCTGTTCACAATACTTGATCGAATGCCACTTGAATGGGTGAAGTCTGCTGTACACTAACAAAGCTCATCATTTTATAATTATTTCTTCATGTAATGCTTATCCTTACTAAGTATTTGTTCAGGAGGCAAATGCTGTGTAGTTACCCTGTCACTGGATGGTACGCAAGTCGTAGTGCCACATGCTGCTTTATAGTTCTTTATTAAGCAAACAATGTTTTTGCAGCATTGCGCAATGAAATTACATCCACTTGATTTGAGTTTAGAGTGTTAGTTAAGTACTGAAGAGCATCTGAAATATGACAGCAATTGCACTGGAGAGTCAAAAGGCAGTCTAGATTTTTGGCATATTTAGGGGAACCAAATGTGTGTGAAGGTGATGAAAAAGGGCATCTGCCTTTTGCATCTTTGTCTGTTTGGTAAATCCTTTGAAAGGCAGCATTTGATTTCTCGTTTCTTTCATGCTGGGTGTCCAATTCAGGTGGATATGAAAACCTTCCTCTCTGTAAACGCTGGTTAGCAGAGTAATTGAGGGAGTTTGAATGTGGGGTACACTCATTTGCTTCTTTTCCCCAGGAGCTTGATTTCTTTCCAAGAAGATAAAAAAAAAAAAAAAGTGTCACTTTTCTAATAATATTTTCAAATAAGTATTTGCTGTAGGCAGCATAGTTTTTGTTTTTTTTTCAGCTTTGAGTAGGAACATAATTGATACATGTGAACCAAAGACATTGTCTGTGCTGTGCTACAGTTGGCTTTTTCTGCAGTAGAGGAATGTTCAGGTAGAGGAAATTTTAACGTACCTAATGCCCAATTTATTTTTTATTTTTATAATGGATAAATTGTTCCTGTTCTAGCAGTCTTCTGTGACATCTAGTTGTCTTGATTTTTCTTTTTGCTGTTTATGTGAAGTTATGCACAGTTAGAGGAATATTCTCAGTGTATTTGACATCCGTAATCAATACTTGGAGTGTGTTTTATGTTGTTTGTATTTATTTGATGCCTAGAGCCATTAGTCACATAGTGGGTTTGAATTGTGCTGTGCTTGTTATGCTGTGCACAGAGTAAAAGGACTATTCCCAGTTCAGTGCCAGCAGGAGGTAGGTCAGTTACTGGCTGTGCCAAATGACAGAGTTGTGCAGACCCAAATCTCATGTAGCATGATGGGCACTGATCTCAGCTGCAGCATCTTAACTGTTTGTCTTGGAACACAAAGGAGGAGGGCAGGGAGAATTTGCAATGTTTGCAGGGATTAGATCATAAGCAACCTACGAAGCAGGAAATAGTTGTTGAAATGTACGAAGGAGTGTTGGAGTCTCTTGGAAAGCAAGTGTCAGTCCTTTGGTACGATGAGGTAATAGAGTTGGAATCAGACAGCAGTGCCCTGGAAAGTGAGGTCAAGAAGCCAATGTTTGATGCAATAGAGAAGGATGCAAAGAAACGGGGTGAGAATACTCAAGAAACATATGCAGGTGAAATGATATCTCAATACCAGAGGAAAGGATGTTGCAATAATTTAAAAATGAGATGCATAAAGAATGGATAAAGATTGCAGCTGTTGGAATGGCTTGAAAGAGCGTAATTTTCCAAAAACAACATAGAAAATGTTATTAACATAGAACATGGATTTGAGATTCTGGAAAGAAATCAGATGCTCAAGTGAAAGAAGAGTTAAAGGTTAAGTCCACAGTTTATAAAAGATAAAAAGCAATGAAAAGCATTGTTAAAGTTAAGAGATTATATGCATTATCTGGATTTTAATGAAACACTTTTTATTGTAGTTTTTCCCTGAAAATGAATTCAAATTTATGATTAGTAAGTGGAAAACTCTATGAAGGTTCATTAATGAGGACTGATAAATCAATATAGCTCTGAAAAGTCAAGTAAGAGTTCCCTCCTCTCCCTTAGATAAACTTTTGTTTAGGTACTAATAGTGCAGATACTTGTCTATGTATTGTACGAGCATTTGTTCATTTTGCGAACAAAAGCCTCACAGGATCACATGGATGTGCTTGAAAGTAAGTATTGTATACAAGTAACTTCTCAGAGCAGATTTTTTTTTTTTTTTAAGAGAGGGGACAAATGGGAAGCTAATGAAGTCAGCAGATACTCCAGTGATATTGCGGTAATAATGCATTCTTCCAGGTGATCTTACAGAGTGGTCTTTTATTTTTCACCCTGCTTGGCTCCCAAAGTGTGCTTCTGAGGTAAAATATGCAGCATATCCTGTGTTACAACTTTACATCTGAGTTTCCTGGCTCTAGCTGTAGATTGTGGTTGCTGCCCTTAATTATTTAAATCAGCAAAAATTACTGATGTTTTGTTATTTTCATTAATTGTTATGGGATCTCATTTCAGACTTACAATCTTTGACTGCTGGAAACAGGGATTTAGTAGAACGGGGGATATGGGTTAGTACTTGGATTTATGAATGGTGAAAATTCTGCTTTCAAAGGATTCAGAATTAACCTCATTAATTAAAAGCTTATCTTAACAACTATTTTTTTTACTGTCTGGAGAATTCGCTAAGAAGTAGATAGTGACATTTGAGATCTGTGCAGAATAGCCAAGAAGGTGCTTGTTTATTTGGAAGAGAGGAAAAAAAAGATGAACTTCCTGTTGAAAAGCAATTTGGGATCCTGTAATAAAATGGGAAAGAACAGCAGGCTGGAATTTCTGGTTAGGTCTTTTATCTCAGAGGATGACATGTTTGAAAGAGGAAAAATGGGTTTCTTGAAGATAAACAGTAACTTAATCAGGAAAATCCAATTGCTTGGGATTTTTCTGCTTCATAAATAATGTGAGGGGACTGTATAGTGTACAGTGCCATCAAACTTCAAATAGAAATGTCATCATGTGAGGCAAGTAATTTTGGTAAAGCCAAGTTTCCTCACTCTGGTGCGGGGCTCAAATACTTATTCCTGTAGTAAGGGGTGTGATAATATGATTAAGTCTTTAGATTGAAACTAAGGAAGTAGGGGTTGGATGTTATTTGTTTTGGTTTTGCTTGATTGCTTCTTTGTTTTGTAAAAGCTGTGAGGCTTTTTGTTTTCCTTGTCCTCTTCTCACTCCTGTTCAAGTACTGCATTCATATAACCTAGGTTACTTTGTCTATCTCTCTGGGTTTGAGACCCTACTAAGTAGTTTGTTCCTGATTGTGGTCCCTTCCTAATAGCACGGGCAACTTCTTGCTAAAATGGCTTTTTAAAAAACATTTTTCCTTTGGTACTGGTGCTGGGCAGTTTAATGACCATCTGTTTCCCAGAACAATACTGCAGGTCTTCAGGGCACTAGGCTAGCTCTTGAGAGTGAAGTTTAATTCCCTGAGTTTCAATTTCATCTTCTGCATTCCTGAAAGCGAAGTAGTGAGATGCGAGGAGATGCACATAGAACCCAATCAGTGGGTTGTAGTCGGAGTCCAGTAAAACCAGGAATTGGCTCTGTCAGTTAAAACCTGAGTAGGTACAAATAAAACAATGTCAGGCCATTTATGTTAGCTACTCTTTGTGTTTTCATGGCTTAACAACCAGTGACTTTCAACTACTTTGATTCTGAGGCATTATCATTTGATTTCACTGAAATTTCAGGCAATAAATGAACTGCAATCATTTTCTTAAAGGTTTAAAATAAATTCTTGGAAATCAGCTGCTGGTGGTATTTATGCTTAGTAGGTTATAGATAAAATATTTTTCCATGTTCTGTCTGGTTTATACTGCAAGGCTGTAATTGTGGGCTATATGAGGAATACGTCCTGACTTTGCATGAAATGCCTTGCAATTTTTGAGAAACCGTGTAATCAGCTGAAGGTAATAATGCTGAAGGGCCAACTTTGATGCTTTCGTTTCAATAATGAGGCATAATGAATTATCGGTGCTTCAAATATGTTTCATTCTTTAGTATTAATTCTGAAAGAAGCGTGGTTGTTTCATCTCTGTACAGACTTAAGGTGGAAGTAATGCTGTTAGATTATTGGCAATGAATGCTGGGAAACTGAGAACAAACAATCAATTTCTAACAATTTCTAAACCTAATTTCTAAGGTCCTATATGTATTTTTAGAATCTTGATAAACTACTTGTAGTACCTTGTACTTAGCGTTTTAGACTTTTGCCATGCTGACGTAATCAGACCGTAAAGTTAAACCTGAAGCCTGTGGCTTTCATGACTGTTTTACTTCATTAGATCATTGGAAAAGAGGCTTCATTTTTTTGCTGACTTGTTTTCATTTGTGGTAAGATAAAAATATGTTCTTGACTGTTACTTGATTCAGCTTTGCTACCTTCGTTTCGGTTCATTAATTTACTTCGAAGCTGGAGAGTGGAGATATTTCATCTTGGTGCAAAGTACCATTGAACGTATCTCATATTGTTAGTTACAAAATGTTTTGCTTATGATTTCTTTATGATATGAAAACAAATTTCACTGTCACAATAAACCTTGTGATTTTTTTTTAACCTGAATTGCCCAGTCTGCTCTTGTAGAGTTGTGATATTTTTTCTTATTCTTACTGTGAGTTTTAAAGCATCTGGGAAATGAATCCTTTATGTGACTGTTTGTGATAGATGCGATGCAGAAGATCGTTCAAAACTTTGTCAAGTGTATTTTGATAATTAGGTTTTTTTCCTGTTTTAAAAACACTACTCTTCTAACAGAGTGCATGTGCTTATTGTTAAATTACACCACCGATCATTTTCCTTGAAATTTAAGGTATTTGGGAAGGAAAAATATCTTGTTAATCTGTCAGGGAAACAGTGTGTTTGTATTATTTGATCTTGCAAAGTACATTTCTATTAGAAAAATGTGTTCTGTGAATAATCTTAATATTTTTCATATAATCCAGGTTATGATGCTGAAGTGTCTTATGGTGAAGTATAAGAGAAAGTTGCTGTATAGTTTCTAGGCTTATATCCTAAAAACTCTTGAGATAAATTAATACACAGTGGAATCATGTTACATTTTAATGTTATTTATCTGAATCGTGAAACTTTGAAAAATTCCATGGTTTTGAAGATGCCAGTAGTGACATCTGGTTTTAATTAACATTCTTTATTCAGTTATGTTAATGCTACTATGAATTTTGCTTTAAAAACAATGAATGCAGTAGATTCCTTTGTGAACATGGTGTTTTTTTTTTTTTTTTTTTATCTGAAATAATATTCCAAGGAAGATAGGAAGGCTCTAATTTACTGCCTTGTCAATCTCCAGTTAAGTATGTGGATCTGGTTTTAAAATCAAGTTTGAAAAACACTTCCTGTTGTTTGCAAGATATTCATGAAGAGAAAATGGTGTGCCTTCTCTATTCTTTCTTTTGAACGCTAAAATATTCACAAAATATTCAAAAGGAGAAATTCACCTTAGGACAGGGCGTTTAACAGAAATATCCCCTAATCTATTGAGTTGACAAAAACAAACAGCATATGGTGAATGAGTTAAGAGACTAGCCTTCCAGTTCTGCTGGCTGTTTACCTCACCAGTCCCCTGTGATCTTCTGAAATATAGAACAGTGTCTACTCCTATTTCATGGGAGGAGAGCGTGCTCAGAATGGAGTATGTACAGACATATTAAACTATTCTGTTAATATTTGCAGCCTTTCACAAGCAACAAAACGCTAAGAATTGCGTTCCATAAAATTGAAGAGGTGATCAGAATACCTGTGTATGGGTACCTTACTCTGAATAGTGTAGAAGAGCAAAATTTTGTTTACAGTCTATGTAGTACAGTTGTATTTTTTGAGTACCAGGAGCATCAAAGGTAAGGTATATGCCTTCATCTTAAATCTGTTTGACAGGTGCTGATAACAGCACTTTGAAAGACCTTCTTATATTCCAGTTGCATTCACTGTGTTACAGTATATCTGCAATAGGAATTGTGAGAATAGATGATACAGTTTACCAGAGCTAAGCTCAATGAGGAGTTTCTGTCTGGATCTCCGTGTCTGTGTTTAAAGGTAAGATTGATCTTCACCTGAAGGTACAGTGCTCTGTAGGTTTACTGGCTACTTTAGTTACATTTATTGTGAGAAGTGATCTGAAAATTAACATCAGGATGTGTTTGCTTTGTTCCTGTGTTATAAGTTTTATTTTATGAGTTCATTGTTTACTCCAAATTATTGTTCAGGAATAGTGTCCTGAAATATATTTTGTTTAAGGAATAGTTGAGTCAAGGTTAACGTTCCAAATAACCTATACCTTTGTAAGTCTGAAAAAGATAAAAGAGGCCTTGCTCTCTGTGCTGGAACTGTGAAGTCATTTCTGCTGCTGATACTCAGTGCTTGGATTCTGTATAAATATTTTTATGCAAGGTTTGTCCTAATTGTCAGAAAGATAAGCAGCATGATACAATATGTACCATACAATTTGTTTCTTTGTATTTACTCCACTGAGATAAGACTTAAATGTGCATCTTTAAATGTGAAACGCACCAAATCGACATTTCTGTATGGGATTTGTACACCCTACTTGTTATGGTTTTTATGTCAGTTAAAAATGGTATCCTTAGTACTGTCTACTTAATGTAGCTGAGCAAATAAATACAGGGAAGTGATACTTGGATGACAGGGAAGTTGATACTCTCTCCCTTCTTTTTTCCCCTACCCCAGCTGGCAGAAAGAACTTCCTTGTTCTAAATTAGTGTCAGTTGTTATCACAGTCATCTTGGCTTCTAGGGAGTTCAGAACTACAACTCGTAAGATATATGCAAACTAGTAGTTATTTTACCCATGTCACAGTCATTAAAATTTCCACTAAATAATATAAGCTGGATTTCATGGTAGTGCAATTGGACAAACTGAAAAATCGCTTGTGCAGAGTTGTGCGTGTATGTGTAAGGGATGGAATCCACTCGCTAAGTAGCGACTGTGTCCTGCAAAGCAGTGTTCTGCAGGTGCATCATGACAGAATGAGCAGCAAAGGTGGTGGAACTTCTCTTCTGAAGGTATGATAGAGGGTACCTTGGTGTTCTGATTCCTTCACAAAACGTTTAGCTTGACCTTAGTGTCTCCTGTGTACTTCTCCCCTGGCTGATTTACCTCCAGGGTAATTACCTCCTCCTCCTCGCAGCGAACCTTTTCCCTTTGTAACACATGTACCACTCCCTTTTCCTGAGCATACTGTTCTAAGTTCACTTGTTACTGCATGGAGGGGAGAAAAGCCGTAGATATCCTGCTTGTTGGATGCTGTGCTAGACTGGCCAGAGCAGGAATTTAAGTCAGCTGCTCTCTGAAGAAGCTGGTGGTAGGTACGATCTCTTTGCTGTTTCTACAAGTTTTCTAAAAACTTATCCTTTAGAATGCAAAAGTAGATTGTTAGGTCACATATGCAAGAACTGGAAAGTGTCAAGGCTTCCTGCTCATTTGGCTTTCTATGGATGCATTTCTAATAACATTGTGGAAGTATGTATAATTTTTTACAGAGATACTTATAAGTTCTTAGTTTTAAGTTTTGGATAGTTTCACCAATGGTGCTTCATAGTACACTAAAATGTTCACCTTGTACTTTGTAGAACCATATAATAACCCTTCTAATTGAGGAACAAAATCATTCTTTACACAGCTTTTCAAAAGTAAAAAACTTGCAGCATTGTTTTCCAGCCAGATAATTGCAGATTTTCAGATTTTCTACAGGCTAACGCTAGTCATGCTGTAAATGTACTGTTTTGGTACAGAACTTCTGCTTTGTCTGAGGCCTTGTGTGGCTATTGCGCATGCAGCAAATTTAGTATTCTGCTACTTCATTGGTACGTAGCCACAGTGCTTTATACTTTGTTTTGTTCCAGTCTTGCTGTAAAGGTGGGATTATCTCCAGGTTTTTCTTACAATGAGCAACAGCATCTTTGAGTTTTGAACAAACACTAATATGTTTTTACTGTGATGCATTATATCACAGTTAATTTATGGTTAAGCTTAAAGTCTTCATGGCTCCTTTTACAAGTGACATAACTAGGACTAAAATCTACGTAAGCTTCTTGTCCCATCCCTGTAAGCGTTCAAGGCCAGGTTGGATAGGGTTTTGAACAACCTGGTCTAGTGGGAGGTGTCCCTGCCCGTGGCAGGGGGTTGGAATTAAGATGGTCTTCAGGGTCCCTTCCAACCCCAACCGTTCTGTCGTTCTATGACTCTGTCTAGTGACAGCATTCAGGCACTCCCAGGACACTCGCAAAGTGCCTGCTTTCAGGCAGACCCATAGGTAAGCTTGAGAAGAATTGAGTTTCTCTCCACTTAGGTTTACGTGTTGATACAGTGAGGTAGACACACCATTCAATTCATATGAAGATGCACATCCATTAAATGAAGAATTTTAGAGGTTACTCCCAAGCTGGACAACAGGAGCGTGTGTTGAGCTACCCTCTGTAGCAGCTTGTTCCTTTATACTTTTACTAATGTTGGTGCTCAATGCCGCAGCTGTGAACTGGGACAATCAATTTGCTGTGCTGGCAGAAAACTACTGCTGTTAAAATCTAATCATTAGTCTAACAGATACAGCCAGTGGCATGGGTGAACTGAAGTGCACAGCTGTAATCTGTAATGCCAAGCAGTGTCCTCAAGGACACCATACCGTAAGATGGCTGAGCTAATTCACCAGCTGCCTGCTTCTGAAAATGGTGGCTCATTCCTTCCCCTGTCTGGATGCTTGTACTGGTCTGACCATTCACAGAAGTGGTTCAGTGACTCCTTGGATCATCCTAGCTTAATCTGCCATGAAATCTGTGTCAGTACTTTTACTTCCAAATGTAAACGGTCTCTTGTAGTACATACAGTAATACAGTAGATGTGTTAGTGGCTTTATTTACCTACTTGTTTTTCAGCTGATCTCCAAATGCAGAACTCAGTTGTGTTGCACTTCTGGCTGGTCATTCCAAAAGCAACCACAAACTTTTGTACTCCTCTTCTGTCTGTGGTAGATTCCTGCCTCTTCCTGCAAAGTGACAGAAAGGTGTCCGTCAGGCCTCTGAAGCTGCTAGCTGCCAAGCAAGGCATCCCCTCCTGCCAGACATGACTTTCCATTTAAAAAAAAAAAAATCCCAGTGCAGTTCTTCTGTTGGTGGTCTAAGGAGATCTTAAAAGAGAGAAACACAGACTTTGTATTTCTCTTCCTCGACTGTTACTCTCCATTTGTAGCTTCTCTGTAAAATCCTGATTTGCTGTATGTTATCTTCAAGGGTGGCTATGTCTCCAGTGGTTCAGTATCACTTTTGAGTTGATTGCTAATTTTATCTTGCAAACATTTCTTTAATAATAAAATACAGAGATTCAACTTTTTAACAACAAAGTTGACAAAGAATTGGTATCGCTCTTTCAGATTATATACAAAAGTTGAACAGGCAAAAGGATTTTTTATACTGTGATCTAGCTGTGAATGACTATTTCTTATTCCTTAGAGCAAAGTCGTTGTTCGTTCAGCTAAAAGTCATGTTTTAATTGTTGCTTTTTTCCCTTTTGCATATTCAGCACTTCAAGCCTGCATTTCTGGCAGAGTTTCTCACCTAAATATTTTCAAGCTGCAACATACTGTTTACTGTTAACCCCAATTTCTTCATTTTCATAAGCAAAATAGCTCTGCATCCTGAAGGTCAGCTAACAGTGTGTTTTCAGAAGTTTTTTTGGGAATATTGTTTTTCCTTTTTTGTCTTCAAAAGATGAGTGTTTTATTCAGACTATAAGGGTCTGAACAGTCTATACTAAACATTTGTTTTAGTATGAAATTAGAATGTGAAGTACTCTTTAGTTTACATGTATGCACCTGTAAATTTGTGTTTTTGTCATCTTAATCTCTGAGTGCCTCTGCTTTATTTCTAGAGCAGTTCTGGCTTTCAGTGTTGCTGCTCTGACTCTTTTTGTTTACACTAATCTTCAAGTTTATAACAATGTTTAGCCACCTTTCTTCCCCTCTCTTAAATTTAATACATAGGTTATTTTCAGAGAGCAATAAGGTATAATTTGCAGGTTAGTCTGTTTGGAAGCTACTATACAGAACTTTCACAAAGCAGAAAAGCAAGACGGTTTCTGTTTTGTTCTCGGTATAGAGCAGCTCTTTGTTAGTTTTTAGATTTAAAACTAACAGGATGTTTAAAAAAATAAACTACTGTTTAGCTGGAAGCAGATCTAGTCTCCCTGTTAGAAAGAAGCAGATTGCAGTTGCAAGAAGAAAGAAAGACCAGAAGACCAAATCAATAATTATAAAAGCAAACAGGCAGGAAGAGAGAAGTGATAATCAGTTCAGTCAGTAAAATAGAAGAGCTATTATACTAAGATAGAAAAGGAAGCAGGAATGCGTAAAGATAGAGACAAAAGGAAAACAAAAAACAGACACAGAAGAGGTTACAAAGATCAGAAAAACTGAAATCTATTGTCCAAAATAGATTACTGTAACATTCTCTAATTAAAATACAGTTTTATAATCTAATTTGTGCTGAGGACAAGTAGGGGAAGGTACACAGTGTTCTGTTGGTAACTTCTCATTAATATATTGTGGTTTCCATAACTTCTCATGTAGCATGAGTAATTTTTTGCACAAACACCGCAAATTAAACAAGTATAACGTATATGTTGAATACACACCAATTTATTATTTTATAAAAATATATGTAGACAAGATTTGGTATAAATTGTTGAACAGTTTGAACTTAATTCAAGGCCTTTATCTTCATTAAAAAAGGAAAAAACAAAAACAGGCTTCATGTTTCAGACACACACCAGGTATTTCAGGAGAAGGGTTTGATAATATGTGAAAATTGTCACTTTGTAATTTAACTTAAAATGCTTAACTATTTGAGTGTAGTTGGGGCTTTTTGTCTTCTGTAGTACTGTAGATGCAGGAAGGAAGAACATTATCATTTAACTTTATCCATAATTCCAGTTAATTTGGGAAACCCTAATGGGCTTAGATTCAGTAAACAATATTAGATTGAGTTATATAATCAGCCCTATTTTGTCAGTTGGATTACTTTGGACATGTGGTTTTGTGGATAAGTAAATGGTTGCTTTTCCTAAAGTGATATAAAACACAACATTTTATTTGCAAATGAACTGGACTTTTTTGATTCCATTTATTATTATTATTGTTATTTTTTTTTACCTGAACAAGACCTGCATCCTGCTGCTCCATGCTCTGAATCATTCTCTTCATTGAATCTCATTGGAGTGTAGTGTGTATTTCCTTACACAGGACTTGTAGAAGTGTTAACAATTTAGAGAGTTGAATGTGGAATTCAGCTTTTAATCTCCCACTCACTTAATTGGAAGTTTAGACTAGTCAAGTGAGACAGCCTGGAGAACAAAGAACAGGGAAAGACCTAATCCTGTGCCAGTATTTCAAAACTGCAAATAAGGTCACTTGGGTAACTGCAGACTAAAACTGTGGTCAGATAAAATTATGGAAATACTGATGTACAAATTGAGTCAAGAGAATAAAATGATACAGGCATGAAGTCATTCATAATTTGGAATAAAATGTTTTTATTAATTATTTAAAAGTGATTGTAGATCTAAACATTATTAGTTGAGGTAGGTTGCTTAAACATAAGTTGATGTAGTTCTGTGTTTGAGATGATTCTTAAGGCTTTCAACTGAGTTGTCTGGAGATCATCAAAATGGAAGTCAGGGAAATTGGGAAAAATCCACAATTGGATGTTGATCTGATAAACTAGAGCTTTTTGTAAGGGAACCATTTAGTAAAGCAGATTTTATCTTTTCTTTACAGAATTTAGTACCACAGTCCTAGCTTTTAATGCAAGTATAACTGCTTTCCAAGTCAGTGAAAACTGGGAACATTAACTGTTTAAAAATCTCAGTCTGGCCTAACACATTTCATTTGAAACTCCTATGATGAACAGTGGCTGGACTAGCTACAGATAGTTTTTGGAGGAGGAAAGGTTTGGCATTTATGCTGCAGCATTCCCTCAGTGTTTATCCCTCTGAAGAGATCCTCATTATTTTTTTCTTTTTATTGGCTTTTGAGGTTTGTTTGGGGGAAAAAACAGGTGCCAATAAGAGGAGATCAGTTCTTAAGTTTAACTTGGGAAATGATGTTTTTATCTTCAGTGCAGATTTGACTCAGCTCGGCTACTTGCTTTGATGCTTCAGCTGCTGTTATTGAAAAGCTCCCTGGTATCTGCAACAACCTAAGTTTAGAACTGCATAACTGAAGTATGCGTAGTGTTAATCTATGGTTACATTAAATAATCTGGAAGTCAAATTTAGGGACATAACACTTCTTTTGGAATAGTTTATATTCACCTACTACAGACTTTTGTGAAGTCTCAGATTTGTTTTGACAAAGCAGACTTTGAATTGCATTCCGGCTTTTGAGGGGGCAGTTTCTACTGAGGGCCACCATCCATTAGCTAACATTAATCAGTTTAATAATAGTCAGCTGCATTTAAATTTTTATTTATTTATTTATTTATTTTTTACAAAAATTGCCTGCTCAGCTGTTAAGGGTGATGGGGAGTTACTGGACAAACAGCAATGTGTGTTTTGCTTTGGAATGTTGTAGAGAAAATTCTTTGCTATCAAAGTAGTAGACAGCCAGATATCGTAGGATGTTTTTTTTTGTTTGTTTGTTTTTAATTGCCTTTTGCTGATCTTCAGTTAATGCAATTTTCACGTTTCTTACAAAGCAGCTGGCTGTATTAATACATTGATAGATCAATTATGAAAGTTCCAGGCAGATAGTCTGTTGCATCTGTTTGGTCCATTTTCTTCTCTGTATAGTATTGCCCAATTTTGGCTTTTTTTTTTCCTTTCAAGGTACTGCATAGCCTGGTTTGTTTCTCAGTGCATAATTTGGTTTCCTTTTTAGCAGCGTGAAAGATTTTCTGTTTGTGTTCTTGGATGAAAAGGATGCCTTTGGCTTGATTGAGGCCCAGAGCCTCAAACGTGGGTGCTACGTGAGAGAAGTTGAAAGGATTAAATTTGTGACTCACATCTAGAAGCCTTTCTGAAAAGATCCATTTTTTTTCTTTCTGCTGATTCATTGATGCTACTTTTCTTTTTTGCTCATTTATCTCAGTGTCATTACTGAGCAGTGTTACATAATTTGTGTGACACTGCAGACTTCTGTTCTTTGGTTTTGTGTTCAAGAATTGGAAGAATTGTAAAGCAGATGTATTATTCACTTAACATACATTTTATTTGTTAATTGAGAGCTCTGTTGTGCAGTATGTACGTGATTATATAGAGAGAGTTTGAGACATCATCAGTACGTCCAATTTAATTGATTAATTATCAGTTTTTATATGGAAGTTTTTAATAGTGTTTTTATTTTGAACACAAATTGTTATCTATAAATAATCAATTTCTTTCTTTTTTTTTAAGGCATTCAGCTTTGGTCATTCATAAGCCAGTGTTCAAAAGATGCTTTTATACTTCCTGAAAGTATTATTTTTGAAGGCACCATACTGTATGCTTCATTCTAAGATAGCATGTAATATAATTGCTGACAAAAAAAGGACAGCAAGCAAACTGACCTTGTGGAGCTGTCTCACTCTTCTGAAGAGCAAGAACGTACTGCATGAGGGGAGAGTAATAGGTTTTCCATTCCACTCTCCTATTAGTAGCAAAGAGGAAATTTTGACTGGTAGAATCTTCTTTTCTTTGAGCAAAATATTTGGAAAGCCATCTTCTCTGATTGCACGTTCTGAAATGCAAGTAATTTAGCATTCCATAATGTTAATAAAACCTGAGTATCAAATCAGAGCTCCGTGGTCTAAAGCGCCTAAGTAGGACAGCAATGGCTTTGTTCTGGTGTTCATTGAAGGAAATAATGTTTTCTTAAATGGTTTTGGATGTTGGCTCCATGCCAACAGCACCTTTTTGAAATTTCTTTTGGATGTCAGGTTAATATAGTCAGAGTAATTACAAAATGAGTAGAATATAAAAAAGGCCTTTTCAGAATGGTGTAATTTTATACATACGTGTAACAGTGCTTCAAAATTAAAAGCACTGTGATAACCATCTCCCTCTTCACACACACAAACAAAGCATATGCAGCTCTTCTAAAAACAATAGCAGGAATGTGACCTTATTTGACAGAAAGCAGTTATTGCTGAAATGTCCAGATGGGGTAAATTTGGCTGGTTTCCCAAATATTTTGAAATCTTGTCTTCAGTCCCATTTCTGTCTCTTCCCTGTTAATGTGGTTCTTTGGTGAAACATCAGGGAGAGGTGGTTGGCTTTTTTTTGATGGAGAGAGGATCCAGAGAGCACGTGGCTAGCAGTGGAATAGGATGTCTGCTTGGTTGGCACGCCTCTGTGTTGACACCTTCAGTGCGCTAACAGCCGTGGTTAGCCTGTGGTGTGAAATGCTAAGAGCAGTGAGGCAAGACTTGAGAGAACCTGAATACCGTTAAATTCCTCATGTTGTTAAAAGTTCGTAGCTCTTTTTTTATTACTCCCATTGGTTGTATATAGGTGTGTAATCTTGATACCTATTTTAATGAATATGTTTTCCTTGAGTCTTCAGCTATGCAGCATTTTGGTGTTCTTTGATTTAACTTCAGATCATCCTATTGCATTTTGAAATTAGACTTAAATTGGTAATACTAAAGCTTGACAATAATTCATTAGGTTCGGACATGTTACTGAATCAGCTTCTGATAAATACCCTTCATTCCAAACTTCCTTATGTAAATTAAGTCTTGCTTTTAAGAGCTTCTTTGGCTTTTTTCCCCCACTGTTTTGTGGGGTTTTGTTTGTTTTTTAATTTGTGTGAAGTGTATTTGATTTCAGCTTATACCGAACACACGAACTTTGATGTTGCAGTTCCTTGTATTTTTGGCTTATTAAGTAACTGTTAGAGAAAATTTACAGGAAATGCTTGAGCTGAAAATCCTCAATTTTTCCATTGGCAGAATTTTTAGGATCAACAGATGTTGATAAATACTGAATGAAGTGAAGGATTAGTTTTGGAGATGATATAATTTATTAACAATCACACAACCATTTTTTTGGAAATCTTGTTTATTTTTGGTTCTCCTGTTTGCTTTGTGCATTTGCTTTACCATAACTTTCAGTGGATAAGGGCAGGTTCGCTTTCTTTGGAATCTTTGCTAGAGCTGATGATGAACTTTGTGTATAGATTTATTTAATAAATATTTTTCATATGCAGACTACACCCAACTTAGTCATGCAGCTGTAATTTGCATTATTTTTATTTCAGTGGGCAATCTTAATAGTGGAATTACTTTTTCATGCCAAATGAAATTATTACTACTTGTGTTTTAAAAATGCCAAGTGCATCTCTTTTGTTGAACAGTCCCTTCCCTTAGTTATCTAATACTAATCTCTAGTTATGTCTTCACCGTCTTGGTGGAAAATATCCACTTTTTCCATAGGAGTATTTTTAGGGGGAAAAAGGTGTGTTTGCTTTGTGAAAGTGATCAAAGGCTGTACACAACTTAAATGAAGATATTTAGAGCTGTTTTTATGGAAAGAGCTAGATCTGTGCCTGCATGTACGGCTTACTGTTCCAGTACGTGGCTGGTGTATACGCACATGTATGACTGATTTGTAACTTTAGTGACTTCTATCCAAGTAGAAAGCATTCCCTCAAAGTACAACTCTTAAATTATATGTCATTTCTGGTATTGGTGTGATTTTTAACTAACTGTCAGTATTCTTGTTTCCTTTTGTTTTTAAGGATCAGTTCGATAACTTAGACAAGCATACGCAGTGGGGCATTGACTTCTTGGAGAAATATGCAAAATTTGTAAAAGAAAGGATAGAAATTGAGCAAAACTATGCAAAACAACTGAGGTAAGTTTTTATTATTGTTTGTTTTAAAAGGCTCTTAACAGTTACTTAAAATCACATGATGGGCAACTGTGTAATTTCATGATTAAAGACTATTTTTTCATTTACCGAGCAAATTAGATCATTAGTTCTTTTCATGACAGACAAGATTTTCTTTACCAGTGCAAAACAAAATTATCTTTGGGTGTGTGCTTACTTGCTTGTTTGTTTTCCTCTCTATCCCTGCCTCTCCTCCCATCCACCCCTTAAATCTTTGAACTTAAAAGTCTTAAGACTCAAATTTTAAGATTAAAACCAAAACACTGATGTTTTTCTTCTATCTGCTTATTTGGTGCAAAGTGCATTATCCAAATCTACATTTTCTCTGTATTCAACCAGCTTCAAGCCTCTGTAATTCAAGCCCCAGTAATTAATTTCTCATGTTGAATTGGCAAGAGCTTCACTACATTTTGTTTAGAAATCTGATTGAAATCACTGACGAGAACTTCAGAAAGCAGCAGTTCTTCGTGTCCTTAGAGCGTGCCTTGGCCATAGCTAGTTAACCCTTTGGATATCCCCATAACCCAAACACCCTTTGTCTTATTTCTCTAGTTTATATTCTGTTGTTGCCAAGTGAAAGATCTAGGTCCAATAGGAGTTTCCCCTCCTAGGGATAGGGGATTGAAAAGGAGAGTAGTTGCAATGAAATGGCATAGGAACCCACTTTCAGAATTAAGTGGGATTGAGTTTTACCAAAAAGCACACACTGCTTGAAGAACAAGGTTTAAAATAGGATATTCCTGTGAAATTGATTTTAACTGTTAACCTTGCATTCCTCTGGGGACTCAGTTGAAGCTGCTGCCAAGTCCTTGTCAGACTAAAACTGGTAACAGCTTCTCTTCCGTGGTGTCTTCCATCATCTTGTCATTGGCAAACAATATCATCACCAGATACAGAGTTGAGGAATCCATCCTCATAAACACAGTAAAGAGGTTTATAGCTGAGGGGGGTGGGTGTTGTCTGAGCTGCTCTTTTACCTTTCCTGTTTGATTTCTTTTGATCCAGTCATGTATAGTCACCTAACTTAATATCCTGTTACTTTACTGAAGGAAATTTGTTCTCAAAAAGAAGGAAATAAACACCACTTTTCCAAAACTGACATAGAAGAACTTCAGGAGGTAAAGGGAAATTTGAAGCATGCAGAGCCCCAGTTCACAACCCAGTTTTGATTTCAGTTGTTTGTTAAAAAATGGGATTGTGCTTAATTTGCATGGGTCTATTATATGCTTTTCTTAAATAGTATGAAGAAATGCCATTTTGCTTAATTACATTTAAAGGTTAATTTCTGACAGCTAGCAAGATGACATAAGTACTCCAGGATTTAATTAAAAATGGGAAATCATTTCTGTGTAGCATTTTATTCTTTTGGGTAAAACTATTGATTTTTCTCAAAGCATCTTTCAAAAACAAGAGTTATGTCAAGTACCCCGTCTGTCAGATGACTGGACTGACTGCGTATGTGCAGTAAGTATGGCAGTTTCGGGAAGCACTGGCCTTGCTGCACACTTGTACAGTGCATGCATGCACTTCTTGCCTGCTGCCAGCGAGGGTCTGGACAGCACACACACACGAGGGTGACTGATTTTCTGCCAGCAGACCAGTTCATGAATCCACTGTTAGATATTCTTGCCTGGGTATTCCCTGGGGGAGAACTGATTGTTAGTAGTGCACTGTCGTGTGATATCACCTTGATTTCAACCATCATTTCTCTTTAGAACACTTACTGGTGTTAACCATGTAAAAGGGAAGTGTCATGAGACCCCATGGGAGACTGAGATATGTGAAGTTTTCATTGCTAGCAAAGTTAGCCATTCTGTAGCTTACCCCTAAGAAGCTGAGAGAGAAGATAATTGGGGATAGACTGTGGTTCTGGTAAATTTTAATGCTAGCAGCATATGACTTGTAGGTTGGATATTAATATCTCTAATAGCAGTTTTTTGTTTATCATTTTTTCCCTCTTGTAATGAAACACAACCTGGCAGTTACAGTGTTGAGAATCTCTTACTAAAGAACTTTGATATTTATTTTGCCTTTATTTAGCAGATGTATAAACTATACAGAAAATGGTCGCCTCATGGTAGTTTGTTGGCTGTATTAGTATTTGGATGGGAGACAGAAAAAACAAGTTTAATGAGGGACGTAATGCTAGCAATGTATGATGGCGGGTTTGTTTGTTTTGTGGTAGTCCATATGGCCTACCACCTCATCGGTGGTGGGCCACCGACATCTTGTTGAGGTGGATCTTATTTTATAGCCTTAAATCTAAGGATGTATTAATTTTTCATAGCAGTTTGCACAAATTAGAGTGCATGTCGTGGCAGAAATTCATGTTCACTTAGTGCATACCCTTGCATTTTGATAAAATATTTTTTTGGTATACAGTCACAACTTAGTGATGACATGTTCCCAGTTGGCAACAGCTGTTCCAAATCTTCTAGGAGACAGCAAGCAAGTGATGCACATGTAGCATATGAAGAACTGTTTGAATGAGCTCACTATGTTGTTACTGAAACTGATTGAAGTTGATGGTTGCTGAGTAATTCCAGAAATTACTTGTGAGAATTCTGTCCAAATGTTTTGCCTAAGTTACAAGTTATTGTTGTTATTCTTTGATATGCAGTTGTTGATGCTCAGAAGTGTAAGAAGAACTGGCACAATTCAGGAAACCTTGAATGTCTACAGAAAAGAAAAACTGTCTGTAAAGATTGTCCTGTCTTTGCAATATACTTTGTTCTGAAAAAAATCAACCTTAATTTATTTTATTTGAGCTAACTTGAAAAAAAAAACCTTAACCTTTGCGTAGCTTAGGTCTCAACAAACATATTATGGTGCCCCAAGGAAAGTGAGGTTTATTATAGGTTGTTAATCAGTTACAGGGATGTGAACAAGGACAAACATACTGCAATATGCATTGCTGCATATTCATAGATTTCATTTTGATTACACAACTGCTTAATTTGTTCTTATTTTATAAGTGGAAAAAAAACCAACAACACTAGATTGAGTATGTGACAAATAACTGGGCACGTAGCTGAATTTTCTAATTGCATTCTCAGATGCTGCTTTTGATTAGTATTATTGCTTAAAAGGGGTGAGATGAAGTTCTACTTTGTTTACTACCATGTCACCACATGCAAAATAATTCAGGAGGTTTCTTCCTTTTTTTTTTTTTTTTTTAACTGTCTGAAGCATTCCGACACTTGGGAAGATGGAATTCCACTTTCCTTAATGCTAGGTGGTAATAAAAGTTACACCCATAGTTACAGATGAAGCTACCTTGCAGAATAAGATTTCTGAATTTGATCAGCTTCTCTTTTTTGCAAATTTAAAGAAAAAAATGTGATTATTCTTGAACTAGTTGTTTCTCTTTAAAACTCAACATTGTAATCTTAAGAGATTTCTAGTTGGTCTGAGCAAATGCATTTTTCATGGTTTTTATTTCCTTCTGTATGCCATTAAATGTCTTTTTTTCTAAATAAGATAGTAATATATGTGTATGTTTAGTCAAATTGAGACTTAGTTACCAAATTTTTATATGCAGAATCTTGGAAACGTTATTTAAAGTCTATGTACGCTCAAATGTGAAGTTGTGTTCAGTTGTGTTCAGTTCTCAGATACCTTTTTCTTTGGTTGGAGCTGGGGCTGTTTATGATTTTCTAAATACACACATGGCAGGTTTTTTATAGTGGTATTTCTGCAAGTCAAAACATGAATTCTTAATGGTTACAAGGCTTTGTAAACCTAAATTCCATCTTACAATTTTTTAAGACTCATGCAGTTAAAGGCTTTTCCCGATATGGTGCTATTACTAAATACAGTAGTACATTTTCTTTGTTTTCACCAACTCTATATGTTGATATGCAGTCACAGAACCCTATTGAAATGATTGTTTCACATATAAATATTAAATGCCTTTAATTTCTTACTGCATTTTAAAATTAATTTCTGAAAGCAGACTTCACTTTGCTCCCAGTCTCCTGTAATATGATGTAGGGACTGTAGAAGTTTAATATAAACAGATGTCACAGTGCTTGAGCATTTACTTTGACATAAATTCTTCAATATTGATGCTGCTGCTCCCATTCTTTACATTGTGTTGGATGACTGAATAAAATTTAGTTATGAATTTTTGTATAAATGTCTGTACAAATGTAGATATTTTATGTACATGGCTATAAATAATTTAAATGTATTAAGTAGGGTGGCATTTGAAACTTGTGGCTACATGACTAAGGTAGTTTTTCTCCTAAAAATTACTAATAAAGTTCAGCTGATTTCTCACTGGTATTTAACCAGAGACCAATTTATACTGAGAAGAGAGTTTGATAAAATTACAGGGTCATCACAGCTGAGTGTGATTAGTCCTGTATGAAATCTGCTTCCAGATGTAAGTCAGAGTGTGGTAGAAGACTAGATTGTATTTCCAGAGAATATTAACCTGTCATCACTCTACACTTCTCTAAAGAAATATACAGCAATTTATCCAGTAAATTTGGTTCAGTTCTGATAGTCTGCAGCTACTTCTTCAATTTTCTTTAAACCTGACAGTACCGTTACTCAGATCTATTACTTGCATTTTTTGCTTTTCTTTCCTTGAAATAAAAAGAAAATTTGAAGGAAAATGGAGATTCTGCATTTACTTTTAATTTAATTGTCAGATGCCTATAATTCTGATTTGGCCCAGTGTATTTGTGAGTTCATTCATTTGTCTTTGGAGTAGATTGTTAAATGTGGCAGTCCAAGACTGCTACGGCCATCTTCTTGAAGGACTTAGGCTCAGAGAAAGCTAGCTCATAGTATTGTTTCAGAGACCTTCGTCATCTCTAGCATGTCTACCAAAATTGCTAGGTTATGTTATCTGCTAAGACAATTAATATATCAGACTGGCTCATGGTCGTTTTTGATCACAGCTTAACTTAGTGGGATTTATGCTACTGATGAACGAACAAAGTTTTTCATATTCCATGGGTAGGTTTTCATTTTGTCTCCTTCCAGTTATAGTATGAAGTAAACTCTCCCTAAAAGTACAGGAGAACTTAGCAGAGTGGCAAGAGTTACTTGATAAAGTAAGCACTTAATTATTTTCATATTTTTTACTTTTAAGCTCTTTAATTTCTCAACCAATACATACATACGCATGTATGTATATTATTCTGTGTATTTTACATGTGCATATACACATACATCTATATACATACAAACACGCACATAAAACTCAATATGCGCTGTTGGGGGCCAGTACAAATCTGACTGGGAGTGGGGGTAAGTTGTTCATAGTTTCTCCTGCTCCAATTAGGGATTGGGAGGGGCTGCTGTTAATTGCCATTGAAGCATTGTCAGGCCTGCTCTTCTAATAAGGATATATTTAAATGTGTCTTCCATTCTGAGGCAGGAATGCTCTTTGGAAATGAACCAAGTGACTTGTATCCATTTGTGGTCGTGTTCACTTGTGGAGGAGTCTAAAAGTATGCAAACTAGATTTCTTTGCAGGGAAACTGAATTGTGGGAAGCGTGCCTATTCTGTAAATGATGGTGGGTGTTTAGCTCGTGGAAATGGCTAGAACTGGTCTGAACTAAAACCTCCAGAAATTCATGTAGTGCAAACACTGGGTCCTTAGCACTATTGCTGTGCTTTAAAGGTCTACTTAAAGATCTAAACCACTCTAATTGCTGCTGTACACATATGATAAGGTTGCCAGGTTTGGGAATAACTAGTCTAGAGCCATACTTGGGGTCCTGAGAATTAGACCTATGTTTAGATAAAAATGTTAAAGATTATTATGCCCACTTTGAAGTGTCAGTTGGCTCCTCTTTGAAATAAAACTTGACTCTTCGGATCCACCTTCATCCTTAACTTCTAGTCAACCTGTGTTTTTTCAAAGATTTAAATTTAATTTCTCTGGTATCTTTCTAACTGTTGGTGTTCACTTGTAAAAAGCTTTTATGCTTCACTGTTCATATGAACACTTGCTTTTTCTTTTAGCTATAAACTCTGCGTTTGCTTGTTAGTTCATATTTATTTATTAACTTCGATTGTTGTACTTTGTACTGTTTATTGAACCTTGAAGTACTTCTCTCCTGCCACTTTAAACTGTATGTGTGGTGTTTTTTTCCTTTTTTTTTTTTTTTAAGTGGTTTCTTTTCTCTCTTGTAACACCCCTGAAAATCTTCCCTTGAAAAGGCTTTTCCATGGTTGCTAAGCTACAGCATTGTATGCCTGGTATGCATTTCACTTTCTGAATAATAATAAGGTGAATTTCAGGAGTTTCCCAGTAATTAATAAGCACTGAGTAGCAAAGCAGAAGTGTAAGGGAAAACGAAACATGGGAAAGTTACTTAGCTAAGAAGATTATTAAATCCTTTTTTTTTTTTCCTTTTGAGTTTATGAATTTTGAAATCCAAATGTCTCCTTTTAATCCCTACTGAGTTGAATTTTACAACGGGCAGTGGATTTTGGTGACGGTGAAGAGTGATTTTTGTTTAGACTTCAGTGAGAACGTTCTCATACAGTTTGCAGATACCTTTTAAGAAGTCAGTGTTTATTCTCTTTCTTAGAGTGCCAATGGATGTGAAAAGGGTGTGACGATCTTACAGTTGTTCTTTCTGGTTGTAGTGTCTGAGCGTATGGAAAGAGACAAAAGATACAAGCTTGCTGTTTCCACACTTCCTTCTCTTATTTTGGTATATGCTTAATGATTGAACATGATCTCACTGCTTGGACACAGCTACCTTAGAGATAACACGTGATTTCCAAATAAAGAGATTGGGGAAATTGCAGAAGGATTTTTTAGATGGAAGCAGGACTAGTACCTGTGCTTTCTTGATGAGATGGTTAGTAGTTTGTAGCAACCAAAGTCACAGGCAGCCAGTGGGAATGGGATACAAAACATACATGCAGGATTTTGTTTCATAGACTCTTCTGTAGTGTGGAGGGTACAGTTTGCTTTTACTGTCCAGTTCTTGGCTGTTTCTGAGGAAAGTATTTTGAACTAGATTAGATTAGTAGCAGATGTGGGCTACTAATTAAGAATTAGTCTAAGAAGTCAAAGGCTGGTTGTCTCAATTATTACTGGACAGACGGAAGAATTATGTTCAGAGGGCAATTAAAAGACAACTGTTAAAGCAGCTCTGAAGGTTGGCATTTTGTACTTAATTTCTTCTTTGGGTAGGTGTGTAAAACAGTTTAATTACAAAATATTGTCCCTTTACACAAAACAAAAGTTTGAATGAAGTGTTATTTCATACCAGTTAAAAACCAGAACCATTCTTTGCATAATTCAGGTTCCTTTCTCAAGAACACACTGAGAATTCTGCCCTGACAAGCTCAAGGCAAACATTTTGCTTCTTGAACAAAATGTTTAAATTGCGGGCAATTCTTTTTATTTATCTATTTTTTGGAAGCTCTGGGTTGTTTTTTTTTTTAGAGGTGTATGGAAAAATTGTCAGCATTCTGTTGCTTCTGTTTATGGGTTGTAAAGCAAATAATTGACACTCCTTACTTTATGCTGAGATGTTAATTTCTACCTAAAAATATTACTTGGATAGTTTAAAAGAGAGATATCCATAATGGACAATGTGTGCCACAGTTTAAACTGAAGTGATGTGATGAAGTGGTTCTTACGTTTCGAAAATACGGGAAATTTTGTGAGGGTATGGGCATTAGTCTTTCAGTGCTGGTCTGTTTAATTTGAGTAGTCAATCTCTTTTTAAATAGCATTTGTCACTTTTAAAACTACACAGCAACTAAAATGCTTTGTGATTCTTTATTGCTGGCAAAATAACACTGTCTTAGGGAAAGGAGAACTGTAGTACAGTTATAACTCTCCCCCGTTTTTTTTTTGTCTCCTGGAAAAAATGACAATCTTCAAAAAAGCTTGCATAGTAACAGAAGAAAAAAGCAAAAAAAAATTCAACATACAGTTGATTGTCCAACTACTACAAATATGAGTGAAATTATGGATTTTTTTTCAAGACTGACAATATGCGTCTTCTTGGATTTCAAGAATTTTAAAAGACTTATTGCTGTGAAAAAAGCAATATTGTAAGTCAGGACAGAATGCTGTGCAGCAAAAACCATATCCATAGAAGTTTAAAGCAAAGGTTGGCTCACAGAAAGATTAGAATTTGAAAAAATGGTTCGCATTTTCTCCCATCCATCGTGCCTGTAGAACTGTGTGGCTTAATTCCATTTCCATCACAGGACTTGGGATGATGTTTGAAGCACTATTTTGCAACTGCAAATACTTTGTGGTGTAAGCAGCGTATGCCTGTATTGTTGGTGTTCTGAGGTAGAGGAGATGTGGTTCATATGTTTCTTAAGGTGCTGTTTCTGCATTGTATGATAAGCAGAATAATTCACATCAGTGTTCTTGAAAATAAATTTGGGCTGTGATGTGGTGCGAAGTGCTGGGTCCGTGGATCCTCTTCTAGAGATTTTCTTGGTTTACCAACAACCTGGTGTTCACAACAGCGGTGGTGAGGCAAAATGTATCCTCTTTCCTTAAATGAGATGTTGCCCCCTGCGTTCTGGAAACATATGTATGGAATATTTGAAGGTATTGTGGTAAAACCATTGATCTGAATGTACACTCAAAGCTTAATTCAGGCATGGAGCTTTGTGTTCATGGGTATAGCATACAGTGTGCAATATGTATATGTTACATACACACTGACCATACGTTAGGTTTTTCTTTCTTATTTGTAGCTTATTTTACATGTACGAAAAGGCTGTTAAATAAAGAACACTTTTTTCTGTCTAGTCACTGTGGAATAGAGGTTTTAAAGTGCTTATGAATACATTGTTCTAGGTCAGAGTGACTTAGGACTTTGTTATATTAGGGACCCTTACAAGATTACAAAGGGAAGTCATTGGAATTAAATTACTTGTTCGTGCAGTTTACTATATGTATGCCTTCTCAAAAGACACTCTAAAGTAGTGTACTCTTTTTTTTCTTCCTTAATAGAAATCTGGTTAAGAAGTACTGTCCTAAACGTTCATCCAAAGATGAGGAACCCAGGTAAAAATGTGCATTTCGAGTTCTATGTATAAGAAATAAGGACTGCAATAAACTGTGTTTACTTGTCTCTTTATGGATTTTTATTTCTTTTGTTTAAGAAAAAATAGTGAACTGGCTAAGACAACAAAAGAATTCTGCTTGGCTTTTCACACTTCTGTTGTAATTCTTAATCATGAAGCATCACTTCTGTTTCATTAGTATTTTAAAGTAGTAAACATGGCAGGCTGTACTTGCTCTGTTCCAAATCAGTCTTCAGCGAGCTGAAAGTTTGAAAGCAGAAGTTTAGTATGCTCTGTACATACTAATGTTTGTTGTTGTTATTGTTTTTGTTTTTGCTTTTTAACGACGATGTTTTTTGTTTTTGCTTTTTAGCAACGATTACCCTTAGGCTGTGGTTTTTGCTTAGTGCAGTAGACTTTTCTTCAGTGTATTTGTATTGCAGTACGAATATAGCTATTCAGGTTTGAGACTTGAGTATAAACAAAACTCTTATTTTTGGCAAGGAGAGATTAGGCCTCTTAAGCTGCTGACTTGCTTTGACTCCAGAGACAAAATAAGTTTGTACAATAAATAATTATAGAGTTGTTTAGCATAAATTGCTTCTCTAGTTACACAGAGAGGTGCTTGTTTTGCTGTCCATATCCATTACCATTTTTTAATTTAGAAAAGCACAATACTTTTTTCCTTTAGGGATAGACGCTTATGAATGAAAGAATGTGGGCTAAGTTTCAGGTTGTGACCAGAGCACATGTTGTGCACAGTGTGCCTGGGAATCTATGCTAGGATTTCCTCTAGCTCTTTTGACTCTATTTAAAGATCCTGGGCCACAGGGAACGGGATTTGTAGTTCTAGGATGGCGTATAAATTCCACAAAGCCAAGCCTGTGGAGATGGCAGTATTCCACAGTTAAAGAGAGAAAGACGTATATTTTAATGTGGTGCCTGTTTTTTTTTCTTTCTTTCTTCCCTTCCACACACACTTTCTACCCTTTGCCCCTCCTCTTCCCCCCTTTTCAGTGCCAGCCATAGTGGCACCTTACTTCCAGCCAAGAGGTGGGCAGGCAAACAGGCAGCTGTCTCCAGAGCTGATAGCAAACTTGTTCTGTAGATCATCCATCGGGATGCATATGAGTGGTATGATTGGCATGTTCCAACCTCAAGACTACCAAGCACATCATCTCTGCAACAAGTTCAGCCTCCAGGCCTAGGGACGTATATATCTGTTCCCAAGCTCAGGCCTCTCAGTTGGCAGCTTAGGAGATACCACTATACTACAGGGCTTTCCAGGTAGTATTCTTCTTCTTTCTTTTCTATCCACAAAAATCCATGTTCTTATAAAATGTATTTGAAGAGACATCGCAACATATAGTACGTGCTAGGCTCAATGTAGGCTTTCCCAATTTTCATTTCTGTTGTAATTCAGTCAGCATTAAAATAAGGTTTCTTGTAAAATGTATCTGATTTTTTTCTTCAATTTAATCAGGAGCAAAGACTGTGTTAAAGGAAATGATTAAAAAACCAAGCACTATCTCACTTTTTGCATATGTCTATTTGTGTGTATGTGCTTTCTGTCAGGTTTACTTCGTGTATTGCCTTTTTTAACATCCTTAACGAGCTGAATGACTATGCAGGACAACGTGAAGTAGTTGCTGAAGAAATGGGACACAGAGTCTATGGAGAATTGATGAGATACTCTCATGATCTAAAAACTGAGAGAAAAATGGTAATTTCTATACTTTGATTTTATAATAGGATATCAAAATGGATGTCTTTGAATAGTTTGTTTACCCAATTTCATGAACTCAGCAATAAATAGGCTTTGTAATACGCATAATTAAAGTTATTCATGTATTTCTATGTACTGGTTTACTACAGTTATTAAAACCTAAGAATTGATATTTTGGGAGACAGTGCTTACTGGTAGCTTTTTTGCCAAAGTGAATTTCATATGTGGTACTGTTCTTGCATCATTAATAATAATGTCTTCCAAAGAATACTGGTAGCTACTGGAGATGTGTATCGTAGTGTGTCAACTAGAGCACAAACTAGATAATGGTAATAGTAATAAAAAAGAATATATATATATGTAAATCAAACTTATTTTTGGTGTTTTTAGCATCTTCAGGAAGGGCGAAAGGCTCAACAATATCTGGACATGTGCTGGAAACAGATGGATAATGTGAGTTTGGAGGGGGGGATCTATCGTATTAATAATACACAATTTGTAAATGGAACTGATGTCAGTTCCCTTGCTTAGACTTTAACGTTTAGTTATTTTATTGAATGGCCAAATCAGTCTTAGTAACACCCAAAATACATTCCAAAGTGTTTGTAGTTCACTGCTTAAAAAATTCTTTTGCAAACAGCTATTTAGCGTGTGTATGTGAAGACTTAGTATTTATTCAGCGCAAAGGAATTAGGTTTTAAAACGGGTACAGACTTCATTGGTTGCTTCTCAGTGGGCTCCTGTTCAGTTAGAGAGTAATTAGTAGTGACAATTTATTTCCATGAAGGTGAAATCTTAAGTATTTGACTTGCATTTGAGGGCTTGTTATATGAGGTCTATTCAAGAATACCACTTTAAGCCATGATCCTTTCAGGAGTTACAGTTACATTTTCACAGAGAAATGCAGAAAGGAAATTTCTCTAGAACAGTTTACAGGCAGTGGTTGTAATGATTAGAAAATATAAAACAAGTATGTTCACGATGCATTCTGATATTCTGCTGTTTCTGTGTCTTTGAAATTTATTGTCTTTGATCCAGATTATTGTGAAGCAAAACTGGAAAGGTGAATTTCTGTTTTGTTGTGGACTCAGATAAGCAATGTCTTGGGTCAGTGTCATGTCAGAGAGTTTTAATTCATGGTCAGATGATCAGAATAGAAGCAGGTGTGATACTTGAAGATGCTGTTATCTTTCATCCAGATAATTCCCAGAGTTCAACTCAGTCAATCAGTTGTGTTCTGTGCATGGTATTTACTTGAGTGCAAGGCGGCTCTGAAATTCATACAACCTTTAAAGGGGCACATTAACCTCAATTGTCTGACTTTTCTCTGAAGCAGAAGTGCAGTGCTCACACCATCTCTATTGCCTATTTGTCTCTAGAGATACTAACATCTTGAGCTGCAACAGTTTTTCCTACAGCAGCTATCTGGACAACAGCCAGATTTATTGAACATCAGGTATATCGAGTACTGTTGTCTATGCTGCTTACAGCTATGCTAGCTGATATGAATACTGATGATAATGGATGAATATGCTAAGATCTCATAATAGAGATAAATCCTTCTGATTACCTTCAAAATAATTTAGTTGAATTTATTGAATTAAAATTGAGTGTTGAAGATGTTAACTTTAAATTTTACAAATATAATTCAGGATTTGAGTTTTTTGCCCACCCTCCAACTTCCATTTAAGTTATTGAAGTCAGGTTAAACAGTGAACTTGTCTGTTTTCTAATTTGCTGATGTTGTTTGTAATGGGTTATTTTGTATTTTGATTTTCTGATATTTTATAGCATAATTACAGTTGTTTTCCTGCTGCTACTTAAAGGAAACAAGTTGTATATAAAAACCAGTTGAATATATTTGATACTTGTTGCATGCCCCTATGAGAACAGTGTATTTACTTAAATAAAAGTACTTAGAATTTAAGGTCTTCATTTAAAGGGAAGCTTTGATACCTAGAATTCAAAGTTGCTATACAAAACCAAAATGGGATAGTGGCTGTAGAAGCAGTAAGTTTGTGGTTTTTTTAGAGCAAAAAGAAATTTGAGAGAGAATGCAGAGAGGCAGAGAAGGCGCAGCAAAGCTATGAAAGACTGGACAATGACACTAACGCGACAAAGGCTGATGTTGAAAAGGTAAGAGCAGTGCCGTTGGGGTTTTTTGTGTGTTTTGTTGTCGTTGTGTGTTTTGTTTTGTTTTTGTTTTTACTGTCCCTTTTCTATAAGCATATTTTTATTTGTATGATTATCATCAGTATTGGAACAACATTTTTTGTATAAAATTACATATAAAATACACTTTCCTATTACATGCAAAATCAAAGGTACAGTAAAATGTAAGAGTGCAGAGAGAGTATGCTTCATTATTCTCAAGATGATGCTGAGTCAGTTATCTTCTTTCTTCAATAGGCAGGCTTAGTGGTGTTTGGTATTTTGTAGTATATAGTAGTATGTAGTCTAGTTCCGTTACTTCTGTGTTTTTGGATATGTATTTAAGCAGTGTGGCTAAAACGACCATTGCTCTCTCTGTATGTAACAAGATGTAAGCTGTCAGTATAAATTAAGGGTCACATTCTTTCAATTATAAGGGCATAACTTTCAATGATGATTTTGATTAGTGTTTTCACATAGTTGGTGGTAAGATAAATTATAATAATGCTATAATGCTATAACATAATAATGCTAAATATCATTGAAAAGCACAAGACATGTTTGAACTGATAACACTTTCCTACTAGGCTAAACAACAGTTAAACCTGCGCACACACATGGCTGATGAAAACAAAAATGAATATGCTGCACAACTACAGAATTTTAATGGAGAGCAACACAAACACTACTACATTGTCATTCCTCAGATTTATAAGGTAAAAAGTAAGAAAGTATGACTGGTGTTGTTTAAAGGGGGAATTAGATTTTAAATGTCTCTCTCTCTCTTTTTTTTTTTTTTTTTTTTTAGTATTATAGTAGATAATTTTATCAGGAAATTAACATAATCTCATGCAGTCTGCATTTTCTCACAAGACTTGCTGGTTTCAGTAATTATGCTTAGACTTGCAATGAAAATACTCTTGAGTTTTTTATTAAAGTTTTATATTTTAGAGATGTGAAATATTACTGAAGAGGTACAGTAAAATAAAAATTTGTGACATGAAAGCAAATGTTTAAAACAATCATTCTAGTACAGTTTGATAACTAGTTCTCTCTTTTTTTTTAAATGCATTGATCTCAGTAGAGTTGTAGAAAAGCACACGGCTATTGGTGACTTTGTGGTTTAATCTATCTCATATATCAGGTATATACTGGGTAGATTTGGAGGCAGAATTGCTCCCTCCTCTCCCAAGCAGTCATTGCTTTATCAGTATTAGTAGCAATCCGCAAAACTCTCTAAAATAATGAAAAAGTAAAAAAGTCAAATTAAATCAGTACTTTGAATCTGGAAAAGGACTATTTCTAGGTGCTTTGTATAACTATTAAATTTTGTTTGATGCTTTCAAAAACAGAGGCTTTACTTCAGTTTAAAGTAAAATAGTTGGGGTCTATCAGCTGAGGGAGCATTCAGACACCTAGTGATATGTATGTTCAGCCACGTGGGAGATTACTATGGCTGTCAAAACTGATTCTGAGACATGGAGTTAGGAAATGAAAGGAAAGTAAAAACGCTGACTTTGTTTGAAGATGTATAAATTTAAGAATGCTTCATATTTTCTTGGCTGATTAAAGAATTTGTTAATATTTTAACTGCTAAGCAGCACTTCAGCAGATCTGTCATTAGCAAACTGAGGGAGTAATTGCAGTTAAGTCCTGGGAGAAACAGCTTGGTCGACCTTGTAGCTTGCATAAGTGTTTTTGTTTATTGCCTTATTTCTAGGGTTAAAATCCATTATCATTGTGAGATGTATGTTTTCTGAAATCTCCAGTAAAAGCATGAAGTCCTAGTCCTATTTTTTCTTGGGACTACATTTTTTTATTACTTCCTTGAGGGTGTTGGCTATACATTATACAAGAAAGCATGGGGAGAGGAGTGTAGCAGGGCTAGGCTCTTGCTGTGTTTCAAAGAGATGAAATCAGATGCTGTTTGAGATACCTGCCTTTGCTAGTGTAGATACAGGAAAGGTCAAGCTTCTTATCCCATTTTTGATAACTGGTTGAGGTATGTAATACTGCTTTTTGTTTTCTTCTGTTTGTTTTCTTTTCTACCTTCATTGAGCTGAAAGGTTCAGGGCTATTATCTTCATAGGATTTCTCTTTAGTTTGTTCTTTCTGTTATGTTTATGTTCCAATAAGTAGACTTTAATTACAAACTTAAATCGTGTGTACCATTACTTGTGTAATGGTAATCTTTTATTTTCTCACACACTTGTAAAGGAAATGGTTTCTATTTGAAATCAGAGAACATCTAAATGCATATAAGTGTCATATTTCTAACCTTTCCTATTTTTTGTTAATCATAGGTATTTATTGGAGAGGATAAAAGTAAAAGCAAAGTTAAAGAAGATGAGATTTCAGGTGGATATACCTATTCACCAGAGAAATTATTTCGAAGTGGAAGGAGAGAGTGAGGAGATGTAGAAACTAGTAGAATTTTTTCATTATAGTTTCCATTTTTGCATGAAACAAATATTTTTAACAAGTAGGTGGTTGTAGGCATTAAACACAGGCTTTAAAAAAGAATAAAGAGTCCAGTCCTTCACACCATTTAATAAATAAAAGAGTATTGACTCATTGTAATCACTGTTCTGTGCATCTTAAGTCTATGCCTGAAAGGACTTAATTTTTTTAAACTTAATTAGCTTCTGTTTAGTTAGGGAAATAAAAACACTGGGAAAGCACAGAAATTCTGTACTACACTGTGATGACCACACTAACTGCAAACATCAGGATCAGGAAAAAATCCATAAATAAAAACTTCAATAAAATAATCCTTCTTTGTGCTTGCAGCAACTTCAAGAGATGGATGAAAGAAGGACCATCAAACTCAGTGAATGTTACAGGGGCTTTGCTGACTCTGAGCGCAAGGTTATTCCGATCATCTCCAAATGCTTAGAAGGGATGATCCTTGCAGCAAAATCAGTTGATGAACATAGGGTAAGTAGAATTGAGCTTCTTATTAAGTGCACATGAGTAAAGGAACTGATACAGATGCTGTGGAGAGTGTTAAAAGTGTCGTGACATCACTGTTTAGTCTAAATGGTAGCTTCCACCACTGCTGGTGTCTGTTTTCTTCATGTTTTATTTCTTTCCTTTGATCTGAAGATCTTTAACCATGTTGTGTATGATTTTGGACACATTGCATTGGGTATCCTGAAACATCCCAGAATACCAGCATGGTTGGTATCTTCTCTGGTATGCATTAAATCATACAAAAGGGTGTTCAGTTAACACCCCGTTAGATCTTACTGTATCTAGTTTCTGAGTGTTACCTTAATTTCAGTGCTAATGTTGAAGGATTAGAAGGTGTAGTAGTAGCTTGGGCCTAAACCATGTTCTGTTTTAAATCTGTGAGAACCAGGGGGGACTATTTGCTGGGTTCTGAATAGCAGGGTTTACTGTGATTTACACTGTTGGTAACACTACTGAGAAAAAAGAATATATGCTGTCTTAAATTGATCTATCCACAAGCGTGCATTTTGTGTTCTGTTTCCCACCTGTGCATCTTCGTGCTTAAAGGGAAAATTTGTCTCCATGTTTCCTTCTCCTTCTCTCTTGATGGCTTTGCTTGTTTTTCTTTTTAAACTCATTAATGTCCCATGTTTAGGACTCCCAGCTAGTGATAGACTGCTTCAAATCTGGTTTTGAACCTCCTGGAGATTTTCCATTTGAAGATTACAGTCAGAATATTTACAGAACTATCTCTGATGGAACCATCAGTACACCAAAGCAGGAAGGAATGAGAATTGATTCAAAAACTACAGTGGGCAAGTCTAAAGGAAAGCTGTGGCTGTTTGGAAAGAAGCCAAAGGTAACAATTTTGAAATTACTATTTGGAAAATTAAAATGTAAAGATTCAGAGTACCTGGAAGCAGCAATTACTTATTTTAATATAACTTTCCCCTTGCCCTCCACTGTCTTTTTGAAGATGTACAAAGAGATCTGAAGGTTTGAGTAAGGTTGGATATTTATCATATTAAAAATGGGGGAAGTTTTGCAATTTTTCTTTTAGTCATTTGTGTCCTGGAATGTTTTTTATTAGGTATTTGATATTCTGCATGGGTTTAAATAGTGTAAATAAAAGTAGCTTCCAATTTCTGTTATTTCTAAGTGGCCATAAAGACTTTTTGCAATTGCACAGAAAAGGTGTTGATTTTGAGTGTCAAAATAAACAAAAAAGGTCACGAAGGAGAGGTATGGTTTGAAAGCAGGCAGACTTCAGATCTCTTTAATATTACAACAAGCAACCCACTTTTAACTGGCACTTTTTATATGTGCTTTTATAGAGGAATATTATATAGATTTTTATTAAACTTGCTAGCTTTGAAAACATTTAAGTTTGTCTGAAAAAATTAAAATTTACAATACCTTACTGATAAGACATACTGTTGAAGCTCCATACATGTAAATATCCCAGAAGGAATAGTACTAAGAAATAGGTAAAAATATTCCTAAGCTTGAGGGAAAAAAATTGAAAGCAGAGGAATTGCTCCTTTCAATTGACGCTTTCTGTGCTAGGTGCCTTCATGGATCAACAAAAAAAGGTTTTTAATACAAGCATGAGCTAGCTATATAAATGCAGGTACATGTTTAAATTTTACACTAGGATTTTAGTTAGTATTAGAGTGTATCAGAAAGTCATTTTAATGATTCCCTCAAATTTCAGTGAGGTTATTTTAATGCTCCAAATCAGTATTTGCCACTTATTATAGAAAACTATTGTTACAGCTCATTAGTCGTAGGATTTTTTTTTAAACCAATTGATATTGTTCCAAGCAAGCAGATCGCTACATCTCCTTCTCAGTGTGTTTGTTATGTGTAACTGCAGCTGTGTTGAAATGAAAATCGATTATTTACTTTTCATGCAGCATAATTAATGTTTGATAGTAGTTTATCATTTCAATGCATTAGTATATTTATTGCGTTTGGCTGCAGAGATGGGTGGGATTTAACCTGTTCTGAAATTAGATCACGACTACTAGTTTGGTAATAAGCCATCTTCCCAAGAATTTTGTGCAACAACCCCCCTTCCGTGGACAGTGAAGCAGTGAAAATCTAAATTGGTGTACAGTCTGGATGTTGGCATTTACTGTAGTTACAAGAAATTCCTTTGTATGATGATAGGTGAAGAAAGCTGACAATATTTTTTTTTCCTACTTTTTTTTTTTTTGGTATGTAGCATTCAGAGACTCATCCCTACTGTTTCCTATATGGAATCACAGATGTACATATGTACTACATGCACCTCTTCCTTAAGTACCTAGAGGAAATAGAGGATTATGTCCATTTTTTTCTCCTGTTTTTCTGGGGAGGGATGGATGGATACACTTCAAAAAAACAGCAGCTGGGAGCAAAATATCAGAATATATATAGATATATAAAATACTAAAAACAATATATTTTAACAGAAAAATACAATTGTAAATATTACTGAAAATTTAAAAAATATATTATTATATTAGCTAATATAAGAAACAACCCCCCCCCCCCCCCCCCCCCCCCGCTTATTTACTGTAGATATAAAAGCCTTTTGGAAAGGGAATGAATTGTGCAGCAGAGGAAATAGAAAAATTGAAATGGGCAAAAGCAGCAGGAGTATAAGAGACAAAAAATGAGAGAAGCAATTTTTTAAAAGGGGAGGAAGAAAGCAGAGAAAGCTCTAGGGATTATGTTGATTAGGAGCACCGTTCAGCCATTATTTAAGTCCAATTTGATTACAGAGATTGAGTATACTTTTTTTTTTTAGTCATTCTCCATAGATACATGTAGTATTTCTATTTACATAGCTTAGCTGGTAATGTGAATCAAAATATAGGAAGGAAATGTGAGCAGGAACGCACAAGCTTCCAAAATGACTCTAAGGTTGGGAAAAGCAGAACTAACTGTTCTAAGAGAGGAGATAAACAACTTCAGGATCTTTTTCGGATCTTGTGGAAGTTGAGTCTAAAGCTTTCTTCATTGTAACTCTGAAGTTGTGAAGATTCGTGACAGAAACTTTTAAAAGTAATACAGTTGTAGTGTAAATGTGTCTGTGGAACGTTACAAGGTGTTTCTGTATTGGATGGAAATTTTATAAGACAGACTTTTCATTTTAAAATCACTTTGAACATTTGGCTTATTTATTGCTTTCTTTATTTCCACATTAGCCACAGTCCCCACCCCTAACCCCTACTAGTTTATACACATCCAGTACTCCTAATGGGTCCCAGTATCCCATATTCTCCATTGAACCAGTGCATTATTGCATGAGTGACATAAAAACAGGGAAGCCCAGAATTCCTTCTTTCAGAAGCCTCAAAAGAGGGGTAAGTTGGATAACAAGTTGAAATGCATGATGGGCTATGAGCAGTGTGTTTGTGATGTGGCTTTTCTAATGCTCTTCACCCTCATTATAAGGCTTACTCTGTTTAAAGTAACACTTCAGCTACAAGGTCACTTTCAGAATACTTCTTTTTTTCATATTACATAGACCTTACCAGCATATTAAAATGAAAATAAAACAGAAATACCCTTTACAACATTCCAAATACTGGTGCCTAAAATGAAGGTTTTATAAAGAGGGTGCTCAGCATGTGTTTGATACCTTTTTTCATTGTCTTTCACATTCACAAATGTTTTCCTACCATCATGGAACATATTTTTGCAGTAATTTATCATTGGGTATATATATAGTCACCAGAAAAAATCTGAAAGATCACATCTTATTGCTGACTTTTAATTGAAATAATAGTAACTGATGACAAGACTGAACTAAGAGAAGTTTTGTTTATCTTTTGTACATCAAAGGCTATAGCACATGGTGCTTGCAGATTTTGAAATACTGAAACATTGCAATTTTAATGCATTTTATGATTGATTGTTTTTCGTCATCCTAGGTCTGTTTAGGTAAAATTACTGAAAAATTACTACCAAATGCTACTTTCTGAGATTAATCAATTCATTTACTGATCTATAGTGGCATAATCTGCAAATAGAATTTGCTGGAAGACAGTAAAAGGGAATTGTTAAGTGGTTTTCTAGCAACATTTGTAGTACTAGTGATAAATGTACTGGCACTTTCCTGCTATGTTGGTGAAACACAGGCTGCCCAGTTCATGTGTGTGCTATGATATTGATCCACATAATGAGGTAATTGGATGAATTCGATTATATTTAATTCATGATTTGCTCATATTTGAAAACAAAATCAACGTGCTGTCTCATATGCATCGAGAAAGGCTGGATACTGTAGATGTAATGAGGAGATCAACGCACAACGTTGTATTGCAGTAAGCAATTCAGAGGCTCCCTTGCTGTCATTCTGAACCAAAATGAGTTATATTTTTAAAATTTATTCAAATTTTAAATTTATTTTCTTTAAGTCATGTTGTCGTATCTTATTTCAGGCCCCCACATATTTTCGAATAACCCTTCTACCACCACCATTTTTAGAAGATTCTTGTGCTCCTCTAAGTGTTTATGGAGGGCAGTTTCTCCTTTCTCCTTCTGAATTACTTGTGTTATAATTTATTTTGGTCATGAAGATAATGTTCCTTCTTTAGCACTCAATGTAGAATTTGATTGCACGGTTGCTGAAATAGCAGAGATTTTGATTACTCCACTTGTTTGTTTATCACTAGATGTATCAGCTCCTGGCTCACAAATCAACACCTTACAGTATTAGTAGTTCTAGAATCTCTTACTGAAGCAAAAGATCATCTTGTAACAACTACACAATGCCCATGGAAACTGAAACAGTATTTTAATTTTTTATTCTTAGTAATTCATTGATCATGCTGTAAAACTGTATGAACTTAATACATAGTACTCTGTAAAATTAACAAGGAGTGCTAGTGTCATACAAATCTGGATTAATTCAAATATCCCACAGTATCAGATATTTTAATCTCTATAAATCTTTGAGATAAACACTTAATGACTTATTTTTTTTGAAATACCTTTCAAATATTTTAATAGGTAACACATGTATCAAGTGCCTTGAAATGTATACTGTAATTCTAATAGATTGTGTGTGTTATGGATCAGATTTATCTTTTTAATACATCTTGAATCAGTGATTAGTAGATGCTAGTATGATTCTGTTTTGTCCCTGGAAAATGATGTCCAAGTAGTACTGACGGGAAGAGCTATCAAATGGTATTTTAATTTGTTTTGGCTTCTACTGAGATTTATCCATGAATTGCCATATACCAGATAATAAGCACACTGGTTACTTTGTTTTACATGCCCTGTATAAGATGTCACTCAAGGCACTAGAAATCGCAAAACCAAACTGCTCTCATTCCGTACTTCGTGCATTAGATTTTTCCTGTCATGTGCTGTATAGAGAAAGCAGCATACAGTAGTTTAAGTTACAACTCTATATAAAAGTAATAGGCTGTTGAAGTCTTAAGTGTAGCTGCTCCTTTCTTTTATTAGTACTGTTATTCTGTACTGTTTATTATTCTTTGAAGTCTTAACATTTCCAGGTAGTCTTAGTGCTTGTGAGAGGTCTTTGCTCAGTGCTACTTGATACATAAATGGATATGTTGTATACATAAAAGTAGTTTATTCTTATAGCCATTTTATGTCTTTGGACTTTATTGAGGTTTCTACCATGGTAACATTTGCAAAGGAGTGTCATTTTCTTTATGGCTAGAAATTCCAATTTTAAGTGTGTGCTCTAATCAACTGTCACAACAATTGTTGAAGGTCATAAATGATGTCACAGATAACTGTATTCTAAGTTGCTTGGCCTTCCTCTGGACAGGCTTGTACTAGGTCATGGGGACCCGTAGTGGATCTTCCAAATGCTGTGACATGTTAAGCCAAAGCTTTGACACCTGTTTTATTTGCTTCCTCTAAGGATGAACTTGTAACTCTCTAAATGGCTTTATTTTCATCCAAGTAAAACATTTTTAGGATAGTAGCAATGACTCAAATGTGCTGTTTTCAGAAAGTAAAATTATTAACTTAAAAGGTCTTTGTTTATTGTAGTTCTGCTTCAATAATAAGGTAAAACGCTTGGTAAAAATTACCTTTGTAAAATCGATGGTAGTGGATTGTTAGCTATAATTAACAAAATATTTGTATATGGCTGATCAGTCCTTCATCATCATTGAATTCTGCTATTTTGTGTGTTGTTGGCTGTGTGTTCGTTTCTTCTCCCACAACAGAAGTTCTTTAAGCATATTATTTGAAGCACTAAAATTCAAAATTTGTTCAATGAAATTGTGTGTTACAATTTTGTAAGTTAAACTACCCGTTATCACCTAGTGACATTTTTAAAATCAGTAATGCTTAAAGCAGAAGTGTATTTCTGATTACTGTATTTTGCTGTTCTTGTGCTCATAGTAAAATGTATTTTTTTTAATAATTTTTAAATTTTAATCTTTAAAAATATTCTAAAGATATGGTTTTAGGCATTAATCATTTTTGTAACTGGTCGTTGCATGTGAATAATTTCCCGTTTCTTTCTGTTTTCAAATGAACTGTGCAGTGGTCGGTGAAGATGGTAAGCCCGTGTGCTGATCTGTCTGCTGTACTTCTGCTAAGATAGCATGAAAGTAATCTTTTGAAAGTGTTTCCATATCATAACTGCTAAGTCAGGTGCTGAAATGCATCTCCAGACTTTCTACTCTCATACACAGTCATGTTCTTAATCATCCATGCTTAATGTGAGATAATTAGACGTGATGCAGCTGCAACTGATTCTGTGATTTTGGAATTTTAAGGTTGACCAGTATTCATCAGCTGGTGATAATGGAAATACTTAGGGATTTCTTTTTGTCAGGAGAAATGTTAAAGCAGCATAAAATAGTTATACAAAAAGACTACAAAACTTGTTTAAAAGAGAAATATTGAATACTGCAATATTCAGTCACTTGAATTTAACCAAACATTTGCAGGGGAGATGATCTTTTATGTTCAGGAGTATTAGAAAGCTTTTATATTTGAAATAAATGCAATAAATACATGAAGCTTTTATAAATTAAAAGCACATCTTAATCAATATTATAATTTTGCAGAGTAGATCAGCAAAATTCACAGAAATAAGTGTTCTTCTGATTATTACTGTAGGATAGGGTAGTTTTAACTGACCTGTAATGAGCAATCATATAGAGGATGTGATTATCTTTTTCTTTCCCTGTAGCATGTAGAAGCACCTGAAAAGACTTTTTCCCCCAGAAAGAAGAGCTCTTGCTTTATTTTGGAAACAACATATCTTGATTGTCCATCTTTATGGTGTCTTGTATTCCCTTCTTAAAAAGTAATGAGATTATGATTTTACAAGTGAAAAAGAACCAGGAAGTTGAGGGGCAAGAAGATCTTAAGAGGGGGACATATCTAGAAAATTGGAATTAGCATCTGAGCCTGAGGCTGCTTGTATCAAAATCTTGACAGTTATGTTTCTGTCAAATTTCTTCTTGCGAAGAGAAATGTCAAGTTCAGTTTACCTCTGAGGAGGGTTTCTGTAATGGCAAGCAGGTTTCTTGGGCTAAAAATAACTTTCTTATGCAACTAGCACAAAAGTAATGTAACTTTCTATTATTAATATGTGTACTGTATTTCCTTCTTAGAAAGTAGTGTAGGTGTCTGTCACCCAAGGGGAAGAGTTGGCACAACAAATTCACAGGATATGTAAAAATTTCTTCCCATTCTTTATACACGCAAGTCCTTCCATCCTGTTTATAACCCTGGCACAAGCTTACACTGTAAAAATAGTTGGTCTTAAGTATAAAAAAAAAAAAAGGAGAGGTGGGGGAATCGTGTTTGAAAAGTAACATTTTTTTTTTCTCCCTGAAACATTCTTTTTTATAATTAAAAAGGTGACATAGAATATTTAACCAAGTTTTGATTCAGCAACAAATTTAAGTCATAATTTTGATGGTGTAAATTCTGTGTTCTGTGAACTGGTTTTATGCTAGGTAAAATGTATCAGAAGTTTGTAAGTCTAATTGAGATTCTTGTAATACGTTCTCTAACAAGATTGATGAACTTCTGAAAGGGAATTACAGTACTGATTTGTAACGTAGGTCCAAATTACAGTATTCTTCTTTTGACAGCATCTAAATAGCCATAGAAAACATAATCCATGGAAAGAATCAATTATGTACATACTATTATTATATACACATCTTAGATTTTTGTTCTGACTGAAATTACTGTTAGTAATTAATTCTGATTTTGCTAAAGGGAGGTTCGTGGCTCAGCTTTTCAGACTAATTATTATTAAGCCTAGAAATTATTAATTACAACCCTGAGACACCTATTGCAGAAGGCAAAAAGAACCTTGAATGAGTGACTACAAGCTGGCACCAAAAATTTGCATTTATTCTGTTGTGGTCTCTTAAAAAGCTGTGTGTCAAGTAGAGAGCTTTTAAGAAGGTCCATCCTGCTTCCAGTGACCGCTGTTCATGTGTGGGTATGTCAGTTCAGCTGTCTCAATGTGTGTGTGCTGTTTCTTTAATAGCATTCATATTTGCAGGGCCCTGCACTAGAAGACTTCAGCCACCTCCCTCCAGAACAAAGGCGCAAGAAACTGCAGCAGAGAATTGATGAACTCAACAGAGAACTACAGAAGGAAACCGACCAAAAGTGAGTGCATTTTTTCTAGAGGTTCATCATGGGTCTCTTTATGTCAGTTTCAGTTGAAGTCCTCTGCTTAGGCCAACAGCTCTCAGACATTAGGAGAGAATACACTATTACAAGCTATTACAAAGCATTTTTAGTGGATGTGCTGTTGTATGTAGATTGTTATCATCGCCTCCTCCTGCTGCTTCACTATAATACATATTTCAATCCTAATGTTGCATAGGAAACATTGAATCTAAAAGCATGCCGTTAAAGAAAAAAAAACAATGCATAGGTCTGTTGAGCAAGAGAGCTGCAGCTTAGTGCATTATGAAAAGAACATTAATATTTAGAAAGTTGTGTATAACAGTACAGAAAACAGTATTGACACTGCATAGAGAAGTGTTGACAGTTGGATTCCTTGCATGTTTGTGCATGACATGAAAAAGTAAAGCAAAATGTTAAGATGACAGAACGGGAAAAGGCGTTAGGTGTGTTACAGGGAGCAGTAGTTCCTCATGTCTGTGCTTAGGATCTAGGAACTCTAATCATGGGTCGGGCTCTCATACACCTAAATAGTATTTTAGCTTTAATGAACCAGTACAGATGTTTGTAATTTTATAATTATTGTGGGGTTTTGTATGCTGTTAGAGATGCCCTCATCAAGATGAAAGATGTTTATGAAAAAAATCCCCAGATGGGTGATCCAAGCAGTCTGCAACCAAAATTAGCTGAGACAATGAGCAACATGGACCGTCTTCGGATGGAAATACACAAGAATGAGGTGAGAATCTAAAACAATTAATCGGAAAATCTAAATGAATGGTAATGTAGTAGTTTGCCTTATGGGTTATAAATGTAGCAGTCATGAAACTACTTGGTTTAACAACAAGCTCCCAATACAATTGTCCCTAGGGTATGCTATTTTCAGGTATGTTAGTCTAGCTATAATGACGGTATACTTTATTAAAGATGCAAACTGTTAAGAAGTTATTAATCACTTATTCTGCAATTCATAGGAGATTAAAGTTTTTTTTCCTTATTACCTAACTCAAGTATGGAGCATAGGCTAAGCAGAGAGGATTAGATTAATACTTCATATGAAATGATTACAAGATTTCATGTGTGAATGCAGTCTCTTTGTGGCTGTGTACTGACAACTGAACAGCATGCAGTTAAGTGCATTTTTGGAATGGTTCTTGCTGGTTTAGAATCAACTTTTGTCTTGAAACCAGTATTTGTCTTTTTTTCCCCCAGGCCTGGCTGTCTGAAGTTGAAGGTAAAGTAGCAGCCAGAAGCGACAGGCGGCACAGCAGTGATATCAACCACCTTGTAACACAGGGCAGAGAGAGGTCACTATTCTATCTCTACTGCTTTTGTATCTTACGCTAGAATCAATACATCTGTCTGATAGTTAAGAGGAGGTGATGGTTATTCCTTATCCTCTGAAAGTTTATTTTTCCAGAGGAAAATCTTACTGGTTCTGAGTGCTAGAGCTCACTTCACGTCATTATGGTAGCATAGAAAAATTGAGTCTGATGGAAACAACCACTCATTAAATACCAGCGCCTCTTAAAGTGAACTCTTTCCATTCCATAAGGCTCACCAGTTTTCCATGTTTTGTAGAGACAGGTATGTCAAAGTTATGTTTGTTTTCGTAGCAGAATTCAGTCCAAAACCTTTGTTAGATCAAAACATTTTCAGAAAATCACCTCCAGGAGCAAATATAAACACTGTTAACAGGCCTTCCCAGAACAATATCCATGGTCTTACCCTTTCTGTGATGCATGTATGTTCAGTGTTTCAGAGCTAAAAACTCTCCAGAATCCTCACATTCCAATCATTGCATTACAGCCCTGAAGGGAGTTACACGGATGATGCAAATCAGGAAGTTCGAGGCCCACCACAGCAGCATGCACATACAAATGAATTTGATGATGAGTTTGAAGATGATGATCCATTACCAGCTATAGGACATTGCAAGGCAATATATCCCTTTGATGGTAAGGTTGACAACATACACTATGATTCCTTCAGTAAAATGTATGGATTTCTTTTGTTACAAAGAAGAGAGGTAAAATGATTTAAAGTAAATTAAGTTTTATGAGTAACTAGTTGCTTATAAGATTAGTGGAAGTATTTTATAAATAACCTTAATTCATAAGCAGTACTTTTGTGCTGTTTTAAGATAAATATTAGCACAGCTACTGGCAAATATTCAGCTTTACAAAAAAGACGAGGTTTTCATCTGCAAGCCTGTTTGACCATATGTTCTCTTGCACAGATTTTTTGATACTTCCTGTTTATATATAATCTGTAAACTGTGGTCTGGGAAAAAGACTTGAAATTCTGTCTGCACATTAAGACTTCTTTGCCTTTTGTTTTCCCAGGTCATAACGAAGGCACTCTAGCAATGAAAGAAGGGGAAATTTTGTACATTATTGAGGAGGACAAAGGAGATGGGTGGACAAGAGCTCGAAGACAAAATGGAGAGGAAGGCTACGTACCAACGTCATATATAGATGTAACGCTAGAGAAAAACAGCAAAGGTGCAGTAACCTATATCTAACAGTAAACTGGCAGCTTACAAGTATACATTCCCCAGGGAAAATAGTGGACAAATAGTAAGTCTCACAGGTTCATGGAAAGCATTACAATAACAGAAGTGAGGAGGGGCCTGTTGTTTGCAATGTGGATTTGCCACAGCCTTTTCAGATACAACAGCATTAAATTGGTCTATAGTTTTGGCCAGTGTTTTCTACTTTGTTTCACTGTTCCTGCTCTACAGAGTACTAAATCCAATTCAGCAATTATTAAATGGAGAAAGACCAGGATTCCTGCTTGTTCTACACAATACTTTGGTTTTATAGAGAACTGAAATTTAAGTTTTAAAGACTTCTAAGATGTGCTGTTCTCATTTCTATAATTTAAACTGTATGCTTAAACCAGAGGTTTTTTTCCTCTAATAACTAACTGAACTTGGTTACTGAAAATTATTAATTTCCTTCTTTAGCAAATACTTGGCAGCTTTCATCTCTTAAACAGGAAAATCTTTTCTGATTCTAAAAGCTCAACAGAACTACTCAGGAAGAAACAGTATGATTAAAAGGACAGAAAGTCCACTGACCTGTGTTTCTCCTTCCCTTTCTGTGGTTGTAAAGTAAAACATTGTGTACAGGACACAACTCCATTATTTTAACTCTAGATACCTTAAACCTAAAGAAACCCCACCAAACCCGAAACACTACCACCACCACCACCAAAAAACCAAACAAGCCAACAATTGTAATTGTTGATGATGTTTCACTGAATTTTAAGCTGCTTCAGAAAAGGGAATGATTTTATGTTCTTAATTTGTGCCTGTAAGCTAAGTCTTTGAATTGCATAATGTTTAGTTTGAAATCAAGCTCTTGAATGTACAGTAATTAATTCCCTCACTGTTAATCACTGAGGTTTGGAAACTGCATTGCACTACTTGATTACTAGAGAAAAAAAAAAAAACTAAGCTAAAAACTAAAAGCTTGTATTTGTAATGTGGATTTGTGGAAGTAATACAAGGCTAATGCATAGCCACTGAGAATGGCCTGTTAGAACTGAGCACACTTCTCTGTCTTCTAAAGGCCTTCAGTAACTTTTTTCTTTTCTTTTTCCTCTTGGACTGCAGGTTCCTGAAGCGGGTTTCTGAGAAAATGGGCGAGATCTTGAAGGAGGTTACATGCAGCTGCTTGGGGCGGGGGGTGGGGGGGGAAGGTATTAGACTGGGAGGCCCATTAAACAAGGGGAAAAGCTAGTTGCATGAATGCATGCAGACATACATTTAGTCACTAACATTCTTAGCATTTCCATACATAATTAAGGATGCATCACAAATTCTTAAATTTGTGCAGGAAAATAGCATTCCATTACCAGAGTAAAAAGGCAACTGCTCGTAAAATTTCTTTGTTTTGTCATAGGTGGTCCGAAGGGCACAAACTAGATTTTAGCTTGTGCTACATTCTGGTTGTCTCACTTATACTTTTTTCCAACTCATGTAATTGGCAGTCATTTAGAACCATGTCAGTTACCAGTCTGCCTGTGCCACCTCCATGCTCGCCCTTAACCTCCTCCTGCATGCCTAGGACAGTCAGGCATGTCTGTGTAACACTTTTTTGACATCATTGCTTTTCTTATTTTGTAACAAATCATTCTGTTTAAATATCTTCAGCACTAGAATTTCATCCCAGTATCCATGTATGCTGCTATAACTTTTCCACAACGTTTCCACTGCAACCATCATTACATTCCAGTTTTTGGCATAACTGATAAGAGACCGTAATGTATTTATGTTGATTTGGGGAAATAATACATCTCAGCTCTAGCCTACAATCCAGTCAAGAGAAACTCCTAGACCTGTAGTCCATCTTCAGCACTTCAGTAACCTACTGTGCGCACTGAAAACCTGGAATACCACCAGAGATTCACCACTGCAAGCTAATGACTGTTTTCAGAAGTCGACTGCTTGCCATTCAAATGCTGCCTTAAACTAGAGTGCCTAAATCTGTTGTTTGCCAACACTACCACTTACAGTATCTCACAAAGGGCTTTGTGTCTCAGCTCTTTCCACAGTGCTGCAGCTGCTGAGGTAGCCACGGTAGGTGTTTTCTAGAGTTCTACTTTACAGGATACATGGTGCATCATGACTTTTATACATTGGGACGCATATCTCTTAATTTGACTTTAATATTTTAAAAAATATTTTTATGGAAACTTATGAAGTTCCCATTTTAATTACTGCAGTGCTAGTCCGTTTCCAGGTGATGCTTCATTGTATGGACCTGTTGAAATTTGAGTGATACTTTGTAATGATCTATGTGCACTTTTACTTGTAAACAATTGAAATTTGGATATGTTTATACGTGTAAATATAGTTGTCTGCAGTGCCCCTATTGCTTATGTTGTCTTGCCTCCCATTTGTGGTTCTATTAATAAATACATCATATCTGATCTATTAGGGTGATAAGAATTAGACTAGCGACATTGGGCAGGGGTGGGAGGGATACTTGCATCAAACAAAGCTTGTCAGCCCAGCCAACTGCTGTTTGGGGAAATGAAATAATAATCAAAACATCCTGTTTTCCTGGGGTCTGAAGCAATATTTGGATGCAGCAGTGCTGGATTCTTTTTAATTTCAGTGTTATTAGGAACTGTACTACGAGTAAAACTGAATTTGAGTGACTTGTGTAGAGGTTTATTCCTTTTGTTATGTATACCACTATTACACAGCTTGACCTAGTGTATTATGGGGGCTATTAAACTCTAAAGTTTAGATTTTTGGAGCTTGTATACAGGGTTATTTATATAATAATGTGACAATACTCAATACTGACAAAACTACTTATGTAGTTTTTGTTTTGTTTTGTTTTAATTAGTGCTTTTTTATTTTAAAGCTAGAAGTTGGAAATGTGATCTGTGTATTTTCTGCTAAAGGGCCTGTGGTTTGTTTGCCTGGCTAACAGCCTTGCAGGTTAGTAATAACACTTCCTGGTAAAGGACTGAATGTTCTTTTCACGCTACTGTTTGTTTTTCTAAAACCAGGATTTGCTTCCTTTGGAGGCAGGTTGCTTTCATGAGGGATAGTGCAACTTGTTATGAGGGTTATTAGGCATAGGAAAAAAGACATCTGTCCTTGCATAGCTAGTTATCACTTATTCTAAAATTTTGAACGTGAATTGTCTTAACGAATCTTACATTTTCCAGTAATTTTTAATCTTTTTTTTTGTGCACATGTTGATTTCTTAAATGTTAAATGCTCTGTTTAAAAATAGTGTTCTCTGTTGAGAATATTTTCATGGAATAAAAAATCTTTTCATGGTCTAAATAATTAGTTTCAACCTTTTTCTTCTATTAAGATTGACGGGGAGACTTAGAGCATCCTGGCCTAAATAGGAAGCTTGTAACCTGTTGTTATGGTTGTAGAACCTCGGCACTGATTACAGATGGTGGGAACAGAATGCTACCATTTTGGTATTGGTCAGTTTTCTGGTTAGCCTACTCACTATTCCAGTACTTTCAAATGCTGTAACATCTCACTCTAGAAGCAGGCTTAATGACAACAAGCAAATTCAACACTAACCATAGTTCTTGCCTAAATATTTGTACAACTTCTGAGAACGCTGAATCTGTATCTGACAAAGTAGAATTTGCTGCTAAAGCATTCTTTATGTAAACATCATGCACCCTGATTATCTATGAAAAGTGCTAACAACTTACCTTTTACTGTCATCCAAGAAAAAAATATAAGTACTGCTTATCAAAGTGATTCACCTCTAGATGATGAAGCAAGTTTACCATATACATACACCCACATTTAGTTGTATCGGAAAGCATTTTAATCATCTGGATTGTTTGTTCTTGCCATTTCATCATTCATTTCCTGGCAGCATAGCTGTTGTACAGGCTCCAGTAAAAGCCAAAGTCCTACAGATTGTCTTAAAAAAACCACTTGAAGTTGTCCCAACACATACACAACTAATTTTCTACTTTCATAGGTAATGTGAAATTTAAGCCTTCTTTTGCAGTCACAGATCATTTCTTCAACCATAGTATGCAAATAATTTTGCATAAAGATAGACTTTAATTCACAATTCTGTACATAGTATTTTGTACTCAGTTAAGGAATATTATACAACTGAAATTTTCTGCAGTGTCACATAGTTAATCTATCACTTCATTTACACTATTTGCTTCATTTTAATATCATTAAGAGGCCGATGCCCCTAGTTGTAGACATTATGAAAACACTGCAACACTAGAGAAATATAGAAAGCTGTAAAACTATCTTACAGGGATAACCTACCTGTTTAAAAGGATCATTAAATGACTTGGTGCCACAGTAAATAAATAATTTGTTTTAGAAATCAGTAGTTTTAAAAGAAGTGTGCATTGTGTTGTTAAAAGTTCTAAACATCTTGTGAAATGCAAGAAGTTTGTGCAGTATCAAATTACCAAAAGAAAGCTATGGTTATTTCAAGTATATCACTTAATAGTGTTTAGAGTCTTAGATATTTAATTGTTCCACCTGCTTCACCAGAGGAGGTTCCAGTTTTCGGGAAAGTGCAGTTAAAATCTGGCTGAATTTCTCATATCTTTCATTTTTATTAACTTGTGCTCCTTTGCTGCCCCAGAGCAATCTCATCTGAAATTCTGTCTTGAAGATTTCACTCATCTCTTCATCTGGTTGGAAACCTAGTAAGTAAAAAGAATCCCACAGTATCACCATCAGGCAAGTTTTTTTTACTTGGAAAAAAATGGCTTTTAAATTGCATTCCCTCCAATTAAGATAAGCTTTAGCGCACTGGTTTCTTTTGCACAATTCTTTTAACAAGCTAGAAGACCAATGAAAATCTTTTCCCTCTGTCATATTCCAGTACCATTCAAATACTGGGATAGGCTTTCCTAGACCAACTGTAATGGTCTAGAATAGTCATTACAGCCTGTATATAATTGTCATTATAATCATAGCCTGTAATTACTGATGTATACCTGCTGCCTGCAGAAGTACTTACATGTCTTCCCCTTCTCAACTTTTTCACTGCAAGTTTAAATTAAAAAGTCGTATTACTAACACATTGCTGCTTTCTGGCTGCAAACAGTAAAGATCTTGGTGTTGCATCTTGGTCTGCTGGTGAAGAATTTTACTGTGGTGATTTATTTGCAAAGATAAGAGTAGAAATTTTAATTGTACAAAAGGCAGTAAAAGTTATCCTCTGTCCTTCCTGTACTTATATTTAGTTGCTAGAAGATTGAGCGTATTAAGTCCTGAGACCTTGGAGTACATTTAGCAGAAATGTATGCTGTATTGCTTATTGTAGAACTATAGTGATGACTAACTTGCTGTCTATTTTTAAACAGTATCCATGGTGGCCCTAGCCTAAGTTTCCTGCAGCACATGTGCTACCATCTCAGCTCCCATGAAAGCTGAGAATTTATTGCAGTGACTTCTATTGCCACTTAAGCTAAGATCTTATTCTTCAGACATAACCCACACATTCTGTTACTGTGCAGAAGTATCTCCTGCTGGTGCTCCCTACCTTCCAGCATCCGTTCTGCGGTCAAGCTGTACATTTCTGCATTCTGTGCTATCTGTCGAGCTGTGGTCAAGTGCTTGAGCATTATTTCACAGCTTTGGTCGCTGCTTTCCCACAGGTCCATCGCTTCAAAAATCACAGCTTGTCGCTCCATTAAGGTAACAAGAGGCATCAAGAGTGGCACTGTTATGTTGTTCTGTGGAGAACTGATCATCTCTGGAATACAGATTAACACACCATATCATCAGACATTGTAAAAGTGCTAACTGAAGAAGGTGGTATAACTGCAATATTCTTTTCAAAGTCAGAAACTGGTATTTGTCTCCCACTTTTCCTATTAGCACCTCACCTCAGATGCACCTGTCCTACAAGTTTCCAGTAAGTTGCTGGGGTTGGGGAAGACAGCCAGGATAAATTAACAGCGTTGGAGAACTGTATTTGCTACAGGAGAAGGCTCTGCTGAAATATTAGTGGCACAGAGATTTTAAACGTGTTTATAATCCAAGCCACAATACAGTCTGTGGGAGTAAAAAGTATTCCTTCTCTAACCGTTCTCGTAGCCACAGAAATGTTCAGAGAAATATTACCTCCCCCTTGCACCCCTATGGAGACTAGAGCTGAAAAAACAAAACAAAACAGATAAAAAAATTGATGCAGGAGCAGTTGATGTGATCAGAGGAATTATCTGACTAACCCATTCTTTGTATTCCAGAATTCATCTTCTGATCCTATAGGCAAAGCATATAAAAAGCAAAAGCTGCCAGAAATAACTTTTTCTTCCCTGTATAGGAAGAGGGACATTTTTGTCCTGTCTTTGAGGCAAGATAATGCAGAGTCATTCCTCTCAGTTTCTGCTCTGCTGCATCTCCCACGGTGGGGGGGGGAGGGGCGCATCGGGTTGAGCAGACATATGTTACACTCACACAATGTTATATTCTACATGGATGTATGCATACAAGCACATGCTCATGTGTGGCTGGCAGACTGTTTCCTTCTATTTCATTGTGTTATACTACATTATATGAGGTCACGTAGTCAATTTATGATACATGGCTATGAAACAGCAGCTGCCTCATCTCCCTTCACCAGCAAGTGGTAGTGGAGAGAGGTGTAAGTCTAAACAGAAACCAATACCATTCCTGCTCACTCTTCCACTCACCTTGTCCTTCATGCAAAGCTTTGCTAAATGGCTTCAGCTGTTTTTCGTACATAATGGCAGTCTGAGTGTAGTGATGTCTTAAAGAGGTCCAGGTTTGTTCTAACCTAGTGACCTGTTCAAATGAAACAGAAATATCCATTTTTAACTTCAGTAATTCACAGGAGAAACACACTGCTACTGCGTAAATTAGTTAAAATGAACCAACGAACAACGCCATGTTTTGGAACATAAAGTGAAAGCAGATTTTTACCTGTGGCATTTCCAGTGCTTTCATAATGGCAGAAAACGCATACAAATCCCCCAGCGAATCCTTCAGCTCCACTGCGACCTGGATGATCCTGTTTAATGTTGCGGCTCTGTCTTCTATATTTCCTGTGCAACCTAAGATATCCACAGCTATTCCTATTGCCATAGTATTATGCCTGCAAGTGAAACAATTTATACTGCTGGTTATTAATTAGTAAAATAATAATACATTATGCTGTACATTAGTTCAGAGAAGATCAATTCAAAGGTTTATTTCAACATCTTGATTGTGCCTAGCAAACATACTTACTTGCTCTTCTTAAAAACATAGTTGTATCAAGAGCAGCAATGCCAGTACACAGAATATATGTTTTCCCGAATTTGTGTTCTAATACATTTTCCTAAGATACTAATTACTATTGTGCAGCCAGATCTCCTGTGGTACTCTGTTCAAGGAAGGTAAAACCTGCTTAGAGGCCTGCCAGTGTTACAGGATAGTAGCTGTAAAGTCCACTCAACAGTAAGGACAGAGCATGACTGACTACCTGAACTAGCCAAATGAGTTACTGTTCGTTTCACTCCACACATGCGTATGTCAGGCGCACGTGAGCTGTCAGGAGCTAGAAATCAGAGGGAAGTCAGTAACACTTTATAGCATGCTAGCTGGCTGGCTGGCTATCCCTCACATTTTGAACACAAAATTCTCCTCATGCGATGAATGACTGAACCTTGTGCAAAACAGCTCCACCCAGTTCCTGTTGTCCTCCACACTGAAATCTTGGGATCTTCCCCCTCAGATTTCAGTAGTTCAGCTGCTGAAATTTAATCAGAGAAACTAGATCAGGATAGAAGATGCTAATTATTCTTCCTTAACTTGCGCAGAGGCTTTACAGAAAACTCTGCTGATCTCTGGTGGCTTTTTTTTTTTTGGTTTGTTTTTGTGTTTTACTTTAGTAGTTCCTCTGCCCTTTTCCCTAGTTGCAGAAGGCTATTACCTTCATTCTCTACCACAAACACATGCTCAGCTAGAATATAGGTCCTCTGAACTTTACCTAAAATCCAAGTGCTTAAACGAGAGCTGAAGATGTTCAGCAGATCTAGGACCCTGCTTTCCATACCGTTTGCCTTTTCCTATATTACAACGATGGAGTTGCCCTATGACCTCAAAGAATTTATTTTTGCCAAAGAAGTGATAAAGTATCTCACTAAATTATCTTCTGTACACATGAATTCAGAAAACCTTGCAAGAGAGCATTCTTTGAGAAGATGTTGAGTACAAAGCAGCAATGCGCTCACCTTCTGGCCATCTGCCCTGTGTAACAGGAACATTTACCTTTCAATTAGGTCCAGGCGCAGTTGGTGTCCGTAAGGCAAGGTAATCAGTTCAAGACCAGAGTTCACTCCCATAAGCCTCCTTATCTCTTCAGAAACTTCTAGTATCCTTGCCACCTGACAAGTGCAAAAAATTGTGCTTTAGTTTTGAAACTTTATTTAAAACAACAACAAAACTACCACAAACTTGCCCACACAGAGGCACTCCAGGCTAGTGCAGGACATACACAGCTGAGTGCACAATGTTAGAATAGTCATCTAAGAACAACTTAATTAACTTACGGACAGTCAGTGCCTCATATAAGAAGGCCAATTTTTTTTTTTTTTTTTGCACAATGACTCAGTCATCACAAAAAAGCGTGACCTAAATGCTGTATCAAATTTATGTCTTTCATTCCCAGTAAAAGTTTCATATGCAAGCTCCAGGAAACGTGGTGCTCTCTTGGCCTGATGCTTAATCAACATGTTACTGCTCTTTGGCCTTAAAGAACATGCACGTCGCACAGTGTGCTTTGCTCTCTTCATTTCTAAAAATACAACATTGCTGAGAATTGTTGAGATTATGCTAGAGGGTTCTCATAAGGATTAATCAGGACTTTTGGGAGGACACGACGTTGAGTGCCTAATGAAGTCAGTATGGAAAGCTACCACCCTCACCGATTTGTCCTTGCTTTCTAAACATACAGCATTAGCTGCTGGTTATATCAGTAACAATTAGATATGATAATTACAGGCAAAACTAAATTAATAAATTAATATAATAATGAGAGATTATCTGCTGGATTAAGGGCTGTACATCGACACATTTGCAAACCAATCTGCCTGTTATTTCTGATACATCCATCAGCAGGCTTTCTTGGTTATGAAAAGATGAAAGCAACCTTTGCCACAACAAGCCTTGCTGGTGCAAAATCTAGCACTGTTGATAAACCTGTTTCTCTCCTAGAGAAGCAGGAGTGTGATACAAAGCCCCTGGATACACCCTGACTGCAACTCCTTCACAAAGATCCCTCTTCAGGCATCCAGGTGGCAGACATTCACTCCATCACTTACTGAATGGGTGCTTCTTTCACAAATGAAATTTTCTATATACATATTATATATGAATATATATATATATATAAAAATGTCATTATTTAAAAGGAAAACTGAGCTCCTGATACCACAAGGAGGACTACAAATTTCAGCCTTATCACAGATCTCAGTACAAAGCATTTATTTTGGCCCAGTTCGCATGCCAATCTCATTGTATCATACGGCTCTTATCAGTGCAATAGTATGCAACAAGTTACCAGTGAATGAGTCACTGGCTCTCAGCTCCACAAGAAGACGACAAAATACAGACTTCTACCTGTCCCAGCTAGTTACTGTTCCTGCTCTAAAATACAAAAATCTGGATCTTTAAGACACTCCAGTGCCTCGTAACTAATTGTACAGGCTCCCACACTACCCGCAGGCTAGTTTCCTTGTCCCCATTCCAAAGTTTACACAATATAAAATAAGGACATGGTTACTGGAGGAAGGCTGCAAACCCAAGGGCTCGCCCTTCATACGTGAGCATCCTGGAGAGCTGCTGTCCTGCTCTTAGCTAACATGCCCCTACACCGAGTTTTTCTGAGTCACCATGTCTCTGAAGCCTCATGTAGCAGCAGCCAGCACTAAATGAGAATCAGATACACAGCAATTGACAGATTAATGAGATGTATGGAGCACTGAGAATTTGAGTCTAAAGTCAAAGCTGCTGAGAGGCACCTTTAATTCAAAGGCCTTTTTGGCCTTGTTCTTCAAATGGAAAAAAAAATTCCCACCCTAAAAAATCCTGTAAGCAAGTCAACAAATTTATTACACTAGCTGCAAATCTACCCATTAATCTTCTCAAATCAATCTTTGGAAAGTCTAAGCTCGCACAATATAAAATATAATGAAAAAAATCTTTCTAAAATTACTTTTTTTTTTTTTTTTTTTTTTTTCTTTTTTACCTTGCAGTCCATCCTAAGAATATGCTGTGCAATAACCTTTGGATTGTTCTTGGTGAAAAGCTCCTTCACTCTTCTTAACATTGATGTTTCCAATGGTTTGTTTTCAGGAGGAAGTAGTCTGGATTCAAAATCATTTGGTTTAAAACTAGACACTGTCTCAAAAAGAGGTGCAGAAAACATGCTGTTGTCTTCAGCCATCTCAGTTGAAGCTTCTAAACAATCTGCAGGGTTCATTGTAGGGTCATCATCCAGGATCAAATAGCTTGTTTCAGAGTTCCTGAATGAGTGTGTTCCCTTCTCCTTCCGTGTCAGATGCTCCACATAGCTGTTTTTCTGACACAAATGTTTTGTTGCTGCAGGATCTCTGGCAGGACTTAGTTCACAATAGTGTCCATCTGAACTGTGGGAAGCCATAGGAGAATCCGGGGCCTTTAGCAGGGGTGCTTTGTTGGGTTTTGGTGGAGGCTTTGGACAGAGCTGACTGTCTGATCCTCTAAGAGCTTCCCCTACCTGTGTCTCAGAGGTGACTTTCTGAACAACTGTTGGGCTTAGAGAAGGTTCACTGCCTGTTCTAAATGCAGGAGAGCTTAGACAGGAGTCTGCATCTGCTTCAGGTAATTGAGAAGGATGTCTTGAACCTGCAGAAGAAAACAAAAAGAAAAAAAAAGTTACTATTTTTATGATACAGTGACTTAGAAGGCCAAAACATATACAATTCCTGAGGAAGTTGTTGTCCGCTCATATAAATTATTCACTGATTAAATGTATGTGAAATTGTATTTTGAGGAAAGAGCTAGCCAATAAATTCCATTCAGTTGCTGATCCTCCCGAAATCCCAAATACACAGAACAGCTGCACTATAATGTTATTCTGTGGTAATGCTGACAATAACTCTAGTCCCTGCTGCATACATAGGCTATAATGTCAGAGCTGGATAGCCTCCATGGCTTAGAATAAGAGGTTTCTATGTAACTTGATCTATGCTATAAAAACAGAAACTTCCAGCCATACCACATAAGAGATGAGTCATTTCTGAGAATGGTAAGTTTGAGATGAAAGGAAAGCTTCCCAAAGTCAAGCCTGAGCACGTAGTAAGGTATGGAAGGAATGAATTTCAGGGATGCTCATCTCTTTGCTAAACAGTAGCTGATTTGAAGACCTGAAGAAACAGATTCATATACTGCTGTGTTAAATATTTATGCCTCATCCTGTATTCATTCCATACGTAAACCTCAACATCCAATATAGAACTGAACCCTAATTCCCAATCTCAGTTCTCACTGCATTTGCTGGTATCTACAGCTAAGTGGCTTTACTGCTTGTTCCCAAGGAACTGCTCTCAAGGAAACAAGGATTTCCATGAAAGTCAATGCTACTTAATAGACTGTAAGAAAGACGTGAGACAGTTCTTGTGAAGCACAAGCAAGGACACGTAATACTGTCAAAAAGGCTATCAATGCCAAGTCTACCTGTCATTTTGTGGAATCCTGCTGAATTGCACACTAAAGTAATGAACTAGCTGGCACACTGGAACTAAAGAACCTGTTCCTGTACTTAAAGAGCAATCAGAATATTAATTCAGCTTATATAGGCTAACTGTACTAACTGTACTAATAGTACTAACTGTATGTACAGTACTTAGAACACTCTACAGTCTCACTTTGGTCTGAAGTGTAACAGATCACCTGGGAGCTCACCGCTTGTGTGTGTGTGAAATGCGTAATTACAAAACATACCAATCAGCAGGTAGCTCTCCGACTGGTGAGTCTTTAAAGGGAATCTTTTCTCCAGAACATGATCCAAGCTAGCTGGCTGGCTACCACTTTTTTCTTTGTTTCTAGGGTAGACAAAAATGCAAACACAAACATCAATACACACAACACGAATATATCAATATATCCAACAATCTTAATATACCTATCTAACTGACAGAACATATCCTAACCACGGCAGAGATCATTAGCTTTCTACTCGGGCAGCTTATAAGATCAAAAGGTACTTCATGCTGGTATGGTAGCAATGAAACGGGCTATATACTGTGTGAACTTCCAGCATTTATGAGGGTGTTTCTTTGAATGCTGAGACTTTTTAATGGAACATTCAATCTGGACACTGACATTAGTAGCCATTATCCCACACTTGGTATTTTTATTGCAGCAGGCAAATACAGAAATATTTAGCAAAAAGACTAAAATAAATAAAAAGACTTCTCTGAAGCAGCACGATTTTATTTTAACCCTTCAGTTTATACTACTCTAGATTTGCTAAGCCACCGAAGAACATGTTGCACTACTGTTGTGCTTCCAGAGTCCACATGAATTCAGAGTCCCTGAATTCCAATTGAGTTATTCCTTCCCTCTCTTCAAAAAGCATCAATCTGCAAATAGAGAACCAGAGACAAAGCCAACCCTTTGGAACTGCACATGAGCATCTTGTTTTTCCACAGATACTTTCAGAATGCAATTATGCACTTATTTTCCATGCCACTAGAATTTCTTAATTTGCTAGGCTAATTGCATACTCAAATGGCCTTCAGGAAGCACTGTTTTGTCATTATTCCAATGCAAATAGGAGGGTAAGAGCCACCCTGTAAAACTGGGGCATGTTCTCATTCACATAAGGACTGCAGAGTGCAGCCTTGCCACTTAAGTCATGGCTTCATCCATCTCCATTTATTTTACCTCCGCAATGTATTTTATATTTTCTAAAGATCTAGCACAATAACCACCAGGTAGAGAACATCTTAACAATTTCAGGAAGTTTCAAATAAAGGCCCTACAATATCCTTTGCTAAAAATCAGCAAACCCTGACACCTAGTCCTTCCACCTATAGTCAGAATGAAACTTATCACCACCTACACTGGAGCTGATGGAGTCACCTCTTTTCACCCTGTAAGGACAGAAAAATTAAAGTACCTCATAAGATTTCCTCTGGGTATGCTCTGCTCCTGCGACTGCATGCTGGATTTACCAAGGCTCAGTCTTTTTGCAGTTTCTGTTTTTCCTGCAGGTATACCTTGCTCTTTTTGTCGGACTGGAGTTACACCATACTTTTCTTCTAGACATCTGAGAGGTACAGTCCTGTTGATAGGCTGAAAAATAATTGCTCCACTCTGCTTTGATATTGGTGTGCGATTCCCAACATAGAATCTAACTAAGCCAGGGATACTGTCAAAACTTTCAAGTTCAAACTGATACTGAACACGGCAGTAGGCTTCATTGAATCTTAGAACTGTTCTGTTGATTTTAAAATGCTGAGAGGTATTTTTCCACTGACAGGTAAGAACAAAGTTCCCAGGACTGGAAAGAGAATCTCTGATCAGAAAATCTCCATCCCTCTGAACTAGGCCTTCTGCCACCTTTAAGGAAAAAGAACATAGAAGAAATGCTTTAAGAATAAGGAAGGAAATAGTCAACCACCATCACCAAACAACAAAATATTCTTATACATAGAACTTAATTTGGCTGCTCTGGCAGGACAAAGCCAGAAAATATAAAGCAAAGCATAAAGCATGGTAGAGGAATGTCTCTGATTCTAAAATTACAAGCTCATCCCACAGTATCTGGAAGGACTCCATGGAAAATGCCCAGCAGCCAGAAGCATGACCCACTTTTACATGTATAAATTTCTTCTAGTTTGCTAATAGAGTTTAAAGAATCTGAATATACAGTCACACAAGAGTTTAGAAGTCATTACTACAGGACCCCGGGAACTGTCCTTTCATTGTTACCTTAAGTGACAAGCTTTCATTTTTTATTCTTCATGAATGCTGCATAAAACTAGGAAGAGTCAGAAAAATCTGTTTTTCTGTTTTAAGTTAGTCCTTTGCATTTGATAAACTGTGCATCTAACAGTAAGTTGAAAATGTGGCTGCTGTGCCTGCTCTCATTATGTACACCGAGGGCAGCAGGCAGCTTGAAGCTCTGGTGAGAGCTGGGTAGGAGGGAAGCCTGCAGGGGGAGCTCCAGGTGCCGTTGCAAGCTGAGCTCCAATACAACGACAGCTTCACATATTTCTAACTATAATCGATCAAAATGAAGTTATCGAATAGATTTTTTTTTTCCCTCCCCAAACTTTGATACACAATAAAGAAAACAAACAAGAACATTTGGTTCAGTACAGTGCTATCAGTGTGTCTGAACAATACTTGGGGATAGCATTCTGATATAAAGTTTAAATTCCATTTCTGTCTTTATTCAGTGCATGAAAATCCTGAAATATTTATATCTTCCACCAGTGTCTGCCCTGAATCCTTCATCAACCTCATTTTACACCAAGTGGTGATAAATATAGCTTTCACACTAAGAAGGCATTACGTTTCTACTAAATTAACGGAGGTATCACAGATGTGTGTAGTACTTTAGTGCAAAATTCTATAAAAGCTCAAAGCACTCTTGGCAACACAAAGATGAGAAATCACATACCTGTCGAGGAATACGTCCATGGTACCAGGCATGGCTACGCAAGTCTTCACTACTTAACTGCAGTTCTTCCTCTAACTCCTTCTTCAGTTTTTCCGGGCTGTTGTCCGTAACTTGCCGCTCCTTAGAAAACTGCAATAAAAGATTAAAAGCTTCAACTGTGCCAAGTTTAGTCATTAACATTTTACCTAGGTTATAACTTCCATCACATGATCTGCACTAACCCACTGGAATGCAGGTGGCTGCTTTTAGCAGGCTGGCCTGGCTTCAGTATCTACGCTGTATTTTTGCAAAATCCAGCATTTAGTGAGATAACATGATTGTTATACACTGCACAAAACGCAGCAGGTGTTCTTTCTCTATACCAAGCTAATAATGACACACCTGCAAAGTCACTTTTCTTACTTTCTCTTCCCAGTAAGAATTTTAACTGTACTCCACTCAAAAAGTGGAGTTGGACCCCAATTCCCTACTTCAATATCCTTTCTCCTCTTCAAATTTCCATTTTAAATCCTGATTCTTTTTTTTTTCTCCTTTTTATATCCTTTTGGCCCATCCAATTAAAAACATTCCACGTTCAATATTTCTCTTGCACTAAAAATAACTTGACTCTACCAAAGTAAATTTTCACCCTTAACGGGCTTACTTCTAAGGGTCACTTAGCACGCCCGAGATGTTTCCCTTCTTAAGGGAAAAAAGCTCTTGTTGCCCCCTATCCCCAAAAGCACAAGATCTACATGAAGATCTCTCTATCACTACTACAAAACTACCGTAAGATTTTCTGGAAAATTTCCATCTTCATCTCTTGGAGTACAGTTTCCATGCTGGAACGCTCCCATCAGGGCTCATTAGTCCTTCCTTCCTGTGGATGCAGTGCTACTGCTAGTAAGGTCAGGTGCAGTATTTTCTCTAGAGATCTGTCAAGTACACTTTCATAAGCACTTAGTGGAGGAAAAGTTTTTGGACTTCCTTACATCCTCTCAATGGTCAGGGACTCCCACCCACCTTCAATGTTACTGAAGAGAATTAGAATAGTTCAGATGGAAAGGACCTGCGAAGACCAAGTCCAACTGCCTGACCACTTCAGGGCTAACCAAAAGTTAAAGCATGCTACTGAGGGCATTGTCCAAATGCCTCTTGAACGCTGACAGGCGTGGGGCATCCACCACCTAAGAAACCTGTTCCAGCGTTTGACCACCCTGATGGTACTGTGTGCAGAACTGCACACAATATTCAAGGTGAGACCACTCCAGTGCTAAATACAGTGGGAGAATCACCTCTTTTGACCGACTGGCTATGCTATGCTTAATGCACCCCAAAGGCAATTTGCCCTCTGTGCTGCCAGGGCACACTGAGAGGTACTCAGCAGACACATGCTAGTGGCAGGCAACATGCTGCTATATTGATCAAAGAATCAGAGTATGCTCCCCATTAAAGGAAAGTAATAATAATAAGATAATTAAAAAAGAGAGAGTGACATAGGCCTCCAGTGGGAAGGTAGATTAAAATGCAGCAGTTTCCCCATGGCATCACACTTTTTATCTTGGCTGTGGATATGAGCTACAGCTTACAGATTCCCTTCCCTGACACTGATGTAAACATGCAATGCATTACTTAAAAAAAAACTGAGAAAGCCATTGCTCACCCACCAATCCTATTTTTCCCATGAACACTGCTCTCTATAGTGTTTTCCTCTTGGTGTTGAATATTCCTAGCACCAACTGTGGGAGCAGGTGGCATACATTTAGCACCACTTTCAACAATCCTCCCTGCAATTTTAAGTAGACTGAATTACAACGGTTTACTAGACAGCAGATTTTTGGTGGAATAATGCCAGAAGAGGCATTCTGCTGCCAAGGCTATTTAAACATGCCGAGAGGACTGAGAAATTCTGAGATAAATTCTAGTTCACTCTACTTCTCTCTGATTTTCTCAGAGAAGATGAAGGCAGATTTTTATTTTTTTTAATTACTATTATTATTATTATTATTAGGATAAGCTCAAATGAGTGTAGTATCTTACACACAAAGAAAAAAGATAAAAACAATCTGGTACAGGATCACTTTTCACTAATTTTGCTTCTGTGAACTGCAACAGGGTGGTATTTATCCACGCAAATTTTCAACAAGGAATAAATCCTTTGTGCTCTGGTACAGTCAAGGCCTTTCACCAATTCCTCCCAACCCTTTCAAGGAAGAAAAGTCTGTGCTGGAACAAACCACACCACATGACCTTCACAGCAAGCAATTTTTCAAAAACAAAACAAAAACACATGGCCAACATCAAGAGATGAAGGTGCTGGGTGTAGAATGAGTCATGCAAGACACTGTGGTGAGGATTCAGATCTAAAAACATATCAAAGTATCAAAACATACTCAAGTAAAGTCAATAATCCCCCTCCCCACTCCAAACTTCTGTGAGCTGTCAGGCTAACGTAGCTGAAAAAAGAACCAGTGGCACATGCCTGCCACCTTTGATTTCCCAACTCAAATGGCTGGCTACCCAGCTGGCTGGCATTGATTCCAGAATTAACAGCCATTTCACTGTCACATTATACGGAGTTACAGAAAGCATTATAGCATTTACACAAGCTGAGGGGGTAAAGGTAGAGCATACAAACTTAAGAGTAGAATTTTCAAGAGCACCTGAGCCACCCCATTTCCATGGAAGCGTCTAAAAAACTTTCCAAGTCCCCTCTCCAATCTATAAACAATAGGATTCAGTTGTAATGTTACACATATCTTTTACATTCATAGCCATGTATTTTGCTGACTTTCTCAAAGGAACTACTACTTATAGATGAACTGTACTTATTACAAAAATAGTATTTGAAAGCTATTTTTGACTGAATAACTGAATAGAGATACTAAAACAAAACAAAACTGGTTTAGCAAATTGTTAGCATAATTCCCAAAGCATCTCACTGTATCTCAGTGGTAGACAAAGCTATTTTAAGTGGAACACACTACAGCATACAAATGCAATAACTGTGTTTGCTTAGGAGAACTACCCAAGAGAAAAAGCAGTAGGTTTTTGCATATCGACTGATTTCATCCATTGTACTGATATAAATTATCTTAAAAACAAACAAACAAACAACAACAAAAAAACAGGCTGATCCAAGCTACATCTGAATTTCAAAACCAGCATAGAAACCTAGAATTTCTGGTGGTTGAATGGGTATTTCACTACTCCAGTGAATGTAATGAGACATATTACACTTGAATTACATCTAGCAACACAACATGAAAAGCGTGTAAGGAATCCAAACCAACTAAATTGTTAACATTCACAATTACTCATTTGTTAAAAATCACTCCACCATGGTTTACCACTCTGAGCATACTCTGATTGCCAGAGGTCAGACATCTCCTGAGATGAAGCAACTACACTGAAGTAACCATTATGCAACTCTGAACGTAGTGAAGAACTCCTGCAGCTAGCACACATCCCAAAATACGCAGGGGACAAACTGCATAATAGGTAAGCAAGTTTAGTGATACCATGTCTTCCTGGACAGTTTTGTTTTTTTTGTTTTGTTTGAGAGACTTATTTCTCATATAAGTTCAGTATGTTAAAAGAAAAGTGTGAACGATAAATTGTCAGTAATCATACCAGCCTATGCCTTTCTATTCCAAAGGCTATATACCCAAGGCCGCCTGTCCTGCAAGAATGTCTGCACACACTCAACTTCACATCACGCTCAAAATCAGCTCAGGAATAGCCTACGCAATCGTGTTAGTCTGTAAGCAAGGAAGAGAGTCAGCTTAGAACAGCATAGTTAGCTATTTCAATAGACTTGCATTTTAAAAGAAAAGGTGATTTATTCTGTGCAATGTGATGCAGATACTGCAGCCTCATTTCTCAATAGGTCACAAAACCTGAATGTTAATGGACAGTAATGGCATGATGTGCATTTTCACTAACTTCATAGCAATAAACCATTTAGTATTATGTCCTCAGTTGATGTCTTTCTCTAAGAGGCTTTGTTGGCTCCCTCCCAATGACAGAAAGAAAACTGAATTTGCATTTGAAGCCTGAGAGTGAAGTGGATGGTAAAAAGAAATTAACAAGAAAAAAAATCTAGGGCAAAAAATTAAAGACTTCAGTATATTCTGCAACAAAACACAGCTAAGGCAAAACAGGGAAGTTGCCAGTCTATGTATGTCAAGACTTCCAAATAGTAACAACCCTGTCAGAAGTCTTTGGAACATATAAGCAAATTAAATGCAGATCTCTTTTCAGATACAGACGCTTTCATTGACCTACAAAGAGCTCCCTGTAAGAGGTGCTTTCCAGAACTTCTTGTTCACATTTTAGTTGCAATTATTTCAGTCCTGGTGCTAGTTTAAAACATTCCCACCATGCTGGTTTTTTTGTTAGTTTTTTAAACAGATCTCTGTAAGAAAAATAATAAGTATCTCTCAATGCAGTATTATTAACCTTAATGAAAAAGCCCTCAATCCTACTTACATAGCTGATGGAAAACCCAGAGAGCTAAGAGTTTGGAGATGGAAAAAAAAGTCCAATCAATACAATTATTTTAGTGGTTTTAATAAATGCCACAGAAGTTGATTATATTACACAAAGTACTTCTACTTCACGGCCATTACATCTGTAAAAGCACAGCCTGCTTTTAGTTTAACAATGTCATCTTGGTGTTTCATAAGATTTTACATTTTTTCAGGCAAGTATTAGCCCAGAGGACTGAAAACTGTAAAATAAAGTTTAGAGAAGTCAAACATAAAAATACAGTCTTGTTGCATGTAAATTTAGAGAGGACTTGACCTACCACAATATGCTCTACCTGTGACACTTGTGAACCCATTTAAGGAAATCTATAATAATCTGTTGTTCATGCATCCAAAATGTTATTTCCATTTGAGTAGGGTACTCGCCAAAGGAAACTTGATGCATCAAGCTTGTGTCAATCATCCTAGCTGAATCTACCTCACTAGATTAGAATAATTTTTACTTGTGCTGAACAGTCTACTGTATGAGTTTAGAGGTAAACAAAATAAAAGTCCCACAGTTATTTCTGTTCCCTAGTGGCACTGGATTCTTTCTCCAGTTCCTATCTGCATCAACGCCAATGAAATACATGTACCAGTGGACTACTGAAGTAGCTGAGAGGAGAATCACATGGCTTTCTACATATATCCCTGAAGCTGTATCTTATGCATTCAGCTTTCCTGGCTTACCTCAATTAATAACCAAAAATGACAGACAAGCATAACGTAAGTAGAGGATGGCCTAGACAGAAAGAAAACATCTTAATTTCTCTCTGACGTGATTAAGAGTTGTTTTTATTTATTTTTAAACAGTTTTAATTATGAAGGGAAGAACTTTACTACCTAGACACAATTTGAAAGTGGTTCAAAATCTGTCATTTTGGACCTGTATCATGTCCTTCATTTCTGATAACAAGGGATTTCACATCACCTCTGCCTGTATCCTCCTGGCAAAGCATTATTTAGTCAAAGCACAGCTAAGGACTGTTACAGATAACTTACTAATGGTGGCTGCATTTTCATCCAAACTCAATTATTTCCTGGTGCTTTGCACAGCTCTGCCAGCTGGTATTTAAAGTAGCCCAACAGGCAGCCTTGGAAGCACATGATTTTCAGTTGCCTTGAAGGTTTTGAAAACAAACAAGAAAAAGAAAAGCAGAAGCAGAGAGAAAAAAGAAAAAGCAGGGATAAGTGAGAACAGCTCTGTGGAAATGACAGCGTGACCTGATCGAGGAAGTAAGCCAAGCCAGCACCTTTACTAAACTTTTAATAAATAAACTAGATCTTTCTAAAAACAGATCTATGATAGGTTTCTCCCAAATACATCTTTTCTCCAACACTGGAGGCCTGCTACTTTTGCTTAAGAGCACCATGAAGTCTGATCTACAACTTCCTCTTGTAATATCTAAAAAAATAAAACTAAAAATTCACTTTCAAAAAAGTGAAATTTTAAAGAAATTCTTCTATTTCCAAACCACTAGAGAGCAAACCTTAATCATCTTGATCATACAGAAAATGAACACGTTCAAGTTCCAATTCTGAAATAAAACATATGTCACTGCAGAAATCCCTGAAGTCTCTAACCCTGGACTCTTGTGATCTTGATCAGACTGCATGTCTGGCACTATGATTACAAGCATTTTAAAATATGCAGTTATATACACTTATAAGATGTTTTGATTTTATTTATAAGTACAATGTATTTTATTTCATTTAAAACTCTACTAATCAGCCACAAGAAACAGCAGAGTTGAACTTGGCATTTAGAAGAATACCCATGCAGAACCAGACTCTCAATCTTTGCTTAAAAACAGTCTTGTTGGTCCTTATCTTTTCCTGGCCAGTGACTTATTATTATTATTTTGTACAAGAGCTTACAAAGGGATGAGAATACAAAGATAAAGTTATTTCACAAATATTTTTTGAGAAAGTACTAACAGAAAAAAAGGTAGTTTTTCAATTCAGTAAAACATTTTCTGATTACCTTGGACATTTTAAACAACTGTGGCAATGTTCTTCACAGGGGCAGTTTTCTCTAACCTTCCAGACCGCACAAAGTTCATGCAGGACTATAACAAGTGCTATGTTAAGTAATGGGAGGTGCAAAACAGACGATAAAGGTCTCCTTGCATACATGACTGTCAGTTTCTGCAGGATTTTATTTTTATATTCTAGTGACTTAACTGGTTGAGACATAGGCACAGCAAAAGTTTATGTATTATTTGTTCTAAGACATACAAGAGAAGTCTAGAACTAACCAGAGCCCTGAATTAATATAAGAGAATGGCAGCTTTGAAACCACAACATTTCTCTGTGGTTGTTTAGATATAAGCTGACAACTTTTGAGGTTACTGATGAAGATATAAAAAAAACACCATGACAATTTCCATCATAACTGCAATGGCTCTTTAAAATCAAATGAACTCCATTCTGTGCATGTCCTCAGTCTGCCATTATAAACAGCATAATGTAACCTGCCTGACATTCACAGAAAGTAGCCATTCTTTCTTAACTAGTAAATGAGGTATTTGTTTGGGAGGAGGGCAATAAAAAAGTCTTTTAGTACAGGCTTTTAATTCAGTCTAATGTCAACTGAAGGCAAGAGAAAGAATTCCAGTGGACTCTGGATCTACCTTCCACTACAAAACTACACTTATAAAAACTCCTTAATTTTCTAGGTGACCACATTCAGAGATAGGAGGACAGCTTCATTTCCAGAACATGGATCCCAAGAAATCCTGAGTTTAGAGTTAGTCAAATCCTAATCTCATCACTCAGCGGCCCTGGGGATTTTTCTACCAAATCTAAAGAATTTTAGAAGTTGATTACTTATTTTGTTTTAATCTGAAAAATACCTAAACAAAATGTACTACCAAGAAGTTAAATGCAATCCACTGGAGAATGTTCCCATAGCAGTGAACAAGAACCCCTTACAGAGGAACAATGGTCCCTTTACTATCTATATATGTATGAAAGAGAGCATATTGCAGTGAAAAATGGAAAAAAGAGACACACTGTAAGACTCACCAAAAACTCAAACCCTACAGCAAGACAGTGAGGAGTCCAGGAAGCTACACAAAGTTTCATGCCATTTTGATAAGTCAGTCTTTCCCATCTGGCCCTCTCCAACATCAACAAATTTAACATCAAAAGGCAGACCCATAATGCTGGGTGGTGATGACTCGTAAACTCATGTTATCAAGCCCAACTGCCTCCACGTGCAAGCTGAAACTGGATACACAAAGCCCAAAGATGCCAGTGAAACAGATTTAGATCATCACATACTGAAGAAATATTAATTAAGATCTACTATCTATGAAAAGAGTTTGCAATTCATCCAGGATAAGAGATGGCACTTGTAATAAGTAGTTGCTTATAAAAGGCTTCTTACCCATGCCACATTCATAGCATTAGTACATTGCCCAGCAGTGAGACAGATCAGCATGCTTGAAGTTTTAAAACTTGGCAGTTCCAATAATTTGAGTGGCTTTCCCCTTTTGCACAGACAGCTTCAGCTGAGGGTGAATCACAGCAGAGTATTAAGAATTAAAATATTTGAACATCACAGAATCATGGAATGGCTTGGGTTGGAAAGGACCTTAAAAACCACCCAGTTCCAACCCCTGCCCTAGGCAGGGATGCCACCCACTACATTAGGTTGACCAGGGCCCAATCCAACCTGGCCTTAAAGACATCAAGGTCTTTCTTTCCGATCATGATGGCCAAACTAGCTAGAAAAGCAACAACAAAAATAGTAACTAACTAACTAAAATTTATTATGGCAAACATACCATTATTTACACCACTTCATTTTTAAAACACTGTTTATCACTGATTTATTCTTAACTCCCAAAAAAGGCAATATTTTGGCTTCAAAGTGGTGTAAAGTCACAATCTATCATTCTCTCTCCATAGTTCCACCCCCACACCCCAAACAGAAACCTTAAGCCTTAAAGACTCATTATTTTCCTGAAATACAGAAGCTGACCTTAACTGTAAACAGGTATTAAAAACAAATGGGATTGTAAAAGGTACCGACACATCACGAGTGAAGAATATGTTGATCCAAGCTGAGATCTTCTGCGCTGATTATTGTATTTTCTATTAATGTACGGGGAACTAAACCAAACTTCTTGAGATCCTAATTTCACATGCTAGAAGTACAGTGAAATGCAAGTACTCAAGTGCTGAACTTTTTCCTGTGCTGTGAAAGAGCACAAGGAACCCTTGAGCATGGCCACATACCACTTTCAATTAAGTCAGATAATGTAGTTATAATGAATTTATCTTGATGCAGTAAAAAAAAAATCTCTCAGATATAGCTGCTGACTTTAACATACTTATTTATGGATCAATTTGATATTTCATTACATGAATACTCCCTATTAGAACAAAGAATTAATCTCACCTAATTACACAAACTGATTTTGCTTGAAGTGGTAGGTTTCCACAAATTAAGACAACTTACGCCAAGTTGTTCATACAGTCCTAGGCACTTTGGCACTTAATGGAACAGACATCATTTGGCCTCAAGGTGAGAGCCTTACTTGACTTTACCACCAGCTGTTTCTATACCCACAACCATTTTCTCTTAAACAAATGCACCCCAGTTTCCTACCAAAGGACTTCTTAAAATAGCAGTTCAGCGGATTCATCTAATGCTAAATCTGCATTCTGGAACACATGCACTCAAATCTATTTTAAATGCTGCAAATCTCTTTAAATAGAACCTTATTTTTGAAAGAGTCCAGCTGTATTTTCTTTTCTGCATAAAAGGTTTTATTTTTTACCATCCATACTGCAAACACTATTAATGTTTCAGTTTCTTTGGAGACCATATAGATTAGACCAAATGGAAAGTTGCTATGACAACACCACCGTTATTTTAGGTATTAGGAATTCATGCCAAGTTAAACAAAGGGCATGCATGGTCAAGAACAACAGTTTTATAACTGTTCTGACAACCAGCAATAAAACCCAATCTCATTTTTGAAGTTTTAGAACAAAATTTTAAGCCTTGTGTTTGAAATTCTAAAGAAAATGAAAATTACAATAACAGGACAGCATCTCTAGCTCTCCATTCTGATGATAACTTCTGGTATTTGTCACAGTCAAAGAGAAGACAGTCTGATAAAAGTCACTTTTTCAGCATGCCCAGAAGACTGATCCCCACTTCCCACTTTCAGAAAGGGACAGTTAGAAGGCTGAATCGCTGGGCATCAGAGAGGTGAGGAATGGTTGTTCCCAATCTGTAAGTGCCTCCATCAAAAGTTGAAAGACTACAGGCTACAAGACAGCAACCGTAACATCCTTCCTCATTGTAGGCGTGCCAGAAAAAACATACACATTAGACAGTAACTTAAAGAGCTGACCATAATTCAAAGAACCATTCAAGCATAGATCTTAAATAAAAAGATTTAGAAGTTTAGGTGTAGCTCACAGATACTCAAAAGTAATCACCTAAAAAGTAAAAAAAACCTAAGTCACCTAAAAGTAAATCTACCTGATTACAGTACAATTACCCCCTTCTGTTCTGAATGTTTAAAAAGACTTGATCTTTGCATGCATATAATGTGCATTTTGTTCACTTTAATTTTAAAAGTTCTGAAATATAAGGTCAAGTCCAAAATTGTCTAAAGGGTTTTTAAAAACAGCTTCTGAGCAAAGTTGCCTATGTTTTCAATAAGCAGGTGAAAAAGACAGGGAACCAAGTGATCTGATTCACATTCTGAAAGCTTGAAACTTTGTTAAAATTCTTTTCAACAAGTCCAAAACCAGGGCATTTTTATACTTGCAGTTTCAACACGAAGACAGTCAGCTTCAGGCTCATAAAACTGAAAGCTGTTTAAGCTTCTCTCTGAGATAATGGTGCATTGTGTTCTTTAGAACAGAAACGCACTGCATCCATCCATCATATAAACACTTCTGAACAGAAGCTAAGAGCATTACAGACTAGCATACTGTTTATTTACTGTTATTGAAACAGGGCACCTACCTTGACTCTGATAATAGATTTACGATGATAAAAGCAGCAAAGTGCTGCAATCAGCATTTGAAAAACATTATAATCCTTTGGCATTTTCAGTTCTTCTGCTTGTGTGTCCTCAAGACTGAAGATGAATGGTCACTACTTGTAGTTTTCAGAGGTTTAGCAAGCTCTTTAGTATGACCACTGCCTGCCAGTGCTGCTACACCCCCTGCTCACATATCAGTCTGGGACGCTTTCCACAGCTGAAGCTGATACTATCAATTCAGTCACCACTGTCATTCTTGCTTTCAGCATGCCATACAGTGTGTGCCAGAATCCTCATGTGATCTGTTCCACTCACCCAGTGAAATCCTAGCTCCTCTATCTTGGTATCCCCTGGCTCAGAGCTGCATTTAAGGCACCAGCTCAAGGCAAACTTCTCGATGAGATACAGAACCTGACTGTCTCCCTGTGCTGATAAAACCTTAATCAGTTGCTCCAGCCCAGTCATGCAATATTTTTATCTGCATCATCAATAACACCTCCAAACACATAAAAGAGATAACCGAAGAGAAAAAGCAGTTGATTAGTGTTTGACAACTGTTGTTCATCATACTTGAATAAGATTTACATCCTTAGAGCTTCAGTAACCAAGGAAAACGATAAATCTGTTTATTTTTAATTAGGAAGTTTCTGGCACCTAGTCCTTGTAAAAAAAAAAAAAAAAAGAATAAAAAAATAGCAAGAAACCAAGACTGCCAACATGGTCAGTATTAGTGGAGTAACCAAGGTACCATTAGTAGGTACAGCTAACACCTGACAGCTTTAGCTTGATGATAGTTCCATGGGATTGTGCAATTTGCTAGAGAAAGAAAAGATTAAAGACAATCTGCTTTGACAAAGTAAAAATGAACACCAAAACAAAATAAAAACAAGTTATATTTACACCTGTGATTTTATTCTCTTGGATACCATACTCACACATGGAGATCACCTGCAAGATTGAGACTGTTAGTATATTTCATCTGTAATTTTCAATGTCTTTGTGCTGTGGAAAAGAGAACTAAAAACCGCGTAACAGTTTCTTCTGTTCCGTGCTTCTAATCTTCCTGTCTCACATTCTGCATTCCAGTGACATTCCAGAATTTATGCATCACAGTATCCTTCTCCAAGGATACAACTTGATCACAGATTGTCTATGGAATGAGATGGGCACATTTCTGCACTGCCTGCTTAAGCAGCATTCTTTTCATCCAGGTGAAACCTCAACTGTTCAGCTGTGTCTCGGATTTCTTACTCCTACCAAGTTGCAGAGACTACATAGTTTAGTTCAAGCATAATTTGTGTAGTTCTTCTATAGCTGCAAAATGTTTTTTAATCCATTTCTCCATTTAACATATGGCCTGTTGACCAAAGGCAACTTGTTCAGAATATTTTACATGGTTAATAAAGCACCATATTCTATTTTTTTTCCATTGCCACTAGTAGAGAACAAGAATAAAAACTGCATTTATCACACACACCCTCAAAAAAAAAGATGCTGACTCTGTCTTGTAAATTCTAGTAGAAGCGAATTTCACCCAAATGTATGAAAAGCTTGTGGAATTCATTGACAGAAGATACCACTAGAGAAAAGGGACCAGCAAACCAAAAATAACTGTTCAAATAATAACACACTACATTTTTTATTTCAGTAATTTTAAGAAGTTTTATTTCATTCAAGATTAACTAGCGATTCATTAAAATTTGTCTTAGAACTTCAGTGTGCAGACTGAGGTGCCAAGAAATTAAGTTAAATCAATGCAGCATTGGTTCTCACAACTTTGCACTCATTCTACCTCTTCTGCTTAACAATGGTATTAAGCACACCTACTCTGATCTGCTTCATTTAGGAAATAGACGAGGCTATCTACTTTCTGCAGTCCAAGCAGCTTGTATTTTAACTTCAAAAGACAACTTTTGCTGTGAAGTGTGCAATCAAAAGTGAGTTTTCTTGGTTTGGAGGTAGTTTCTACCAACAGAAAACAAGAGGAGAGGGTATGAAAAGCTCTGAGAACAAAAACTCCCCACAATAAGAGGAAAGAAAGAGTTAACGAATTCCCAGGTTATGCAGTCAGTGGATAGCTTACTGACTGGTAAACCACTGATCAGCAAAGTACCTGCCCTCCACACCTCAATGACCTCTCAAGAACTAAGCCAAAAAAGGGAAATAACTTGCCTAGTTATAATAGCACTTACAGCGAACACCTCACCTCCAAAGCAGCCTGATTAGGAGATGTGAAGGAAACAAAATGCACTGGATTAAGTGTTACAAGAAGGCCTGTAACACTTAAAGAGAAACTTTGAAAGTATCAGTCATTTATAAACTGGATGGTAGCAAAAAATCCGGAAGTCATAGATGTTTCAGACCTCAGTTTAGGAAAGAGTAAATCCCAAGGAGTGGTTAAAAGGAAGAGCTACTTGTCTTTTTCATCAGCAACAAATATAACCCATAATTAGGAGGGCATATATATTAAACGTTTATGGATGTCCTCAGATATTACCTTGCAAAGCAATACTTCCCACCTAATAATAGAGTACCTCCTTCCCACATTGATCGAACAATGTGAAACGTCCTCAGTGCCCGCATCAAGCAATGGGACTTGGCACATAAACCAAGCAGCAGCACTGAGCAAAGACTTAAAATGTGCGCTGCCTTTCAAAGCAAGGGGAATGGAGAGCCCATTCAAACAGAAAATGTAACCCCAGTCTTGAAACCAAGAAAAAGGAAGCGTGATGTGTGAAGTTCTCTTACCCTGTTTGACCACCAAATGTTTGCAGGTAACTAGCACCAAATTAAGCAATATAACCGGAATGTTCATAAAATTAGTCACACTACATGGCTCAGTGCAGGAGATGTTATGCCCATAACTCTTCTGAGGAAAGGAAAACTCTCTAGAATGAAAGAAAATGGACTCAAAAGTGATTACCTTGACAAGAAAAAGGATAAAAGATAGCTCAGAAAAGAAGCTGGCAATGACGGCTTTGAATACAGAGTCCTACTTATAGCTGGGGAGAAGAAACACCTCAAAGTAGTCTGACAGACTGAAAAAAGGAATGAGTAAATAAAACACTAAACGTGAAAGTAACCTCCTTTTCTCTCTGTTCTATGATGCAGTGTATTTTAATATACTTTAAGTTCTTTTTCCACTTTGAGGAAATCCTTAAGATTGCTTTAGAGAAGAGATCAAAAGATACTCTGAAGAATTCCAAAGACGAAAGCCTTGACTGTGACTGTGTCTGGACATTTTTGGTACTATGGGAGGACATATCAAAGACGGTACTTCTGAAGAATCTTCACAAAGAAATTCTTATAGTAAAATCCTAATCCAATTTATAGAGGAGGAAAAACACATACACAAAAAGGGAAGTGAAATTCAAGGATGCATCCTTGAATTTTTATTATATAGCATTTCTACTATGTAATGATGACAAGAAAGTATTAGAAATCAGTGCACAATACAAGTAACTCAAAACCATTCCAGGTGATGAAAAGAGCTATTAGGATGAGTAAGTTATTTTGGTAACAGAAGCTAAATGGTTTAGCAATGAAAAGTAAGGTGGGTTACCTTTGCTCCAAAAAGAATCAGAAATCAGTTTGAAAAAGGAGAGGTGCTTGCAGGGGGGGATTTATTATGACTTAGCAATGAATAAACCTACACTAGAATTCAGACAAAAGTTCTCAGTCATCGTAAGAATTAAAAAAATAGATTTCCAAAGAATTGAAGGCTGAAGCGACAGTTCTAATACAGTTCATCATGAAGCGATCTATTGAAAGGAAAAAAAAAGAAACAACCCCCAGATCCCAACAACAGCATGATACGGTACTTCTGACAACAGAGAGGATGCAATATCCTTTACGTACTTGTGCTTTCCTTCTTTATCAAGCCCTAGACTGCAAATCCAACCACTGTTGTGGTTCACTAGTTAATGCACACATTTCCCCAGGCCTTGATGACTTTACGTGTACATTCATGTCTTTCAGAAAGACCTACTAGTTTTGCAACTTCTTGTGTGACTCATTTACCTAGGGAAACTCAGTGGTATAGTTTTAATGGTCTAGCTCGAATGATACAATTCCTGACAGAGTTCCTTCACCTGAAACAGCACATAAAAAAACAAGCAAGGCAAATAATTTTTTTTTATTATTTTTTATTTTTTTTACATATGAATCATCTTTCCAAACCTTTTCAACAGGACCTGGATTCCCCCTCTAGTATTTTCCATACTGAAAGCATTGGGACTGAATGAGCATCTTCAACTGACTACCTTGCTTGTAGGCACAATCTCTTTGCTTCAATGAGACTAGCACAGCTCAATCTGGAAAGTAAATTTGGCCTAATGTGTACTCAATGTGGGCGTACCTATTTTTCATTTGAAAGGCTTGTTACTAAGCAGCAGTAAAAAAAGTTTTACATCCACTGCTCAACCCAAACTGTACTGCATAAATTACAAATTAAAGAATAAAAAACTATGTATGGTGTGGGAATGCCAGAAACAATGAAATTAACTCTTAAAAATAATACTGTACAATTTTATACAGCAGCTGTTTTTTGTTTGTTTTTAAATCAATAGTATAACCAGCAGGAAAGAGTGCTTTGTTTAGATAGCGAATCTATTTTTTTAAGCAAAACTAATAGGATTTTTTTTTAATAAAGGTTACACAAGCTCTGCACATATAGTTCAATGAATAGATGACGCATTCTTAAGAACCAGAGTCAGAACTGGAACCCTTCGTATGACACTGTGATACATCACTATGAAAATTAAGACTACTGGAAGAAAGTAGTACACAAGAAACCTCTGGGTAATGGTAAAATAATTCTTGCACTGTTGGCTACCACGGAGCTCTTTCACCCAGCATGATTATGAACAGCCTTCAGGCTGCTCCAAATTACACTTAATTTATATCTAGTAAATATTGACTCAGAGGAGCTAAGGATGGTTCAGCCATTTCCACTCTCCTGTTCTACAACCTTTTGCTGGTACTTTGGGTTGACTGCACGAGAAATAAACTGTTTCATGCACCTAAGAAACAGCAAACGTGATCTTTCTGCTAAGTCAATCTATCAATGCATTTCTAATACTTTCCAACATCAGTAGATCAATTATCATATCAGATTCCTTTCTTTGTTTTCAAAGATTCTTGCCAAGAATCTTAAAATATCTGAAAATGCCTTCATTTGTTTCTAAGGATGGCTGGCTAGCTAGAGTGCTTTTGATAGGTAAGTTTATTAAGAAAGTCTTTCTAAACGCATAGAACTTAAGGACACAAGTTTAAGGACACTTAATCACATTCTGTATCAGGTTCCTAATAGTCCAACAGGAAGAGAAATTAAGGTGTCTCTCCTGATCCCATCTGTATTATTTATAAAGCCTGTGGAGTTATTTAGGGAGTTTCGTGATCTGGTTTAAATTACACTTATTCAGCACTGCAGATTGGGATTGTTCTCCTGACACACCTAAACTGTCTCCAGCCCCATTCACAGCACATTGCATATGCAAGAGCTTGAAGTATTCACATTGGATAGTGCAAACCTGTTCTGGGGGAATCCTTTTAGGCTGCTTTAATCTTATACATTAAATGAGACAGAATGTAGGAATCATTTCTCTTGAGGTTTTGGGCTTCTTTTTCTCTCATCACAAAACCAACCAAAGATTTCTTTGGCTTCAAAGTTGCAAGTGGCTCAAGTAATGCAACCGAACTCTGTAAAAATACAAATACTTGAAAGCTCACAAGCAGTCTGAAGTTATCAGAACAGTCTGCGGAGCTAAAAAAAAAAGTTATTTCCATAGAATCATAAAGGTTGGAAAATACCATCGAGATCATCTGCTCCAAACAGCACTCATATTCACGGGTGTACTTATAATTCACACATAGACTTATGATTCTTGATTTCATATTACAGAGAAATAATTTTAGACTAAACTAAACACAATGGAATTGGTGACTTGCCACTGTTAGATGGTGCTACATCGACAAATCACCTAAGCATTTAAATCAGCCCAACAATATCCAGTGGAATACATGCAATGCTACATTAGATTTCTTTCCACTAAGTGAAAGTAAACAATCCACCCAGAAAGTCAACTATAAACGAGAGAAGACATGGTGTACAGTACGAGGGTTAACAGCATAAATCCGATCTGATGCAGCAGGCAGCCAATCCAGAGCATGCCGCTCACTGGCGCTGGACTCATGTCACCATACGGCATACAGCACCTCCTGCTTGCACAGTGCGTGGGACTAGTGACGACATATGGCAGGCACCTCCTGACTGCACAGTGCACGCGCACAATCTAACAAGGGTTGTGAGCACCTATTGCTATAAAATGGCATCCATAAGGTTGTAATAAGGTATAATATGAATAAAATTTTAAAGAGAAAAAACAAATCAAAGCATGGAGATCCTAAGATTGGAACATTCTTCATTTAGCATGTATGACTTCTCTCTATAACTAATTATTTGTTCTTTTGATGCAAGAAAAAGTCAGGAAACAGAGGATACAACTGCCAAACAAGTTGTCCACACAAACAGCATCTTCACAATGCCCACTACTGTTTAGTCTTAGTACTTAGTCATTAGGACATGGCCTAGCATCCCTAACCAAACTTCTGTGGGGGATGCCTCCAAATACAAGTAGTGCCCAACTGCTCACAGCTGAACACTTTTTAAATTGTAGAATATGTGGGAGAAAAGGGATGACAACACAGTTCAAAAACACTGCTTACTTTTATTTGTCCTTAACTGTCTACAGGTACTGTAATGTCCCACCACCCAGCTCAGGTCGTACCACTCCTGTGATATGTCTTACTGGAACTGACTCTTTCATGTCCTTCCTCTAACCTCACTTCCTGCAGGCTGCTGGTGCAGCTCCTGATAATAAAGCAATAGATAGAGCTGTAGTTGTAATTACATTTGTTTGCATTGCAAGGGTGTGGTACAGGAGAGGTCAGCAAAACTCCTTCCTTCTATTGCAGTTCTGTAAGGTCTGTAGCTGTTGTACAGTAAGAGTAAGAACATGGAGTTTGCATCTATTTAGCATTCAGTGTTGAAACCTCTTTAGAAATACGATTTATCTAAAAATACAGATTGGAAACTGGAAGAAATAGGTGCCCAACCTCCTGAAGAGCTTCCTACTGGGTCCTAAGGCGCACTTTAAGATATCCAAATACCTTTGAAAAACCTGGTCTTTTATTAATAACATGCAAACTTTTCAGATGTCTGACAATAGGCATAGTTTGTCTTACAGCCATCTATTAAGAGGCCACCAGCCAGTTTTATATAACTTATCAAAAACTAGTCTATATACGCTTGAGCTCCATCTACTGTCTGCCAACTTGTGTACAAACATGAAGCTATTTTGTAATGCCTCACCTGTTATTTTTTCAATTTATTCCTTGTATTGGAATAAAAATAAATAAATAAATAAATTTGAAAAGGCGTAAATTTACTTTTTTTTTTTTCAGAATTAGTTCCAAACTTCTGGCTCATATTTTCTTCTCTTTTTAGCCGACATAACTGTCATTAGTCTAACTTCAGCTATACTTGACACAGTACAGTTCTCTTGCATATAAAAAGGACCCATTTAATGCAATCGCTAGCTGCAGATTTCTTCTTCTAAAAATCTCTCCAGTCCTATCAAAATAAAGTGTTTATCTGAGATTTACTCCAATTTCAACTGTAACTCAAAAAAAATAATTATATACACATATATTTTACTTTGCCGAGGGGAGGCACCTTAAAATCAACCTTCTATTGAAAACTCCCAAATATCCAAGAATACTTCCCTTTTATAGAAGGAGGGGTTTTGGTTGTGTAACACTTAAAAATCAAATCCACAAGTCATTTGGGCTCTGCTGGAGCTCAGTTTTTCAAACTCTTTAGCAGCATGTATGAGTTTGGAAAGGCCTGTTTCCCTCATACATTTTTGCGTAATACACTTTGATGAAATTGAAACAAAAGCAGCAAGCTCACCTCAGTTCATATGCTCCCTTTCAACATTTTCCTAATGGAAAGATTTGAGGGCAAGGAGGCAAATGACCTCAGCGTATTCTAGATAGCCAACATAACATTATATTCTCTCATTCACATAGGTGCTTAGTTTCTAATAGTATCTGACATACAAAAACCACAATCAGCAAATCCTGCTCCTCTGAGAACACAAATTAATAGATGGTATCTCTACTGAAATATACTTCTAATGTTCCTTCTGCTGCCTTCTCTACAGGCCAACCTATAGCCAAACAGTATGTCAAAAAGAGGCAAGATTGTACAGACATGCACAATATACCAGTCTTACCCTAATTAGTTTCTATAAACATAGCTCCGAGAGATTAGGAGCTTCACCTCCATACACTTTGTCAGGAAGAGTACCTGAAATGCTCTTTAATAATTTGACTTCAACAAGCTATATACTCACTCCCCCTTGTGGTTTATGTATTTATATATGTTTAAAAATCAACTTAAGTCGGGTGCCACTATGAAGGAGTTAAATATAAACATTTTCATGTGCCAATCAGCCTTTGCTATTAGCCCACCCACAAGATAATGAAAAGGACCCAATCACATCTATAACTGTCATCTTCAAAGCACAGTTCCTGTGGAACAATACTGAAAACCCAAAATGAAAAGTATTCTGCACAAAGGACACAGCTCAGTAACAGTTAAGAACAGATCAGCACTAAAGATGGCAGACTGCAATCAGGTCTCTCTTCTGTTCTGCAGAGTTCAAATATCTCACTTGAAAAGGATTAAATTTTATCTGCACTCATACCATTTATATATGTATACACCTATTAACATAGATATATAAAAGACTACTGTAAGTTATAAGAATTCCAGCTGATGCCAACACACAGCAAGACACCTTTTTCTTCTTGTGTCAATAGACACAAGTGTTTGTACAGAAATTGAAAATGGAAAGAAAACTAAACCCGCTTTACAACTATATTTAGTTTTATGTTCTCCGCTCAAATCTTCAAACACTTTTTATCATGCACAGGGTTGCTCTTACCAAGAATACTTAAAATGTACACTGCAGTTGAGGTAGGAGAAATTAGACACAGTGAAGGTATGATTCAGCACGTTTCTTTCTTCCCCATGGGAAGCACTTTTGTGGGAAATGGCATGCTCTTTTTTAGCAAGTAAGCGAATACAGTGCCTACTGCAGTGTAAAGGATTGGGTACGGGATTACACAGGAAAGCACTGTTTTTTCCAGAAATGATCCGTCCCTTCAACAACCACGATATCTGACAGAGGTATGCAGTAACTCCATTTGCAATGAAAATGAATCACAAATCAAGAAGAACTAGACAATGTCTTAAAAGTAAAAAAAAACACCCATTTTTCCCCCTTTCTTTGAAACATAAATAATCTTCATCACCTACTACTATTTCTTTTCACTGACACTATCATTTTGACTTGGGGATAACATAAATAGCAATCTGTAACTGTCAGCATTTGAAGGCCATAGGCATTAATATTTTGGAGAAAGTTTTTTTCACTTAAATCCAAGTTTCACACGATCTCTAGAGACAAAATAAAATTATTCATAATATGAAAGCTAGGCTTTTCTCTGCACCTCAAAATTTCTGGCGACCTGTCAGATTCAGGTTTTTCCAGTTAACATTTCTCATCTGTGAACATGGCTCGATAATAGTCATTGATCTAACAAAGATACTGAAAAGATCAACTAAGTGTCTACTGGCACCAGAAAAAATAGTGCAGTGTAATTTTATAGATGGTTTTCTACTCAAAGCTTATTGCAATATCAGTGCATTCAGTAGCTTGCGATGACTCCAGAACAGACATAATTTAAGAGTTAATGAGTGATAATATTCAAGTACTAGAATACGGACGTCAACAGGGTCAAATTTATAATGAGAGGCTAAATGTAAGGTTAATCTTTAGCATGCTATTAGAGAGAATGCATGCTGCAAAAAGACCTATCAATATTTTAGATTTACCAAAGCACACTAGGCACTACAAAAGCTGTTCCACATGCAAAATACCCTAAACTCTATTTCAGCATCAGGAAAAGGGAATGCAAGAGCCACTGCTAAAAGACTTCACAATAAAGGCCAGAAAAATTAGAAAGTCACTATCCACTTGACTAAATTCATAAGGATTATTATTCAAAATGAAAAAATAAAATAAAATCCCTGCTCTCAGTATGCTAAAACAAACAAAAACACCACCACCACAACAAAACCCAGATCTTAAGAGCTAATCAGGTCATTCAAGAATTAGGGGTTGGGAAAGAACAAAAAGCCCCAGACATTAACAGGCTAACTTAGGAATCACCCTACTAGGGAAACGTGAACTAGGACAGCAGACTGAGAAGAGCATTGCCTTGCACAGCTGTAGAATCACCATTCCTGCATATTTACTGGAAACACAATCTTAAATTTTATTCACCACTTTGTACCCAAAAGACTATGGACTTGCTGACTCAGCCATCTTTTCAGACAGTAACCTGTTGGGTCAAACAAATCTCAACATTGGAAAGTATTGAAGCTTGGGTGTAATTATGGATAACTGCTCTATCAAATGAAACAAGTTTTCATTAATTTCAAATACATGGGAGCAAGATTCTCATAATGATTTTAGGGCAATTAACTACTTAAGAGCTGCTGAATTTCAATTACGTATACAACTCCTAAAGTCTTTTTTGAAAATTTTCTGGGCTGCTGAACAGATTAAAACATCTGTTATAACAATGTCAGTGACACTCTCATATAGAATTTCTCAAGAATTTTTATGATACAAGAGGAAGCATAGATGGTGGAAATCTTTCTTCCTCATTCTTTGCCTCTGTAGAAAAATAAACGGAGTTTTTATTACTATGAAAGTTATAATAAATTATGAAAATTTTGATTTTTAGTAGCCATCTCGATTAAAATACAGGTACAGTGTTTTTTTCCAGCAGAGGGCAGCGTATAACTATCAGTTAAGTCAGCAAGCCTCAAAAAATTAAGGATTTTTTGCACTGTGAGGTAGATAAATTTATATATTTAACATTAGATTAGATCTAACAGTTTCTTAACTTTCTGAATTACACGATTTATATACAAGAGGTAACTGCTGTGGAGTGATGTTTGTGAAGCATAAGCTCCTACTAGGTAGAGAAACATGGAAAAATGTAAATGTCTTAGTAAAACATCATTGAGACCAATGCCAAGGTCAAGCCAACGATCTTCAAGTTGGATACCAATCCCATAGCGACAAAGCAATATGTAAAGTCAAACTTAACTGTATGGGCATACTCCATTTTTCCTTGCTGAAATACTCACCTGATACTTCTACCTTCTGCAATGCTGTTGCCACTACTGCAGTTGCAAAAAGGAAAAAAAAAAAAAAAGACTTACAGAGTCAAAAAGAACATTTGGTGCCTTAGTGTTAGTCAATCCTCCAAGCTCAGATACTTAATGTCTAACAGTCAGACAACTCAGAAACCCAACAAACTTTCCATTCACAAGTCACAACTCGCATCTCAATAGACAAGCCTCTACAGGAGAGTGATACACAGCGGCTCATAAACAGGTATACACTGTACTTGGCAAGTTTTCCAGTGGGGGGATTTCTTTAATATATTTCCATGTCTAAAAAAGGCTTCTTGCAATGCAATCTCAAATGTGATCAGGAAGAACTCTTTCCCAAACTGCAGATATGTGTTATGCTGACAAGGATTTTTTTCTAAACCTTCCCAAATGTACATATACACAAACAAACTTCCCTTTTGACAGTACTCCTCCCAGGTTATCTTCTTGGAACAGCCATTAGAATGATGAGGGTCAAATGCCCCCACGTGTGATTGACATCAACCATATGACGAATTTGTGCAATACAAACTGTGCATCAATAAACCTCATCATGGGATCCAAGTTCCCTGCAGTTGAATTAAACCCACAAAGTACTGTCCTATCTTGCAAAACTAGATATAACCAACATATTGGAATGTCACCAACATTTTATTTTTAGTTGCGTTCACTAAAGCTGTCACAAATGGCAATATGATCTTTGACAGCTTGCTTTATAAAAAAATCAAGGAGTAAAACTAGGGAAAAATGAACACTATGGTGCTGAGAAACATGTATCATTCAGTAGAACATCACAAGGGAATGGCATTTTTCTGCAGCTGTAGCTTCCTTAAACCAGTGACAGTTGATTTTCAAATATGAATCTAAATATAAACTTGCCTCATGACCATGCTCAGCAGACAATCAGTCATAAATTCTGTAATTCTTCTTGTAATGGATTAAAATACATTTCCAAAATCTCAGGCCTTAATAATATTCTGATGAGTATTTCTGTAATTATTAGCACTTTTCCACGGGAAATACTTAAAAGATTTCCATAAAACGAAGAGAGAAATCTGTTTCTTTCTTTCTGCTGTGATACAGTTTTAATGACTATAGTGCAGACTTCTGTCTAGAAGATCCTAAAGTATTTACAGCGCATAGGAATGGAACAGAAAGCTATCTTCAGTTCACACAAATTTGATCAAAACAACTCTCAAGAAGTTCTCCAACACACTCAAAGCTGCCAACACTTGATCATTTCTCCCCTGCAGGAGACTGTTCTGTGGATGCGTAGACTCACGGTGTGGGAGGAACCTGCTGAGACTACCAATGGATCTATTATTTGGCTCATAAAACTTGTAAAAATCTCACAGAATGTACAACGTGCTATTGTGTCTGTAAATCTTTTTCATGACTTAGTTAGCAGCCTGACTCAAAGCAGTCTGGCCTGTTTTTGCTTCTACCATAAAAGGGTTTTTGAAAGAGCCATTTAACTGTGACCATGGTTTCAGCAACGCTGTGAAGACAAAGGAAGGGTTGAAGTCATACAGACACTTCAGTACTCAGACTCCAGCAAATCAGTGCATTTTTTTCCTTAGAACTTGCTTTTGTATAATTAGGTCTCTTTGTATACTGAATGAACTAATACATCAACATTCAAGATGCAGAAAACTGCCATTTGTGAGCTGTACTCTAGATTCAAGTATTTGAAACCACAGCACATCTATAGAGAGCAGCCTATAAAAGAACATCTTCAGAGGATTAATTTTATAATCATGCCTTTTCTATCTTGTATCTTGAACAGAATAGAGAAGGAAAAATAATTTATTTTGCCTTTCCTCCAGCCAGAGCATATCTAAATGCAAGGAACTATTCATATTACTTCTTGTCACCAGATTCTAGCAAGGTAAAGGTTTGCATAAAGAGAAAATTGATACAACTGGCTTCTGAGTTTACCATCAGTCTCTCTGCCCTTTGTAGCAGTGTCTGCATGTAGTCACTACTGCCATGATAAGCACTATGATATTCTTTCCACTGTGAAACAGAGCACATTGAATCAGAAGATAACCATGTTATTTCTTGTACCTGAATTAATTCTGCCCATTCTATTTACCGTAGAATCCAATTCTGAAGAGATGTTGAACACTTCCCAGCAGGAGCATGTTCTGAACAAGTATTGCCTTTCTTATGGGACCCACAACGTCAAGTAGCATGTTTGCATCACTACAGAAACAGTGAGGATTTGCAGCTGTGAAGTTGCTCTGCTTACCTGTTACTATTTTAAAGTTTAAAACTAGCTGTCTTGCAGTTGAAGGGGACTAGGTATGCCTAGGCAAGCTCCCCAATAAGGTCCAGTCCCAGAGCACCAAGGCACAAGCATGCTGATGAGGGTGATGACACTGACAAGTCCTGTGACAGTCCAGCAAGCCTCAGGCAAGACAGGTTAACAGGCCAGATCCAAGGTCCATCCAGGGCTTCCCACTCAGCACTCCAGGAGTGAGGCTCAGGGCAGGCACACCTAAGATACATCTCTCCCCTCCCAACACTGCCTTACTGTTTCTCCTAGTTTACTTGTTCTATCAGCCTCAACCCTAACCTGGGCACCCCTCCATTTTCCTCAACTATGAACACCCACACAGGGAATTCTAGCCGCAGAACCCAGCTGACTTTGGAATATCCTATTCAATTTGTTGCTATTGGCTCTCTTTAGTTTCTTCATCACCTCAACTCTAACCTAAAGCAGAAATATACACATCTGAGAAATTCACATGTCCACATGGAACAGTTACAGAAATACCCTATAGTCAAGGATAATCTGTATTTCTCAGATCCTTTACGGAAAATTAGCATCTTCTAAAAGACAGAGAAAAGAAGTCAGAAATTAAATAATCCCATATTTGAGAGACATGACTTGTAAACCAGATTTTTGTTTTCTATGAAATACTATTCATTTAAATTAACCATGATAAAAGGTGCTAATTCAGTGGAAATTACAGACATGCAGCACTACAAGAGGCTCTCAGTACGGAATCACATCCCTAAGGTTTCTTCCAAAGTTTCTATATTGCCAAACCAGGACTGACTTTTGAATAAAATTTATGAATGCTCCAGAGTGTTTATGATTTACACTAACAAAATAGGTATTTATATATTTTAAGCAGTTTCATCTTGTACAAAAGGAAAACAGAATATACAGTTTTGCCAGGATTCCACTTACTTTTTGGATCAGAAGTAAAATTTTTAACTATAGTGTTAGTAAATATATTGCTAAAACCATAAACCTGAATTTTTGTAATTTTTGCAGATATGTTCCTTCCCAAGAAATGCATAAACAAGAATATGGATTCTTTTAAATTGTTAACAAAGATCAAAGTCACCATGTAACTGAGAAGAGGCCCCAATATCAAAATGCAGTCTACCCCTGAAACATGATGTCCACTAAAGCATGCAGAAAACAGTCTGACATTTATAATTAGTTTATCTGTAACAAAAGATAGACTGAAGCACTATTTAACTACAAAGAACTGGAAAGACTCTGGCAGTGCTGGTTATATACCGAATGAAATATGTGGAGGGTAAGAACTGTTACCTTACCTTAACATACTCCAAAGCAGGATCCAGAATATTCTGATCTCTGTAAGAAAACGGGGCAAGAGGAAGGAAGAAAGGACACAAAAACAAAAACAGAAAAAAATGGTGAGTTCAGATATTTCTCATCCTGAATAGATATTCACATGAGCAATAGGCTACTAGATCATGTTAAAATCCTTGTTAAAAAATGCCCGTGTATCTAGATGGCCTATTTAAACTTTCAACTAATTTATAAACCACTGATTCCTCCTAGAAAATCAGTACTAGTAGAAGAACTACTATTAATTAATTTGGGAAATAAAGATCATTATCCATTTTTAAACAAAGTAAAAACAATCTTATAAAAAAAACACTCCAAAAGATGGCTGATAATAGTTATATGCCACCTAAAACATATCAAGTAAAGGGAGAAATCTCTCGAGCTTTCAAATTTATTTCTTTACTTGTATTGTTTTCCTATTTAAGTTACTTATAATGATAGCATTGCTAACAGAAAAAAGCTTGTTATGTCAATCAAGTTTGCCACACGGACAACATAGGCCCTATAAATTTAGAAAGAGAACCCTGTTCAGTGAAAGTTATGATGATATTATATTGGAAACTTACTAATAAGCTTTAGATATGTAGACATGGGTTACACTAGAATCAGCCAACTCAGAATACTGTCTCTAAATTTACTGTGTTATCTGAAATGTAATTGCGTATCACTTGAAACTGTTATTGTTTTATACTCAGTTTTAAGTTTGGCTCCCTCACAACTTTTAATGCAGAACATTAAAGAACAGAACTCTCCTGCTTCTCAGCCCTGCCTCTAAGCAGTCTTGCAATATGATGGTGCTCAGCTGTCCATGTTGAAGCATGGGTTGCAGTTTCACATTATCCCAGTATTTATCAAGGGTCAAATTCCATTCCCAGTTTAGTTTCAGAAAAGTAACAACAATGCTGCCAAGCCCAGTGGAAATAGAATTTGGTCCATTTGAAACATTTTCCTAGACAATGTATAAAGAAGGGGCATTTTGGTAACCATATGCACAGAAAATACGTAAAAACATACCAGAGAAAACAGGAGTGAAGTACAAAGCAAAAGGAAAAGGAAGCTGCTAACAATTAAAATGTTTTCTTTTACAACAGTTTGCAATTTGGCTGGAAAAAAATGCCATTCTTAACCAGGTCAGCAAAGTCCATAAAGTCTTCTCAAATGATCTGTGGAAAGTTGTGCAAATACTGAACACTTCCGAAAAACTGAAAAAGTCTGCAATTTTGCTCATCAGTAGGCTGTGGAATCTTTCAGAAAAAGGATCTAACAGCACTGTGTATGCAACAAACTTCAAAAGAATGAATGTGAACCTGAGACTAACAACTAGTTTACTTGCTCACTTCAGCAGTGAGAATGTTTTATGGTCTGCATTAACACTCTACTCCTGCAGACTAGCCTTGCTATGGACTCTACTGTTCCCATTGTCAGATACAAGCCAATGGATTTTTATGACATCAAGCCAAAGTAAAATAAATGAAAGAGGCAGAAACACTTTAAGACAAAACAGTCTATTTACTGCCGTGTAAAACATAGAAAACAAGAGAAAGAGAGAGAAATCTACATTTCTTTCACTGTACTCACTCACCTTCCACACAACAGAAGTGCCTTGAAAAATTTGGTCTTAGCAAATGGATGCTGTAGCAAATTTCTTCAGAAGTACTAGAACGCTTAATCTGGTAAGCTGTTATACAACAAAATGTAGCAAACCCTGCAATTCACGACCAGCTCAGGTTTATATAATAGGATATTCATGCTGGAGCTCTCCTCACCTTTCTCCCAACAGATCTTCCCCTCTCTCCCACCTTACCTTGGTGTCTAACTTTTCATCTTTGTGCAAATATTTGAGCTTATTTTCAAGGAATGGTAAATTTCTGCAATAACTAATAGTAAAGATTAATTACTACATTTTCCTATCATTCAATTCCACCATAATATGGCCACATTAAACAGTTTGCCAAAATAACTAGGAAGTGATCACAAAACTACCTCCTGAATCTCAGTTCTCTGTTAGCAATGATAATGTGCTCCTTTATGCTGTATGCTCCCAGCAAAGAAAATCTATAATGTCAAGACCCTTCAGAAAAAAGGCTCAGAACAAAGGCCTTTTCCTTTTTTCTTGTAAAGCATATTAATAAGAAGGGTGAAGCCACAGCCTCATTTTTTTGTATTGGATGATATTAAAAAAATACAATGCACTTTCAGATAACTACCAGACCAGATGAAAGGTACTTGCAGGCTCTGCTACTTCTCAAAATCAATGTGATTGAAGGTTTCTTGCAACAATACTGAGCTTTTCATTTTTCATCAGATTTTGTTGGATTTCAAGAAATGCTAATACTAATCTTCATAATGAGCTTGACTTTACATCTTTGTTCATCTGTATGTTTACCTACAATATGTATAAAGCAGAGTCAGTACGTAAGTCAACCATTAGTGTATAAACTGTGGGTTCACAGGTTAGGTTTTATTGTACATTTTGGCTTCCTAATAATCAGACAGGCCCTACTTCCACTTAGACAAAAAGCCTATATAATACAGAAAGATGTCATCTGGAAGACACAGGTGTTTTCAGCACACCTCAAAGTAAGGCATTGGGTAATGGCTGCAGTATGACACAGCACTGACTTCATGCTCTTTTTATACTCAGTCTGTCACAGAAAAAGAATATAAGAAAGGGATATTCGGTATTCACACCAACGTCACCTCATTTCAAGAGGCAAGGAACAAAGACTCACTCTTTTTTTTTCAGTCTGTGTTTGGCTACAGAAGAAAAAAAGAGAAAGGAAAAAAAAAAGCCTGATGATACACATAACATGCACAAGGTCTGTGTGGAAACTAGCAGAATAAACACTCCTCCAAGAACAGTTCACCTGTACAAGAAATCAATCATCAAAATCTTAGCCTCCACCATCCTAAGGACGTCCTGGCCAAAAATACATTCTTTCTTGAGCTCCCTTGTTACACCTGAAAACACCTTTCTCTCTTCTGGCTGACCTTGCAGGCACATAACCCTTCAATCTCTCCCTCCAAGGGGATGGAATTCAGATGTTATTGGATGATATTCTTCCACTTCCCAACACACCTGACAGCCAAATGTGTGGGAAGAATTTTTAAAAATACCTTTTGAAGTTGTCAACATGAGTTGTCATCAGTTAAAAGGAAGGAAAAAAATCCTTGTAAACTACTCAAATCATACTTCTGGTATGACAAACTAAATACTGCCATACTGCCAGCTTCAAAATATGCATTGATTAAAGACAATGAACAACTGAGCAAGAGAATCTGTTAAGGAAAATATTTAAGTCTGAATAACTAGTCACTTAGAAATATATTTGATAAAATTATAATGTACTTGCAATTAATACTACAGCTGAAAAGAGTCCAACCCCAACACAAATTATTCAGTCCAGTGGCTGCAGAATAGCCAGGATTTCAGTAACTCAGAAACATTCAGCCTTTCTTTTTCTGTACTCTGAGGTTTATTCAATAGTTCTCTAGCACTGCTTCAATAAAGAATCTTTACACAGATATATCCTTTAATACTTTGCTGCTGATTCTAAGAAAACCTCCATCCTTCTACAAAAATTGTACATGACCTCCTGTCCTCATTGCTGCTGTGAAGAGCCCTGCAACATACAGACCTGGACAGATTAAGCCATATTAATCATCTGCTTTCTCCAGGCCTTTGCCATCCTCACAGCCACACTTAATAAAGTAACTGTGCTAACTTTAACAAAATTTAAGTGTAGACACAACAGTATTATCAGAGATGCCCAAATCCTCCCCATCATTCAATGATCAGATAGATATTCTTACATTTATGAAAACTGCTGAATGGCCCTGAAGCAGCTCTGTGCTACAGACACACTTTTATAAATCTATTTGTGGGGAAAAACATTAGGATGAATTGCCAATACTTGATATGTGAAAGCATGTTTCTTCACTGTAAAGTGACCTTTGATGGGAACATTTTCAAAAGCATCTCCTTTCTACTGTGTTGAAAAAGTGAGGCTGAAAAGAACAATCTTCTCAACAGGGCCAAGACTGATGCCTGACAAATCAGTGTGAAGACAATGCAGGCTCAAAGGGAGCCTGAGAAACTGGTGCATGGCTGCTTAGGTAGACAAAAATATTATAGAGATCAAATGGGATCAAATGTCTCCTTCAATTTGTCTCTGAAATCTTTTCACCTATGTAGATTTAAACAATACACAACTACTTAAGTATGAAGGTACAAGTTTGAACATGTTAAACATACTGTGTTTAAGTATACATACTGTAGACTGATGTTATTTGTACTGTAAACTAGGGTAAGACCCAGTGGTTTTATCCTTGGGCAGCTTCTGCTTCACACACACACTCCTACTATATTCCTAAAGCCATTCCACACTTCTGTCTACAGCTCCACAACACTATGGACATGACTCATTCAAACACCAGTGGAAACAAGTGCAAACTTCTATGACTAACTGCATAATGACCTGCAGTTCACACAAGAACAGGAGGGAATCTTCAGTAATTAAATCTCAGGAAAAGATAAAATATCATCTTCTCTGGAATTAAATAAGATCTTCACTCATTCATATTTCTTCAGAATGTCCCTGCAGAGCTAATGTTGTTACAGCCATTTGCTTTCACCATTTCCACTTGCTGCATCCCTCCACTTGCTGCATTTTACCTATCACAGCAGCAAAATCTACTGCTTTCTACTTTTTCCAAGTCACTCTCTACTTCTGAACCACATACAGTACTGGTATCCACAAAAACCCAAACTAGGCACTTCTATTTTTTTATTTTCCTTAACACTGAGGAGTCCCAGAGCCAAAGCTTTGTTCTTTAGAGCTATTCTTAAACATTCTTTTTCCAAGACTGTCACAATGTTGTGAAAGCAGTGGCTGGGCAGCAGGACTATGGCTTATCCAAACAGTCACTGCTTCTATACACTTCTCTGTATGTGTGCTGTAATCTGTTGATTTATACCTCTAGCTGGCAATTCTTTACAGTCAGTACTTTAGTTACTGTAGTTGTTCAGGATCCAGTTATTCAGATTTTTTTAAACAATTTTAAATCACTTAATCTCAAAAAAATTGTCACACACTCAGTAGTATCACGGATTCTTCCAATTCATCTGAATTTCATGTAAATCTATGTAAAAAACATTATTCACAAAGCACAGTTGTCATGTGGCTGATGTGTCTTTCAGAAACGTGTATTTGAACTGGAACATAGGAAAGTTAATCCCAAGAAGATGGTGGGAGGAAGAGCTCTCCTCCCTGTCTATTCCCTTACCCCAGTTTAAGAAGCTCACTGTATCAGACACCTCTCTATACAGGATGTTGTGAGCAAGCATCAGCAATACATGATACACTCCTCTGTTTGACATTGACATCCACTGGGGATATTCTTCTCAATTTCATTGATTTCCTCCACACTAACAGATCAGAAATTTGTAACCCTATATTACAATTAATTGCTCATCTCCTCTCCTCCTCATCGAAATAGATTGTATTTTGACAAGTGTGCCCTCCTGAGCTGCAACAAACTCAGCCCAGGACTCCAAAAACATGCAACCTTATCACCACTTGGCAAACAAACTGTGGCTTCTACAATACTTTCAGAGGCCAGCTTGTTTTGCTAACAAACGTTTCTTGCTGGAAAGTAAAAGTACAGCTACAAATTGCAGTTTCTGCCAGTGTACGACAGATTGATGGGTGCATGGCAGCAGACACACAGTTAGTAAAACTTTTCGTAAAGAAATGGTCCACCATAATTATAAGCACAGCTGCCCTAGTACAACATTGACATGTTCTCTTCTCATTTATCGTGTTTTTGAAAAGAATGTCACTAAAATGATTGCTGCCCTCCTTCAAAAAGATTTATACTTGAATTAAGCACCTAAGCACAGGTGGGGGGAAAAATGTAGTTGCCTTTTTGCTATGTAATTTTTAACTGAAAAGAGAACTGTAAAGAAAACCATCATATTTATCTGCAGGACTGGTGGTTCTTAATAGCAGGTACCAACGTACTGTTGTTATGTCCTGCAGTAATCATGGAAAGCAGAACTTTATTCACAGCATAAAAGGAGTGGAAAGAAAAATAAACGGTTACATGCGGACAGGAGGTAAGATGAGGGATGGTGAAATAAAGTACCATTAGAAGAAGCAACACAGTACTTGGTACATACTTGGCAGCAGAAGAATCTGTCCACACAACAGACTGAGGGGCTGGAAAGGGAAGGCAGATGAGTCATACCAGAAATGAGCCCCGAAAGTTTAAGGTTAAGAAGATCTGATTCTGAATATAAGCAGAGAACATTAGGTACTCTCTGCTCATACAACAGAGCATTGCTTCTACCACAAATGTCTATCAGCTTTAGTGGATGGCTAAGCTCCATCTCTGTGAAAGCATAGCTGAGACTTACAGGTGTACATGTGAATGGTCAGATCAAGAAAAACAATGGGAAACTTCTAGACAAAAAGCATGAAGCTTTGGCAACTTCTAAGGAACCCTTCCTTTTGAGAAAGCATTTGTCTGCACATGGGAGAAGTCAAAAACATATTCAGTAGCTCTAAATTTACTATGCTTGTCTTACTCCTGTGAAAAAACACAACCACAAACAGTCTGTTACAGGTCTGTTACAGGAAAATAAAACTCATACTAAGAGGAAATGTCAAGCATTACACCAAAACCAATTATTTTTACTTCAAAAATTATGTGCTTTATAAAAAGTTCCTCCCCACCTTAAAACAACAATTCAAAGGGAACCAAAGTTCCATTAATGGCTTTATAACTCAATACCAACACCTTGCTAACTTCCAAACGTACTGCTCTCCAAGGACAGTTCTGCAGAGGACAGTGGATCTCTTTAGCTTTCTGTTGATAAAGTTGTCCTACTGATGTCAGTGGTACTAGTCAGTTTAAAATTGAACTTTTTTTTTCCTGGACAGTTATTTAAGATGCTATCACATATTTGAGAGAAGTATATGTTTCACCCAGCTCAATGTGCAGAGCCTTGAAGATCAGAAATATTAAAGAGTACAGAACATCCTAAATGACCAGATAAACTAATCTTGTCTGAAATAACTCTCAACTGCGGCCAACAGAAAGTCCAATGTTAGATGATAGCGCTTTATCTGAAATTACAGGGAAAAAGAGCTGACACAGGAAAAACAACAAAGTTTGCTGATCAGTACTCAAATTAAAATAGACTGAAGTCTGGCTAAATATAAAGCTGGATACACCTACCATACTTTCAGAACCACGAAGAGTATTCTTAGTGCTTGTATATATATTCTTTGGGCTAGTCTATAAACACCTCTTAGTTTACAGGATGTTTGTGACATTTTGATCTTTTGCAACAGGGTTCAGTGAGCACTGGAAGGTGTTAGAGATTGCTTACCCATTTTCTCAGTGAAAGAATGAAGCTCACCCCAACCTACCCCTTACCTGTCCTACACCCAGCAGATTCAAAAAATATGTATCTTTTAAATCTACCGACAGATATGCATTTGAAGATTTTCTTCTTTAAATAAAGACATCATAAAACAAGGTCAAGGTAATTAAACATGGGTGAGCTATGGATCAGGTGTCAAAGGGAAATTCCAGTTGTGCTTTATTTAGGATTAATTGTCAATATCAGATAAAAAAATATTACAAGTAGCTTTACAAGCTAAAACAAGAGTTCTCTCATAAAACAGAATAGCTTTCAAGAGCTCAGTTACTTCTAATTTTGGCCATTGAATTATTTCCAAGAGACTCAAAAAAATCACATACAGACTTTCTCAAGAAACCTTTTTTTCCCTCTTAAACTAGCACAGTTGTGCGTTCCCAAACCAAATAGAGAACACCATCTTCCTTTATTGAAAGCCGACAAAATACTATTTTCCAAGTTTTCAGAAGTGACTATCATGTTTTTCCATCTTCATCTCGTGTGGTTTGTTTTTTTCCTGAAACATTTGCATGAAGTAGCTACTGAAACATTAGAAGAATGCTTTTGTACATCAGAATTATATTTTTCTATGTTAATCCAGAAGAAATCTAAAAATTCCACAAAGACATACTTTTCTGGTTGTAAAACTATAAAAACCCAACAGAACATAATCCTACAAATAAACAACTATACATATATTCCATCTTAGCTACAGAGCAATGTAATTAGTTAGCTATCACGTAAGACAGGCGAGAAGTTTCTGGAAATCAAGAGTTCCATTAGGTAACCATACAATTTACCTTCTTTCCCCATTCTCCTTGCTTTGTCCTATTTTTTTGTCCCACAAAATAATATGTTTATATAAATAAATATGCTTATTTATATAAATACATTTGATTAAAGACTATATTACTCATTCTGAATTATCAAAAATGTTACCATAATTATGCTTTTAAAATTAGATGTTATCAAGCTTAAAGCTATGGACATGCCTGAGTCAAAGTTCAGTATAATCAGATCCACATGCACATGAACACTGCAGTCCTAATGACTGCTAGTTCTGGTGTGCTGACGCCAAATACAGCACCAGAGTTGAACAATGCATCATGAAGAAGTTTGACTAAAACATGTGTTCACACATTTTTTGTAAACAGCATTAAAGCAATGAAAGACTGACTCTTAATGAGAATATCCTTGTAACATTATACATATGTCCCTACAAGAATCAAACTATTACAGGGCTGTTTTCATAAAACACAGATAATGTGGACTTCCCTATACCATCAGTCTCAACTAATTTCAATTTGAGTGTAAGTGTTAGAATATATACCTTAGCATATACAGCAGAACTCTTACCACAGGAAAATCTGACTTGCTCTCTCAGTTTTCTTTTAAAATATACTAGCGAATGGTACAGTCACCCAAAGGAGACTCGAGAAGTGACATATTTGCTGTCAAGTTGGCAGTACCTCCTGCTCCAATATAACTGGGCTGTCAGGTTATGGAGCAGACTGTCTAAAGATCTGTTGTTAAAATTAAAGCAAATGGCAGCAGTTGTTAACATAGTATCGCGTGTGTGTTTTAGCAAAGCCACTGGAAAATCAAACACAGAAACAGTACTTGCTGTTATGACTCAAAATATGCAAATTCTATGAATAGGCTAGACTGACAACATCCTTTGAATTTCTTATCATTTCAAAAGCTTTGTTTTCATTCTGATTAGGCAGAACTTCTTGACCTTTTCTTCGCAAGCATTCCGTTCTTACTCTTACAGCTTGTGCAGATGTGTTCTTCAGAGGACAAAGAAAGTTACCAGTTACAAGTATTCTATATTTAATATAGAAGTTCTGGTCTCCCAAGAGAAAAAACACCTCTTGCATATCACGTTTAGTAACTGCTCCTGGGAAGGAAGGCATAAGAAAACTTCTAGGTATACCACCATATTCTTTTAATGGTAGCAACCATGGCTGCTTGGATTCTCTAAAAGTACGAGAATCAAAGAAGTAAATTATGTTAAGAAGTCAGTTTGTGTAAGCAGGCGTCTCAGAGGTCATTGACAGCAGAATACTGAACATGTTGAGGTCCTTTTTTCTTTCACAAGTAAAAGGGATATAGAGAAGAAAAAATTATTTTCAAGTGAGGAGAAAGTTTCATCTCGTATGCCACAAGCAAAAGCATACAAACAAAAACCACTGTACACACACAACCCCATATAATTAGAACTGTCATTCCCTCATGAGGTTTGAGAACATATCTTGTAACTGAAAAGCAAACTGTGCATGCTTTTTCAGAAGTTGTTATTCGGTTACCTTTTCCTCAACCTTTATCTCTGTCACCCAAACAACTTGACACTCGCTCACCTTTGTGCCTTTAATAAATTCAATGCAATACAGTGGATCTTTCTTACGTTAGCTGAAAAAAATGTCCCATTTTATAGACCTAAATATCAGAACAAACAAAGCTATTCACAAAATTATTTTTTGTGGCAATGAATATTGGTGGTGAAGACAGATTCCCAAAACAAAAGCTACCTATGAAAGCAGAATTCTTTCTCAAGAGTCATGGATATAACCAGAAGTTAGGCAAGGACTACTACAGGAATAGTATGATGAGCGTACTTTGGGTTCTACAGAGTCTTCAAGAACAACAGCTCACACACAGCTCTAGGTAGGGGGCAGCTAGAGTACCATTTTCTCCTTTCCTCCACACTTCATCCCTGTAAGCACTGAATCCAAATCCAAAACAAGTTTGACCAGTTTGATTTTCTGGTTAAAACTGCTCTGTTACAACAATGCAAAGGGCCATTTCAAAGCAATTCAGTGATTTCTGATTCTTTATTTAAAAAGTTTCCTCCATGGGAACGGTATAGCACCACCAGTACAAAAAATGTACCTTTTAAAGGTTCAGAGGCAAGACCTAGTCCTTGAAAATTATTGTTGCAAAGCTCCACAGATGTCTAAGAAAGACTAAATATCCAAATCACTAAGTCCCACAGACACAGTGGCATAGAAGGTAGTTTTAAACAGGCATTCATATTTAACCTCCCATACTGACTGATCTTACTGGAAAAGGGAAATTATGTTGAAGCCTGAGATATTAAGTCAAAAAAGAAATTCTCAGAATTCCTGAAATCTATGCATCAGATTCCCACACAACCCCAAATATTGCATGTTTCACATTGTTTTTTTGTTTGTCTCCTCTCATCAAGAGCTAAACTGAGTACAAGCGAAGAAATCAACTTCCATTAGCACACAAAGTTGTAATAAACATCTGCACCACTAACTAGACATTTAGAGGTTTAGAGAAATATCTAATAATTCCTACACAACAAGCAAATGTAAATTAAGGTTTTACAAGTACCTGGCATGGAGTTTGCTGCTCTTTCCATTTAGTAGAGGATACTCTTCTATGACATCCTGTATAAAAGGTGGCTGCTGCCGGTGTGTTCTGGTGTATGGTAACGTTCCCATGTGGCTAAATATATCACAGGATCTAACAGGAACTGTCCCCTTCTTTTTCCTGGGGAGAGTGCCATGGATAGAGATGTCTTGAAAGGAGTCTGAGCGATGCTCAGCTAGTGAGGGTTTGGTGGTCAAAAGGTCCATGGAAGAAGCTAATGATAACTGATGATTCACCGGGACATTTCTGGGAAGACTTGCAAATTTCCCTGCAGCTATCATTCTTGGTTCTGGAAAAAACAAAACAAAACAAAATCATAGCACATCAATCAAAGCCCCATTTTAATGGAAATTAAATACCACAATTAACAAAAGCACTTAAAACTGAACTTCTGCTTTGCTTTAAGGCAGTCAGATACTTCAAGAGGTAGCCTGTATTATAATCAAGTCACGTTTGCTCCCAACTGCATGTGTCAAGCATGTGCGTATCAACTTTTACATACATGAGAAGTCACAATAAAAAACAACTGATCTGAGCACATATGCAACACCAGACCCTGGACTATTCTCCATTTTTCTGTATGAGGTTCCTCTTTTTTTGCTTATTCACATCCTCTGAGGAGTCAGACATCAACTTAGAGTCATTAACAAAAAGCAAAATTTTAAGAGCATTTGGGCAAAAATAAAAGGGCACTCTACAGCTTGGTTTGGACACTTCTAAATCCAGTGGCTGGCACACTGTGAGGAAAATACTTCCTGTAAAGTCTTGCTCAAGTAATAAATCTAGCAGAGAACTGGTCACATATTTACAACAAGCTGAAAACTAAAGGGCTCTACCCGAGAGATAAAGGCAGGAACAGATTACTGGAATTCTCTTCTGCAGCATGCACAGACTGCTGGCTCAAATCATTGCTGACATTAGGGATTTGCATAGCTGTCAGTCTCTTGTTCCATCAGTTGTAACCTGCTGTACAGTACAGGTTTTTCTGTTGTCATGAGCAAAAAACTCTGTGAGACAAACACTTCAGGCACATTAACAGATCCCTGTGCTCGTCCTCAAAAAAAAAAAAAAAAAAAGCTCACTTCACTTCACAGTGTTACATGACAGAAGACAAGCTGCCTTATCCTATCCAGGTACGTTAGACTGCAAAAGCTATTCTATGGAATGAAGGTCATAAAGTCAACTAATCCCACATTATCTGAGCCAGGTACTAGTCAACCAGGTGTCTCCTATGAAAACTAGAAAAAGTGCAAGAGCAGCACACACTGATATGAAATCAGAAGCCAGGAAAGCTTTTTGGAGATGGAAGTTAGAAAGAATCTGTTCTGACTTTGGTCTAGTTTCATGTCAGAAAAAAAGAGTAGTACCTCGAAGGTCCAACATCCTGGAAGTCAGCTTCTTAAAGCTACACAAGAATTCCTCTGGTTTGGAGAAATGTACAGGTGTTGCAACAAAAACATAGCTGGCACTATACTCTCCTGCTCCCTTCTCCAGCCTCAGCATCACAAGGACTATGAAAGCGTCACTGCACTGTCACTACTGTTATTTCTGCCCAGAGATTATCATAACAGGCTTAGTTTTACACTAAAGCTGATGTCAAATCTATGAAAGAATTCTGTCAGCTGCACTGAAGAGAGATTCACAGGCTAGGTAAAGTTTCCAGACTTCCACCACAAACCCCTTCCCATTTCTTCCTTGTTGAAGGCCCTACAATAAATATTTGCTCATGATAAGAAACACTTAGATTATGATTTTTTTCATCTTCAAATCTACCAAGACTCTCAACATAGCTGCTATATACTTTAGTAGAAAAGCCTCTGGAAATAGCATCTCTTGTCAGAGAGAGAATCTGTTTGACCTCGGTCATGTTTCTTGTTGAAAAGCGTAGAAAAGAGCTGAGAAGTTAAAAAGAAGTGAGATTGTTAGTTGTGTAGATCCAAATACAATTCAAAACCCTAGAGAAACCAAACCACACACTCACCAAAAATAATTATAATAAAAATATCTTTATCTTAAATTATCATATGGTCCCTTGATGTGAAATACTAAGTCACCTCTCCATTTATCAATTGCCTTGAAGACATAGTTTCTGCTGGTTAGTATTAAAAATATCACAATTACTTTCAAAACAAAACAAACAAAAAAAAAGTGTTGTAAAGCCAGGCTTGTATTACAATTGTATTGCATCTATCATTAAGCAAAACAACTGGTCCAGAGGGGAAGCTCTAAAATGCAAATGTTTACCACAAGGCTACAATTTCCTAGCTAGAGCAAACTGACAGAGCTTATTTCCAGTAAATTAATTTATAAATTAATTTATTATTAGAGAGGAATAATAAAATTGATCTCAAGCAATATGGGGGGGGGGGGGCGGGGGAGGAGGAGGGGGAATAAGCTCCTTATAATTCACACAATCATTTGAACACTCAACCTTTTTGTGTTTAATGTAGTAAGGAAGCAATCGTCATTTATAAATGGCCTAAAAAATGGAGGCTAGCTTGCTCATATGGCACAAATGTATTGTTATTCTCCTATTTTGGGGCTGCAAAGATTCTGTATTTAATAATAATATTTTCTTATTGGTTTACAAAAACACACCTCCAAAACCCTGAATTCTGACTATTTAAGTGATTGTTTTATCCAGTCAGCAGGATTTTCCTTGGCCTTTCTGCAAGACCATCACTATGCTGAAATGAAACACGATAGTTCATGTGGATGGATAGCAAAACCAAGCAGGTATAAACAATAGACACTTCAGTTTAATAGCTGATACCAGCTGAGTCCATGATAGGCTTACGATGACAGTACACTCTCAATCACCATGTGTTTGAGGATCCACAAAGAAAGGTAAGTGTTCCTTCTCCTAATTCAATCACAGGATAATTATATCAATCTAATAGGATTCTAATCTGATCTCAGAATTTTTCACCAAATGAATGATGATCTCCTGAAGTACATTATTTTCTTTTTAACCTTCCCTCCTACCAAGCCCTTCTTAAAGAAAACCGAATCTTAAAGAAAACCGAACCAGACACCCTCAGTTATGACCTAATCATTGTACCGTGTAACTCACTCCCTCAATAACATCCTCCAATTCACATATTCAACACCCAACCCTCAAATTCACATCTGAGTTCTGTTTTGAGGAATTGAGTTACAGTTCCAAACCTAAGAAACTCAAGACATTCAAGAACTTGCAATACAGTTAGCCACAATTACATGTGCACAGAAGCTTTGACAATATTTCAAGCAATCCTCCCCTCAAAAACCAAAACAAACAGGTCTGCTAACTTATACACAAGTTTATCTGCTTGCTTATCTGCTCCTATACTAAGTATTCTTCACAAATGTAAACTACGAATTACAACAATTAGCTCGGTAACAAAAGTCTTGCCAAACTGCCCATACATTTTCTTGTATTCAATGTAAACACTGCAGGAGGAAGCCTCCTCAGCTGAAAACTCTGGAATATCTCAAATACTTTAACGTATGATTCAAAGAATGTTTGACTTTGCTAGAGATAGAACCCCTGGCAGTTTTACTCCCTAAGAGACAGTGAACTTTAAATATCTGTCATCACGCAGTCAACAATGGAAATGGTAGAAATTATAGTGGAAGGAGAGACCAAAAGTAACTTAAATGTCCACATTGCTATTTGTCAAAACACAGCATTTAACAGAACAGAGCACTTCAGAAGTCATACACGTTTCCTCTAACTAGATACAAACAAGACTGATTCATGCCACTATACCGGTACAAATGCTGTATGATTTTGTATTTTTATAGAGAATTCAATTTCTCTTTCTTCAGTCTGTAATTAGGGAAAGTATAAGGCAGAAGTATAATTGACAGAAGTCAGATTCTACATTCAGAGAACTGGAGGGCATGAACTGTTTCCAGGTAATTTGTGGTATGTCCTGTCTTTTTGTTATGAATGGGAATGAGGGAACACAAACTAAGTCATCTTTAAAATCAACATGGCCTTTAGGAAACCATATGAGATCAGACGCAGAATAAAATACCTATCTGGTGGGCAAGACCAAACATGAACCAAGCTCTAATCCAATGGGGTGTGCGTCTCTTCACATCATTGCTCAAAACCAAAGAGAACCATATAAGCAATGAAACAAAAAAAAACTTCCTTTGCTCAAAAATAATATACAGAAATCCTTCTGTTTATGTCCTTTTAGCTTTAGGATGCAAACACAAACTTTCTGGCTCAATCTTCACATACTTGCCGATGCAGTTTGCAGTCCGAAGCATTCTGAAGCTCCATTCAACCTGACACGGGTACAAGAACAAGCAGCCCTCCCAGCCCACAACATAGCACAACTGGTGCCAATGGTTGCTACTTCATTGTTTCAGCACACTGGAGCAGGGTAAAGGAAGGAAAAGGAATCTCCACTTTGGCCTCAGAGATTCATGAACAGCATAACAAACAGACCAAGTACATGGTCATGCTAATGGAAGTCTCATAAAAGGGAACTGAAAAGCAATTTCCGAGCTCTGAAACAGACTCTCAAGCTATCTCAAAACTCTCCATTATAACTACATCAGTTTTGGACATTAAAAGATTCACACTTCTCTCAAAGCCTTACTGATCTAACAAGGAGAATCCCCTGGACTTCAGACTCACTTAAGTCTATACCTGTTGCTTATATCACCTGTGGTACAACACTTTATTATATCACCCGTGGTACAACACTTGACTCAGTTTTACCACTGTTTTATCATTATATATATTATGAAGCTAAGAGGGTTGAAAATGGTTTAATACATCCAGTCAAAAACTGCCTTATGTTCTCTAGTCTTTATGGGATGTAGTCAACTTTTATGAAAACCATACTTACTTTTGACACAGTACATTCCCTTACAAGTTTCCTCCATACTCCCTCCCTCCCTCCCAAACAGTAACAGGAAATTATGAGTAGTGGGATATAAAACTCTTCTCTTGCCGTTGAGCTACTTGGTACATTTACATGTGCTACGGATAACCATGTGAGAACTAAAGAAAGCAATCAATTTCAGTGGTAAAGAAAGCCAAGCTCAGGGGAAAAAAAAAAAAAGATCAATTTCCTCAGATTTATTTTTTGTGTAGTAATAGAAAAACTTAGGGAAACACAAAAAGCATGACTGAAAAGCCAGAAAAGTTAATATATTAGGGGAAGAAATGAAGTCAAAACTAAAGCTGCTATAAACTGAAGGCAGATTACGTGTTGATTATTTCCCAAGAAGCAACTTAGAGTCTTTTTCATTTGTATAATAAAAGAGAGATTATTTCTGCTCCTAAAATGGCTACAACCTGTATTTTATGTTTTTTATTTTGTTTGTATTTTAAACAGGATAAACTTCTGCAGTAGCTGCTATAGCAAACAGGTCGCAGGACTTTGAGAAGAATATTAAGGTTCAAGAACCTACAGCCTGTTACGATAAGGAGAAATAGATTGAGAAAGCATACATGACAGTTCAAAGGCTTTAAGCTACTATCAGAAAATGCATGAGTCTGTCAAACATCAAAAACTCTGCACCAGATTACAGACAGGTCAGTGCTTCCAAAGGCTTCTGAGTCATCAAACTCTTCTTGCTCTCCTTCTCTTTCCTTGTATACATGCATACAAGACATCATTTCCCCCATACATCCTTGCACTGTAATCTGACAACATATTTTAAATGTGCTTTATAACTAGTACTCTCACGCAACAGAAAGCACGCAGAACATGAAAAAGTGATCACTGAAGAGTTCTCAAGAATAAACAAGTACAGACCTCATCATTGGGCCTATATTATAAAATTATCTCAGAAACTTACATGCCCAACCAGTCTGCCCAGTAATCCTGAAGCCTTAACTTGCAATAACCATTCTATCCCCATTTTGCTGGCAGAAGCAGACTTCACCAAGTGTCAAACCTAAGCGTTTTTCAGCTAAAGCTTCAAAATACAAGCTTTTGTTCTTCCTCTCATATAGAAAGTCATTTATTTGCTTGCTGCTCTGTTCCTACGATTTTAGTACCAAAAAGAAGAAAAAACGACTCTAACTGCAAACGAAATATTTCAAATTTTTTTTCAGCAGCAAATATGCATTTTATTATATTAAACTAACAGCCAACTTATCTAAATTGCAAATTTGGACAGAAAAAAAGAGCCTTTATATAAGCGCCTGAGATAAAAAAAAAAGTAAAAAAGAAGAGCATTTCCTTTCTCTGTCCTCAGCGAAGTACCTGGGTATCTCAAGCACACCCTTTCTGCAGCTGGGCACCACTCGGCAGGTTCCCGCCGACCCCGCTGTAAGGCAGCCCGCGCCGGGGGCGGAGGCCCGGCCCTCCCGAGGCCCGCCGCCTCACGGCCGCCAGGGCCGGGGCTGCCCGCCGGGACCCGCGGCTGTGGCTGAGCGCCAGCTTTCCGTCCTCCGCTCCGAGCAACGCGCCGGCCCGCAGTTACCGGTCCCACCGCCGCGGCTCCCTTGGGCACAGCCGAGCTTCTGTCGCGGTGCCGGGCGCTCAGGGCGAGCTCGCAGCCAGCGAGCCGGGACGTGCCGGAGAGCCGCCCCGCCGCGGCGGCAGCTGGCGACAACCGCCCTAAAGGGGACTCCGCCGCAGCCTCCCCCGAGCACCCCACCGCGGACCTGGCTCCGCGCCTCTCCACGGGACTCACCTCAGGCACCGCGCCCGGCTGCCGGGCGCCCCTCACCTGCTGCCGCGGGCCGGGCCGCCTGGGGCTGCGGCTGGGGCTGGGGCGCTGCGAGCGGCGGTTGCCGGTCCCGGCCACACCCTCCGAGGCCCCGCCACGCGAGGCGCTGACATGCGGTCACCTCCCCGGGCCCTGTTTCAGGCGTTTAACAACTCGGCTCCTGTAATTTCTGCCACTAAACCAGGGCTGCAAGGCGAAAAGTAACAGTTTCCCAAATGCACCCGCTGACGGACAATTCGGAGTGCATTGCTCACTTTCCACACACTTTTCCACGCTCACTTTTCCACTTTACTGACTTTATCAGACTTCCCCTCATCCTACCATGTCACATGAAGTTATCTGTACAACAGGGTCGTGGTATGAAACATACTTTCTAACACAAAGATTCAACTATCTGCAGAGGATCAGGCACTAGTAACAGACTGGCCGTAGACAGCAAACACACCGCCCTCTCCTTTCACACAACCACAAATGCCAAGTTCTCTTTATGCACTGAAGAACAGCACAGCCTGACGTCGGATCCACAAGTGCTCAACTCACTCCCCTCTACCTTTTCAGTATCACCTTTAAGACACGTATTCAAGTCACCCATCTCCTTTCCCCAGGTAATCCCATTTATTGCTTGTTTCAGTCCAGACAAGGCCTGTGCATGCATACATGTACAAGCCACAGCCTTCCCTGTGACAGATTGCTCCTATCGGTCCAAGCCAAGACTATTTAGCCACCATGTATGTTGCAGAATTAAGTATTGGGAGAGGAAATTTCTTGGAAAAGTCTGAGAAATCAAGAAAACTCAAGTAAGATGGTTAGTTTAATACAATAAAAAAAAAAAAAAAAGAAATGTAGAGAGAACTCAAATATGCTGTAGAGGAAGAAGAGTGGAGAAAAATAGAAGAATGGAAAAATAAATTTGTCTAACATTCTGAAGTAAAGGAAGCTTACAGTGACATTTCTGACTGGTGCTTCCCTCCCCATCGCAATTCCACTTTGGTTCCGTAAGGAAGGTGCGAGCAGTAGGAAAACATTATTATCGTTGGTATTGCCACACCCCTTTTACAGTAACTACTTCAAAAACAGTTAAGTTTAGGTAAACAAGTAAAAGATGACAGTTTCCCGAAGGATTCATTCCCTTGTGGTAGGACCTAACTCACCACTGGTGGCATGCTGATGGACACAGACGGCTACACCTTCATACCTATTTCATCCCAAATTACAGAACATTATAACGTTATACTGACACTGAACAAAACCTTGAAGTTACAATTTAAATTCAAACTGTTCTCACACAAAATGAGGCCTAAACCCACTTAATCTTTTTTCAACAAAGGTTTTCCCAAATGCAATGACATTTAAGATACTGATGAACTAGGAAAGCTGGCAAATCTGGGATAGATGATGGCAAGCTGTGATGGTAGCTTTTGTCATTGCCAGTTGTGCAAAATCAGGTAAGTACTGAGGACAGGAAAATCAATATAAACCATAAACGTTTCAGCCACAGTGGCAGATTCCAGAATGTCATGCCATGAGGAACAATCTATGAGGATTTCCCATACGATATTTCAGGCACAATCTTTCCTCAAAATACAGCTGTGGGAGGGAGGGGAAGAGCAGGGAGAGAGGGAAAAGAACCCAAACCACCAGAATGTGATCCTGTCCTGGACAACAAAACGTCTCACCATGTCCTGTGCAAGAAAAACATAATTATAATGAGAACGTAGAAAGAAGAGTTGAGACACTTGGATTACGCTTTTCGTTCTAATGTTCTGATGAATCCACTTACCTCCTGTAAGTTTTTTCTAACATACATCGCAGTGGTAAATATATTCACAGGAAAGACCATATAGTACTTTTTCAGTTATCATGAAAGCATAAAGGTCAGAAAAGACCTCCAAGATCATCTGGTCCAACCGTCCCCCTACCACCAATATTCCCGATTAAACCATGTCTCTGAGTACCACAAGATCGAGTGAAACACACTACATAAGTGCACACTAGTATTTTCCTTATTGCATAAAGGAAAAGGTCTTGCTTCTACCATATCTTCTGCAGTTCACTGAAAAATCTCAAAAAATATCTAAAATATCACACCAAAAATTCAGATCGGTTACCACATAATCGTCAGTCACAACTTATTTATTGACAGATATGAAAAATCTCAGGGAATTTTCAGGCACTGCCATTACATAGGAAGTAATGTCATGGTTCATTGTCATGTTTTATGAATAAGACCTAGAAAAGCAGTAGTAATTTCCTTAGTAACATGACTGGGTGCTCAGTAATGGTACTAGTAGCTGGGCAGCCCTGCATAAACTGTGATTACTCTTGCATGAGTCATTACATCCTTTTCCTAGGCGTTTTATTCTGTCTTCAAATGAAACTGAAAATTGGTCTTTGTCTTCTTACATGACAATTTACATAACACATCCTTGTACATTTTCGATACAAAGCTTTCAAAGAAAATTTGCCTGCAACCTGTGAAAATGATTCACAGGGCTGCAGACACTAGCTGCACAAAATTACTGTGAGCTGTCACATTAACTTACTGAGTTATTTTGAATTAAGTTAGATTAGATTCCTTGTTGAAAAATTTTTGGTGTTTTCACATTTTATTAAATCTACTTCAGAAATGGGTTTACTGAGATGTCAGCTGAAGTCTGAAAGCAGTAATGCCCTGAAACAACCGCAGCACCTCTGTCAAGCCCTCCCTATCAGTATTCCATGCTGACCTGCCTTAGCCCTTAATCGTCTGTTTATCTACATAGCATCATGTTATCTCTTTATCACCTTGCCACAAAACTTTTAGTGGTGAATCACTGTACTTCGCAACATCAGCTGGGGAAGGCTGAGAAACCAGCAGTGTGCTGACCATCGCTGGCCACACATCACACAACACAGCTGTGGCGTTGTATGGTCACCCTTGACTTCTACTTTATGAAGAAAAGGAGTATGTACAGGTGTATCTTTCCACCTAATGCAAAGACACCTATACAAATCTGAACAGGTAAGTGAGGAGGAACATAACTGGGGCCCAAGACAGTCCCAAGACTTATGCTATTGTAGCTTGCTTACTTTAATTGTGCTAAGAATTGGGTACTTGGTTCATGAAAGATCATTTTCAAAACGAAAATGGCTGGCTCACAGTTACAACCAGAGGTGATGCAAGGAAACAGGAGAATTCATTGAAACTTTTCAGTTTAACCTTAAAACATCATAATTCCTTCCTAAAATATCTGGGAGGAAATCTGTCTATTCCAAAAGCAATGCTGTTCAGCTACAGTGATAAAATGCAGAAGTAACTACACAAGATGAGGACATGGTATGCAAGGATTGCTCACACAGCAGTTCTTGTGAATTTCCTAATAAACAAAAGTCAAAGCAAGTTTCTACTGTAGACTTTTCTTAGAAGAGAAAGGGCCCAAACAAACAAAATGTTACATGCCCTCTACTCCCACAAACACCACATGGAAAAAAATAATGCTCAGCATAACAGTTGGCTAGGAAATCAAATTAACTTGCTGGTAATTTTCAAATTAATGGAAGACATATCAAGCTCAAGCTAAATTAGAATGAAAATACCAAAATGGGACAAATGCGCACATCTGAAAGCCTCACAATATTTAGTCAATATTTAGCTTGAAAACTATGAGCTATAGCAACAGTAAAATTTGCCCTGGTTGCCAATTGAAACGGACAAGGTCAGCCAGCAGCTCTCCAGACCTCCAGGAGAAAGTTACCAACACCCAGTCTTGCTATTTGGTCTTAGTCCTGGAGACATTAGGTCTTTCAGAAACTTTTGAGAGCCATCTGTTATGAGTGAGAGTCAAGAAGCCTTTGCGATCCCTAGGTTCAAAACACTTTGCAAGCAGGTATGTCCCATAGCTGATCATCCTGGAAATAATGCTGTAGTAAAGCAGGAGAGTTTGAGGAGTTATATAAACCTGACCTAATTCAGTGACAAACTGGAGCATGAGCATGCTCTGGCTTGCTGAAGTTTCTGGCTTCAGCACATTTAACTTTTGCAGCCCTAGAGGAGTGCCGATTGGGTTCATAATAACACCAGATGTCTGATCCTCATTCACTACTGGCTAAAAACTTCACTTTCGATAGATCAGTATTTTCTGGTAGGAACTGGTTTACTGCTAAACCCCTCTAATCTGTAGCTCACATAAGTGAGTCTTAAATTAGAAAGAAACTGAAAATTTTGGAAGGATTTTCACTGTAGCTATCAGAAATTTTCAGAGCTGCTTGCTGCTGAATTGTGTGTGCCATGAGTCAGCTAGTATCAACCATTGCTAGAACCAAAAAACTGAGTATAATACAGCCCTTGCCAGATAAAATAAAAATAAATATCATCTTTAACTATCAATTAGTAAATCCACTCTACACTATAAAAATAAATGATTGCACATATTCTGTGACAATAACATGTTCACCACTACCACCTCCAAACTTCAGTTTGGCATTGACAATCACATCAAAAAACTTGAGCTTGCATAGATTAGATAGACCTGTTGCAGAAGCAGGAAACATGGGACTAAAACTGCATCAAAACTGTTTTTCTTTTGTTGACTAGTTTTGGTAAATGACATTAAACTAGAAGACAATACCAGAAAGAAGCTGTGCAAGGTTTTATGGGTTCCTTTCACCAGAGGGTCTATTTTCCTCTTTTTCAATCTAGCAGTGGAAGAACTGTTACTGTGGAGCTAAGACTTCCTTGTAAGGTTCTGTTTTTTCATGTTTCTGTTAAAAGTCTCAAATACAAGAGAATTAACAGCCTCTCTTTGAATGGGACAGATGTTGACGAGTTTCATTTAGAACATAAACCAACATAAAGAAAAGGATAAATAGAAGGCCAGAAAGCAGCCCTAAAAAAGATGAAACTTTCAAGGGATGAAATACAGTGAGAGGTTTGTGTTTACACACTTTGTAAAAGCATCTACATTTCTGAGCTCCTTAAACAGAAATCCACAAAACCTACAAATCCTTATATCTCTCACTGAGAGCGAAATAGACCACACAGGTAGCAATATCACCTCTATTATGCAGATGAAAGTGTTTAAAGCAGCCTCCTTTTCATCTATTGGCAAAGCTACCAAAATACTTTAGCACTAGTCTGGAATCTGCCAGGTTGACACTACATACTACTGCTCCAAATGACTCTGGTTGTGTTTGCATTGTTTCAAACAGAAGCAAAAAAGAAAGAATGAGCAAAAGGGCTTTATCTGAGAGTGACAAAGGCAAGATATCTGGGCTTAAAAAGGCAACACCAGTTATGGCTTTATGCCGATTATTTCAGCCTTCTGATAAAAATACATAAGGAAATCCCTCAATTATTTTACTTTTTTTTTTTTTTAAGCTGCTCTGTTGATATTGTCCCGAGCACAAGTAAAACTCTGCGCTGCTCACTCATCTTCCCTCTTATTAGTACACATCTTAGGTCTTATGTATCATGAATGAGAGGGAGAAAACCCACATGGCAAGAAATCACTTCAAATTTAATTTTACACTACTGTAGCAGGGCAAGAAATAGAACATATTCTTAAAAGGTCATTTAAGAATTGAAATGCAAACCATCTTTTCCCCAGCAAATGCAGGAAATTATGTTGCGTTAATTACATTTCACCTAATTGAGGTTTTGCATATTATTTTGTATTCACCCACAGTAAATTATGTCAATGCTTATATTTTCTTTAATCCACTAAGGCTGACCTTCTTTGTATGACAAATAAAATTACAAAGGTTCTAAAAATATATCCTACTAAAAGTGCAATCTCTTTGTAGAAGAAAACCAATACAAGCACAAGCCAAAAAGGAAAGATTCTTTATACTGTTAGCCACTCAAAGGAAAACACTCTAAGATGCTAATGAAATCATACTGAGCCATAAAACGCTATTAATTAGAATTCAGCTCAGTAAGAGAAGACACTGGGGAAAAAAAAAGTTCTAGCTCTTAGAATGCCTTGTAAAATACTTCTTGTCACTTTGCATTTCATACATCTTTGCATTCGTAACTCAGCCAAAAATGCACAGAAAAGTACATCATGAATACTTATGAATGTAAACAAACATTTTAACAGCCAAATGATGCAAAAAATATATATTTAAATTCATGCGGATAAACAAACCAAGAAATATCTTCCATGCCTGGCAAAATCCAAGGTAATTTTTAATGAAGCTATTTCTAGATGAGGTTATTTCCAGGCTTCTTTGCAATGCCAAACACACATTTCTAAGACTGCAAAAGGTGCTGGATTGCAGCTGAGAACATTCCTATAAGCACAGATGGAAGCACAGTCCCTACTTTGTAGTACTTGGGAGTGCTACATGAATTTTGGATGCATCTTGGTTCCATACTGGGACAAGCCAAGGCAAGAGGTAGGCCCCACCCTCTGGCTCCAAAATTGCCCTGAACAGAAAACAAAAAATGCATCTGAAAGGAGTCATAACCTGCTATGAACACAAGAATAAATGCCAGCCTAGGCGGCAGGACAACAGGGTTTAGAATGTACTGCAGCGCACATCAAAAGGTAAGTGATGACACAGACAAAAGGACTGTGGAAAGATGTGTGGAAAAGGACTGTGAAAGATTATTTACAGCTCTCAACATTCATACCTTTTTGTTACTTCTTTTTTGTTAGATGTTCAGGGGCTGAGAAAGCATTCTGGGAAAGCATCACTATGGGTTGGAGTGCTTTTGTGTTTTACTTGACATCTACTTTGCCACTATCAGATACAAGATACCAGACCTGAGCAGCTATCAGTTGGACTCAGTACACAGCCATTTCTGTGATCTGTTCATGGAACAGCATTAGGAACTATGTGCATAACTGGTAACATTTCTGCACTTAGGAAGAAAGTTTGCAGAAATTGGAAGAATCTTTCCACTTGTGTACTTCGGTTTGCAGGCAAATCATAAAATCATAGAAAGGTTTGGGTTAGAAGGGACCTTAAAGATCATCTAATTCCACCCCGCTGCCATGGGCAGGGACACCTCCCACCAGACCAGGTTGCTCACAGCCCCATCCAGCCTGACCTTGAACACCTCCAGGGATGGGGCATCCACAGCTTCTCTGGGTAACCTGTGCCAGTGCCTCACCGCACACACAGTAAAGCATTTCTTCCAAATACCTTATCTAAACCCATCCTCTTTAATTACCCACAAGTGGTCCATCCATCAAATCTGCGTGTCTCCAATTTAGAGACAAGGATGTCATGCAGGACAGTGTCAAATGCTTTGCACAAATCCACAAAGCCAAATAAAATACAACAATAAGTCCTAAGCAAAAAAAATGAGATCATCATGATTTAGAGAAGAGGAAACAAACACTTTCTTGAAATTTGGAAGGCTGTGCTCAAAAGAAGAGATTTAATGTTCCAGGCCAACTGCAGATGTAGCTTTTAGGCCTAACTTCAATCTACCAGCTGCCAACTCTTGCTGAGTGGTCTGCTAACAAGTCAGTCATCCTAGGACAGCTCTACAATCAACAACAAAGATATAGACAGCTACACAGGGCAACTCAAATTCAAAGTGGACTGAATTATTGACTGAATTTATCTGTCTCTAAGAACTAGAGCATAGAATGACTCGCCTCCCAGTGCAGCAGCTTTGGCTGTGGTTTCCATTTAAGCAGCATTGCTGTTTCTGCCACCAGAGCTTAGCTCTGCTGTTTCTTCCCTGGCCATTCATACTTGGAGTGTTTACACAGCTGAACAGTGAACTGGGATGAGGACTTGATCTGGATAAACATGAGGTGAAAAAAAGTTGTTTTTCAGCAAGTTGTTTTTCACCTAACTGCATTCACCTCACATCCACAGGATAGTTTTGCTGACAACAAAAGGAATGATACAGAAATGGGAAAAAGCAGCTAAAGAAAAGCTAAAGAGGGCACAGACTGCTTATTTTGGCATTCTGGAACCCCAACGTACATTTAAGGTCAGGAATCAATGGCACAGAAGCCTTTAAGTTTTCTAATAAAGACAAAAAATATCACAGCCCCGCTACGATTAAAATATCATAATCAAAGCACTGATCCACTATAAAATTCGTTCTGCTGGACTGAAGTTATTTAACAATTTTGAATAGTTATTTTTGTAATAATTAGCTAGCATCACTCATGTCAAATCAGTTATTCTAATCACTTCCCTCCCATTGGCTGGTGTAAAGATAGCATAAAAGCATAAAGGTAGTGACCTTCGTATTGTGTACTCTGCCTAATTCAGCAGATATGTGATCATGTGCATGTATTTGATCCAGGTCAAATGTGCTGCTGGGCATTATGTCAGTGCATAGATCTTGGTATTAATTACCGTGGAACCATAGCCTGAGTACCTCGAGTTAAACGGGATGAATCCAAATCTTAGCGTACTGAAGCATGTTCTGTTAAAAGTAGTTTCAGAACCAGATATGACTTTAGAAAACAGAAAGTGTTTTAACAAGATTTTCCAAAACTTAACTTTGATATACAAGGAAATGATTAGTCCTGTAAAATTAACCTTGTGAAAATGCTTGCATATTAAAGTGATTTATCACATCAGCCACTGCCTGGAAACTGTTGAACCAGCAACAAATACAATGCTGTTGTTTAAAGCTCAATTTTAAGCAAACAGAATAATATATCTTGTGCTCTGTACTGGCTTAACTTTTAATAAGACATTAATATTTAATAGATCTTTTTAAAATGTTTTTTTTTCCTAATGTCTGACCTCAGTTCAGTACTGGAAAAGAAGCATTACAGTGTAACTGATTAGGCACTCTGCTCCTAGACACAGCACTCTGTCAAAGACAGACACAAAACAAAAACATGTCATAATAGGCTGGAGACTAGATAACAAGCATTAGTCCCTACTGTGAAAACAAAACAGTCTGCAGTTATGTTTGACTGACTGAACTGATCTGTTCTGCAGCCTTCCCAGAATTCTTTAATACAATAGGAAAAGCCATCTAGGATGTAAATATCCTGGTGTAAACAGAAGTCAGAGATTAATATGGCACTATTTTTCAAGCACATAGTTCAATTATATACTTAATTGTTTCATTAGCCAAAGCCAGAGAGTGAATAAAAACATTGCTCACACAGAAAAATATGAAACACCAATACTTTTATGAAAGCTTAAAGAACTCAAGCACTTAACTGCCAAAAAAACATATGCATCACTTTATCACCTTGCAAGATGCATTTCTGGGAATCACAAAATATACACTTGAATTTGGAGATAAAATTCTTGATTAAAATTCAAATTCACTGAAATCCACAGCAGTACAGCTACATTAGATTTAACACAACGTATCTGAAGCTGCCCAGTCAGAAGTTATACTAACAGAAATTGGAACATTCTAGTCAGTTGTTTGAACTGTTACAAACCTACCTATAAAACAATTCACCACATGAATGACAGTTTGAACAGTCCTTTCATCTGAAAAATGTTCCATTGAGAACTGTAATATATTCCTCACTCTGGTACCTGAAAAGGTTACAAAATGCAGTCCCCAAAACAAGTGGAAAAGATCTAATTGAAATATGTCTGGTTTCACTACAGAAAACAACTTGAATGATTTCCCAGCCTTCCACAGTAGCAGTTACAAAAGTCATATTTATATTTTAAGAAAGTGAAACCAATGAATTGGAAGTTATATAATTATTAAACCATTTTCTGAACTCCTCAGAAAAGACTGAGGACAACACTAATCTACTTGAACACAAGTAGTTCTGGATTCTTCTAAACAGTTAGAGTAGCTAAAAACATTTTATGAATATCCTATTTCTACAGAGTCTCCAAAAGTCTTCTCACCTTGACCAAGAGAGGGGAAAAGCAGGAATGTTAACTAAGTAAGTCACTGCTTTGCATGAAATTTGTAAAAGTTCTAGGCCGTGATATTTAGAATTATTGGACAGACTGCATAATAACTGTGTCTTGTTATCTATTCACAAAATATCCTGTACAATGAGTCATAGTTGAATAACATCTCACTACATCCTTCCACTTAGAATAGAATGCCTTACAGGGCTTGTTCCAACTCTTACAAACCTGAGTAGAATGTTGATAGTGAACTAATAGAAGCATCATGAAAGCAGCAGGACATAGTGATCAAGTCTTAATTAATAGCAAAGTCCAAAATGGAAAAGGAGGGCAAGGGCTGCCTGTAAAAGAACTCTTCCTCTCTCTTTACAAGACATGAGGTGGCACTTACACAAGATTGCTTGGTCTTGACCTTTTGCCTATGGTTTTTCTGAGTGAGGAACACAGATTCATAACATAGCCTTCTGTCAGTTATGGTCTGTTAATATTACTATATCTTATTAAGCTGAAGACTGAGAGAGCAATAGAAAGTGAAATGAAACTGAAAATGGAGGATTTTCTAAATGACAAGTTCTAAGAAAAGTACAGATTATAGTATTTTTTTTTAAACCCTGCCAAAATCTTAAGGTTTAGCTATTCTTTTTATTGTCTGTGCAAAGTACCCCTGTAATCTGTACTCAGAGCAGTACCATAGGGTGAATCAGAGTATTAGTTTATCTTCTCTTTGCAACAAGAAAGCTAAAGTTGCCTTAACTCATTCTCTCAGTCATTAGGAGACAATGTGGAAATCTTTTTTTCCTACCTCCTTAAGCACCAGAATATTGGAAACAATGGGTGTTCACTGAACCCGATTTTCAATTCCCAATTTTCTAAGAACAACTCTAAGATCAACTTCTATAAGATGGAGTAAGTCCTGTAGCCAGAGTAAAGAACATACTACACCTATCAGTCCAGAGTAATTGAAGTTTCTTTTGGACATTTTCACTGTTTCTGATACTGTAACCTAAGCAAGCGTAAGTGCATTCTGTGCTATATGGAGCCCCTTTGTTGTGATAAGCTATGTCCTTGAAGGGATGAAAAATTTTTCTTTTAAAACATTAATTCATTATCCCTATTTTTTTTTTTTCCTCAGAACAGAACTGGCCAAGATAACTGGAGAGTTGGTAAAAGCTAAGACTCCTCTGAATAAAAAACAAAAAAGGAAAGTGCTAGTGTGTCAACTGTATTTAAGCTAATGAAGGAAGGCCAATCTTAAAGCTAACTGAGACACATAATAATATTGGAAAGGAAGTTTTTGGATACTCAAGAGTTTTTACTGCAAATTAATACATAACAGGGGTTGTGACACTGTTTTGAATAAATGCATTATCTGGAAATTTACGTTAAATAATCAAAACTGAACAATTCTCTTTTTCCCATTTATGTGCATAAAATCATTACTGTTTTATTTCCAAAATAAGTTGCTGAATAACTTAATTATTTTTGTACAAAATTTCAATTAGATGTTAATTCTTTAGAGCAAAAAGCAAATCTATTTAAAGTGGAAAGTTCATGATCAAATATTTCTTAATTTTACAGTTATGTATTTTGACTGCGAATCAGATAGATAAATCTATGCAATGTACTCCATTTTGTTACTCCAAAGTAAGCCCCCAAGAGAAAACACACAAAGAGTACAAACACAATATGCCTGCTCTTTAAACTTTAACAAAAAGATTGTAAGGAGGAGCACAGAAAGGGTTGGTGTTGTTTCTGGTAAGTAACAGCATAAGCACAGGGGAACAGTTGGAGCTTTTATAAACGCTTTTTTGAGTTGTTTTTTTTTTTTTTAAGAAGCTTTAAAGAACTTGCTTCATTTTTGCAGCAGACAACCATAATGTGTGAAAATTTTATTCATCTAGGAGAACAGTCTCCTGCCTTGAAGCCTTCTTCCTTCATTCCAGATCAAAAACACTTTCTGGTTTGGCTTAAGAATTAGCTAGAGCAGTTGACATTACAGCCAAGAAGTCTGGCTTCTACTGCTGTAAATTTACTACTTAGCTAAGAAGAATTTAATTCAAGATATTGTGCATCACTGTCCTCCTCAGCAAAATGGATAACAATCACCTTACCTTCTACTGCAGAGATTAAAACAACAACAAAAAAAACACAAAAGAACACACAACACAATGTAAATAGTTATTAGTAATTATTTTTAATGGTAGAAGACGTCAAAGGCAAGTACTCAGACTTCCAAGAATTTAGAAATGGTACAACATGTTTGCTAAGTATATCCCCAGCATTAAGCAGGTTACTAAGTATGTGAAGTCAGGGTAAGGCAGGCATTTTCTTAAATTATTATTTTTTTTTATTCAGGAAAATATACATTTGGAGGAACTAAGATATGATAGAATGATTGTCCATGGAATGAAATCTACAGATATTGCAGAACTGAGATTCTGACTCATGGCCTTGAACTTAAAACAAGTCCATTGTATCCAACACAAGACGCTAAGCCTATATTTAAGTTTTGCACTTCAGCAAAAACTTTCCAAAGCCAGCTTTCAGGCTAGGTTACCTGTGAACTATTTTTGCCTATTTTTTTTTTTTTTTTTAAAGTTCACTGTCAAAACAGCTGTCTGAAGATTCTGTATTACCATCTCCTGTGTTACAACGGTAGTGTGAGTCACATAATAGCATTCCCTAATGTGCTTCTAAGTCTTACTGACTGAGTCCATTTGGGAAATTAGAAATAGTCTTTTTCCTAGTTGTTACAAACTCTATATTTGAAGAACTCTGGTATACAAGCAGCACAAATGTGACAGAGAAACCAATTTTAATTAAACTTAAGTCTTATGAAACTTTGGTTAGTGACACACACACACACAAAACTTGGTTGAAAATTTGTTTAGAAATGAATCCAAGGCTATTTTGAATGGATGAGAACACACAGTTACACTTCTACATTTACTTTTTAATTATGAATACAGAGAGAGAATTAAAACATGTCAAGTAGCATTTAATTGATGATATAGTATGTGTCAATAAATTTGTACATTGATGATAAGAACTGAAAACACAAAAAGGACAATAGAGAGAAAATTTTGATCAAGTAAGACCTGTGGGAAAAAGGTCTTCTTAAAAATTTCTAAATAAGTTTCTAAGGATCTTCAAGATGACTTATGTAATGTGGTACTTATTCAATAGTGAAGACTACCTTTAAGCCACACTGCATCCATTTATCCATAAACCAACTTCATATAACAATTAACGTGTTTCTCAAAATTCTTACCTATATTATAAAGAAACTTATTTGCTCACTTTTGCAAAACAAAACTTATTTGTGTGCTCTGGTAAACATGCCCATTATTTACAATCTGAGATTACTACTACTAAATTGGACAAGCAGCATTAGAAACAGTAAAATGTTAATTTTATCTAGCTGACTGGTAAGTGGCTGAATTTCACTGTGAGTTTTAGCATACAGCTATGAAAGACATTGGTTTTATTTTCCCTTTTCCTACGACAAAATAAAGTGTTTTTTGTTTTTTTTTTTTTCTTCAAGTTGTACTATATCACCTTGCTTGAAATTTTCGCAAGGATTTTATTGAAAAAAAAAATCAGTTCTTACCTCTACACTACTGTATTGTTCAAAGAGCACGCAACATTCTGCAAGATCAAGTTGGGTCAGCCAGTTACAAATAGGTATATGCTTCGTTATCTACTCCCTCACCTCACAGTGCATTTGACTCTGGGAAAAACAAACAAACAAACAAACAAAAAAACCACCTCCCTTTACAATTACTATCACTTATGAATATTAAATGACCGAACAACACAGAAAGCATGCAAGTCCTGTTATTATGGCCAAAGAGATTAATACTTTTTTGGTCACTTGGTAACAAGTAGTTATATATGCATTAAGTATCTTATTTCACCATACCTAAATTGGTGGAAACATGACAACAGTTTATGACAATTGAGAGTCTGTCCAGGCCTATAATCAATTCATTGCTTCACTGTAATCCTCATAAAAACAGAGGATGTTGATGGCTGCATTTCGTTTAGCTCTCATGGCTGAATTATCTTTTAGAAGACTAATCAACAGAGTCACGCAGTACTATAGTATCAATTAGAAAGTGCTCATTCTTTCTTCATAAAAGTGAAAAAGTGTTTGTGGTGGGTGTTCGCCCAAGATGAGAACACAGTCAAGGTCAACCAGTTATAGAGAATGTCTGTGACTAAAACACCTGAGAGGTTGTTAGAACTTGGTTTCCATGATATTGTTGGTATTTAAGTTATCAGTAAGCAAAAATACTTTTTGCTACTTTTTCTCCTTTTCTACAACTTCTAAATGGATATAAAAGATAAGATAATAAAATATAAGATAAATATAAGACAACAAGATATAAGCATGAGGGACATAAGACAACAGATAGACACAGAAAATGTTCTCCCAGCATCAGTGTTCTGTGTAAACGGTTATGTAAGATCTACATAAGCAAACAATTAACCTTCCAAAAACTGCTGAGTTTATGAAGAGATTTCTTTTTGCAAGCTTGAACATATCCTAAATAAATTCACGGACGCCCAGTTCTAAATCTACAACTTGTGTCCTGATCATTTTGTATTGGAGCACCAATGCCAGAAGCAGGAACTGCTCATGTTCAGACATGCAGTATCTTCAATCTTACATCTTTGATACATCCTTTTATTTGAATATTTTCCTCTCATCTATAGTTCAAGAAAAGGACTTGCTCATTAGTTTCGTATAAACTAACTAGAAGTATGACTTTCCAGCAGCTAACCACTTGTTTCAACACATCTCTCTACACCAAACACGTGAGAAAAAGCTACCTGCAGGCTGACATGTTATGGTCAGCAAAGAGCCTGCGGTGCTCTCTAACAGACAGAGAGGTTGTTTAGCACTTCTGTAAGTCTTGGAACAGTGGAAATGTGTTTAAGTTTTTTGATTAAATTAAATAAATCCAATGGGTAACTTCTCCCTTGGGTAGCAAGAAGAAAGGATGTTCTTATGACAGCACCCTGATCTACTGAATTGATCTTAGCTTTTACTACAGAAAAACAACCTGGAAACGTTTTAGGAACACACAAAGAGTTGTGGTCATATGTATTGGAGCATATTTGAACCAAAAGCACAGTGAAAGGTGTTTTATATGTAGCTTTAAACCCAACTGCTCATATTGCAGTGCTTTACTCTGACATTAATTTATTAGTTTTCTTCTTTCCCCTGTCACAATATGCCAGGACTATCAAATGATGCTACTGATAATTTTTGCTTGTTATGCTCCAGGCAAGGTAAGTGATATGCAGTTATGTATTCTTAATTTAGCTAAGGTTTTGTTAAATTAGCTTCGTTGTAAATTTAATATACATACACACACACACATATATATATATATCTTTTTTTTTTCCCCAAAGACACAAAGGTTAAGTAATTCAAAATCTCTGTGTTATACAATAAGTATTCCAGGGACACCGATTCATACTCCTTTTTTCAGCCACTGGGGATTCAGGCTGTAATTCAGGCCGCTCAGGAGTGGAGCAAGCCATACATCACGGTGTAATCCTGTCCTCAGAGTTACTAAGGTGAGCCAGTACAGCCAGGACACCAAGACATTCAGCTATTTCATCTCACCTGGCAAGCCATATTTTCATACTTCCATGTTCAGGCTGAAAAGTGTTTTACCAGTTCTTTCATTGTGACTTTTCTATGTTAACAAAATTGGTATGTATTGAAATTACATTGATATCTAATTATTGATATGTATTGAAATTACAACTAGCCTGTTGCTGTGACACAATCATTTGTAAGGAAAAAATGAATTTAATGGGCACCTGCATGAGTAAAATTTTCCATAAGGATTTTAATCGCTTAAACTTGGCATGTCTTCCTAGCTAGCTCCTTTGAATCAAGGGCCCACCAATTTTGTTTTCAGATGTACTCAGATGTATTTTAATTTTCAGACGTGCCCCGATTTCCCTCTGGCATCAGTGAAATTAAACCCTCAATGACACAGCACTGATAAAATTAATCTTCTCATACAACAGTCTATACACCTCATGACCTGTAATGAGGTATGAATACCACTGACCAAAGGTCCACTCTCTTTGCTGATCGTAACATCTTAACAATTTATGCTTAACTAAGCAATTTAGACAGCTATTTCTTGAATATTCCATCACAACATGTTTGAATGGCAGAAAGTTTCTGCAAACTGAGGAAACCTTGAAAAATGAGTTACAGAGGTTCTGTGTACCTCACTAGAGCAATTCATTAAAAGCTATTGTGAGCAACAACTTCAGAGAAGTTTGGTAGAAGCTAGTTAGATTTCAACAGGAAAATTTTTAGATTTTAAAATAAGGATTTGTAGATTTCTGGACCCTGAATCTACACATCTAGGGAGGTGGTGTAGCAGTTCAGAAGGTAATAATTTAAACGTCAGGATATGCACAAGGACTCTGATCTTCCACTTGCAGAAAGAAACAAAACAATACAAATAACAAGGCCCTAAAAACCAACCTATTAGCACCTCTTAATGAAAATCTGATTATTTTAATGGAAGTTTTACAAATGGTGTAATGACAAAATAGTGTAACGACCACATGATTTGTCATTAAGAATTATAAATAGCCCTCCCAGTTTACAGTTGGAGGTAGATCAGGATGAAATACCAAAATTGAGAAGAATTATGTTCTAATATTCCTCATCAATCAGCAGAAATACAGCAAATTGTGATGATAATCCTTAGTCGCAAAGCATAACATTGGCACTTCCAATGTTATGCTTTGGTATATGCTTTTGTTACATGAAATACCAAGCAAAACCAATTGGAAATATGCTCTTAAACGCAGTTGAGTGAAAAGCTAGACAAGCTGGAAGCAGTCATCATACTTGCAATGCCACCACTCAGAGATTCTAACATTGTAATACAGGAGAGCTACCTTGTCTTTTGTGGCCCTGGTCATATTTCTATTTCTCCTCCCCCTTAACAAATTGCTGAGTTTAAACTGTGCCACTGACAGCATGCTTTAAGACAACAGTGTATCTTTGAAAAATCTCAGAAACTGTTCTATAAACAGAATACTAAATGCAGAGTGGCAAAGTCAGAAGTTAACTGTCAATGACCCAAAGCGTGTTCATCTTTATGTCTGTGATAACATATTAATGACAAAAGTAACCTTTTCCAGGATTCGTATATGCAGGAATGGTGAGCTGCCATAGTTTACAAAGGACTTGTGCCTTAAATGAAAACCAGAAATTTTCTAGTTAAGAATTGAGCACGGTTCTTGTAATCCGATAAGGTTATTGTTTGGTAATGACTGGTTAAAAACAGTATATTGTAATACAATCTCCATCTTTTCTGCTAAAAAAAAAAAAAGGGAAAAAAAAGGGAAAAGGCCTCTGTAAGACAGGGCAAGAGACAAAACCAGCAGAAATACCAGGGAAGCAATCCATCAGCAGAAGCAAATCAGACACTGATCAAACAAATACTGGCACTGTGCACCAGACAGTCCAGAGAAAGCACTATTTGGACCAAGGAAGGAGTGGGAAACTATGACTTAAAACCGGTTTCCCCTATGTTAATCCTCTTGTATTCAGAGGAACTGAGCTTGGTATATTGTATATAAATGGGATGACATCAAAGATAAGCTATCCCTAGGATTTTTTTTTCTTCAGAGAGAAACAACATGCAAAACCTTCAAGGTTTGGTTAGCTCTGCATGAAAAGGAATAACAGACTAATAGGTGACAACTATTCATCAGATAATAATTACTACAGGCAGATTCCATCTGCAGACTTGCAAAAGCCGTTTTACGAGGGAAGAACTATGTACGTAACGAAGTGTCATAGATGGGTATGTGTTCCATATACAATCCACATGCTTAGAGCAAGGGGCAGAAATGGAAAAAAAGTGTAAGAATATCATGTAAAAAAAAAAGGGTAATGTTCTTACAATGATGGCTTAACAAAATAAAACAAAGAAAATAAAAGTGATCACAGCACTATCTCTGATAAATCTGTTATTATATGTAGAAAACACCTAAGAAGAGCAAAGATGTGGAAAAAAATGCAGATGATACAATTATTTTACTTAGGATAATGACATTCAACTCAGGTTAAGAAAATCTTCGGCTTGTCAAAGTGAACTACATACTTAATTCTCAGTTCTCTTGGAAACCAATTACATCCATACAGTTTGGACTTAAACTATAAATGCCTTCTGCACATTACGAACCAGGAGTGATTAACTGGACAGAAGAAAGAGACCCAAAAGGACAAATTATGTATGTGAACCTTCAATGCAAATGTTATCCACTTATGCTAGCAAGGTGTTAGCTACAGTTAACTTTATTATAAAACTTGTTTTCTATAAACAGTATCACACAGCTGAATTGTCATGATCATTCTATTTATATTTTTTCCAGTGTATTATTTATAAGCATAGTAATGTTGTTTTTTTTTTTTACCGAAACAGAGGGAAGTATTAAGAACTTTTATGTTAGATACTGAATTTAAAATAGATTCAAAGACTGCTAATGACATTCCTTGTGCAATGATTCACATCAGCTATTTAAAATAAATGCATTCATATGTACAGAGAATACAAATGCTTACAGTGGTTTTATGTAATTTTGGGCAAACCAGTAGAGAAGAAACAGCAACAGTCATCCTACATATTATCTGCTTAAGTTAATAAATTAGACCACTCCAAAGATACTACTCAGATTTGCTCAGTGCATACAATGCTGCTGGCATTATACAGTAATCACTCATGTAAACTGCCTTAAACTATTGTTAGGTTGTAAATGCACTTTCAAAAAATTTAATAATACATTTGCATTTCCAATTTTGCTTTCTTCTGTGCTGAAAAAGCAAATAAAATTTCACTTTGACATATAAATCAAAAAACTTGAATAAGAAATAAAAACTCAGGTATTTGGCTAACTTCAATGCATTTTTTTAATTCGTGTTTAAATTTATTTTTCCCTTTTTCCTTCTGCACAGACCTCACCAAATTAATAATATAACAAAATCTCATAAACTAACATACAAACTAATATTTACTTATACTTTCCACTTCAAATCTGGAGATTTGTTGTCCACATCAAATGTGGAAATATCATGCCTATACTGACTGTGCACTTCGTATATTATACAAGAACTTTATAATAGTTCAAGTATTTAGTTTCTGCACTTTCCTGAGATGTGAATAAAAACTGTAAAAAAATGAAGAAATGTATTCGTTTTCCAGTGGAATGTCTGAACATTGCTTCTCTGTTCTTTGTCAAATTCATTTGCATACTACAATTAGTCTTCAGTTGCTTTCATCTATGGTTAGACAGATGGCTGGTGGCATCACCGCTGAAGCCAGTTTAAGTAATTACCACCTATTACTAGCCTCTAGCCCTAGGTGCTTGTTTCAGCCTTCCGCTGATTTCTTTGCTGGGCCAGCACTAGCATTTACATAACCATGCAGTGAAGGGGATCAGAGACTTAATCAGGCAGAGAAAATGACTCAAAGGCTGTTACTTCAAGTCAGATCAGCCTCTTATTACTTCCTTCATTGTACAGCCATAGAAAAGCTTGTGCTGACACAAAGCAAGTAATGATGGCGAAGTGGTCAAACGACAAAAGTGTGAATCTGAGACCTTAAACCTGAGATAATACTTCTCTCAAACTCTGCTGCAGGTTACAGACCGCTTTGCCATATAGATCACAGTCTGCATGTAAATATACACTCTTTTAGTCAGTCTTGGATTGTGGAATAAAGCAAGTGAGGAACAGATTTACTTATTTCTGCCGACTGTGTTGTGGAAACAACTACAGCATATGGATGGGGTAGGCAGCTTGGGAGCGGCAACATTTTAAGTTAATGTAATTGTCTGATTCAGTGCAAATGTCAAGGCCCTTAGACAAGAGAAATAGTAAACCTGCACGGAAAACTTCAGTTCTAGTTTGTAATATGCAAGAGGTTTATTTCTTTTGCTCTAGAGCAATCCAAAAGTTGTGTAAATATTCTAAGACATGCATGTTAAGCAGTCTCCTCTTAATGAGAAGTCAGGCTTGATTCAGATCTCTGTCTCTCTCCCCCATGGGAGTCTATGCAGAAGCTGTATTGCTGAAAAACTGTCCAAACACGCATTTTGCTAGAATCACATTCCATTCCATTTAATGAAAAGAGATGAGTAACTTTATAGATATTTAATATTGTAACTATAATTTTTCATTCAAATGATTTAAATAACAAACACATGCCTGATACAATTACAGTGTAAGGATATAATGACAACTCCTTCTAGTGGAGGCGCATCCAATACGGCAAAATTCAGAAAAACACAGATGTCCTAGGTATTAATACCAGGCTTTTGCTGGTACTGACTAGCTCTGCATTTTTCTCCTACCCTCTTCACTGATTTAAACTAGACTCATGCAACTTTTCAGTACAATGGGCTTTTAAGGAAGATGAAGATGAAAATGAAAATCACTTCATTTTCAAGTTTGCTGTTTGAATGGTTTTAACACTGGTAAGCATGTGCTATTTATACACATAAATAAGTATCAGGCTTTAAATCAGTTTATAATCTTTCACTGTGGAACTATGTCTCACCACTACCTCCTAAAATTTTGGGCCAGACTGACGTGATGTGAAGTAACTAATACGCATTGTTAGTAACAAAGCCCTGTTGATTCACTTATGCTGAGCGTGCAGCCCTCTGGGGCTCCTTTTAGTTTCCTCTCTAACTCATACTTGGTATCAACTGCTCCAAAAGTGATTTCCATGTGAATGAATCCCCAGTGTTCACCTGCATGGACTACTCTGTTCCACCAACGGCACCTTGAAGGGCTCAAGCCATCACAGACACCCATGCTGTTTGGCCTGAACTAAAAGGAGCGTTTTTTGTAGTAATAGTTCAGAGCAGACAGAGATAGGAGTATGCAGTATCACACAATGTACTCAGTAAACTTATCAATCCTTTCATTCTTTTATTATAATCCTGTATTTGCTTCATGTTTTCTTGTTCAAGCTATCAGAATGAAAATATTTTTGGTAAAATTTTGACAAATTGTTGCGAAGGACTTAAGGACAGGAATTCTCTGAAAAGAAACCATTAGTGTAAATATTGTTGGCAGAGTAGGCACTGAAGTGGCACTTATTAACCTGAATTTTGCTAAATGTCTGACTGAACTAAAATCTATTACAGACTATACAGAAACAAACATAAAACATTAATCAATTTGTGTATGTTGTTCTGGCCACTGTTAACGTAAAACATCTACAGAAAACCAATCGGGATTAAATACAGACAGACTCAGCAGCCACACAGCAAATTAAGATTATCACTCATAGATAATTAGTCTGAGTAGAAGTTAAAGACAAACAGTTTATTGTGTCAGAGTAATTCAGTTATATGAAATATATCGATTTGGTTTTGCTCCTGTGATACAGTTCCGTTTCCCAGAGATTTCACAAACAATACCACAAACACTGAATTACTTTACCCTTATGTCAGATTTCAAACCAGCTATTTTCTGTTGGAAGGCACAGACTAGTCATCCTTCATTTACAAAACAGAAGTGCAACTTTCTCCACTTCATAACATCAATACATTTTGATTAAGCAGAAGTTCTAAAACAGAAGCAGCAGTACTTCACACAACTCATGTTCAATGGGGAATATAGTGCCACAGTTGTTTTGGGTTGCAAAAGTGTAAATGAGCTGAAAAGACAATCTATGCAAGGGAATTTTTTAAAATCTATTTAAAGCAGAGACAGAGACAACCACAATCTCTGAAAAACCTTAAGCAATGAATTACCAAAAGCTGTGGTGATATCCTGAGGTAATAAGTACCTCTGTATACTTACGTTCTTACATAATTTTAATAAGCCCAAGCTTGTTCTTTGAAGAGGCTGATATAATTTTGGTCTGATTCCACACAGATGTTCTTGCATTTAAGTTGGCACAAACCCACTCCACTAGTGCAAATTAATTCAAAGAACTTTGAAAGTGTCACTTGGCTCTTGCTGACTTTAACACTATCTGACCTAGCACAGCCGCAACTCCCAGCCCTATGTCTAGAGTAGCTTTTATCCACCCTCCTGTAACTGGCATGAAGTTAGCCTGAATACTGTACTGTGTGTGCTTGTTGATTGACAGGAATGGTAGATGGTCATGACTGACGCAGATCGGATTTGCCTTGGCAGGTGATCAGACAGCAATCACGTGAATAAGTAATGATTAACTTAACACCTCAACAGAAAAGACTATTACAAATTTCTAATTAATTCAGTACGTTCATCATAGCAGACAGCTTGAAGACTAGGGCTCATTGTAATAGTATTTGTGATGCAGACTCTAGTTAAATAAATAAATACAACTAAGATCATCAAGCACTTCAACAGAAAGCATTGATCCCTACAGCCTAGTAAGTTTTTCCTCTTTCTGTATGCCTGTGTGGTCTTTGCAGGTAGATGAGAAATCATTCTACCTGCACCTGAAGCCAACCAGAAGCAGCATGGCTGTTGGTAGTGCAATGCTGAACTTGAGCCAGTATACACTGTTGAAAAGACTGCACAGCTGTTCCTCAGCTTGAACAGAGAGAACCTATCATGCATCTAACAGTAACAGACTGTAAATGCATGTGTCACATAATCAGAAATCTGGTTAAAGCTGGCATGCTAAGTTACCGTGGGGAGAGGGGGCTCAAGAGAAAATGAAATTCCAACTGTGAATCCAAGCTACTGTTTCACTGTAGACAAATCCAATTTCAAATGTTCTAGACCAGCTCCTTTCAATTCTGCCACATCAACCCACAAGTTACTAACCTCCACTGTGCCAAGTCTACTGTTTGAGGGCTAAAGGCTAAACTGGAAATGGTCCTCTTTTAGGAAACAAAGAAAACAACAGCTCCCCATAGCGTGTTTGTTTGTTTTCAAATGTGCAGATCCAGGACCACTCGAATAGTTAAAGAACCTATCTCAAGTCCTTTAACTACTAGTTACTACTGCAGTAGGTTTCTGAAATGCTTTGCCATAGAATAGATCTGAACTCACCTCTTGTGCCCATCAGTATAGGAAAAAAATAGTAGGACTGCAGTGTTTTTTAATGACTGCTTATACACAATATTTGACTTGAAACACACACAACTCCTGAATTAGGCCCCACAATTTTGTTGTTGCTCTTGCTGTTTAATAACAGTACATACATTCTTTTTGTTTGCCCTCTGGTGCTTGAACTTTTATGGTAAATTTAGGTCTTTCAAGTTGCTCTACAAATTATGTAACTTCTTTAGAAGTCTGAAATTTTCATATGACCAAATAATTCTAGGAATTGAGTGCTATCTTATCTATCAAATTAGACTTGTGATAAAAATCAAACTGCCAGCACTACAATTAATGAAATAGAGCACACGTGTGCGTCTGCTACATTGTGGCCAATGGACAACTACATACTCTCTTCACAAATTGTGGTTCCTTATGCTCCTATGTTGCAGGCTATTGCTGTGTAACACAAGAAAGCTGGCTTATGTTGGCACTCCTCATGTGCTCCTGGGCTAAATCAATTATTTTAGTTAAGATGCTGATAAACATGGTTTGAGCAAACACAGGTGATTTTGCATTAAAGTTGATTAGAAGAAAAATCTCAATTTATCTGAGCTTGGTTCCGTCCTCTTCTCCAATAGCCTAATTGTCTTTGGCCTCCCTACTCTGCAATGTGCCACCACTCTCATGTACATTTATTCTTACTGCTTGACTGCCCCAAACTTCTGAACTGTGTAGTTAGCAACAGGAATCATCTCTTCCTTCCTTCCTTCCATCTTCCTCTCCCTCCTCTCTACTACTCTGGAACCGCAAGCCATCTAGGCACTCATTTTTGTTGACTTTCATTTCACAATTTCAAGCACAACCCCTAATGTAAACTGCTTCTATTTATTTAAATAATGGATTAAGCGGAAAAGACACTAGCCAAAAACATTTCATAATGGTTACGCACATAGGTTATAACCGTTCCAGTTATATACTGAATCTCACAAAACCAACAAACAGAATACTGGTGACAAAACACACTTAATGATAAGATCTAAAAGAACAGGAAATATAGATTGCTGCTAAGCCATAGTGCTTTCATTTTAATGTATGAGGCTTATTTTGTAACTTTTTATAGTAAATTACTCTGAAATAAAAATATTTCTTCCTTACTAAATACAGCAAACGATATTTTATTGGAAAAATTCATTATATTATTTCTAAAACAGGTGAACAGCAAACAATTTCTACTACTTAAGATGTCTGCTTACCTAGCAAAGGTAACAAAATTACAGCTCTTCAGGGGGTTTAGAGCAGCTAATAACACACTAGTTGCTACATCCAGATATACTTAATCAAGCAGCATAAAAAGCAGTAACAGAAATAACTAACTTTATCTGAAAGGAAAAATAATTTAGTTGAAAATTCAATGCCTCAGAAAGTAAAATCACTCTCCAATTTCATTCCTTTTTAAAATCAATTTATAATTACATGGGAAAAGAAAGAGTCCATTTCCTGAAGGTGATCAAAAAGCAGGCTTATTAAAATTAATTTTTGTATTTGGTGAGAATGATCTATAGAGCATTAGGCATGAGTTGCAACAAACGTAGTCTTAAACTAAGTTCTATTTATGAATGCCTTTGCATACATGGCATTTAGAGCTATAGCTCACAAGAACAGGTAATTTGCATTGCGACAGCTACCAATAACAATAATTTCTGAGTAACATTAAAACTTGGGCTAAAAATTACAACAGTTTAGAAGCTACTTTACAGGGAGCTTAGCTATAAAGGGTAGTATTGCTAGTAATCTCATCAACCATCTTAATATGTCAATTATTTTGTAAGAGTCAAAGCTTTTACTTAATAAATTCTAGCATCTGATTGTGCACACAAAAAGCAACAACTTCCATTACATCTTTGGATCCAAATAGCTAGCTAGCTGAAATGTTACGATATTTGGTTTCTGTTTGGAGAAAACACTGATGGTGAGTCACGAATTTCCTTGAATCAACAGAATTTACTTGCAAAGATGCTACCAGCCATATCTTTGTGAACGCAGGGCAAGTCCCAGACAAAGAACTGTTTCCTTTCCCTTTGAAGATATGGTAAAGGCAGTGCCAGGAATCCTATCACCAGATAAAAAGTACTACAGATAGATAACACAAAATGCTGAGCCAGTCTGAACTTGCTATGCCAATTCAAATTTGTTCAAAGTCTTTTTGATTAATTTTGTGGTAGCAAACTTTGTGCTTTATTAACTCTGTCTACATAACAGTTTTATTGGTCTTTCTGCAGATTGCCCAAAGGATTTTTTTTTCCCATCCTTTCCTGTTTTTCTCCTACACCTTGAGCAGCAATACTGCATCCAAATCACGAACAACCTTTAGCTGAATAATTCAGGTTAGATTATCTTGATTTCTCAGGAACCACTGTTAGGCTTTCCTTACCTGCTGACTTCTGTACTGCAGCATTCCCAATACCAAGCTTCCGTCATCATCGTTACATGCACTGAGCCTCTTCATCAGAAGGCCTTCCAGCCTTGCCTCACCATATTATGCACGATATGCTGCAATAATACAGCATCCATGTCCAGGCAGGATAACCCCTACTGCTGTAGTACAGGACACCAGCAAGTAGAACCTTAGTTCTTAAGTACAACTTAAAGGAACTCATGTGTGATTCAAAGCAAAGGTTATTGCTCTAGTCAGGCTCTGCATTTACACCAATATCAAAACACCTGTTGAGTGGCACAAGTGTAATCTTTGAGTTAAAAACTTAATGCATTTCAGGTGTAGCACTGGGCTTCCAGCAGCTGCACTACTTTGCTCTTGATTGTAAAACATCTGTAATCTTGCAATAATTGGATAAACTCCTCATCACAAATTGTATGCTGTAACAAGTAAAAAATGAAGGGAATTCTTCAGTGCTTTTAAGAGTGTCAAACTCATGAAACTTTTCTTCTGGCATTTGTCTGAAGCTTTACATATTCTGTTTAGAAGAGGAAGAAGAGACAGAAACAACTCGTACATTGAACAATAGTAACAGCAGATCTGCTTTTATACATTTGCTTTCATTTATATTTCACCAATTTCACAGAAGTTCTAAGTGTTAACAATACAATAGTAAATCTGCATGCAAAAGTAAAACATGCTTCTATGTCATCAGTTTCATTTTGTGGAAAACAACTAAAACAGAAACTAGTTTATCACCTGTCCTGGAAGACTAAAGGAGACAGAGCTATCATTGGGGGTGGGGGGAAAGGGCTGTTCCCTCTTGGAACAAGAGGCTAAGCAAGTTTCAACACTGACAGAATTGCACTGTGAAACCTGAGGTTTATTAATACAAATATCTGTGTTCATCTTAAAAGTCACACTGACATTAGCTGATATGCACAGAAATCTGATGAAAGTACACCAGTCCGTAACACAGTAGCCACTGTACTAAGTATGTGAACAAATGTCAAAAGTAGCTGTTAGATGAGTACATTAAGTATACCAAGTACAGTAAGCTACAGTATACAGAAATACTTCCACAAGATGCTTAAAGTTGTAAGGAAATTTTCTGCTCTCAGTTCTAATGATATGATCGGGCATGGGTGTACAGAGCTTGTACACAGAAAGACAGTGGAATACCAGGCAAGAACACTGCACTTGAGGACTTGTGCCGCTTATCCGTATGATAAATCACCCTGAGTGCTCTTCTTTCCTTCCCTCAACTGTTAAAGATGATAGTTCCCAAACTTCAGGACAGAGTAATGAGAGAAGTTTCTTAAACTGTATTTGCTAATCTTGATCCTTTCTAATTTTATTGCAGTCTTTCTGAAGTCCTTCTCTGTGTATAACTACTCTATTTTTCCCCCTCCTCAAACTAACTTGCCCTTTTAATTTTCATTTTCCATGTTACAGTTTCATAGACTCCTCCACTTCTAATGAAGTCTTTCTAGAAATATTTTCAAAAAGTAGAAAAAAACACCACAGTAACAAGAAAGGCATAGAGAAATGTGGAATGCAGCACAGAGGAAGAGAAAGAAAAGCTAAAAAAAAAATGGAAGGAAAAGACATGAAGAACATTTTAAGTTGAAGTTAGTAAAGAGAGTGAATAGAGAACAGGAATCTACCATAGACCAAAACAAAGATCTGTAAGCCTGTAGTAAAGCATGATTAGAGGAAAAAAAAAAAGAGTAAATTGAATAGAATTTTCTTTTTTTCTTTTTCAACCACCATTACATGAGCAGTAGTGCAGCTTTGCTAGAAGAAAAGTCTATAAACACATTATTTTCTCTAGAAGTAGATCAACAATTGGCTAGATAATTGTTTTCCATTTTTAAATATAAAAAATCTCCCCACTGTTAAAAACAAAACAAAACCAAGAAAGAACAAGAACAAGCCAATAACATACCTGAATTAGATCAGTTGGTATGCTGTCTGTTGACTGAAACCCTGTGAAGCAATGCCTTCTTCAAGGCACATTTTTGATATATTTAATTTCATTAGGTCTTAAGGGACAGTTAACAGCAGAGGTGTGGGCTTTGGTGGTTTGTTGTTTTTGTTTTTTAAAGGCATTAATATTCTGAACAGTTGTTATGTAAGGTAAGAAAAAGACAGGAAAATAAACAATTGAAATACAATTTTCTGAATTCAGACAAGCAAATGAATCATAAAACTCTAACATATCAGTCTGCCTCAACCCACTGTGTGTCAGTGAAATTCAGGATTAAAAGTCTCCCCATTTTTAACCTTTTAACTGCTTAATGAATCATCAACATTTATGCCACTTTTTCCAGGTTATAGTATATCCACTGTGCCAGAAAGTTTCCAATGAATGGATTTTCACCTCTTACTGTTTTCCAGAATGACAAGCCATGCCATTTTATATTTGCTTTAGGTAAATGATCTAAGATCCTTTGCCAAATACAATAAAGAAGCAGTAAGTTCTGAACAGTCTGAAGCCAAAACTGGATTTAAAGTTTTGTTATTAGTTTAGAGCTAACAGTGGGAATAAAATAAGACTGGATTTCTAAAGAAGAAATCACAAAGATATCAGTCCTCAAAGACATGTGTGTATAACACCTCTAAAAGAAAGGCATCAAACAGAGATGCCAGGGGAAAATAGGGATTCTGGAGTATGGATTGATATTTCTAAAAATCATTTTGGTATTTAGTATTCAAACATTTCCGATACAAAAGTTCCAAATTCATTCCAGGGAAAAGAGGTACTGTTACCAACATAGAAGGCCTCTGCAAGAATGGAATAGCATTTAGCATTTTAGAGAACTGTGTTACAGTCCAGTGTTACAGTCCATTAATGACAACAGCCCTCTGTACAGGTTAATGTCAGGCTTTCCACACATTCTTCTGTGCCAGCTTCATTGATGCTCCTTGACTCTCCTCCAACAGAGACAATTACCTCAGCTATCAGTCAGTGATATAAAGTGCACAGATGCACCAGCAAGCTCATACATTCAGCAGAATTCAAGGGGAACTCGAGCATAAAAATATTTATTCTAAATAATAATAGGTTTGAAAGTTACTAATCATAATTTACTCTAACAACATCAGTTAAAAATACAAACTATACTGATTATTGCCTTGCCATTTCTTGGATACTTAATTCAAGAAATGCCATTTGCAAAAGGGTTTATTCTGTTCTCCCAAAACCTATGTCTGCACAGAGCATTCTGTAAAAACAGGGTTATATTATTTTCTTTGCAAGCTATCCAGACCTAACAGGAGGTTTATAAATACAAGGCAGTTCTATGACATAATCCAGTTAGAGATAATTGCACAAAAGATCATTCTTTGCTACAAAATAAGTCTCATGAATTCCCACTAAAGACTGTTGAAATGGAGATTGTTCCTTACTCCATTAACAAAATGTTCATCAGATCAGATCTGTATTTCTGGATCTTCAAAATGAACTTCACATGCAAATCAAAGTACTTACACTGTAAATATACACTTAAAACCAGAACCTACATGCAATTTCAATGGTCTTAATGAAATTACCCCCTCTTGGGTCTAATTACAAATTGAAATTGTTTTTAAAGGAACATTTTTTAATAACTATGTATAAACTCTTATCAATATCTTATATGTAGTTAACAACAACAAAAAAATCTACTCCTACACAATTGGAAATCAAGATGTTTTATATGTGATAACAGTATTTATCTTCTTAAATGGTATCTGCCTTCATGAAAAGAAAGAAAAGAAAAAAAGGAAAGGAAGGAGAGGAAGGAGAGAAAAGAATAAAGAATTACTTTTCAGTCTGCTATAGCTTTTATATTGGTGTTACAATAATATATCAGATAGCCCCAGTTTCAACTGTTTGAGACAAGGAAAATACAAAAAGTGACCAAGCAAACTAAAAAGGAAGATAGCGTATTGAGAAAGCAAAATGCATTCATTAAAAATACACATCTTTCTTCTCATTCTAAAATATAAAATGCTGCTGCTGATGGAGAGCTTGAAAAGCATAGGTTTACAATATTCTGTAAGTGTTAGCTGTTGTTCAAAACCATCCAACTTTTACTGACTCTCCAAAACTACTACCACTAGGTTGTATAGTTGCAAAAAATATTCATGCAACAGGGAGCTCCTATAGCAAGCCTAATAATGAGGGGATTAGAATAGAAAGTGAGAGCACTGGACTTTCTTTTCTGCCAACACAGTTCAAACCCCAAGCAAGAGGAGGATAAATGAGCCAGAGGGGCTTCATTCATTCTCCATCGAACAACACACCACAAAAGATCCATACATTATGCCAGGAAAATACTCAGCAAGAATGAGCAGCCTTGGAAACAGAAATTCTAGACTCAAAGTCTGGTTGAAGGTCACTGCTCTAACACTGACAAGTTCACTTGATTTGCATTTGATATATTGATACGTAAAGGATTTTCTGAGTTGTTTACAATCTTTTATTTCCTGCAAATGATGTGAAGATAGAGGCCAATATTAATCTTTTTGATTTCATAGCTAGATGGAAGAGGACTAAAAAAAATGCTTCACATTATTGAAGGAGCTACTGAAGACGTCAAACTTTTTTCTGATTTCTGTTAACTGAACTCTGTTAAATTAAAAAAAATGTGTTTGTATAAAGGAAAACAGTCAGATTCAAAGTTTCCAGTTTCCTCACCAATACTTCCCTATATATTAATAAACCTACATCAATCTGCTAGTTCAGATCATGTTTAATAGCTTCAGAAAATTCCTGTTACCTAACAGGATGATGATGAACTCATGTTTATTGATGTGCTAAAAAAAGAAAAAAAAACACTATTTCAAGACAAATCTATGCTACATTGTTTTTTTTTTTTAATTTCATAATGCTCAAATCAAATGAGATTAGACATAGTTAAGAAAGCAGCACTAATCTGATGATACTACTCTAACAAAGTGACAGGCCTATTATTAAAAATATACAGAAAAGGCTCCAACAACGACTAGATTATTTTCCTCCTTTTCAGAAACCTGTTTATATGACATTGAGAGCTCTTAGCATGGCATCTAATTATCATTCCAAACATACAATCCCTGCGAAGGATTCTACAATCCTTGCATAAGTTGGAGCTGTAATTTACTGCAGGAACTAATGCCGCACTTCTATCTTCATCTATCTTCAACACAAGTCAGGTAAGTGTCTAAACATTGGGACTATTGATTGCAATCAGCTGCTAGAGCAGAAAAAAAGTGCATTAAATTAATGGTTGCATTTAAGAATTTTAGACTTAGCAGTTTATTATTTGAATTCAGTTTATTACTGAGAGCAGCCAAAGAGGAAGACACAAAGAAGCATTTGCTTCTTTGCAAGCACTTGATCAAATGTGCTCACACACAGGAGACCTTCTTTAAGTATTCTTTAGTATTCTTTAGCCAGAGACTTGTATCTTCCCCTGGCTGATTCATGAATTAAAACCAGCTTTAGAAATACACTGCAGTTCTTCAGCAGTAGGGACTATAAAGTCCGCTATTTTTTACCAGATAATAAAATAAAATTAATAAGAAAAAAATATATGCCACTCAGAGTATCTTAAATGCTTTGCCATTCAAGGAACAAAGACAAAATTTCTCATTCCTTGAAGTCAGATTTCAAAGTCCCTAAAATGCTAGTGTCTCTGTCAATAGTACTTGCATTTTAGTTCCCCTTGTGTTGAAGCATGCTAGATGCAAGACTTGAAAAAGCGTGAACAGAGGAACGTGAGTGGATCCTAAAGGCTTTGGCATGCACAAGGACTTCACTTAAATACGGAAATTATAAAATTAATTGCACTATGAGGTCTTGCTAAGAACAACAAATGCATTTCACAGTTCTTATTACCAACTCCTTCCTTTCCTGGTAAGCATGGCACGTAGAAATAGGAATGAAATCCCCATGAACTGAAGACAGGATAAGCAAGGCGAGGACATGACATGAACTACTGCTGTAGCTACGCAAAGTTTGTGTGCATACTTAAACATTTTCTCTGGTGGTACCAGGCACTGGTGAAAAGAATGCATTGCTATCACCGAAAGGAAAACTGGAGCCGGGAGCATTCTGGTATTACACAATAATGGCGGTGAACACAAAAACAAGAAAAGGCTGAGGATCAAAACAGCAATGTTGAGAAAAGGCAAATTATGTATATAACGCTATTTTACTAGGAATTCGTGGATACTGGATTGCACTTCATCACCCTCTGGTGTTGACTGGTGCTGAGAGTTAAAATTCAGAGAAAAAAATCCATAACATTACTAAATGTGAAGCCACTCCTGATGTACATAAAGAACTGGATTCTATTCTAAAGCACCAACTGGTGCTCCAAATCCAAGAAATACAGAAACACTAGAACCCAACCATGTAATTTATTCAAACAAAGGTTTCTTGCTATTAAACCATCACTGTATTTTTGACAGTTTGGTGAAAGAGCTACTTCTTAGTATCTCTCTCTTTGCTTAAAATAAGTTGTTTACCATTAAAAGGTTTTTGCTTTCAGTTATGTATTTGGTAAAAAAAAAAATAGATCATTTTTGATGTAACATTAAAATGAAAAACTATTTAGCATGGCTCCCTTCATCATCCCTTACATAGAAATTCATGCTTGTGCCATGACTGCAACATTTTTCCAAGAGCAGAAACAAGTACAGTCATGTGAAATGAGCTCTAAGCAATACCGCTGTCAAAGTGGGAAAAACAGACAATGCACTAACATATTCCTGTATTTTTCCTCAAGCTTCTCCCTTATTTTTTCCCAATCCAGCTGTAAAGATGTGTTAAAATAAGATTAATTTTATCTTCCAAGTAATTTAGATAGATAAATTGACAAAAATGTAAAACCAATTCAAACATCTAAAAAACAAAACAAAACAATGCCCTAAACATTATACAAGAAGAAGGATTCCCTGCATTACTTAACTTGCAAGTTGTTAACACAATTATTTTTTACAATAAATGCAGATCATATACAATCTCCCTACAAACCTTTCTCTCTCAATATATTACATTATTGCAAAGAGGATTTTAATCTCATTCTTCATGGATTTTAGAAAACCTTTTATTATTACATAATACGTTTATTTTCATTCAGAGTTTTAAAAAGCATTGCTCACATAGTGAGGAGTAACTCCTACGACTTAGACCTAAGATTAAGATCTTTCTAAATTTTAATTCTACAAGAAGTTGAATAGGAAACATCTGCTAGCACTTCTAATCGTCTGTTATTAACCTGTGAGCATAACAATAACATGGTTCATAACAATAAAATGGTAATGATTAATAAAATATAAATAACAGTTCTTACCATATAAGGAGGTTATCATGTTCTATTATGTAGGCTTAAAATGTAAAAGCTTTCTGGTAAAAGACACACCTTGAGAAGCCCTGTGCCCAATCAGCAGTCAGACCTGCCTAGGAGACAGCAGCTGATGAATCATAATGATGATAATTGAGCTGTAAGTTTGTTTTTATGTTATTGGTGGTTTTGTATGTGTTTGTTTCCTAAATGAGGAAGAAGCTGTATGCTGTATTTCGTGAACTTCTTGACTTTCTTTTTTTGTTACTTTTCTACTAGATGAAAAGCGTGACAACTACTTGCCAATGATTCATTAAGAAACAAAGAAGTTCCTATTTTTCAGCTGTCACTTTTACAGGCTATTTCAAAAAATGTATTTTTTCAAAAAGAAATTTGCTTATACACTGGGAGAAAAGATTCAAAAACTAAAAAAAAAAATGATGCATTTACATCAAAGTAAAACAATGCACAAGCTCAAAACACATTCAAGCAGTACCAGAGATCAAAAGATTATTAGGGAGAGGTACACTTATCTACTCCAGGTATCACATTATAGTTTATCATGTTTTATTATTACTATTTGATTATGGTAGCCACTTACAAGGTTCAGTTAGGATCATTCCCCACTTACCTATGCTGCATGTCTGCCTTGAAATCCCTGATGCTCTCAAAAATTAGATGTATACTTACATTATTTTGCAATCCAGGTTATTTTTCCTTCAGCCACAGGTACTTATCCTAACCAGAAGGCCCTTGTACTGAGGATCTGCAGAACAGGATGAGGCAAGTGCTGCACTGCGCTGCGTGCACAGCTTTGCTGTCAGCCCTGTGCTGTGCACATCCAGTGGCTGCAGGCTAAACTTGGCCAGCTCCCTGCCACACAGGAGCCTCTAGGCAGCTCCCACTCAGTGCTGGCACTTGCACCACCTGCGTGTCCTTGGCTTTATTTAAAAGTGCAGCAACCAGTTCTCATGTGAACGTCCTTTCTGTTTGACAATAGAAATGAGAACTACAACTATTTGAGAAAATCCCGTCAGAGTTCAAAAGACCAAAACGTCAGGTGAACTTTCCATGGGCAGGATACGCCCACCGTAGTGCACCCCGATTTGAGACCTGAAACCTGTTTGATACCACACAACTCAGGGTTCCCAGTATTGGGAAGGACACGAAATTACATATACAATCCTTTTTTTCCTTTTTTTTTTTTTTTTTTAAATCTACCGTATTAGCATGGTATTTTAAGCAGTACTTTACAGAGTCTGAGTGCATTCATTTCTCGGACAATAACGAACCAGTACCTCCTGATGCCAAACAACAGGTCACTAGATTGCTTTGAGGTAAAACCTCAAGAAAGAGAGGTACGATGTCAGGAATGTTAAAATCCATGAGTTGAAGAGCAATGACTATCATTTATATAAGTAAATTAAAGTTGAGCCATGTGCATCTTGCAGGTGTAATTTCCCATGCCCAACACGTGTCACATGAGCTCTGCCAGCACAGAAATTGCCGATGTGGATTTCTGACTTGAAGTGACTGTGCAGAGGCTGTGGGGGGCTGATTTCACCATGATCTTCTGCGGATTAGCAGGACAGTCACCCCAGCTCCATTCTGTACTGCAGGAGCAGAGACCCAGAAAAAAACTGTCAAACCAAAGCCAACCCCCTACCAAATTTTTACTAGCACCATCAACTTTATTCTCTTTCTCCATAGCCCACATCTTCATGTTTCTCCTTTGTCCTTTCTTTTGTCCACCAGGTTCTGCCACTCTATTCTTATATCTTCCAGGAATTCCAAATTAATTAATTAATTAAATTAATTCCAAATTCCTCCTGCCACAGTAGTCCTATTTTATTTTAACTTAGTGTGACTATAATTTCCCCAGCCTGCCTAGAGATATCACTTCTCACACTTTCACCAAATGCTGTTCAACTGTTTTCTCATTTTGACTAGTAACCTACATCATACCACCATCTCTAGTAGGTAACTGTTGCTGAAAAATAAGATGCAAAACTGTCAGTCAAAAAAACTAAGGCCTCCATACAATAACAATTGCATGGCATTTAATACTAAATACAAAAAGCGCCCATTTCCCTGCCAAACTAGCTTTGTCACCACAAGACCTACAAAAGCAAATGACAATTTTGTAGCAATTACATTAATCATTAAACAAAGTCCACATAAATATGAATCTGAAAGAAGCAGTACTGAGCCTCTAGCCGGGTGTAACTGCCCCCCTGCAATTTTGGATAGGGGCTGTGCTAGTATTTCAGGCTTTTTCGGTCTGGTTCTCTGGATTCCACACCTTAGTGGTTGCAAACTGAAATATCTACAATAGTACTTACAACCATGTATTACAATAATTATATTTGCATTATTTCCATGGAGGGAAAAAGATTGCAAAAAAGAATAGATCTCGTTAGTAGTGATTGCTACAATTTCCAGATATCAAAGACCCTGGAAGCTGCTTGTTTTGATTTGCTGCTGTAATGACTGGTACATACTACTAATTCAAACAAATCAAGATGACCATATGTAAGTATATATCACTTCTACAAAATAAGGAAATTTGAGTTAATGAGAGACTAAACAGGAATTTCAATTTTTAAAGTGGATTTTTTTTTTCAGGTTGTTAAGTCAATGCTCACTGCCTGCCAGTATTTTGGAAATAAAATTGAAGTCCCCAAAAGAACAAAAGGAGATTATTTTACTGCAACACTAGAACCGAGGAAAATTCAGTACTGATTTAGAGTGGCAGAGCTAACTCCGCACATTCATCACAAAGCAGCCTTTGTGTCTGCACTATCTGCACAGAATAGCCTTCGATGTGCAGCTTTTTGTGTCTTCATACTGTAACTTCTGCAGAGTAGTAAGTTGTATTAACTTCAGTGACTGGCTTTATGAGATAAAAATTGGAATGAAGAATATGGAACAACAATTAAGCAATGCTTAGCTACAGACAACTCTTGCTAGTTCAACATTCTTCTGCTATAGCTGTTAAAGCAGAGAAAAAAGAATTCTGATAGAAGTGCAGAACACAAGTTTGGTGGTCTGCTTATAAGCTTGCTGCAAAATTGCAACATGGCATTCACTTATACAATATCTAAATAACTTCCAGAATAAATTTACTGTGTTTACAGATAGAAAACTTTTTTTTAAACTGTCAGTGTTGAAGCACTGATCAAGTTGTAATATTTTTGACCAGCATACAATGCTACTTCCTATGTATAACGTCATTCCAATGGAGGTTCTTGAGAAGATATTTTAATTTAATTGGTGTATGGGGATCTTTGCTGTTTCCACTTTCCTTAGATACACCTATTATCTACAATACATGGCTAAATAAGTTGTCTTGGAACTATAATAAAAGTTAGCCAGATTTCAAGTGGGCCAGTACAGGATTATAAATGTGGCGCAACTGACGATCATCATCTATTGTAAACAGCAATAGATTGGGCAAATCTACAGTTCTAGAAATATTAGTCAAGTTATGTTATATAATCACCTTCATTATACAATTCCAAGATGGAATGTAAGCAAAAGAAGGACAGAGCAGAACTCCAGACAGGTAAGGCAGAGCTGTATCTAGCTCCTGGCCCTGCTAGTGACTGGCAGACGTCTTTAAGCGAGTCACTCAGCCATTTCTCAAGTCAGTCTACCTACAACTGGAATTTTGCTATCTATCTGGTTTTACAAAACCACTTGATAATAAATAGAATATTAAAAGGCTAGAAATTACCACAATACTCACAATGGAAATATACATTTCAGGTAACTGCTGTACTATTTCTAATGTGCATAAACCCAATAACATTACAGTTTTCCAACTGAGTACAAACTTCCAGTTCCCTCTGTGTGCTTCCCATTCTGCAAGCATTCATATCCAGGCACTTAAGATGGGCCCCCAGGTGTGCTGCTTTCACAGAGGATGAGTAAGATCCTCCCGCATCGTAAGGGCACCTCTTCACTGAGCCCAAGCCATCACTTCTCTTTAGATTATGGGAACCCTTCCCATGGGATGTATTCCCTCCTATCCTAGCCTCCTCTGGAAAGACTGAAGAGACACCTGTGCCCCTATGAACTTCACCCTCAGAAGTGAAGAGCCCTAAAACAGTAGTGATTTCCTGCTTGCCATATCTTTTCATCCAAAATACCTGCAGTATCTGCAGGCAACTCTTTTACAGAACTCATGCTTTGTTAACTTCCCTGCTGTTATTCTTGTTGGAGGGTGAGCCTGAGCGTGTGCATGCACCACGAGCTGCTGAGCATCTTCTCTGCACCACTCTGACTGCACAGGGCCGGATGCCCAGTCATTACTGCCAGCATGCTTCCCTCACAGCTTGCCAAGTGGGAGTGAAAGAGTGAGCAAGACAAAGAATGTCAGTGCAGAGTCGGAAGGCTGCAGGCAGTGACTGGAGTGTTAGGCAATTCCACAGACGTACCATGGAGCCAAAGCTTCTGCGGAAGACTGAGTTGGTTATGATCCTCACTATACCTGCAAGTAAATGTGGATGGCTTGCCAAGCCATGCCATAAGTAAAAGACAAACACACAGTTAGAATTTGAGAATTGCTGGCACCCCATCCTGTGCCATTCCTTTACCTCATATTGCACGCAGTGACTTCAGTTACAAAAGTCAAATTCATACATTGTGATACAGTTCCATTAAGTTAAAATTCAAAGAGACACAGATGATTTATGAATAAACCTTGAAAATACAATTCACATCTTCTGGTTCTAAAAGTCCAGAGGGATAATTTTCTGAAAAATTCCAGTACAGTCAAATCAACATACATTTGAAATGGATCTAGTAAAAACTTGTTGAAGAAGAAAGGGAGGGAGGGAGGAAAGTATATATATAGTTCTGGGCTAGATTCCTAGACTGTGTAATATTTGTAATTAAAAGACTGACAAAAGAACATGATTTTAAATAACATTGTTGCTGCAATTACATCAGAGTCAGTATTCACATATTATGCTGAGTCAGTTGCTCATAATCACAAAGCAAAATTTCATTAAGAATAAAACTTTTCATCCTTTCAGAAGATGCCCGGCAATTCCTTGCCAGAAGTGGCACTGACTACACATAACCTTAGGGACACACTTTCTACTCAGTGATGACCTAACAGTTGGCAGGACACCATGAGCCAACTATTGTTTTTAGCTGTCAAGAAAAATAGTCTGCACAGTGGGAAATCTAAAAAGCACAACAAGACCCATAATTTATTCCAAGATCAAGTTCTCCTTATCAAGGAGACGTGAGTCTGCAACATTTTCTCTTCCTGCCTCTATTCAGTCAGTAGAGATTCAAAGCACTTCTCTCCAGAAAGAACAGTAATGACAACACTTAAAGCCAGGGTTTATTAACCAGGGACATCTCCAAATAAAAGGTTGGCAAAAATCACCTGTTTGCTATGTAAAAGTGAACACTGTGCCAGCTCAGCTGGTAAGAAACAAACAAAACAAAACAAACAAACTAAAAGGCATTACAGGCCAATTTTTCCTCTTACTAACGTCAACATAGCCTTGAAATAACTTCACTGACTTGGTTTAGTTAGGTCAGATTCAGAACAATGCAAATGAAAGCAGAAGTTAAGCCAGTGTTTTACTTACAAAACATTCCCATTACCTGCACTCAACCAGATGTCTGCACTGCACCACTGCTCAAACACTGCACTTGTTTCATATGTACACATCATTCACAGAGCACGTGAGTGAGGAGAGAAAACAAATACTGCATTAAATGGTGTGGGGGAAGGTAAAGATTGTTTTAGTGGTTTCAAAATTATCTTTTAACTGCGTATTCAAATTCTTGTTCTTAATCTGCATCCTTGCTGAGCAAAATTTATATATTAAATATCTCAAAGTCCTATATATAAAGAAGTTCATACTAGAGAAGTATGTCCTACCCCTCTTGATTTTTTCTGAAGTCTTGAGACCAAATCTGTATACTTGCTGTGGGTTTTCTCCTATTTGTTTTGCATGTAAACTCTGGCAAAGAGAGAATAATCTTTATCAGTGTCTCAAGTTTATTAGGACAATACAACTGCTTCATTCTTACAAAATGAAGAACCAGTAACTGAACTGAGGAAACAACCAAATAAACAGGGAACAGGAAAACTCCATCATCCATCATCCAGTAGCATTTAGCAAAGCTGTACAAAGGAGAAGGGAAGCTTGGTGAAAAGCAGCCCAACTGTCTGGATAGATTCTAATATATAACTTTTGCCACTTAGGTTTGATATATGGAAACTGACAAACAAAATCAGGTATGTAATAAGGCGTTTCCAGAGGAGATTTCATCTCAGAATTTTGAAGTTACCTTGCAGATGACTAACTGCACAACAACATGCAGGAATAAGAAAACATCTAGCACCTATATTTTACAGAAGGGAAAATGGAGCAGACTGTAATATGGCATGGTAGTTGCAAGGCTGGAACAAGAATCCAGAAGTTCAAGATTAAATCACTAGACTGCAGATACATTTTTATTTTATTTTTTTTTGCATAGGAGGAGCTAAATTACAGTGACATCTGTGAAAAGCTTTAAAGGAACAACTCAATTGTGTAAATATTTGTTGGCTTGATGTTAATAATAATAATTAAAAAAAAGCCCAGATATTACATCTGGTTTTCAAAATGTAAGGCAAGAACAAAAACTTTGCACCTTCAACTTTGTTTTTGTAATTATTAACTTTAGCTTGTAGTCTTTGGGACTGTTTCACAACTTAAGGTAAATCTGAGGATCAAGCTGAGGCAAAAATGGCTGTTGCTCATCTCTTTCTTTGCTCTGAAAACAACAAATAGCAAAAGAGAGACTAGATAAAATTTCATGATACCAGAGAAATAAGCTTAAGAGCAAATGCTTACATAAAAGATACGCTGAAATCTAGGATTTTGCTACTAAAAACAAAAACAAACAAACAAAAAAAAAAACAGAAACAGCAAGAAGCGGAACTAAGCCACACGGAAATAGACAGCTGCAGCACAAACAAAGGCCAAAGATCACGGGTGGTTGGTACAGTTAAGAACATTAATTCGAAACACATCACAGGTAAGTACCTTGCACAATACACAACTTGAGGAACATACAAAAAGGAAACTGAAAAGAGCTACATGAGAAAGTTTGAGAAGTAACAAACTTTAGCTTATTATCAAAACTGAGATGTTAATAAAGAGCAAATAGCTCCACATTTTTAAAATAAAGTGGACAGGCTCTCCTTTTTGCAACAGGAAAGCACAAAAGTTGTATTCCAGTGCATTTCAGGAACATAAGATGAGTGAAATGCAGTAGAACTATAAATGAACACTGAAAAAATGCTTGTAGCTATTTTTCACTGTGTTAAGCTACACAAACAAGGACCAAAAAAATAAAAGCAGAAAAGGTCCATAAAGCAAGCATGAAATAATTCTGCAAAGCAACGCCCCGCTGGAAAACAATGCTGAAACCCAAACTGTACAAAGTGTCTCAAAGACCACTCCAATCTTATGACTAATTTCTAGGTTTTTACTATCAGTGGGAAAATACCATACAGTGGTGATATTTTTGGCCTGCTTTTGATCCACTTGCTGTCTTGTGTCAAGGTATTGCTATCTCAGTTTCCCCTCATTTAAAATTAGCAGAATAGCACCTAGCTTAGTTCAATGAAATTGTCTAAGTGCCCGCACAATTGAACTTCAACTCCCTGAAACAGAGCATAAATGTGAAGAGGAGCTAAGAAGACAGCTTGTAAGAGAACTGAACTTCAGCTGGCCCTAGAAAAGCTAGTCCAAAGGACACATCCAGGTCCAAACGCCATCAAAGGTTCATCTGTTGTTGCTTAACATACCACGTTTCCTCAGTTCATGAACTGTGAGCTGTTCTGTTTCTCATGCAGCAGCTCCATCTGCTGTCAAAAACGAAAGGTGGACTTTGCATTGGGACTACGTTCACAGCGGAGGGGAAAAAAATACGGAAACTGACTTGAACAATTTTAAATATCTCTGGACAATTTCTGAACACATCCCCAGTCAGCCCTGCAAGAACACCAGCCAGCCTGTTACCTGCCTGTGTAAACCAACTAACCAAAATGAAATTACGAGAGGAGATAACACTCATACAAGCCTCAGAATTCTTTGCTCATACAGCTTCAGGACTAGTTGTCTCAAAGCTAACTCCTGCTCTTCACTATCTGCAATTATTAGTGCTCTGCTGTCCAAAGCTACTACCATGGTATCAAATCACACTGGTGAGGTGCTGATACTCTGTTGCCCTACAATAAATGTGCCCGGATACTCCTATACTACATGACGTTCATGGCAATTTTTAGCTACATACAAGTGATTTATTTGAGCTGAACAAATATAAATTTAAGCTCATTATTTGATGACTAATTCAGTTTTTAAAAACAAAAGTTCTGTTTCCTTTATGAAGCACAGAGCCTGAGTTGTTAGTCTGAGGACACAAATAAACATTTATTTACAAGAAGCACAAAGGAATTTGGTCCAGAATGGCACAGTTGTGGCAAGACCACACAGACCCAGAGCTCATAAATCCAATGAGACCTACTCTGACTCTTGCACAACTTTGATTCTTAGATGCATTTAATTTTGTGTTTTTCTCCACTCCTATAGGTACTGATATCGATTATTACATGAAATACAAGACTCTCACAAAACCTGTACATCCTGTGCAACCCAGGCAGCAGCACTACAGAGCAGACGTGCTGCCAGCCCTGCCTGCTCCAGCCGCAGCGTGCTCTCCTGAGCCACCCAGGTGCCCGGGAGCCCTGTGCCCCACTCTGAGCGCTGCGGCAGCAAACATGCTACTGATCGTAACTACAGCTTTTAAGGAAAAATCTTGTTTTACAGAAATACTGGGTATTTTACTGTGAATTTAGACCAAATATAGTTCAGTCATTGCTTCCCTTAATGGATTTAGTGACAGGCACTCACAGTATTTGAAACAATGATCCAGGTATACTGTGATGTTTTCATTCTCATCAAAAATACTGCCACATAATGGAATATTATTTCCCTAATTTATTTATATTTTTTGTTTTTTTGTTCTTCCCATTTACAAGGTTTTTCAAAGACTCCAAAATATTCTCAGTAAAATATTCTCAGTCACTGATTTCCAGGCATTTCCTGCATCTCACCGTATTTCTCTGTCACCTCACAACATCAGGTCTAGCAGAGACTTCAGGGACATATTTTCACTTGCCACCTTTCAGATTCCCACACAGCTTTTTTTTTTTTTTTTTTTTGTCTCATGTGGCACTGGAGAGCTACAAAATGCTGCAGTGTATAGGGTGCACAGTAAACATACCCATGTTTTTCCCAAATACTTTAATTCAAATACTATTGTTTTAAGAAAATGTGTTGAGATTGTTTCTAAAAACCTACAATGTTGGAAATCACCCACGTTAAAATAACTTCCAGTGTGAAGTGTATTTAAATGAATATAAGGTTTGGAGCTGACCCAGCGTAGCTTCCATATCCTTGATATGGAAAGGTTTTTTTTGGGTCTGAAATTGAATTTTCACATTTAGTCCAGAAGTGGAGTGATGTTAAAAGCACATCAAATAATTGGAATATGAGAAATGCTTGTATTTGTTGACACAGAATCAGAGCTAACCTAATTCGTCAATGTTTCATGTTCATGTGTGTACCAAGACCCAGTCCTAACAAGATTTATTTACACAACTTTATTTGAGGATGTTTGGAGGAACAGTTCCACAACATAAGGAACCTGTGGAACAGGATTCCCTTATGTTTCCTCTAATACAAGGGTTAATATTGAAACCGCCCAAGTGTGATGACAATAAATATTTTATGTACAGTACTGATGAAAAAAAAACAACAATCCATCTCTCAGAAGAGGTAGGCTGCCGAGCACCTCACAGCAAGCTGTAGCCATCCTCCCTTCCCCCTCCCGGCCGTGCGCACAGGCTGCCTCGGGACTTGTTTACACAGCAGCTAATAAGGCTAAGCCTATCGATACTAGTTTTAAAAGATGGAGAAATGATACAAAACGCATTATTAACGAGTGAAAAGGAAGGCACCGGACGCCAAGGCCACTTACAGTCAGAGCAGGGCCACGCAGGCTCTATGGGCGGCGTGCGAAGACTCCAACAGGTGGCTCCGTGGCGCAATGGATAGCGCATTGGACTTCTAGAGGGTGAAGGGATTCAAAGGTTCCGGGTTCGAGTCCCGGCGGAGTCGCATGTGCTCTTTTACTCTTTAGTCCCCTTCCTCTTTCCGTGTGCCTGCGACCTTTCCACCGCTGCCTTCTGTACCTTCCCTCACGGCCGCGGCAACCGAGCCGACCAGCCTGGGGCTTCCCGGCGGCCGGCTCCCGTCAGCGACTCCCTGCGGGGCCGCCTGACCGAGCGGGGGCGGCGGGCAGCGACAACGACCGCGGCCCGCGTCGCGGGTGGCCGCGAGGCCGCCGCCTGGACTCGAACCGCGACTATGAGAGAGCGGCAGCGGGGCCGCGCCGAGCCGAACACGGACGCCCCCGCGACGGGACGCTCGAGTCCGCCTCCTCCCTCAGGCAGCGACCAAGCTCTGAGGCGCGCAGGGCACCAACGGCCGCCTGTAGCCGCCCGCCCGTGCCTCACGCAAGGAGCGGTTTTTTAAAAAATGTGTGGAAAGAAAGGTTCCAAGCAAAGCCCGGCAATAGCAACGACCTTGGCACTTGTATCTGACCAACTGAGTCATGCTGTTAGGTTTCTAGAACCGTCTCTGGAAAACGGTCTTAGCTGGAAATAAGGCTACTTCTCTCCTTCAGTGATGGTCTGACACAGACCTAGTCAAAATCATTTTCAAGCAACAAAACACCCACAAAATGCAGCAAATGAAACAAGCATTTAATGCTTGAATTAATACCATCTTTTCTTCCTAACCTACGCATACCAATAAAAAGAAGACAAAGAGCCACTTTAATAAGACCTATCAAAACAAATTAAAAATTTGGGTGGTAAAATAATAATAATAATTAAAAAGCAGCAGCAATAAGCAAACCTCGATGCTATTCATGACTGAAATAAATTCATGATTTATTCACAACTTAATAAATTCACAATGTAATTCATGAATTGTATTTAATTTCTTAAAATAAAAAATTGCTTTTAAATCCTGCACAGGTGACTACAGCCTCTCTTTCAAATCATAATAATGTTTATTTAAAAACAAGGTAAATCCCCACAACTGAAAATCAGCCATGCTGTTAGTAACATCAACTATGACTGACAGCAGAGAAGCCCATTCAGGAATGCTATCTAGCTATAAAATATGTACAGCCCTTTACAAAAACATCCAGTTTTCCCAGAATTCAAAGTTAAATAGCCAACACTAACCTCTCTTACATGAATCCCATAAAAGCAACTAGGTCAAGTGACAGACAAAATCTTCCTCATCCCATCACTTCCAGCAATGCATTCATTTCCAACTACTACTCCCCTAAGTTTTGTATTTAAGGATAGTGCCACAGAATCTGCCTAGACCCCGGTGAAAAAAATAGAAGGCCAAGGCTTTCACATGTACGTATTTGCATGTTGCAAGCAACATTTACACAACCATACCTGAGAAGTGCGTAAGTTAATTAAGAGAGAGACATGCCTGATGGCGAAGCGGTGAATTCCCTGGCGCAAGCACACAGGCAGCAGCAGCAGCGACGGCTCTCCCACCGCGCAGGCACAAGCCCCGGTGGGGAAGTACAGGGGGACAACTCCACAAAACGTGCGTGTGAAGAGGGGCTTGAAGAAAACGTTGCAAAGACAATACACGCATAGTCTTTCGGAACGCATTAAGAGAATCAGAAGGAAAAGAATCAAGAATTATAGCAAACAACATAAATTGGCAGCATTAGGCAGCTTCAATTTTAAAGGGATTGTTGATTGCAGGGAGATTAAAAGTGCCCAAGGTACGGAAATGGAAGCATGAGCAAAGGAAAACGAGAAGTATTTTACTTCTGCACCTAAATTAACCATAACTACTGGTGGTACTGCCCCAGGACCACCCCAGCCACCCTTAGCTACGTTTCTGTTGCTCTTTAATCTCAGGGAAATTTGTCAGTAACTGTTTATATCATTACAGGCAGAATTAACGTAACACAAGCATTTCTGACAGCACAATTACAAGAAAATACTTGCAATTTATAGGCAAATAGTTTCTCAAATTATGCTGGTGTTTAACAATTTTTCTTTGACAAATTTGAGTATTTCCAGACAAATCCAATCATCTGGTAAGTTTATGGAGTCACGTGGTACATTTTGTTTTCACCTGCTCTCCCCAGCAACTTAAAATTTGTCACTTTTAATCAAATTCAATTGATTTAATTGAAATTAAGGAGTACTCCAAAGTATTATGTTCCTATGCTTTTATGAAAATAGGTCATTGCAAAACAATATGCCAACCGGTGCCTTCACCCGAAGAGGCTGAATGAAGCACAAGGTGAGGCAGTAGTTGACCAGCATGCTGGCAAATGCGAGGTGCAGGTCCTGCCCTGCAGCCCTGCTCACACTGTCTGATGTGTCCCCTTCTCGCTCCCACAGTAGAACACAAGCACTTGCTGGACACAGCATGTGGCAAAACAGAAGACATTAGAACATCTGAAAGAAGGGCAAAGATAAAGAACATAAAACAAATCCCACACTAGCAATGTTGTATATAAATTAGCTTGGTTTAAGATCTGCAACAAGCTATTGAGCAGCCTGAACAACCGGCATGGCGCTGTTGCTTGCTGCCTAAAACCAGAACTTGCTCCTTCTCTCTTAGGGCCCTTCAGGGTAGCACATCGCTTCTCCGGAGTTCAGCTAGAACGTCCCAAGATGCAACAGAATAACGACTACTCTGGTGCCTTGTTTTCTTTCCTCAGTGTTCACTATGCATTTTCTGTGCTTCCATTTCTCATCCAGAGAACAAGACACCATAGTTGCTTTTATTGGCTTTTTATCATTTACAGGTTCAAGATTTTAGCTTACATACAACTGTATTAGAATAATATCTGCATGGTAGCAGGGACTTGGGGGCTAGTGGTTCTATGTCTACATGTTTCATACTTCCCAGCAAATTCACTTTACTTTGTGCACCATTTATCTCCAGGCAACCAGCACTTTTTAAGGAATCTATGTCCCTGTCTGTCCTTGGTAATGAATGTTTATGGTTAACTTCAAAAGAATATAAAAAATCCAAAGGGTCATGGGAAATTTTCTTTCATATTTCAGTTGGTGATCAATAAATACCATGATTCTCATTTCATTCTAGCCACCTCCAGCACAAATAGCTAATATCCTTAACATAAAACACACAAAAAACCTACTCATTCTCGAGAATGGAAAAAAAGAAAATCATAGTTAAACACTGGTCAAAAACATCCTTTTCACTTAAAATCTACAACCTTTAAAATTCAGTAGGACTTTCAAGAAAACAATAAATATCACTGGTCCTCTGATAATCTCTTTTATATATTCCTCACCCAATCCATCTGAGACAATGTAGTAACAGTCTTATTTCTTCTATCATCTGTCTTTTCTGCAATAACTGAATTAAACTGACTGTAACAGCAATACAATAACTAGGTCATTAAAAAACAAACAACACAAAACTTTTCACAATCACAGTACGTTATGAACTGTCACTGAAGGGAAACTGAACTAATACCATCTTTAGTTCTTCCAAACTCACTCTATTCATTTTCCTGAATAACTATTCCAAATCAGCTACTAGACCACAATCTGCAGACCACACCCTAGGTAATGGACTCAATTGTCAAATTCTTTTCACAAAATTCATTAAACAATGATTAAATGCTAAAAGCTAATAAAAGCGATAGAAGACTGGATGTTAAAACTTTGCATATAAATAGTTACTATATTATTTTATGAATTAAGCAATACTATATACTTTAATATTTATTTATAGTTACATGTATTATTTGTATATATGTGCATATGCTGAATTCCACAGCATTCTCATCCCTGTTATGTTCAGTGTTGAAAAACTCTTCACAACCGAACTATTTCTCAATACTCTCTGTTACAGATTTGGCCAGAAGCACCTCTGATAAGACCTAGAAAAATTTGCTACGATATATAATGGGTGTAAAGGTGAATTACACACCTAACTTTAAACTAAATTTACTAATTCAGTCACATAAAGACTGAAGACTGAACAAGACATAACCAATGAATTTGGATGTTGTTCTCAGATTTAACGATATGCTTTCAGATCATCAACTTTTAAAATAAACATTAAATATACATTACATATAAACTCACTTTTTTTTTTTGATAAAGCTTCCTAACACACTCCTACTGCAGAAGTTTCCCTAACCCTCAATTTACATGACCTTCAATCTTAAAAAAAAAAAAAAACAACACACCACGAACCAAAGAAATCTGTGGAAAGTTTTATAACAAATAAGTTGTTCCAGCTTGTTATTTTTCTTCAAGTCTTAATTGTGAAATTTCTTCTTCTTCCGATTCTTCTTCCCTGCTGCAAAAGCTGCTTTTTCACTCATGATCTCCTGATACTTCCTTTTATTATATCTGAACAAAATAGATAATTTACTTTTAAGCAAGGCAAATCAAGGTTCAGGAAAAGATAATATGGATACTTATGCATATATAAAGGGATATCAACACTTGGATTTCACATAAATGCAGGTCAAATTGTTTTAGAAATAAATTTGATTCAAGAATCAAGAATTCTGGTATAATCATTGCATATATAATCACATTTTTGGACAGTTTGCTAAAAAGCTGCTACTGCTCCTATTGGGAAGACTCACCAATTTCAACAATGCTATGGATACATTATACCTGTTTTTATGCTACTCTCTCAGCAAACTTAGCTGATCAACCTTACTCTACTCAAGACTGGAGAGTGAAATGAGATTAACACCACACAATAAACAGGATATACGTACTGAACATGAGCTGCTAGCTCCTCTACAAGACTTTCATGTACCTATCACAATGGATCATTGCACGCTTCGTGTTACTAACGCTTTTAATTGCAAGACTAAAAACATTTATCTGCACTAATGCTAAAAGAGCTGGTTGAAGTCCTAATTAGTCATAAGTTAGCTGATCAAATTTCAAAGACTTTCATTTTTTAAAGTTGCTTCTAATAAACACCTTATGAATCAGGTCAAGCCAGAAAGCTAGTTAAGAAACAGCTATACTAACTTGCCTTCCCAACATTAACAATCAATTTAGAAGCCTGACAAGACTAACCTTATTAGCCTAAATCACATACTATTTCCAAGAAAACATATCATTATGGGGGAAAAAAGTAATACAAATTAACATCATGTAACAACTAATATAAAAATGGATCAACTAAGCGATCTCCAAAAATCTGGAGGTTAGGCCAAAATTAAATCATCCATACTGTGCAGTTTTGATTCCTATGACAGGTGGCAGACTGACATACTTATCAAATGAAATCCCACCAACTTCCACATTATTATAGTCAACATTTTTCTATCACTTATGCCAAGAAAAATTAATCAGTCTTCACACAAATGAACAACAAGTACAAAAAAAATGTTGATGCATAGGCATAAAGCACTCAGTTTTTAGTACAAGCCCGTATGGACACCTATTTTAGAAGCGAACCAGAACAAGCCTGAATGTTTTCTTTTCAACACTAACACTACTTTAAGAGTAACTGCCAATATCAGTGACCCCCGAGTTGGGTAAAGCCCTTTTAAGAAGATAAAAAAAATATGCTATCACATTCCAATTATCTCCTGTCCCTTATATCTTCTCAATAGCAAGTGCTGATGAATTGCTAAAACAGACTAAAAAGTTTTCTTTGAATTTCAAAAACAACATATAAACTGAATGGAAACAACAGAAGAGCTATATAGTTAAAAATACACTTCTCTTCTACATGTGGTATTAGAAATACAAAACTATTTTAAAATACCTTCTAAACTCAGAATCTGCAAGCAGCTCTTCAACAATTGTTTTCTTCCTTTGTTTCTTAGGAATTCGACTATGATAAAAGTCTATGGGAGAATCAACCACAGTTCCAACCTAAAAAATAAAAATTATAAACATTCTTACTGCAATGGCAAGATGTTGATTATTTTTTAATCCTTAACGACAATTCTAAAGACAGCTACAGAGAAGATCAGAATTGTATTTATTATATATAAGTGCAAAATATCAAAAAGTAAGCAATATTTGGTACGCAAAGTCATTTTTTCCTTCATGCTTAGTGGACACAGGAGGGTCTCAGCTTTAGGACAGTATGATTTTCAACATCAGACTGCTGTATCAATATTTAAGAAATCCAGTTAACTTTCAAACATCTTCCCAAGGAGGGAAAGGAAATTCTTATGCGTGCTAGTTTGCTAGATGAGTTCCACAGCAGCTCTAATAAAAGCTTCATCCTGTAAGGCATCACATTTCTTCCAATTGGCATGTTGGCCAGTTCTAATGTATTTATATGTCCATAAACTTCAAAACACACAATGAAATCCAGTAAAATCCACCCTTTATAATGAAATGGAAATGTAAACAATTTCCTCAAGCATGCTAACTATTCAAAGAGACATAAGTAGATGGAACCAAGCCCATTTCCACAGTTTCTCCAGTAATTATTTTCTTTAAGCAAAATGTTTTAAAGGCAAGAGCTTTCAAAGTAGCAGAAATTCTAGCTGTTCACAAAGCTAGTTGTATCCATTCAAACTATATTAGCTAGTAAGAAAATAAATGCTAATTATTATCTACACACTAATTATAAAGGCTAGTACTTTAAAAAGCAGTGGAAACCTAGTCACTGAGGGTTCAGAATAACGATTAAGTCACGTGTTCATTCAGTCCTATGAGATCAGCTGTAAAAAAAAAAAAACAGCATATACAACTGCTTAATTAAAATAAAAATAAAATTAAATAAAAAAATATACAATTGCTTAACTATTTAATGTAGTTAAGCAATTGTAAACTGCAGTAAATTACTCAAAATACTTAGTAATTTAGCTATAAAGTTAAATCAACAAAAACAGAGGGCACCTATAAAATAGGTAGAGAGTAACTGTTCAGAACACCTGAGAGTAGCACAATGCCTTCTTTTGCTTCTTCCTTACCTGGAAGTACTTGGGTAGACCATCTCTATCATTCTTTTTATAAAAATGCTTAGGGTCCAATGAAGCTCTCATCTTCAAAACTTTAAGATCATTTTTCAGTTCACTTGTAATTTCTGGGGCTTTCATACCAAACCAGCCATCACCTGTTGTCTTCTCTCGCTCTGCCTAGGATGCAGTACAAGAATAATAAAGTTCATTCAGCTACCAGGACAGGATACAACAATGAACTTCCCCCTCCTCCCTCCAAAAGATGGATAAAGCATTTAGAACATAACTTTGTACCTTTAAAATGTGTATTTTATGACCCTTTCAGTAAGATCATCAGCACTGTATTAACCCCAGATTTGTATCCCATAAGTACACATTGTATTTCCCTCCACTGTACTGGTTACTTACTAAAAAGATTGCTTTTCACAAGATGACTCAAAGACAATAAACTGTAGTTTAACACTCCACTTTCTGTGAGCCGTGTATGTGCACACAGCCCCAGTGTGGGGTTTTCTGCTAAACATGCTGCGTTGTCACTTGAAGCATTAACAGCTCTTCACTTACTCTGCGCTGTTTCTTTAGCTGGTGAAGTGATTCCCTGAAGGGTGGGACACATTCCTTTTTTTCAAAATCTGGAGTTATTATACTCTTCTGCAAGAGCTGCAAGATATTTTTAAATGTCAGTCAGTCACATCAGCAATACAAACATATTGTTTACCTGTAGTTACAGAACTTACCAAAGGAATGATACAGAATCTAAGCAAGCATTACAATAAAGCATTTGAGCTGCAAACACTTCATTTGATGCGCAACAAAAATAGCAGTCGCCTTCCAAACAAAGAGGGAGCAGAACCCTGGCCAGCAACAGGTGGCTAACTCTGGAAGAAGGATGACAGCAAGTGCTCCATAATGAAGTGGGCTATGGACAAGCCTAACAAAACAGTCTCAACAAAAATAATGGATTTCCTTTATCTCTAAGGGTGTTTTGAAATAAAACTACTCATCTCATACTAGGAATGGTACAGTCCCATAGCTACTGAAATTCATTCTTGCTACAGACTACGTATCTTGTTAGCAGACTTTAAGCTCATGTGCAGTTAGGCAAACCTGCATGCACAATCAACCTTTTTATTTTACATGACAATGCTGGTACTCACGCTGCTTTTCTATGTCAGAAGCATCACATGTATTTGAATTCTTATCATTAAAACCAATTGTAAATACACACTTTGGCCAAAATGAATGGAGGTTCTCAGCAAACCAGAAAACAGGATACTTCTTTAAAAACAAGTAAACCAACCTTATCGAAGTTAACAACTTTGTGTTACTGTAGTCATAGGTAACTGCATAATTGTAAACACATTACCTGGTCCTTCTTTTTCTCCATCGGTTGTTTAATTACACTTGAACTAGGCTTCTGTTTTTTTCCATCAAAGCTTATATATAAACCTCCGAGCTTTTTAATGTTCAAGCCAGGGTCTATGCTGCTGGAAAGATGCAAACTGAAAGGGAAATAGTTAATGTTTAGAATATTGTAATATGTCACCTGCTGTCCTCTGAATAGGAAAGGCAGAAAAAAATATTTTCTTCTTCTTCCAACTTATGTTCAGTACTGCAGTTAAGTCTCAGTATCTAGAAGAAATACCTAATTAAGAGGTGACGGAAGATAAAGGGGAAAAATCAGGCCACTACACGAAGTGAGGGCTTTTAAAGAGCAATACCTGTAGATTCACTTCCACAGAAGTTTCACATTAACTTTAATGTTGTATTCCTATCTTAGATATTTCTATCTTCTGTAAAAGTGAATTATCAATTTGCTTAACCTTGCAAAAGAACTTATGACCAGTTTCCTTCTTCTATACATCGAGAAGCTTGCTAGCTAAAGAGGAAAAAAAAAAAGGCCAAACACATAGGTGGTAAAAATATTTTCAACTTTTAGTGAAAAGTATGAAGATGCTAGAATTCATCAGAGGAATGTTGGAATGGTAAGTCACTGTCTGTATAATAATTCAAAGCTAGGATGTTTCACCTTTTCTTTCTTCACTATTACATTCAGGCAGCCAAAGAAATCCATCTATAAACAAAGTATGATGGCTGACTCAAGAGAAGCTTTTAAATAACAAGAATGCATAACACCTATAAAGTATTACGGAAAAATATGCCAATATCTAAACTGGTGTATCTGGTATTTATTGTAGCTTGAATGTTTATATACATTATGAACTAATAATCTGTAACACCTTTACACAGAATGCCTGTCTCATTTTTTGTAAGACTTCTGGCCCACCTGAAGGTTTCTTAAAAGAGTAAGCCTTAAATTTATCAGACCTAAACAGAGTATTATGCTTTAAACACATGAAGCACGTAAAGGGGCTTTAGCAGGGAGTTGGACTACGTGAGGTCAAGAAATTCCATCCAGCCTAAATTATTCTGTAATTTTATGCTGGGCTGGCTTTGCTTGAAGTGTTACTATGTCACAATCTAGTATCTTCCCTGAGCCATCCTGTGAAAACAAGAACTGAAAACATAAAAGCTTATGCACATGTTTAAGATTAAAAAGCTTGATCTAATTAAATAACATGCAAGTGATTTATTGGACTTCTATTATTTATATCCCCCTCCCCAGTTTAAATAAATAAATAAAAACCTTTGCTCTGAATAAGCAATTAAGTCAGCCTGACCAGTTTAAACCAGTTTCACTTTTTTTTTTTATGCTGAACACATACAAGGCTTCAGGATACCTAAATATTTCAGACACTTCTGTTCTGCTACATGTAAACCTGAAAAAACAACTGAATTATAACTCTGATAATCTGAGCAATCCATTTCCACATCTATGACTATGACAACACTACTCCCTCATTTACTCTGTCACTGAGCACATAATGTACATCTTATGAATATGCTTAAATATAATGCAGATTTTCTTAGTTACTCCCAGAAAGATACTTACACATCAATTTTATTTTTCAATAAATCATCATCTTCATCTTTCTCATCTTCATCTATCAGTTCTTCTTCAGCCTCTTCTAGATCTGAGGATTCTTCAACTTTTTCATTTCCTTCATGTTTACTTTCAACAACACTAGCTTGGTCAACCTGATCTAGATAATACTTTTGGTTGGAACCCATGCCAGGCTCAGTATCAATTACAAAAAGCCCTTCAACATGCAGTGAATTCTTTTTTAAAGGTTTGCTCATGGAAGGAGTCCTTTCATCTGCCTCCATGTAACTCTTATTTTCTTCCACTGTATCTGTGTCTGCCACATCACTATTTTCAGATTCATCACTTTCATCTTTGCTCAGAAACAATGTAAGAGAATTATTTCCACTGCTTGATCTTTCACTGCTGTGGGATACAGAATCAGCATATTCTACTGTTTGGTCTTCACCACTGTCCACACTGATTTCAAGCATTCTACACCTACCAGCTACGCTGCCAGTTATTTGTGCAACAGGTGCATCCTCTCGTGGGCTGCTCACTGCACTAGATTGTTCATCCTTTTTTAATTCACTTGCACAGGCAAAAGACCTCTCTACCGCTGCCTCAGCGTCTATTCTTCTGTATTCTGGAACTTTTTTACTTACATTTGGTGTTATTTGCCCTTCGGATTCTAACAATTGTTTGGGACTCATGCAATCAGTTAAACAAAGATCCATATTCTTTAATTTCACCCCCCTCACAAGTATTTTACTGTGCTCTTCCTGAATTTTGTCACTTTCTTCCTCTGAATCATCTACCCCAAGAATTTGTGTATCTTTTATTGCTTTTTTTCTGGGCGATTCAGTATTACTACTTTGTTTCATTTTTGTAAGACTACTGGGTGTTGTATCATTCAAAAAGTCTTGTTTCACATCTTCATTTAAGGTTGCATTAGCAGATTTGGAAGAACATTTGCTTGTAGATAAACTGGATTCTTCATTATGTGCGGTGACAGAGGAAGCATCTTTTTTGTCAGAGACTAATTGTGGAGCAGGTCTAGAATCAGAAATTATTAATGGCTCAGATTTAACTGTGTCCTCAATTAAATTCTCATCTTCTGAAACAATTCTGTTTACTTCCTCATTATTTTCTGCTTGTGCTTTCATTCGCATACTCCTAGTAAGTCGTTTGGTAGTAACGGGCTGTTCCATATGAAAGCAGCATGACTCTGCATCAGAAATATCTTCACTCTGGGCTTCACAGACTGGATCTGCTTGTAACTTCTTTTTGCTTTGCCTTTTTCTTGTAGTTCTGGTAACGTTAGGCATCCGGACACCAGAAACAACACCAGAACAAGATTCAGCTTCAGAGACATCATCTTCATCTAGAGTACTGCTTAACTCGTTTAGAAAAGTAGTCTTGTCGTGTCTTTTTTTTGCAGGAGAATCTGGTTGATAAGGAACTACAATTTGTCGTCTTCTTGTTACTCTTATAATCAAAGGTGTCTGAAGACCAGACACAGCAGAGCAGTTTGATTCTGCTTCTGATACATCCCCATCAACCTGGGGTTCGGCAGCCGATTGTGCTGAATGAACACTTGTGTTCTCATTTCTAGTACTTTTTATCTCTAAGCTATCACTAGCATCTGATTTTGCTTCTGTGCGTTCCACCTGTTCAAGCTGAGATTCTTTAATTACCTCAGGCTTACAAATTGCTCTACTCCTTCTGGACATCTTTGTAGATACAGAAGTACCAATTTCAGTATATGTCCTCTAGAAAGAAAATGAAAAATCTGTTATTAATGGATAAGATAAGCTCATAAAAAAGTATGCTACACAAATCACTAACAATCTTTCTTTACACAAATCTAGTCATGCTGATAATGCGTTAACTCTCCAAGTAACTATCTATGTCAAAGGAGCATTAATAAACCATCCCTTTCTTATCCATTTGTTTACTGTCTTTTGGTCAAGACAGAGTAAAGAAATCCACTGCATTAAGAAATATAAATAAAAAGATACCTTCTGTCTCATTCCACAAAATTCTGGCAAGATGTCATGGGAAGTAAATCCAGAGGTGACATTCTGAAACACATGCAGATTTGCCCAACTACAAAACTAGACCTAAAAGGTTTCTGAATCCATTTTTAGCAGCTTTAGGAACAGACTGGTCTCACAGCAACTGCAACACTAGGCACTATCTGCTTCTTTAATTATGCTTGTAAGTTACCCTTGAAAGCAAGCCAAAATCGTAGAAAAACTTGTTCTGTAGTGGAAAAAGCATTCTGCAGTGGCAGGAACTTCCCGAAGCACAGCATAACGTTGGATCACCATAAAACATGCTATCTAAGGGGTCAATATTGACAGGACAGTGCGTGTGTCTCGTGAAAAAGCTACAGAGAAGCGCTCAGCTAACAGCAAGGGAAAAGAGGGGGGAGAGGGAAGATGGCTGCCGCAGCGCCGCGCCTCACGCCGCAGCCAGCCCGCCGCAGCCCGGGGCCACCGCCCGCCCCCCCGCCCGCCCGGCCCCTTCCCTCACCTCCGCCGCCCCGGCGGGCCGGGGCCCTGGGGTGCTGCCGGTGTCCCCCACTGCCGGCGGCGCCTGCCCCTGCCGCCTCGCCGCCTGCCTGGTGGCCACCATCTTGTCGGCCGCGCCGTGCCCAGCCCCTTCCGGATCGGTCGGCGGGGCGCGGCCTGGCCTCCGCCGTCCGGCACCGGCAGGGTGCTGGGTCCCCTGCGTGAGACCGCAAGTAAAGCGGCCAAACGCCAGAAACTGGCGGAGCAGCGGCAGCACTGGCTCTGCTTGGCACGGAAAGGCACCAGAAAGGCACCCGGGGGCTCCCGTGTTCACCTTCAGCTCTGCTTAAAGAGTGGTGCAAGAATGGGGTCTAGGAAAGTGTAAAGAAGGAGGGGAAAAACCGCAACGTTAGTTAACGTATCTTCACTAATTACAACGGTGGTGGTGGTTTTTTTTGTTTGTTGTTGTTGTTTGTTTGTTTTTTGTTTTTCCCCCTCTCCATATCCACTATATTAAATTTGTGAACGTGGCATTTTCAGATGATCAAACCACGCAGTAGGGAGTGCCCTTTCTGTTACATAAAGGCTGAGGTGTGCCATTTTACAGGGAAATCCCTGAGCGTAAAAACACGGTTAAGACCATTTCATGACAAAGTCTCTGTGTAAAATACTATTATCAACAGAAAGAGAAGTTAATTAAAAGCCTACAATTTTTAATTCATTTTTTCCAATTTCCCATGAAAGGAACTCCCACCTCTCCCACCTTGACACACAAATAATGAGAACCTGATAAACTGTTATGCTCTTAGTGCCACTACAAAAATAATATTGTGTCTTAAAAGGTACTTTTCTACAGCAAAATACCTGTTAACAGCTTATAGTCAGGAAGAAAATAACTATTCCATTAGGGCAACCTGTACATTGTTTTAGCACAATTCTAATTTTATGGAATTTCAATGTATAAAACTGAACACACATGCAAGTCTAATACCGTACAGAATGTTAACAGTCAAAGAAATTACAGAGTGGTTAATCAGCAGCAGCACTCATCTCAGAGCTAGTACAGAAGTTTAAAATGCAACTCCTTTTCAAAATCTGATACACACTAACCCGACATAAAAAAGAATACATTTTGATTAGGAGAAAAAAAATAAACATTTTATTGGTACATTACTAGTTCTAGTTCTCTCCCTCTTATTTATCAAAACAATCGAAGTAATCCATGAGAATTTCCTAGAGTTTGCCACATACAGATAAGATGATTAAGCACTCAAAGGTATCTTTATCAAAATTGATATTTTAACTTCGTGGAATGGTTTATAGTAAGCTAGTATTTCTAGACAGTGCCTAAAAGCATTTAAATTCTACTAGCTGCCTGCACAACAGAATTTAAAAGAAGTTGGTGAAAATTTATTTCCTTACACTCTGAAGCTCAAAATATGTACAAATAAGTTACCGAGTAATAGTATAAAGCCCTATTCCTACCTGAAATCAAAAGGAAAAGGAGTATTTGATTTTAGACACTTAGAGCCCGTGCTGAAATACAGGTTGAGCTTTTGCAACATAGTCTGATTAAAATACTAAGCAAATTAAAAGGCATTTTCAATAGAAAGACTATTTTTAAACCAGAAGCCTTGCCTTAGCTGCAGCAATCTCCCCAAGATACCAAGCCAGTGCATTAAGCTACTGCCAAAAAGAAATATACCTAAGTTTAAGCTAACCCTTGTTAGCATCATTTCTGAATGGCACTCAAGCAATGAAGTTTCCTAGGCAACCCCAAAATAATAATCCATTTTACATGATCATGAAGCAAACATGTTCTCACTCGACTGATTCCAATTGCGTGGTTTCCAAGTATCAAAAAACCAAACAAACGGAAAACACCAAACAGTTGAGGACAAGCCAGGTACAATTTGAATTCTGATTAACAGATTTCTCATCATTTGTTTCCAGTTCTTATTTTAAACACTCATACAATAAAACATTTTCTATTTCAAACTGTAAAGATGTCATCACTTGTGCAAACACTAAAACAATATCGAGGCACAAAGAAGCCAGAAGGAATTCAAGTAATAGAAAGTAATTTGGAAGATGCGTCTTTTCTAAATCAGAGGTTTCTTACACAGTATTAAAAATAAACCAATTTTCCCATCCACACAAATTAATTAGCTGATTTACCTGTACATACACACGAAGTAACGAGATAGTTTATTTTTTCAGGATATTTTTCACGAAATATGACAATTTTCTATAAAAACTAATCCTTGAATGCTTTAAATCTAGGTACCTACCATATCAGTAACTATTATTTAATAGAAATTAAATTTTAAAAATATATGTTTCTCTATACTACCTAATGGTAGCTAAAATATGGTAACTCTTACAGTGAACTGGTCATACAAAGAAATATTTTAAACTGTTTCTTATAGATCATTTCAATTAAAAACAATAAACCCAAAATATTTCATATTTTTAATGAACTGGTTAATAGGTTAAGAAAGAAAAATAGTGTTAGAACACTGCAGACACTCCTGCTAACATCACACTGAATAATTACAACTTTTGGTCTTTGTTATAAATGCTGTAAAAATCTCTAGGAAAAAACAACGTTCCCCCATCCCCAAAAAATTAAAACAGTAGGCCATTTCAAAGAAGAAAAAAGGATGAGAGTGTTTTAAGAGGCATTTCTTTTAGCTTGCATGATATAGCCTTTGGACTTGATAATTCCTCTGCTTTTAACAATGACTGAATATCGGAGAATCCATAAAGGAATCCATTCGTGTGCTTTGACGTTCTGGATGCTTTCCTGAAGAACTTCTTGGAAACTTGCTTCACAAAGTAATTCTGAAGTTAAAAAGGGATATTCATGCTTTAAATAATGTCATGTAAACAGCTGCAAAAAGCAACACTTAGTAAGAGAAGCTTTTGCCTACGGTCAAAAATCTTAAGCAGTGCTAGATACTCCACAGATCCACTCTTCCAGAATGCATGCAGGGTAAAAGCTGTTGAACATTACAGAAGAAATCTTCATGACAAGTTTTTTTTGTTGTTGTTTTTTCAACACTATTCCCCACAGAACTAATAAACTGAAACTTCTACAATATCAAATGGAGTTGATCAGCAGAGCTATTAGCAGGAAAAAGGCAAAAATTAAAATTGAGAAGCTAGCCAGACAAACGAGAAGAGAGCAAAGCATAAGTCTGAAATCAGCAAAGCACTGAGTTACTTCCGCAGTCACAGGAAGCTCAACATTTATAGCATCTCCCATAACTGGGCTTGTAATAAGCAAAAGCCAAGAAAGCATTAAGAAAAATAGGCTTAAATGCCACAAAGCAGAAAAGGAAGACAAATACAATTTCTCCTAGTTTCCTCTGGAAAGTCAGTCAAGGCAACAATTTCTTTGTAGAGGAGTGCTCCCAAAAGATAGTCTCAATGCTCTTCAGCTGACCAAGACAGAAAAATAACGCTTAGCAAACAATGCATATGGGAATGACTCCTTGCTTTGTTTTCAATCTAACTCCTCTTCTTCATTTCATGACTCTTGATAGGCAACATTTATTAAATTGCAGGCTCTGTTTTGGACATAGAATTTGCCACATATAATGGCAATTCATCTCATAGGCTGCTACATGTTCAAGCACTGATGCAATTCATTAGCTATGACAATAATTATGTAAAACATGGTACTTAATAAACAGCATTTCATACGGTTTTTTCTTTGGGGGGGGGATGTTAAAAAAGGAGAAGGAAAGAAAAGTACGGTCATTGTGAATAGCTGGTCATAAGGGAGAGTATAGAGAAGAAATAAACTAAGTATTGTTTAAGACTTCTGGCTTACAGTTCCAGCAAGACATTTAAGGCATCGTTACAGTGAAGATGATGAGTTTTGAGAGAAACAAATGCAATATCCCAGAATATTCTAGTGAGCAGATAACTCGGAGTTCAAGAGTCTATAGAAAGTCTAACAGTCCTTCAATCATTTCATAGATGAATCACTGCACTAAACAACTAAAGAATTTACACCAACTCTCTTTGTAATAACAAGTCATCACTACTTAGAGACCCCTGCTTGAAGTTTATAATTTAATGTCTACCATTACCCAAAAAAATCAACTGACCGTTAACATTTTTATGCAAGTTTTTTGACAGAAAAATTCCAGACAAGTGAACTTTCACTTGTCATTTACTCTTCTTCACCAATACAACTGTCATTTTGTTCTATGATTTATAGAAATAATCTATTTTTGAAAAATACATAGCAAAAATCTCTCAGTTCTTTGTTCTTCTATTGACTTCATTTTCTCTGATTAAAACCATTTCAAAAGACTATACCAGGCTGGGAGACTGCCTCCCAACCCCTTCCATTCCTGGAAGGGAAAGCAAGAACTTAATAGAAATATTTTATGAAGGTGAAACTTCTAAAAGTTCAGGACTCAAATGTAATGAAATTTAGAGTTCAGAGAAAGATTATTCCTGATTCTGTACTGAATAAATATATTTAGAAGTCTTCTGCTTTCATGAAGTGTCTGAGCACTTCAGAAGTGTTCTGTTAACTTGTCCAGACAAGCCTTACCTTTTGGGTCATTGTGAGTTAGCAGCTGTATGTCAAACTGCTTTGCAAATGCCGTGAGATCAGGTGGCATCACACAACAGGAAGCTAGGTTCACCTGATTACTACTTGGTTTCACCTGAAAGTAACAGAATGCTTTTATAAGAAAAAACATTATTTTAGTTGTTTGCCCCGTGCCCTCTATTACAACAGAAATACCGCTTTTAACAATTGCCTTTGACCATTGTTCTGAGGTCTGGACAAGGATAACTAATTCTGCATGTTGCTGAACAGGCAACTCCTACACGTGCAATTTCCTGCAGCATAGGATCTAAAACAAGAATAAGATCTAACTTCAGGTACTGTCACTGTGAGGCATGTACTAACCCATTTTGGCTTCATGCCTGCTGTGCTCCCTAAACAGCTGTGGGTTTCCACCCTCTCTTTGTAGTAAAAGCATTATAGGGCTATTAGTTTGAAAAAGATCGAAAATAAAAATCCAGTTCTGTTAAGGATATGGAATTTGCCATCTTCCATGTATTCAAGTCAGTGCCTAGAACTGCTCAAGTTAAAAGGGATTCTCTTCTGTTGAGCATCTGTTCGTCACAAACTACCTTCATGATCACCATGCAGGTGGCCATGAATTCGCTCAATTGGCCTCCTCTCAACACATGCAATGCAGTGAAGAGTACACAACAAGACTCTCAGGAGGACCTCTTATACAGATGCAGTACTTATCACAAAAGAAATGTCATAAAATGAGCATCCAAAGAACTGATAAGGAAACAGTAAATCCGCAAGCTTACATGAGCATGGCCAGATACTAGTAAAGACCTCCATTGCTCAAATGTGACAAGGCAATTAGTCACACTGGACAACAAGATATTGTGCTGCTTGATTCAGAGTCTCTTTTCCATTTAAGCTCAGCATTTTAGCAGCATTTTTCTTAGGGGGAAATCCTTACTTTCATAACACAGCTTGAAGTGAAAACAGGTATGTGCTCAAAGACTCACTGGAATAAATCCAAAGGTTTAAGGGTACTTTTTATATTCCTTTTTAAGTATAAGAGCATTCAAAACTAAAACCTTCACTTCTTCAAAGAACCACTACTGAACAGCCCCATGGTTTCCAGTCTTTGCAGGCCTGTTTGCAAGAACACTGACCAACATCTTGACAGTACTGAAAATAACTGGGGCCATTTTTTTCTATTTTTTAATAAAACCATTTACAACAATGTGACAGCCAACTAAACAGTAGTTAATCTGTTTTAGAAATGCTACAAATAGGAAGTTTGTTCTCACCTGTGCCCACACATACAGCTGCTCTAACAACGTTTTATCCAGGTCAGAGGTACCTATGGCAACAATCTTTTTGTTTTGAACTAGAGTTTCAAGTTCTTGCCAATAAGGTTGCAAATACTCCAAGGAGAGGCTAGTTCCATCTTCAATAGGAGGTGGGGCAATAATGACTGAATCTAACTGAGTAACTCCAAGGGCTGAACATGCTGAAGAAACAGAAAAAAAAGATGTTTTTTTTTTTTTGTGAAATAAGAACATAAGCAGCATGACATCTTAAATTCAGAAAACAAACAAACAAAAAAAATCTGCTTTGCTCTGCTAGTTTCCAATTCACCATTTGAAAATTCCAAATGTATCGCTAGCCAAGGATAGTAACGCAAATTTTTTAGCCAAGAATCAAACAGAGATGAAGGACATGTGAAATATCACAGTTAACAGTGAAATTCATACTGTTTTTAGCTGCCCCTTTTAAAAACTTATTGTATCACTGTTACAAGAAAACCACGTGCTACTTGCTGTTTAAGAAGTTCTGTGCAAAAGAGTAAGAACTTGCTCCTTCTTGGAGCAAGGAATCAGACGAGTGTTTGGATCCAAGACTACAGAGATCCACGTTTAATAAGCTTACTGACTGAAATAGCGTGCAAGTTATACTTTACCACTTCTGTCTCTCTTTAGAGAGAAACAATGTATACTTGTGACACATATTGAATACACCTCTTAGATTGAAAATATCCTAATTTTATTTCTAAATACCAAAGGGAGTTTACACTTACCCATGTCAACTGCATCTCTGACTGATGAAGAGTTTGATCCAACGATGAAAAGTTTTGCTATTTTCAAAGAAACTGAAATCAATATCTAAACAAACCAGCTATTATTAAATATATGGTGTATCTAGCAAAAGTAAAGAGATATTTATGAATGCTTGGGTAAAGGGTTTTAAGAATATACACCAAAACTGAAAAAAACTTCTGAAAGATGACTGCCCAATAATGACACTGTTCTCTTAAATTTGGTAGCTGTTGCACAGTCTCAGAATAAGAAACCATATGGTCTAATAAGCTGTAAAGTTAGGACTTACGCATCAAGACACTAACCACTAACCATAACCTGGATAAAAAAACAAACATAGTAGTACAAACAGACCTCTTCACAACTTACTGAGACTCAAAATGTACTAGTGTTAGTTTGAATTGCCTCCTTCAAGTTCATCATATTCAACCTGGAAAAATTATGCAAATAAATCTGCTTCCAATGCTACTTCTTAATTACTTAATTCTTAGTAATTTGCTTCAGAAAAGTCAACAAAGATTCACAAAATACATTTAAAATGTCTTGAGGGGATGGAAGTTAAACTAGAAAAATTTAAGCTGCTTGAAAATTGAGATGCTTTAAAACCTGAAACACATTCAGGTCTTTCTCAGCCAACTGATTCAAATACGACAGTGTGTACTGATGACATTTGACTTTGCAATAACAAAACATGAGGGGAAAAAAAATATATGAACATCCTATTGTAAACAGCATATGAAACCTCTTGGTGCAACCAGATTTTTAAATTGCCTTCTTACCTGATACTTTCAACTCATCCCTTTCATCAGGATTCATTTTTTCTACAGCTTGAGCTACAGTACATTCCAGAACCTCCAGTATTTCCTTTAGTAAGCACATGAGACAACTCATCAATAGGTGACAGTAAGTTTCTGAGGAATATTTTTAATTAAAGCTAACAAACAAAAAACCCACCTTACAGCACAATTAGAAACAAAAGTAGTATAAAAATGCAATCACACAGGAAGAAAGCAACCCATTGCTTCTTGACCTCTGTGAGAACAACAGAGGAAAATAAAGCTATATGACAATTATGGACATATTATGCTCCTAACATAAAAAATATGACTGTCTGGGGAGAATTATTGGAATAACCTTTTGCAGTGTTCTGCTTTTCTGATGTAAAAAGATCACCATGCCAAATCAAACTACCTCACTAAAAAAAAAAAAAAAGCCTCAGGACTGGCTGAAAAAAGCATTATCCAAATTAGTATTTTGTGGTGTTGGGTGGGAACAACTTTGCATAACAGTATTTTGTACTTTCAGGGAAATCTAGCATGGAAGTGCTGTAAAAAAATTTTATTCAATAATTTTGAAATTAAGAAATTTTCAGAGATTTCATCCTTCGTGCTCAATTAAGACCAGACCATGTATCTTTAAGGCTTTATCTCCGTGAGATTTTGTATGATAACAACACAAGCACGCACACCCCACCCCTATAACTAAGATCTCTGGTAGTTTTTCCTGCCCTACAAAAAAGTCCTCAAGTGAATCATGGAGTTATTCCATACAGTCAACATTCTAAACAGAAGTTAACACTTTTTGAATTATTGGAAGCTGATACGATTCATAAAAGAATTCATATATATGCAGTTAACATGTTTTGAGAGAAAACCCAGCTTACACTAAACAATTAACTTTAAATGGATCACTATATCCTACTGATACAAACATTTATATTTATGTTCACTTCTTGAGCAATCATTAGATCTTCCACAAACCATTCAGCAGTAACTGCCTCACCACACTCCAGCGTGGAATGTAGCAAAGTGCATTTTCATGTGTCATCATTACACAAGAACTGGTAATAAAAAACAACAACAACAACAAACTGTCTGGAAAGTTTTGTGTTGTTTTTAAAAGAAATATGCTAATATTTTACAGAGCAAATACATTTACTGGGAACTTCTTACTGCTTTGCTCAATTTCAGAAGCAATAGTGAAAAAGGAACAGACATGCACCAGAAACTTTGTGTTCATGTCAGCTGGCAATGACAGTGGTTTTAAGCATTATGTCAAAGTCTTCAGTTCTTAAAGGGAAGATTGCCACTTCTGCATCTTTGGGAATATTTCTGAGACACCCAAGACTACACTTCAGAGTTCCCTGTCAAACTGGACAATCTTCATCTATCTAGTTTATCATCTCCATGGTTTAGATAGCATGCTTGTAAAAACTCAGGAGAGAACTAACATACTTCTAAGGTATATGATTTTTTTTGGTGTGCGATCGATCATCTGATCATCTCAACAATTAACTGGAAATCTTACCAACCAGGACTTTTTTTTTTTTCCAACTAAGAATCATCTTATTTCTCATCAACAGAATTCTTTACTTTGGTATTTCTTAACCTCTTGAGAAGCATTAAATGTTTAAAAAAAAAAAACAGATTTGAGAAATACTATTTTAAGGTATCTGGAGCTGCAGATAATTTTATAGAAATTTAATAGATTCGTTCATATTTTAAAAGGTGTAACCATACACATATTTCTGTTTTCACCTGTAACATGCATAATACCTCTCCTACCTGATTCAGATCTTGTCCTATCTTTGAGCTCCATTCAGTCAGTGTCTTCTGAATGCAGTCCCGCACCTAAAAAAAATATTTTTTTTCTTATTGAAGTGTAGTTATGTTTTAGTTGCAGAGAAATACAATGATTCATAGGCATACGGGACAGACAGACAGCCCGTGAACTCATGACACCATTCCTCTAACCACAGAAGATTCTTCCTTCATAGCTTCCATCTGAAACTTGTTCAAACTAGTTTACTTAAGGAAATTCCTCTCCTCTTTCACAGCATGTTAGCAGTAATACAACTACTGTACTTCATTTATTTTCCAATGCCATCTTAAAAGAAAGGATCAACTGTTAAGAACTAGAGTTTTTTGTTGTTGTTTTTTTTTTGATTGTTTTTGAAACATAAAGATTCGTAAGTTGCAAAGTAGTCAGATAACATGCTGTAACATCCTTGGAAAAGAGACTTCACAGTCAATCACTAATTACTCATTATATTCATCGTTTCTTTTCCTGAGATGCATCTGACCCTTCTCCTTCACCACCTACCTATTCCATTGTGCTGAATCTTTAGGGGGATCCTTCAGTTCCTACCCTGCACTTGCATTTTTCCTGATTTCACAGATGCAAAATAGACCTGACAAGGATTCTGTCCGTGGATCTTCTTGAACACAGCAAGGCATAACTATTAGGTCTCCATCAACTAATTAACTGGCTGCACCAATGCTTCAGCTGCTCCAACGCTCTAACTGCCTTCTGATATCTTTCAGGAAAGGTCATCCTGCAGACTCAGGAAATGTACTAGAAAGTCTGGGATCTGCCATGGAGAGAAGCACTTCTTAAGTTCCCACTTCACATTTTAACAATGTACTTTATATCTACATGGATACGTACTTTTTGTACCATTAAATAGCAATTTCTTGTGACGCTGAATTCAGAGAGCCAGTAACAACGTGCACAAACTGACTGAAGGCAATGCCCCACCACCAAACAAAAAACTGGATATCATGAAGTTTAAGACATAATACTGGGAGAACACTCTGTGAACACAAATGCGGTACATTCTGTCCTTGTCACTTAAAACGCTAGGAAAAAAAATAACTGACTCGAAAGGCAAGAAAGAACTGGCTTGCCCCCTCAAACAGATACCCATGATGCTGGCAGTCTTTAACATTATGTTACGTCAAAATATGCTATCTTTTCCTTTCTGAGGAAAAGTTAAAAGGTGCTAAAGATGTATCATTTACTGCTTTGCAACACTCACACCTTGTGTTTCTACTGCAGTTAGTATGAACAAACCTCTGCCTCCAAAGCACACCACCATCACCTCTCGACACACGTGGAAAGCACAGCATATGACTCCAAATATAGTTACATCCCTAAACTCCTAGCCCTAGGGTTCATATTTTGAAAAATGTTGGCTTACATTCTTACACTGAGAACTACAGACACTAACTACACTGAATAGAAGCGATAAAAGCTGATTTATTTCTGATAAATAATGCTAATTATTTGCTTTTGGAGTACCAGCAACTCTGGGAAGTTGGCAGCCTTATGTTTAAATGCAGATTTCTCTGTAAACAAATGGAGAGAAATACCTTAAGTGATTAGTTATGCACGTTGGCCATTCTTTATGTAATAGCTTTCCAAAAGTTACTGGACAGGCGCATTGTAATAGGCAGCCTTATTTTGCTACAAAATCTAATCCTCTTTCACATAGATCACAGAACACTGTAATAAGTAACTAGGACAAATTGAAAACCTATTACCACATGACAAAAGTATGATGAATTCTCCCACCTTCTTACATCATCCTCTCAGACAGTCACCTTTCTTACCGCTTGCTCTCAATTAACATGCCCTCAACCAGCTCCTGACACACGACCAACGTCACTACCAGGCTTTAACCAGCTGCAATGAAAGCTCTTGTGTCTGGTCAGCGACCATTCCCTAAGCACTGTGCTGTCACCAGACAACAAACACAGCGGTTTCGAAGCCTATGGCCGCAGGATCTCCAACCATTTACACAGAATTATTGCAAAGGTTGACACATACTATTTAAGATAATGGTTTTCAAGTATTAATTAAAACGATCTTCCAGGTTTTTTTTGAAACAAAGGAGCACTGTAGTCTTTAGAGAAGACAGCAATGACCAAATTTCCCCAAGATGTGTCACCATCAGCGAATTATTAAGACTAATTCCAAGTTATAAAGGAGAATTCCGGTTTCATCCTTTGCAGTGGCGGTTTCTAACTACTGACACATCTATCGCCACAGAAGCATCAGGAATCCCGCTGCCATAACAGACAGCCCTTTCTCCTGTCAGCTTTCGATCCTTTACCCCCCGAGGCCACCAGCGCGGCGCGGCTCGGCTCCGCCAGGAGGCGACCCCACCACAGCCGGGCCTTTCCGACGGGCGGCCAGCGCCCCGGGGGCAGCTCCGGCCTGCGGCGGGACGGGCTCCCCGCGGCAACCCGAGCCGGGCCCAGCACCGCTCGGCTCCGCTCCCCAGCGGGCCCGGCGGCGCTGCGGGGCGCCAGCAGGCAGCCAGTAGCCCCGGCCCTGGCACCGGCTGAGGGTTCCTGGGCGCCCCCTCAGGCTCCGCCGCAGCCTCCCCCGGGCCGTCCCCCAGCACCTCCCGCGGGAAAGCCCCGTGGCCGGCAGCCGCCGCGCTCACCTCCTCGCTGGGGGTGGCCGGGCACTTCTTGCGGCCGCAGCCCCAGTTGAGCAGGTTGCCGGTCTGCAGGTTGAGGGTGACCGCACGCTCCAGCAGGGTGCGGGCGCTGTCCGTCCCCATGGCGAAGCCCCGCGGCACCTGCCGGGGCGGGCAGCGCAGCGCCGTGACTCAGCACCCGGGGCGGGCGGGCGGCAGGGACGCTCCGCAGCCGGCCCCGGTCACACGGCGGGGAGGACAATGGGCGGCGGGGCGGGCCCAGCCCGGAGAGCGGCGGGCGGACCGGGCACGGCTCGCCCCGCCGCCGCCACCCCGTGCGCCTGCGCGCCACCCGGCCCCGGCCCCGGCCCTCAGCGGCCCTCAGCGGCCCTCAGCGGCAGCGCCCCCTGGGCGCTGGGGGCGGCCGGGACGCGGAGTCCCGCGAGGCCACGGGGGAACGGAGGCCCCGGGAGGCCCCGGCCCAGCCCGGGAAGGGCCCGGTCCTGCGGGAGGGCGGCCGAGGTAGGTCCCCGAGCGCGGCCCCTGCCCGGCACCGCCGCTTGGGCTGCGCCGTGGAGTCACTGAAGCGGCCCAACCTGTGCTAGTGTGGTCGCGGCGCCGTAAGTGACGAATGGTGGCTGCCAGGGGGTGGGCTGCCAGGGGGTGGGCTGCCAGGCCCGCGCAGGGAGCCGAGCGCTTACTTCATCAAACCCGAGGTTTGATCAAACCTCGCTACCTTGCTCCAGCTGGGTGAAGCCTGAAGGATTACGGCTTGGGGTTTTTTTGTCCAAGGCTGGGTTTCTTCTGGGATGATGGACCCTGAGCGCTAAAGTCCTTCTGTGCTACAGATTCAGAAGGGGGGATCTGTAAGTGAGGTTCAGGGGAGCATGAGGCTGTAGGTTGCAATGTTGTCAGCACTGGAATTCGAATGGTCTGTTACAGGTTTTCCTTCTCCAGGTGGTACGCCACGCCGATACGGAGGGGCCGTTTGCACGACCTGTTGGTCTGAAGTACTGTCCAAGAACTTTCTGATAGAAGGTTAGCTTAAATGGCTTTTATATTTGTGTTCTGGTTGCTTTTCTGTATTTACCTTGATCACTTTCACATATTGGAGATAGTTTTCCTCAGTATATGAATGCAGGCCATTTGGAAGACAAATATACCAAAAGAACGTCTGCTTCTTTAGAAAGGCAGTAATTCTGTTTAACATAAAAATCCAGAAGGTCTAACCAGATCCCAGCACTAACCATCCAAACACGTAATTGCCTTGAAAAGGAGCACACACCTTCACACACTTTCAGCCTGTCTTCACACCGGTAGTAAATTCTGTCCCATTGGGTGTTTCTGATCCGCCCTCAGGCTTGCTAGTAGGGGCCTCATGCTTTGTACATCTGAAATTTATTCTTCAATATTTTGTTTAAGAAGCTTTGATGGTTATAATCCTATGGAAGCAGATAAAATTTGGGGTTAGCAGAGGGCTTCCAAAGAGCGCATGGCATAAACCTTTCTGTATAATGGAAACTTAGAGCCATAAAAAAGCAATGTTTCTTTATAGCAGGTAGAATCCACTAATGTTTAATTACTTTAGCTCTCACAAGAGGATAATGGAATAAATACTAGTTGGAGGAAAAAACAATACCAGCCTCTGTACTGCTTTATGCTATGAGCTTAATTCTGACAGCAATGGGAGCACGTCACAGAAGAAGGGACCCAGCCCAGGTCTGCTGTCTGTCAAATCACACAGAAACACGAGGTACGCTAGCAGAAAAAGAAAGGAGGGTGTTTTCTGGCTGTTGATCAGTTGTGGGTTTTGCTGGTTATCTCATTTCTCTACCTCTGATCGGCACACACCATGAAACACTGATCTCCTGCAGTACCCCCGTGCCTCTCAAAGAAAAATAAAGCGCCCTTTCGAATCAAACGCCGCCGAGTCGTGGCTCTGAACCTGCTTTTCCCCGTGTTTGAAGGCTGCAGGACGCTTTGCTACCGGCGCCCCGCGGTGCTGCTGCCGCCCAGGGCCCAGCGGCTCGCCCACACCGGGCCGGGGCGGGGCGGGGCGGCCGGGGGGGGCCGGGCGGGGCCGGAGCCCCGCCGCGGGGGCCGGGCGCCGGCTGAGCGGGGCGGGGCGGGGCCGGGGGGGTGCCGCGGCGGCGGGAGGCGGTGGCCCGCAGGATGGGCGGCAGAGCCGGCTTCTTCGAGGTGGGTGCGGGCGGCCGGGGGGAGCGGGGCGGCGGGAGCGGGAGGGGAGCGCCGGGAGCCGGGGGGGCGCCGGGAGCCGGGGGGGCGCCGGAGCGAGGGGGCGGCCTGCGACGGGGATACCCGAGCGGTGCCCCGGGGCTCCGGGCTCCTTGAGGTCTGCGGGGCGGCGCTGGCGGCGCGCCTCGGCCGGACGAGGAATGTTCTGGGCACCTGGTGGCCCGGCTTGGGGCAGGACCGTGCCGGTGGGCGGCCCGGCTCGGCTCGGCCCGGCTCGGCTCGGCACCGCGGCGGGGCTCAGAGGAGCGCAGCCTGGCGCGGCCGCAAGGGGTTGGGGCCCCTGGCTCCCTGTGCACGCTGCAAGTGCGGAGTGACATGCACCTGGGGAGCGGGACGGGCGAGGATCCGCTTACATAAACAGCCCCACCAACTCTGCTGGAATTATGTTGGCTAATGCAAAATCTCTTAAGAGTGGCTTGTGTTACCCAAAGAGGTTGGTGCTAGCCTACCGGTGGCAATCCTAACTATGTTTCTGCAGGTTTACATTTCATTTTCTCCAGCACAAAACTCACCTAAAATTGAATGCGTTTTTTTCCCCGTGCAAAATACAAAACAACTGTTACTATAACATTAACAGAGTCTAAAAGAAATCAGAAACAAAACTGCTTTTGTAGTTACTTACCATGACCAAAAAGTTCAGATGTTGCTTTTCAAAGCTATGAGAGCTTTTTGGATGTCACTAACGCTTCCGCAAATTAAGCTGACTCTAGCCATTGTGGGTGTGTGGTAGGCACCTGCAGTGCCTTTTCCCCTGCAATACTCGCTTCCCTGTGTTTTGTTTTTGTTTTTGTTTTTTTTTTTAGGAGAAATGACCGTGCTTTTCACTGCCTCCTGCATTTCTATCACTGTCCCAAGGTCCTGTGATATCCAAATGCAGGATCAGGCACATGTGTAATACCCCTCTAAACATTTCCAGTCATTGTCTGGTTGGCAGGTTTGCTCTTCTGCTCCAGTTGTACTGAACTTCTTTATAGCACTCATTACTAGAAGACCTCAAAAGCATGGACATAATTACTACCTAATTTTACAGATGAAGAAACATGAGAAAGTGGAATGATGTGTGCTCTACCTCACTAGGCAGAACAACAGCAGCAGATCCAGATCTTTTGTGTCTTTAATTGATATTCTGTGTCTAAGCAACACTAATCCAAATTCAGAATGTCTCATGAATTTATTTACAAGTCAGCCTCATATGTCTTAGTCCTTTTCTCTGTACAGCAGATAATGTGTGGAAACAGATTTGCCAGTGTGTGTGTGAGCAGACTCAGGGTGTGGGATGTGGACAAAGACAGCTTAGGTAGTACTAAGCAGTGCTGCTGCATATCGCTTTCAGCACTGTTCTCCCCACTGACTTGCTTTCTGTTATAAATTCAAGACAGCTTAGCATGCTGAACTGCATCTCCTCACCATACATTCAAAACTAAGTTATGAAAGGAGAAAAAACCTAAGTTAGGAAAGGAGAGATAGTAAATGTCGCACCTTTCCCAAGACTTCCTAAAGGGAAAAAAATCTCTATTGATATTACAAACATTAATGTTCCCTGCTTTGGGTTAGTCTGCAATTCTGTGCTTTTCCGTGTACGTGTCAGAGCCATTTACCCTTTATTGCTTTTCTGTGGTACGTCTATGTAAGAATAACAAAGCACTTTGCAAACACCAAACTGTTGCTGTCTAAATTTTTTCTAATATGACTATTACAAGTTTAATGGAGGTTTATTGGTGGAATGCTTCTTTCTCTTTTGTTGATTTTTTTTTTTTTTTTTGCGCATTTTATCATGCCTAGTACCTAACTGCACCATGAATATTGTGTTCAGTTTTGGGCCCCTCACTACAAGAAGGATATTGTGCTGGAGCATGTCCAGAGAAGGGCTGCGAAGCTGGTGAAGGGTCTGGAGCACAAGTCTTACAAGGAGCAATTGAGGGAACTGGGGTTTCTCTTGGAGAAGAGAAGGCTCAGGAGAAACTTTCTTGTACTTTACAGTTACCTTAAAGGAGGTTGTAGCAAGGGCTCTTTTCCCAAGCACCAAGTGATAAGACAAGGGTAAATGTTCTCAAGTTGTGCCTGGGGAGGTTTAGGTTGGATATTAGGAGAAATTTCTTTACTGAAAGGGTTGTGTGGCATTAGGACAGGCTGCCCAGGGAAGTGGTTGAGTCACCATCCCTGGAGGTCTTCAAGAAATGTGTAGATAGAGAACTTAGTAGCATTGTTTAGTGGTGGACTTGTCAGTACAAGGTTAAAGGTTGGACTAGGTGATCTTAGAGGTCTTTTCCAACCCGATTGATTCTGTGATTCTACAATCCATTTCATACTGAATATGTAGGAAGGTCCTTTCCCCTAATCATGAATAAAATGTGAATGGACCAACAAAAAGATGGACAAGAACAGCAGTCTGACTGTGAGTGCTCAGACACCAGCTGTTAATTCTCTTCCTTGAATGAGAGTCTTCCTCATTTCTGCTAAGGGCAGAAATACTTCAAAAATAGGCAACATTGTATTAGAGTGACTTCTAAGAAGCCAGTAAAGGCAGGTGCAGCTTTGGAATCACCTTTAACTAATTAGTTTGAATAGGTTGTGTTCAAACTTAAGTACCAAAAATTATGAGCAACAACTAATTAAGCCAAAGTGTGCTGGACCTAATGGATCAACCACCAAAAATCCAGAGTGGCTGAGTGATTTCCCCCTACTTATCATATGTAGTCAGGTCCCTGAACTCCTAGACCCGTGTCTAGGTGACTGTCTGTACATTTCTTGTTCTGCAATAAGGCTAGAATGGGTTTTATTTACTTTGGGCACCGGTATGTTTCTAATTTCACCTCGCAGCTGTTTTATCACTAATTGCTCAGGAGAAGCCTGGCAAGAACAGCTACTGTTTAAAGATATGTGCATACCTGAAAGGACTGCACCTGATAATTTGAGATTCACCTCCCAGAATTTAGAGGTCTACGGTAGAGACTGGTATCGAGATAACTGATAGTCTCTAGGAGTGCTCATTTCTCTCAATGTATTAGAAAACAACTCTTCTGACCTAGTTTAGATGTGTTTCAAAGCTTATGATGAAGCTTATCCTAAAAGTGCCAGCTTTTCTCCTTTCCCTACAAAGGGTGTTTATATGACATGCTCAGATGTAAATGTCTGTAGTGCAGAGCTCTGAAGTTAGGCTAATGAATTCTACCCTTTTTTCTACTTGATAGGTTTAAGTCTTCAAAAGCATTTCATATAAAGAAAATAGTATGTCCCTGTGTCTTCCTAGAGGAAATACGCTTGAGCAAACACACTCACATTGCAGAAAACTAATGCCATAAGAGCTTCAGTTATAATTTTGCTTCCTTAACTGGTTTGGATGGGGAGTGCCTTTTGTAAGCTGTGCTAACCCAAAATGTTTTGGAATCTTCGTTCCCTGAGGATAGATTGAGCTGACATATGCAGTACAGTCTAAAAGCTATAACGTAGTGCCCCCCTCCTTGCTGGCATTTAAAGTTTCTCCCTCTTCTGACTGTGATGAAAACCTTCTGAATGCAAGGGGGATGGCTGCTGCCTCATTGGCATTGCTGAGATGTCACAGCTCCTGTTACAAAGGTTTCTCCCACTCAGAGCTATGCTGTCTAAAGCCTCATCAAGTAGAAACACTGAGAACAAGTGCCAAAAGCAGGACTGCAGAGGATTTTAAGATTCTGTATACTCCAAGAGCAACCTGAGCAAGACAAGGCCATATATGAGATGTTTGAACGGTCATTTAAAGGGAGACTGCCAAAAACTGCCCAGCTATTTGAAAATGTCTGCTCTGTTTTCACAAGTAACACATAAAATTATCACAGAACTGAGAAGATGGGGAAAAACATTCTCCCTTTCTTTTCCCTCACCACTTCTCCATACACTTAACAACACTTTGTACAGTCATTTGTGCTGCTTCGCTTAAAAGACAGGCAATTTGTCCTTTTTCTCTGTGGCAAGAGAGAAACTTAATTTTGTACAGGGAAATGTGACAATAAAACATTACTTGGCAGGGAGTACCTGGAGCCACTTAGGATTTGAAGGCTACATTTGAAATCAAAAGACTTGTTTAGAGAAAATAATGGACTGCTTTAGAGTATATTTTAAAAAGTAAATACAACTATTGTGAGTTCACCCATCAGTATAAGGGCTACAGGCTTCCTACAGCTTCTTCTTTTCTTGCCTTGTGAAAAGACAGCAGACCCAACCTTAATACCCCTAGGGAAAAATACATAAATAATTGAAAGGAAAAAATCTTTCTTCAGTCTCTTCAATTCCATGTTGAAAGCACACCCTGGATGTACATTTTGACATCCATACACCAAATGATCCATGAAGAGTAGTAATGGAACTATAGATACCAAAGTTCAACACCGCAAATCACAGTGCTGATTTGCACAGAGCATTTATAAACCTCTTCTACCTGAATATTCTCATTGCAGAAAATAATCACGATGAACTAGAGCCCTGAGCTATGAATAGTCTCCTTTGTACATTGAAAAGGCTATGAGGTGCCACTGAAAAACCTGGATGTCTACTTAGTATTGCGTCAAAGCTGGCTTAGGTTCACAGATGGAAGCACTCCAATTTGCTTAATAGTGACAGTGATACTTGGTGAATGATGTGAGTCTTCAGCATGACTGGGAAATTGGCAGCTGTGCTAGCCAATGCAAGTAAATACCCACTGAGTCAGAATTAACTGGTGCTGGTTACTTTCCCATCCTGTGTATCCTCATGGAAGATGCCATGCTAGCAAAAGCTGGAAAGCTTTCATAGGCTTTCAGGAGCCAGAATTCATTGTGATAACCTCTAACGTACAAACCTCTAACAGGTGGAAGAAATAAAAATATACTGAGTTTCAGTGTAGTCCAGATGATGGTTCTCAGGCATACGTAGGAGCAGAACTTAAGAGGCTGATGAGTAAACACCTGGTGTATGTCTTGTGAACCTTTAAATGTTAGACATCTGATTTTTACAAAAGTGAAATTTAATTGTGTGAAACTTTGTGAGTATGGGTATCACAATCTGCTTTTTTAATACTTGGTGAAATCATGTAATAAGATTCTAGTTTCATGAAATGTGAGCTATTTACTTCAGAAAGGTAAGGCTTTACATAGCTGAACTAATTACAGAAAAAAGTATAGCCCTCCACAGGAAAGATGATGAAATTTGGTTTTGTGGTTAAGCATTTGCCTTGGTTCTGCTCAGAAACTTTCTCACATAGCATGTAGTTAAGTTGTGGGACTCCTCACCTAAAGACACTGTGAATGCTAAAAGTTTACACAGGTTTAAAAGGCAAGTGGAAGAAGTAATTGAAGAAAAATTCACAAAAAGCTAATAAACACAAAGGCAGCACTTCTGCTGCAGGAAAATCTCAATCTGTATGTCTTCTCTCCTCCCCACATTGACTACATTTTTGCCGTGTTTTGTTCCTGTGAGTCACCTGCTGTTGGCTGTATCAGAAAGAAAGGTACCATTCTGGATGGATCCTTAGACTCATCCTCTGCAATGGTTTGTACATTCCTATGCAAGGCAAGTTTCAGACTGAAAGTCAGTTGTAGCAGCAGCAGCACAAACACAGTTTTTCAGTGTAACTACAGTTACAGCAATTTCCCTTTGGCTTAACTTTATTGACTTCAAGAACGTTATTCCTGATATGCCCTAGTGGGAGACCACACTAAGGCATGCTTGCTTCTTTCAGGAACAACACAGTATTCAAGAAAAGTCTAAGGGAATAGAGAAAATTACTAATTCCATTGGAAAATTTAAATGTTCAGAAAGATTTAATTAGAACTATAGCAACCACTGACTTTTCTAATGGTTAAATTACAGGAACCTGACTTACGTAAGCAGTCCAGTAGCTCAGGGAGAATTAATTCATTCTGCATTGCTCTTTCTTGGGCTGGTTGGTTCCAAGACTGTAAAATAAGCATTTTTTTTCTGAGTAATTTAAAAAGAAATCGATACAATATATGCTTATGTCAGTGTTCAAAAAATCTCACTAAGCTAGAGTTTACTGAATCTGCTGAGTACAAATGGCTGCAAATATAACTTCCAAGATGTACAAACGTGATGTGTCTGTATTTCCATTACAGTTACCACATCATTTTTGAAGATCTGTTGATGCTTGAGCATCTGAAACAGCCTTAAACTGGGTGGATTTGATCTACTGTATTTTTGTAATCCCATTAAAGGCACCCTATCTAAAAAAATTTAACACTTTGCTCAACCATTTTTCCCCGGTGAATAAATTTTCCACCCTTCTGAATAGAAGTTTAACCGTTGCAATTAATTTTTCTGCATTTATTATAAATTGATTATTCTTTGCTCTTGACCTGTTCTAAACAATAATTAAGAGATTTTCTCTGTCTTTAAAGACATTATCAATCTTTGCTCCTTATGCATGAGAACAAGTTTGTCTCCTAAACATTGAAGGTATGTATTTGTAGTCACTTCTAGAAGAGTTTTAACTTTCAGCTATCTTGCACAAATCTGCCTATTGCTTACATTCTATTCAAAGTAGTTTTTGAGAAGCTGTAATTTAAAATGCCTATCAAAAAATCACCAAATAAGTGGACTGCAAGTCATACCGCACTAGTGCAAACTGACTGTCAGTGTCCTATTGTGCTAAATGCTTTGAAAACACTCAGAAATTAAAATGCTCTGAGCCAAACAATTTATGTTTAAAAGGGATGATACCCATCAGTAAGTGTTCCAAGAACAGATTGCTATCTAAAGACTGTTGCCAACCAGTACATTAACTGACTTGGTGCTGTGCCTGAGGACTGGAAACACTGTGTTCAGTGCTAGGTGGGTTCATGCCATTGGCCGTTATGTTCAGAAAAGATAACATTTCTTAGCTTGGATCAGTCTTTTCTGGCTCTTATGCAGGGAACTGCTAACCATGGTGGGGACGTTCTGTCACAGATACGAGGCATGATAATTAGAGGAAATGGTCACCTTGCTTTCACTCTGTCGTTGCACAGATTTCTATGAGCTGGAATGGAATCTACAGCAGTGTTCTTGTGTCCCTCTTTCTGAAAAGGGAAAGCATGTGTTATATTTGCTTAGATCTTGAATGTAACTGATGGTAACTAAAATGTTTGAAGTTCAGGAATGAGTGTTCAAAAATACAGAATCATTGAATAATTTAGGTTGCAAGGGACTTCTGAAAGTCATGTAGCTGAACTACTGCTCAAAGCAGATGCAACTACATCAGACTGCACGTGGGCTTGCCCAGTCCAGGTTCAAATACCTCCAAGGATGGAGATTCCACATCCCCTCTAAGCAGTCTCTTCCAATTTTTGTCATTTCCTCGTATTTGATGGGAATTTCCCATATTGCAGCTGGTGACCTTACCACTCACCACTGTCGTTGTGCACCTTCAGAAGTCTGAATCATCACATCTACATCTTTGTAGGTTTTTGAAGAAAAGGGCTAGTACAGGAAGGTATGCCAGTTTGGCACTTGAAAGCAACATGCTGGAACAGAACCAAATAGCAATACAGAAGATGGTGGATGATTTGGTTATTTTCCACACTGATTCCAGTGGTTCACAGAAATACCTACATTTTAATACGGCTACTCCCAAGAAAACCACAGAGCAAAAGCAGATGTTCTGTAATTTTCTGTCTGGCCTTGTGCATAACAAGAATAACCCAATTAAAAGAGGATAGGTAGCAGAACAGATATCCAAATTACTCTGTAATTGGCCTGGAGAGGATTTTTCTAATGCAGACACTAAAGACCAGAGACTAAAACTTCCAGGGCAGAGTGGAGTGGGTGGATTCTGATCCAATATGTATATGCTGGGAGTGGGTATGGAATGGGAAGGAGGCTTCTAAACTGGTTGCTGCTGCAGTCTGTAGGGCTGCCCAGTGGTGTTCTTTGATACAAGAGCTTTGAAATACATGGAAGGTTTCAATAACCCTTGTGACAACTCAGCATCAGAAATGACAAAAAAATATTTACTGTCCCCACAGTACCTGTTCTGGGGCTGCAAGAGTCAGAATGCTGTAGTTCAGCATCCCAGAGAAGAGGAATCCACTTCATTTGCTTTCCCACAGTGATCTCCCAGAGAGACAGTAAAACTTGTACTTTATATTATTTCTAAAGGAGATAGGTAGAAATATGTAATAACACAATAATCTGGCACACATGCATTATGCATTGCAAAGGAGGAAAAGTGCTTACCTCCCTTGATGCCCCTTGACAGCTTACAATGCACAGGTAGAAAATACTACTGCATTAGTGTCCCTTGTAGGGATCAGATTGGATACTTCTGGCTGGAGCTGAAGTGCTTCATTGCTACGCCAACAGATAAAGAATAGTTTGGGACAAGTAAAAGAAGGAAATAAGATACTCTAACCAAGTCATCTCTTCAAAGATATCCTGTTAGAAAGATACTGGACTGTGACTCCTATTTTTAGTAGGGAATCATATTTAAAGTCTACTGTTAATCTGTCCCCTTGGTCAGTTAATACCAATCATAATTAACATTAGACATTTATTTAAAAAAAAAAAAAAAACCAACTGAGTAATGATAGTCCCAGTCATTTGTGACTGTGACAGATAAGCTTTGAACTTTCAGTCTTAGCTGTACCTTAAAGTTCCATTACCAAGTGTTTGATGAGAACAAATTAAAACACAAGAACTATATCGTAAGTTTTGCTAGTCTGCTGCAACTTGGCTTTGAAACATCTGGGGACTTTTCTGCTTGGCTGTTAATTAAAATCAAAACCTTTTGCCAAAATGTCATTTGATCATGAAAATAATCCACTTTGTCCAATACAGAGCTGCAATTAAACCACCACTTGGAAGATAAAATGCTAATACATAGTTTCTAGTATGGGTGATCTGAGAGGCAAGAGTAACATTGAATATTCCTATAACAACCTCTCAATGATATACGAAGTCCACATCTTTAGCTGCATTTGTCCATTATGTCTTTCGATGTTTTCCACTCTCTTTATAATTAACACACATTCTGGGAACAATGTACAGTAATCTTTATGCTCTATGTACTCAAAATACTTGCTTGCATGCATGTATATACACATTTACTTTTTTTTTCTCAAATTGCCTTTCTAGTTTTATAAATCAGAACAGTTCTGAAGATAAACTTGTTCCTTAGTGATTACCATGAAACTTCTCTGTCCCTTATTTGTTCCTTTTATTCTAGCATAACAAAACACCCCAGAATGTGTGTTTCGATCAGTTAGCTGCTTCTGCTTCTGAATTTATCCAGGAAGACAATTTATTTGGCAAGAGTGCTATTTTTTCACAAGTTGAGTGCTTTGAGAACCCGTCAATGATTAAAGCTGTCTCTTGAACACATCAGAACTGTTTTTAACACAGTCCATAGGTCAGAGGAAAAATGTGTCTCATTCTGAATAATGACTGCAAAATTGAGAATCAACCAAGAGTTTAGAGATTATGTAGGCAATAATAATTATAATTTTGTATCCTATCAGGTGGAAATCCTTGACTGGAAGACAAAGGAACAGCTATGCTTCCTAGATAAGGTAAAACAAAAATCTGTTCAAAATGCTACGTGTCTATTTTAAAATTACTAATGTTTTTTAAAGTAAACTTAGTGTTTGTGAGAAGTATTTCAATAGCCATTTTTGGCCATTGGAGAGGCAACAGCTATGCGTACTTCATACTCACTACAGAGCACTTCAACCCTTTTCACAAAGGAGCCTTGGGCAAATAGCACAACTTCACTCACTTCTCTATATGGTGCCAGTTGTACCTTACTCACTCATAAGCCATCAAACTGTCAATGCTGCTGTAGTAACTCTTGATCACTGCCACTGTAACTGCCTCTGAAACAGATGCCACAAATTAGGTCCTCCCATTTTCCTGTAAGAAATACTTGGAATCATCCATACCAATCCTAGCTATATCTAAGAAAGTTACATTGTTTGTTGTTTGAGTCACATTTCTACATGAATAGCCTTACACCTAATAGCTGTCTTTCAAAACGTGCATATCTTACATATATATCTATATATATGAATTATTTTTTGTCTAGGTGGAACCAAATGCTACAATTAGGGAGATAAGATTGATGTTCCATAAATTATGTGAGTATAACTTTTGCAACAGTTTGTATCACATCAGAATATCCAGTATATAAATAAGAGAAACTTATGAACTTGAAACATGATGCACACACACATAATGCTAAGTAATTTGCACATGAATGTGATCACAGTGAGGTTTCAATACCATTTTTATACTATCCTGATACACCTTTGTATTTTTCCTGCTGCATAATTTCTCACAGGTATTCATGTTAAATGAATATTCCTAAAAATCTTCAAAAAATCATACTCTGTTATGTTGCATTTATTGTAACCGTGGGTAATCTAAAACAAATATTGCATATCACAAAATTCTGTATGGTCTTACAGATCCTCGGTGGTATCCAGCAAGACAGTCGATAAAACTTGATCCAAGTAAGTACCTGTGAGGACTAGAGTAATAAAGCTCTGAGCAGGGGCCTTGTGTAAAAGGTGTACTTTGCACGGGTATTAGCTCCATGAAGACTGAAATGAATCGAGAACAAATTAAATTCTTTGAAAGTATTGAAAAGAGTTCCATCCATCTGTTTGGCGCTTGGTAATTAACTCAGGAGTCTGAACATTTTTCCAATGCACTTTCTAACTACTGAGCACCTTTGCTTTAAAGGCAGCACAGAATCTAGACTCTAACTTCCCTTAGCTGCAGTGAAATGATTCCCATAGTGATGCTCAGCTGGGAGTACTAAAAAGAACTGAGTTACAGCTATCAATTCACATAATCCTCTGCTCTCAGACAGGAATTACAGTTCCTTTGAGGTAAGCTAATGTAAAACACATTGCTGTGAATGTAGGATTTGCTGACAAAGCTGATGCCAGCTGACTGACTTGATTAGCATAGTTGCAGGCATCACTGCTAGAAGCCTCAGTACGTGGTCTGGGTGCACAAAAGAAAGTCCAATCGCCAAACTGTGCTAATTCATCTTAGCATTCAGTATAAAATGTAGCACTTTGTTCTTTTGCTTCTAGTAAGCATAATTTATATATTCCCTTAGAATTATGCTGGTGAAGATTAATTCATTGTGTAGAATCTGTCCATGAAGAACAGGCGTATGAGTACCTTGTTTCCTTCTTCTAAGATCTACATTGCTAGATTGCTCCATGAGTTTCTGTTGTGAGACTTGTCATGAGAAAATGCCGGCCTTCTTGCGATTCCCTGAAATCCAGGCATTAAAAACTTGATCACCAGCTCAGTTCCTGTGGAATCACGTCCTAGCTTTGGAAAAAAAGGAGGCAATGAAGACCTCCGTAGGAGGGCCTTGCAGTCCTAGCTTGTTACCGCTTCCTTGTGTCTGGCGATGAGCAGTGAGAAGCAGGGAAGAGAAAGATGGAGGTGCAGCTGACTACGAGGTCAGTGAACTGTATTAATGGACAGTGACCCATCAGCAAATTCTACTGTAGCAGTGATGAAGCAAGTCTACTGGACTAGGCAGATAGGATCGGAAATTCTCCTGACTAGAGAGATCCTGAATAGAGGATCTAGGCTTACATATGATTATAGGGATAAATCAAAATTAAGGATAAGCATTCTTAGTCTTTTTTGTTTGTTTGTTTGTTTTATTTAGATTCCAATAAACCCATGTCAGGTCAAAGAATCTCACAGATGGATAAAAGCACAATATAAAGCTAGCATGCTGGCAAAATTGACTTGAATTTCACTGAGATGTAATTACCTCTTTCCTTCTCAGAAGGAAAGTCCCTGAGGGATGAGGAAATCCTGCAGCACCTCCCTGTTGGCACAACTGCTACCTTATACTTTAAAGATTTAGGGCCACAGATAGGATGGACTACGGTGAGCTATGTGTCAAATCTGAGCCATTTTAATGGCTATTTCTCCATAATTAATCCTTATATCACTTTTTGTCTCTCTACAATATTTCTGCATGGTCTGCTCTGATAGTGGATGCAGGCAATGAATCCTCATCGCTTCAGTTCATTTAACCAGGGAAAGCAGCAACAAAATATTCTGAATGTCTAGCTCCCTGGGAGAGCAGCAGTGGGAAACTTGCTACAGGGTAGTTTGGTTGTACTGAACTAAGGTGCAAGTTCTCAAAGGGATTTAGATGTCTACTGCAAAATCACTAGGAACTAGGTATCTAAATGCCTTTGGGGATCTGCTTCAGAGGGCCTGTGTAACTCTCCTGAAAAAATCAGGATTATACTCAGAGTTTGTTCTGCAAAGAGGCATGTGAGCAACTTACCTGTCAGTAACTGAACTGACTTCAGCAGGAAAATGCATGAAAGTAAAATGAGTTAGCTGTCTGCATGTGGCTGCGTCCCAGGATGCTAATGCCAGGCTAATGACAGCTGATCATTTCTGCAGTGTTAGAAGCCATCCACAAAGACCTCACATATACTCTCTTAGCTCAAAGGCAAGCCCCATCACAACTCACTCAGCAGGTGCGTGCTGTTTATGCAGTGAGGTGACCAATAACCCTAGAAAGTTCTTCAGAAACTCCAAGGTGCACGTATTTTCCACTAGTTACAATGAACCAGCACAGCACAAAGGGAAAGGTACCCAGTAATTTACAACACATTTACCATTTCCTAGCTATGAAACATTACTAAAATCTTGTGTTAATGACATAGCAAGGATTCACAGGAAGCAAAAAAAAAAGTTTAAATATCTGCAAGACTGAATCTTCAGATCATCACTTTAAATGCTGTGCTGATAAGTAAGTCAGCTATTACACAAGCCATAAACCAGGAAGACAAGCAAAACTTCTAATGGCGATGTAGACTCCAAGACATACATGCATTAATATATACTAAAATATCACAGTAAAATAACACCAGACTTCTTCAATTCCATAATCCGTCCTTTACCTTCTGCTTTCCCTGCCCTTCAGACTAGTTCATTCAAATGTAAGCCAAGAAATGCTTCAGTTTTATCAAATAAAAAAGACAATCAAGTCCTACCTTTGCCACAGAAAATACTGATTCTGTTACAGAAGTTGAAATTAAAACATGTTTTCTCATAGTTAAAATAACTCTAAACACATTCGAAAAGTGACGTGTTCTGTTTTCTTCGATGGAATTACAATCAATTTCCCTTCTTTCTCCATAAATGAAGTACTGACCTGCCTTCTTCACTTTAAAAATGGAAAATGCAACTGTTAATGCTTGGTCCAAAGCTAACCTCAATATAAAGTGATGCTCATGAGAAATACACTCCTACCTGAAATGAAGTTAGGTTAGAAAATAGCTTCTTTAGTTTCCTCTTCCCCCCCATCCCCAGTGAAAGATTATCTGAGTATAGAATTAATTGATTGTTTTCCAGAATATCTGCTGCGCTAACTGTTCGTATAGATGGGGTCACCTGTGAACACTTGCAAACTGTGTTTCCAGTTTAAATAAAATTCATTCATTGGAAAGAAAGCTCATTTCCTTCAAGATAAATTCTTCAACAACTTTCATTTTAACCCAAAATAAATGAATAGTTTTTAAGGGCAAGAGGAGGGTGAGAGTTGCATAAATGTAACATGCATGCACAGTTATCATGATCTCTGGGCTGCTGTGATTAGCTTTTCATACCCATACTGTGTCAGCTGCACTGGCAATGGCTGTTTGTATGCAACTGAGGCAAATACATTGCAGAACATTTATATGCATGTCTACTGATTTCATAGCCTAAGCCCAAACCTGCTATTCCCTCCCTGTATCTCTAAGTGCCATTCTGGGTCAGTGGAGGTGTTTATCCCACTGCATTACTTATCATAAAGAAACCAAAGCAGAACCACCATCTGATTCAGCTGTCTAATTATTTTCTCTCTTTTTGCAGGTGTTTTTGATAGAATATACAGGTCCATTGTTCATCTATTTTCTGTTTTATTTCCGCATGCCTTTTGTGTATGGACTGGATGAGAGGTTTACATCAAGCCCACATCCAGTAGTTAAGTAAGTCCGTTTGCAGGCTTGAGCTGTATTACTTGTTAGCATTGTAGTCTTATTCCAAATGTCTTGCCACATTTGTTTTTTTAAGCACTCTTAAATGCTTTTGTCTTGCTGTTTCTAGCTTGGCATGTATCTGCCATTCTTTCCACTACATCAAAAGGTTGATTGAAACAATATTTGTTCATCGGTTCTCCCATGGGACTATGCCACTGAGGAATATTGTGAAGGTAAATTGTGACAGAATCTATCCATAGCCCCCCTACAAATCCAACCTAGCCAACCTATTCTCTGCCTCTGCAGCACAGATTTTTGGCGTGGTGTTTGTAGTAATGTGCAGCAAATCTTACCCATGAATCTGTAGTTCCTTCAAAAGATTTCTATAACCCATTTGTTGCCATACAGTTATTCACATTACAGTTTTCTCATTGCTCTCTTAAAATTTTAGACCTTTAGCTCTCCCTTCCTTTCCACTCAACTACCTCCCTGGGTGTGAAGGTTTACTAAAGTTAACTTTTAAGGCAGCACAGATAGGTGCAATGTTGGGAGGGTTGGTTTTTTTTTATTAAAAAAACAAATAACAAAAAACAGTCACTTTACCTCTCCCCACCTCATACTGTCTTTACTGATAAGCAACTGTTAATTTACCTTTCATTGTTCCAGTGCAAAGTAAACTTGTTTGTTCTATATTTTCTTCTCACCCAGGAGCACCCCCTAATGTTATCAGTGCTGCTGTGGCATAGGGCAGCCTTTAAGATGCAGATCCCTTATTTCCTAGTTGTCTGCAAAGCTGCACGGTTTTGTATGGGCTGTGGTTATTTTAAAATGTTAGCAACAGAGTACACAGTGATATTCAAAAATGCTCTTTGTACTCAGGAAAACAAGAGATTATCATCTACAGCTAGAAAAACATATAGTATGACCATTTGGGTAGTTAACATTTTGCATTTAGACAGTCCCTTGGAATTTGCGTTATGGCAGTGAATATTCCAGGCAGTTGAAGCTTTACCTTGTGGCTCCTTACAGCTTTGCAGTGGCTCTGGTAGTTCTGGTGATGGCTTCATGCTTTCTAAATGGAGTGAGGGTCTGTAGTTGAGCAGTGGCCCTCAGAAAGAACCCTCCCTGGCAACTTACTGTCAATGTTTTCTGAAGCAGAAGAATGCAGGGATTGTTAAAAGGCTAGCAGATCTCTTAAAGACTTGTTCTTCACACAATAGTAGCTAATGCATGCTAAACAACAGTTATATGGGCAACTTTACTTTGAAAAAGAATCTGTACGGTGTGATAAATCTTCATTTTTCACTGTGGTCCTTGCCAACTTTTAGTTCCTTTCAGACCAAACAAAATGTAGTTGCTAAAATTGTCACTTGTACCAGTCATTCTGATCACTTTTCTACCTTTTCAGGTTGGTGGTACTTGCTTTCATCTGTAAAGTTGCTCTCAGTTTTCCCTGCTTAGCAGTGCTTGGGTTTGATTTGCTTTTATAATTTCATTGACTTTGATGGTGTTACTCCAGAATTGTGCCAGTCAGAAGAGTATCACGTCCTCTTCCCTTTTTTCTCTCACACACAGATGGTAGACAAAGCTTCTTAATTTAAGTGTGTGATCACGTACAAAGCAAATATAGATGCTTATTTCCCAAGCACAACGGAATGTTTCAGTTAGCAAGAGATACTTAAGTTTCACTATGCAGAGGCCTGAGACAGGAATTGATGAGATTTGTGATTTTCATCCTTTGTTCACCAAATGGAAATGGGAATAAATGATGCAGTAAAATGCAGTAAGGGTTCAGCAAAAGCAGTTCATGATAGATTAACATAATATATTTCTCAGATACGTGGCTCAGTATGAGTAAAACAGGGATTAATACAAAAAAAATGTGTGGTAGTAAAGGAACTAACTAAGGGAAAGTTGATAGTGGTTATACCAGAAAAGGATCTCTCATACCTTTATTAATAGGGAGGTTACCGGTGGAATTCCTCGAAGATTGGTCATATGACGGGTCTTAGACAGCATTTTCATGGGTTAAAAAACAGGATATTATTGCTTTCTGTGATCACATCTGGAGGAAAAAAAAAACATCTAGAGCTAAAGAAATATCATTTAAACCAGAAGATAATATAATGACACAAACAGAAAGGAACATGCTGGATATGAGTAAACGTAGGCAGAACTTGAAGAAATAGTTTTGTTTATCATAGGAATGATGATAAGTCGGAATAGAGAAAACGAAAATGCTAACCAGAAATATTTAAACTTAGAGATCTCATAAATAAACTATTCCTGCAATATCTCAACTTGATCATCCACAAAACCTCTTTATAAAAGATTATTGTAAAACTTTGTTATTTATCTGGAATATGAAAGATTCACAGAAACAATTCCCTTCTTTCAAGTGAGTTCATTAAGCCTGCATATATTCTGTTGCTCCTATCTGAACCTCACTGGAGGCTTTTGTATGAGCAGTAAGGGCTTCTAGTGACAGCTTGCCATTTGTAGTATTACTGCTAAGGATCTTAGCAGTGGCAGACTCCACTCATCTTAAAGCTCCTTTTCTTATAACTGAGGTATAACTTATAACTATTGTGGTCAATCACGTTCTTTGGATGAATAATCAGTTTAATTACACCATGTATTATTGGGAGCTGAGCCATAATTATTTGTTTATTTAACTTTACTAAAATCCATTCCCATATGACCCATCCTGTGCCAGCTTTCATAGTTATAGGATGGTTGTTCATAAGGTGCCATTCCAAGATTACAGCGAACCATTTCTACCTAAGTTTGCACAGCAGTTAGTACATTGTGGGTGATGGCAGAAGAAATCAGTGTTAGGGAGGAAGCAGTAGTTTATCAGTAGGACACTGACTAGATTGTTCCTCACTGGAGTTGTTCCTCCAGCTCCGCTGCTTTTCCTGGATAAAAGGGAGGTCGTCACAGGGAAGATCCTTAATCTCTTTGCCCTTCTTGTCCTACCTGATCTATAATCATTAGTTAATAATTTGCTCTGTCTCATCAGTTACCTAGTAATATATAATCCCAGAGCAAGGAACCATTATGTGTTTGTACTACAGCATACCCAAAAGGGTCTTCATTTTGTCTTAGGTCTCTGGGCAGTTCAATGATTGCACTATCTTTGATAAAGGAGGAGATCTGAACTGATGGGAGACAGGTGTATGAGTTGTCAAGAATGCTTAAGGTCTGTCTGTAAGAGAATGGCACATAGAGTTGAGACCATAGAGGAAAAAGAGGAATAGGCCAAGAAAAGGCTTCCCAGCAGACATACAAGGAGGGAGAAGATAACCTGTCACCAAGATACTGAAGGAGAAAAACCACAATAGGCAGAAATGGAAAAACCAAACAGTTTTGGGTTTTTTTTGGATGAAGCGCTTGAAATTAGTCAGGAATGAGTCAGTACAGTGCAAGCTTCATTATCAGAGTTTAGAGAATGGAAGCTGGATCACAGAAAGCCAAGAACAGCACCAAAAGGGACAAAATAAAGATATCATGGTGAAAGGGACAGAGGGAAAGGTCAGGTGTGATGTTTTAAAGGAGGAAGGGTTAAGGCATGTGAAGGAAAGAAAACAATGGGATGAAGGAGAAAAAGAATGTCGATAAATTGTACAAATAAAAATTGTACAAATAAATACAAAGAAATAAGCAAGGAAGAGAGCACGATGCCTAAATCAGGTTTTAGGCACAGTCTCAGGGGTTAGCAAAACAAGTCTGTCTTTAACATACAGTCTGTATGGCGCATCATCTTTGGCCAAATGGCTTGTCAGACAAGAGAAGTCTGTTTCCAATAGTAGGATTGTACTTTCTAAAACTGTTTATAAATTTAACAGCTCTGAGATATTTGAAAGGAAATCTTACTCTATGAGCACTACTTCCTTCCTCTTATTTCCTGTTGTCTGCTCCTGCCTTACCATACCCAGTGTTGTCACTTTTTGTTGTATTATCAGCAACTTGGAGGATCAGCCCAATTGATTGTTATCAGTGGTCCTTGCAGTGAATACCGACCCAGAGGATTGTACTGAAACAAAGTAAAAATAACTGTTTTTCAGAACTGCTTGTATTACTGGGGATTTGCAGCTTGGCTTGCTTATTACATCAATCATCCTCTTTACACTCCTCCTTGTAAGTAGCATAAAAGCCCTCAACATGATTTAAATCCTTTATTGGCTGTATATTAGTGGTAACCATATGTAAACATTTTGTTTTGTAGCTTATGGGAAAAAACAGATTAATTTTGCTGTGATCATGTTTCTGGTAGGTCTGTTGCTCCTTTTATAAAATGCTAAAACATGCTGGTTTATTTTTTATGTTGTGTAAGTGGGGTAACGGGTAGGATAAGCAGATACTTAAAACTAGAATACTTGGGACATACTACTAAAGCTAACCACCTGCATGCAGAACAGATACATGTCAGTTTTTAATGTGATCTTGTACAGAAGGGAAGATTTTGATTAAGTATCCATTCTAAGACTGGGATATTGATCTGCTAAAATGATCTCTCACAGTCTAAAAGAATCCTGGAACTATCGGTTTGAGACACTGTGTGTAAAAGCCAGTGAGTTTGTTTTTGTGAACTATTCATTGAGTGTTAAGAATCACAACAGGTCATAAAATTTAGTGAACTGGCCAACTAAGACAGTACATTGCTTATTTTCAAGGGAAGGCATTCATTTTGATACAACTGTTAGCAGCAAATGGAGGTGAGGGGAGGAGGTGTTGCTCCTTACAAGCATTTTCAGGACCATTTTTTACAGCTTTCCTTACAAAGCAAAATTCTTAAGACAGTGTCTGTTCATTCTCACTGTTCCTAGGAACATTTCCATATGTGCAGAAGTAACATTAGTGCAGCCAACAAAGATGTACCCATTTTTCCTATGTATGTTTAACTCACTTAAAACACCAGCTGTTCACTTGCTTGAAGAAACTAAAGGTCAATTACTGGAGGTTCTCAAAGCAGCTTCCTGGTATGAAATTTCTGTGAGTTAGTAACCCATTCCTATTTTATAGAGAGACTACATAACTATGTACAAGAGCTGACAGTAAAACTCAGGAGGTCTGACGACCAGTCATTTGCTTTAATGGTTATACTTTGCAGACACTGAAGACTATCCATAATCATATAAATGGGTTGTTTCAATACACTTTCTGCATAACTGATTGGGGAAGCATTGTTTAAAGCCAGTGGAGGAAACTGGGTCAATTACATTTCATGATTTGTATCAATTATACTCTAGAAAAGAAAACTTACAGCTCAACTCATATCCTCCTTGGGATTTTGATAACTTTTGAGAAATCAAAACTGTCCGAATCAAGTTTTCTGGTGTTTTTTAAGACATAGCTAAAAGATAAAGAAAGCGTCTTGTGGATTTACTTTTATCTGCTTTATTTATTGCCTTTAGATCTCATGGGGACTGTATAAGAAGTAAATTTGATCTTTTGGACAGAGAGTCCACATTTGTTGGCAAATCTCATAAATACTGTAACAGAGCATAATATGGTCTTATGTTTGAACAAAAAGATTCCATCCACCTGTCAGAAAGGAATCTTGGTTATTTACAATTAACTCCCTTTTTTTAATCATATATTAACACAATAATTTCTTTAACTTTTTTTTAAATACCCTGAGAAATAACAAAGAGAAGAAGAGTAAGTGGAAGAGAAGTGCATTTTAACTGTCATGCCTTTTCTTGCAGCTGTGTGAAGCTGGAAATTTTTCCATTCATGTTGCACTTAGTGACCTCCGGAGAGATGGTAAAAATTACATTATCATTTTTCGCTTAAGTCCAGCCATTCAGTACTTCCACTGTTATGCTGTCTCATGAAAGGACTGGTTCTGGAGGGTATCAATTACACAGGTAGCGCAGAAGGAAACACGGGTAGTGCAGAAGTGCTGGTGTAAGCAACGCATTGGTGAGCAAGGAAAAGTAATTTCACTGACTTTATGTGAAGAGGGGCACAAGATCTCTGTGCAGACCAAAGCTCCTTGTGCATGAGCCAAATATCTTAACAGCTATCAACTATGACTATTAAAATCCAGCTCTGTGACAAACAGAGAACACCTTTAACTTCTAACATCTAAAACATACATAAGTCACAACAGGTGTGACTGCGATCAAAGGGTTATGTATGTCTTGCTAATGTCCAGAGAATTTCCCCACAGTTATCCTGTTCCTTCTTGTGGGTCCAGAGGACATCCTGTTTTTCCACATCCTTCTTGTCCCTATGACAGTGATGAGACACAGGAGTAGGCAGATTTGGGTTGTCTTTATAGGAAATGATATATCTAGGAGTATGAATATTTTGTGATTTGTTTTCTAATCTATAGGATCCAAAACCCGTAAGATCCCATATCCAACAAAGAATCCTTTCACGTGGCTGTTTTTCTTTGTGTCTTGCCCTAACTATACCTATGAGGTATGTATTTTCGAACAAGCTGTTAAGATTTTAGTTTTGCTGGATAAGTTCTCGTTTCTTTTGGCATGTTAAAACATGGAAGAAAACTCTGAAACAGTTCAGCCCAATATATTTTCCCTCCTCTTCTAAACGCCAAGAAACCACATGGCAGACAGGAACTTACCTGTTCTTCCTGTCCACCCTTGAGGCAGTACTTATGGGCCAAACAGACCTGGGCCTGTGCTTCAGAGTAGCTGCTAGACAAGATATAAATGCACTTTGAAGCAGTGGAAACTTTGCAGACAGGAATAGGGGGATCGACACTGAGGGTGTGTGGCAGTGAGGGGATTGGGGCATCTAATGGATTTAAAATGTAAGAGAGCCCAGGAACTAATATCACAATGTACAAGAAGATAGTGCACAGGTAAATAGAGGATACTGTAGTAGAGAAAATGGAGAAGTAGTGTGTATGAGCCAATGCTTGCCAGGTCTTCATCCCCATTTTCCTAAGTTATACAGTCGTTTGTGTTGGTGCTGTCTGGTTTAGAAGCTTGAACCGGTTTATTGCTTCATATTCCTTAATCAGGAGCCAAACTCCCAACTCAATTCAAAACTTGTTAGAAACAGTGCAACTGAGTGTAAAATTCACTTTTGTGCAGAAAGACTGTGTCAGGTTTTGACTTAAGTGAAGATTAAGTGTCATTCTGTCATTAGTAGATGTTAATAGGAACAGCATTAAGTCTCAGGCTGTAGAAAATTACTGTGCCTGCCATTGATGGACAAGTAACAAATACTAATTAGGCAGAGAAAAAGGAAGCTATGCTGTAATGCTTAAAATTGTCATATTAAGTATGGAAGCAAACATGAAGGTTTTGTTTGTGGTAACAAGGCACTGTTCACCTTTTTGGCTAAAGGTTATTCACATTAGAAAATGATCTGGCTGACCTTGGCTTTTTTATTTACCTATACTAGGACAAGGTTGGTTTTGATCAATAGAGACATAAGTGCAAATGCTGTCATCAGAAATGTTTTAAATTTCCTTGGCCAAAACAGGTGGGGACATGGATCAGTTTCACTGTCATGACTCAGTGTGTTCCAGGTGAGTAAAGTTTTGGAACTTCTCTCTGAAGCATTGTCAGCGACAAGAGCGTGTTCTTTCCCTGGGTATGAAGCATATCTTTTTCTTTTTCTTCCTCCCAGTGGGTCTGTTCACCTTGCTTTGCTTCATTCAGATGACAATCTGGGCAAAAGATAAACACTACACCTACCTACGAGAATTCAAGGATTATCCAAGTCTTAGAATGCCAATTATTCCTTTTTTGTTGTAAAAAAAAAAAAAAAAAAAAAAAAAAGAAAGGAAAAAAAGGAAGAAAAAAAAGGTTGACTTCAATATTGCATGGAACTTCAAGAAGAAAAAGCTGATGGATCTTTTTATTCATAAACCTCCTGCCAAAAAATAAGTGAATTAATTTAAATAATTCTGTTGTATGTTAAATCTCCACTGCTGAGGGAAATTGTGTACATTTGAAAACTATACTTCTTTACGTTCAAGAATTCCTCAGCTCAGAAGCACCTTCAGAAAGTAAGGCTTCATTGCACATTTGGTAGCCAAAAGCTCCTATAGTTCACTGCAACCCAATTGACTTAGATTTTCCTGTACTAGTCTATTTAGACTGATGCCTCTGAGATACTGAGAAGCCTGTGCTGAAAAGTAGCTCCAAATTTAGCAGTGGCACTCTACAAGACTGTGACGTAAGTACATTGGAACGAGGACATACCAGCCAACTACTAGAGAGCTCAGCTCAGACAGCATGGCCAGCTGGCCTGAAGACAGTTGCATGTTCTGCCTTCTTTGACTTGAAAAAGAGAGTGTGCTGCCTGGGGGCAGGTGCTTTGTGACAAACAACATTACCAAAGAATATGAATGGTTCCTAGAATAAAGAAATAGGCAATATCTCAAATACCTGTTTTGGGTCTAACCTATAATTTGCCAAATGATTCTACAGTAAGATGAATTTGTAGATGTAACATCTTTTGTTGATTTTTGGGGGGGAAGCTTGTTTTCTGTTTGTTTTGGTTTTAGTATTCTTCATTAGTAAATTGCATACTAGTAAATAAGTTTCATATTAGTAAATAAGATTCATAAGATCTGATCTATGCTGTATCTGTGATATTTGGCCTGTTTTCATATAACAAGTCCTTACGTTACTAAAGGACCTTATACCTTGTACTATTTGTCAGTATTCTCTGAATAATTTTTAATGTACTTTGTAAATACAAAAAGTGGCTGCTAGTCCTCAGAATGCTAGCTCCCTTCCTATTTTCAGAGCCAGGGGTAAAAAAATCAGCTACATTTTGAACTTCCTGTGTTTTCTTTTTCACAAGATGTTCAGTGGGACTTAGTTGGGTTTTATGCAAATCTAGTAAAAAAAAAAAAAGACTATTGCAATCTATCTGAATGACATTTTGAAGAAGCTATTTCAGAATATGAAGAGAATGCATAGATACTGTTTTGTTTTATGATTAATTTATTTATAATGGATGTATAGAAAGATTTTGCAGCTATTTGTAAGGGTGAAATATGCAATAAATTCTAGCCTTTACATTGAATTCAGTTGAAATAATTACGGCAAAAGAGGAAGACTACAGGTGGTTGCCAAAGTTTCATAATATTTTGTAAAGCACAAAGCAAGAATGTACTTTCATTAAATAAGAAGATAAATTGAAGAAAAAAAACTAAAAAAGCAAAAATACATGACCCAGATTTTATTTCTGTATAACACATCTTGGAGATTTCTTGGAAATGAAATGATTTCTTAGATAACTGAAGCAATACATCATTATGAATTTGTTTTTCAGTACTGTTATTTTCCACTAGTTTAACTGTGAACCAGAGAAAGGAGCTAAATGTCAAATGATTTCCCACTGAGTGCAGTGTGGAGTACAAGCTGGCTGAAATTCTCCTGAGCACGGACAAAACACATACCTTACTCACACTACACACCCATTTGAGGGCCAGGTTACAGGAAAGAAGAAAAGTTTGATCTTCTTTGGTAACAGATATTTTTCCAAGCCTCCATGATAAAACTAAACTTTGGGCCAATTTGCACATACTCTATTTTCTTTAAACCCCAATTTGATATTCTGCTTCTATTTCTGAACTTGAAGATAAGTGAGTATGAAATAATTTTCAGTAAGATGTTTTCTTTTAAGCAAATTTCTTGCCTGGGTCTGAGATCTTAATGAGTTCTTCTCATTTTTGCTGAGACAACTGTCTATTTCCATTGCCAAGAATGAAAAATGAGTTAAATGAGAAAAACCTACCAGCCTGAAAGGGCCAGACAGAGAAACTGTTTTTAATGCTCTTTACATGTCAACAAGGAGGAATGTGACTTCTCTTCTTGTATCTTAAATGAACTTTACATTAGAAGAAGATTTCATTGTAGAACCAAGAACCAGCCTTTACTTCAACACTTTCAGCACATGCTGTATGCAGTGTTCCTGGTAGAGCAGCAGAAGTTTGCTGTTGCTAGGGAGTTGTGAGCACAGTTCTCAGAAAGGTACAAAAAAATCAGTATAGTACTGAGCCTAGGAGTCTTGTTTTACTTTTTACTGCTCTGGTATGGCACATTAAGTGCTAGTGACAGTAGGAATAGTCTATGCAACTGCTTGCTGATGCAAAGCAGGGGACACCTTTGCTTCTCGACTGGCTCCAGCTGCACGGGGATGCAAAGGAATTTCCTCATCCTCCATCTGCTTAGCAAAGTTCACAAAGACCTGTGTGAGGAAAGCAGAAAATGTCACCACCTCATCAACTGAGGTGAGTTAGTGGAATGTCTCTGTACACTGGCATCTCTGCAGGGAAGATACAGAAAAGGGAATCCAAAGATGTATTGAACTGAGATACTGGATTCTGGTATATTGCTCTGGTATAATAATCATGATGAGACATAAAAACATTTAACTAGATACCACATCTCTCTATCAGCATCTCTGACACAACATAGTCATATCTCTTACTTGAAATGAAATGGAAAGAAGTATTAGATCATTCCTAGCTCAGCAAGCCTCATTCTGACTAGCTGACCTTGCTCCTGAAGGAATGGGTTGTGGGAACTCTAGCATCTGGGAAATGCTGTCTCACTAGCATTCAACTGGCACCTATTTACACAGGGAATTAGTTTCAGATTTCATACCTGATCCACCTTCCTTGATGAGGAGTCTGGGAATTTTGTCTGAGAAGGAGATGTGAGGGAATTCTCTACTCTAAGCAGTTTGGCCACATCCTCGTTGCATCGCAGAATAGGCTTTCTCATGGATGCTTTTTTTTTTTACTCACCTGATCTAAAGTTGTTTGAGAGACAGAATATTCTTCAATATGCAAGTTTTCCTTATTGGAGATTATTAATCGAAAAATCTTAGCCAGAGAGGATGAGCAAATCTGATACTGCAGCATGTTGTAGTGTTTCTCTCTCTGTAAACTCCCTGGGAAGTTTATGCGTATGAATTGCTCAGCACGACTAGGATCTGGAGGCAGCCCTGCCTTCGGAGCTTTGATTTTCAGAGTGACAATGTAGCCATCTCCAAACCTGGGAAGCACATATGGGTTTGGGAATTGGATGAGGAGATCATTTCATTATTCAGGGAAAAAAATCATTTTCAGCGGCTATGAAAACAATAACAATATCTGAAAGATTATGCCTAAGATCTAGCTTTGTAGGAAGCACTGTGTTTGGCCTGCAGAAGTGGCCTGTAGTATAACGGATTTGAAAACGAGGTCTACCTAAATCGTCTAGAATACCATAGAGTTGCACCCAGAAATTGGTCTGTTCAAACAACAGCTCTTCAGATTGGTTTGCTGTATTAACAACAGTTCGTGTCACATGTACTAAGTTTTCCCATAAAAAAAACACCATAATGTAGTCAACTTACTTGTATTTTAGCTGCTGAATTGTTCCCAGGCACTTGAAGGTACCTTTTACCATGATGGCTAGACGAGTACAGAGAGCTTCACATTCTTCCATACTTTCAGAACAGAGAAAAGATATTTGAGATAAAAGCCAGCAGATGAATGTCAGCTTCTCGGGCATTCTGAATCCCAGCTCTATACCTGTGTGAAGTTAGAACCACAGCTCGTCCATCTCTGAGCACGCTGACAATAGAGTCCCACAGGAGGCGCCGGGACTGAGGGTCCATTCCAGTAGTTGGTTCATCCTGGAAGGGAAATGTTAAGACAGCCAGTTTAAGAAAAGCAGGTAAAAAAAAAAATAATTTAGAAGTAAACCATTGGAATCAATCTGTTGCACGTTTGGGAATTAGCATATAGTTGATATAGCTGCTTCCCTACTGAAATCTGTGCCTTGAGAAAGCACAAATGCCTTGAGAAATATGTAAGTGAATGAATACTAAGGTACTTCTTGGCACAAAGCAGTAAGGAAACAAATACAAGAAATAATGCGTAAGAGTACAGTGCTGTCTGTGTAGGGCACAGCTACAGGGAAAGGAACAGAGTGAATGTTCTGATAAAGGCATTCCACAGTCTGGAGTCTTAGCTATAAAAAATGTAAGCCTCGTGATACCCCATTACCAAAACATTTAGGCCCTAAAATAAAAATAAATAGAAAGAGAGTGATGTAGTAGCAGCTGCATCAAACTGTGTCAAGTCTGGCTTTAAAAGTAACCTTCTTTCTTACAGAAACAGGACATTTTGCAACCCAAGAAGCTAGTGAAGCCACCCTGATTTACACCAGCTGAAAATAAATAAATAAAATATATTGTGAGAAAACATTTCATCTGGCTGCTTACTGTGTTCAGGCAGAATACATGTAAAGGCATATTAAATAGGTGAAGGAACTATTAAGCTATTAACTACTGAGCAGTTATTAATGTTTCTTTATAGCCTATGGATTTAGGTGGTACAGTATAATCTAAATAAATAATTTTTGTAGCAATTGCATTTAAAATTACCCTTGAGATATGCAATTATCTGATAATTTATGTTAGTTGATGAGGACTACATTTCAGCATTTGTATAGTTTATTAAAAATTTTTATAGTTCATTCCAAAGATATTAAATGTTGCAAAAGGGCAACTACCTTCCTCTGTTCTGCTGGAAAAAGCAGCAATGTACATGTCATAAGATCCTTTTTTACATGACTGGTTTTCTCTGACAAGAAAAGGCAGACTGAAACCAAACATGGATTTAAATTCAGATTTGTCTAGGTTATAGATTTTATCTCAAGCCATTCTTTACTGAAGACCTTTCTTTCATAACTTAGGTTCCATTTGAAACAGTATCTTGCAATGCATCCCAGTCTACCCTGAAATGAAAGAACTCAAGTTTACACGGAAGTAGACTTAAGTTGAGGCAGAAAGGAGCTTGCAAGAACAATCATTACCATCCTTGTAGCTCTTTAGCATGTAGTTTCATGAAATGTCATATTAAGCTATGCTACCATGACACTTACTAGCAAGACGAGTGGTGGGCATCCTATGAGTGCAATGGCAGTGGAGAGCTTGCGCTTGTTGCCACCACTGTAGGTACCAGCCAGCTGGTCTGCGTACATGGGAAGTCCCAGCTTCTGGATGCCCCATTCAGCAACCTATGAGAAAGAACATCTTTTTTCACACAGCAGCTAATACACAGCGGACTGGATTGCTGATACATCCCTCTTCTGGCAAACCCCTGGGTTTTGGCGCATTTGTTTTAGTATTGGAGCAGTGGAGTCAAAAAAAAAATTATGATGATGAGGGGAATTCTAATTCCTTGAAGCAAAGCCATAACCCAGCCTTAGCTGTAGACTTCCTATTTGTGCAAGAATGTACATTATTTTCTTCTGCAATCTTCATGTTTTTTTTTTTCTCATACATAAACAACTTCAAATAAAATAACAAAACAGTAACCATACCAGTTCAGAGTCACAGCAGTTGCATCCTTAGCCTTCCAGAGTTGGCTCCACAGTTTTGCCAGTATCATTAATGCCTATGAACCTGGATTTGACTCTGCATTCTTGTACTGAACTCCAAATGACAAGAACCACTCCCAGGACTTCAACACAGAGAAAAGCAAGCCCACCTTGGAAACTTTGGACCTTGGCATGAGGTGAATCATCTCAAACATTCACTGTAACTATATACAAGTCAAAAGTGAGATGCTTTACCCTCTTGATTTCCTCTGCTGGAACCCCTCGCAGGCGTGCATATAAATACAGATGTTCTCGTCCTGTGAGCAGGTCATCAAGGGCATCAAACTGAGGACAGTATCCCATGTTTTGATGGACACTAGAAATGTCAGTCAATATACTGGAGAAACAAAGAAAAAAATCTTATACCTGTAACACTAGATTTAAGACAGAGATGGACAGTTTGAATAAAATCTTTCTTTTCTGGGGCAACTTTTCTAAGAGGAAAATGAATTCACCCCAGTACAAGAATCTACTAAAATGTTTGTACGGTGTAGCAAGGAATATATTCTCATCTAAGCCAGCTAAGCTCTGGTTAAGAGTGCAAATCCACTTCCTGTGTAAGTATAGGCTAACTTAAAGAGAAGTTCCCAACAGATCTTACTTTTTGCAAATGGTGTTTATTTTGAGATTTAAAAATTAGGAAATTTCATCTCAGATTGTGGTCACTGGGAACAGACATGCAAGATACGAAGCTAACAATGTTTGCTGGTAGTAGCAACGGGAGAAGATGAGAGAAGTACAGAATCACAGAATGACTGAGGTTGGAACGAACCTCTGGACGTCGTCTTTGTCCGCCCACCCTGCTCAAACAAGGTCAAATGCAGCAGGTTGCTCAGAATCATGTCCTGGCAACAAAACAGCTATTTATTCAAATCACATCAAAGAGTCAAACCCCAACTACACCTAAGGAACCAAGATGCACAACCTGGAACTAAACTGACATAAATATTGAATCATGATGTAGTGACGACTTGGTATGGCATGCCAGCCCTGTTTAAACAAAGCAGCTAAAAACAGACAGAGAAAAGTTCCAAAGCTCAAATCAAAATGCTCTCTTGGATGTTATCTTATGTTTGGAAGCTCTCGCCATTAGATCTGATTGCCTAGTTGCACTGCTAGCACTAGTATAACTTACCCCCAAATTTTACAACACAGTGTTAAAGGTGCTAGTATGGTCTCTCGCAGTCCCATAAAACTGGAAGGGAGCTACTGGGTCATTGAGACTAAGAGTCTATCATGGTAAATGAACTGTCACAGTTTTGTTTGTTTGTTTAAGGTACTTACCTATTGCCAGCCACTACAGCATCTCCAGATGTCACATCAGTATCTCCAGTCAGCATTCTGAATGTTGTTGTTTTGCCAGCACCATTGACTCCCAAAAGACCAAAGCACTGAATTATAAAATGTATCACATTTTTTAGTATTTACAAGTTGTAAATCAACAAGGGCATGCAATTTGAACTGATCCATGGAATGAGTAATCTAGTGCTGTTGAACAACCTACCTCTCCAGGACGGATGCCAACACAGAGCCTGTCCACTGCTGGCTTGTGCCTACCTGCATAAATCTAAATTGACAGAAAAAAAAATATTTCAGGACTTTTGCAGCAAAGAAAAATTTCTGATTTTTTTAGTTTAATGCTGTTGGAATGAGGCAACTTTAGAACCAAGACAAAAGTAAAAGATAAATAAAATTTTGGAAAGAAAGAGTAAGCATTCTACCAAGTCAGACATTTATTTACATTAAATACATTTGTAATAACCCCTAAAAATTCCAAGTTTCCTTCATGAACCCTTTTACTTCACATCTTTAGTGCTAAGCAGCAGACCTGATGCTTTGCTGGGACAAAGTATCTCTGACATATCAAACAAAGTGGAACAATACAGCAAGATCTGGAGAATGATATTCCAGTTCTCTGTTCTTGAGATCCCAACAATATGTGCTGAAGGGATGCATGACACGGACTCCTGATGGCTCTTGAAGAGGAGACCTTTATTGCCCTTTTTCACTACTACATATACTTTCCCCGTAGTCCCACGCGCTGTCCACACGCCCGAATCTGTCATGCAATTGGTTAGAGACCCTCAGACATGCCTCGAGCCAGCCAGCAATTGGCCACTGCCCAAAGCTGATCTTTAACACTGTAACCAATTTACTTTATCTCGACCTTGCTCAAGTTTTTGGTTCTACCACTGTTTTCCTCATTATCTCTAATTCAGGGACGTGTGAAACAGCGCAAAGCTCCCTGCAAATTCTTTTCCCACATGTGTGCAGCCTTTTTATTTTTGTAGCTCAGGCTTGCATGTATTCTGATAGCAACAGTTATATGCCTTCACTGTCTTGAAAGAAGATAAATTAGCAATAACTATAGCCCTAAATGTGAAAGGAACTAAATGGTGAACTTGAGACTGAAATTCACCTATGGAAAAACAGCAATGCAGAAGAAAAGACTAGTAGTAGAAATGGACAATCAATATATAAATCAAGTTGGATGATGTGAGGTAAAATACTTCAAGAAAAGGAGTGTGTATGTGTGTGTGTGTGTGTGTTGGGGAAGGGAGGGGGTTCAATGTCCTCGCTGGATTTTCTGGTTTGTTTTCTAATAAAAGGAAATAGCCAAATAACATATAAATCCCTGAATTCTAAAATGTTCATTATTTTCCAAGGCACAAGCTTGATTTTGAAAACAATACCATCTGAATCCACTGCTGAAATACATTCTACGAGAATCAACTTACACGGGGTTCATATATTTCATTCTTCTCAAATTGTACCTTGGTCAGTTCTTGTAATTCTAAGATATCTGTTTTTTTCCCTCCATTCATAATTCTTTTTCTTTCTTCTGCAACATCCTCATCTTCATCAATAACAGGTGATTTGGTAGTCTCAGCAAACCTGAAAAAAAACAGATGATTGAATGCAGAAACAATGAGTTGCCCTGAGTGCGGTTACAATAGGAGTGTGAAACAACAGTTACTCAATTGCCAAAACTGTGACTGGTGGAAGCAGTAAACTTGTGACATTGGCTGGAGCATTCCTGGGGTTGGGAGAATCCCTGACCTTTGAAAGTTAAGCTCTAAATACTGAAAAGGGATTAAATCGCTTGCTCAAACGAGCATGATGTTGCCAGTCACTGATACGACAAGCTGCCTCTAAGCGACACCTTTCACTGTTTGGCAGCTCTTCAGTATCTACTGATAGTCCTTCTACCTATCTTTTGAGCAGACTTCCCTGTAGGACAGTATTTTCAGAATTACCAACTAGTAGTCTTGTTGGCAATCTCCAACAGCAATGAACAACCCACTCACACCTGAAAGGCAGCTGCTTTCATTGAAACAGAGAAGGGAAGCTTGAATAGTGCGCCCAGGCTGTGACTGTCCTATGCAATGGACTAGAATTCTAGTCTTGGGATGTCAGGCTAGTACTTCGTGCCATTACTTAGGAAACTACAAGCTTTCCAAGTCATTTTATCATCTCACCATTAGTGTCCTAATCTACAAAATTTACACTGAAGTCCTAGTTCAAGAAAACTAATTTCTTCAATAAGCCATATAAATATATTCTTAAATCCCATGAAAACAATGCAGATAAAGAGACTAGCAACAAGTTAAGATGAAATCAGATAAGTAAACAGAATAAAGCTATAAAAGCTGCTATAAATTCAGAGAAAAAGAAAGAAAAAAAAAACAAAACAGGAACATACAGAACAATAAAGACACTTGCCCTGCTAATGAAAGAATATTAATACAAGCTTTCAGACATACCATCTTGAGGAGAATAAACGGTGCTGCATAAGGAGATTCAGAATGAAGAATGCAACTCCTTCAACAGCCATGGCAACCAGGTTCTTTCCAACAAAGTCCCACTGAAAAGGATTGGAAACATGCTCCTCACCTATGGAGGGAGAGAGCACCAGAAAGCAAGATCAAATACTGCTGAAAAAAACAGTGCACATCAGAACAAAAGGCGTAAGCGTAATGGTTTAGAATGAAAATTTTTATTTGATCATGACCAGGCAATGTCTGCCCTTTTCCAGTGTATTATAAATACTGATTCTTAAGAAACTATACCCCAAGCTCAGTTGCTGCATGGGAGCAAAAATGAATATAAGCTCTCTGAATATGCTCTTATTTGGATTTCATAGCATGAAATTTGTATGATTATATGAAAGACATTTTCTGGGGAAAAAAAAAAAAGTTTTGCTTTATCACTATGCTTTTAACAAGAAGTTTGATAACAAAAACTGCCACATCCAAAGAACATGCATTTGAAGAACAGCCACTTTAATCATTAACATGAGGGCCACCAAAATATTCAAACGAAATGAAATTATATACCCTAGCTGTGATAATCTAGGGACTTCAGGACAAGTGATAAAAAGACACCACAGTCTGGCACTGAACAAATAGTTTAATTTCCAATACAGACCACTGGTCAGACCCTAAAGTTCTGGCAGCTGTGATTCCTTCAGGGAGGCTGAGCTTTCATACTCATCTACCTGATCATGTGAAAGGGGAAGATTTTAGAAACAGACTCTAGTTTTCCAAAACAACCCTCTGAAACATCTCACCCAAGGTCAGACCAGGTAAAACTGATACACCTTGTTGGTTATTGGCTCTTACTTACCAAACCTGGCATAAACTTCACTCACAGCTTGGTTTATGGCCAAGTCAATGAGTCCACGGCCCAGGCAAAAGTGTGGGAAGACAATCAGCACATTTTTCAATGTTTTATTAAATTTTAGCAAAGTCTATAAGGAACAGAAAGGACATCATAAGCAGTTGAAACAAGACTTAAAACATAGCGAAATGAATGAAAAGTTATTTTTCATGTCAGAGAAACTGGACGTTTTATGTTTATCTGCAGCATGGCAGAATACTGGCATACACTGCACCATCAAGGTGCTTGTGAAAAATTGTCACTGAGAAGAGAAATTAATCTTCGTAATGAAATATTTGTCTATGTAGCTGAGGCAACATGCTGTTCTGGTGTCAGCTATTGCAAACAAGAACTGTGAACAAGAAGTAAGAGTACTTTGGTATTTTGGTACTTTTCTATCGTAATAGCTTTATTTATAGCTGGAATATTTCCATAATCAGGGCTGTCATAATTTTGAAAAATACCAGTGTCTGGGCATAACTACACAGCAGACTTTGGTGAAAGGTGGAGATACCCAACGCAGTGTAAGTAGCTGCATCAATCTAGCTGCACCACCACTGAATCCAGAGAAGGACAGTTATCTCTCTGGAGACACAATGTCTGCAATGGAGACATATTGTCAAAAGTAACAATACTGGGCTGCTGTCCCACAGACATTAAGTATTGTAAAGTTGGCCCTTGAAACCATGACTCCAATTGAATCAAGATCTGTTTTCCTTCCCACCAAACAACAATGCTTTTATCAGCACGGGGTGTCTTAAAACGTACTGTTGGTAATGATAGGTAATTGGATTGCAGTCAGCTCAACGTCATTCCTCATGTATGTGGATGGTTGGAAGCCCAAGATACCAACAGCCCTGAGGTTTGCTTCTGTGGTTTATTCTGCTCACCTGTCCCTGCAGTAACACAGCAAGTTCTCCACTCACTTATTTACTGCCAGAATAATGGCAAGATAGAGAAAGACAGTTAGAGATGGCTATGCTTGGACATCCTTTTAACAGCTTTTTAAAACCAGGTCACAACAAAAACATTACTTACTGGGTTATTTTCAAATAGCTCCAGGATGAATGTAATGGCACTGCTGTTGATCCCCACAAAGAGATTAATACAAGACAATGCAACATAAGCAGTGCTGGGGACACTGAAGAAAGAAGAAGCAGGGTACATCATGGGAATTACTGCCCATCTGCAGGCAAAAGATAGAAATATTACAATATAAATTAAAGGTAGTCTGTCCAGAAAACATCTGTGGCCTCTTAGATTTAATTTGTGATATACATAGGACGATACAAAAAACTTTATTTCTTTTTTAAATCCAGAGAGAGATCTGTTTTTGTTTTTTTTTTCTAGATTGTTTTCTCTAAATTAACTCCCACTACAAAGCTAGTAGGAATATTATTTTATATATAAAGACATATGATAACTAATTAAATGAGAGGAAGTGAATTCCAGTCACCCATATAAAAGGCTATTTTGCCAACACAAATGTTTATTTGAAGAAAAAAAATATTTGTTGAAGACTCAATTCTCTTTGCCCTTGGGTAAAACGCTGAATAATATTTTAGTATTGGCTGTCAACGAGGCAAATAAATGACCATTAAAATCCTACACAATGTGCATATCATAAAGGAACGAGATGATGTATTAGATTTACGCGTCAAGGTAAATTAGATGATGTATTAGATTTATGTGTAGTAGGAGGGCTGCAGGGGTGGCCTCTGTGAGAGGAGTCCAGCAGCTGCACCACGTTAGAGAAGAGCCAGTTCCAGCCAGCTCCAAAAGGGACCCAGCACTGGCCAAAGCCAAGCCAAGGAGTGACACTGGTTGTGCCTCTGTGAGAGTGTATTTAAGAAAAATCTTCTGTGCAGTAGCAGGTGGGAGTGAGGAGTGATAAAATTTCAACATTAAATGGTGAAAATTTCTGTGAAGTAGTGACAAAAATCTTCACAGCATGTGGCTGGACAAAGAGTGTAAGTAACCTGAATTAGGAACAGAATACAGTTCTAACCTGCATTGTGCCAACTTAGTTTTATTCTTTGAAGCTGGATTTCACTAAGCACCAAGCTCAACAACGTGAAATCATTTCCATGTGAAATACAGGGCTCCACATGCAGGAATGATCTTGAACACTCACCCATACAGAAGCAGCAGAGCAACAAGCACAGGGAGGTTAGTTGGAGAAGTGTATGCTTTCTTCTTGAATCCAGCAAATATAACCACAACCAGTCCAGCACTCACTGCATAATTCAGCTGCCACATCACAAGGTGAAGATCAGTGTGTAAGACCAGAGAAGGGCTGCAAACCTATCTAGATCCTAAACATTATTCCCAAAGGATTTTGTACTGAGGAACACTGGAATTTTTGAGCTAGACTAGTTACTCAAGTTTTTGACTCAATGGACTTCTGGCAGCATTTGACATTTTTCTGAGGCGTCTTTTATCAGACTGTTTATTAAAATTATAACATATTGTTGTTTCTTAGGTTATGGTTTGGAACTGATTGTTTCATGGTCCTGCTGGCAGGCTGCCCACAGAAAGAGGCAGTGAGTATACAAGGAAATGCAGTTTTTGGTGATACAAAGGTTATGTATAGGAAGGAAAAAGCTAGTTATTTGAGCCACATTACTGGAAGGAGGCCAAAGTGAGTGACGCTTGGCCACTGCTCTGTTCATATTCTCTGTTCAGCATTAGTCGTGCAGGTCCACTGCAATGCACAGAGCTTCCCATGCAGAGTGAAAGGTGGCATTTCACAGAACTGCTAACCCCAGTTAATACCTTTGCACCATGCTGTCAAGGGCCATGGCCAAGCAGAATTCCTAGCAGTGAAGCTGATGGGAGGCTGCTGTGACCAGCAGGGTACAGGAACTCAGAGATCTGATTCTTTTCCCTCATTTAATATGTTTTGCTTTACCTTCTCATGAAAAAGCACCTTCCAAAACACCCAACGTTTGGGGCTTTTAAATTTTTTTATTTTTATTTTTTGAATTTTTTTTCTACTCCATGTTAATGCTTTTCTTATCAAACAAGCCCTTGAGCCGGCATAACCACAAAACAAGATCCTTGCTGTGCTTCAACAAGGCAAATAATTTGTTTCTTCATGACAGAGTGGCCTGAAGAGTAATGAGAGGATAGCTGAGCCTTGCCTAAGCAAGCCTGGACCTGTGCTCTAAATCCTTTTGGCATAACACAGTGAACATGATTCAGTGGCCTAAACAAATATATCCACATCATTTTAGACACCCTGGAGATTTTTTTCTGGCCTCCAGCTATTGTTCCAGCAGTCCATGAATCTCCCACTTAGCTATTTTGAATATCTTGACACTCATTAAGTTTCTTGTTGAGGGCAGGGTCACAGATGGTTGTAACTAGCTTCAGGCAACAGTGCTCTCCCCTGCTATGGCATGTTTTACTTGATTACACATTCAGTTTTAAAAGGACTGGAAGTCCTCAGATTACAACCCTCCCATTAGTTCAGTGCTGTGCACCTGACAATCTCTACATCTAACATTAGTTAGGAGAGGTCAGATCCTTAGCACATACTCTGAGAAAGAACTTCAAGAAATGAATACTTTGCAGTGTTCAGAATTACCTTCACTCAATTCACTGATCAGTCTCCAGTTAATGCAAACCCAGAAATAATTGCTGGCTATGAAATCAGACCAGAAGTTACTCACTATGTCCCACATGAAGTTAGTTAGCCAGTAGATAGCAGGGCTCACACCACTGACAAACTGGAGGTGTTTGGCTTTCGTCACACGTTCTTGAATCAGGTATAAAACAAAACTGGCTGGGATAAAGGACATGGCAAAAATCACACAGATGGCAACAAGAGCATCCACTGAAGTGGTCAGCCTGCAACAAAGCACAAGAAAAGACTGAGCAAGGGAATGGATGCAGCACAGCACTATGTTAGCATTTGGGAAAGCTGATAGAAATGTTAAGATCTAGAAGTAGCAAGGTTATTTTGTAAGTAGAAGACTTTTCCAATTTCAAAATGTGCTAGTGTATCTTGCTATATCACACTGGACAGCGGCTAACAAATGTGGCTGTTGATGGCACCATTCAATTTTTTTTTTTTTTTTTTTATAATTTCCTTCATTCTCTGGAACAGTTCAGCTCCTATCTCAGTTTGACAGCCTTTTCTGGATGGTGTGTCACAAAGTAGACATTAAGGCACACCAGCAGAAATGGTCTGGGAGCTGGGAGAAAAGGTATTCAAAAAGGCAAGTTGCAAAGTGAGATGAAGCACAGATCTTGACTATGTGCTAAGGCAAAAGCTTCCAGTTTCACTGACTTCTAAACTTAATAGAAGACATGAGTGGGAAGCCATGTCTTCTTATGAGTGTCTTTTTCAAGAAGTTATGGCTTTGAAGTTCAGGAATACATCAACCCTACTACATGCCGTTGAAAATCTACCTGTATGTTGTCCTTGACACCAAGACAGAGGTTTTCGACTATTGCCTACTTGTAGTTGCTTACGAACAATTTCTGATGCCTTTTTTGATTATGATCTCTGTGTCACTTCACAAGTAGATCTATTGGCTTTGGAGCATGAACAAAGACTTCAGAATTTGACCTTTATCCTTCGGAATCAACAATAACATGTAACCATGTATAACCAATGGTCATGGCTACTACATAGGAACAGGAATGAATACTTACAGGATTATGAAACAGAAAAAAATGGATTGTGCATCTAAGTCTTGATTCGAGTAAGACTTCAAGGAAAGGCCTCCATGTTCTATCATCTGAACTATTTCATATATTTGTTATATTTTTTCATATTTTTTTTTAATATTTTCATATACCACTGGATGTGGTAAACTGCCAGGAGAGGGTACGTAAAAGTCAGTGGCAAAACACAGGCAGACTTACACAGTGACTTCAGAGAGTTGCTCCTTAGTGAGGTTCAGAGGATGGTTTACAACAGTGATCCCATACTCCTCAGGAGCTTGGCCAGTCCGCAGGTTAGCTCTAAGGATTGCATTATTGGCTACATTTAGGAAACTAACCATAGCATGCCAGCCTTTATTGTTAAACCATACCTAAAAGAGTCAGAAAGCATAGATTCGTTTAAGAAGCTTTCACTAATAACCCTGAGCTGCAGGAGAAAACTTGGCTGCATTTTATCCACTTTGGTGGGCATTGTCAACAGGAAAGAATCCAGCACCAAGAATTTGTAAGCACAGTCCAGCAGGAGGAGCTCACATACTGTGCTTTTAAAGGGTTGGTCAACCATTGTAAAGCGATTTTGAAGACATTTTAAAATTTAGCAGAATGTGTCTTACTCAAAAGTATTTAGGGCAGCAAGAAGTACTAAGAACATGATTAAAAAAAAACAAAAACTCACATTAAAAATAACTTTGCGTTAACATTGTATCCAGTGTCATTTATAATAAATATAGTATTTCAGCTCTTTTTGCATCTGAGAATGCCACTAGTAATATTCTCACTATTTGAACTCTATCTCAAAACACACTCAAAGTAAATTTTCAGACAATTTCCAGCAAATACCTTAATATTATCTTCAGTTTCCATATATTTAAGGAAATTAGAAAATTCTTTAGCAGCAGCCAGTGAAGTTTGTCCCTAAAATAAAAAAGAAAAGGATAAAGATCAGCTGTCTGGGAGAATTCCAGTGCTGCAGATTTTCAGCTTTGTAACAATTCTTCAGTAAAGAGATGAAAAAATCTTGCTTACTCCTGTCACGTTCATCATTCGGCACAAATCACTGAAAAAACTGACAACTTCATCTCCAGAAACATGAAGGACAGGGAGCTTTCCTCCTATAGAAATTCCTCCATATCTAACAAAGAGAACAGTATTATTAGCCACTTGTATCACAGACCCTCTGTACAGTGATGTAAATACTAAAAACTCCCTTAATATAAGTTTAAATTACATACATGGTATCATTTATCTATAATAATCTCCACTCTTTTTCTAACAAGTTGTATTAGGTCTTTATATTAATTTATGAGGGGTTCATGCCAGGATCCTGAGAAAATTATTATTTATATAGAATACTTGGAGAAAACAGCCATTTCTACAATTCAAAATCTTTAGATCGAGATAATTGACATAGAACTGTTTGGACAACATGGAGGACTGAGGACATAATGGACCTCAGTTAAAATTTCAACTGCCCTGAGTGGAGCTGGTGGAGCAGGTATTCAGCAGTGCTGGTGCCAGCCAATATGCCATAATAACAAATACTATTGAATGACATGAACCAAAGTCTAATCTCATAGAAAGTAATGTTTGCACACGACCAAGGAGATATTCCCTGAAGGAAGTCAGTCATCTAGCTGCTACTCTTGAAATTAATTCCTCTATTGATGAAAAACACAAGTGTTTTCTTCAAGCTAATATGTCATCTTTCTAAGTTTAGTATCTGCGAGTGTAGACATCACATTGGGGTTAGATGTCCCCATGCAAGCATGAAGCAAATAGTGGAATCTGTTTTATAATTACCGCATGTATTCAGAGTGGGGACGAGGAGTTGCAGTTGCTATCCCCATGTATATGGTAGATTGATGCCTAGTTTACATCTTCCCCAGGTGTTTTTTTTGGAGGGATCATATTTTTTTCTGCTGCTCTTTGAAAGAGCTGCATCAGAGCACTAAATTGAGCACAGTGTAGAGCTGCATTTAACTTTCCATCACTCAGATCCTGTTAGTCAAATTCATGTAGATAATAAAATTGTTGTAGTTCCATTGTATGTCTCTTGCCTTCACCCTTGTGGGGGTAGTCCAAACAAATATAATCCCTTTGTCTTTATAAAACCCTTGCTGACCCACAACCTATTTCACACTGCAGTCATCTCTTTGTTCTATGCTATCTGCCACAATTCCTCTTGTCCATTCAGAGAAACATTGTGAGGCCCCATGGTTAAACAGAAATTCATTGTTCCTTTATTTACCACCACAGTCTGTGAAATGGTTTCTTACCTTTGCTCATTGACCCAGTATTTGCTCTTCAAGCTGAAAAAGACAAAGAGAATCCTGTCTCTTAATGCACTGAACCAAAGTCAACTGTACTGTCAGACTTAGATGGAAATTAAAGGTGAATTCCTATGCTTTGCAGATCTTTAGTTTCCACAGGTAGCCTTTTAATTTTTTTTTAAATTTTTATTTTCTGACATGATTCATCTCCAGCTTGTACAGAGATAAGGAAAATTTCTAAGGTCACACATACTGGCTCTATCCTAAATCCATAACAAACTGATTTTAAAATATGCATCTGAAGCAATTTTGACATCCTGAGAGGAATCAGTTAAATGTAAAATGTAGCCAGCAAATAGCTGATATAATGGGAATATCAAGAACTGTGCTGGGAATGGAAAAGGTAGCAAGGCCCAAATCAGAAATAAAAGGCTATGGACACTGCACAGCTAATGAACATGCACGACACTCAGACAAGCCCAGGAGCTAACAGTACGATAGATGCATCTACGCAACATTGTCCTTTGGCCCTTTAGTGTTTCTGGGAAGCAAGTTATAATTAACTCAGGCAGATGGTCGTGTTGGTGTGGCTACAGTTCTTCAGTGACACAAACTAGTATCTTTGCAGTTCGCTAGTTTTTTCACCATTGACACCGTTACTGCTAACACGGCATGCCATTGACATTGAAACTTAGCTCTACCAATAAAGGAGAACCCGATTATACAAACAGGTAGAATAAAAACAATTTAACTCCCTTAAAATACATATCTCCTATGCTTAAATCAGGAATATGGACATGATGCTCAAGTCTACCCAATACCGTGACAAATCAGGTGTTATGCTGTTAAATGAGAATTTCATGGACAGATATGAAATGTCATGTGAAAAATAGAGTGGTTTGTGCCTACCTTCCTTTTATCAAAACGGGATATGTTTTCACCAGAAAATCTGAGATATTTCTGTGGGTCAGATCTTGAAGAATTTCTGTGCTGTGCTGCACTCTCTGTGAAGAAAGGAAAATCCAATCAGTCACAGTAAACTTTAGAGTCTCTACACATATTGTTTGTCAGTAAAACAACAGTAAAAGTGGCTTCAGTTCAGGGCGATTGCTCAGGTTAATAGTATCACTGAAACCAGAGTGGGTTTTTCATTTTCTAGCCCAAATGTCTTTATTGAGATTTCAGAAGAAATAATGAAATCACAGAAATTTGCAATGCCTGGCACAAAACAGTTGCAGTTCACTCTGAAACTTGGCCTGAGTTATTTGCAAAGGCCAAGGTTGCTCAAGGTTTTTTCTTCACTATAAAAGAAGGAGACTTTTAAAATAAATTGAAGGCCTAGTGAAGATAAGGTGTTCACTTTGTCCCATGATGTAGCAAGTTGAAATAAAAATTATGTGTACAAACGTGCTCACCTTTACTAGCACATTAGATACACCGAACAAAAATTATTCTTTTTTTTGGTAATGAAAATGAAGTTATCAAAAATCTCAAACATGTTGAGTTCATCCTAGGGTGGAACATGCTTATCAAGGTTTCAGAGTGCAAAGCTTGCAACCTGAAAATGAGCTACTATATAGAAAACAAGACTAATGAACTTTCCAGAAGCTCCTACATTTGTCCACAGAGAGGTAATACTGGATGACACAGAGTGTCTGTCTTTATTCTAGGTAATTAACAGGAAGATTGCATCCTCCTAGTGCCTTCATAAATGAGGTATTCATCTTTAAACATACTTCTCAGTTATTTACATACTGTTGCTTCCCTGAAGACTGAAATATAAACTGTATCTTCATGACAAGTTAAACAAAATAATCATATCTTGCAAAATAATTTGGATAATATGTTATTATAATAAATAAATCTCCCTTAGAGGACTAGAATCCCCACAAGCAACAAAAACTAATTTTGCATCCTACTTGGATTGGAAGTTTTAGATAAAATTTTCCTCACAAATATACTAGTACGCAATTAGGAAAATTCAACTTTGGGTGTCCTTTGGACAGGGATTACACGGAAATCAGAAATAACTTTGGATGCTGTTAATAAGATTATGATATAACCTCATAATATAATTCTGCTTTGTTGTTTTGTGAATAGTGATAGCAAAACCAAAGCAAACAATCAGTATTTTTAAGAGTCCATGTCATGGATTTGGATTCAGAAATCAATTGACTTTGTACCATTAGTGTAAAAAATGTATTTTACTAAGTCATTTTTGCTAATGTGCGCAAGCCTGGCAAACAGGAACACTGAAGCTGAGCAGTGTGCATGACGAGGCAGTAAATCAGTGAGCTACTACTCTGAGAGTTGCTGCAGTTGTTTTCTTTAAATTGTTAGAAAAGCATGTAAAAAATGTAAATAATAACAGGCTATAATTTTCCCTTCCTCTTCAAGTGAGCAAACACATTTTATAAAGGACACAACTAAGATTATTCATTAATCAGACCAGGTGTGAACGTAGATCTCATCTCCTCTCTTTACAGCATCAATTGTTATTAAATTACTCATCTTCATGCACATGCACACAAACATTCATTTTTTCTAGCTTAGTACTTTCTTTCTAGAAGAACAGCCAAAAGAAATGTATACACTAATCCCTTTTCCAGCTCTCACCATGAAACTTTTTCTACAAAGATCCACAGCACAGGGACACTACCTGTGGTGGTGGGAGGCCTCCTGCTCCTGGGGGGCATTCTGGCAGCATGGTGAGTTTCTTGCGAGTGCTGCACTTGCAGGAAGGTGAAGGATTCTCGAAGCTCCACTTTTGGCTCAGCAGGAGGCTACTTACATTAGGATGAACAGCAGGGGTATTCCAGGCAGTTGGCGTATTATTGCATGGGTAGTTCCTGTGTAGAGGAAGAGTGCTTTAGCTATTCAGAGATACAGTTTATAAGAGCTCACAAATCCAGAAAATCACAATGGTTTCACCAGACACCCTCCTCTCACCCCTTATCCTGTGACTTCTGAGTAATAACAACACTTTGGGGTACTTGACAAACATAAGTAAGTACTCCAAAGTAGTTACATGAGTAAGTATCATCTCCCCCCCAAACCTCTCCCAAATTTATTGTCTTCAGCTTACAGATAGGGAACTGAAGGAACAAATGAACTGTGTTTGACCCATTAGTACAGGTAAAAAACATAGTGAGGAGATACCTTTGCAAGGAGACTATCCTTCTCCTTGCTTCTTACTCATGGCATCTTCTCTCTCTCTTTTTTTTTTTTATTTGTTTATTTATTTATTTAAAGTTTTCTCCTGGTTCCTGCTGCACCAGGTAGAGTGGAGAAAGGAGAAGAGCAAGAGGAAAACCGCCAGAAGAATCAAGCTGCTGGTTCTCTCATGGCCGAGAGAAAGGTGAGAGAAAAGGAATGCAGCATGATAGGGATAAATGACTCCAAAGCAGAACTCATAGGCAGAGGAAGTGGGCAACAGATGTTAAATTAAGAGTTCTACCAATGTTATCCTCACTTCAGAGTGAGAATAACTTTGAATCATAGAGACTGCCCTGTTGCTACTTCATCATCCAAGCAACTGATGAAGCTGTTGCTTCCAAACACATCAGTGGGAACAGGAGGAACCTGAGGGGACTCACATGTGGAAAGTGCCAGGGAAGCTGTGAAGATTTGGGTCTGATTACACTGCCTTACTCACACATTTCCTGGTAGCTTAATTCCTAATACAAGGCTACATGAGCTGTCTTCCAGCTATTCACATCTAGCACTGTGACTGATTCTTAATCCAGGGGATTTTTTTGCTGTATGTTATTTTTGACCCAATATGAGATATTCTTGCCAACAACCAATCTGAAGCATTGGCTCTAGCAAAAAGTGAAGCCAATTCATTCTTTTTCCACTACTCAGGTTCTACCAGTAATATCCTAGTAGAGTCTGGTTCAACAGACATTAGCAGGCAACTTACGGAAGGGGCTGATTCTTCAAACAGCGATTTCCAAATCCGGGTTTATTCAAGAAAGCATCAGTAAGGGAGACCATCTGCTCGCTGCCAGGACGCTCATTGCTAAGGGAATAGGATAAGACTTTCTCTATAAAAAAAATCAAATTATTGCACTAGAATACACATAAGCAACTGGTGAAGGACACCCATATGGCAGAACTAACTGCCCCCTCTCTATGCTGATAATTAAATTATTTTGTTAAGGAAAGGCACGAAAAGAAATTCAAACAAAGTAAAACCAATAGAACCTTCCAAGATGGTTAACGGGTTAAAGCAATGGCCCTTTTCTCCTAATATTAAATTACTTCTCACATGCTCTTATGGCAATATTCTTCAAACAGGCTTGAATATGTATTTCTACCCTCTCAGCCCTGTCACACACAGTAATTAGAAGATGAAAAATGTTAATCTATTCAAATACTCTATGTTTTACATTTGCTGAGGCTAAAGAGACAATGTAGCTAATAGTAATGAAGTGTCTACAATTAATAGCCTAATAACACTAGACTACTGAATATTGCTATTGCCGTTTTAAAAATATGAATATTAAATGTTGCTTTACACACTACTATGTGTAAATTACATTAAAATTTTGTGCAAATTTTCAATATAAAACTCAGAGGAAATGCTTCAAAATTATTACTGCCATCAGTTTTGTTGCAGTCTCATCTAAGACTTACATATTGTTTCTAAATTTCCTCTGTATTGCACATATTTGGACTTGGTGCAAAAGTTCAGCTGTGGAATGGATGCAAGTGAGAGCGAAGCAAGTGCCCTGAAGAGCACAGAGGAATTGTGCAGTGACCTGAGGAGAACAGAACTGAAGCTGCTATGAAGAATGAAAGGAGACAAAGTGCTAGTAGACTGAAAAAAATAGATCCAGCCAAAGGATGAAGCATGGGGAGAAACTGCTAAGCAGCAGCATTAACAAAACCTAAGAGTCTCTGCTTTTGTCTTGTTTCCATAACTTTACAATTACTGTGCCAACTATAAATAAACCTACCACAGGTCAGCAGATAGGTTTGAATCTTGTTCTGTAAGATTATGAATAAAGGCATGCAATGGCATACCAGAGACAGATTTCTTACTGTACTGTATCTCCTGTTCGGATATGTAACTTTTTAGGTGCTGAGGTCATGAATTCAGGTAGGAAAAAGGAGAAGAGTACCAAAGAGAACAATGTATTTGAGGACTACTGGTTAGACATACTACTAGCTGTATTCCCCCACATGCACCAATTTCATGCTATTTGATGTATGCTGATTCAGTGGAATTACTACTTTTTTATACTACACAGACTGAGGATAGCCCAGTAAATCAGAGCCCCATGATCCTTAATGCTAGGGAGAAAAGTGTGTCTATACGACAGATGTACTTTTATTTATTTATTCCTCTTACCTGAAGAAAGTAAACTGTTGTCCATAGATCCAAGGGTGTAAGGTTAAGGCAGGATATTCTCCAAATGGAGGAATAATGACTGTAAGCATTAAAGACAGCAACACAAAACTAGCAGGGAGAGCAATCTGCAGGGGACATGAAAACACCACACTAAGACATATGCTGCAGAGTGACACTGTACACAGCTTGTAACATACATAAATGAAGGAGGGACAGCAGGAGAACAGAGATCTGGCTTAGCTCCCAACCACCAACTATTTAACTTCTAACACTTTCGGTTAAGACTGGTTGTCACAAAACTGTACTGTGTTAAAAAGAAAATGCTGGGCTAGTAGTGATTGAATCCCGAATTTGGTGAGAATGACAGATTACAGGCAGAAAGATAGAGACAGAAGACCTGGAACCATAGATTAGAAAAGCGAGGGACCTGCTACCTATTTGCAGCACCTCTGTTGCTTTGCACGGAGACATTACCAGGAAAGACAGTGTTGAGAACATTATAGGAAAGAGTCAAGGACACCAACAGTGAGTCAATACCTGGGCTAGGAAGTCCTTGTGGCTGCGGGAGGCATGGTGGAACCGTTTGATGAACAGTGCTTTGATCTGCTGACGTACAAGCTGAAAACCTTTATACCGCCGGGACCCTTTGCCTTCATTTTGATCTCCTGCTATGCCTACTGGCATTTGAGAAGTGTCAGTGGTTTCCAGTGGGGTTTGTTCAGCTGTTTTGTTCTCAGTAGAAATTTTGCCACAAGTAGAACCATTTTCTTGATTGTCTCCTAGGTTAAAAATTGCAATTAATAATAGGAATTACCCTGATGAAAAGGGGCAGAGAAGACACTTTATTCTCCATACATGAAGACAGCACAAATATTTTACTGAGCTCAAGATTTGATCAAAAGTATGTATCACATCACCAGATTGCTTTAATTATAATTGTTACAGTGTGGCTGTATCCAGTAGCGTCACATAGATTATACACTTACTCAGCAGGATGAACTAGTTAATCATGTAGATAGTTTATGGACTTCTAGGCAACACAATACTTCTTATAAAAACCACTGACATCTGGGGGATGGACACTACATCCTTATTTACACAGTTATGGACCTGATCCAATCAAAATAAAAGTATTTCTGCTGACTTCATCTGGTTTCTCAGATATCATGTCAGGCACTAAAATCCGGTATTTACTGACTAAATGTATTTTGATGAGAATACCATACATAGACCAAAAGTTCTGAGGCTCTTCTTTACTTGGCATTCAGAATACAGAACAGTCCCAAGAAAAGTTTATCAAATACTGATTCATGGATTTATACCTGCTTTTTGCATTTCAGGGCTAGCTTCTGCTGTGACCCTTAGGAAAACCTGTCAGAGACAAGCACATCTGGTAAAGAATAGAACATTAACCTGACCTCAGAAACACTATATACTATCCTTTAATGCAACAGAAAAAGATTTCAATACCTTTTCAGTACTCTTGCTTACTACACAGTCTGAGGTCTCTTATGAAATATCTCAGAAAATAAAGAAATGATCCAACTTAGATATATAGAGAGAGATTTCTGGCTAATGAGTCATGCTCCACAAGGCTAACACACAGTCAGATTTGGGGCCTTTCTCTATGCCCATTCCAATGATTTTCTGAGTGTGCCACACCAAATGTGAGTGGGTTTCAAGGGAGATGTAGGAATTAGTAAGGTTACATGCTTAAGAGAAGGAACAGTCTTAGAAAACATTTTGGGGACTGATGGTAGGACCAGCAAATATTTTGTCTGTTACCTCTTCAAGTGGAGTGTCTGAAACTCCAAAACTGCTAAGTCCCAGGTCATCCAATGTTTCCTCCAGTTCTCTGAAGAGACTGGCATAAGATCGCTGTTTAAAGTGCTTACTGGGCAACAGGTAAATAAGTTCTTGACCAATGCTTTCAATTAATTTTGCTTCTGGGACATGATGATGAATTACTTCTGCTAGCTCATTCAGATCTCCTGTGAAAAGTCAAAGCGGTGTTCCAAGAATGAATATTTCACCGTGCTAAGCATGATTTCAAAAGCCGTTGTTTGTACTATACGAAAGGGGACTGTTCTATTACGCAACTTAAAGATATCTCAGTTAACCTGTAATAGACTGGGCCATGTTACTAATTATGGTTCTGGAACAAGGTAGCAGGAAACTATTTCAGGTCTATTAATAAAGCACAACAAAATCTTCAGGAATATCTGCTTAATTTCTTCTTTGACATAGAAAGCCAAAATAACTTGTTCTGAGAAAGCCAGTTTCCTTTGCTCTACATGTGCTTCAGTTTTCATTACCAAATTGTATATTTTGGTGCAGAGTTGTTGAAAATTCACAGTAGACTTCCAAAGCACACTGAGACCACACATATATCAAACAGGGGCAATGGTATACAGAAGTGTGAAGAAACTTTATTCATTTTACAATCCAATGCAGTTAGACAAGTGCTGGAAAAGTGGACCTCAGCAGCAGTGATCTGTAAGGTGAGACTGCAGTACAACAGGAGACATAGCCATGTGCTGGAATGCTGAACCATTCCACTTCTTACCATCCAGTTCCTGCACTTGAGTTCCTTCTTTGTCCCTGCGTGCACAGCTGGAGCAGGAGCAGGAGCACTGAGATCCACAGCTACAAAATGACTGGCATGGAAAAGCAACAGATACAAAGATGAAAGTGCTTCAGATACATGCAAAACAGTATATAAAGGCTGTCAGCCTTTGAACACTTTGAGTCAGTGAAAAATACATCATATCTGAAGCATCTGGAACATATTGCACTGAAGGTCATCTGAGGACTGGATTAAGTAAAACAGACAACACGAATTCTCCTGCACAAACCATATTTGTCAGTTCTAAATTACATGCAAATACCTGGGGAAATGTGATCAGCAGTGGCCACAAGTATAAAGATCACGTTGGTACTAAGGCTGAAAGTGCTTCCTACAGTAGGAACAATCCAGAACCATACTTCTCAAGCTGTGGAATGCTGCTTTAGCTATGGATTAAATTTAGACTCATCTGGCATTTGAGCTAGGTACTAGAGAGCACCATGTTTACAAGTATACTGCAAACGAGGCATCAGAAAGATCGGTATACGCACAAAGGCAACTTAACAGGTAAAGGTTTTGATAGACATAACCGAGGAAAGTGAATTATAGACCACTGAAGACTTCATGTCAAATTACTATTTTCACTTGTCCTGCTGAATATATATTTATAAAATCAGAGATTTTTACAGAGATCCTCATTCAGCCATGTAATTTCATGAAGCGTTACCAAATTCTGTCATTATTTTCTCCATTTTGAAGTCAGTTTTGTACGAAGCCTCAAACAGCGCTTGATTGCTTTCTACCTTGGTGCAGTGCATGCATATGTATTGTTCAGATTACATGAGGAGGGAAGCACATACTTACTGCATTCCTTACAATTCTGGTGTTTTTCATCTTGCGAACAAGAGTGAGATAGAAGCCAGATCCAAAGCAGTTCTTAAGGAATACAGGGGAGCCTGAGCAGAAGAGTTTTCCGTGGGATATGATAGCTATCCTATCTCCAAGAATGTCTGCCTCATCCATGTGATGGGTTGAGAGGATGATGGTTCTGCCTAGAAGGAACAAGGAAGAACATTTAAGGGACGACCTCTCTCAGGAACTCAAAACAGCACATAGTTTTTGGCAATTAATGCAGGGTTTTCTCTGCACCAGGGCCAGCACTCAGTTTGCTGCATCCATAATCGTCTGCTCAAAGAATCTTGTTTGCATATATCCCTAGCATGCAAACTTTCCAGTACCTAAAGGGGGCCTACAGGAAAGCTGGGGAGGGACTCTTTATCAGGGAGTATAGTGATAGGACAAGGGGGAATGGCTTTAAACCAAAAAAAGGGTAGATTTAGATTGGATCTCAGGAAGAAATTCTTTACTATCAGGGTGGTGAAGCACTGGAACAGGTTTCCCAGAGAAGCTGTGGATGCCCCATCCCTGGAAGTGTTTAAGGCCAGGTTGGATGGGGCTTTGAGCAAGCTGGTCTGGTGGGAGGCATCCCTGCCCATGGCAGGGGAGTTGGAATTAGATGGTCTTTAAGGTCCCTTCCAAACCAAACCATTCTATGATAAAACAGTTTACACAGCAGGCACATGCTGTATCTATTGCAGGCTTAAAAAAAAACAAAAACAAACAAAAAAAACCCCACACTTTACTCCCTCAAACCTGTTACCTGAGCGATACTTCAGCAGAAGATCCCAGATAGATCGCCTGGAATATGGATCAACTCCAGAAGTGGGCTCATCCAAAACTACCACTTTTGCTTCACCAACAAAAGCAATGGCAACAGAGAGTTTTCTTTGCATTCCACCTACCAGAGGATGGAGACACCCAGGAGTCTGAGATGAATCATGCACATGGTAGGGATGTAATTAACACAGTTTTTCAGGGTAGAGAGAGACAAACTGATACGACTAAAACAAAACCCATCCTCAAACAGATTTCTGCAACGTTGGATCCATAGTCACATATTTCTTCTGAAGTTCAAAACAACTCATTAATTATTATATATATATACATATATATAATTCATTTACTTATTTTAGAATTTTTCATTTCCGTGTTAAATTTTCCAGTTCTGACCTAAAGAAAAAGCAGGAAAATCTGAAATTTTTCATATTTTTGTGTGAAATCGGCCAACTTTTACAGCTGCAATCAAGACAAAAGTGTAAGAACTCCTGACTCTGTATTCAATTCAGCTTTTGAACCTGAAAGTGAAATATGTTCAAATACACTGCATGCATTTTTTAACCTTTAGAATTAAAGAAGTTGACCCTACCAAATAATGCAGTATTCTAGAGTACTGACACAAACAGGGGACCAGCACGGTGGTATAATATTTCATTTGCCTTGAAATTATACAGACTTTTTTGTTGTTACGCTGATAGATATATTTTTATATATTCATTTAAAATCAGCAACTTTTAAGTATATTTGAATTTGTCACATTTATAAGAAGCACTAGCTTCAGGGACAGATTTTGCCAGTTTTTTGTGCAGTCCCATTAAGCAATCTCTTTAAGAGTAAAGACCTCCCTAGTGCAGAGTGATTTGGCAAAATACAGCCTCAGACAATGGAACTAAAACAATACTTGAGTTCTTCACCCAGAGATGAAGAAAAGGCAGCAGAAAAAAGCAACTCTTAGAACAGTCTTGTGGGCACCTGACAAATTCTGAGCCTCTTCATTCCTTTTATGGGTGAGGCCCATGTCTTCTAGCATCGTTTCCAGCTCTTGTTCAGCTTCATCCCTGGATCTCCCTTTCAGTTGGGAATAAAACAATATGTGTTCTGCTACAGTAAGGCTGTGAAATCAGACAGAAAGGCATCAAGGCAATTTAAATGAATTAGCACAATTTTTCCAAACAACAATAAATTTGCTCTAGGTTTATCTTGCTGAAAGAAGAGGGCCTACTTTACCCTAAACTTGGATCACAGATATTGTTTGGTATCAACACACTTCACTCAGCTGTCACAGGATCTTCCTTTGCCTTTTCAAATCAGAAACTGCTACCAAAGGAACAGGCATAACAGACATCAAGCTACCTGTTTACGGGAATAAAACAGGTACTGATGTGGGCAACAGCATCGAGGAAGAAAGACTACTGTTGGTATGACTACCAACTGATGGCAGTAAATCTGGAAATCATCTGAGAAGGTAGTCAACTGTCAAGTGGTAGGGCACAATGGGCATAAAAATATCCTGCTACTGCAGTGTCAGATCAGATTTTTCTGCTTTAGGAAAAAAAAAAGTGGCCTACATTATAGTGCATGAAATCCCAGGCTGAACTCCTGCCAACCCACACTACAACATAAAATGCCAATACAAAGAACACTGTCATCTTCCTTGGAAACTTGTTTGTTCCCAGATAAATGATGCCAGAGAAATCTACTAAGGACATACAACAACTATATTGTAGGAGTGTTAAGAGTTGGAGAAGTACCTCTGCGATACAGAGGTACACTGAGAGCAGAGCAAGAGAAACAACACAGGCTTTGGGGATGTGACAAGAATGCACTCTTGTTCGTAAAGCTAGTATGGAACAATACTTACTGATTGAATAGGATGTTGTACTGAGGGCACATGCCTAATTGTTGCCGAATGGAGTCCATGTGGGTTTGAATATCCAGGCCACCAATCAGCACAGTTCCAGAGGTGGGTGGGAAGAGGCCTGTCAGTATTGACCTATGAAAATAAAATGAGGGAATTCCCACTCACCCATCTTTCTGTGCCAGATTAGGAACACACCTTACATGATTCCACTAGATGGAGCATTATGACTTCTTACTATGGCCTCGATGAAACAATCCTAATGAAAAGCATACATACGCATATTCTTGCACACTGCAGTGAGAATCTTGTGGCTCTGCTAATGTTTAAAACTTCTGATAAACCTGCCTGTATGGTTTTGGCCTGCAAACAGAAAACTGTTTCTGTCAGCTACGCTGTTTCAGAGGAGTTTGTTAAGTGTGTTACACTACTCCTGTGTACAAACTGGTCTAAAATGAAGCTCAGTAGGACCAATAGTGCTTTAAGGTCTCTAGCCATGCTGACTGGCTCATACCTTAACCTTTATTTTCTGTAAAATGGAAGGGGGGCAGAGCATTGGGTTGCAAATGGATAGGATAATGGATTTCTCAGTTCTGAAAATTTCAAAGCAGTAGAAATTTTTGTTTTTATCAGCGGAATCATAGAATCATCAAGGTTGGAAAAGACCTCTAAGATCATCTTGTCCAACTGTCAAGCATTTAATAAATACATTTACACAACATTTCAGCAGATTACAATCATTTTGTTTGGGGTCAAACATTTTTCATGGAACAAGTAAAATTTTCAAAGGCAATTTAAAGTGCTTTTGAAATAAAAGTCTTTTTGAATTAAAAACCTAAACTGTTCTGCTGGGGAACATTGTAATGAAACACTTCAGTTCTTTCAACATTTGGTGAACTCTTCACAGACTCATTAAGTGTTTTGTTCACCAATTAATCCTATTATGATAAATAAAGTCCTGTATGAAGAAGATTAAACATACTTGAAGTCCATCTTCCTGTGACTTTAGGGTTCTAGAACTAAAGGAACATTTTAATCTGGGTATAGATCTTTAATATACATAACCATTTTGTCTAAAGAGCGTCTGAATTTACATCCTTTGCACACAGGCCAAAAGCATGTCTGACAAAGCCACTTAGACAGAGAAACCAAGAATATGCAGACTGTAGTAGTTTTCAAATCTTCATCTCTTTCAGCCAGATGTTTCTTACTCCTCACCTATTGGGAGTTGGCCATAGGAAATTAATGTTGGGGTGTTGGAGGACAGAATTGCTTCCTCCTTTCTGTATTTCCACTAGTGTGTGTCACCATTGCCTCACTCTCAAAGCTTTAGCTAGACCAGCGTATCTTCTCTTTGCTTAGGGGCAGCATTTCCCTGTCTGGGACAAGCTTGATGTTGTGTCAATCTAGCCACAAGGGTGGCAGAGAAACAAGGGAAGAGTGAAATGAGAAGGCTGCTCCTCAGGACTCAACAGAACACTGCTCTGGATTTGCTTCTTTAAAATACAGACTTACATGGTGGTTGTCTTTCCTGCTCCATTGTGACCAAGAAACGCTGTGATCTGGCCCTCATAAAAAGTAATATTCATCCCATCTACTGCTGGCTTGGGCCTGTTCGCAAAAATCTTCACCAGGTTCTGAACACATACTCCTGGAATCAATCCTGTTGGCTCAGGTTCACAGAGGGTATTTACTTGAAAGGCAAGAAATTAAGAATGAGAAAAGAATATAAGAATATGTGTCGATCCCAACTTTGATGATGACACATCAGTAAGTGCACATACCCAGTAAAACATGCCAGGGCCAGATTCTCCAGTCACACCAGTAGTTAACTGAAGCAAGGTTCCTAACTGCAGTGCAATTTGTTTAGATTCACCTAGCTATGAATGGCAGAAGAAAGAGAGCCCAGAATTGTAATGGTCTGTGGAGACGTAGCTCACTAGATCAGGTGGAGCTGAACATGCTTTCTGTTTTTACTGTGTAGCTTGAAGATTATTTGGCACTGTTGTCTTTAGATACTTAGATAGGCTGAGATTACATTAAACAAGCAGCATGTTGCCTTTCCAGCCAGGCTGAAATCTGCCATTCAAATCATCTGCCCAGCTGTGCATTCTTTTACCATGATGCTTTAAAAAAACAACATTCGCCTTTAATCCTGGTAGGTGAAATTTACCCCCTTGCTGAGGCCAGCTCAAAACTTAGGCATTACCTAACAGGAACACTACATGGGATGGCTTTCCCTCAGGATTAAAAATGCATTATTGTAAACAGCACCATCAGGAATTTTTATTGCATCAGCTTCTAGACAAAACAAACTTCCTTTGAAGTAAATTAAGCCCTTGGGCAATGTGAATTATGGGCGTTGAGAAATTTAAACTAAAGACCCTGTCCACTTTTGTTTACACAGAATACTTAAGGCTTTGTAAGGAGGCTTGTTTTGCAATTGCAGTTCACTTAAATCATTCACTACCCATCAGGCCTGTGTGGAGAGCAGCCAATGCCATCTGGGTGAAACCAGCCCCACCTCCATCAGCGACTTTTAAGACTCTGTCATTACACACAATGCTTGGGAAAAAGTCCCAAATATGTTGTACATGAGAGAGCTGCGTATACTACAGAGCAGCTGAAATAACTCATCTAGATGGGAGAGCTTTATTTGAAATAAAATGATGCTCATAACAAACTTTTTTTTTTTTTTTTTTTTTTTTTAAGGAATCTAGGCTTTTGCTTTACTGGGGCAAATACAAACTTCCCTGTATTCTCAGAAGTTGAGATGAAGGCTAGATAGTTCTGCATATACGGGCAATTGAGGTACCATCCCATTTTTTATATGTATCATTAGCTCAGTTCTTATTTGCCTGCAAGGCTCATTGACAATTTCTGAGACAAATGCTGTGTTTTCTGAGACAATTTCTGAGACAAATGCTGACAAATGCTGCTCTGATGATCTCCTCCAGTATCTGCTTAGCATCACCTGACAAGCACTGGTGGGGGGGTGAGCTCCCTTTATTGGGGTGGGCCATTCCTCTATCCTGATCTTATTCCCACAATGAAATTTTGGACCATTAGGTCTTTCTTCAGAGGTGGCAGCATTTATAGGGGATGTGAATGGGGCCTTTGGTGAAAGCTCTGCTTAAAGCATACCAAGCAGTTAGGCTTTATGCTGTGTCTGCCCTGCTCTGTGAACTGGTGCTAATATTGGACTGCAGTAGAGTTAAGCCATTAGAACCATTTCCTATTCCACCACTCTTACATGAAGCACCACTGCTAACACAAGGCCATTTTAGAAAGTATCATTCGACTATACCAGCTCTACTCTTGACTTCTCTACCCACTTCCCAGTTTCTGCATGGCTGGCTGAAAAGGAAGGAAGGCTTCTTTGTGCAGTGACAGGCAAAGCCCTTCCTCTCTGGGCATGTAACAGCTGGAACCTGGGAGCTGATGAGTACAGCACCACAAAGATAAGGCAGTACTAAGAGAAGATTGGCTGAAGTAACCTTTGCCCTCTGCCTGTCTTGTTTCTTTTGAAGTCCTGTCCTGTTTCTATTCACCCTGAATGCATGCTTTCAGTGCCTACGTGAGGCGCTCTGATGACCCCACTTTCATCTCCAGCTTCTCAAGAGAGCTGTCTATAGCAGTTACTTTTGCTACAGAATCCACATCATTTCTCTGAGCACCACATGCAGAAAACTCCTCTGGCTTCCCACAAAAGAGGACACTGGCACTTGAAAACAAGACAGGTCATTCAGGAATTCTTAGGTGGTGGCTAATGTCAGCATCAGAAGAGGCTACAGACAGACACACAGCACATCAGATAAATCCCTTTGAAACCAACCTATCCCCACAGATGCAAAACACACTGAAGACAGGCAAAGAAAGGGGGGCAGGAGAGAACAGCATTCTTCTCAGCATAAGTATTTATATTAAAGTCATGGCTCTGTTTAATCCTAGGAAGTCAATGTATGCCTCTCAGAGGTTTCCCTTAGCAAGTACACTAACTTGTTACAGAGACAGCCTGCATTTCCACCATAAAGAACAAAACAAAACAAAACAAAAACAAACAACCCCCCCCACCACCACCACCAAATTACACAGCTCTCCTGAAAGGCATCTCTTTTATGGGTGGTGTCTAAAATATTCTGAGTGATCTTGAATGTAGACAAATCAGTAGGAGGGTAGCTGGGAGAATCAGTGCCTCTCCTAAACTTAGCTCTGGCAGTTGCATGCTAACCTCTTTAATAACTGCAATCATTCCTATATTTACTTTGTTATGAAGTACTATAAGTATGGTATCTGAGAAATACTCAGATTGCTCTCTCCTTACTATTCATTTCATCTTTGTCCTGGACATCTGTCTTAGGCATCCCCTGCTCGCCGGGTTCTTTTTCTCGTTTGTGTTTACATTGTTTGTTTTTACCATCCTCCCCCTGGTTGTCACTCTTTTCTTCTGGCTTTTCAGGTTCTTCAGATTTCTTTGTTCTGCTTTCATTTTTTTCCCCTTCCATGGCCTTCTGATCCACACAGCATTCTGACTGTGGACTGTTTTCTATATAAAACAAAAGTAACCAACATTTAGTCAACCAAAATTTATTTTCCTCTTATCTTTAGAGGTGCATTGAGGAAAAGGACGTAGTCCTAAGCCTCGAGCTCTGCAAGAGCATTAATCAAAGTGCTTTACTCACGTTAAGAACACAGCACTTGAGGCCATCTAGATTAAAATCTGCTTCACCATGTCAGAAACAGATATTTACAGAAGAAGACTGACAATTTTGCAATTATAGACTCAAGAGTAGAAGGTCCTTACTAACATAATGTATATGTTTTATATATTTATATTTTGTCCATGAAGCTCCAGACTAAATACTTCACCACACTAAGAGAAAAGCTATACAAGTGTTTCACAGACTTACAGGGACTGAGAGGAAGAAAACCCAATGAAAAGATGAAATGAAAAGCAAACTGCTACTTAGGTTAAGAGGCTAGCTCCAGACCAGAGCAAATGAGTTGGTGTTAACTTTTACACAAGAATTTCTGGCTTTCCAACTTGGTCTCAGATCTTATTGACACAAAAGAAGAGTCATACAAAATCACTAGAAGTAGGAAGAACCATGGTGTAAGAAGAGGGATCCTGAAGAAACTGTATACATAACAGATTCATGCTGGTAGCCTAGAATGTCACTACCATTATCAAATAGCCCGGGACTTAATTTTATTGTGGAATTTCACCATAATTTTCTGCTATAAGAAATTCTAGAACGTAGAGCTGCATAAAGTTACCAGGGGCACAAATAGCTACATAAGCAACAAATTTATCTAGTCACCTAAAATGGCAAAATGAGGGATAAAAAAAGTACATCGATACAACTAAATTTTAAAAGTACCTGGATGATTTACCAGTTTAGTTTTATTTTTCAGTCTTGCATTTTCATTATCTGACATTTTCTTATCCCATTTCCTTCCAAACACATTAATGAGCTATGACTAATGAAGAAAATACTTAGTAATGCTCTTGAAGGAAAAGATAGGAGTTGAGAGAAGTTCTACAGCTGTTCATGTAAGCTGAGGCACACTAAAGAGGTAAGAATCACATGCCTCAGGAATTCATCACACAGAGTTGACCTTTCTAACTCTTCCTGCTTGAGAAAACCCAAGGTGATGTTTTGTGAAAGAGAAGATGAAATAGTACAGAACAGATTCTTAGTAATGCTCTGAGGCTAGCTGAGATAATCATGAAATAATTTAGATCAGAAGAGCCTTCCAAACGTCTACAGTTCAACCATCAAAATAAGGCCAAATTATAGCAGGTCGACTTTTTCAAAGAATAGAGATTTCACAACATCTCTGGGCAACCTGTTCCGGTATCTTTACTTTCATAGTAAAGATTTTTTTTTTCTTATATTGAATCAGAATTCCAGTTTTCCAGCTTATATCTATTGCCTCTCATCCTCCCACTGGATACTTCTGAGAAGTTTGGCCCTCTCTTACCCTTCTCTCTTAAGGCTGAGCAGATCCAGCTCTCAGCATCTCCTCATTTGTCATATGCTCCAGTTCTTCATCAACTTGGTGACTCTTTGCTGAGCTCCCTCCATTAACTCAATGTCTCATTTTCACTGGGAATGCCCAGACTGGACATCGTACTCCAGATACAGTCTCACAAGTGCTGACTAGAATGGAATGATCACTACACTTGAACTTCTGGCTACACTCTTGCTAATATAGTTCAGGATGCAGTTGGTCTTCTGGGCTACAAGAGCACACTTGATCATGATCATGACAGCTCATGATCAACATGCTGTCCACCAGGCCTTTCCTACAAAGCTGCCTACCAGCCAGGTGGTGGACAGTCTGTACTGTCACACGGGGTTACTCCATCCCAGATACAGTATTATGCATTTACTTTTGTTGAACTCCGTACAATTTCTGTAAAGTCATTTCTATAGCCTGTCATGGCCCACCTGAACAGCTGTCTTGCACCCCACTGTTCCCTCCAATTTGTTATCTTCCACAAACTTGCTCGGGGTGCACTCTATTCCATCACTCAAATTCTTAAAGAAATTAAACAGTATTGACCCCAGTGTTAGTACCCAGGGATGTCACTAATAACTGGTTCCTAGTAAGGCTTTGTACTATTGATCACATTCCTTTGGGCTCAACAGTCTAGTCAGTTTTCAACCCCTTTGTTGTTCACTCAGGCAGCCTGTATCTCACTAATTTGGCTATCAGAATACTACAGAATTCCATTCTATAAAGCCTTGCTAAAGAAAGGTTAAATGGCATCCAACACTCTCCTCTTGTCCAGTGATCCAGTCATCTCATCACAGAAGAAAATCAAATTGGTTAGGCATGATTTGCTCTCAGTAAATTAATGTTGTTATTTCTTATCATCTTGTCCTTCATGTACTTGGCTTCCAAGAAGGATCTACCTTATAACCTGACCAGGTACCCAGGCTAGCCTCTACAGAACTAGGATGACAGCTGCAGAAAGGACTGAAAATTTGTGCCATTTTTTCTCAACAGTGAACTATTAGATCAGCTCAGATATCTGATATAAATTCACTCACAAAATAAACTCTAGGCTTTACTTAAGCAAAATGTTTTATCTAAGCAACATGAAAAATACTATTAAAAGCTAGCAATAAAGCAGAAGCCATTGGCTTTTCTGTTGATGACCCACCTGAGCAACTGAATGTTTTGGCATTTTCACGCCTAAAAAATTACGTGTCCCCCTTGTACTGGAAATACATTAAAGAACACAGAACTTAGGAGCCATTAAGATAACCATAAAATGGATTTTGTTTTTACTAAATTTAGGTTAAACTAAGTAACTAGAAAATGTCAAAATCCTATAAGTAACTGTGCTCCAAATCTGAGATACTCAAAGGAGCTCTGATGCAGAATATGCCCAAATTCCAAAAAAAGTCAATGAGATGTAGTGACTGACATCTTATCTGTGCCTTCAGCAATTCCTCATTCATCTATAAACATATTCCAAGTCCTCTTTTGGCTCTTTCCTCCTCCTTCCTACGCACATTTCAATCGGGTGGGTAGCAATTGCAAAGCACAAGCAGATAACAGGCTCCATAATATTTAGACAAGCCTCTAACATTCTGAATACTCTCACAGCAAGCCTAAAGGAAAACCTGCTCATTCTTTCAGAATGCACCATAAGACAAAGCCTCTTCAAAGAAAACAATGTTATAGCTTCCTCTTTCCTGATCAAAAGATGTGAGCATTGGATGTATTATTCAGCATGTTCACAGAAAGGATTAACTCCCTTCTGGTCTAAAAGCATCATCCTGAAATGAGACTGCCTTGTCAGCAGTCTGAGCTGATGAAGGGTAAAAGGGTGGTAATGAACAGACTGAAGAAATGATTTCTTTATCTGTCATTTTGATTGGTTTCGCTGTTACTTGTAAAACTAAGACAGGTTTCAAAACACTACCTTCAGCAAGCCTCTACTCCAGACATTAATCATCATTATGCATTAATTCCAATTTAAATACAATCACCCACATGATGTGCTTAACTACTCTACTATCAATACACAGACAAAATTATGCAAAAGCAAGATTTCTGCTCTTACTCAAGTCAGTCCAAGGGCGTCATCAATTTTGATCTTGCTTACAAACCCAAAGGAAACAGTTAAATTAGTCTGAATTAGAAAAGAATTAGGTTTAGAAAGGGGAAAGGCCTTTAGAAAAGGGGATCCTCAGTGTAAATCAGATCAACACTGTATCTCATTTTGACTCATTTTACAAATGCCGTGTTGTGCAATAAGAACTCCTTGAATGTCTCAAAAGGTGTTGGTTAGAGAGTGGGAGTTTGATGTTGCTTGTTAACCCATGATTTAAAGGCTCTCAGATGGAACAGTGACTCACTTCTAGCAACTCTAATAATAGCAGGCCACTCCAAGTTCAAAGGCACCTGCTGAGATTCCCAGTATATGTCTGTCCCTAATCTTTGCAGCAGCTCATGTAATGAAAATGCTACACAGTCACCTCTAAGCAGATCAGTGGTTTTGAAGTTATTTCTAAATATCAAAGTTTTGAAAGAACTCACCATCAGCAGTTGCTGTTTTTTCAGCTTTTGGGTTTCTAGAGCCAAACCAGTAAGATTCCTGCAAAGGGAAATACCAAGGCTGTGGTAGCCCATAGTCCCCTAGAAGAAAAATAAGAAGGTGACACGTACTTTATAACCACATTTCTCACTGGGCACAAATTCATCTAGACAAAGTCTGAACTGTAATTACAAACACTTGCAGTTGCCTTAGCGGTCATAGTGTTACCTATCAGAGGTCAAACTGCCCACCAACCACCTGTCAGAACAGATTTTGTTTGCAATTATTATTAGCCCAGGAGTAAAATATTCAGAAAATGTAATCTGATTTGCCTTAAATTTTCTTAAGTAGAATGTGGTTTAATTACAGAGTAAAGCTACTCTCTACCTGGGGACAATCAAACCAACCAACCAACCAGCAGCTGCCAAGGAACATCCTGATTGCTTAAGATGGGATCCCAGCCTCACTCAATAATTTTCTTTAAATGACTACTTGACATTTGAGGCACTGGGCCTGAACTCTCAACTCGCAATGAGAAAAGAGACTCTAGCTGTTCTTTTAGCACACAGCCTTCCAGGAAAAATGAGACCAGGAAAAAAGCAGATCTTTTCTTAAACAGAAATGGGCCTTTTTTGGTCATAGGTTAATTCTGTTTTGAAAAAAGAAAGTACGATAACATTATCCATTCTTGCTGGACCAGACTCGAGTCAGTGACAGTCCATACTGTTTTCATGGATCACAGTGATTTGCAAGTGGATAGTGCTTAGTGATAAGCAATGGAAATTTGTGACGCTCACTGATAGATGGTCAGTTTTTCTGCACCGAAAAACACTTTGTGAAAGTGTCTGCTTATTTTTGACTTACCAAAAATATCCTTTATGTCAGGCAACCATTTGTACTCCCATTATGCACAAAAACGGCCTGTCTGAATTCGTAAACAGTTTGCCTTGCACTTGTTACAGACTGGATTCTATTCCTTTGAAGCTGGTAGCTAAAACAACTGCTTCTCATTCAGGATGAATGCAAAAAGCCAAGTGAACTCCATTATGGAGCAGAATGCTTAAATAGCCAAAAGAGCAGTGTGCCAATGGGTGGTTGCTTGCAGAGAAAACTTGAGCAGCAGCTGAACCATATGATTCAAAGGATTATCCAGGGAACTCAAATAGTAAGTTCAAATATTACAGCATTGATTTGCTAGGCCTACATGTGTGTAAGAGAGAAATGCTATGAGAAATTTCAGTGAAACAGAGAAGCAGAAAGCCAAGGAGACACTCAGAACAAACAGTGAGTGGAATTGAACATGCTGAATAGAATCGCTGAGAAATATTACTTTTGTGTAAAGTGCTGGCTGAAAAAAAATAGACTTGGAAACATGAGCAAAGAAACTCTCTCCTGTTGTTTAATTCTTGCTGTGTTTGTGGAAATAATACATTGTCTACACTTGTTTAAATAAACAGGGTTGCAGCACAGACTTGTCCAAAAAGTGACTTTTATGAAAGTTACTGCATATCAGCTTTGAAAGTAAATAAGATAATTTGTGTTAAACTTCTTTGGGAGGACACATTTCTTAAAAACCAAAACAGTGTTAATTTGGTGTAGCATAGCTCACTTTAAAAGGGACACAAACAAAGCAGAATTAAGGCCATTTAACAATTATGGAAGCAAAATATCCTCAAATACATCTGAAACAACTTTAAAAAAAACAATACATATTTTGTTTTGGATTAACTATCAGTAAGTGATGTGTACAGACAAGTACAGGACCAGAAAGTACATCACCTTTCTTTTTCTTTCCTTCATTTCCATTATTGTCAGGACTAAAATGGGAGAAAGGAAAAAAAAAGAAAAAAGTGGAAGTCCTTAATAAACTCACGGTGCCATAATGGGTAAGACTCATGGTCTACAATGTCAAATACTCTGGTTTTGACAGAGAAATACTCAGAGACTGACTAGACTAATGTAACTTACAACAATTACCACTACTTCATATGAATAAGAAATTGACATACCTGGAAAAACATTATCAAGGTACCAAGAAAGTATTCCATACAGAAAAGCGTCAAAAAGCATCATTTTAATGGAAAACAGAAAACTGTATTCATCTCCTTCCAAGGGACTGGTTCTGATGTTACCCCACTGTAGGCCAAGACCTTGCTCTTCATAGCGCGACAAGTATTCTGTACCAAAACCAAAAGCTACTTGAGAAAGCAAACTCTGGAATAAAGAAAAAATGTCATGAACTCAGACAGAGGGACATTTTCTAAAGCAAGAAAAAAAAAAAAAAAAAACAGACCTTTGGGGACTGGACTTCAAAACTCAATAATGCCTAAAAAATAATCAGGAAAAGTGCTTTCACTTTTATATCAGACTGGAATGTCTAATCCTCTGAATGGTGGCAATTCTAAGCAATATTTAGCCATAATAGACTGAATTCAACCTTGGCCCCACTTTATTTAGCAACAAAAAAACCTTCAAATATTTTATTTTCTATAAATGTCTCTGTTCAGAAAATACTATATATTCATCTAGAAGTTCACAGTGTACACTTTGCCTATATTGGAGAAACAAAATATCTGAGTGTATGGGGCAGGGACAGTGTGAGTAACAAGACAAAGTATACCAGATGCTCAGGATAAGGAAATCTGCAACCATCCCCTGCTACTGTTTTTTCACACAACAAACTAATAAACCAGCACAGCATCCAAAAGTTGTCTTCAGTGTTGCTCTACAAAAACACATAAAGAAAGGGCATGGTGCTGTTTAACAGGATATGTAGTTCAGCCAGGAATGACAGACAAGAAGGATCCTGACAGCAACTCCCAGTAAGGCATTATCATAGTGTGCTAAGTAAAAAATGTTTGGTTTTCAGCAATCGTTCATTGTTCAATTACTTTACTTGTCCTAAAAATGTTACTTTTAATTCAGACCCCTCTCCACATGCACAACCCCCCGTAACTCTTGTAATTAGCTGTTCTTCAGAGGCCAACCTTTGAACAACAAATGTAAGACCAAACATACTAGGAGCAGAGAAAAGCATTCATGGCTTCTGGCTAGCAAATGGTCTTACATTGGTCTTCTCTCCTTCACTTTAGGGTGAGAAGAGAGTTATCTTTATGTTAAACTGTGTACAATTTCCAAAAAGTAATCTTTTTTCCTTCTCAAATCAGAACCTGTCATAGGCCAACCCTACTCATTTCCTTATAAAGGCTTATTCACTTGCAATCTCTAGGTATTTCAGAGGCGTGTCTCTCTCTGAATCAAAAAAGCAAAGGCAAGGAGGTGTGCAGTTCTTTGTTACTCACACATGGATAGTGAGAAGGGCATCTTCAATGTGAACCCCAAAATACCACATAATGAGTGAAAGGCTTACTGCTAAGATCTTCAGATTAACAGTCATGCGGTCTTGCCAGACAAAGCAGACAATGTGAGGCAGGTACAAGGTGAAGTACAGGACTCCACTGCAGGCAGCTGCCAGATTTGCTTTGGAGAAGAAGGTGCTGAACAAGAAACACTGCATTATAGTGGCTGTAGTGAAGGTCAGTAGGAATAGGAAGAAGAGAAGTGGACTGCTATAATGTAGCACTTGGCCGCACTGTAGGCAAAAGGAAAACAGATGAATTAGAAGCACTGTCACATTTTGAACTAGCAGAAAAGGTCAGAATTGCCATTGACACATAACCTGTAATAAGCAGTAAGCCAGTCTTTCTTACCCAATACATCTAATTTGCCCAAGAGTAATGTTTCACTACTTGAGGTCATTACAAAAACAAATCCTTTATTTAACTTTATCCCTGCTTTTGAATTGTGACTACAGGTCAGCACCACAGGCTGCAGCGTTCATATTTGTATTTGATGTCTGAGCTAAGTTCAAAACTGATTGAAAACACACTATGTCCTTGTCTTAATATGCAAATGATTCTAAGCAAGATGTGCCTGCATGGTAATTCACACATTTTAAATAAAACTATCAGAACTGTCATAAGAATTTTTCATTGATCTCTTATCTTCTCCTCAGTCCACTTGCTCATATGCAAGAAAGATGACGTAAGGAAGCCTGACAAAATGCATCTTAAAAAAATGTAACAGGAAAATTATGAAGTACTTCTTTCTGCCCCTAAATGATATTCAAATTCCAGAAGGCTGTCACCACTGAGGAATCCAACTGCAGTTTCTCTGAACTAATTGTGTACTAAACAACCCTCTGGGTGAACTTCTGACTCTTCTTGCTTTAGAGCTTTTGTAGATTGAACATGCCCTCTCAAAAAGAGCATGGACTGCTGCTGATTTTCTATTCTAAAAAAATGTTGAGACCTATTTATTAGTCTCAACATTGTTTCAAGCCTTACAAAAGGTTCAGAATAACTCTACAAGGCTATAAATTAGTCTCAACATTGTTGTACTATACCAGTGGGCCTGTGAGACTGATTTCTTTATCAACAAAGATGCAGTCTCTTACAAGAATGTATTTACAAATTTGCATCCCACTGACATAGTGAAATTCAGGAAGGGAAGTGAATTATAGGTATAAACACATTCCTCTCTGGTATTAACTACATCCTGATTTTTAATTAAACCAGCATAGCAAATGAAGGAAGGTTTCTCTATCTACCCAAGTTATAATGAAACTGCAAAGAACTAAAACAACATCAGGGCAGGTTGATTAGATAGAGTGGATTCAATTATAACTACGCATTTATACCAACACCAGTTCCCCACATTAGAAAAGATGGAAGGGCATTCTTGCCCATCAAAATGTTACAGATTTATGCAACTAAATAGAGCAGCCAGGAGACACTTTCTCAGGTGAAAGAGGTAGGAGGTGGGCCTCAAAGACAAGAACCAAATTGCTCTAAAATATTAGAAAAATAACAGCAATTCTGAGCCACAGAAGCAAAAGATATTTTTTTGTTTTCAGTCAGGGAGCAAAACGTTGAGGCTGTTCTGTCTCTTTTTGCATTGCAATAGTGTCATAAATTCTAAGTAGGCAAGCACTGAATATTATAAATGAATCACATACGGTGAATTTAAGATTAAGATTCCTCATATTATGACCCCTTCTATTTAAAGCAATGATTAATATTTATTGGGACCTTTGTCTGTAGGAAATACAATACATGGAGTAATTGGCTTGATGGATTGTTCTGTGGGAGCTCTCGCAAGAAATCTTACTGGTGAATTTATCTTTCGGTCTCTGCTAAGTGCTCATACTGTCATGAGGTCTGCTTACAAGAATGTGCCTGCTATGTGCTGTGATCAGAACAGGCCACCAGCTGTTCCCCACGAATGGCTCCTATACCTACCCAAACTGGTATCACCAATGCAAACACAACAGGGAGTTTGGGAGTTTCTACTGTCTTTCCTGCAGTCATTCTTACCATAATCAGTGCTGTGAGAAGGAATGTGCTCACAGCCATCATGATGAAGCTGTCTAGGAACCAAGTGCACCAAATCACCCCATTGGTGATGCCCCTGTTCTTCATTGCCTCCTTCAGACGCATTTCCTTCTCCAGCACTATACTTTTCACAGTCATGGAAACAGAATATATCCAAGCTAGCACCATGAAGATGGGAAAGGAGCGGTTTAAGGTGATCATAAAGCTACCAAAGCAAGAAGAGAGGACGAATGAAATTTAGGTAAAACAGAGAAATATTAAGATAAAAAGTAAGAATGAAAAGGAACAGGAGTGGGGAAGAATGCATTCATTAAACATGGGACTGGAAATTCTCAGTCTGAACTTTAATATGTTACTAGTGAACTTCACAAGCAACCTAAGTACTTATGAATAAATTGTTGCTTCACTTCCATGAGATAGATAAATGTCATTTCTGTTTTACAAAGAGGTCCTAAGAGATGCTAAAAGCTACAGAACATGCAGTGGGGCACAAGAATACATCTCTCTTCACAGTGAATTGCCACAATGCTTTTGCTATGGTGTACAAAAAAAATAAGACATGCTAATATTAAGGATTTGGGAGTGTTGCTGTCTTTTTATGCTCCCAGGAGTCACTGGAAAAGAGTGAAATATATTAAGCATTAAAAGCATCTGGTGCTGCCAGCAAGGCTGCCAGAATTCATCGAAACCATGACTTGGAAAATATGTTGTGACCATCTCACACAGTGCCACTTCCAAAACAGTGTTGGGACAGGCTGCTGTGTGTGTCCCTCCACACAATGAAGGCGCTGCTCCCTTCCTCCATCCTTCCCCCCAGCTTCTATTGCTGCTCAGCCCTTGCATATGATCCTTTGATAAAGCACTGCCACAAGTGTGTTCTCAGGGTGAAGAAAAGATTTTTGGGTGAAAAAGCAGAAAATATTTTCTACTAATCTGGGATTGCAATTTTTCAATGAAATTACCTTGAAGCCCAAGTGCACTTGATTGGCCTTAAAGGCCAAGAGCTTAGAGCTGCTAAAAACTAAAAGGAGCAAAAATCCTTCAGATTTCTAAAACTGAGCTCTACAGAACTACATTTTTGCCATATATTATTATAGCTACTTCATGGTCTAAACAAATGGAAAATTGTCACTTTTTTCACCAACGATTCCTGAAGAGCAACTTGACCTCCTGAAATAAAGCTGTGTTTTTGTGGAATGGCCTTGGGCACACTAGGTTTTCCCTGTTGGTGGACCCATGCAACCCAGCACTAGACCATGCACAGTGCAGCATACATGCTCACCATGAGGATGTATTTGCTTCACTTAAGCAGGCTCTCTGCAGAGAGCTTCACTGGCTATCAGCCCCAAAATGTGTAGGGCTGCTGCAGGCTTCAGAGAACTTTTGCATATCTGAGGTTTCTGCCCTACAGTATTCACAGTGGGGAGGACATAAACAGCAGGATTGCTAGGGCAACTTTTTGTCAGGCTAACAGGTAATGACAGGTTAAATCATGTGTCTGCAGTCTGCATTTATCTGAAGTACTAGCATTTGCCTGCACGGAACATACTGACAGAACTGTGTAATGATTTCTATAACCTTTTTTTTTTTCCTTAAGTGAAATTTATACCAAGACAGTTGCAGCAGCACAGATTGCAGCATTGGAACAGTCACACTGAATGCAGAAGTGGCACCACTTCATAAAATGTGGAGCACATGTGCTGGTTGAGGCAGTGCTAACGAAGGGCATAGCAACCACAGACGCTCCAAGGCCCACGTAGTCATGAAATCTCCACGGCCAGGAGATGCTCTTTCTCTCTCTCCCCATGCCTCCCCTGCCCTCCCTCTTTCTTTTATTACAGAGCAACAAACTTCTTTCTCCTTTAGCTTTTTTATTCTGTTCTTCACCAAGGAAAGAAATTCTTGGAATCCTTCACTGGAGTTATGTGAGATTTAAGACAAAACCAGTCAATCTCAACAAAAATCCATGGATGGGAATTAGGGAAAAAGAAGGTTTGGTAAGATCAGATAATTGCTGAAAACTGTAGCACTTGCAAGGAAAGGAAAAGGACTGATGTTAACAGAAACCAATGCCATACAACCAGCTTTACTGCAGGTACTTGTGATTTAGTTATAAATGGGATAATATTTATGGATGTCGTTAGGATTCTGGAAAGAAAAAGTTTCAAGAGCCTAAAGTGTCTTGAAATTCTGCAAGGAATTCTATAGAAAGCTGGCTATCTTCAAGGAACAAAAACTACTGCTGTGGGCATTGTTATATCTAGATATGAATAAGTCTAGGGTTAGGGTTTGGTAATACACTTGAAGAGATTGGGTTGTTGGATTCTTCAGAACTTACAATGACAGAAAGAGAGGCACCAATTCCACTGGGACAAGCAGTGTTTGTTCAATTTTTCTTGAAGAAACAGTACTTTTGATATAAATAAAGGTAGGTTTTAGAGATGTAATTAGGGGAAATGGCCTTACAATACTTCTGTGGGTTCCACATGGCTAACTGAAGGAGGCAGTCTTGGATATAACACAGGTTAGTGCTTTGTGTTCAGTTTTCCTACCAGTACTGGTCATACGTTAGAGCATGAAGCTCAGTGCCAGAGTTAGATAAAAACAAGTATTAATCAGAATTAAAAAAAATTAACTACTCTTACTCACACATCATCCACAAAACATGGATATGGCATTTGCTGCAGATAAATTCCTATTGGCACTTCAGTGTTGGTCTGGGTCTTTATAATCCCATGCTCAATCATGTCTTGGAGATACGCAAAGCCTCCCCATATATAACGTAAATCGTCCACAGGATCAGCTCTTGGACCAGGATCCCAGTACCTAAAAAGAAAATTCATATGGAAATCATTTGGGTAAACAGTGACTTTAAGAAAAATAAAAAATAAAAAATCTTAACTACTGAAATTGTATGGGCACTGCCTGGAGTTGCCCCTTCCAGATTTTGGTCTGTCAGACCAATAGTCTGCTTGACTTGCTTGAGAAAGTTTACGACCTGGAAGGTTCTTCTGTTTCCTTTAATTTTTTCTCCATTTACACAGAATAGCAGTTTTGGCCAAAAACATGCATAAATTAATTGTGTGTCAGAGTAATTGTTCTAGAATAGAAATATCTGTATTTGTAATACAGTATCCCTGGAGATTGAACTGGAACAGTTGGGTTGCAACCATCAGACACTATCATATTCACTGTTATATTCCTTTATGTAGACAACCCTGAGAAATCATTTCTGTTAACCCTTTAAGAAGTGAGTCCATGTGAAGGGGGACTTGAGGAGAAACAGCAGAGAAATTCTGCTGTCCAGGTAGAGGAGAGCTGGGTCACAACCTGTGTGGGACCTCCTTGTTCACCTCTCCCAGTAACAGAGCCAACTGAAAACTTGGGGCAGGTTACTGAACAGAGTCTGAGCAGAGCCGTTTCCTCTGCCATGTATCCATGCACTTACCCACTGCCTGGCCTAATTGTCACAGGAGCGATACCACTGGTGTCAGTGCCTGGTAACTGGAGATGGATTCTGCTCTGCATTACATACCAAATACTGCTGAATACAAATGGGTTTCATGCATGTATCCAAGGCAGGTTATAGTGTCCCTTTATTTCTCATATTCAAAAGATGGCAGGCAAGAACTGAGAAGGAACCATCACCTACCTGTCTTTGATTTTGTTTGTTTTCTCCACTGCATCTATGTCCATCCGGATCTTGTATTTCACATGTGGTGGAAGACTGCTTGCTATAGGCTCTATATCTGGAAAAACCACACCAGCCCAGAATTTGTTTTCCTCTAGCAGGTGAAGGGCTTGATGAGTCAGCTGGGTTTCATCACGATAACCTTCAAATTTATCCAAGATGAAGCACTACAAATAATCACAAAGAGAACAATTGCACTGGAGTAAGTTAGCAAGAGATATGCATTAAAGCAAACATCAGTGGCTAACAACAAAAAAGGAAGATAGGCTCATCTGAAGTAGTTGCCATTTCACTGCAAGGGTGTACAAGAAAAATCAGAAAAATAATTAGATTTAGCATCAAAAGGGAATCTCTTCATCTCAAACTGGCAATAAAGCTGTGTGAAGACTGTAAACTCTACAAATTCCATCATTGTTTATCTGTAAAATTGCAGGCTTAGGTTTGTATCTTCATCTTCTTCCCTTCAGAATCAGCAAGACATTACCAGAGAGTAGAAGTACTTAACTTCCTAATGGACTGAGAAGATATATATTCAATTGTCTTCCTTCATAAAATGCCATGACGCTAGCTTATTTGATCTTACATATTTGATCTTATCTTCTTGATCACCTCTTGCAGGTCAATAACCAAGAATTATTCTATACCAAAGGGCTCATAAAGGCAACTTGTTATTTAACAGACATCTTAAAGACTCCTTTGTTTAACCCTTCCCTGTGATAAAACATACTTCGTTGTTTAGAAGTTGAAGTATCACTGTTTAATGGTATCTATAATGGAAATATATATTTAAACTGGCAAAAGAACAAAACAATGCTTAAGTTGACAAAATTGTTTTGTAGCTTTGTGACACTGCATCCCATTTTGTTAATGTTGATTCTCCTAGTTTGCTTTATAGGATTGAACTGCATAGAATTTCCTATCAGAAAGCAAAATAAGGCAGAAAAAAACCTTTCTGGTTTGTATTGCAGAGAAAAATTCAAATTAGACTGGTGTCTATAGTTTTTGGTGGTGGTGTTTTTCTTGTTGTTTTTTTTTTTTTTTTCTTATGTTTATCCCACATATTTAACTGAGTTCTGGTACTCGGTTTTTTTAGTCCTGCCATGTGACTTTGTCTTCGTACTGTCATTACTGTGTCTCTGCAGTATCTGATGGACTATTAGCTATTTCTTTGTGATGAGGTGGCCTGGAATTCTGTTCAAGGGACTTTTACCAGCTGCAGGAGAATGCATGTAGTTCTGCAGGGGAATCTGTGGAAACAGCACTGGCAAAGTTATGACAGACAAGTGGTCTTGTCTAGATTTTCACCGCAGAATGCACAGTGTCTCAACTATGCTGAGGAACACTACAGGCTTTACCCAGGTGTCCAGGAAAGGAAGTAGCAAGGATTCAAAAGAGGAAACACAAGTGCTTATGGTTTTCCTTGAGAGCAGAAGGAAACCAAAGCCTGTGTAAGAACACAGGCTAACACACCAATGTTGCAATAATTGAGCCTGTTTGGAAGTGAAAAGAGATTTTATATTGTAGTCTACTAGCCAAAAACTAGAATTCTTTCCCTTAACATTAATTGCATTCAAAACAAATGCTGTATGCTCTACCTAGGCTTTTTTCTTGGTGAACTGCAACACAGCTTGTGCCTTCAGAAATATTGCTATGTCAAAATTAAGTCATCTTCCACTTACTGAAATTTATTTCACATCTTCTCCCAGTAATTATTTGCAATTAAAAATGGCCCCATGAAGATCAGAAAACCAAAACTAAAATACCAAGAAGAGGGTTGGAATATGAAAATAGAATTAAGTATAAAGAGGTATTTAGGTTTAGCTGCTCCATGGCCTAAGGTAATCAAAGGGAGTAACAGGAATTCTTGGTGTGGTGAGGATAAGCAGCTACTTCATAACTTGTGGGATTCTCAGCTGCACCACAGAAATCTGGAGTCTCCAAAGACAGCTGCTGGCAGCACACCTCCTTCATTGTATACTATGGTGAGGAGTAGGGTGTCCTTGAAAAGGAGCTGTTTGTTCCCATTGTGCTTGGCACAGTCTGAAAACATTCTCAAATGCTAGCAACTCAGTGTAAACAGCAGACTTAAAAGAATTAACTTATTACAAAGAATTTTAGGACACTGAGATCTATTACCAGGTATAACAACTGCCCTGATATTGGCCATGTTCAACCACTGACCTGCAGCAAAGCAGGTCACCAGCTTGAGTAAGAAATAATTCTGCTAACATCATGCAAAACATCATCAGAATAAGCAGAGCTTTGTGCATAAGTCTTATTGCTCCCTGTTGTAGTTGCTATAAGAAGGCAGATAAACCTTCAGTTTCTGCCTTCTTGCAGAGGATGGATAGTCTTTTAATCTGAACTGGACCAAAATCAGGAGAGCTAGGCTTGCTCCTGTTGCCTACGATTAGTAGCAACTTTCTCTGTAAACTTTAGGCTCAGCATATTCAACCATTAAATAACTATTTACTCTTCTTTCAGAGATGCTGTACAATATGATTAATCTCTGTAAAGACTCTGAACCTCAGGTGGGAAGTGCTAAATACAGAGTACACAGGTATTAATATTACTGCCAAATGCAACAGTTTTTTAAACTCTCAGAGTTAATCTGCAGCACTGCAGGACCTGCTAGTTTTGTCCAGACTTGTAAGTTTACAAAGAGGCAGCATTTCATTTATCTAACTCAGCAGGAATCCAGACCATATCAGGTCCAGTTCCCAACACATCTTTACCTGCAGTCAGAAAGATATAAGACGAAAAATAATTCCTTGTGTCACTTACCTGGCTGTGGGAAGAAATGGATGTAGCGGTTTGTCTAGCCCTCTAAAAATAAAATCTTATTTGCACTGGACTTATTAATCTGTGTCTGATGAACTTATCAGTAAGTTAGATCATTCATGCCAGAATAACCTCATAAAAAGTATCTTCCAAAGTATTTTTTGAATGGCTTTATATTTTAATCTACGTTTTTAGCATTTCTTATTTGCATACTTAAACTTCATGTCACTTTCTGCACTGTGACTTTCAAAAATCTTCAGAGAGCCCCAGTAAAAACACAGCACTCCTAGAAAATGGGTGCACAGATTCCAGGAAAAAGAGAGACATCTTGGCAGAAGTGGCTACAGGACAAGTGGAAGTTCCCTATTGGTTTTGATGTATTTTTGATCAGGTGTTCAAAATCCTGACATTGAAATTTCCAACAAAATATTAGCTTCTCTGATGATGGTCATTTTGAAATTAGTGGCCTGTCAGTTATTAAATATTAAATATATATATATATTTTCTTTGAGGAAAAATTCACTTTCTGCTTCTTAGTATCAAAATGTGTTCAGACATTCAATCAGTATTTTGAATGTGAGAGGTAGCAGGAAGAGGGTGGTGAGGCACTGGAACAGGTTGCCCAGAGAGGCTGTGGATGCCCCATCCCTGGAGGTGTTCAAGACCAGGTTGGATGAGGCCCTGGGCAACCTGATCTAGTGGGAGGTATCCTTGCCCGTGGTAGGGGGGTTGGAACTAGATGATATTTAAGGCCCCTTCCGACCTGAGCCATTCTATATGATATGATTTAGAAATCGTCAAATTTAAGCTTTTTCAGAATAAAAAATATTTGTGTTCTTGTTCTACTGTATTATTTTAAAACATTTTGTTAGTATTGAGATGAAATTTGAAACAAATGAAGATACCTTATACTTTTAACTGTCTTGTCTGTTGCCACAGACTCCACATACTGCCTACTGTGCTTCAGGATATTCTCTAGAATGATTCCCAGCAGTGGAAGGGCTGACCTTACCTCCAGATACTGACTGAGCAAACGCAGAGCTTGGTCTACAACACTGAAGATGTTCCGCCAGTCAAAGTCCACCATTCCCTTCTCCCTGGTCCCCGGAGACCCATTGTGGAGAAAGTTGATAATGTGTTCAGCAGTTAAGCCTTCAGCACCCATCCGTCTGTTCAAGAAGTCCCTCACTGTAGGGTGCTTCAGAGAGTCCTGTGGAAATACATCAGAACAGCTTCACTACAATTATTCTCTTCACGTGCTCTGTTTAGCCAGAAAGGTTTCCATTTCCACAGCTCTTTCTGAGCTACCAAGTAGTACAAAAGGGTATGTTAAGGAAGGAATTTTATAGATGGGTAATTGCACAGCTGAACAGGAGGTGAGAATTGAAGACTGAATGAAAAGAAATTTATCCTTGACTATTTATTGCATATTTTTTCTGCATAAGCAAGAGGATAATTTAAAAGAAATAAGTATGGAAAAACAAATGTTTTCTTCAGTATGAACTTCTATAAAAACTCCAACTACAAACAATACTTGTATCCAGAGTCAGATCTAAGAGAAGAGGAACTAAGTAATTTCCTAAGTCAGTAAATTGCTGGGTTCAGAAAAAACATGGTTCTACTGCCTTCTTGGTCTATGTAGAACCCTACAAAATCAGGTTCTTCTGCTGTTCTTGCAGGACATTTTGCAGAGGCCAAGTGGCGACTGCTGTCTTTATTAAGAAATCATTAGCAGACTGAAGAGAGTGTCCAGATCTGAGGTTCTGTCACGAACTCTCTGAAACGCATATAAGACTATCCTTCAAAACAAGTTCTGTAACCAGTCCAACAACTTTAAAGGCTACAAATTCCTTGCTGCAAAGGCTGTGCTTCCAGCCAAACCTCCAAAAAAATTAGCTTCTTAATTAAAGTATAGGATGGTGAAAGGCCGCTCTTACTGAGGCTCTCTGCTAGGTTATAACATACACGGATCATATTCATTTGCAGGCTGTTTTGAAAGAAGTACCACAACTGAGGTCCTACTTCTTCCCAAGCTTTGGTCAACAGTCTGAGGCGTTCAAGTTCCTCAAAAGTGGAGTTTGCCTGAGGAACAAAGCAACAGGAAAGAATGTTTAGAATGCTAGGGAAAGAAACACACAGAATTTATAATCCAAGCATTCAGCGACAGTGAAACGTGTAACTTATGAATGTTGTAGTTTTTACCTTCAGTACTTAATAAACTTGCTTAAATGCCAGAAATATTAATATTTCTCAAAAAAGAAACTCTTAAAATCCAACTGGAATCAAAGTCATTTTGGATAAAATTCTTTTGTTTGTGTAACGAGAAAAACAAGAGCCCACATTAGCCCCAGTTAACTTCAATTCGTTTAACTACTCAGGTTTTAGGTAGAATGATTTCCTCCTCTCTTCTTTCCGTTGATTATTTCCCTCCACTGACTGTAGATGAAGTCTGCCCTAAAGAATGCCTAAAGCTGGGTGAAATGAATCTAAGCAGTTAAATCAAGTTCACATATGACCTGGGTTTTACCTACCTTATCACTGTCCACTCACTTACTCTCAACATCTAGTCTCAAGACAGTTCAATAGAGTTCATTTCCAGAACGGAAGATGAAACTGCAATTCAACACTGAGAAAGTGTTTTCAGGCCAAGAAGTTTTCACAGAACCCCAAGCAACTTTTTGCCATTTTGTCTCTTTTCTGGCTTTCTTTCCTTTGCACCACATATGCAACAGTTTTGAGATAGCAGAAGTATTACATCTTATACACTAATATCAATCCAGCATCCTAATTCATGAAGTCAAAAATATTTATTCTTTCAATGTATATATTACTAAACCACTATGTTGCTATTGGTTTGTAATCTCTCAGTGTCAGGTCTCCATGAGTCTATCCAAACCTCATAGCAGCACCATTAAAATTCTTCCTGGCACAGAGCTGCTAATGTTCCTACATCTGTAAAATATGTATGAACATTACTATTTTTGTTAGTGTAAATGTGGGAACATGCCAACAAAAATGCTACTTGAGCTAGAAAAAGCTCGTAGTGTGGACCAAGGCAGGATGAATTAGTGAAGATCTGTCTCCAGTTTCTGTAAATGAAGATTAACTATCCCTCCTCTGATGATCACCAGAACAGGACTTCTAATGAGAAAATCTGATTAGTTTGACATAGGTGGCTTGCTGTTTTTCAAAGGATGTTTCTTAGAATGCATTTGTTTTTTTCAGAAATACACATATTTACATTTCAGAATTTCTTACGTTTTTTAGGATTTGCCATACAGACGGTGAATCAGGAGCAACGAGAATTTTTCCCATCAGCAGGGGCTTCACAGCACTCCAGGCTATTTTGGTTAAAGGGTTTGATTCCAAGTTCTGGATCAATGCATTACAGAAGGGTGCTGAAGACCGAAAGACAGACACATCCTTAAGTAACCCTCCTTAAATCTTACCACACATAACATCCTGCAGGGCTTTTTACTAATGACATGGACCATTTAAAGCATTTTCAATCTGAATGGGTTAAGCACATTTTCCAATGTAGAAGTATGTCTGAAAAGATGGAAAAGACTGTAGTAGATTTTATAGTTCAAACTCTCTGGAAGGATTGAGAACTTGATCCTACAATAACTTAGAACTAAGCATTTTCCTGTAAGCATTTCTATCTTACAATGGATTAGTTACTTGTAAAGTATTCAACTATTTTGTTCCCTGGATAAAGAAAGGGGAGTACTGGGTCTTCTCCAGGTCTCGTGGAGGTTCAGACATATGTAGAGCCAAGTGCAACACAAAAAGTGAAATCTATGATTCCCTTCACAGGCAAAGTGTTCACCTGTACTTTGCAAGCACACAAATATATCCATCATGGCAGAAGGGACAGACAAATCTAATATCAGCTATGATATGAATGTTAGCATAACAAAAATTGCTGGTGGTCTCAATATAGAGAAAAACTAAACAGCAAATAAAAAGGACATAATAATGGTATAAAATAATGAATGGTAGAAAAGAAAAACATTTCTATTACAATAGCAAGAAGATAAGTGAAGAAATCAAAGCAAAAACATTTTAAAGTTATAAATTGAGTTAATTTCTATGTAAGATTTAATTAACCTGTAGAACATTATTGCAACAAAATATATGTACTTTTATGCAGGAAAAGAAAACCAGCCACCATACATCACATTAAGTGTTATTTAAAAGGAGAGTTTTAAAGACTACTGCACTCCAGGCCAACAATCAAGAGACTTCCAAATAAATTTGTCTTGGAGAAAAGTAAATCGAGAATGATGCACCATAGAGTTTCCTGAACCTTTTTCAGAAGTATCTAGTTCTTCCTGATATCAGTAGCATATATTAGAAAATAAGGCAGTGGGAATGTTTTAATTATGATGATGATGTTTATGCCTTCATATTGAAAGTTAATGTGTGTTTCTGTCAGTTCTCAATTCCTGGTCTTCTTTGCTTTCAGTTAAAAAGTACATTTGAGCAAAACTATTTCATCTGTCCCTAATTTCCCAAATTAACTACTTTAAAATGTTATTTTATAAAAGCCATAGTGGTATTCTAACACAAGCTTCACTTGTCTACACTCTCTGTCACAGTTTGATGGAAAAACTTACTGGTTGTATTATCATAAAGATAACTGGATTTCTTTGTAGAGTCAATCCCCAGGAAAGCTTTGTAGTTGTTATCTTCATACCAGTTGAAGGAAAGCACTCTGGATCCACCTCCTTCTGGGTAGCCACAGAAAAGATCAGACATGGAGCTCACCAAGTGGCCTAAGGATTCAGTTCTTCCATCTTGTACAAATGGTTTTAAAACCTTGAAAAGGTCCTGAACGCTTGGCTTCCTGGCTAGCTGCAGTAAAACAAGACTTCTTTGTTAATTGCAGCCCTCAGAAGAAGAAAGTATTTGGAGAGATCTCCAGTAGTGCACAGACTAGTACAGTCTAGATGCAGTTAGAACCTCATCCTTTCATCTCCTCTGTGCTGGTCACAGGCACGATTTTCAGTTCTTGTTCTCTCATGTTTATTCTGAAGAAATCAAATGCTTCATAATTGCCAACGCTTATGCCCACATTTATTTTGTAATGAGAGAATAATGAATTTCTAAGGAAAGAGCTCTTCCCAAACAATTCTATTTTCTTTCTGATAAAGCAGATAATAGGAAATAAAAAGAACAAATGGACAAAGAACTACAAACTATTCAGAAAAGTGATGCCATCTATTAGCAGACCACTTACCTTTTGTGCTGCTTGGGAGATATTAGACAGCACCCTCCCCCAAGACCTCAGATCAACACCTGGTGAGTTTCTGTCCAACACACTGGGAAGCTGTGAATACATCAGAAAATACAGATGAGTTTTGGATAGTTTCTACATGACAACAGCTTATATAGTGAGAAGAAAATCCAGACAGCATCTCTTCAGTTCAAATGCTTTGAATTATTTGTAACACTGCCTTGTGAGATTTATGGGACCACAAACCCATAACCCAAGTGCAAACTCTCACAGCAGCCTGAGTAAGCTGTCTTACTAATATGAGGCTGAAACAGTCACAGGCCACTGAAAGTATAGCTTGGGATGTTTTGCTTATCTAAGCCCACAATACCAAAAGGTACAAAAATAAAGGAGCAATGCAGGAACTGGGATTTATGAGAAGCTGTTTCTCAGAGGCTATTCTTCCAGTGAGATGCAGAGACTCTTATTAACTTCTGAATTTAACAAGTGTTGTGATTCAGAAGCCTCTGCTTGCCATGGAGGTAAAATACCTAGTAGTACTTCTGAGATCTCCTGATTTTGGAGACTGGTTCTTAAGGTCTGTTAGATCTGCCAGAAACCAGATCTGCTTCTCCAGGCTCCTGCAGACTGACCAAATGGCCTTTCTGCCAGAAGTTAACACTTCAGTTATCACTGGCTTTTTAAGAAACAGGTGGCACCATGGCATGCTGCCACTTACTACTTTGCTTGCATCATTGCATCCCTCTTTGTCAACTCTCTGAAGAATCATGTGTGCACTTGGTGTTAGCACTCTGAGGTTTTTACAGGCATTTATTTCTCAAGTATTACAAAAAGAAAAAAAAAGAAAAAAAAAAGAAGCAGGATTTTTGAATAGACCATAATATTTATTAGATAAGCCTCTAAAAAGATTTCCCAAGACTGTACAGCTATACACCCTGCTTATTCCCTGCCATTTCTTTCAGTCAGTTGGTAGTTAAAAAAGCAAAAGACAGAGCTGCACTATGTAGGCACCTGGCAGGGAATCACAGCAGCAAGAGTTTTTATGGAAAGCTTATGTTTGCATGTTCTGATCTGTCACTTGCAGTAGAGGCAGGAAGTATACACAAGTACTGCTTCAAAATATACTTTTCCTTTTTCACTTGAAGGGAACCAGTTTCTGCACAGATTATACAGCATTCTTGGAGCACTTGTCCTAACCTGGCCTTTTTGAAACTATGAGCAACAATATTGTAAACAACATGAAACAAACCAGAGAAAAGCCTGGGCTAAATATGGAATTAAGAACCTCTTTGCTGGAGCTAGAGGAAAAGAAGGAAAAATAGTGACAAAGTTGCATGTGTTTTTTCCTAAGTATTATTTCTTGCAGGAGGCACTCTGTAGGAGCCAGGTCTTAAAAGCAATGTTCTAAAAGGACTGAGTTTGTACTCAAGTTAGTTCATGTTCTCTAGGAGCACACAAAAGACAGGATCAACAGGGATTATATACAAACTATGCACATGTTTGACCTAAATATCAGAGCATATAGTTAGGAATGTGTATTGACCCTTAGCACAGAGGGGAACAAAAGCTTTCTCCAAAATGTTTATCCAACTATTTTCACATTCACTAGAATTAAAGATAGTGTTGTAAAACAAACAAACAAATAAAAACAAAAGAAAAAACAACAAGAAATGAACATTGAAGAGTTTCCTTCAGAAAACAGAAAGCCCAGTTCTGGAATCCACAGTCAGCTGCCGATCCTAAAATGAGGCCTACTCACAAAAGGAGCTCTGCAAAAATAAATTCTGGTATGTAGTTGGTTACAACTGTAGCCTGAGGACCAAGAAGTACAGAGGGACTGACAGTGTAAGAGGGTAGAAAATAACCTGGGATCTTGAAGACATGAGGTATCATTTTGCTAGGAATCATGAAAAGGTAAACCCTCCCTCTTCAGCTAGGTACATATTAAAACCACTGGGAATCAGGCTGTGGATACCCCTACCAACACAACCAACTTCCAATACTGAGGGGAAGTCTTGGCAGACAGACCTTGTAGGAAAAGACCACACCGTAAACCTGCATCTTTGATAATTCTGGTGTTTAGTTTCAGGTTTATGTTCCTATTTCTCACAAGTCTATTTTTGTTTAAACACAGACAACTGCTTCATCAAATCTCTTCTTTCCATTTTATTTGATATGGCAGCAAAACCGTGATATTAGCAGCTTAATCCTGAAGCTGGGCAGTGCAGCATGCATATTCACAGGAAGTCCTTCAGTGCTGAAAACTTACCCGAGAAGTACTGTAGGGCTCTCTTCTACTTCAAGCAAGCACCAGTTATATGAAAATATCTGTGTATATTTTTAGAAAGGGAAAACAATCAGAAGCTTTCAGAAACTCACCACAGATTCTTATCAGGACTGGCAAAATCACACAGGCTCAGTGAATGTCTGCCAATGCTAAAATAATCAAACAGTAATTTGGCTGGTGTGTCAATTAAAGCTTCTGGCATCCTGTGTTCCCAGTTCTGAGTAACTCAAAGCTGAATTAAATCCATGTTAAATGAACTATGATGTTTCCTGCTGTGGCAGGAAAGTCTGATCAATGCTTTCTAACTTCAGCAACTCCCCATATATGCTGCCTGTTGTATACAGCAAACTGTCAATGTGATGATCTCATGACATTTATTTACAAGGTGAAAAACAGCAAATTAAATTTAGGGTTGCAAAACGCAAAGTCACAAACATGGGGAAAAAACATCATCATCATACATAGTGATGGGCTATCACCTGGAAAGAGACCTTGGAGTCTTTACAGTTAGTTCTCTGAAAGCATCATCTCCGTGTTCAGAAGACAAATGGAATATTAGAAAACACAAGGAAAATAACAGAGAGCAAGAACAAAAAATACCATTATGCTGTCATATATATATATATATATATATATACACATATATATGTATGTATATCCATGACACATGGAAATACTGAACTCTGGCTGCAGTAGCAGTTAATTTATGGCAAGGACACAGTAGAAATATGAGCAGCACAAAGAAGAACAATGAAAATGAACAGAAGGAAAAGCTTCTGTAGAAAGAGTAATGAAAACGAGTACAACTTGTTTCAACAAACAAATAAAAAGGCACATATGGGTATCCCCATTCAAGTTGCATCACGACTGTGACTTCAGAGTAAAATCCCGTCATGCTGGATGGAGCAAATACAGGATGGGTTGTATGGGAGTATTTCAGATCTCTCAGCAAGGTCCAGATAGGTCTTCCTGAGCTCTGTTCTTTTACACAGACTAGGAATGCCAGATTCCACAAACCTTTTAAAATTTTATTTGAATCTTTTAGTTCTCTTGTAAGTGAATTTCATCTGTTACCTCCCAAAGCATGCTCCAAACTGTCTAGTGGTCCTGCTGATGTTAGGTTAATAACTGTATATCCATAACTTCACATTTGTGGGGGCAAATAAACAAAGACCTCTCAAAACACTGGCGATGCATTAGAAAGAAAATTCTTGAAGTACAATGAAATATCAGCCAAAAATGACCACATAAGGCAAGATGATTGTGTTAATACTTACCAGCTGAAATAGCTTAAAGAAATCAACATTTGCATACAAGGCATCTTCCACTCTCTGTAGGCTTTCCTGGGAGAGGGCACACATGGTCTTGTGGACAGAAGGGAGACCTCTTCTGCTGCTGAAGATAATAAAGCGGTCCAGGAGCATCTGACTGCAAGCAATGTCCTTCAGAGTCAAGTTGGGTACACCATAGGCAAACTGCAACCAAAAATAATGTTTAATTATTATTATTTTTGAACCTTCAGGCTATGCAGGAACAACTGGAGATTTATCAACAACAGACATCTTGATATCAGCATCTGTTAATATTTTCCTGAATGGCAGGAAGATGTGGTCAGCTGAAGCACTAACTCTTCAATCACCTTCACCCGATGTTATGCTAGATCACCTCACCTTCAGACAGGTTTTTCTTCTCACTAGTGATTCTTCCTTCCATTGCAGAAGTTCTTACGAGTCTTCTTTGCTTTCTCTCTGTCATCTAAGCATGCCTGAGGCCATGCCATGCAACCCATCCTTATGGTTAAGCTTTAACTTGTTTGAAAGTATTTCCTCAGGACCAATCAAATGTGCCACATCACTATAACTTTTGTTTATCCTGGTTATAGTTTTGCTGTCAGCTGTTCTAACTGGAAAAAGACAATTCCAATTGCCTTTGCTCAAGCTTGATTTCCCTCACTATTTTATTTCAGTTATGATTCTTCCACTTCAGTGCTTCCCCACATCCATTATTCATAGTCACTGTGCACAGGCATACAGCCAGGCTCAACAAAGCCATTTTACATTAAACCACACCCAGCCTACTTATTTCAGCTTCTAATATAAGTATGGAACAGAAAATAAAGAAGTTATCTTTAGTGTTTAACCAGTGACAGCAAATTAGTTTATAGTTGAAACCAGTGTAAATACAGTATAACTCCTCAGAAATTGATGTATTTACCTAGGACTTGTACTGTCGTAATGGAATACTTTTGGAAGTCTATGATTCAGTTCTACTTGCTTTACAGTGGACAGAATACATGACAATAAAATAAAAAGTAGCACTGGAAATTGCTCAGAGGCTGTTCCCATCCTCTGTACATCTCTTTGCCCGTACAAATTGCATGGAAAAAAGTTCACAATACCATAATGACTCTAAATACCTACCATGTTTGAGACAAACACAGACATTCAGACAAATGAGGACTGTGCACTGACACTATATTGTTGGGCTAGATGCTTTTTAAAAACTGCAAAGAAAAAGAAATTGACAAAATATGCATAAAATATAACTTTCTTTAGAAAATTTATCTGCTGAGTATTCCAGTCCTCAAGACATTTGGATCAAAATAAACATACCAAGCCTACACCAGGTGCACATTTATTTCCTAAGTAAATTAACAAGGCCATCTAAGTGATTCTGAACATTATAAAAATTTTGTATCCGCCAGTCTCCTATAATTTGCAGCTGAGACTTGCTTCATGATGCCTGTAAAGAGAAGTATTTAAAAACCTAGATGAATGAGATCAAAATAAAATTAATTTAGTTGCTTTGGAGAGTGGATTCAGGCTTGAGAAGTTATTCATTAAGTACTTCAGATGTCAGAAGCTACCAGCAAAACTGCAAGTGTGTCTGTGGAAAATCAGGTGAAGAGAGGTCTAGAACAAGAGTGTATTTTGTCAGTCATGACTGTTCTGAATTTCAGCTTGTGGAGCTGATTTTTACAAAAAATACAGCTGAATTACACCCAGATTGTGTATAGGAACAACAATGCAAAAAAGGGATACGAATTTCTAGTAAAAGTATCTGACAGGTACAGTCCCTATCATCACTATAGATGTACCCACATATTGCCAGAATCTATATTGTATTTGCACTAGGGAGTCCGAGAACAAGTAGAGTAACAAATCCTCAAAGAGTTCTAATGTATAACACAACTTAAAAAACCAGGACATACCTGAAAATTAAGCACACAGCCGTAATTAAACTAATTAACCCCTCAGTTTTGTCATCCTTTACATCATTGCTTGATCTTTGAGAATACACAGTCTAAACCATCAGTCCAGGCAGCATGGAAAGCACAGGCTTTCTCTTTGCAAGGGGCTGTTCTGCCATAAGTGGCACAATAAGCACTTAAATCTATTCAGTAGCAGTGACAGTTTACTTACTAGATTATGAATTTTCAAAAATTAAATGACAAATTAACAGTGTGGCCTTAGCTAGTGCCTTTTCACCATACAATTTCACCTATGGGGAATCTACCAGTACAGATATTACTGAGAAAGTGAGATTTGCTTAACAGCAAAGTCAAAACTCACACTGAGAGTGACACAAAGACAGGGCACGTATGTTGCATTGCTAACACAATTTAGATAGTGTAAAGACAGAATGCAAGAGAGGAAATGCAACTGATGGACAGAGTCTTGCAAACTAAGATTTGAATTTGACTGACCTCCTGTCAGTGAAAGAACTTGCTTATTTGCTCAGTCACTACAGTTCTGGAGATGTGCATGTGAAAAGAGTATTTTTTAGCTGCACATGCCTGACCTCACCATCCAGCGTGGGCTGTAATGCAACTGAGCTGCACAGGGAGGCAGCCTGGGAGCCTTGCTTTGACTTGTGAAATGAGAAAACTGTGACATTAACATCTCTGAGAAGGATTAAACACAGAAAAAAGGACAGGTTATTTACAAACTGTAACTGCGTTTCAGGAATTTCCATGAACAGATGGGATTAGCAAAACAACAAACCTCCGCCCTTCCAATTTTTCCGGTAGGGTGGGCTGTTGCCAATCTTTCTTGAACTTCTTATTGTGTTTTAACATCAGTCTCTTATCCTTATCTTAGAGTGACTCAAAAGAAGCAGGTCCTCAGAGGAAAACTTCAATACTTTTTTTTTTTTTTTTTTTTTAAATCGACGTGTCACTGTTTGGCTAAAGAAATGAAGTCCAAATTATTTTTTCAGCTAGTTGCCTGTTTGATCAAGTTTAGCTTTCAGGTCTGTGTGTCATTTCCTGCACTCCCAGGCGGCTCAGACCTAGATATGCAGCCAGCTGTTGGCAACAGTCAGGTTCTTGTAAACAAGCTGCTTTCGGGTCAATCCGCTCTGTTCCATTACAGCCCGGGAGAGAGGACGCGCAGCAATATACAGGCAAACAGAGGGTAGAGCAGCAAGAAGAACTGGAAGTGAGCTGTCATGGTTAAGGCTACAGACAAACACAGATCTGTGTTCCAGTCATGGCTCTGCGATTTCTAACTCAACCAACTAAAAGCAATTACTTGGGCTGGTCATATCAATAAGGTCTATAGGAATTTTGTGACTTATCCCGCACAGCAGAGAAAGAGTTCAATTCCCATTGAAAATAATTCTCTTATGTTTTTGAGAAATCAGTTTTTCTACTTCAGTTGCTCTTGGAGGAAGCATTCATAGCACTTTCTTTCCTCGTATCTGTAAACCAGCTCCAGTGAGAAGACCTCGTACCCCTGCAATTACTGCTAACAAGAAAACTTCACAGAGGACAGCAAAAGTGGTATTTAATGCCAGGTCTCCTTCAGCTTCCTCTCAAGCTGATGTTCAAATCTTTTAACTCCCAGCATCAAAAGAACTACATCTCTTTCTACACCTGCACAGAGAATACATTAGAAAGACACCATGTTCCAGCAGGTCTCAGTCAGACTTTCAGTGATGGTGTTGAAAACACCACCAGTCCTGTATACACTAGCAGAGTTTTCAACAGTAGCTGAATGAAGGCCACTGGGGAGCTAATGCAGCCTAACACAGCAGCACACAGTTCTCTGTATGCAGCAGACATCTGACAAAGAAGAGGGTAGGGAGAAAAAGGGAAAAATCAAGCCCAAAAGGATCTCTGTACAATTCTTCTTGTCATGAGCAGCAAGGAAACAATTTTTTTGCCATTTCAACTGCTAGAGAGGTGTGAAGACAAGTAGGATGTATCAACTGACACTGCCTTTGCTATTGTCTTGTGGTATTGCTTCATAACGAAGTGAGGAGAGGGAAGAGCTTCTCCTGGTACTTATTGAGAATAGAGCAGATATGTAACCTGGCAATTTAGTCACTCCAGCTGGAACCTGTGGTGCACAAAAGGAACTGAATGCAAACTCATTAATCTCCTCCATCTTTCTGGCCGTACACAGTTCTAGCATTTATGTTTTATGTGGTGATGAAAAAGAGGAATTGCAACTTTTAGTGTCAATTATTCATTTGCTTCCACCCACACACTAACACAACGTAGAAATTGTTCCAGAGTTCTGATTCAGCAACATTCATTCATTAATACAGCACTCCTCTCAGCTCGCAGACACCAGTGCATGTAGATGCACAGATAGCCTGGACTTGGTCAAACGCAGTCTCCCGCTTAGCTGCTTCATGAGTGATTTGACCTGCAGCTTTCACTGTGAATTTTCAGAGCAGGTCTGTTATTCAGTTGGAATCTGAAAAAGTGGGGCTGCTTTCCCACTCCCACCTAGTCACGTGAGACAGTGCTGTAAGGCCAACATATTACTTTGCTGACGTTGGGGCAAAGAATTTAAATGTTAAATCAAGAACCTGAAAATAGTTCTCTGCTGCTATTCAGCAGGGCTGCTGTTCCAAAAAGACGCACAGCTGCCTTATGATTTTGAGCCAAGTCTGTAATCATGAGGACAGATGCATTGCTTGGCAGTATCATTTCTTGATGTTTCTTTTGTAGTTCAGGAGCAACAACAGCATCAAACCAAACACCTCTATTTAATACATATTCAAAACATTATTATTAATTATTATTATTATTTTAAGACAAAACAAACACTTCTTCCAGATTCACAAAAACATAAAGGTGGATATAATGCATGTAACCTATAAGGCAACAGAAATTCTGGGCACAAGGTCCCCACTGAAGCTACTTTGCATATACAACTCAAGGTATTGTGTTCCACACAGATAACAGCTTGGTAGTTTTTACACTCTACCCACCTGTTCAGGGCGCACTTGAGCATTAATAAGCTGGAAAACAACAACATCTGGAAGACCAGCATCTTCCAGCAAGAAGGAAGTGAGAGTCTCCCCATCTTTCAAAATGTCTAGAATTCGTATTCCTCTTCCTGGATGAAGAAAGGAGTATGGGGATCAGTGAAATGCTAGACAAAGGAAGGTAAGGAACATCTCAAACACTGGCTTAAACCAGCAAGAACTATGTGCTTTGACTCATATGCTTAGTAGTGACTAATAGGGTCCAAAACTATTCTTGAAATTCAACATGATTTTAATCTTTTGCTGGGGAATGATTATGAGAAAATGACGACTGTTCTGACTCTGCATATTTGATCTCTCAAAGATCCTTCTGAGTAGGACTTGAGCAATGAGAATATTCAAAGCATCCCCGATGGCATTTGAAAGTCTCTGCATTTTTTTTTCTGAGGTAATGATTTATTTTAAATGTTTGGACTGAAGTATGCTACTGTTGTTAGAACAAGGGTCCTTTCTGCTGTGTCTTGTGTGAATAACTTTGGCCAACACTTTACACTTAGACTAATTTATTGCTTGCTGTTGACAACCTTAGCTATTTAACTTGATTCTGTAGTTTTTGCATTTAGCGTATCAGCATGAATTTTGCCTCAGCATGGTCCAAGTGAAAGCTTGGAAAGTGAAATGACTCCTGTCTGTTAAATACTATGGCCTTAATTAAAGGTAGTTCACCAAGCACCCCCAGACTTATGCAAAGAATGTTTGAAAAGCAGTAGCTCTTGAAGCCTTTAGAACAGGAATTTGAGGCTGATAGGAGCAACATATATCACATTGACATGGGGAATGCAGCTTCGGACATCTCCACATAAACATGCACTAATTTGCTGCTGAATGTCTCTGTTCATGCAAGTTATGCAGAATCTTATTAAAGTCCAACAACTACCTTTTACAACCTCATCTGCATTACGCTAACTCTGCCCTGGGCTGCAGGGGCTGAGCAGAACTTCTGCAATTGCTCCTCCATGTATTTGTTTCAGCAGTAGACACTGAAACAAATCCAGGTGCCTGTTGCTTGTATTTTCACTGATGCCCTTCCTGGCACCCAGGCACAGTGGAGGAGGAAGCACGTTACAAGAACACATATTGTCAAATGCAAGGGGGGAGTGGGACAAGGAAGGAGGACTCAAGAGGTGAATCTGGGTTAAGAAATCAGGAGGAGGAGCAGCTTTAATTCTAGCATTTGGTAATGTTTCATTGCTCAGCTTTGCAGCCCTAGTATTCTGTTAAGGTTGTCTCTTACAGGCAATAGTAGTAAGTTACACACACGCAGACCTTATATAGTTAATTCAACAGTACCTTTTTCTGCATAGGTAAAAGTGGCAATTCACATTTCATTACTTTAGCTCCAGGACTGACTTTGTGACTTTGCTTTATGAAACAGGAGATTCCAAGAATCTTTTATTTTTTAATAAAACATATTACAAAATAACAGATTCTGAAACAGCATTAGCATTATATTTCACAGGAGTTGGGAGCAACATGCTCTATTTCCCAGCTGGTAAGTAAAGTTGATACAGGATGCAAAGGCAACTTCCCAAACCATGGGGTGTTGTCCCTAAGCAATATTCTACAAACCCACTGCACTTTATGCTTTTCCTCTCCCCTGTACAGGTGGGTTTGGTTTCTATAGCTGTGTAAAAAACACATCTCAGATTATACTCAGATTTTTGTTATTTGCATTTTGATCTTCCCACTGTTATTTATAATGAAACACCCTTTCTTACTTCTACTTAGAAACCTCTGATGGGATAGTGGAGCATGTGTATCTGACGGTTTACACACATCTTATTAAAATATATGCCGGGTGACAATATTTGATTTTAATACGAATATTATTCCTGTGGCAAAGGATTTGAGAATGGGACAGACCAATTCTCAAAGTCATTCCATTTTTGTGCCATTAGTTTTAGGAGTATCTTTTCAAATTATGTATTTAAAGCCCAAATATTAAATTAAGAAAACGATTATTGATCCATTTCCTATATTTTCCAAGTGTAGTGTTTTGAGTTTGGCACATGACTTTGCATAAAAACTAATGGAGTTTATAAGCAAACAGAATTGTAAATTATATAAGTTTGCAATACCTAATCCCTCTAAACACATAATCAAAACAGGAACAAAGTGTTTCTTTCCTCGCTGTTCCAAACCTATTTCAGCTAATACTTGAAATAAAAATCTCTCTAAGCTCTTCTCTGGGTTATGCCCTTCATATTTATTCAGGTATGTTCCTAGCTTTTCATTCCTCTGCATCTTCCAGTGACGCTTTCTTACTGCTATTGCCTCTACCGTAGTAACAATTAATGAAATCTCTTCATCTACGTGTTTCACTTTGGGTGGTGATGTCTCTTTGTTTTTGTGGTTTGAGTTTTGTCTACTGTTATTTAAGGAACCTGTTTGCAGAACAAAACTGTATGCCTCTCTCCTCTCTCAAATGAAAGGTGTTTGTTACACCTTCTGTTAGTGAATTTTAGCTCACCCTCTCCAACAATAAGCAGAGTAACAGCCAGGTGTGAAATACATTATGTTGTTAGTCTCTGCATAGTTAACTACTAGTCAGTTTTCAGAAGGAAAAATTCAATAGTCTAAAGGATATAGAGAAAACAATTACCTGCAATTCTTTCAGGATTAGTTCTCATTGTTTCCATAAACTGAGTCATAATGATCAGTTCTTCCCAGACTCTGCCAAGGTCACGGATTTCAGGGGCTTCCAGTAAGAGCTCTTGAGCATCTTTATATACTCTTGCAAGGCTGAAAGAAGAAGTAGTGAATCAATAATAATTTAAGACTGATGACTCTTAAGAACCTTTCACATAAAGAAAAAAAAAAGGCAAAAAAAAAGCAAGGTTGACTTTCTCTGTGCTATGGATGAGGAAAAAAGTTATTTTATCCTTAGCCTTGAAACTCAAAGTTCAGTTTTCTGGTGGTAACAAAGTAGTTTCAGGTGGTGTGGGATTCAGTTAGATTTTGGAGTCCAAAGAAGGTTTCAGAGGGCTACTGGTGTGGCAGAAGGTTGGTCTCTCATACCCTTACTCTCTCATTAGCCATGATGATCTTGCTGGGGGGAAAGGACCTTCCCCAAACAACACCTATGTCACAGTTGTACTGAAAATCTGCTCCGGTTGTGGCCCAGGATCTGCTTTGGCATTTGGTTGGGGCATTCAGAGCACAAGCAGCCCTGCTCAGCTGGATAAGTGACATGGAAAGCTACAGAATCCTCCCCCCTCTCCCATCTCAGTCCCCTCCAATGTAACAGTGATTTTTAAGTACTTTCAGAAAATTTTTCTATTGGGGGCTGAAAACAACAGTGCCTGACTTCACCATAGGCAGCTCTTCACCTACAGTTCTGAGTTAGGACACACATTTCAAATAAGGATTCAGTCAGGTCCTGTGTTTATAAACAAATGTGAAAAACAGATCTTATTAGCAGCATGGGAGGCCAAGCACATCTAGGGATCGAAACATCACAGGCTTTTCCTTCTGCAGTAAAACTGAGATAGAATTTGAACAAATACCTGTTAAGAAGCACAGTATTTCTTTAATGGTTATGTTTTTCCATACATGGAAAGGTAAATCTCTGCCCACATGACTTATTTTAGCTTACAGGAAACAGCAAACAGGAAGGACAAAATTCTTTCAGAAAACACAATGTATTTGCTTCCTCTGTAGTGCACTGAATTTACTCTGACTCACAAAGGGACAGTTCGTTCTGTAATCAGCAACCTAGAAAAGCCAGAATGTACACAAAATGGAACCCTTTAGCTTCACTGTATGACTGACTGTACCCACAAAGAAGCCCAGGTGACTATTCTAAACCCTGTTCACTAGGAACAAAAGTTGAAATGCTAAATTAACTCCAAGCTATGGATTTAAATACTACAAGAACTTTGATGGCATTGTCATTGTCAATACTTGAAGTATAATCTCTGGATGCTCCAAAATGGACTAGCTGTAAAGGGAGATTTGGAATATTTTTCATAGCTATTCTAACAGGTTGTTGTCCACTCTAAGGGTCTTTGTCCACTGTGCTGTCTTTCATGACTCAGCTATAACGAAGAATGCAATGAAGCACTCCCACAGCTCTTTTTCACTAACAGTCCGGAAATCTTCCATCCTTCTATTTTGCTAATAAGCTTAGTAGCTGAAGGTTACTATGCTGATTGAAGTCTCACAGATATATAGCCAAAACAAGTGTTATATAAGAAGTAGCAGTGCAGATTTCCCCTTGCTACTACTATATCAGAGCCCTCATTCAGATGAAACAACTCAAGTAACGAGAAAAGAAAGCTTAGGGGTTTTCCAACTCATCAAAAAGATTTGTCTCGACACAGTCACCGAACAGTAGGCAACAGAAAGGACGGATTTTATTATGTGAATACATGCTTCCTAGAGACCAGTACACCTGAACTCTTTCAAAAAAGGCACTGACCTACTGTTATGAGATCCGTTCCAATGTTGCTGACTACTGTTGGAATGAAACTGACTTGCCAGATCTGAAAATTTTTGCCTTTCAGTACTTGCACCCTGGTGTCTTCTTAAATCCTCACCTTTCCCTTTTTGCTTACATCACAGAACTATTCTATAAACTCTCCCCAGTATACTGAGGGACCAATCTGAGCAGGCTGAAGGTGCTTCATCCTTTCTCCCCATAACACTCAGCAGGTGACAACAGGTTCAACAGGTGCCCAGGGCAAGCTAGCAGCAGTTGCCTAGCAGGCCTGTACTACTGCAACCCTGTCTTGCAGACAGAGCTCTGCTTACATGGAGTTGTTGTAGTTGGACACAACACCTGGACTCTCTCCACGGGTTGTGCTGCGGAAACAAGGGTTGTGGATGTTACAGAAGATGCCATGTAACCATGGCAGTGTTCCTGCAGATGGCATTGCCTTGTTTGGGAAGTGACCTGGAGTATGGAAACAAAATAATATAAAAGATTAGGTGCCTTTTCTAACGCAGCTTGTGTGAACCTGAATAGCATTGTGAGCTTTTTACTAAACAATGAATAGTTTGTATAGGATTTTTGAAAGTAATTAGCACCGGACTAATTCTGTTTTCAATGAGACAAGTGGCAGAGCTGGTTTTTTTTTGGCTTTTTTTTTTTTGTCAACAGAAATGAAAGAATACTAGAATACTGAATACTTTTTAAAATCCTACTTTCTGATTATTATTTTTTTCAGGCAACACATTCATAAACAGTCCGAGCTAAACAAGCAAAACCTGGTATCTCTAGAGTCAAGCAATTATCTAGCCTGCACACTAAACAATGAGGATGATTATCATGCTATAGTATGTGCAAGCAGCAATAAACACAAAAAGAATTACAAGAGGAGCAATAATCAGCATAACAGCCTTTCAGTGTAACTGCGGTTTAAGGTCTTTGGTTTGCATAAAGTCAGTCAGTTGGTTACTACCTACTAAGAAAAGAAGCCTACTGTGTAAAATTCATATTTGCTTCACTAAGGTCCACACTTCCACTGGAAAACTTTTAAGTGTTCACACATTATATCTTCTAAAGGCACTGATAAAAGCAATATGGCTATTTTCTACTGGAATTAGTTCTGACCTAGCCTTTTTATTTATTTATTTATTTGTTTTTATTCAGTAGTGAGACAATTTATCAACAACAGAGTTATAGAAATCTGCAATTTGATAGAGCCTTGAGACATCAAGTAAGTCCAACCACAAAATAGCTCACAGGAAAACTAGAGTTTTTTTCCCCCTCATTGGTAAGTTTTATAATATATGGCTACAAACAACTAAACTACTCACAGCAAAGTCTGTCCTTTTGCCATTAGAAAATACTTGGCATACAAGACCAGTATCTCTGTCTGAGACCTTCTAGGCATTATCTAGCACAAGTCAGAGCATTAAACTTGTCAAATGTTCTTACATTCATGTTGGCGATATAGTGGATTAGCCTTCCTCAGCCACACAAGGGCAAGAAATAATGACAGAGGCCACACAAGCTCCACCAGAAGACGAAGCTGGAAAAAAAAGCAAAAATCATTCAAACCAAATGCTAAAGATAAATTAAGTTCTTACACAAAGTGGATGACACTGTAACAATACAGAAAAACAGGATTAGATGCAATAGAGAAACAGAGGGATTTTATCCACACTTCTGCAATGTTGGGCTCATTAGCAGGCTAAAGTGTAACATACATACCTGAAGGTAAAGACTTTTTCATAAACCTACATTCTTTTATATTTACTTTTGCCTCTTTTTTTCACCACTCATTTCAACATCATTAATTTTCTAATACAGGTAAAAATGTATACATTAAGATCAAACCTCTTACTGAATAACATGCAAGACTCCATCCAAGGCTGCTTTATTGCCCAGGTCTTTCAATACACTTAGCACAGACATCAACTGCTAGCCGTGACAGAAAATCAAGGGCACTACTGTACCACAGAGCAACATCCTGCCTGTTTTTTCAGTCTTTCCTCCACTCTCATGTTTCAGTTTTACTGCCTCTGTGTGTTTTGGCAGAGGTTTGAAACTACAGTCCTTTGATCTTGTGACACAGGCTTTGGGCTCTGAGGAGCAGCTTTTTTTTTTTTTTTTTTTTGGGCCCAGCCACGTGGCACTTTTTTTCTCCTCCCTACAAGAGCCAGGACAGACTCTTTCCACAACCTGGGTTGTAGTACATGCACAGGAAAGCTCTCCCTGCCTCCTTTCTTTTACTCCTGCCTCCCACATCAGGCACCAAATACGTAACAGTAATGTGTACAGCAGCAGCGCCAAAGACATCATGGGTCACATGTGAATGTAATTTTTTCCCCCTTTTTCTTCAGATTGAGCCACGCAGGGTAAAAGATACTCCACAGAATAATTAAGAACAGTTTTTTGGAGCTGCCCTACTTTTTCCACTGTAATTCTGTTTACTGGCTTTAATGAAACACAGTTTAAGATTATGGCAAAAGGATACAAAGCTTTTCAACAGGCAACTGTTTCCTATTTCACACTTTGTTTCAAGGCTGGTTTGTTAAAAAAAAAAAAAAAAAAAAAAAAAAGTCCCATCACCTTAGAAGTTATGCATGCCTCATTTTTAAAGCCAGACAAAATCTTGCTAGAAGCAAAGGGCAGATGACAAAATTATTGGAGTAGGAAACCTCCCACTGTACAGATCTTCTCCTCCACAGCTGAGAATACAGTGTTACAGGTCCTTCTCAGCAGCTAACCTGTCTACAGGGCAGACCATTAACACCCACTGCCAACAATTTAATAAGATGTTTGGGATAAGCATTATGTGTAAATGAACTCAAAGGGGTAAGAACTGGGGAAGACTCCTGAGTTGTCATTTTTGCTGCAGTTAACCTGGGTTATTGCTCAGATGTTGGGTCTTGCTCCATTCCCAGGAAATAAAAAATCCTCAGGTTGAATTCAGTATTACTTTCTCTCTGATCTAACTAGTTTGGATGGGATTGAAGGCTAAAGTACACGTGAAGCTTTCATTCAGTGTGTTGTACAATGAGGACTGACCAAATGCTGTTAGCCCTCTGATATTTTCCTGTAGGCCTTTTCCCGAAGATACACAGATATCTCAGAACATACTAGGAAGGATCAAAGAGCAGCCCATAAAACCACAGAACCATAAGATAAAGAGCCAAAAATCCCAGCAATGCACACAGAGAAATGTAATATCCACGTGGACTTGTAATGGACCAAGATCAGCGATAAGACCATATAAATCTGACAAGTCTAAATTGGCTGTGGATCATCTGTTAACTGTAAGGAAGTCTTTCCTCTTGTGAATTAGAGTAAATAATGAACTTAGGTAAAAGATTGGACATGCCTCCATTTGTGGTACTGCGTGATGGTTACCAAAAACCAAGCTGATTTTCCCCAAACATGTTTTATATCTGCTTTTGATGTTAGGGATTTTTGTTTTGGTTACCTTGTTTCTCTGTGTGAACAAATAAGCAGGTAGGTTTATATACTTAAAAATAAAATTATTTTTACTGGCTCAGTTTTAAAATTTGTTTTACCCTTCAGAGTAAATATTTCTCTGACGTGGATTAAATCGCTGTGCTTAAAAGCTAGGAATGATCACCACAAAAAGGCATTCTTTGGCAACACCAGGAAACCCCAAGGCTAGCACTTTTGAAACTTCTAAAAGAAAAATATCAACAAGAAAAAAAGGGATTCCTAAAACCCAAGCAAGAACTTTGGGTGAAATATCTGGAAATATTTGCTCAAATCAACAATATTTCATACACTGAAAATACTGAAGACAGATCCATTTGCTAAAAAGTTTTAAAAAAAAGGCTTTCAATTCTCTCAGTATAGATATTACACATTCCAAGATGGACTTGCTTACTTTTCCTTCCTTCCTTCCTTCCTCTTTCTTTCTCTCTCTCTCTCTTTCTTCCTTTCTGCCCTTCTTCCTTTCTTTTTATTCCCTGAACTTGAGAACCAAACTATTACAGCTCCTTGGTAATCAGTAAATGCAGGCTAGCTTTGTAAAGAGGTCCTTATATTTGGTGTAATTTAGGTCAAGTGTGGATCAGTGAATTTCATACTGTATTAAATCATGAGTTGACAATGTTGTATGCATCAGCTCTTGCTGGCAATGCAAACTGTGGGATAAAGTCTGCAGAGAAGTTATGAAAGAATGGACATTCAACTTGTCTATGGAAAAAATCAGGTAATTCTTTGATCCTGGAACTTTTAGCTTGAGTCATTCCTAACAATTAAGATCTCCAGAAGTTATGGAAGAGGACAAGACAGCTGGTGCATTTTTACACAATATCCCTTTTGTTATTTTCTATTAGCCAAAACCAAGCAAACAATCACGTTAGCATGGACACAAAAGTGGGCTCTGTCTCAGCTCCGTCAGCAAAATAGCTGGAAATGTTGGAGGTACCTTCCGTCTGGTTTTGACCAAGTTCTAGTCAAAGCAACTCTGGTTCCAAGCAACTCTGGATACATTTATTACAACTTTCAAACAATGATGGCACAGAAAAAATCAGGACAGCATAGGCAAGCATTTCAACTTATCCTGATTCTGTCTGATCCTATTGATGTCTGTTATCAAGACAAAATCATCTGCATGACTGTTACAGCTTCACAGCTGCCTGACTGTAGCTCCTTATTATTTTTAGTTTGAAATGGTTGGTCTTTCTCTATATGAGCTCAAAGGGAACTTTCCATGAAAAACAGCTTGACAGAGGCAGTCGCAGTATATCATATGACCATGACCCTGTCTTAGGGTTTTGACCAAGAAAATTCAGAAAAAAAAAAAGAAGAAAAAAAAAGGTGAAATACAGTAGAAACTAATAGATAAATCTGCTCTAATCCATGACTAAGTGTCATAAGATCTAGAAGGATTGAAAGGATTTAAAATACTTCTCTGACTTTCACTTTATTTATCATGATATTCAAGCACATAAAGAAAAAAAAATTAATTGAGCTTTAGGTCCCTAATTGGATTCACTTCTAAAAGCAGTTGGGTGTAAGGAGCAAATCTAAAATTAGGAATCAAATTTCCCTGAGCCCACATTTTCCTGACAATAGATCTTCTTCTATGAATGTAACAAAATATTACTGCCCACAACTCTTCTCCTTGTATGCTGTAGTATTTGTAAAACAAACAAAGAAAACAATGCAACACTGTCTGCAAGAAACATCTTTGCAAACTGCACAAGACAATATCCCAGTCTCATTTGATTCTGTCAGGAATTTGTGATTTTTATATGCTGATAAACATATCACCAGTCATTTCATCCAGGGGACTGCATGGTCCAAAGCTGAAATCCAAAGACTAATATTTTACCTTCTGTCTTTTCCGAAGAATCCAGTTCTTCCAGAGTAGAAGTCTGATTTGTCTAAGGAAGTTCATTCTTCTGCACCAACTGTTCTAGCTAACCTGTGGCAAAGGATACATTGACATTTCTCAGCTGACAATTTAAACAGATCTCAGACCAACAAAACTGTTTTCTGTTCTTATTTTAAGATTATGTTATTGTAGAGATTGGTTCCTGTCATTGTCTGCACTGTGTAATTTTGCACTTGATACACTATCACACATGAAAAATTGTGGTTTTCCTTTGTTTGGAGGCTGTTTCCTGTGACACATTTTATCAGCAAAAAGCAAGAGAGAGGAAAAGCATTTCTTTCAAGTGAAAAAATGTCACTAACATTGAATCCAGCTATTAACTTGGACTTGCAAGTAATGAAATGATGCAACAATTAACTGCTTTATCAGATTAAATCAGTGTTTTTAAAATAATTTTTTGTTTTCCAAGAAAATATGGATTTCCAAGTGGATATTACTTTACATAAAAAATACTTACAATAAAGGCAGAATTAGTCTTTCCATTTAGACACTATAAATGTACATTGATAAGCACATCTTGGAATGGGTTTTGGAAAGGCAAATCAATTTTGCTGCCATTTAAAACAAAATAAAAAAGAAACAAAAAAAAAACAACAGGATCTCAGATTTACAGGTTTTTAAATTCAGCGACTTGTAGGACACTTTACAGGGGATACAATAGAATTTAAGCCACTGTATGCTCTGCTTTCTAGATTCATGCCTCATTTTAACCACCGTGAATTTTTACCCTCAAAAAGAAAAAGAGAATTGGACACATAAGTCTAAACAGATACCTTCCACATACAGGGACCTATCCAAAAATAAAGGAAACAATTTGCTCCTGTATACACCTCCTACTTTATAGCTGCCTTATGGGATTAGAGAGTAGTTTCTTCATGACTGATTAGTAACTGGGAGTCAGTGGAAAGGAGATGTAAGTTAAGTATTGGAAAGCACTTTCTGATTATAAGAATGATGAAGTAGATCTGTTTGTTGGATATTACCCAAATCTCTATCAAGAATTGCACAGGCAAAACTGCTCACAGATTAAGTGATTTGTTGACTCTCTCTTGCCACTGTTCGTCTAGAATTTTGTTTGTAGAAAACCTATTAAGTGGAGGAAATCTTGTTTTGTTTTAAGAGGCAAGGCTTGGAGAGCATGTAAGAATATATTGTCCTAACCTGTCAACACAGCATTAGTTGACACAAAAATCAGTAATAACTCTCTGACCATTTCAGAAAATCTTCTCAGGTGCACATTTTAAGATATGAAAACAAATTCAGACCTCAACAGGCAGCAGGAAGACAGCACTGGTTAGAGGGGCTGGCACCTGCTGGAAAATGTTCCTAAAAAACATGCAGGTCTCTTCTGACACACTGAACATGGAAGAGATTGGGGCAGGGTATTTGAGACCAAGCTTAGCTAGAATTGTCTATGCTGCTTACTGGGGACCAAATAACAAGACATCAATTCTGCAGAAAAAAAATCCATGCAAAGCTGATGATGACAAAACCTGCATCATTTCCCATATTTTGTAGGTTAAGAGTTTCATGTAATTTTCAGTGTTAGTCCATCAACTGTAATAACTCAATTTCTAGAACAACACAGGAAATGAGACCAGCTATAAAAAGCTATTGCTGTTGTAAAGTGTAAATGGATTAACATCTGAGGGTTTGAAGATGTACACTTTTGGATTGCAACAGCTTCCCAGCTTGAGTGGATAAAATCTAAAGGGAACAAAATAAACCCACTGCTTTGAGTGACTGACCAATTCCATGCAACTGCGTTGAAAAGTGGTCCTTATGGTACAGAGAGCATTAAGATTCTAAACAGGCATAATGACATGCAGCAGACAACAATTTTGTTTTGGGAGATCCAGCTTCACACTGATGGGATTTGAGGCCTATTTTGACCATTTAACAGAGGGAACAAAATTGAAGTCTTACTTTGAGACCAAACACCTGAATACAGAAGAGTGAGAAAGAAAATCTGTATGAAGTTTCAGATTGACCATTTGATTCCTACATATACATGGGTGATAGAAAAGGCTGAAATTTAGACAGTAACATTCACTTTTTTTCCCCTCTTTTCCTCAGTAATTGAAAAGAAGCACATCTAGTTCTTCAGATGTTTACCCAATCCAGAGCACTTCTGAGCAATTAACTGTTGGAAGGGTTTAGATCTCACAAAAAAAAAAAAAAAAAAAATAAAATTGGCTGACCTTCAAGACAAGACAAGATTTTGGCAGTTTCACTACTGGCAGCAGGTTCTGCAGCTGAACAGGCTGATGGCTCATAAGAACTTTCTCCCTTGGAAAGCCAAGTTTATATATATATTTAGTTGCAGGCAGCTCCAGCAGCAACCAGCTTGCTGTTGCCATTAGTGTGGCATGCCGGCAACCCCTTAAGGGTTTCCACTGAGGTTCTCTTCACAGAGCTGCTGACTACGAGCAGTCAGATGGCTTTCTGACACCCTTACATCACCCAGAACTCTCTAACCTGTTGGTGTTCCGAAGAATGAATCCTACAGCTGGAAAAATGGGAAAAGGCCAGTTCTGTTCTAGCTCCTCTCACCCTCCTCTATACCCCAGGTGGACACTCTGCAATCTTTCTGCAACAGCTGTGAAAGGAAATTCAAGCCTTCATGTCAAGGCCATAAAATATGTACTCTGCCAGTGGTCTGGCCTCTCCTCTTCTTCCTCTTGGCTCATTACTGAACTATCCAATATGTTGTTTCTATCTCACTGAGAGATTCCCTAGTAGTACAGAGTCTGTCAGCTCTTGTTCCCATATTGCTCACAATGTATGACATACCTGCACCATCCTGTAACTTTCACTATTGTTGTTAGCAAGTAAAAATTGCAGTGCAAGGTCATGAATGGGGTTAGGACTGCCAGATAAAATGGCTGTTAACATTCGCCCTAGAAAATTTAGCTTCTTTTCTGAGACTTGGCATTTAAGTAGTAAACAAGACAGAACTAATAACCTTGGAAAGAAAAAGGGACACAAGTAAGGTTATCCAGATTGTCCTTCTACATTAAACCTTGCTAGGTAGGGCTGTTGAGAGCGATCGGGAGAGAGATTCCTTATAAGAGAAGTAACTCCTTAACGATAGACAACCTAATTAACATGTACAAATTGCAAAGGAATCAGTGAAAGAAAGAAAACAGTGATTACTAGACTGATTGCCAAGCTTAAGATTCTGCTAACTAAATCAGAATCTAAAAACATTTTTCTTTTTAGTCTAAACCAAGATATTTAAATTATAGCATTAATACTTGAGGTGCAGACAACATATAAAACATGAAGAAAGATTCCATTTTGCTCTGCGGACATATTTTAGAAACATTTCTAATTTTACTGCATATTTATATTTCCCCAGACTGCCTTGTTTATTAAACCTTAATTGGGAGCTAAGTGGAAAGAAGTTTGCTTTCCTAAACGGAACACTTTCACAATTATGACTGTTGTCTTTGTCTTAAGTCTGTTAAGACTAATTGTCTTAACCTTACACAGCTTAGAAACCTAAATTAGACAAGTAAACATGGAACAGAAGTGTAGGAAAAAAGAACTAAAATAGTGCAATCAGAAGACAGTGGAGAGATAAACCTCAGATTTTGTAGCAGGACAGAATAAATAAGCAGTAATTCATTTTCAGTCCCGAAATATCCTTCCCTATCTAGGCATTACTCAACAGACTAACATAGAACTGTATCGTCAAGATTCAAGCTCTACTAATTTAAGTACAGCAAAACAGTGCAATTTAATTACTGAGTAGGTCCATGCTAAAAATAGTACCTAGCAACAATGCGTTGAGAACTCCACGTGGGCTCTGGAGGTACATGAACTTCTGAAGTGATTAGTCATGCTGTAGATCTACCTTCGTTCTTAAAGGCAGCAGCATCCAGATCGCAAGATCAGCCGTGGCTTGAGGCAACTGCAATTAGGAACAGCACAGGCACTAGAAGAAATTCAGTTACCAAAAAAGTTAAGTTTATTAACACAGATATTAACCCCCCTCCTAAAAGCAGAAAACAACAACAAAAACAAAAAACCCCACCACATTAAGAACTGTTCATTTAGCTTTTCAAAAGAAGCTAATGCAAATCAAGTTTGTTAATATTTAGAATGGCATGCATTTGCTGCCTGAAGATAACAAGCTCAAAGGATGTGACTTATATCCATGGCATACATAAATCTCTGGATTGTTAATTTTCCTTTTGCAGGAACTGATTTCCCCTTCCGGGGGCTGAGTGTAAGGGTCAACAAAAATAACTTGGTTCCATCAGCAGCATACTGCTGAAGCGTGGGAAGACTATTACAAATTCCCAAACCATCGGAAAATAAAAAATGGCACTTCTTCTGTGTTTTCTTCCTTTTTTCCTAGCTGTTAGTATGATAACATAGAAAAACGATTTGCTGCATACATTCAGAAAAAAATTATATGTATTATTGACAGAAGACAAGTGAAACAATTAGTTAGATCAATCATTACCACTAGTTTTACTACACAATGTAACAAAGCTAAATACTGATTTTAAATCAGTAGAAATAAATTAACTTTTATATTTAAAAAACCTAATTTCTCAAAGTTCAATCCTATCTTACTACCTTCAGGACGACATCAGAAAGAAACAAGTAAACAAGCAAGGCATAAAAATATCTTTAAACAATAAAGTCATAAAAAGGGGCTTTTTCTTCATTTTTTTTCTAGCTTTTGCCCTTCAACAGGGAAATATAGTGACAGCTTTTAAAACCTTGACATTCTAGTGTTACAGCTGGAACTACAAAAAGCCGTTAGAAATTAAGTTAAGCATTTATTTCTCAGCTGATAGTAAATGAGGTAGAAGACTGTAATAGACCAAATCAGATGCCTCTGTATTTTACTTCATGTTAGGTAACAGGGAGGCCTAAAAATGAGTTAAACAAATCCACATCATGTGGAGTGGGTTTCATATTTTGACTGGCTGCCAACAACGAACAATAGCTCTTCCCTGACTTAATCCTGGAGGTTCAGTAAAACATTCTTTCTCCAGATTGTAAATAGCAGTTAGCAAAGGGTACTCTAACCCTGTTTATACTGTACCCATTATACCTTATTAATAAAAGCTATCAAGAAATTCTCTTAACTGTGTATTTCTTCAGGTATTGTATTTCTATTTTATCAATTTAATCAATACCTTCACTATGTTCCCGCTTCTGCTGAGGACCCTGAGCCCCTGAGCTCCAAGGGTACTGACATATCAGACTACTTCATTACCAGGTTAAGAACAATGCAGTGTGTTAATTAATTCTTAGATTGTTTAATCTAAGCACTGCCCTTAGTAACTTTATAAGCAGATTCCTTCAACTGTATGTCTGCTTCTATGGTCTTAGAGAAGACACAAGCCTTTCCCACTAGTTCAACACTTAGTTCATAGGAATTTCAACACTCTCTAAGCTCCATTTGTTTTATGAAGGTGGCACAAGTATTTTTCTCTATAAGAGACAATGTTCTAGAGACTGGGAATTTCTTCTGGGCTGTCTAGACAAATCAAACCTGCAGTAACTGGAGAAAAATATTTTTTTACCCAGTTCATTTTCACACTTGACTATGACAAAATGAATGATTTTGCTGTTGCTGCCACACTTCCCTTGTGAAAAGCATTGGAAGTTTGCTCTTCTAGTGTCTGCGTGTGCAAAAATAGCCAGGTAAAGTAGTTCAGTACATTTCTTCATGGATCATCACTCTAAAGGAACAGAGAGAGTCAGACACAGAAGTAACCATTTCATAACACCACTATAGGAGAAAGAAGTCCGTTCTCATCCAAGGCTTCTTCAATGTTAGGTTTTCTAGAACTTCTAAAATGTCAGCAAGCTGCAAGCTCCCACAGAAACACAGTAAGCTGAATATAGCCTGGCTGTATGTGTTCTAGTTCACACCTCCAGAGATGCATTCAGAGAACTTTTCAGCAAGCTTTGTCCTTCAACTAATATTTACTATATCCAGTTACATATTAGGATTAAATGACTCACTGCACATCTCCAAGATAAATTATCCCCAAGTAGTACTTGTTAAAGGTCAGACACAGAAGCAAAAAAGCACTGAATGAACACTAAGGGTTTGGTTTGTTTCTCAACAGATTTTTCATCTTTAAGGGTTTCAATAGACGACAATGCAGCAAAGACTCCCACCAGCGTTTCTGTCAGGCAGTGGCTCTGTATGAGCATTATCATAACGCCCCTCACTGCCTCACTGGGGCTGTTCTTCCAAGTAGGAGTTGATCACTACTCCAACCTTCATTATTTAAAAAATAATGAAAAAGGTTGTGGCAGCATTTGCCCATTTCTTTCTTCCTCGTAGGGCTCTCGGGAGACCTTTGGGAATCCTCCACAGAACTCCGCTTCACTGAATTTGATAATCCATAAATTTACATCAGACCACACTGCAGCTCTGACAGCACAGCACAGCACTTAGCACCCTGCTTGCTTACCATGACTATCTCAGGACATTCAAGCTGCTGCACAGATTTGTTGCCTAAACCAACGACTTCAAGCTGGCTTTCTTCAGGAAGGATTACGTGGCAACCTCATCGTTTACACGTGGCCTTGGTCTAATTTCTGTTGGCTGCGTTCATATCACGGCCCTGCTGCAATCTTAACAAAGAAACAAAGGGCTTTATGAACCTGCAGAGGGAAGTCCACTCTGACTAATGGCACTGCAAAACAGAGACACTAGCGCTGCTAGTAGGCTGCAGCTTGTGCTTAAGCACTGCTACTATGTCTGAGGCAATCAGACAATTTAACTCTTTTATTCAGCAAACAAACATTTTAGCCGTGAGATGAACTCAAGTTATTTTAAGAAAATTGCTATTTTGTTGCTGCCTGCATGGTATGCAGAGACAGCTCTAACAGATTAAACTAATCTCCCCTAATTAGATTTTTACATCACAAGGATAATGATGCAGTATGTTTCTCTTCTACGTTCAACTACATCAGCTCTATCTGTGACCCACCTTTGTTTTGTAAAGAGTGGGATCTTCAAAAGTAAACACAGAAAGCTTATGTGGGGCCTACCAGTTCACAGGGGAGGAGAAAATATGGTTCAGCTTACAAAGCGCACTGTGCACAATTTCTCTGGTAGCTCTATCTACAGTTGTCACCATCACTTAGGAATCTCCTAATCTGTAGTTTGTTGCTAGCAGCAGCAAAAAAGAACACGGCTAATGCGGTAAGTGGAAATACAGATTTGATTACAGTCCTTGTATTATGCCTACAATAAACACATGATAAAGTTCCCTGGGCTGTACATTCATGAACACATAAATGCAAAGCATAGGGTCATACAGTATACGTGTTCTGCCAGAGTAAGACTGTGATTGCACTATTTACAGAAGACAAAGGCCCAAATGAGTCATAACAGACGCTGTAAGACCTAATTAAATGTTCACATCACTTCACCTACATGTGCCATAGTTTTAACATTGTCAGCATTTTATTAGTTTTCTTATTTCCTGACTTATTCCTGAATTTTGACTACAAAGTCAGATTTGGTTAAGTGTTGTTTGTCCAGCAAATTATAAAAACGTCTCTAGTAAACCCTCCAGCAACACAAGAAAAAAATTCTCTAAAATTATTAGAACGTTAAAACTACCTGCAAAGATAGCTTTGAATATATGCACACTTGTGTACTGGGTGTGCTCATGGGCCAACACTTCTAATTTTCAAGAATAATGCTCTCCAGCATCCTGACAACTTCTGAACTGGTGAGTTGTTCCTTCTTACATAGAAGGAATCTTCTTACTAGATTGTTCCTAGATAGTGCCTCACTAGAAAGCTAACACAATTAAATGCTAACACAATTTTGCTGAGGCAAACCAAAGGAGTGTGTGTGTAAACATACCTTACAGTCATGCAGATACACTGATGTGTGCATATCGAGAAAACTATGATGCACAGAGTCAGGATGGGATTTTCTGAGTTAAGGTAATTTTTGCATCCAGTTATTCTAAACTCCTGTGGAAAACCCAAGTGGAAGGTTTTTCATGTTTTTCCTGCTGGGTTTCAGAAGCCTCTATGAATCAGATAAGGCATGACCTGAAGGACAAGAATATGCGGTTGGGGTCACATGGTATTTCTTGGAAATGGCAGCTAGTGAAAGAATTAAAGAAAAGAGAGAAAAAGAGAACTGAGTTGCGCCACTTAAAAAGACTGCAAAGAAATCAGTGCACAGAAACTAGTGAAAACTGTACAATTCATAACGTTACTGATGTAATGATTTGAGGGGTGCACTGGCAAGAAATCAGAGAGTAAGAAAAACCCTAGAAAAACTTTTTTTTTGAAAGGTGCATGCTCCTAAGAATCAAAGGTAAACAGAATCAGACAGATTCCTCCACATTTCAAAACAGGCAAATGTGGCACCTTAAACAGATCCTATGACGTAGAGTCAGCGGAGGGCTAATGACCCCTATCTACACAGGACACGCAGTGATTAAACAATTGCAAAGCATACCAAAGTACAAACTCGGAAGGAGTGTTTTCTAGTCTAGCATAATTTGGTTTACTTCACTTAGAAACTTCTGCCAACCAGAAGCACAAGGGCTTTTTCCTAGCATTTACCCTTCTCTAACATTTTACATTTTGGGAGATTTAGGATGCCTTTTTCTTCTATTTGTGAGCGAAAATACTTTTCAAGATCCCACGCATCTGTATTTGAAGCCAAACTCTCCTTCCTCTACAAAGAAGAATGGGCATGCAGATAGAAACTCTTGTTCTGAAGCCTCCTGCTATGTAATTTATTTACATGTTGACATGCTTATATAAAATAGCATTATTTCTAAATATCACAGAACCACCCCTAAAGCTTTGCTAGTGGAAAGCCAAAATGATTTGTCCCATTTTCCCAGCACAGTAAGTTTGTGTACATTAACAAGCGTGATGACCTTGTAAAAGTAAATCTGTAGAGTGAAAGAGTGAGTGGTGAGGGCTCAGCACCCAGACACGGTGTCTTAGTTGCTTCAGGTATCTCCAGTCTGGCCCCACAGACCACACATTAGCAACTGAAGCACATCAGGTACACTGCTGAAGCACATCTCAGATTAATCTCATCCAAAACCAGTCAGGCTTGTGTGCTGAGATCACAGAGTAATATGTAGAGGAGTCACTTAAAAAGTACAAACATGATCTGAGCTAGATTACCAATGTTAGCATACACACACTCACAGCATTCACACAGCATTTTGTGCTGGCTTTCAGATGACCTCAATTAGGCCTTTACTACACTACAGGAGCTAAAGAATTCGTGGATTTGCAAGCAAAACAAGGACTTAAGGAGAAGCAATAAAGTACTAGAAAACTTACCACAAAAGCTTACCTCATGCGTGAGCACTGCTGTGCTATGGGAAAGAGAAAGATTTCTGAAGGAAACGTTCAGCTTGGCTGCAGAGAAACACATATCTTAGATGCAGAATAACACTGCTCAGTGGTAAGGAGATTGTTTTAATCCTGCGCTTTATGCAGAACAGCTCAATCTGCAACTTTAAGAACTCCTGAATAATAAACCTCCCTTATTCTCAGTTTGAACAGGACAGGCACAACTGGTATATGGACCAGGAAGCTAATACTCCTTTAAGATTTTCCCTCCGATCTGAACAAACCGTGCATTTGAAAAGATGGTGTCAGAACGGTAGTTCTGGTAGCATTAGGGGCCCTGCTAAACAAACAGCTGTCATGACTAATTAGGTCAGGGAATTATGGAAGTCAGTACCCTGACAAAGCTTTAAGAGGGATGAGGCAGTGCATTACAACTTCAGAAAACCTAATTACCAAGCAAATCTGACACAGAAAGGTTTCCTCCCCAGAGGGCAAGCCGCAGGGGGCTCGCACTTTGCATGACCCAGAGTCCTGTCACCTGAGGGAGGTGGGTGGGATTGCAGCAATTCGGCTGCGGTAAAGCAACTCCAAACGCAAGACCTGGAGAAATTTGCATCAGAATAGAAACAAACAATAGGGCCCATTCGTAACATTTCCAGTCAGAAAGAAAACCAGCGCCTTTCCCGTCAGCCTTACGGCCCTGCTACCCCCGGAGCCGTGCTGGGGGCCCGCCCCGCCACGTCCCTCACGCCTCCGGCCCGCTGAGGCGTTTCTCCCCGCGGGCGGGAAGGCCTCGCTGCGCCACCCCCAGCAGAAGGGCTTGAAACCGAGATACAGCGGCTTACGAAGAATTTAGAAATACTTTTTAAAAGAGGTCGCTGCCTCCGGTCCCATGTGAGCGGTCGGGGCCGGGCAGGGCGGCCCCCCGGCTGAAGGGCAGCGGGGTCGCCGCTCGGCGCCTCACCTCACGCAAACGCCTTGTTTTCAGAAGCGCGCTAGCTGCTGCACTCGTACCACACAAAACACGCCTACGAGGTTACCAAGCACATTTAGCAGTTAGCCCCGACACTTTGAGAGACGCAGTTTGAAAGGGATAAACCTTTCAAATAACAATAAAAATAACCTGCTATAGCATTATAGCATCTGCATCTTGCAACGCTGCCCTCACCCGTGCTCAGCCCAACCTTCTGGGAGCTGCCTGCCTACAGGAAGTGTCCAAAGAGCTGAAGCACACTAGAAACAGCAGAAGCGTTTCACACTAGCCCGACATACATGGATGGCACGTAAAAAACAGGATGGTAACTTGGCCAGTAGCAGCTAACGTTACACCTTAGTTGAGAAACACGTATATTTGTTCCCACAGACCCAGTGCACACACTGATTCTCCATCTCAGCAGCTTGCACAGGGGGAGTGCTGGAGGCCCTCCATTCACCTGACAACCGCTAACTAAAAGTATCAAAATCTTTATTAGAATTTAATCCATTACCATATTTAGTACTGGACATATGCTAAAGTATTTAAAAATATAGTGAGACAATAGATTTAACTGAAGTTCAAAAATGAACTTGCCATCATGCAGTCCTAATCCATACAGATATCACCTTTTCACAACTGTGCTATAATGTTCTGCTACCATGCTTCTAGATTTCATTAATGCTATTTCTGCTCACAAAGCAAATTTTTTCCCTCCTCCACTCTCAAAATGGAAGAAACTCCCTTCTACGTCAAGAAGACATAGTGCTCATCTAATTTTATTATGCAGCTTGAAATGTCAGTCTGGCCAGAAGGAGTTGTCTGGCTGGCATCCTCAGGCTTCATGAGGCAGCACCCTAAGAAAATGGCTCATGCCATGACCAGAATTGACTAGTGGTAGCATGGCCTTTGGCAAGTATGTGGGCTGTGCCTCTGTGCTAAGATGACAAGGAAATTGAAGCTCTGTATTGTGAGTTTATCATCTTTTGTTCTGGAAACTAAAATCAGATTATGTCCACTGAAAGCAACGTGGGATTTATTTGGGTATTTTGGGAGGAAGGACTAAAGGAATGGAGTAGAAAAGTTCAGTATGTTTAACGCTGTAAAACAGAAAATTGTTTCTTTGCTCTTCCTATCCTTAGAGTCCTTTTAGTTATTTTTAGAAAGTACTATGCTAACTGTTCTCTATAGCATTTTAGAAAGGGTCAAATTAACTGTAATCTGATTAAGGAAAGTGTAACCATCCCCCCAAAGACAGATGCAGAAAAGTATTATACTATTGCAAAGGTCAAATGTCTGTATTTTAATAAGTTAGAAGATATAGAAGCCACAGAGTCACTGAATGTTAACAAGTTAATATATTTTAAAGCAAATATAACAGTGTACACTTAAAAACCATTTAATACAAAGTGAAAACCATTAGATGCACCTATTACTGCAGATTTTTGGTTATTTTCAAGCTCTTTCACTGAAACTTGGAAACAGTGCTCTTTATTTCAGTTACACCAGGTTAAGTGGCAAAACTGATCTATAGCAAGCAAATCGTTGCCTTTTCATTCCACTGGGAAAGACAGCACCACTGCAACTGAGTCTCTCCAGAAGGGCACCCATATGAAACTGACTGTGCACATTTGTCCCACTCATTAACATATACAAGAAGTTAGATGTGGTTTGATTGCTGCTTCTGAATAGCAAAGCTCAGTAAGTGCATCTTTGCTGTACAAAAAACATTAAAGTGACACACAGAAAACTGGCAACAGATAACCATATTTGCCTAAATATACACATATGACACATAATGACTGGCCATACTGGCCAGTAAGTAAGTCTCTTCAGGAGCAAAGCTTTAATTGCACAGATTATAAAACTGAACAAATGCTTCTACAGAGCAAATTACAAGCTTTGGTTTATGCTTAGACAGTAAACAAACCCTTCCATTTTTATTAGCATCATCTATTATGAAAAATGGGTCATCTCATTGCTACATGCAATAGTCAGTTCTCTATGTTAAGTACTTCATTCCATACAGTGAAATGAAGCTTTGTGTCTTATCCAATGAGCCCATTAGCTGTATCTAGATCGGGAATGCAATAGATCCTTATGAAAATCCACTGAATTACAAAATAGTTTGACTTATTTCCTTCACAATTCCCCACCCCTCCCCCCCATTTTTAAAATGCTGCATGTATAAAAATAACTTCAATATGGCACAGAAGTGGGATTCTCAAGGGAAAGCAAAGGGTAAATGGGCAAAGGGAAGTATCCCCTGGCAAGATCAACGAACTGCATACAGTCCATGAGGAGCTTGTACCCTATACAAAATGAGCTTCCCTGTGTTCCAACTCTTGGATCCTTTTTGGTCTCAGTCTCTGATAAGCAGGCTTCAGATCTGTAGGGTGAGCATCCTCTGAGCTAGTTTTTTGATCATCTGTGTTTTGTCCAGGATCACCTGATGGAGGCACAGAGCTCCTAGCTAGTTTCACAGTATTATCCTGGTGAAGCACCGAGCTAGCACTGGTTGGTACACAAGCGTTTGCGGTAGAACTCTCTTCATTTTGTTTTAATTTGTTAGAGGGTGGTTTATAAAATGTCCCTGGGGGTGGCTGCAATGTTCTTGGTGCTCTGAAGGTAGTAACAGGCTTGGCATCAGGACCATTCCCTTCTGCTGCTGTCCTTCCTGACCTTACAGAAAGAGAGTATGGCTTAACATGAAGAACGGTCTTAGCAGAATTGTTACCCACGCTGCATGATGAAGATAAGGCACCCACAGTTCCACTCTCCAGTGCTCGGTTCTCCTGGGGCACATTAGTCACAATCATCGCTGTCCTTGCTGTGATATCATACTGTTTATATTGCTTGTCCCAAGTTTTTCGCAGCATCTGGGTGTCACAACAAGAAAGTCTGCAACAGGTACTAACAGCAGGGAGTGCCTTTACCTCTGAAACTTCTTCAATAGTAGGGCTCTTGCCGAGATTCTCCGGACTTACTGCTCCTGCATTTTTTGTATTTCTTTCATTCAAAACACATGGAGGAAGTATTCTGTCTACGGGTAAGCTCACAGGGCGAATAGCTAGTTTTGTCCTTGGAACCCGCAATGGAACTTTGTTAATTTGACGATTAGGTTTTGCAGGAAGTAAGTTAATTTTACAGCCATCTTCACCTGGAGAAACAAATGAATCATTGTCTTTTTCTGAAGCTAGACTCACAGCATCACCTAGAAACACATAAACAGATGTTAGTCAAGTCAGCAAGACTTTAACAAACAGAATACACTTCATTAATGACTCCTTCACAGCTGATATTGTAATAGGATAACAGCTTTTACGTATAACTTTCCACGTAGCTATGAGCAACCTACTAAAACCAAATGTTAGTATTTCAATAACAGTAAAACAGATATTGTACAGATGTGACTAAGGAGAAAGCAGACAGAGACACTGCATTACTTTTTTTTTTTGCTAGTGCTCTCCCATTTCCTGGATAATTTTCCATTTTTAAGAATTTAACACATTTCAGAATGTTGTACTCTACGTACAGAACATCACCAAACTGGTAACAGCAGCTCAAAATCATTATAATTAAGAGATTGTGTATAGTTACACCTAAATAAAGTGTAGGAAATCATGCCTACGTTAAAATGAACCACTGTAGTAGCACATGCAAACAGGAGAACAAAAATCTTATATAAGATTTATAGCTAGGATAGGCAAACCTGTCTCTTTTGGAGCAGAAATGTTAATGTCCAAAATGCTTGCAGCTGTTGATTCTGCCAGAGAGCTACTCTTTCCAGAGCCTTCTTGTTTACCACCAAGAGGTAATGATGCACGTTCTGGGAGAAAATGATCAAAATATGTTAATCACTATATTTTTTTATTATAATAATTGCTTCATATTGCATCATATTGGATATTGCTTCATAGCATCATAGTAGATTGCAGAAATCCACAGCCACAATGTTTTTTACCTTTTTTTTTTTTTTTACTGAAGAAGTCTTCTCACCATTGTGTTGTCTTAAATACTTTAAACTGATTCTATAACCACATTTACTTCTGATAGCCTTTAGAAAGATTTAATTCTGTTCCTCTTACAAAGATAAACACTATATCAAGCACTGACAAGCAAGCTTTTAGGCAAGACTAGCTTGTTTGAATTGAAGAGCTGCATGCACCATAATCTAATGCATCTACGCATCCATCTAAATGCATTTTATTCGCCCATCCAAGAATAAAATTCCACTAACCAGTTGCAGATGTATCTACTTGTTCTTTTGTATTCTTGCTGTTGTTTGATTCCAAGAACAACGCAGCTGTTTCTGAAGCTCTGTTTTCACTTGGAGCTATCAGAATACCCTGTTAACAGGAGTCAGAGTGAAAGTAAATGAGAACAAACGAAAAGACTCCAGAAAAAAAAAAAGTACTTTATAGAAATGTGCTTCAGCATGCTGCAGCATTTAACACAAGAGAAGATGGCACAGGTAGCACTGCATCAGCACAAGAGAAGTCACTCACTTCCTTTACAGCAACAAATGACTTCCTCTGCTGCTGTGGCTCCCTCTCTCCTCCTGATAATGCAACTCTGACTGTAATGGCAGCTTCTTCAGACTGAGATGTGCTCAGAAGTAGTTGCAATGAAACATCAAATATCTTTTCATAGTATGTTATGAGTAACTCCACTATCCGTGCCTGATATGGATAATCCACAAGTGACGACAAGGAAACTGTAGCATCTGTTTGACGTGGCCTGATCAGAGTTGGGCCAAATATTATGCCAAGATTGCTGGCCGACATTTTATTTTCGTCAGACTGTTCTGTAACCCTGCATAAGGAGAGGGGAGAAAAAGACCACAAGAGTAAGAGGGGGTTTCACTACTTCAGAATTATTTTAGGTATTAATTCTAAGTTATGTCTAAAGAGGCTAAAAGACAAAAATACCGAAGGTGGGTTTGGATGGCATGCAGAATTATCAAAGATGACAGCACTTAACAGCAACTTGGACTAAGCCCTTTCAGTGTGTTTTTTGTGTCTAATTTAGTGTTATTTGTGACCATCTGGAATTTTGAGTAAATGAGGCAGGAGGGTAGGCAAGGGTATGTGCAAACAGATTGAGAAATACAAGTTAGAGTCTAGTAACATGACAACTTGAAGACCTAAACCCAATATCATTACACATATGGCATGCTTAGGCAAACTATAAAGTCTCTACGCTACTTTTGAAGCACCTAGTAAGAGTAATTGATGAATACAAATACAGATCTGTCTTTTTCCATAGGACCTCTTAAAAGGTCAGAACGTGCCTGATTTCATTAAATTCTCTTCTGGCATAAGGTTATGTAATATAGGACCTAATAATATAACTGCAGCACACCCGAATCCACATGTAACTATTTCTGTAAATAAACAGTGACAAATGACAACAAATCCTGCAACTTCTTCCTCTACAGTCATCCAGAAGGGTACAGTGGTTTCCTAGTACACACCATCTAGCATGCAGCTCAATTTTCAACAGCAATTTGCATTTTAAAGTCTTTTCTCACCTGTGAAGGTGTCCAATAAGGTACTGAAGAGTGTTATAGTTTGGTACAGGCAGCTGTTTCAGAAGGTCTTTAATTTTAATGATGATCCTATTCAGTTCAATACAGATTGACTGCCTTTTCTTTGATTTGGGGCTAGCTTGTTTAGCATCCAGTTCCTCATTAACACTCTGGCTTTCCTTTGCAAGTCCAATGAACTCATTGTAAAGCCGAAACAAAATCAAGGGTTCTGGAAGCTGAATAAATAAGAACATTTCAGAAACTACTCAAGCCTGAATTTTAATTTGTTTCCTTCCTGTTTTTCTTCAGCTTTGTCTGGTCTAGCGTATTTTCTTAGACGACGTTTTATCTTTGTTTATTAGCTCAAACAAGTTCTCAAAAACAAACGTCAGTAACAGTAAGACTCCCTCCTACACTTTTTTTCCATAAATTATTTGCTAGCACTTTACTGCAAAAGCTTCAGCATTGAGCATTTATCAATATACATAGGTATTTCGATAACAAGATTGCTGTGAGAGAAGGCGTTACACTGCAGATGCATGAAACAAACATTTGTGATAACAAAACACAGTATTCTTTCCTCCATTCTTTGATAGTATACTACATGTGGTATCCAGTTTAGTCCATATTCTATTTTTTATTGGATTTTAGGCCATAAAACATTTTAAATCATGATTCAAATATTCTCTTGGCGTAACAGTAGTGTATTACCAAGTGAATGTCACATGAAAAAAAATCACAGAAAAAGACAAAAAACTCAAACCTAATCTGGTTACTTGTCTAGCTCCAGTTTAGATAAAAGCAAAAAGCAGGAAAACTAGTTAAAACTCAAAATAATTAGTGTAAATAACTATTTTTAGGGTTTAACTCAGGATTCTGTCAAAAAATGTCTGCAGGTTTCTAGAATTATTTCAACATTTAAAATGGACAGGTCTACTTAAAAAACAGACTATCTACAAAAGTAATTAGACCAGAAGAAAACAAGTTAGCTATTTTTAGAGTTATAAGCCGTATTCAAAATACGGCACAGTGCCACAAACTATCCCACTGTGATGTATATAGGACAGGACCATGAAGCTAAGGAATGCTCTTCTCAGTGTTAACAACTTTTTTTTTTTTTTTGAGTGACTCAGTAGTCACACTGGGCAACATCCCAGCCTCACCTTTTCAGTTACACACTGAAATCCTTTTGGAAAAATCAATCCTAAAGCTTTAAATCTCCATTTTGTACGGAAAAGATGGACAATCCCTCCATGATGAGCACATCATTATGATTATCAGTGTTTGATCAAATCATTGTTAGCATATATTAACAGCAATATTTTAGCACGTCTGCATATTGAGGCAAGAATATGAGAATATGGCAGTGCTTTAAACTACATATATAACAGCCAAAACACAGTAACCAAAGGTTTTTAAAAGTTTTAGCTTCACTACAAATGGATAAATAAAAGCTAGGTCTGTGTATGATACTGGTAGTTAAGAGACACCATATCACATGAAATCTAGATTGGAGACATCATATCACATGGAATCTAGATTGCAATACAAGCTGTCAGCCGTCTCAGAGCTTTCCCTGCCCTTATCACAGCCTCCATATGAAAATTAAAAAAGCCTACTGCAAATATAGAAGGCATTCAGGTCATCTGCACATGCTGCAGGATTGCTGAAAAGGATTTTTTTTTTTGTCTTGTACAATGAAATATACTATCCTACTGCGTTTTTTCCATTTGACCTCTGAAGTGCATACCTGGCGGAGATACAGCTTGAGAACATTGCTGATATCATGTGCATAGAGTTCTGAAAGCTCAACCAAATCCTTTCCGTTTTCAAAAGCTTGACAAAGCTTTTCAACTCTTGATTTGGCTCCATTCACACGATAGATGCCCTGAAATAAAAAGACCAGCACAACTCTAATGTAATTTGAAATGCAAGTGCAAGTTTAAAATACAGACGAAAATCAACAGTGTAACATTATCATCTTGAAAGCCTTTTTTTAATTTAAAAAAAGTGTGTTCATACTTAAGTTTTATAAACAAACTTGGGCATACCTTGACATTCAGTGCTCTGCTTTCAATTTCTGATGTGCACTTTTTGATGATGAAAGGAATACCATCAGGAACATTTTTAGCAGCCTGGGCGAATTCCACTCCAAACAAGTGAAGCCTTCCATGAAGTTTTTTGTGCCCACATTGAATAGCTAAAGTCTCTAAACACTTTTTATGGCATGCAAGTGAACACTACAAGGGGGGGAAAAAAAGTACATGGTTTGACACAGTCTAACACTATAAGAAATCTCTGGTGTTTGTCACCCCATATGTGAACAAAAAGGAAAATTCATTAGTCAGTGGTGCTTTTGCTTATGTGCCACAAGTCCGTACTTTTTAGATAGAAAAATGTAGGTTTCCCAAACTCTCAACTTCACATAAATCCCAAGCAGCAATTCAAACTACTTTTCAACTTACCTCCTCACATTCAGCTCCATGAAATACCACTAAGCTGTCACATTCTCTGCATTTAGATGGAGCTCTCAGCTTCCGCAGTTTGTGCGTTTGTGCTGCTTTAGACATATTAGTGTTTCTAAAAGGTCCCGGAGAGTTTGCAGTTTCAGATGTCAGATCATTTAAACCTGGAGAGAATTTTTTTTGTTTCAGTCATTGTAATATCTACTATTGGGATAGGCTGTTTATTTTTCTTTTTAAAAGAACTGTGCTGTAGAACACAGAGTTCTGTAACAGAAACTATCAAAGTAACCAAAACCATTTCAATCACAAGAAACCAAAGCATTGTTACAGTTTATTTCACAGATTAACCTCAAATAATATTATATGGAAGTAGAATCAAATAGTTTTGCATAAAGTATTTCAGTTCTCTTCTATCAATGGCACATGAAAACACTAGGATATTTAATTCCAGCTACCATGCAGATCAGGCAAGTTTCTTTCTATTTACCTCAAAGTCCTGTACTAGAATATGAAAGATTACACTATGGTTTGGTCTGTAATCTTTCAGAAGTACTTCATAAGCATACACTGCATATGGTAAGAATTAATACACACAGCAGAACTCATATAAAACAATGACTCCTCCCCAATCACTAATTCTCAGTCTCCTATGATAACATCAAAATAGTTTCTAGAGGATTCTACAACACAATAGCAACTGGTGCTTTTCATGACTATTTTTTCCAAGTTATCAACAGTTCTGTGAAACAAAAATTAAGATTTTATCTGTAGAACATAGGAAAGAAATACATACAGTTAGAAAGCCCAGAAAGCTTCTTAAACGCTCAAATACTGATTAGATACTATTCCAAGTGAAAGTTTGCATTAATTGGTATGTTGCCATGCTTTAAATCTAAATCTAAACTAGTATTAACAACAGGCTCATTCACAGAAGGCAAAGTATATGTTTAGGAAATAAGGACTAACTAAAGGATTTCCTAAATGCTTTAATGAACAGTGCCACAAATATAGCTGAACTAGTTTGCAGGTACTGCAGATATCCCTTAGAATTATTTCTGATAATCTAGTTATTCAGGCTTCAGTACCTATGGCAACTTCATCTTCATACAGTAAAAAATTAATTCATATGAAAGTTAGAAATGGTCTGTTCAAATGTGGGACAGACATTATGAAACCAGTTTCTCCATGTTCAAAAGGGTAAAATCTCAATTACCCCCCTAAACATTTGAATTAATTTTTTTTTCACGGATTTGACTATTACCAGCTCTCCATATCTGTGCATTTTACCTGACTTTATGAAGTGATCTTAAATATCTGACTCAATGCCATGCAGTTAATGAACGTTAAGTGAAAATGGTTAGTGGATCATTCATATTTACCTCATGAGGGTGAAAACACTAGAAATATTCACTGGTTTGCCTACAAAGTTAATCTAAATGTATTAAGACAATTCAGCACCACTTCATTAAAATGACTTGAACATTATTTTTCAACTTCCAACATCAAGTGGAAAATACACTGTACTGAAAAACTACGCTGTTGGTAACCACAGCACTGTACTTTTCTCGAGAGCATTAAAAAGAAAAAGACAAATTCCACAACAAAAACATCTTTGGGGAATTTTAAGGTATGGAAACAACATTACCACAGTCTGAAGGAGATGGTGGTTCTCTTTCATCAAGATCATCTGCAGATGACATAGTACCAGTGGAAGGTGTTCGTGGAAGTCGTCTTTTAAAATCCCCTGGAAGATGACAAAAATTTCAGGAAGCTGAAAGTATCACTTCTGCCCTAAACTAATAAAGTTGTCTTCATTAAACAGTTCAAAGAAAAGATTTAAAATTAGTACAGCAGTGAGTGTAACTATACCTGGGCTAGCAGATGGAGAATCCATAGACCGTGACTCACTGCTTCCCCCTGCACTTTCAGAATCACTGCACATTCCTCCGCTCTGGTTTCCAACTGACCAAGATCTGAATGGTGGTGGCCCTCGTATTGCTTTCAGAAAGAAAAATCCAAAAATTCCAAATGTAAAGGACAAAGTGACAGTCTTTTTATTGAGAAAAGTAACTATGATTATATTCTAAATAGGCAATATTGCAAAAGTTATATGAACATGCAGTGCAGTGAAAAACACACAGCATATATTTCTGTAAAAGCTTCAGGATGAAAGAAATTAGCTTTGAAAACTTGACACTTGTACTTTTGCAGAAAAGCAGAAATCAATGCAGTATTTACAAAAACACAGGATATTAAGTTGCTAATGTCAATAGAAATAATTCAATACACTGAGCTCAACAGAACTTACTGTTTGAGTTACCCCCTTACCCTTCTTGCTGGAAGAATCTAAGCTACACATACATGTACTTTTCCATTTCTCCTTATGCTTGAATGTATAATTGCTTTCAGGCTTCAAACTTTAAAATGCATTTTTTTTCCCTTCACTGCTAAGTTTCTTCTGGCAGTGAGACATCAAGCACCTATTTTTCCTGATATTTTTATTTAGGGACTGAACTGCAGCTGAATACAAAAGAACTACCTTGGATATCTGTGCTGCTGGATGATCTCTTTTCTCCAATCCTTTGTGAACGATGGTAAATTGGACTTCCCACATCATCTAACATCTGGGATGGAAATCTCCTGAACACTGCGATAAGTTACCGTGTGATGTATGGACACTGTTGGTTGACTGCTTATTAAAAACCCTTTGGAAAGAAGAAAGTAATTTGAATAGTGGATAAAACAGAATTGAACAAAAGACAAAGTTGGTCCCCGCCCATCCCCCATGCCAGGACACTAAAAATGCTTCATTTAATGAACATTGTTGTTCATTAATGTTCATGAACATATGTATTTTTACTTGTCATTACTAAAGCCCAAATTAAAAAAGGCAATTTATTTCTAATTAAATAAGTGCAGTTTTTTTTTTTTTTTTTTTTATAATTTAAATCAGCTTTTCCACATATCTGCAAGGTTTTATCTGCAAGGTTTTTGTCTGGTAGATTTTGCAAATACAGCAAATCTGTTTAGCTGAAGACCAGAAAAATTTAGTGGCTATTGCATCCTACTCTCAATCCTTTCATATGAAAGATTCTCTGCCCAGCCATCACCACTATTCATCTATAAACATATAGATGTTAAAATGTTGCTAGATACTGCTGCAGAACCAATAGTCGCTAAAAACCAGAAAATATGTCGAAGCTACCAGAGATGTTAAGTCCATTGTGAAATATATGTTCTCAAGATGAGGACAGAAAACAGTTAGTCTCATGTAAAATGCTGAAGCACTCTGTGGACAAAATGGCCTACTAGCCAAGTTTAGCAGTCAGGAAGTTGTTGCTTAATCAGTTTTACCCTGTCCAGCTGAAGGAAGTAACAGACTTAAGAAACATTAAAACATGCATTTGTCCAAGCTACTATCCCTTAAATAAATGCACACCTGAACAATAAAAATGATCCCTTCAAGTGCATGAAGAATCACAAGGCCACGTCAAAGAAAACAAGAGGGAAGAAGGGAGGAGAAAAAACAAGCTCCTATGAATCTTAAGCATTAAATAGCTGGGGAGACCATAAAAAGAGTTTGAAATTTCATGCTCATCAGTTTCTTGGGGAGCCTCATAGTTAAATCCCTTAAGTCAAAGCTTATGAGCATGTCTAAATCAGTCTTAAAAGGCAGGAAATTGACAGACAAGAACTAAGAATCTCAGCTTTAACTTTGAATTTCCTGGCTTTTGTTGGTACAAGTCTGACTCAAGCATTAGGTTTTTGTATTTAGTTCTCTTTTGAAAGACGATGACGACACTTTCCTGTACAACTGTGAAACATACAGACTGGAATGGGTATTCTGGTACTTTAGTGCCAAGATGACTACTTTACAACAAGTTAAAGGTGGAAAAAGCATTTGGCATACTGACACAAGATCTTTTTGTCTTGCTGTCTTTACTTCCATATTAGCAATATCTTTAATAGATTAACATTAAAAGCTGCTATTTCATACTGCTTGGAAAAAATAATTAAGCTATATAACAAAGGGACACGTGGACTTGAACTTTTTTTTGTCACACAGCAAGAGACAGAAATCAAACAAAACTTCCGCCTGAAGTTTTCCAAACCTAAACAATATACAAGAATGTACAGTAGCAAGGCCTGCAGAAGGAGGAAAAGTACCTTTCCAGGCATTCTAAAACAAATTATCAAATATTACTGCCACACCACACTAGTAAACCTTACAGTTCAAAATTTATTTTTTTCATATTAACTACTATCTACATTAAAGTAGTAACAAGTGAATTCTTACACAGTAATTGTCAATGTTTTAGCAAGCATTGTCATGTTTGAATGTGAAAATTACACGTAATCAACCACCAAATTATGTGTCAAAGAAATAAAGAATGGTAAAATAAAACACGAAGATTCATTCAACGCTATTTTACTCCTCCAGAAGTTTTTACTGGTAAACACATATGCCTTGCATTTAATTCTGAAACAAGGAAATGCCGCAAGTAGTTCGGGACTCACCCATCAACCTGGGAACTACGGGTTTCAAAGAACCTGATTCAATAGGAATGCCTTCCTTTGGCAAACTTTTCACAAACTCTGAATACTGCTGACCAGGGTCATAAAGTTTGGCACTCTCACAGAGGGACTGGCAGTTAACTGGAAGAGATACAACCTGAGCATGCTGCAGCTGGAACAGGTTAACTGTTGCCTGTTAGGAGGAGAAAAATTTGTACATGATTTACTAGGTATTTCAATTCACTATGCTCAACCCAAATTAGCATCATGACAGACAGTGATTTAAATAATAATACTATAAAATGCTAGGAGTTAACAACACATGTAGGGATGGGTTTTGTGCAAGATTCCTGGATATCTACTGCAAATACTTCATATGAGGCAGTATTCCTCTTTTGCTCTCTGGGTTATCAAATACTCAAAGTAGCAAAGGCAACTCCAGTGTTTTCCCACTTTGGGTTTAAACAAGCAAGTTTTATACAGCAAGGTTTGTTGCTACCAAAAAGGCAATTTTCATCCTCTGGGAACGTTAGTCAATGCTACAATGAAGTAGTCTACAATGAAGTAGTCTGAGTTCCAAACCCAAATCAGCTCTGTATTACCTTGAGACATGAAAAAGGACAAAATGCCTTGCCCCAACAAAACAGACTAACTGAACATTAAGTAAAATAAAGCTTCTAAAATAGTTTATCCAAGTCAGAGACAAGGGAAGGGGACACTTCATGGCTTCTGCTTCAGGTAGGGGGTTGCAGGAATAACTGCTACTGCTTTGCCCCGGTTTCTGCTAGGATAGAGTCAATTTTCCTCCTAGTAGCTGGTATTGTGCTGTGTTTTGGATTTAGGATAAGAATAATGCTGATAACACACTGATGTTTTAGTTGTTGCAGAGCATTACTTATACTAAACAAGGACTTTTCAGCTTCTCATACTGCCCTGGCAGTAAGGTGGCTGCAGGTGCTCAAGGAGCTGGGACAGCTGACCCCAACTGGCCAAAGGGACATTCCATACCACATGGCATCATGCTAAAGAATTTGCATGGGGTGGCTGGCTGGGGTGGGTGGGACCACTGCTTGGGGATGGGATGGGCATCAGTCAGAGTGAACAATTGCATTGTGCATCACTTGCTTTGTACATTCTATTATCATCATCATCATTTCCCTTCCTTTTCTTTCCTATTAAACTATATTTATCTCAACCAACAAACTTTTACCTTTCCCTCTGCCCCATCCCACTGTGGGTGGGGCGTGAGGTGAACAGCTGTGTGGTGCTTAGCAGGCTGCTGGTTTAAACCACAACACATCTCCAACTTTTTCAGAAGGGAAAAGATTTTTTGCCTTCACACCTTCCTTCTTCTTTGGCCTTTAACAAGCTGGTACCTGACCAGCTTGCACTAATGTGGCAGCATGCAGCCAGGTAAGGAATTCAAGCCTGCTCATTCCATTATTTGTAAATGAGAAACACTTCCATCTTCCTAAGCTGTCCAACAGAATTTCTAACTTCCTTCATCATCTAGCTAAAAGCTTGGGCTTTTGATTTCACAAGTAGAATTCAATTGCCAGTGAAATTTATCTTGCTAGTATGTCAGTTGAAGATGAAGATTAAAACGTCAACTAGTTGTTAAGAATTACTTTTCCTCAAACTGTTGATTTCAGAATAATTTGCAACCTAGAGAAACTTGCACTGACAGATTTAAGCTTTCTACTAAGCTTACTGTGTTTTTTTGTCACCCACCCCCCATGACACAGTGCTATATCTGACTTCATCTCATCTAAATGAAATATGCATCTATTAGCAAAATGCACTCAAGATTTTTACAACCAGTATATGTAGATATAACATTTTGACAATCCTTTGCTTATTTACACCCATTACATTTGTATATTAAATTAGTCACAGCAGATACTGCAGTAATCAGTAAAGTTTTTAAGGCTAGCAGGCTCCATGCTGCAGTGCATTAACAAACACTTAAGCCAAACTTCTTTGCTAATGCACAAATGAAAATAACGGGAACGTGAGCTGTACTCAAAGTAACAAGATAATACTACTGCCCTCAATATAACTAGAAAGATTTAACATGAATTCTGTAGTCAAGGTTCTTGCAGTGCAACAGCTCATCAAAAACATCTAAAAATTCAAGATGGGTATACTCACATTTTTTTTTTATTACTAAAAATACCTCTTAATACAAACAGGAACAACAAACATTAAAAGTTTTCCTTCTTTTTCTACTGGCTTGCCCTCTGTCCTTTGAAAACTTTCTATTTTAAGCAGTTAACACTATCAATGCAGTTTTCTCTCAGTCTTAAGAATCTTTATATAGCTCTATTTAACAATTAGGCCAAGCCACTTTATTGCCAAAGCTATTTTAAAAAGCATACTTACAGCTTTAAGAGTAAGATCGCACTGGAAAATAAGCTCCCGAAGCTGCATTAAAACATCACTTTTAAAGCTTTCCAAATCATTTCTTTTTCTTCAATCTCTGCTATGCTTGCTTTATAGTGTTCATTGGCCTCTTCAGCCTATGGAAAAAACACATGTATAAAGGGTTGATGGACAACAACCTTGATACTAACAGGTAAGAAAAATACATACACATGACAAATTGTAACAGGAGATTCTCCCTTAGGATAGAAGCCAGAAAGCACAGCAAGATTAAAATGAAGAATTATGAACAGAACATTCCATTGAGAGCATTTGTGTGAAAGAACAAGCGAAACCAGCTAAGACTTATCTTTAAAAGTAAGAAAAAAAACTTACTTTTTGAAGAGCCTCCTCCTCTAGCCTTCGTTTTTTTTCCAGTTGCTTGCTGAAATCTTTTACAAAGCTTCCACTTGAGCTAAGATGTTCCTCCTCAGCACGAGCGGTGCAGGATTTCGCCTTTTCATACTCATCTTGACGCTGTGTATATAGCAACTTTGCTTTTCTTAGAGCAGCTTCCAGCTCTTGCTGCAGAATGCAACAAAGAAAAAAACGCAAAAGAAATTATTTTCATTTTCTGTTTGTTTAATGGGATGTTTAAAGAAAATGTTATGCCCAGATTGGTACTCTTCAGTTCAGACTACAAAGTCATAGAAGGATAACCTCTTACAAATAGGAATATGCCATGAAATTGACAGTTACATTCTACATCCATTAAGTTCTATGGGTTCTACATGTGAATTAAGATGTGTAACATTAGACAGCATAGTTAGAAAATATTGACCCTTTTTAAGAATTTGAGATTGAACACTGTTAGATATGAAAAATACCAACCATTTTTTTCTGTTCTCTCTGCCAAAGCTCCTTGATATCTTTCCTTTGTTTATCCAACTCATTTTTTCTTCCCAGAAGGGGCTAGATAGGAAATATTAGAGAAGTATGTCAAGACTTACAGGTTGCAAGTTTGTTCTTTCAAATAAGCCATGATGTTGCAAAACCTTTTACAAACCTAAACAATATTTTTGTCAGTTTCTGTAAGCTTACCTGCACAACTTTGTTAGACTGGAGAGCAGCAGCTGTTTGTTGCCAGAGCTGATTGTTCTCAATATCATTTTGAAAAGCATTAAGGAATATTGATTGGAATGGCATATAATCCTAAAATTATACAGAACAAAAACATAAGTGCTCTAGGTAAGGTGGAGCCGATGTTCTAAGTGTCAGTATAATTGAACTAGATTTTCAATTACGTTTAATACAATATTAATGTGTGTGGAAGTCAGGTCTGAATATCGAAAGTGGGATTTCTCAGCTATCTTCATTTTACTCGAAAAACTTGGGAAGGCAAGGTCTACAAGTCCAAATTACACAACATACAAGATGTTAGAAAGAACAAAAAAACGCTGAATACCATAAGGCTACTCTGTATTTTCAACCAAAAAAAATTATTTATCCAAATTTCCATAGAGGATGGGAAGAGATAATAATGCAACAGATCTTTTACAGTAATTTGCAGTATAAATCAATCTGTATTGACTTAAAAATATATTCCTAATGTCCCCAAGTTTCATTTTGCTCAAGACATCTAATGCATATTTAAGACTTAAAAAGAGCTCCTAAGTCGCACTCACCTGGGGTCCAACAACAGCTTTAGCAGTTTTCAGCCATTTTGCTAGGTTTTTAGCACACTCAACTTCTGTTAAGAAAATAAATCACATAATTAACTGTTTATGATAACTATTATACCACCTCCCAAATGCTTTTTTACATTCTTCCTCTAACAGATAGGCTACATAGGGGACCACCTTCACTTCGTTACAAGCCTTTAATTATAGGAAATGGGTGTTCTGTCCACTTCAGTGGAACAGCTACTGATTTAGAAATCACATTATTGACAGTCTGCAGCACAGGGGCCTGACAACAGATTTAATTCTATCGTGACAATGCTGATTAAATGCCAGAAAAAAACACTCACCCAAGCTAAGCTTTTTTTCTACCACGGACTACATCCTTGGTGTATTTTGACCATGCTTAGCATAGGACAGAGCTGATTCAATTCCACTGTCATTCCTTAGAAGCATGTTATCAACCTCCTCTGCTCGAAGATGTCCTGAAAATAAAGAATCAAACACAAAGAAGTGAATTTTAGACATGACCACACACTGAGAGCAAAGCCAGTATTAGCCAACTGTGAATACTTAAGCAGCTCTCATCTTGAGTGTTCTTTAATGCTAGTTGACTCTAACAGGACTGACAGAGGTTTTAGAACAAATTAACAGGTCATAGTATTTTATCATGACTAGTCATATGGCCAGCATAGCTTTTCTTAAAGAAATCAACCCAAAAAACACTAATCAATGACAGAAGTGCTTCGGGTCTTGTTTTTCCTTCTCCCAAAAAGCAACCAGAGTGGTTATTCACAGAAGTGCAAAACCTCTGCAAAAGCAAATTATTTACACTGAAATTTACTGTCAAAAAGTGACCAAACAACTTATTTAGAGATGAGAACATATATACAGAATTGTATTTATTAATATTAAAGGAATGACCTACCTTGAATATCATCCCTTTCATGCAGGAACCCCCAGACTCCACAGACAGATTTCAAAAGACTGGTGTATAGAAAAGAGATCAAATTAGGGAAGGTAAGTTCTCACTAGAGCTGATAGTCCAAAAATTAAACTTCAAATTTAAACCCTCCCCTTTTTTTCCCCTCTGCAAAGTAAGGAAAGAACTATGCTGTAACTCCCTCTCATCTAATATAGGATCTAAGCTCCCAATAGCTTGTCAACTGAGACGTAACAAATAGCAGGGAATCATTATATATCTTTAAACCAACAATCCTGAAAGGTTGGGATGAAAAAAAATCTTGTTAACATTCAGGGGGTCTAGAGGGGAAGACATAGGAGGAGCAGCTGAAGTCTCTTGGTTGTTCAGCCCAGAGCAGGACAGGCTAAGGGAGGCCTCATGGCGGCCTGCAGCTTCCTCATGAGGAAAGAGGAGGGACAGGCACTGAGCTCTGCTCTCTGGGGACAGTGACAGGACCTGAGGGAACAGCATGGAGCTGGGACAGGGGAGGGTCAGGCTGGGTGTTAGGGAAAGGTTCTTCATTGAGGGGTGGTCAGGCACGGGGACAGGCTCCCCAGGGAAGTGGTAAGAGCACCAAGCCTGCCGGAGTCCAAGAAGCAGTTGGACAACGCTCTCAGACATATGGCTTGATTTTGGGTGGTCCTGTGTTTGAGCGAGGAGTTGGACTCGATGCTCCTTGTGGGTCCCTTCCAACTCAGGATATTCTATGATTTGCTACCTATCTTTTAGAAGGATTTCATCCAGACCTGATGTCATATACGTGTAACAGACACCATTCTACAAGCCCTAAGAATCCTGGATTTCTTCATAGAGAAGACAGACATGATTTCACCTAAATTACTTGCACGTGTGCAGTGTAGGCACAACAGCTGACTGGTAACACTTTCTAATGAAGCACTGATACTCAGTACTACCTGACAGAATTAATCCAACAATAAGTAAACGGAATTTAGCTTAGCATAAGATTTCATCCCTTTGTCCTCATGCTGCATCTCTTTTAATTGTTGAAGTAGAATTATTTGTAGGACTGTGCTGCAAACCAGGCCAATTAAAATTGAATTAAAAGTTCACCTAGTAAAAAATTTCCCCTGCCTTTTAAGACCTGCATCATTTAAATGAATAAATTACTCTAGACAACTCAGAAGCAGAGAGCAGGCAGAAGACAAACACGAAGAAATAGCTGCAAAATAGCCTTAAGCTTCACAAGAAGAACTTGTTTCCATTTTAGATTTTGGTGTGTTTTATCATCAGACAAAGCTAAAATGGAGCATGGTAGCAATGATGCAAGTAGGGTTTTTTGCATTTTTTTTTTAAATGTAAACGAGAACTGATCATAAATCAGAAAAATCCCTGATCACTGTTCACTTCACAGCAAAAAATTTAGCTTATAAAGTGGGATACAACTGTTAGGTTAGAATAAACAAGAAATGGAAAAAAACCAACCACATCTTATACTAATTCAGTAAGTACTTAGAGGTTCTGGTCCTAAAAAATTACTTCCTATTCTATAAAACCTAAATCGTTTTAGCCCTGAGAACTGTTCAGTCTTCTCCAGTAACTCAGGCACACAGCCTGGTTAGGGCAGCTATTTAATGCTCAGTTGTCCATCCAAATTCACCCCACTACAAATATGCAATACCACGTTGTAAAGGCAAGCATATAGACTGCTGTTGACGCTCTGCTACTTCTCTTTATATACTGCTTTATTGTCAGAACTCAACCCACCACCAAAAAGACAGTGACTCATCCCAGCAAGCTAGCCCCCCCCAATAAACCCAAACTTTCTGACTTGCACATAGATTTTATTTTAAATTGAACTTCAACCAAGCCTGTTTTCCCATTTCCCAAGAACTCTCAACCTGTCAGAGGCAAAACTCTGCAAAGAGCACACTTTGACATTTTATCGTCTCTTATTGCGCTTTCAGACCTACATAATGTCCAATAGCATTCAATAGTTGTTGAGCAATGAAAGGTCACACATGCCCGTCTCACTTCTCCCAATATATTCTAAAGCTCTTCTGTTTTAATTAAGAAATATCTTTGTTTCTACCTTGTACTTCTGGTTGTACAAGGACTAAAATGAGAATAATTACACTTGCAAAGAAGGGGTATACATATCACTTAACTTAAGCCTTCAAGCTGAATGCCTGAACTAAAGAATGTAGGTGCCCCTGTAGTCAAGAGAAGCAAGATCAACCCCCTCTGAAGCCTTGGAGCAATCCTCAACAGCTTAGCTAAGAAGGCCCTTAACTTAACAGGCAATTAAAAGCTTTCTCCTAAATTAACCTTCAAACTGTTTATACGTTAATTTCTATCAAAATGCTATGCTCTAATATTTTAAGATACAGCTAGCTGCTGTGTTGACCAGTGAACGTACAGATCTGAAGGAATGAAAAGTTAATACAGCTACTTAAATATTTTGCACTTAGCTCCTCCTAACACATCTACTAGATGGCCTCCAAATTACTTTCTGAATTGCAAAACAAAGTGAAATGCTTCATCTGTTAAATATTTGTCTGAATGCAGTGCATATGTATTTTATTTCCAACAAATTGAACCATGTTATTCTACCTGCTCCAGAATTTAAATTTGTTCTTTTCCGCATTAGGGAAAGCAAATGACACTACAAAATGGGACTTTAAATACAAGCTAGTGACTTCTGGAGAAGCTAGACTAGAATTTCTTCATTTCACTAAACCGTAATTTTTCCTTGGCTTCCACCTACCCCCACATTTAGAAGCATGACCATCTTATTTCTTGGGAATATATTTTTGCATTATGAAGCCATTACAGGACTAAAAAGCAAACAAATTCATCACCTTCCTTCTGCTGGTGAACTGATCTGCTGATCATCTGAAACAGCACTTGTTCAAATAATTTCATCTACGTTACTTGAGATGCTGGCTTCTATGCTATTTTATTTCATATTTTTCTCAGCAGCCTAACCCTCTTTTTGTGTCTGCTGGAACCAGTCTTCTGACCAGCTTCCTTCCTTTCCATGTCCTTTGAGAAGACTAGCTTTGTAACAGTTACAGATTTAGAAGAATTTCTATGATTGTCCATCTTATTCTCATGTGTTAACAAGCATAGCGTAAATTTAAAAAAGACTATTTCTCAGCCATAATTGCACAGCATTGCTATGATCAAGCCTGTATGAAGGAATGCTATGTCTTAAGTAACATATAAAACCTAAAAAAAGGAATTTTTTTTAACCTTGTTACAACTTTGCTTGGCATACACACTTTCGTTACATTAATCTGGATTGATTTACCTGCAAGTCTGATTTGACAAAAAAAATTCAGAGTTGCATGTGGTACTGAGCATTTTTAAAATCTCACCTTCAGACTGTTTAAAAGGGAGTTTAAAAAAACTAATATTTTTCTTTGACTACCTATAAGTTGACACTGCTATTTTCAGTTCTCTCAGTGAATTGTTGGAACAGCTACAGCACAAACTGGGCTCTAGAAGAACAAAAGGTTATTTTGTAAGGAATAACTGTCTTTAAAAACCCAAAAGATGTCATTAAACCTCAATTTAGATTCTAGATCTGACATGTCTATTCCAGCTACTCCTGCATGCAAATAATTCATTTCATCAAGTATCTTATTATGAAGTATTTAGCTTTTTTCACTAAACCAATTTAAAATATCAAGTGAACTTAGAGCAGGTTATCATTTATCCTAACACTTAAGTGCTAGCCCAGTTGAATCATCACTGGCATTGAGAACAGAGAACATGTATGAGTACTTGAAACCCTAAATACTTTTTTTTTCATGGGTTTAATCTTATTTTAGCACTCAGAAGACTTCAAGCATCCTAGACCCACAATGCACAGAGTTTCAGTGGAAATTAAAATCTCCTTTAAAAGATATGATTTCACGCTCCAAGAGAACGTTTAGCTTACCTGACTTCTCCGAGATACAGGAAGTCCCAGTGACGAGCCATTGTCTACATCTCCCATAAGGAAGTCTGAAACACTACCAGAAAAACAAAGAGCTGTGTTACTTCATTACTTCACCTACGTAATTTCAGATCACTGAGAACAAAAATTCAGATCATCTCTCTAATACTCTTTAAAAGTTCTGCACAAAGATTTCAGGAGTAGTTTTGAATTCCCTGCAATTTCTATACCATGTCCTACCATTTCTATACCATCTATTTCCATCATGGCTTCCCTTGTTAAGAAAAAAACAAACGTCAAAACAAAGCAGAAAAAGCATTCTGAATATGGTCAATTTAAATTCATTTTTCAGCCAATATTTGGTTGTAAGGAAACAAAAGGCTTTTTTTGTTGTTGCTCAAATCTTAATTTGATTCAGCTCCACTGAACTCTTTACAACTCTCAGATTCCAACTTACACGTTTCCAAAGGTAAATGCCAATGTTTCAATGGAAGTAAATATTTCACTGAAGAGTTCTCTCTTGTTTTCTTCATTAACTTCTTTGAAGTTCACCGCTTATGAAAAAGATGAAAACCAAAGGGTGAGAGGTGGGTCAAGAAAGTTCACTGTGCCTGAAGACAAGTTTATACAGTCTCCTATAGAACAGGCAGTATTATAATTCTCAACAATTTCAAAAACACATTAAAAAATTCTAAGAACTTGAAAGGAAAGAAATGACTGCCTTCCAGATGCTTTCCACAATGCAAACAGATTACTATTACTTCCTCTATCTTCCCACTTAAACAGGAGCTTTGTGCAGGAACACGATGGTAATGTTGGTGGAAGAGGTGAATAGTTAAATATCAGCAAGTGTCAAATCAAATCACAGCAGTGACACCATCATAAAAGAGCTCACAAAAACAAACAAAATATTTGAACAATTGCTTCTCCCTTTCTGGTTAGATACTTCAGAACAGGAGCAGCAGTTTATGAGGGTCCCCCCTCTATCTGCATGCAATCCTGTGTACACCCAGAACATGGTGTTTCTGTTTTGAAAAACAGAAAGCTACTAAAAAGTAGCATCCATTGCAAAACACTTCAATTATTAGCTTCATAGTCTGGCAAAACCCCCGCAGGCTGTTAAAAGTGTGGAAGAAGCAAGGCATAGCTATCATAGTTTCGAAATAGGAAAGGGAACATTTTGGACAAACTAGATGATTTGAGCTGGTAACCAAGAAGAGTAGTTAGGCAGGCAACACCTAACCCTTTAACAGGCTTCCATGACAAACTGGAATAACGTGGAGACAAAAGGAATGATTCATTCAGAGTTTCTATTAATACAACTGCCAGACAAGGGAGAGGACAGAGAAAGAAGACAAAAACAACAACTTTTTTTTTTTTTATCTAGTTTCCAACCCACTCCTAAATCATTGGTGACTAGGAATTTTTTTTTGTACCAAAGTCAAATATACCCCTTTGAGCCAAAGCTGAGCCCTTTCGATGGAAGTCAGTTTTACATGGGGAGCCGTGACATTCCCACATTAGTATCTTTAAATGCTTGATTTTATTAAGCAATGCAATATACTTCATCAACTACATGCCTAAATTGCTATAAATTATATACTGTTTCAGAAATACTGCAGTGACACATACAGTTATTCACCCCTTTACATTTGCTTCTATTGTGATTTTATTAATTACTTTTGGCAAGATCTGTGACTATTAATCCTCCTTACATCTAAGTAAGAATATGGAAATAATCGACTGCGATGACTTCTAAAAGTAGCAAAAATTAAATCACTTTATACCATTATCCATTCTATGCACCATTTTCTTAACAATTAATGTAACAGACTTCAATCTTTAGAAGCATTCAAGCTTTCCTGCCAGGGCCTAACCCTAATGGGTAACAACAAGAAAGTACAGTATCTGCTCCCCCAATAAAAACTTTTCCTTTCACAAAGGAAATCTAAACTAGTAAATTAACACAATTGAATCCATTCCTTTTACACAGCAAGCCAACAGGCCTGACCAGCATTTCGATAACAAAATATTTCTGTACAAAGCTATTACATAAAGTATGTATTCTTCTGTGGACTATTTCCACAATTACTTGCAGACCTGGAAAAATGTGTTGTATAGAGCCTACAGCAATAAAAAACACCAACGTATTACAAAAATGTTAACAGATCTGTAGCCCCCACAGTTCCCTGCTAAATTAAGGCTTCTCCCACTCTTAATTCTTCTGGTACATTACATTAAAAAAGTATCTGGCAGCTTTGTTTGAAATGAGGGACTCAAAACACCCACAGTTTTTAACAACTTTGTAAACACCAGAGGATTTTTTTTTTATGTATGTATTTTTAAAATTCAGGTTAGTGGAAAGTCTCAGCTTTCCTGAGATAACACTGATTATAATCTAAACTTTGCATTCCAAATCAGTAAGCAACAACGGTTATTATGAGATCAATTGATTAACAGCCACTAATGACTGGAAAATCATTTGAGTGCCAACATGACATGCGAACTGTTTCAAAGTTAAAAGGAACTGACAAAAGCTGACTGTATGTTCAAAACACTTACCACTGAAATATTCGGATATCCATTAGCTGCAGAGTCTTCAGAGAAAGAGCTATTCTGTTACTTTGCTATCAAGACACTAATACAGAAAATCTCTCCCTAAAGAACTGCGCGTCGTTTTCGGTCTGCCTTTCTTTTCCAGGAAGAGTTTTATTAAGCTTTACGTATTACATACCAGAGAAATCATTTCTTTTCAGGTTCCATAACAAACTGAAACAAACAAATCTCAAAATTTTCAGTTACCACTTCCCCTCCACAGCAAAAACAAACAAACAAAAAAAAACAATAAAAAAAGGTTAGCCCAGATCTCCAATTCAGCTAGATACAAACCAGCTTTCTTCTAGCTTATAACCGCTGGAATGCTGATGTACTTAAACATCGACTTTAAACCATGCCGCTCTTTCCCCAGGACATCCTGACTGCACACAATAGCTACTGACAACAATGAACTATAGTACTATTTCCCTGTCTGGAAGTGACAGCTATCTATCTATAGTTGTACACATTTCAAAGTGAGAATGCCAATGTAGCAGTGCTTTTAAGTAAGACTTCAGATTGTACATGACAGGCTTTAAAAAAAATTATATGGTAGCAATACATTAAGATCTAGAAGCTTGTACCTGAACTGCAAACCTGGCTTGCATGAAAAGTGTATCTTTATTTCCAATGCTAGCAAAACTGTCTTTCAAACGAGGTGGGCTTGGTATTCTCATGAAAATGCTGCTAAACCCTGCAGAGTTTTCTATTTCTGGGTCACGCTCTCTAAAGCTTTCTGAACACACACAGAAGAGGCTGGGGGAACCAGCAATCTCTGCAGACCTTCAGGAAGCTGCAATCCCGGGAGCTGGACTGAGGATACTTGAGCAAAGTTTCTGAGAACTCTGCAGAAGAGTGCTGTCAAGTGTCAAGACCAAAGTGTGACCAGGTCTTCAAAAGATGAAGCTGAGACAGCTCACCAGTGGCTACAGCACACAAGCTCCTGCATGCTTTCTCGTCCCTGCCCGTCCAGTGAGGCCAGCACAGCCCAGGACAACCAGGGGACATGCTGGAGACTGGCAGCATGTTCTCGCTTCCTCCTTCCCCCTCCAGAGACATGTGCAGGACTGGATGCAGCAAAGTTACCTTGCCAGCTGCACGCAGAGCCCAGGCAAGTCTAAAGTACAGGCTGCAGTTTTTCTCTTTGCTGATCAATTTCTCACACCTGATAGGCTGAGATGGCAACACCACCAACCCCTTCCTCAAACAGAATACAACTTCAATTCCTGCCTCACCAGCTGACTTTAAGCAGCAAGCCAGAACCAACTGGCTGATTCACTGGACCCAAGTACCCCTGCAACACATTTTCCTTCCTTGAACTCCCACAACACTTTCAAGAACCTTTCAGAAGTGTTTCAAAAACAAAAACACCACTCAAACAAGGGAAAACAGACAAAACTAAAAAACAGATGCCCCCCTCAGATGAAAGTACTTAATGCTTCTTGTTATTACCCACCATCACCCCCAGTTCCACTTTGAGCTCTCTGTGCCATAAAACTTCACCCACCTGTGACCTACTACCAGGTTTGACAACCTCCCCACTAGCTTACTCCCAGTGCTTACAAGTTTGAGGAACTGTTTCCTACACATTCCATAATAAAGTTTGCTTAGAATTTACACCACAGATACACCAAATTGAAATGACTTCACCCTGCTAGAGGTGTTTAACTTTGACACAGAGCTAGTTATAAGAAACATATCTAAAACAGGACTTCCTAAGTAACTGCAATTTTCAGCTTTACCAGGAATCCCTTTTCATTCTAGGGATTCAATTAAGTCAAGAAACACAATTAGAGCAAAATAACATTGCAGCCTTGAATTCAGCATTTGATCATGAGAACCACTGCACTTTGTGCTGTCTGTGGCCGTCAAAAATTAGGATACTGAATGGGAAAATAACAACTACGAGTATGACGGTGTGCCAGACTGGGAAGTGACTTCCAGAAATAGGAGTCTGAATCAGTTCCAAGTGAGAAGCTTCAGTAAGTCTCAATTCTTCCAGACCAAGTGAGGTGTCATTTAAAAGACACTCTTCACAAGCACACAAGTATGCATGAGGAGTACAGTCCAAGCACAGAGGCACAGTGAACCACGTCATGCCCAAGCTGTATCAGCTGAACGTTTCTGGGGCTTGACAGGATTCACCCCAGAGTACTGAGGAAGTTTGTGGGTGTTACAGCTGGACCTATCTCAACAATTTACCAAAGGTCTTGAGATTCTGAAGATGTCCCTGCTGACCCAGGAAACTACAGACCTGTTAGTTCAACCTCAGTCGCTGGAAAATTTATGGAGAAGATTATTCTGTGTGCTACTGAAATGCATCTAAATCACTAAGCTGTTATCAGGCATAGTCAACATGGGTTAAGGAGGCAACTCCTGCCTTCTTAATTTGATATCATTCTAGAACAAGGTCACCTGCTTGGTGGATGAAGGGAAGGCAGTTGATGTGGTCTTTCTGGACTTCAGCAAGGCCTTTGATACTGTCCCTCACAGCATCCTTCTGGTTGAATTGTCCAACTGTGAGATGAACAGGAGGGCAACAAAACTGGTAAAGGGCTGTAGGGCATGTCCTATGAGGAGAGGCTGAGTACACTTGGGTTGCCTGGTCTGAAGAGGAGTCAGAGGCACGACCTCGTTGCTCTCTACAGCTCCTGAGGCAGGGAAGCCCAAAGGGAGGTGCTGGCCTCTAGGCCTCTGCTCCCTGGGAATTGATGACAGGACACGAGGGACAGCACAAAGTTGTGCCAGGGGAGGTTCAGATTGGGCACAAGGAAGAATTTCTTTACCGTAAGGGTGGTTGAACACTGGAACAGGCTTCTTAGAAAGGTGGTTGATGCCACACACCTGTCAGTGTCAAGAGGCATTTGGACAATGCCCTCAATAGTATGCTTTAACTTTGGTTAGCCCTGAAGTGGTCACGCAGTTGGACTTGATGATTTTTGCGGGTTCCTTCCAACTGAACTATTCTATTCAATTAAAGGTGTAACTTGAGAGAACACGGCTGGTTTTTTTCCTCCACATTTTCTGCAGCCTCAGTTTAGAATGATAGAGTCTGACATGATCTGTTCTGCCAAACATCATTCTCTGTAACAAGATTAAGGTAACATGCTACATAGTTAGTTTCTCCTTCAACCTGTCCAAAAGAGAAAGCATTAGGTATTAAAAACGTATCACAAGCCAGATTTCCAACTCTTCTCCCAATCACTGTTTCTAAAGTTACTGTAACTGATTTCATTAAGAACAAAGGCAATCATTTGTTAAAATCACCATATGTCTCTGTGTAAAGTTCCAAATACACCTAGGACTGAAACCTGGCATTCTGCAGATTCACAGAGATCTTTCAAGAACCTAAAACAGTTTAGTTTCTATTTCTGAAAAGGGAAAAAAAATAATCATGTGTAAATCCCAAGTTGCTGCCATTTCATCGTCTCCTATATAAACAACATTAGAAATTTTCTGTGGCAGGTTAAGCTTCCTAGTCATAAATTTGACTACAGAGTGCTTCCACGTCTTTTATAGTTCTGTCCTCCAGTGACAAGAAGCAGATGATTCAGATGAACTTATTCCGTAATGTCACATTAACACAGCCTGGGAAGACAGAGGAAAAAGGATACTACTTCTATCTTACTGAGTCCTCTCATTCTTGTAGCTTCCTGTTTATCCAAAAGTTACATTACTTCTAGTGAAATAACCACAGATGAAAACCTGTGAACTCTTGTGTTACTAACAGGTCACTGTAAGCAAACTCAAGGTCTGATATGATCACTATTCACTGCAACATGTGATATTTTTACTTGAACTTCCTCACTTCCAGCAGCAGTTTACTTCAGTTGAACACAGACATTGAGTAACAATGCTCACACAAAAAACAGCTGTGAGAACCAAACAGGTGCTGAGGAGAGGGACAAGCTGCCCTCACGTTTAGTACAGATGATGCTGCGGGGGGGACACAGGCCTTTTTCATACAACAAAGGTTTTGCCGTTCTCTGAGAAGACTGAAGGAACAATATGAACAAGCTGAAGCCCTGTTAACTTCCCATTTCTATCTCCAGACATGAGGAATACTCTGAAGTGGCTGAGCAACCAGTAGTAAGTGATACTACATGTACATGTTGTTTGTGTCAAAGGCTACAAATATTGAGGCAGGACTGATGGAGACCATGGTCTTTAGCTTCAGCTCAGGCTCCATTTCCTTGGCAATTACTTGGGAAATGCACAGTGCCAGGTCACACAGCGCAGGATCAGAAGAATGATGATTCACCACAGAGCAAGCTCGTGTTTGCTTTAGCCAAAGAATAGTCAGTACAATTTATGCCAGCTTCTCAATTCTAGGCCAGCTGAATGTATGCTGCTTATGAGATAGATGAATAACTCCATGAGAAACTATTCAGAATGCTATTAAGAGTATTTCACACCACAGTCTTTTATTCTATCAGATAATCTATTTATTTATATATTCTAACTGGAAGAACACATTTGTATCAGATCAGCACTGTGCACCATACAATCACTGTAGCAAGAGTCTTAAAGCTAGATTTTCAGTACTGTCAAACTATTGCCTATAAGAAAATTATTCAAAATTAATGCAACCTGGTGTGTGTGTGTCAAAACTTGTACTCGATTCCAGCTCAAGGCCAAAGTCCAACTATAACAAAATCACCCACTAACATGCTTTTTTCTTTGAGAGGTTTCTCATCACACAAGATCATATTTAAGATAATTCAAGTGAGCTGTGGCTGAACACACACTTTTCAGACATACCTCAAGTACAGTCTTACAACTTGACCCACCTGAATACATTTGCCAGACAACTGGATGACATGACTCTACTGCTTTTGCTTTAAGTGACGTTCTTAGAATAAAGAATATTTACTTCAAATTCAGTACTATACAACATGCAGTAGTTTTCCTAACAGTAGTTTCTCTTTCCATCTAGAAAATTAGCAATCCTCTACAACTATAGTTCCTGATAACATATTAACAGTAAGTGACTTAACTAGCTGCTAACATTGAGGTTGAAGTGCAACATATTAAATCTTGTACCATGAGAAAAAGTCAAAAAGTATTTTTAAGTATCTGTATCACCAAAAGCAGCTTAATACAAGTTATTTCTTCTGCTCATTATCCAGAGAAATGAATGAATCTAAAGTAACTATCCAAAGAACAGCTACTCATCAAACCAGGCAGAAATAGATGCCTGTAAGAGAATATATGAATCACCAGTACACCTGACCAGGGTTCAGTGCTATTGAAACTCAATGATGGAACAGAGTGTGAAAAGAGAGAGAATAACTACGCATGGTATTGGATTCAGAAAATTACAAATACTCTGAAGGAATTGATTAGAATTTGAAACATCCAGAACACAACCCCATCCAAAACTATGTAATTCAAAAAAGTATTTAATTCTCCACTTCAGAAGGAGAAGGGAATGGGAGAAAAATATGTAGCCTATATCTGGTTAACTGGTTCTGTAACAGAACTACATAAAGTGACCAAGGATGAAGAACGGACTTTAAATCAAATACAAAAAAAAAATGACGAAAAAGTGCACTTGTTATAAAGAGGCCAACATATTTATGGGATCTATCAACATTGTTACCTCACGAGAGGATGAAAATAATCCTACTGCTTTACCCAGCAATGGTACACTCGAATGGCATAGGAATTGGTCAGTTTGGGGTCACTGCATATCAATAGCAATCTTGATAAGCACGTAGTCCAGAAAGGATCGATATCATTGCAGAAGTTTTTGGAAAGGGATTTAGCAAAGGTTGACATAATTTGATTTACTTGCATATCTCGAGTCAGTTCTCCTCAAGGTTGCTCTAACTAAAGAAAGAGCAGCTCAACATTGCCCCTGTGTCCAACAGACAAAGGAATCTTATCATAACACTACAGCATGGGAACAGCTTGTCTAAGGTGGCTGTAGAGTTACATTCACTAAACATTTAACCTGTTCTCATTGATACATATCTGATTACGATTTCACACATGTACTTCAGTCTTCCAGAGAGCAGCCAGGAAAACAACATTTCAGGGATAACCCTCTATTTTTCTACTGTTACATACAATGCTCTAAAGCAAGCTCAGAGGTTGCAGAGTTACAATCCTGCGATCATATCAAATACCAGGGAGACCTAGAGCACATTCTGCATGCAGCCATAATAAAATGCAAAACGGGCTGCTAGTAGCTGCCATACTCAAGGATCAAACAAACAGCTAAAACTACCTATCAACATAAAGAAGCTAGGAAAAGCCTGGAAGAATCTGAAATACAGGAATCAGGCAGCTAAACATGTTAGTATTTTCACTGAAATTCCTACTTCAATGAGTGTGGCAGTATATATTCAGACATACTAACATTAATTAGGAAATGAGGAAAAAAACTATAACAAGGAGAAAAACTAAACTAGACATCTCTGATCAAAGACATTCCACATCATTTAACACAAGAGGTACAGAGTTAATCCTACTGAAAGCGTTCTCCATGCCAGGTTGAATAAACTGCTCGTTCCACAGGAATATACTGGATTTATGCCAGAACAGGGAGAGCTGTAGTCAAACGCTACACAGAGAAGAAACAGCTATGATTTACTGGGCTGGAACAGTTGTATGCTACACCATTGGTATTGTGTGATACACAGAAACTGCAACAGTAAAGGCCAATAACAGAAAGTATTAACATATATGCCTGCAATCCTTTGTTGTTACCTTTACCATGCTTATTATCTGTTTAAAGGAATTTAAGTGTTAGGCCATTCAGATTTGGATTGCTCATTTAAATATTTCTTCACTTGATATAAATCTAACACCATCCCTATAAATTCACAGAACTCAGCAAAAATTTTTGGCAAATTTCAGTGGATAAACCTGATGTTTATCATTCTGAGATATTCTTCTGAGATAAAGGTAAAGAACAGATCAAGATCAAAGGTTTGTGCTTTAGAATTCAGTGTGGTTTTGCAGCTAGCTTCCTTTCAACTGAATTTATTACAACAGGAGAACAAACTATTTAATATTACATTTCACTTAGAGAAGGTATATTAAACATATGTTAATGTTTTGCTATTAAAAAACTTGTTTCTTCTGTATACAAAGAATCCCACCTAAAACTCTAAGCCATAGTCAAGCAAGTCACTCATTAAATTTCTCCCTGAATTTAAAAGGCAATATTTCCTTACCTTTTACTTTCGCAATAACTGTTCCGGCGGCACTAAGAATATCAACTGAGTTTAGAGTCTGATGTTTATTTATCACTGCTTTTAAAACACGCAGCAACTCTCCCAAGCGTTCATGTACTACCTGATGCAGGCATCTCGATTTTCTAAAAAAAAAAAAAAAATAAATAAATAAAAAAATGAGAAGCTATATTAGAACAGGGAATTAACACCCAAAAAATTATAATAATAAATACTTTGATGATATTTGGCTGCACTGAAGTAGGCCAAATGGAAGCTGGGCATGCTTGAAACAAGGAAATTGTTAGAAAACAGGTTATACTTGCATTTGCCAAAAGTTTATATGTAATGACCATGCAACATTGCAAGTAAAGTCATTTTCAAAAATTCTGTATACTCATAGAATTAAGCAAAACAACAAGTTTCTGGCAAATGTTGGTTAGCTTTTAACACATAACAGTTAAATCTTAAGCATCTTTAGTACGCAGGCCTAGATCCAACAAAGCTCTGTCTTTGGGCATGTCAAACCAGATGAAGTTGAAAACCAAAATATTTTTTGTAGAATTTTCTAAGCTAGAAAAATTCTCAAAAAAGCATACACGGGACAACATACACTCCTTTCTACAGCATAATTCTCCTGCTTTGTGCCTCTGCCTTCAGTCAACCACCCCCCCCCCCCTTTTTTTTTTTTTTAATAGTTCCTGCTGTATACATTGCACAGGTTGAACCACAAGCTCTTCCGTTGTTACAGAAAAGGTGCTGGTGCACGGAATAAAGTTTCACATGCATGAGAGTGCTGCGTTGCAAGTTGTGGTAAAAAGCTTTCAAACTCAGGAAAGTCTAGCTTATGAAAAAAGAAAAAGAGGATCTAGTACAAGCTGACTCACTTCCCCATAGAGTAGAAAGGAACAGCATTTCTGTGCTGTCTGTGGGCACGATAACAAACAGGTCAATACAGACCATCTAGTACAGTGCAAATTGATCCAGTATTACTCAGAGCAAATTTGAGCCATTTTATTCTGACTACAAGACATTACATTTAGGCCAGAAATACCTGATTTTTCTAAAGAATCAGCAAAGTACAACATGATACGTCAGTACAATATACCACTACTGTTGTGTGTAGGTGGGGAAGACTACAAATCAACAATACTGCATTATATCGCGTACAAAAGTAAACTCATACAATCCCCAATAGCAAGCCTTCTAAGGATCACTATGCTTCAGGCTTTATGTCCCTAGACGTCCAATATCAGGAGATTTTTTTCAATTCCGGCTGGCTTTTACACGGTCAAAGGAAAAACCCTGACTCAGGAAGTGGACTAAGGCAAAACATTATCTACCCTTCACTTGGCACTTTGCATGTTTTTTCCTGCTGGAGGGGGTAGGAAGCTCTGTATCCTTGACAGGATATACAGAAGACTAGAAAAACCCATCTCACACAGCCATAAATTAAGAAAGCTGTATGCAATTTATTAAAGAGAAACATAGTTGTATCTTCATCTTCATTTACATTTATACATCCAGTGATTTTGAACTGACAAGGCAACAGTGGACAACAGCAGAAAGTGTGAAGACACTGATACAAAAAATGGCAAGAATTCAGTACATACACATTAATGGTGGAAGTAATTAATGACAAATACGCTTTGATCTAAAGGCTCCAGGTTTGAAATTTAACATGAAGAGTTAACCAGGCTTGAAACAACAGTACTGGGAGTTGGGACACTGGATAAGAGGTGACTTACAGGGGTCTGAAAGAAGCCTACAGAAATCAAGAAAGGCATGAAAACAGTGGACAGAATCAACTGCTTACCACCTCTTTCAGTTAAGAGCAACACACCGCAGAAGATTAAACAGAGCAAGCAGGAGCTAGAGTTAAAACAAGAAATGGTGATTCTTCATGCAAGAGACCTGCATAATTCCTCACCAAAACACAGCATTGACAGAAGCTCACATGGGAACAAGGACGATTAGCAATGGTCTGCACCAGTGCACTATCTGACCAGAACTGCATCTCTCATGTAGCCAAGATGAAGGCACCCAATCTTCTGATGGACACACATCCACTTCTGGCCAGAGAGAAAAAAACATCAGGTTATGATCAGGTGATCTGGAATACCCATGCACATACGCCATAGCCAGGTCCTTTGGGGACATGGTGGGCAGACTTATGGTCCCATAACAAGTATGGGAGGGCAAACAAGGCAGGAAAGCAGGCAAGCCAGTCTACAGACTGCTCCCAGATCCTCAGGAAGGATGGCATTACAGACATATGACAAACTGGACAAGTTCCTCTGCAGGGTTCAGTATCATCTGCAAATACAGGCTTGTTATTACAGGCTGTTATAAACAGCCTCTTAAGGTTCCTTACAGGTTGGGTAAAGGCAAAAAAAAAGTCATACAGGAGGCTAATTAGAGTACATCTGATACCGAGATGCAGTTTCTGAGTATTAACATTTAGTATCTTCCCAGACCAGCAGAGCTGGGGAAACAAGCAAAAAAAACGGGGAGAGAGGGAAAGGAGGTAGAGAAAAATCTCAGGGGACACAAGCCTCTTCAAGTCTGAAACAGAAGCGGTAAGCTTCAAAGGAAAACACATGTTGAAAACAACTGCTGAGTTGAATTAGAGGTTTATCATACCATCCCAGAGAAAACACTATCACTAAAATGCATTCAAGCATGCAGTTAGTTATTTACTCTTAAAAGCAAAAATCTGACTACACCCAACTGAGATTTCTTTGTATTCCATCACGGTATTATTTGTTTACAGAATACCAAACACTGTTTCTGTACCTGCGAAGACAAAAGGACCGTGACACAATGAGTAATCAGGGAGGGGGCAGAAGCCATCAGGAACTACAGTGACCCCGCATTCAGCAAATGAAACTCAAACATACACTAATAGAGGGATTTCCTGGTCGTGACAGATTTATAATCCTCAGGTTGTAAAAGAATCTTAACATACCAGATTAATAAAACAGTTTCAATACTAAAGAGTTCCCATTGACCAAAACAACGGCAGAGCAAACACTGTTTACAGTGAAAAGATGCATGAGGAAATGTAGCAGCAATTGCTCCTGCAGCAATACAATCTGACTTAAGTAGTCACAAAACTCAGAATTTACTTTCAGTTTTTCTTCTGTCCTTTCTTGCCTCACTGTACAAGTTCATTTTTCTACATGAAGGCAAGCAGAAAATTCCTCCAGCAATGGATACTATGTCAAGTTTAAAATATATATACGTTGTTCTCAAGCTTGATAACATGAATTCCAATACATGAAAGACTAGTTAGTACTCTGGACCAGAGCAATGCAATGATGTTGGTGGCAGAGAGGACACTCAAGTCCAGCTGCTTGCCTCACTGATGAGTCTGTTAGAAGTCTTGCTTTAAGAATCAACCAGCTCTCTCTGCCCGAAAAAGAAAAGAGAGCTCCTAAAAGTGAACAAAAATGGCTTGGGAGAGCTTAGTAGTTGGTCTGCAATCTTTTGTCACTGGGGTTTAACCCATCATTTACTTCAGCTGAAAAAAAACTGATTCCAAACGTAAAGGAGACCACAAGGGAAGTGTGCTCTGTAGGAGAAGCAGAGAAAGAAGGATAGGACATAAAAAGCTTGTTTTCAAAGTTCACAAACCTACATTAAGATCTTAGTTGACAGCCTCAACTCAGCCCGCAGAAAAATCTAATACACAAGGACGATACAGCAAAGCAGCTGGCCTGGCTAACACCAACAGGCTTTCCACCTGAGGAGCACGCTGTTCTGGCATTAGCATCCCACTCCTCGATGGAGTGGTCGTGAATGTGATTGAAACAGCTACCCTTAGTGTAAAAAACACATTACCTATTTTAATTGTAGATATTTCTTAAAGGGAAGCCCTCATTTAATAAACATTAGCTAGCAGTAATAGCTATGGATTCTATTCATCCAAAACAAAAGAAGATTTGGCTCATCAAGCCTGCCAGTGCCAGTCACCCTCCCTGCCAAGTCAGGGCTGATCATAATACACACGGTCGGGAAAAGCACTGCTGTGTCAGTTAGCTGGCATTCTTTTGTCTGATCAGATTTGTTGGCCCAAACATTTCTGAAGCTGTTTATTTCAACTAACGTTTGCCAGGAAAAGTTTCAATGTGGACTAACATACAGCTTTTCCCCTGCACTGCCATCACCCCACCTACACTGCTGTTCAGACCCCTGCAAGAGACACATGCGCCATCCTGGTCACAGCTTCTCCACCTAGAATATCACACTTTCTAGCAACAGCAAACTCATCCTCCACCACCCAACTTCCAGAAGTCATGAGATAAAAGAAGCCAGTTACACAACTGTTGTTATGCCATAGCTAAAAAAACTTGTTTAAAACTGAAGCTGGTCACAGGCCATCTAGATCAAACAGCCGAGAAGTAACACATCTGTGAAAAGTTCTTGAAGGCAGGTTACACGCGAGACATTCAAAGCAAATAGTCTAGTGAACACCACATAATGATATCCTGCTTTCCACACAAAGCTTATTAGAAACAGAAAATTGAATTATTTTAGTACATGCATTTAACAGCTTTCAAGAACATTACACACAATGAAAGATATTATCAGCGTGGAATAACACGCCATGCATTCTTTCTAGAGCCACACAGACCAGACTTTAACTACGAGGGAAACACATATACACTTCTCATGTGTCACGAAAATTTTATTGTAAAACAAGCTAACCTGTGTTTTTTCACATTATCTCCCTTCATGAGTATGATTTATGTTTTGTCTTTGACAGGGGTCTAACATGAAATAACTAACTAGATCTACGGAAGTTGTTACTAGTTTAAGAATAGTTTTAAGAAGATGACAATGCAACCGGCTGAGAACACTTAAATTCCTCTCTTATCTTGGAAGGATTCAGAGGGAATATGTTGGAGTACCCAACATTTCAATCTGCAAGGCCAACACCTTGGCTAAAAGACTGCCATCTCTTATTTACCAAAAAACTCATTTTTGGCATCATGTAAACTACATTCTGTTTCTGTATGTTACTGAGAAAGATTAAATGGTATCGCTACTTATGTCATTGAGATTTGATAAAAAAAGAAAAAAAGAACAGCTTTAGAATGAAGCTAAGAAAGAACAGACAACATTAAGCTAGAGTTGTGTTACTATCAGGTTCAACAGTGCCCACATTGCGTACTAGAAACTGTCAGCAGTCAGTTCTGAACCCCATCCAAATGACTATGAGACTTCCCAGTGAGCATCACAGAGTAAGCAAAACAATCATACAGTAGTGAACTGTGTGGAAATCACCTAATTCATATATCCACAGCTCTGGGAGACAGCCTCAGATTAACCTGTTGTTTTATTCCTGCCTTTCCTCCTCCTCCTCTCTTTAGCCCCACTGACACGCCTGGCAGTCTGCCCTACTTGTCTGATCTGACAGAGGTCACTATCAGTCAAAAACCTCAAGATCTAAATCAAAACATACAGTTAAAGTGTCTTTTACACGGTGGTCTGACCATATGTACAGCTGACCTTTGTCAGTGCTTTTTATTCTAGTCTCTTGGAAGCTTTGTAACAAAATATACGTATCAGCTAGAAGTGATTTTATTAATTGTACAAACATAAAATGAACAAAACTTATTTACTGTAATGGTAGTGTAGGTAGTTTATTTCTTGGTGGCCATGGTTCAGGAGGGATGAGAATAACAGCAGCCTTAGCTATCATTTATTCCTTTATTTGACTGTATAAACATGCCGCAAATATAAGGAACAAATACTTTAAGTAACTGAAAAACAAAAACTCAAAAGTTCTGAAAGAATTTATCCTAGATCTTGTAGTGTTAACAGCTCTAGAGAGGCTGCAAGCTGCCAGCGGCACTAGGGAAGTCATCGTGCTTCAGCCTCATTTTATGGCACAGAATTAGAAGCTAACTACCTATCCCTTCAACATCAAGAAACAGGCCTGGGGCTGGTAACAAGCAACCTATCTTTAGGTTTTTCCAGTGCCAGAAATGCTATTGCCACACAGCACAGAGTGCTGACTAGTCATAAAGCAGCCTGAGGTTGTTCAAAATGGCAAGGGGTTAATCATTAGACACCACCTGAATGTACCTCGAGCTTGATGCTAAATCAGCTGCCTGTCTTCTCACAGCTGACACAGACTACTGGTGCAGCGGGCGCAACACCATGAAATGAGCCCAGACTTTGTATTATGTGCTCTGGCAAGTGCAATAAATACAATCATGCACCCAGATCAGTTTGGGTATTATTCATCTGCTCCACTAATTTTATACCAAATGAGGTATTGTTGTTCTTCAGCAGCTGGCCTGAACTTTAGGAAATCTTATTTTTCAGTCATTAAGAAAGTCACAATTTCTACAGTAGCAACGCCTCCCTGAGCTATGCAAACCAACATGAATGGTTTAGAGAAGGGCAGGAGAGATGGCAATCAAATGAAATCATTTTACACAGAATGAAAACCCAGGACTTCCAGTGTATAGCTCCGAATCCTTCAAAAGTCAAAATCTAGAGAATAAGCTATATTGGTTAAAGCAAATCAGGTGTTGCTACTGCATTTTCATTATTTTTTGTCAGGACAATTGTAAAGGGACTATTTATTCTCCTTGGCTTGAGCCTTGTACACCTCTGCTTTCAAGATCCAGCTTTGACTACAGTTAATTTATTAAGTTTTATTGGGAAATGAAACTACTATTCCTATTTGCATGCATTGAATTAGATCCTGTATATTTAAAAAAATCTTCATTTCTGTGAAATTTGTACTTTCAAATATATGCTGCTACAAAACAAAAGCTGTAATTGCTGTAGCGCAGTCTCACGTTCAAGTCGTACTCAGTGTATTAAATGGTTCAGACAAAAACTAAGCCACAATGATTTCTGCTCTGATAGAAACCTGTAGGCCTAAAGCCAAAAACCACACACAACTAATCATCTGCATAAAACAGCTAGCAGTGTTCTTCATAGAAAAGCACGTTAAAACAGCATTAGTGTCCATTACATCCTTAGCATTGCTTTCAGCCATTTTCCTTTGCTCTGCATGCATAAGCACCTGGAGGAAATAAAAACACCCAATGCATTTTTCCAGCACATACAAGGCATCTATCCTCATCAACTTTTCATTATTTACCCGGTTCACAAGAGTCACAGACAAAAGCCTACTTCTCACCACAAAACAACCACTAAGATTTTTAGAATATTGCCTCTGTAATTGGTCACTTAAAAAAAAAAAACACACACAAAAAACACACAACACAACACCACCACCACATACAACTATTGAAACCCAACACATGAAATAACTTGTCCTAGAATTTCAGATGAGAAAATGTGACCTATTTATGAATTTTCCCAAGAGTGATGAACATTAATTTTTGCAGAAATAGCTAATAAAATACTCAAAAATTACCAGATGTTTTTAAGAATCTACTGTAAAAACCTCTGAGGAAGATTTATGCCAAGTGAAAAGTATATACCTTTCAGCTATGACTGCTGAGCTCTAACTCTTGCAATTTGGAAGAATGGAAAGAAAAAAAAAAGCATGCCTATCATTTCTTCCCAAATTACTCAACATATTGAGAAGCTGTCTACTTTTGAAGATTCCAAGGAATAAATTGCCTTAAAGCAGCTTTAAATCTAGAAATTTTGTTTATTTTCTTTTTTTTTTTTCCCTTGTACTAGAAGTTTCAAAATAACAAGCTGACCAGTCCTACCTTTTTTGTTAATCAGTATCATGGGCAATGTTGTTATCATAGCATCATTAAGAGATACTACACCAAGTTCATAGTCTTTGGGAACACGGGCTCCAGAATTCACTGCAAACTGTACTTCAATCACTTTATATTGCAGCAAATGTGACCACTTATGGAAAATAAACAGTTAAACAATTAATTCAATAAAGAAAATCTAAGAACATTGACATTTCATTAGGAATGAAAGCATAAAACATTGTAGCCCCAATCCCTACATTTGACATAAAAGCATCAAAAATTTAGGACTTCTTTTAGAAGAATATGTACATATCCGATTCTATGAGGCTCCGTGGATATTTTATGCAAATAGCTTATTGAGTATAGTACATTAAATTTAGTAATTTTTTTTGCATTTATTGTAATTATAAAATAATTTGCACAAAGTGTTTCACATTTAGCAAGTTGGTTCCCTAAACTATTACATTTGATCTTAAAATTAGGTTACAAATTTAGGTTTAAATGAAAGAATACCTGGTATTTGGCAGTTTTAGATATTTTAAGGGCAGTTCTTCCTTGACTTTTAAGAAAATCAGCACAGAAGTGCAGATTTTTTTCTGCAGAAAAAATTGCTCTTGGATAAAAACATGAGACTATCCTCTGTTAGAGAAGAGTTCCAAGCAAGATTTCCAGCATGAAAACCTTTTGTTGAGTACCACATGAATATCCAACCTAGCTCTTTGAAATCTGTCATTTGACCAAACACATCACTCTACCCAGTCACAATCTACTTGAACGAAATCACACCTGCAGGAATTATCAATTTGTTGTAAGAAGAAAGCAGTTCTTTGTGGCAATCCTCTTTTCAACTGCTCTTACAGAATGGAAATATACATATTTATCCCACTCCTCACAGAATACAAAAGAAAGAAATGCCAGGATGGAAGAGGACAGGAAGAGCACACGGGCACCCAACACCTACCACTCGTCACAGCTGAGGCAATGCAGGTTCCACCCACAGCAGGCTCGCGCCGAGTGGACGTCGGCCAGCAGGGCCTCTTACAGCATGTCTGCATTGCCTCACATGTCTCCTACCTCCATTCCAGTCCCCAGCCTGAGCACGGACAGCATATGGTTTTATAACAGTGGGAACTGAGGTGACAGGACAAAACAAGCAGACATCCCAATTATTTGGTAGGTAGCTAAGACCCTACAGGGTTAGCTCGGTAAATGGCTTCCCACCTCGGGTCAGGAGGTGGGGGGCTCAGGTTCTTACTTTACACATTCCAGTCAAAACCCTTCAAATCATTACCAGACAGCAGATGGGTTTAGGTCTCAATGTTAGCAAGCCCACTGATGACTCCCTGAAAGTTGAGGTACACTTCACAGGAAGCTTCGGGACCTCTAAAGCCTGTTCTCTGATTAAGATAAGTGTCATTAAACACTCAACGAGGGAATTTAAGATAAAAAGCCTTTGAATGGGTCCCATAGAAGGAACAATAAGACAATGATCATACCAAAGACACATTACAGAAGGGTGCCTAAGTACCTCTTAGACACTAAGATGCCATTATCAGGGACACCCCAAACTCAAGACTTCTGCAACACCTGTTTTTTTTCCCTGTTAGTCACAAAAAGAAAAACACTGCCAGTAAGGAGTTATGTGGTGCATGGAAAAGCTGGTATCGTACAGTATTCGCCTGGAGCTTTAAGCATGGAAAGGACTGGGTGCCAATTGATGCCCTTATTTTTCCCAGGTAGCAAAACTGAAGGGGGAGGAAAATGGTGGCACAGGCACATCCTAGGAAGAAGCAGAGCAACACCAGATACTATTGGCCCCAAATGACCATACCTTACCAATGCTGGACATAAGTGACAACCAGTACAAAAAAAATCTTACCAGGTTATTCACTTCTGTTCCAAAACGATTGCCTGCAGCCATTTGCTCGAGGACAGGGGGTTGCCATTCTTTATAGCAAATATTACCCTCATCAGTGCAGGCAGAATTAGCAAATAAACACATTTCTTTTTTCCCATGGCTCTGTAAAGGAGCTCAAGTGCTTTTTTTTCCAGTATTTTTTTTAGGGGTAGTGGTGGTGGTAAAGTAGCCTAATTTGATTCCGAATTTCTTTATAAGTCTAAATTGGTATAATGACAAACCCATGAGAATTAAGGATGTACAATTAAATTAGAAATTATTAGAAGTCAAGAAATTAAAGTGGCAAAAACTAAGACATCCTAACAAAAAAATCTTTTAGAAAAGTCACAATAGTGTACACACGTAAAAATACATTAGATAATCAAAATCCTGTAATTCTGCCTACACTGAAAACAGTTTAAATGTTTTCATTATGTTTGGTGTGCCAACTGATATCAACAGAACAGTTGTTACTTCACATCCATTTCACATTTAAATTCACAGATAAACTCTGCGTTTGTGTGTGGGAGGAAGCCTTTCAAAAAACCTACCACAACGCAGCTTTTCATTAATCTATTTCAATATGCTGTAGGCCACATTCCTCCAACTTTTGTATTCTACTAGCCTTGAAATTCCAGTCAACTAACCTAGATGTGCTCAGCCATGCAGTTTAATCTTTAGAATACATTAATCTTTTATTAACAAAAAAATTAAATACCAAAAAAACAGGAATGAAACTGCTGAATTTTCCTTCCTTATTTACCTGTTTCTGACAAATGAGAGTGGCATAACTATAGGGCCGTTTTAGTCACTATTAATATTTCTTCCGCTCTCCCCCACCCCCCTACCCCAAATATGCCAGCAGTTTAACAATAAAACCAGGTGAGGTAATGTGTCAACACTTCCAGTACACATTTTGAAGTCAGAATTGTAAATTGTCAAGTGGATGCAAGACTGCATTCTTAATGAATACAATTACAGTAAGTCGGACCCGTCACATTTCACCAGTCATATCCTCAAGATTACTGACTACTGGCTATACGTCTAGTAGTATGCTACTAATTTCTAATTCAATGGCATTTCACTACAGCCTAGGCACAATAGTCCCAGTTTACCAAAGATGCTCATAAAATAAAAATAGAAAACAATTATGCTTCATCAAGCAACTATGTTTCTTGTGTATTGCTTCAAATTGAGTATTACTTTTTTCCCCCCCCCCCAGAACTTTCACAACACAGATTTCTGGAGGAAAACAAAACAAACACCACATCCCCCAAAACCACCACAAGTCAGAAAAGAAAAAAATATCCCCAGAAAGTTGATCACACTGTACCAAACAGAAAGGACAGTATGGACTTTTTTTAATTAATTCAAAAGAAAATAAATTTAGCATTTGGTAAACCATACCAAGATATTATCAAAGAATACTTAACCTTTAACTCATTTTACTTTTAGTCTAAATACAATTTGTTCTACATGGCTGCTCCTTCCACTTTTAGCCTAAGTCACTGACTGAGTGCAGAAGCTATTTATTGCTGCCAGCCCACCTAGCTTTCAAAAGACCACACAAAGCCAGGATTATGAGATTATATAGTGTTAAACAAGAGGTGAATTTACTTTGTCCATTTCTTTTAAAGGATCTTTTAAACACAGTTACGGACTGATATAGGGTGTGATAGCATTCCACTTCTATTTTGTTGAAGAAAAAAAAAAATCAACTCACATTTTAAGTAATATTCAAATCACTGCAGTAGTCACCATCACATCCATTATCTGGGAAACTGGTGAACATAAAGGATTAACTGGTTTGAAGTTCCAGCACTGAAGTCTTGCTGAAACAACCACCCGACAATAGAGTACAGCCTGGCTATATGACTTCCACAGGTGACAGCAAAACGATGAGCCATTTGAATGCTCAAAAGGAAATACTTTCAAAATCTTCCCATTTCCTAGAACCAGGAACAGCCAATTCCCATTGCAACACAATGTTTTGGGTACCAGCTAATTCACACCAAAACATCTTTGATTAATTTTTATGGAGAGAAGACACAAACACTTTTGTTGCAGTAGTAACCAATGTCATACTAGTACTTGCACACACCCAAAGACAACAACAATCCACAGCACAGCTCATTATATATTTTTAGCTGAGCATATTTCTTCACAAATAACTTAGAATAGAAAGGTGAATAAAGCCAGACCACAGAATGTTTGCTTATGGTCCTAGGATTTACACAGCTGTTGTAGAAAACAAAACAGTAACAAGCAAAAGGAAGTGCAGGCAAGTAAAAGTTACAGAAGGAGAAAATTGTAACAGAAACAGGCAGAACTTGGTCACCTACATACTTAGTAGCCCCATGCATTTCATTTTTCATCCAGGGGCATGCAGCATTCCAGGTTGCCCAACAAGCTTCTCTCATTATTAAGAAAGCAATTTACTTACATGCTCCAGACCTATTGCTTTCTTCCAATTAAGATCTCAGCCTGTTTCTCATGTCTAGTCATCAGCTGAGGCCAGCTACTGCTAAAAGGAATTCTCCATTCCTTGCTGCATTTGTTAGCATGCTCTTACACAAGGGTTTAAAGATGAATAAGAGAGAGCATTTAAATATGAGCCACTCTGCAAGCTTAATCCTACTGTTAGTTTCCCCTTCTTCATCACTGACATAAGCTATTTATCACGGTCACTTTCTTTGTTTCACATTTCACAAACTGTCTTCGCTCAACCCAGCACAATGCCAATTTCAGTCACTTATGCTACCATACTTTCAGGTAAACAATTCACATCTTACCAAGTGAAGCACAAAACATCTGGGATCATCCATTGAGCAGCTGCCTCCTTCAGCAGCCCTTCGCTGGCAGCAGTTAACCTACTTGTGTGACCATGGACCATTGTCCATTTTGTTGACCTGCACCATTTTGTTTCTTGCACCTCTGCTTTAGTGATTCCAGTAAATATTTTCTTCCACTTCTCGACAGCATTCAAGAATTTCTGGATGGACTTCTTTGTTCCATGAGTGCAGTAGCATCAAGAATAAAGTGTCTTATATACTACCTTACTTAATCAATGGGAAAAAAAAATTTCAGGGAAAAAAAAAAAACAAACAACAAAACACAACAAAGAGATTAAAGAATTTAAACATCCTAAAGAATCTGTTCATATCACTGTCAACACTAAAACAGCAATAGGAATTTGTGAATATTTTGCAGTCTTTTAAGGTAATGCTACAGGAATTCCACGTCCATAGCTATTTCAGTAACATCTGATCTTAATAACGGAGTGAAAACAATGCTGTAGTCCAAAAGTAGCACATCAGCTGAGATGTTAACTTGTTCACAACACAGACCCTAAACTGATCACACCTGTATGAACTGGGAAAATCTCAATATAATGTTCACAGAAGAGCATCCTTGCAAAATCCTGTATAACAACACTCAAATTTGGCCCCAAACCATCAAGATGTAAAAGCCCTTGTTGAGAAGGGATTAGCATGGGGTAAGAGAGAACATATTTGTGCTTAAACTCCATCCTACAAATATATTTCCCACAAATTATTCATCTACAATCCTGCAACTTATTTTAACCAAAGCCAAATTTTTTCCCACACATCTTAGCTGAAACTTCCTCACCTGGCCTTCCACATCTTGCAGATTCTTGAAACTAGAAGATAATTAAGACATAATTACTAGAGATATTATTTCCTTTATTCTTTCTAAAATATACACTTTATTCTTTCCAAAATAAGAGCCTGCCTTTCCCCTCGGCTTTCAGTGTGCATGGCCACATGAGCGGTATCACTGTCACTATCTCATCGCATAGTACTTAAAATTTTTAAAATATTTAAATATAATAGTAATATAATATAAACCCAGGTAATATATAGCACAGAGAATCAAAAAAGTCTGTATGTTACTTCGTGAGTTACAAGAAAAATATGTCCATGAAGTCCTCACATTCATTCGCCTTTCTAGACCAAATCAACCAGAACCATTCCAAATGCTGCCTCACGTGTAAAAGCACTGCAACTGAGAACTATAACCCCAGAAATCAGTCCTCTAAGTTCCTTTAAAAGCTTTTCAATGGTTCATGCCTTAGATATATCATCATTGCCATTTGAAATTTAAACAATAATAGAGCTTTCGTTGCCACTTCAAACTTAATAACTGGGTTTGCTCAAATATCTCAAGCAGCTTAATCACAATGCAGAGCACAGCTCCAAAGAGGTTAAGTCTGATCAACCAACCTTCACCTTCCTAAGCTGACAGAGTCTGTGAAGTAAAGGTAACTAAAACTGGAAAACATGAATTCCTACAGATTTTTAAAAATTAGCCCAAGAACGTGCTTTGAAACAGCAAGGAAAATGGTAAAAAGGAAGAATCCCTTGTTGAGCTAAATCACAGCCTCTACAATAAAACTACTTCAGTCCTCTGCTTTCCACTTACACTCTTCTATAATGGATGCCATTAAGATGAAATTTTAACCTGAACGTAACAATTTGCTACAGCATCATATAAGTCACTTGAATCTTCTATTAAAAAAGTGACATTTTAGGGGAGACAAAGGAATGAGTCCCCATAAAATCCGTATTTTCCTTAAAAAAAGGCAAGCAGCTCCCTATGAAGATCAAGGTCCCAGATGCATATCAAACCTATTACCCTGCCATACAGTTCTAACTCCAATCCATTAATAAGACATTAAATCAAACATAACCAAATCACTGCAACTGCCAGATTACATGAACATTTACTCCGAATTAAGAAACAAGTTAGCTTCAGTTCTGTGACCTAGCAACATAAATAGGAAGCACACTTCCACCGAAACAGAGGGAAGGTATGATTTAGTCTATGAAAACTTCACAAAGTCACGATCATTAAAGGGACAGAATCACAACTTGTTTCCATGCTGTTAGGTACACAGTAACCATTTGTACTGATGTTCTTGTTTTACATCGCAATTCATCAAAATTCATGCATCAGAGAAATGATAAAACAGAATACATTTGTGGATATGCTATAATGTATTTTAGCAATAGTGGATATATTTTCTTTAAACACAAGTACTCCTACATTCATGGAAACTGCCATTAAGAACACAAGATTTCAGTGGAAATGGATCAAATCTAATCTTTCAGGTGTTGGAGCAGAGTTCTCGGAGAGACAAGTTTGTGTGTCCAAGCGTTCCCTTTTCTCGATGAAGCTGCCAACTATATCAGAAAATATTCTGTTGTTAAGAGGCCTAACTTTACATTTAAAGTCAAATAAGAGAAAATCTGACTTGATTTTATACCTCACTACTCACATTTCATCTTGCTAATCTTACAACATGTTTCATTAGTCTAGTTGCTGCTGCGGAAAGGAAAGGCTCTAATTCTAATTAATAAAAAACTAAGGTTCTTTAAATGAGATGTCCTGTGATTCTTTTGCACGTTGAAATGCATAAAGACTGGAGGTTTTACTTGTATTACATTTGTTGGACTTCCGAAGCAACATAAAAATGGAAAATGCTGATGTTTTCCTAATAAAAAGAAAGTTTTCCTCAAGACAGATATGCTAATTATTTAAGTCAACAAAAATATCCGGAGTACCCATAACGGTTGATTTTACATTTTAAACACTCACAGACAGCCAAGACACACACACCCCTCCTGGCTGCTGCTCCTGGACACTATAGCAACAAGTGAGCATTTGTTCTGCAGGAATGCTGAGTATGTGGCTGGGGGAGGGGGGTGGTATCAACCACAGACTTGTCTACCAGTCCACTAAGTTATTGTTTAACTTAAATCTTCTCCAAACCCTGAAATTGAGCAAACAGCATTTATTATCCAACATTAGCAACCTGCATTTATTTAGTAGCTTACACTTCGACTATGAAGAACATGGCTTTGCTGAAATGAACTTCAAGAAGTGTTTTTCCTCCTGTCGTTCAGAGAATTGGAAACAGCAGACTTGTTCCATGACTGCAGATTAATTAAGCAGTGTTCTAATAGTACAAACCTGCAAAGAAAAGGAATTGCCCAACTCCTCTGGTTCTCCTTAGGTCACAGTCACTGAAAGTCCAAGACTCCCTAACAAAAGCCTGAAAGATGTAGACTGGTGAAAAACAAGCAGCTTGGGTAAAACAGCTTTTGGAATGACCTGAAGTGAAGAAGCAAGACAGCTGGAAAGGTCTCTCCCCTGGTTCAAGCGTAGCACCCCCTGGGAAAAGCAGTCTGTAGCTACTGATGTCTCCCATCAGGTTTGAAGGCAAACTTAAGTAGTGTAGGCTTGTCGTGGGCTTGCCTTCATACAGGTTTCACTAGTGTTTATGGACTGAATTCTCTGGAGTACATCAAACTTCTGCTTTTCTTTGCTGAAATTGTCATGTCATAGAGAAATCTAGCACTGGACAGGACAGGACTCTCAGCCAGGGATCTCAATGCTGTGCTCATCAAAGAGACAATGAAAGCACAACAGCACGAAGGAAAGGGAAGCACAGGAAAACGACCACGAGGTCTTCAGTGTGCTGTGGTCATGGAGCTCTTCTGAAACGTTTACAGGCCTGGTTATTTTTCCCCTCCAAGTTTTACCATAAAAAGTATCAAAAGCTCTGAGAAATGAGTAAATCACTACTATTGGCTTTGAGCTCTTAGTGATAATTTCTAACTTGTTAAAACAAAAAGTTTAAGGAACTATTTACTTTGCTCTTATCTCTGTTTACATCCTTTAGCTTGAAAGACATTCACATTTGTCAAAGAACAGTTTCAATTCAGATTGGCAGTACTAATATTTAGAAGTGACTACTAGGATATGTGTGCAGGGGTATGCTGAGAAATTTCCAGGTCAGAAAGACTACTAGAACCACTTCTGTTTTTGCATACATATGAAAAGCAAGTTTCAGAAGGTGAGTTTAAGAGATGACTGTCCAATTCAAATATGCCTAAAGCTCAAACAACTGATTAATTTGCCATCTACAAAGGGCATTTTCTGCTTGCAGTCCTTTCCTCGCCACCTTTCATATATCTCTGCCAAACATAACATTCAACAGAGATGATAAAACAAAAAGCTGCGAGAAGGTTTAGCAGTGTATGCTGTAATGTCATGGTTGAGTGCCCCAACCATCGAAGTCTCATTCCATTTTAACCTCTGGCCACTTGTTTCTTTGCCAGCTGCCTTCTCCCTCTTTAGCTTGTACTCTGTACAACCTTACAGCCAGTCAGTTCATAGAGCTGATCTGGCTGAAAACTATTCCTTTTCTTCCTAGGACTTGTAATCCATCAGATCTGCTCACAGGAGCACTATGTGGTCACCAGAGGACTACTGCCAGTGCCAGAAAGAAGTGGTGAGAGCACAGCAACTGACACTTAAATTTAAAGAGAAATACATTATTAGCATGGTTTAAAACAGAGTACTAAACATAACAAGCTTTATAATAATGAGTGATCAACAATGTCTGGCAGATATTCAACACTTACAGAATTGTACTATCATTTCAGCTGTTGATGGGGAAGAAAAACCTGGAATTTCTGCAGGATCACTTTCAGAAATTCACTTCCAGCTTTGCCCAACTGCCTCACACCTGTCGAATCTGTTTGAATCTTGGCTTCTCTGCTACTGCAGTTCACAAGATCACTTCTGCCAGTTACGGGAACGACAATATCCAAAACAGCTAATACAAACTGCTAGAATTCAGCTCTTAACACCTTATTTGGTTCAGCAGGAGTCTGAACAAAGTTATTGTAAGCTAATACATTTAAAACACACTGTTAGTCCCTTGCGAACCAAGGGTGAGCAGAGCTATGAAATCAAAGAAATGAAAAAAAAGGTATATTTTAACAGTAAGTTATAAGATTTACAAAATTATAACACAGATATTACATGTATGTATCACTTCAATAGATCCTGGAAGTGATCGACCTGAAATTCCACTTCAGTCTGTATGTTAGCTTTCTGAAGCGGCATGATTCTGTAACAGGATTTATGTTCCAGATGGTTTATTTTCCCTTTTTTCTGCGCTACATGGAATAAAAGAAACAATGTCCTACGCTTTACATGAATTCCCCTATCTTTTCCAGAGGATTCTCAAAGGTCACAATCACTTCACAAACAGATTGTTTACATATTTGATAATCACTATGTTCTCACGGTCCCTGAAAGTTAGCTGCTCTGTCAGCATTTCACTTCCCCAAAAAGCTTTTTAATTTAGGACATAAAACACTATCAAGAAGAAAAACAATATCATCTTCTCCCCAAAACTAAAGAAAGCAATACATCACTCAAAAAAATAATTCTTCCAGGCAGTGCTACAAAGAAAGGTAAACACTATTAGAACCTTGCTCAGAGCAGTTTGCCCACCTATCAAGCAATACTTCTACCATACTACAAATTACATTTTTAGACTCTACAGTGTCATTAGAGAGGTAATACATCCAGTTTAAGGTGTATCAAAGGCAGCAGTTTTCACTGAGAAGCAACAAAACTGGAATAAAGAACAAACAGCAAAATTACACTCGGTATTATAAATTATCATAATTTCAATCTGCAATCTTCACTGCCAAAGCAAATGAACTTCAGATTTCCCTAGCAAAACAGGACAAGCTAACTTTCCAAAATACTGCCTCAGAACTTTGCTGCAAAGAACTTGAATGTTTTACACTACAAGCAGATAAAGAAATAAAAAGCTAAAAATACAATAGTGCCTTAATCATACTAAGAATGTAAGCAGTATGAGAAAAAGCACACAGTCAAACCTGGAAGGAGTGAAGAGAAATTGTTCATCTTTGACCCTCAGGCACTATATTTAGTAGACAACTTCTGGCTTTTAGTGTAGCATGCAATTAATACCAATCTCCACAGTGGTTTTGAAGTCACTAAGGACTACAAGTTCCTTATTTTGAGAAACTATTTAACTTGACACACCTTTACAGACATCCTGTCCACTGGGCTGAATATCTATCTTTCAAGAATAAGGGCCTGATAGGTTTCAAGTTCGGTAGCATTCCTGATCCTTTTGAAAGTACTGCTGCTACTACAAGGAGGATGCAAGCATTCCTGACCAGGCCATCCAGCTTCACCAGTATTTTCACTTCTGCTTTGGATAAGAGAAGGAAAAAAACCACCTTATCAAACTCTAAGAAACCAGACAGTGAAATCTGATCCTCAAAGTGAAACTTGTGATGAAAGCCAAGAGCTTTACCTTGCTATTCCTTGCCATTGTTTTCTAATCTATCTGGAAAAAAGGTACATTACCATTTTAGAATAAGCTCCAATTTGCATTAGTTGAAGACAGGATGAACTTGAGGAAAGAAGCATTTGCTCTTGAAAAGTATGCAGAACTGCCCACATGAAGCACACAATATCATACTTTGAAGATTACTTCAAAGTTTGTGATAAAGAAAGCAGTAACACCTAAATATATTTTGAAGTAGAGTCAAGCAGATTATATATTCAACTATAAAGTATAATTACACCAACACTCAGACCACATGCAAATTTTACCCTTACAGCTATTCATAATACAACACTATTTCCCACAGTCCCAAGGGTAGACCTTACAGTACGAAGCATACAATACATTCCTTAAAAAAATAAATAGCAGATGTCACAAAACTAGTAAACTATCTTCAGACCAGGGAAACAGGAATGTTTCCCGTCTCTGACTTCATACGAGTAAAAACTACTATTTACTGCTTAAAAATGAAACCCTAAGTAAAATATTCTAATTAGGAACTCAGACTGTGCCCTAAATATTCTTTTGTGTGATCCTTTTAAATCTAAGTAAAAGACAGTCATTTGAGCAGAGACCACAGCGACATCATTTGCTTAAGGCAGCAGTGGAATTTATTATGGGCAGTAAGAGAGTATAATGGCAGCGGCTTCACACAGATAGCTTTTCTTAGGCAGATTCTCAACTTTGCACATCTATGCAATACACAAAACTATTTTTGAATCAATAAATTCTATAATAGAAGTTTTTAAGAGGTAGGTCTTCTATGTTTCACCCCCAAAATTGGCTTACATGCTTTCTATATTATTTCTAAGTATAGGCATCCTTATATTTTGAAGGGGTTGGACAGTATGAAGTAATTACCCCATATCTCCTCTCTGCCAAAAAAAGATACTCTGCATGCAAAAGTCACTCAGCCTTATAAAACTGAACAGCATTTACTTGCAGACACATTAAACCCATGCTTTGGGACAAGAATTATCCTTCTTTCAAGTCACAAAATGTAGTTCACTTATATTCCACGCACTTCAAATTCTGAAGTATTTTCAGTCCTGTGGTCAGGTTACCGGGCCCTCAGCAGGTCTGTGGGAGCCAAACAACTATTCAGTTTCTGCAGCTCTCTCAACTGTGGCAAGTTACTTCTTCTCTCGTGTACCACTACCTCTGAAGATCCAAGATAGCTCCAGCCTTTAGACTGTACTTTGCTGGATGTCCTACCATTTGAAAGAGGGGTGCCAGTTGGAGCCAGCAGTCATTTTCTCACACTCTCAACCTATAGCTGAAAAGCCACTATTTGAACTCGAAACACAAACAGAAAACCCACCAGCTTTCAAGCCATTACATCTTCACAGCTTGTGTTTAACATGTACATTAAAACTGAGACAAGAAGTAAACCTGGGGTACCGAATGCAGGATGCCATCAATAAAATTGAACACCAGATGAACAATCTTAGGAGTAGCACAGATTGTAGGTGACAAAAATAGTGTTGAGTCTTCTAGGTATTAATTCAGCATATACACTCAAGTTTGGCCTTCCAGGCAGGGATTCCTGAGGAACTGTTTTCCTTTTTTTCTTATCAGAAAGGAAAGACAACTGACTTATTTTGAGCCTCCTCAATACACTTCAATTATCTTTGACCTCAGAAAGTACTAATGCTACAAAATTACCAGGCCTTTCAGTTCGAGCACAAATACACAATGACAATGAAGTTATCCTTACTAATATCAGCCATACGACACAATCTCACTCATCTGGAAACCTAACTTAAGACCAGACCAACAGATTGATCCATTAACTGTTTGTGCAGTTCAACCACCACAGATACAGCCTGTCATCAGCTAGAATTAAATACAGTTTTCTTGCAAAACAGTACTGGACTCATTGACCTACGTTCAAAAAACACATGCAGCTCTTCTTTAACGAAGACCTTGGTAAGCGCCTTGGTCCTGTGCCTCAAGATGGATTGCTAATAATAGATTATTATGACCAGCAAGTACAATGCCTGGAGTCAGAGAGGGAGTTGAACTGAAGTGTAGGGAACACATGGTATTTCACTCACCACCAGAGGCAACTGCAGCTCCCTCACGTCCAAGCAGCTGAAAAACTTCCAGCCAGCAATTCTATTCAGAGGATGGGTTGGTTGTTTTGGGGAAGGGGGATGGTTTGTTTAGTTTTTGTGTGTTGCTGAGAAGGAAGTTTCCTACTTGGTGCCACAGGGAGACTCCTCGTTTCGTAGATTTCAGTTTACATAGCAATCATCATTACATATCTACATTTAAAAGTAATAGCCAGGTTTCATTCAGTATTATGACAATGAAGCTGCTGTAAGTAATTAAGTGATATTAGTATAAGTAATGCAAAGAGAAATAGCACCAAAGTTTACAAAAAAATGGCTGAGAAATTTCAGTTATATAACACTCTCCACCTAATATGAAGTTGTTGAGGTCTTTCATTTATTGACTCGCATTGGTACCATTCAAAACAGTACAACTCTGTGTCTAAAGACACCTAGGATCTAGTCAAGACATGAACGCATATTATAGACCAAAATAGCTTAAATTTTTCACTCCAGATATCATCACTACATCAGGAGAACATTAAGCGAACTGCTGGCAAGCAACTGCAGACGTTGGCAGTGCGCAGCTAACGTGAGCAGGGCACACGCTGCCCTGCCCTGCCGGCACAGCACACAGGGCCAGCACCTCCAGGTGCCAGCCCATGACTGATGCAGACCTGAGCCATGGAGCAGCCTGGAGCCAGATGAGTCCTGTGGCCAGAGTGAAGTTACGGCACATTGCAAAGGAATTTGTAGACAAGTCTGCCAAAGCAGTGACACTACGGCTAGGAGTAGATGCGGAAGCTAACTGGGGAACAGCAGCCACAAGTCAAAAGACCTGCACCAGGCTCTAGGAAAGCCTGCCAGACAAACACCAGAGCTTGTGGTTGCAACCCCAACCCTGCTGCACCACTTACATCTGTCACTCCTGAGCTGCCTGAAGATGCACGCAGTATATGCACATCAGGGTAAGATGTCTGCTGTAGCTAGAAGCAGAACTTATTTTTGGTTCTGACTTCATGAACTTCAGAGCAAAGCTTTACTATTCAACAAAAAAAATACATCAAGTCATTATATTAATGCTGTCCAGAAAAGAAAAAAAATAATTTCCTGTCCTGATTCCACCTTGAAATAAATCACATAAGAAATTCCAGAATGGTGGTATAAGCTGCAAGCCTTACAAGCCAGAATTGTGTAAGGAGCGTGTTCAGCCACCTTAGTAAGTTTTTGTCAATTTTTGGATAGAAAACTATAAACGTTTCTAAAGATAGGATGGAAAAATGCAATCCAAACTATTCAGCTTCAGAAGGGCTGTCTCCAGCCAGCAGTAAGCAAGCCCAATATTACAGAACTCACTCTATGATGAGATTCTGGGGACAGATATCCAAAAGATGTTCCCAATGAAGGAAAAGAAACATCTCTCCTTTATAAATAATCCTTTAAATGAACAACATTGTTTCACAAATTAGTTCTGCAATCTAATATAAAACAAGAAGACAGCTCCCGTGTTCCATATTAGCTTCTCCAATCTTCCCAGTCCAAAATTTTATATTGAATATTAATTAGCAAGCACTGCATGGCAGCTGGAATACATTCGTATTTTGATAGTCCTTTCCTAACAGGATGCCTACTTCAGTGTCAGTAGGCACCAGACACCTGACCTCACAAATAACTGTGCTCATCCTGTGTATTCAGCAGAAATACTGTTGACATGAAGCAATCACGAGTCTCAAGTTACTGCCCTGTTAAAATTTGTTCACACTTTTTGGCACAGCTGCTTCAGCTGTGTGCACGCTCAAGCACTTTGGGTTTACAAAGCACCGGATCCATTCACTGTCTAGCCTTCTGCTCAAAGAAGGCTCAATGCAAAACCTGAAATCACAGGGTAATCATTCTTTTCATTCCTGCTAAGGCTTATTATCATATCTATAAACAAAGTGGTAATCCTAAATACAAAGTTAGAGGTAATAAGCGTTGCACTGACCCAGTATACAAGATGAGCACTACCAAATTCACTGCCTTTGAGCTGAGGAAGGCTCTTAAAACATTATTTTACTCTCCAGGAACAGCATTTTCTGAATATCTACACAGTACCCAAATCTGCTTATTGGCAAATTTGAACCAAAAAGAGAAAACAGACATTTATAGCACTAAGGCATGGGGAATGGCAAAAAAAATGTGCAACAATGCTTCATATTCAGGACATTTATATAAAGCTGCTTTGGATGTCAGTTCAGCTATTAACATGAGAACATTTCTGTAAAATGTAGATAGACACTTTCCTTCTGATGATCAGACACGGACTAGTATCTTTTCCCTAACGGTATCTGAAGGCACAATAAGAAACACTCCTCGTAAGCAAAAAAAAATTTGCAGTTTCCACCTGCTGGCAGAAGATGGTAAACACTTACCATGCAGAGGAAGAAAGCATGAAGAGTTTCCTTCTATCTTAAATTCAAACTAACATATGAGCGTCTCAAAAAACAATCAAAACAGAAAAATCAGAGAATCATATGAGCCCAGAAAACTGGAACGTTGCCAACATCAACAGAATTCTTTGAAATGACAAGAACATTCAAGTGGTTAAAAACTAATCAGTTGACAGTCTCACTAATTTTCAGTTGCAGCCTCAACAGCCTGCTCAAAACCTACTCCCCCTTGCCCTTTTAAATATTACATGCTCAAAAGCACTACATGACAGATTATGAAACAGATTGCAGTGTTCTGATGAGGAAACACAGAACCCAAAGTAACAACCACCATTTCCCACAACCATCATGCATGGGGGGGGGGCAATAAAGGGGAGAAGTAAAGGGGAAGATAACCACAGCAAACACTAGATAAAACCATATGAGTAGAGGTGTGGGAGTTTCAGAAAACCTAAGAATTTAGGATAAAAATCAACTGGCATACCTTCTGAAAGAATGGCTTCCTTCAAATAGAGTAGCACATCTGCAAATTTTCTGACATCATTCACCAGTTGCATGATATATTCCGGGTCCACAACAGGATTGTCATAACAATCAGAGTTGGAGCTAATGCTGCTCAGAGAGCTGCTCTTGGTGCTGCGCCCCATTCCCCAATTTCCTGAATTAGAGATGGTGAAGAAGTTGGAGGTAGACAGCCGGGCTAATCCCAAACCACGTTTGTTACTTCCACCGTTCTGTCGCAACATCCCAGCAGCCGCTGTGCTTATAGAGCTCCCGCAGTTAACATTCAGTATTGGTTAATGTCCATTTGACAAGTCCAAGATGAAGCCCTTAAAAATTGTGGGAGGGGGAAGGAGGAGGAGAAGGAAAAATGCTGATTAGTGTAGAAATACACGTGATGTAACATTTTGTACTGACAAGATCCAAAAATTCTTTTAAGATGACACTACTTTACATTACAATGTTTAACGGAAGCTTTATAAAGGTTGTTGACTGTTCAAATGTGTTTTTTTTTTTTAATTTGTACAGCAAATAAAAATCAGAGGTGTGCAAAACTCATTTCTAAAGCTAAGCATGTTGCGCGCTTATTTCACGAGAAAAAGTCTGTTCCTTAAGTACTTATTTCGGAAACCTTAAGAATTAAGTATTACACTTGCCCTTTCTTTACCATGAAATGTTACTACAACTGAAAACAATTACAAAAACCTTTCTGATACAGACCACAAGCAACAACCCAGCTTGCATCAACCACCAAGCTGCATTCAGCATCCTGTCTCTTAAGATAATAGCCAGCTGTGATCTGATAGGGTGATTTTCTTTGCGTAGATCGTGCTGAGCAAGAGACTTTGACTATCACCTTCTGAGAAACAAAAACATCCTGAAAGAAGTTATATGGGCCTTTAAACCTGCTATCTTTTAATATGAAAGCCAATCAAAGGAAAGACATTGCAAAGTGAAGCCATTTTACATGTTTTAGTACCACAGTTTATCTGCAAGTCTCGGTGCAGTTAGCTTGAAGGGTGTTATTCTGCTTTAGCACACCTTAAAATTCCACCATAAAAATACTCAGATTTGGGGGCTATTACACTCGTATAAGTAAAAAACCTATCCACATTGGTTTAGTTTTGGGAAAACAGAATGCTAACCACATCAGGTTAAGCCATTCTTCCCCAAGCAGCGAACTCCAGGTGGTAGAGCCGGGTTTGGTTCCAGCAGCTCTCACAATGCCTGGTATTATTTTTTCAACACCAGGAGAAATTCTCAGCATTTACACTACAGGGTAAACACTACAGGGAAGAAAAAAAAAGAAAAGAAAAGAAAAATTGGAACATGTCAGATTAAAACGTTAACACTGGTTGCAGATACCAACCAGCTGGAATTTCAAATTCAACCACTTTTAGAGAAAAATAAGTCACTACTATTTGAGTATTAAATGCAGCTTGAAATGGGCTACCACACGTATTTCTGTTTTTGGTTAGACTAACTAAAGGAACAGCGCCTTTAATGTTTTGAACACTCCCCCCACGTACTTCAGCAGGCATTATTCTAACGCACTGCAATTATTTTCCCATTATTTCTACTTTATTTCTCCTTGCAATTTCAGAATATCAAGGGAAAGGTGGTGAGAGCAGTTGTTTCTGTAATTACCCTGGCACTGCTTCCAGGGACTGCGCACAGGGTGCAGGGGCCAGGGGAGAAAACTTCAGAATTTAACCCAGGTTAGCTGCTCTGCTTTCTGTTTGGTGTTTACAGGCTGTACCTGGAGGAGCACACATAAGTCCATACAAATAACGCCGATAATTAAGCAATTCTAAACAGCTCAGCTGGATTGAAGTGCGGTTTACATTAAACATCAAGCATAACGTTTAAGCAACTTTCTTCTGTTCCCACATAAAATTCTCAGGGGTACAAAGGCACTTCGTAATCACAAAAAAAAAAAAAAAAAAGCCGCCCAACCTTCTCTCCTTTAACGAACCCGCTACCTATCTATCTGTATCAGGACAGATTTCCCTATCATCTAAACCAGGCTCGTCCCTTTTAAGTCGGGCCAGCTCCAGAGGCAGCTTGGAGCAGCGTGCAGGGCTGGACCCGCTCCCGCGGCGAGCCCACGCTCCCGGAGGCACCTTGCCGGAGAGCTACGGGCCGGGGGCCAGCCACTGCTCCGCCGCGGGGCGCTGCCAGCCGCGCCGGGCCGGGGGCTCGGGACAGCGAACCCGGGGGAGGAAAAGCGAGCCCCGGCCTCGCTACCGACGCGTGCAGCCGGTCCGGGGCCAGGCGCCGCCGGTCCCCACGGGGAAGGGAAAACAAAAAAAGGCAGCCGGTCCAGAAACGTGCTCTCCCAGCGCAGCTTCCCGGCTGGGATGGGAAGGGAAGCGAAGCACGCGCGGGGCAGCGGAGGGCGAAGCCGCACCGCCAGCCCCGCCACAACCCGCGGCTCCCCGTCCCGTCCCGTCCCGTCCCGTCCCGTCCCGCCGGGGCGGCAGCCGCGGCCGCCTGGAGCCCAGCGCCAGGGTCCCGTGAGGGGCCGAGCCGCCCGCCGCTCCTCGCCTCGCGGCGGCCACGCCGCCCTCTCTCCTTCCCTCCGCCCCCCCCGCGGCCCTTACCGGAGAGCTGCGGCCGAGGCAGGCAGCAGCCGGGCCGCCGCGGGCCCTGCGCGAGGCCGCCCCGCTGCCCACGGAGCGCAGCCCCCGCCCCGCCCCGCCCCGCCGCCGCCCCCGGTGCCGCCGCCGCGGGCCACGCCCCCTCACGCCCGCCCAACGCCGTTGGCCGGCTGAGCCCCGCGGGGGCGCAGCCTGAGGCAGCCACGCCTCCTGTCTCGCCAGGCCACGCCCCCGCGGTCGACGCGCGGTGCTCGCGGGGCGCGGGAAAGCGCGCGGCGCTCGGGGGTAGCGCGGGGCGCGGCGCGGGCAGGGGCTGTGCGCGCACACACCCGTGCGTGACGGCGTGGTCAGAGGACGAGGGAAGCCGTTGGAGCACCGGCCACGCAGCACCATACAGAAACCAAAATCGTTCCGCACCGGCGGGGCCTTCGGACCTCCGCACAGACCTCCTGCGGCAGCTCAGGGTTGCCGGGGGCAGCGGGAACTCTGTCTGCTAGAGCAGGGACTGCAGCCCACGCCTTGCGCCTTGCTCATCGAGGGCCACGTGAATCCAGCAGTCCTAGACGTGAAGCTCTGGAATGGGATATACTCTAGATCAGAGATGCTGAGGGCCTTGATGTAAGTCTAGGCCCAGTCTGCCATCCCCAGCAGTTCCAGGTCTCCCATCTGTACGTTCCCTGTCCTCGCTCCTCCAGTCTCCTTCCCCAGCTACTCCAGCACGCTTCATTCAGGGCTGTGTCAGGGCACCACTCTCCTCGGACCATTCTTCCCCTCCATGTATGCAAACAATTGCTTCCAGTTGAAGAACTCTGTTCCCAATTCTACCAGAATTTCTGAAGCCCCAAACTAAGCAACCAAACTAAAGCAACTTGTGACATCACTTATCTCTCGTGCTAATTTCAAGTATCGTTCAGTAACTTCTTTACCTTAAAAAAAAACTCCCCACCACTAAATAAAATGTGGTGTAAATTTAGAAATTAAGTAAGTGGTCATAAATTCTTCAAGTCTTCCAAGTGTGGAGAAAAACAAACACAGAAAACAATGCCCTGAGCTTCAAAAAGATTTTGATGATTCAGGTAATTGATCCAGCAGATGTCAAAATCAGGCCAGGACAAACAATTGTAAACTAATTTAATGTGAAAGCAAGGAACAATCATGCGGAATGTGTGTTAAACAGTACAATCAGCAATCACATAATCAGGAAAAGTATTAAAGGTTTATTTTGGGAAAAGTCATTGAAACTGTTAGATAAGTGTACGATAGCAATAAAAAGATAAATAAGAAATTCCACCTATACTTATCAATTGATAGGCTACAAAGCAATGGATACCATTCGGTTTCCCAAACCTTTCAGAAAAGCGTATAGCAGCTACAGCAGACTCTTTGTCTTTGTTACACTTCTTGAAAAGATAAAGCATTTTATTTTACTATAATTACACCATTTCCAGGCACATTTTAGAAAATGCAAGGAAGAATAAGCTCTGCTGGCCTGAGTACGTATCCCGCTCTAGTCCTTTTGCTGTTTCTGAAGCAGACATACATTTCTTCATGCCTCGCCACTCTGTGCATTAGTCTTTTCTCTTACTTTGGTCCCCCCATAGACTAACATGCGTCTATATTAGAATTCATCAATTTATTTGGTGAACCATTTATTTGCAGAAAAAAATCAGAAGTGAAACTGAAAGTGATGGAAGTTACAAATCCTAAGATTAAATGCTTTTATGCTTCTGAAATATTTTATTGCCGGCACATGATTTAAAACATGAAAGAGTTCTACACTGTGGGAGAAAAAATGATTTGACCCCACATCTGCCATGTTACGTGAATGTTAAGTGAAGTTTGGGGTTTTCTTCACCAAAGTACTTTTCCATTTCAGTTGTTCAGAGCTTTTTTTCCTCCCCGATTTCAGTTTGGCTGCCAAATTGAATACATAATTCTCTGCATTCCCCCTGAATCAAAACTAGCACAAAACAGCCCCAATCATATCACAAACTGTACAGTGTTGATTGTCGCCTAAATTGCCTTAGAAAATACGACATGAAAGATACACAGAAGTAACAGATACACCTTCAAGAAAATATGGCTTTCACAAAAGGCCAGGTCTACATCCTAGCTTGCAATTTTTGCTGCAACAGGTAAACTGAAAGGAGGATTGAAGTCTGACAGCTGCTATGTTTTTGTCATCTCTTGTTGCTCTACAGGGCTAAGGTCCTTTCTAGCCAAATATAACCTACAGCATCACTAATGCAGGCTTCAAGAAAGCAACAGAAGTTGAACATGTGAAAGTTATTTAAAGTCACCTCTTTTTTCTGCACATCATCCAATGTCATAGTTTACTTGGAATGAACAAGAACAATGAACAGTCAGTTATTAGGCAAATAGTGAACAGCAGGGCAATAAAGATAGCATAGTACCTCAACAATGTATTCTCCAAGAAGAGAAACCAAAACTGAATTTAGTTTCATCAAAAATGCTGAATTTTCCTCTGAGCAGGCACTGAACTCTAACTCATTAAGAGCCACCTGTACATTTTTTAAACAGATTTTTCCCCATATAGCGCATGTGTACACGGTGAAATAATAGCCACAGCACATCTCTTTTATGAGAAAACAATCTATGGAGTAAACTCCAAGTGCCCGTTTCTCCCTTCTCGGCATTGAATAGTACTTTGTTCACAAAAAATAAAAGTCCGTTTGAAATCAAGGAAAAGCTTCCCTGATGAAAGCTAGAAAGAAGCTAGAAAGAAGATATGTTTCCATGTAGCGCCATTAATGTAACTAAAACTGTGAAAGTGGTATTTGTTAATAAATTCGTTTCAAAATACCGGCTCTGTTCTTCAATTTATCTGCTGAAGAACCAAATATTCTAGATTAGCTGGAAGACATAATTAGTATATAAGTTAATATGAGCAATAAGAGTTCAATACAGAGCTGGGTATTTGTTAGTATTGTAACCCCCCTTCTACCACACACTAAGCAACACTGCAAATAAGATTAAACAAATGACTTACGGAGCTATGTTGGAAGAAGATTCCACATTCTGTTTACATTCCAGCAAAGAGAGAATTCTGCTCTGAAGAAGCATTTCCATAAACCATTTCTTTCCAAGAATCATTTCTTACATACAAGCTCCTGCAAAAGACCAATATCATTTGTGTATCAGAAAACAGTTCAGGACTCAGCTACTGTTAAAGGAAATAATGTGACATTTTTGGTAAAATAAGATCTTATCCATAGCTATGTTATAAGATTTAACAAACAGTCAAAGAAGAACAGCTAGAACACAAAACTGAAAATTCTTTGTACAAAATCATCCTACCCAACAATGAGAAAACTCAGAAAATTGTTCCTCTGCCATTACACCTACTGCTGGCTTGGAAAAGTGTTTTTTCCTCTCACGAGATCTCCAATTTGACTGTAATAAACACCGCCTACCTGAGAACCCCCTGAGATACCCAGATCCACATGCACTTCCTCGAATGAAGCATATTTCAAGCAGTGCACCAAATGCCCTCAGGGAAACTATGTGGGTGAAACTTAGGCAGCCACTGTGCACTGGAATGAACTCGCAGAGCCAAATGATGAGGAACAGAAACCCCCATCACCTGCAGACACAGGCCTCGCACCAAGGGATCGTGCCGTCCCTCCCTGCGCAGTCCTGATCTTCAAGGCAGACCACAAAACACTTCAAAAGACGAGTACAGGAAGTGAAAGTCACAGCTCCAGCAGGTATTAAAAAACACATATTTGGTTTAACGGCTGATTATAATTCACCTCCAAGATAATCCCTCCATACTTCTTAACGTGATGAATGAGGCCTCAGTCTTTTTCACAGGAGATAATCACTCAATCACCTCATCACCTGCGAATAGTCCTCTTCTCCACTAAGCTCTCCTTTTTCACAATTACTGACTTTTCTCTCTCAGATAACCTGGTTGATATATATATGGTTCAATGTAGAGCAGTTCTTCTCAGCTTTATATAGTTTTGACCTTTCACTGCCTCTATCTCAAACCCAATGCCCCCAAACTGGTGGGCTTTTCTTTTCGCTTATATCAGTTGGCCTAATTTCAAACTCTTTCCCTGGTCTTTCCTCTTTTTGTACGACATCCTGCCCTGCTCAGGATGATCTGCATACTGTCGTAAGCTATTCCTCAAAAATGATGCAAGGCTGGAAGTGTGATGGAGGAGTTGCAGCTGGACACAGGACAGCTCAATTTGCTAATCCTCCAGGGGAAAAAGATTGCTGCTGGCATGGGCAGCACCCCATTTCCTAACTTTTAACAAGTCATGTCTTAAAAACTTCCACCTTAACTAGCAATTGTCAAGGACAGTGGGTGGTGAGGAATGAGAGGAAAGACTGCATGAAGGAAACTACTTCCAGAACCTTCCTGGCTTGCCAAACGCGCTATTAACCAACCCCAATTATGGCACAGCGACCTACTGCTCACAGAGCCAGGAGGCCTGAAGCTAACCACCCTCCTCCCTTAGCCCCACCTGCTGTACCAGTACCAGCTGGATTTAAGGGAGACAAAGCCCAACAATTAAGGAGTAGGAGAGAACAGGGGTTTGGCTGGGAACTGCTTGTAGGTAGTGTCTTGCTAAATGCTCTTAGTCAGGCTGTTGTTTTGATATGCTCTGGGTTACAGGGTTATTGCCTGCTGGCTGAGAAAGAGGCAGTACAGCAAGCTGCTGGTGTTGGGGTTTGTCTTGTGGGGGAGCTTCTGCTGGCCTTGTGTTTTGAATTCAGAGTTTGAAGTAGATTAAGAGATACAGAGACTGCGTTAGGTGGCTTCTGATGCTGCCCAGGATGCTAGCAGGCGCCTGGCAGGGTGTTGTGGGGCTTCCTGGCACACCTGGGCTGTTTTTCACTGCTCTGGAGCATGCTAGAATCACCCTGAAACCACCGACCATCACTGCTCTCAACAGCAAAGCAAGAATTCCTTTGTACACTCCTGAAAGTTTTCAGTAGCTTAAGCGTTTGATAAATCAGATGAAAACAACAGAAAAGTATATATGGCTAGAAATATGTTTTTTTTTTTCCTCTATTTGCATAACTCCTTACACAACAGTAAGTGATTTCAAATGTGGCAAACAAAACCCCAAATCCTCTACCGTTTCATAAACGTTGCTAGAGAAAAAGGAGATGTAAGAAAAATGCTGTGTAACAAGGCTTAAAGCAAACTTTCAGAGGTAAATTAAAAGTACTTCTCTGCAAGAGAGAATGGTATATTTCACATTAGGAAACCAGGTAAGGTCCTTAAATAACAATCAAATGCATGATGTGATTAAGAGGTTAGTACTTCCAGAGCTATATTTTTGCCTTCTCCTTCGTTCTCCCACCTCTGATATTCTGGTGTAATTGTCCTACCAGGCCTGATAAAATGATCCAGTTTAAAATAACCCTGTATGGTTCAAGGTCTTGTAGTCAACTAGAATCATTTTTTCAAGAAAGAAAACATGTCTTGCGTCTGTGCTGGTGAATGTAAGCATAACAATTTGTGATGGTGTAGAGAGTTGCAGTTTCTCAACCGGTTTTAGGTGACGCTGAAATACTTTTTTTCTCATTGTGGATTAGAGTTTCCTGGGATAGTCTTGTAGTCTTTTTTGGTAAGCATATGCTGTTTTGCTGCGAGGGATCATGTTTTTATGCCGGAGCATAGACAAGCATAAGAGAGACTCACTAAGGACTAGCACTGTTGGTGCCTCAGCCATTGTAGGGTTTGTGCAGGAAGAAACTCTCATATTCACTGTTCGTGCCAACATACGTTTCAGATATAGGGATGTGTGTTGCTTTTTTTTTTTTCTTCCATCTACCTTAGGAGAAGTAGGAAAGAAAAAGAGTAGTTAAACCAAAACTATTCCTAGCTGCTTGCAGTTATGCAGGCAAAAAAAATGTCTTATACTACTGCATTTAGTAATCTCGTAACAATGTATGTTAGTATAAGTATGCTTGTAAGAATACAGCTGAACCCTGTTTAACGAGCAGTATGGAAGAATAAAGCTGGTGGATATTGGCTAGTAGGGACAATCAACCTATTTGTGGCAAACTTGAAGTACGGTGACTGTGTGTGCCATTGTATCACAGCCTGAAACTGTGGCTGGGGGACAGCTCGGATATGGGGGTGGAGGCAGTGGGGAAAGTGATGAACTGTGTTCTGCTGTGCATGACTAAAGCCCAGCATCTGATACTTCAGAAAAGGACTGGAGAATATAGGCTATTCTCATCATTACAGAGCAAGGTATATTTTATCCTTACCATAGCTCATAAATAGTGAATCTCTATGCTAGAGTAGATCTATCTGATAATTTAGTTTTATAACTAGAGGCAACATCTAACCGTAATATTAATGATGCTACAAAAAATAATCCAGCTATAATGTATGGCTGATCTGAAGATTTTACTGAATTCCATATGCTGGTTGCGTTTTACTAAAGGAAGTATTTTTTCATATAAGGAGCTCATTCAGTATTTTTCATTCTGGAATTTATAGCTTGAATGTCTCAGGCAAGTTCTTTCTAATGTCTTCTTACCAAATCAAGCAAGTCTGCTTTGTGATGCAGTAGTCTTAGTCACCTGCATTAATTTAGGTCTTTGAATGTTATCCTACTTCATTCAACACTGATGAGTATACATGCTAGAGGCTATGATAGTGTTTAATGAAGTTGTTAAAGTGATCACAATGTGTTCATAGGCTTTTGAAAGTACAATGCTATTGCCCGTCTCTCTTGCCTTGGGATGTTAAATCTGAATTTGCTAAGACCAATTGTGTACGTAAGTAGGGTCCAGATTACTAACAGAGGTGAGACTCGGGAGAGAGCTTTGCTCTTAGTCCTGCTGAGCGCTTTACATAAGTTGTCAATGATATTGCTCATCTAAAAAGTCTGTTTGCTTCTGTTAATAATAATTATGAATGTCTCAATCATGAATATGAACTTCAGACAAAGCTTTGGGGAGAGGATTAGCTACTCTAACATTTCTGTTTTACATTATCAACATTCTATATCCTGGGGCCAGGTACTGAGCTTTTCTACCTATCAGTATTTCCTTCCTTTAATCCAAAGTATTGGATCTTCACTTAAGTAATACAATTATGAATAGAGGGTAAGAAAACACATGACATGCAGCTGCAAGACTTGTCCATGTGAACAGATCTGCTACAAATAAATGTAAGTTGAAAAGATGTAGGTATGGGTGATCTAAGGGTAAGCAAGTTAATAAACATCTCTTAAATATCCTTGAGTGTTCTAATTCCTGGTACAGTAAGAATAGTGAACTCCAGTCCATTTTTGATGAAATTGTTGTAAATGTTTGTGGACCTTAGCTGTGAGCTTCCCTGCAGGCTACATGCAGCACCTAAACTTCTCAAAGTGTTTTTCTGCTGACCTTCATGGCTCTTCTCTCAAGGCACGGGTTGTTCAGCTGTTGTTTAATGAGGCTGCTAATTCTTCTTGGGCACAATACAGGGAGTGTAGGTACCAGTACATAATTCTTTGCAGACCACAGGCTGGGACACTGAGTGTTACAGCCCATCACTCTCTCACTGGACTTGGCCCAAAAGTTGCTAACCAAACATCAGCAGTGTTTTGATTGTTGTTTTGTTTCCTGTTGTTGCTTTAAATAGTAACCATGAATCTCAATGTCTGTAAGACAGCAGATGCTGTTGTAATATAGGATTTGAATAACATGTGTGAGCCACGCTGTGGCCTTTGTTTAAATGACATGTTATTTACTATTATTTAACATTCTACTGTGCAATGAAAAACAGGTTTTCTGCTCTTTGAGAAACTCCTTACTGAACAATATGCACAAAATCGGGACCATTATTTTATACATGTATATTAGAAAATACTTCTCTAATAGAGCAGTATATATTCTAAAGTACCACACTGATCACAGAAGGCTTACGTGATAAGGTAATATGACTGATCTACTACTGTCATCTTGCCTAGATAAAAGAATTCAGCATGATATTTATTGGTTAAAGGTCAACAAAGGAAATATGTAAAGCTCCGGTACTTTTGGTTATATATATGGCATAAGAATACAGAGTACAATTAGCTACACTGAAAACCACTGTATTTTAACACTTTTATTCTGATAGAAGCCAAACTAGCTGCCATTTATTGCATAGCTATTAAGAAAGAGCTTGGTTTAATCAAATATTATCTTATAAATCTGCATCCCTAATGAAATATCTGAATAATACATAACTCAGTATAAAAAGAAAATTGCAAAATTTGCAAATTGCAAAAATAATAATTGAAAATAACTAAAGCTCTAGTTGTTTATGTCCAAGTCATTACTGGCTCATTGGCACATTAGCTTTATGGAATTGTGCTTGCTAACAGCATCAATGAGAAATCTACATTGACAAGCTTGCAAATCCAGTAAACAGAAGTGCCACTGATGTCACCTGATCTGTAGCAGAACACACTCTGACCAGAGAGCCCCACCTCAGCTTTCCATTGTGAATCAAATTGTCTTGCTAGGAATGCATGAGGAGAGTCACCACAAGTACCCCAGCTTGCGCCATGGCTCAGAAAGGTGGTGGTCCCCATGTATGATGGGGTGCCTCCGTCAGGAGACTTTGCCACGTCAGGCCTACATGACAAGGGCTGCTGTTGAACATGGAGGTTCAGTGGCAGGCTCTGTCAGTCCCTTCTTGAGGGGACCATAAAACCTGAGGGATAGCAGAGAACCTAAACTAGCTTCCAAGTGGCAGAGGTTCCCCCTCCCAAAAATGAATGTGTATTTCTTTAGGAACTGAGAAGCTGCTTGGTTAAAAGGAGCTATTTGAAAACCAGGAACCTATTTCCACGAAGAATATAGGAGGTATCTTGGGAACCACAAGGGAACTCTCGGGGCAGAGATGAGGGCTGAGGTTTGTACTAGTTTTCTCTCACCTTGGTATGGTAGCCCAGTACCTTAGCACCTCCCCTTGGGACTGTAGATGGAGACCTTTTGCTTTGGTGGACACTGCTAGTAGCTGCTCTGGAAGAGACGTCTGAGTAGGTCCAAGCCTATGGAGAAGAAAATTCCGTTCTCCTAGAGCCAGAGGTCTTTACTGAGGGCAGGCCACAAACCAAGGCTGGTTTCTTCCTTGCCACCCTGATACCATTTTGTGGAGTGCTTTTGGAGACCATCCTCCCCAGCTACCAAATCAAGGTTTAGCCATGAAGCAGCATATAGTCAAGAAAGCAACGCTGGCAATCTTCTCTAGGGTAGGAATGTGACTCCAGTGCTGATGGAGGATTTGCCACTTAATTTCAGTAACTTCTTCCAACCAGAAAAAAGCTCTGAGACAGGCTTGACTGCCAAACATTGCAGGCTTTGAAGTCTGTTGGCAGGTAAAAGCTGTATGTCAGTGACTTACAAAAACATCAAAAGGTATGTCAGGGAATGCTGCTGCAAGGGCTGGAAGCCAGAAAACCATGAGAAAATCCTCAAAGATAATATGAAAAGACTTCAAAGGTGGAAGATACGTGGAAAATTGATAACTGTGTTCAAAATCAGACAGAGAAACAAAAATCTTCAGACTTGAAGAGAAGTTGGAAAGGAAATAAAAGGAAGAAATATGCACTGCCTCTTTATGGTCTTGTGTGCTGTGTCAGCAACAGCTGTCTTGTCTTCAGACATATATAAGTACGCTCAGAATATAAATATATACAGTTAGTGTCTCAAAAGGAGACTAATAATTGATGTCAACATTTTTTCCTTACACTTAAAAAGCTGGTGTACTACATTTTTAAATGTAGCTTATCACAGTGTAGGAAGTAAGTAATAGTGAAAGGCACCATTGTTATAGAGCGGGTTCTTCACATAACTTGCCAAAATCCAAGTGTGGAACCTAAAAGACTCAGTGCAGGATACTTACTGGGGTATGGGTTAGTCTCACTAGTATGTCTTTTTATCATCTCTGGTACCTTGTCTCTCAAATAAGGAGTTCTCAAGAATAAAAATGTAACGTGAATGTAAAATGTATGTAGAAAGAACTCTGGAGAGAGGTAATGCTTCAAAAGAAGAACATAAGAACGAGCAAGCTGGGTAAGATCCTGTTTCTCATAACGCCCATGAATGGATGCCTAAGGAAGATAAGCACTGGACAGGAATGTATAACAGCTTCCCTGAGCTTCCAGCCATTTGCAGCTAAGAGACTTCCTGAGCCAGGCATTATTTCTGTATATTTAGTATTTTTCAGTGAATTCCTCCTCTGTTAACTTGTGCAGCTCTCTCTTGAAACCATGTAAACTTTTAGCAACTCCAAAATTCTGTAGCAGGGAGTTCCACAGCTTTAAAAACTAGACTTGTGGTATTTTATTTATTTATTTTGTGCTGGTGGTTTGTTTTTTGTTTTGACACTTGAGAATCACGGCTTTGTACTGAAATTCAGTCTGAGTTTCTGAATCTGGTTTCTGCCACAAAACCTGATCTGTGAGGACAGACTCTACCAGAACAAGTTGCAGGAATCGGGGTCTCCATCAGTGCCACTGTGCAACGAGTGAAACAAATCAGTAAGGAGAAGGAAATAACAGCACATGACCCTGCACATCAAAATGACCTCTTGAGGACATTCCCCAAATGCGTTCTAGCACATTTTGTATGCTCTGTGTGGCTTAGCATGGTGCCAGAATACATAAGGCTTTAGTTAAAATTCCATTGATAACTTTTTCTTCCTTTTGTGAAGTTCTGTTTTCAATTTTCAGTGTGTAGCAGTGTTACCAAATATGGGAGAATCTGCTACTGCTCTGGACTTGTGTGACTGCCTGTGCACTGGGGATGCAAAGCAGATTCCTCCCCCTCCCAGTGGGAAGCACTGATTCCCTGTGTCCTCCAGCAGGGACAGAGAAACTTACAGGTAGGTGGTATGTTAAATCAGAATTTTCCTGCTTTGTACTCCTACAAATATATTTCTTTTAAAAAAAGACTACTGTTGAATATATCATACACAGCAGGAAAGGGTTAAGCTGTTCAGATCACCTGCTTTAGGTGGAACATAAAACCTTTTTTTTTTTCTTCAAGAGGAAAATAACCAATTCTCTTATCCCTAGGGTGGCAGCGCACCCTAACAAGGAAAAGCAGGACTCCTTCCTCCCTCCCTCCCTCCCTCCCTAGTAGTCAGTGGATTGCTCCCAACACATTCCAGATCTGGTAGGATAGCTTAATTGTCTTCACTTGGAGGCCACTGCCTGAATTCCTGACAGTTAATATAACACTTATCGAGTAAGGCACCACGATCTTTCTGATGAAAGTGGGTTATGCACCCAGTCCCATGGTCATAACCAGTTTCATGTGTTCATTTGCATCTGAAGATTTAGAAGTTTCCTGGATGGAATTGTGACTACAGAAACTTGAGTCTAGAAGCGTCATCAAACACAATTCCTCACTAAAGGCTTAGAACAGATATATGAAAGAAGAATTGTTTATTGTAATAAGTTGTGGTTATGAGTGCAAGTTTTAATTGCTTCCTTTACAATGAAAGACCTGTATGGAGAAGGGAATGCTGCTGGTTTGCTTTCACTTGTGATGAAAGAAGAAAATTTCAGTTATGATTCCTGATCAGGCATGCAATATTATTCTATAAAGCAATGGAATTTTGCAAAGCTGTTCAGGCAGATTAAGACAAAATAATTCTTGTCCCAGAATATTATCAACTGGTAGTCTGGATCACAATTCCATGTTTCTGTAGCTACTGACATAATTTGCACAGAATAACAAGAGGAGTCCCATGATCAACACAAGACAGATCAGTAACATACCAGCAAGTTTATACTTTTTTCCAAACAATCAACTAAGCAATTAAACTAGGAAAATAAAATATTTGAGTATGCAAACTCAGAGAAGTAATTTGTCACTGTTATGTACTTGTCCTATTCCTATCACCATTTCTGAGGCATTTTATAAGCTAACACCCGACTCGTGTTGCCTGACTTTGTTCCGAGCAGAGGTAAATGTCCTTATTGTTACAGGTAAAGTCTTAAGAACATAACTGAAAACAGTTGCTTCCTAGAAAACGTTTTGACAGTTCTGGTGAGGCAGCAGAAGCTGCCCTACAACATGCTAGCAAAGCATTGGCTAGATAGCCAAAATAATTTTCAACATAGAGCAGCAATGGCTCTTTTTTCATATGTCCACAGCAGAAATGAAAATACAGTAAGAGAGACCAGAAGGCATCTAAGACTTGAAAATTGTGGTAAACATGATTCTGAAAAGAGTAAAAACATGCACTACTGTAACTGGGATGGTAAGTAATAGAGTAAGAACATTAACAGTACTATTTTTACTCATGTTTGATTGATAAACCTTGAGTAGAATAATGGCTTAATTTAAGACTTTTGTCAACAAAATTAAAGAATTGCATACTTGTAAGACAAGTACAGAGGGGAATGAAAAAAAGAACGGCATCTGTTTCACCAGTGCCATCCTGACTTACCCCCAAGTGTTAATCTAAATTAGACTGAAAATTTACATAAATTAGAGCTTTGAATTCCTATTAATAAAGAAACAGGTATTACTTTCTGAAAACTGCATATAGTTATCATATGTTGTATATATTTCGTATCAACAAGTCTGTACTTTGAGCCGTGTTCAGAGATGCTGGTAGTCTTGTCAGTTCATGTAATTAATTTCAAATTGAATCTGAAATAACAGAGGGGCCTTCAATAACTGCAGGGCTCCTGGTACAGTGAAATTAATGGTATCAATTTGTTAACCTCAGAAGGTTAAGGTCTGTGACCAACAACAAAAAGCATTTGACAATCTCAGTCACTTTAGTTTTATTTTACAGATCACTCCCTGAATATTTACATCAACTATTTCAGTTATGTAGGAACTCTTAGGAACACTTTTTTTTTTGTGTATAAAAAAACTCAGCATACCACAGAAATGGAATATCATACCTGTTTCTCAGGTGCTCTTACAAGTATACCTCTTTGCTAGTCCCCGAAGTACTAAAACACTACCCAAAGTAGACCAACAGTGACTTAGACTGGTTTAGCTACAATGACAGCAGAAGGAATATGCTGTATAAATACACCATTGGTAAATTAAAGGAAAATGAAGAGATCTGTAGACTACTAGCTTAGTAGTTACACTATTCATATTATTTGTGCACTGTTTTACAAAAACTATAAAATCGAAGTTATGATGGCAAAGAAGTCTACTGTGTTTCAACAGCAATAAGCCCTTAGAGTGCAGATGTTCACTTTCACTGTTGTTGGTCCACAGAGCTACCTCTAATATGTGCATGAGATCTGGGGATGAAGAGGAAATGAATACAGACCGAGAAAATAACTAACCTAGCTTTAGGATGTAAATTACCTGTCAAGATTACAGCAAATGCAGATATTGCCCTCCATTAAGTGTATAATATTTGCGTGTATTGTTTCCTTTAGCGTTGCTTTTTCATGAAGTTAATGTAAGTGACCTCTGAGTGATCTACAAAGCTAACCTGATGGCGCCATCCCGTGGCACACTCGATAACTGCACGACTCCTAGCTGCTGTGATCTGGCTGTGACTTTTCAGCAGTGAGTGGCCACAATCTCTAACAGCGGTAGACAGAGGATAGCTTAGAGTTTACGTTTCATGTCTGTCTCAGGCTATGATACTGGGTACTCTAGCCAAGGTTCAGATAATCCATAGCAAAGTGCTTTGAAGGGGGGGAGCTTTCCCTATGATCCTAAAATGGGTTTAAATACACTCCTCAAACAAGGCTAGTATGATTAACAGAGAGAAGAATACAGCAATAGGGTATGTGTTTGAAGAAGGAAAAAAAAATCAAATTGCATGGGCTGAACGTCTTCATCCCCAAATTCTGCAACAAACCAGAATCCGAAGGCTGTTGGATCAGTTCCATGGGAAATATTTCAAATGAGTATAAAGTCAGGGTGGCACTATGGGAGAGCAGGGAACACAGTAACTGTAAAACAGGATTCATGTCTCATAGGTCCCTGAATTTGACCCAAGCTGTCTGCAATAACAGTGAAGTGGTGAATAACCAGATGTCAAAGTAGCAAGAGTGTACTGGACTTTTTTTCCCCAGAAAATAAATGGATCTTCTAGACAAAAGCAGTGTTACATCATACACTGTCCAAGTGAATGTTAATAGAACACATTATGTGATGCTCAGAATTTTTTTATCATGCTTGCAAAGCTGGTAATTTTTATAATGGATTATAATATAGGCAGGAAATTGGTTAAAAGTGATAATGATAAGGTACTGAATGATTTTTGAATGGTGAATCCAGCCTAGAAGAAAGCTATTAGATTTTTGTAGTATTTGTATTTCAGTCCTTAATTGACTAGAAAGCCTCTGGGAAGAAACACAGAGCCACACAGCATGGTGTCATGTATAGCACTGCACTCTCCAGTGTTAATTTCGAACAAACTGTCCTTCGGGAAATGTTATTGAGTCTTCCACACGCTGTCAGCCCAGCTTTACCTGTGGTGGATCAGGTGTTCCCAAAGACTGGTTGGACGCACTAATTCATTAGAGCTGCTAGGAAGATGCTGAATGCAACCTTCAAAAGTTAAGAATGTAGTTAAGTAAGATATCTATACCAGAAAGCGAATGGAGTGAATAGTCACAAGCATAGAAGAATTTTCTGTTTTTATGGCAGAGGTTGACTAAGAGTTTTGTGCTACATCTGAGTTCTCATTTGCATTACTACTACCTTGAGAAAGCAAACAAACAAAACCTACAGTCAAAGCAAGTCTTTGAAGAGCTAGTTTGACTTCCCAAACCCAAGAATTCACTACCATGTATCCAGTTTTTGAGTTCTTTTCCAGAACTCAATTTTTATTAATTAGCATCTGGGAAGAAATCCTGAGCTACTGTGTTTAGGTTGGGTGTTGGTCAAAATATTTCATGCTCTTGGAGGAAACTCTGTAGATTTAAAGCAAACTTTAGAGCATTTTAACCCTTATTCTCACACTTGTTCAACTTCTATTTCCTACTAGTTATCTTGCAAATTCTGAGAGCACAAGCGACAGTATCCCTAAAATGTTAATGCTGTGCTCATTGTGGGATTGCACTTTGCATTCAAAAGGAAGATGACAAATCTAGAACGTTTGGAGAAGAACCTTCAAGTTTAGATTATTATCCAAAAGTTTGAAAAGATGAATTAAATTTTATAGAACCAGTGAAGTACTGCTTATGTAACCACAACTGAATAAACTTGGCATCTATGGCTTGCTATTGTGATTGGGAGGTCCTATTATCCATCTCTGGAATTTCTAGGGAATGACTGTTAAATTTAAACTATGTTTGTAGGAACCCTCACCACTTCTGTTTACTCTTTCCCTAGACCTTTTTTGCTTGTTTTAACCTTTCTTGTTCTTCTGAGATTTCATTTATTAACTTGTTTACCTTCTTTATCCAAGGCAGAAGTCACAGTGCTCCACTTTCTATAAAATCCTACTTTATTCGGGCATTCAATCTTTTCCAGATACTGTCCTCCCAGCAGAGGAGAGAGAACAGGCAGTGGTTGTGCTACACTGCTACCAAAGCCTTATTTCTGTTACTAACAGAAGCTTCCAATTTTCCTTAATGAGAAGGAAAAAATAAAGATGTATGTTTCTGAAGAAGTAAAGGTCCACCAGTAAGTAGAACTATTGCTTTAACGTACAGTGGCACAGATGAGCCCATTGAACATCCATCTGAGAAACAGCGATTTAAATGGTGTCTGAAGTAACCTGTGCAAAACGTGCTTACAAGGGATCCTCAGAACTTGTGTCTTGATCTTTTGCCTGCTTTTAACATTTTCATTCATCTTTCTCTTCCCAGGACCGTAGGGCTTTTTGTATTGAAAGGTATTTCAATACAACCAGGACAACATAACTGTTCTGCTTCTGATTTACTCAGGCAGTCACATGAGTCAAGCCTGATTTACAATTTCAGATCTGGAAAATCTAATACGCTTAAAGATTAGGGAGGGGACAGGTGTTCCCCAAGGACAAATGTATGGCACAACTAAGTTCAGGAAAAGAACTAAGAGGATTAAGTTAGTTTCTTTTTGCTTAGTTAACACCGACAACTATTAAAGGTTTGGTCCATACATAGTATTGCTTATTTTTGCTGCCTGTTTATGCTATTCTCAACAAGTTAGTGTGAGATCAAATAGGGTGTGTAGGGTAGTGCATTAACAAATCTGGGATAATAACATGCAAACTTGCCTTTACTTGTGGTAAAAGCTCACTCTCATCTTCAGATAAGAGGGCAATGACATTTGACTTGTAATGATGTAATTTGGATGATGATTTACTTAATAGTTAAACTGTGTATTTTCTATTTATATATTCGGCATTAAAATGGACTGTGTGGGTTCAGTCTTGCTGAGCTGGAGCAAAGAATCCTGCCCTACCCTATAAACTCTGCCCTAGCTGGCAGGCAGGTAGGATGAGCTTTCAGCTGTGGCTTAGGGTGTAGCTCTACGTAGGAAGGAACAGAGAATTTTCTCACGTTGGTTAGACATACAACTTTATGCCTTAAGGCAGAAGAGTAATATGATTTTTTTTTCCTTCTGCTGGAATGGGATAAAACTTCACTGTTCATTTTTTTGTATGAAAGATGATTTTTTTTCTGTATCAATAAAGGAAAAAGTGCATTTGTATACATCCACATGTGTATATTTACATACCTGCAGAGACTTTCACCATTTTTTCTAAAACATGTAAAGCACTGGCCTATATAGTATGAGGGCAAAAGTCTTGAAGGGTAATGCATTTCGACAGTTTTCTACATTATATTCCCTGAGGAATTCAGTTTCAAATTTTAATTTCCTGTGGACACGAGCTATACTAGAAAGCTGTGTAAGCAGTATCTCTGCACACTGAACAAGTGAAAACATGTTTAACTGCAAGCATCGTCTTGGGCACTAGTAATCTAAATGACTTATCCTAGTCATTTGTCATTAAATATAATACCGGTATCATCACAGAACTACTACTAGTACCAATATATAATACACATAAGTAATAAACACTATTAGTAGCAGATGTTGGTAGCAATATGTAATAGTAGTAACATGTACTAGTCATGTCCCTTTTTTAAAGAACGCCAGCACTCTTTCTACGTGTCTTCATGGAGAGGAGCTTTATATTTAACAGTTTACTATTTTCTTCACATTCCTTACGGATCCACTTTCTGCATCTATTGTTTTTGATCCCATACTTATTTAAGAAAAGCATACTTGTTTCACATTTCTGATTTTTCCTCACTAAATTACACATTTTATTACCTGTTCCACAATATATTAAGAACATATTTCTTCCTGCCTGTCCCATTCAACTAAGAGGGTTTCCATGTTAATAACCTTATTTCCCTGGCCTTTTTCATTCCTCTCTTTCTATACCATCTTTTTGAAGTCAATCCGGATGGTCCTAAAGGTACCTTCCAGTCCAATTTTTCACAATTTTATGATCTTTAACCAACACTGAAGTCTCTGTTGGTCTCCTCAATCAAATTCAAAGATGCACCATTTTTTGTACTTTCTGTACAGTTCCATTGAATTCGCTATTTTCCTGTCACTTGACAAATCATTGATATTTGCCACACTATTGCTGCTTCATTTGGTGAATACACAGTTATTTAGTATTCATTTGTAATATTGAATTCACTTGTAATCAGTATCTAGCTCTAGACTTTAATGAACACCATCCAAATACTATGCAAAATTTAAAAATATGTTATTAAATGCTAAGTACTTTAAGAATTACTATGTTTAGAGCAAGCTCCACTTAACTGCAACTACTTGGTAGCACAGAATGCTTCTGTAAATGTATCTCTGATATATCTCATGCTGTTCTTAAAATGAGAAAATGCAAATTACTATCAATTGTTTCTCCTACACTCATAGACTCACAGAATATCCTGGATCCAGGAAGGGACCCACATCTCCTCCACCATAAATTGCTAGCTCAGGTACCACAGGTTCCTAGGTCTAGACAGTTCCATGTTGTAGCTCATCAAATTTAAGTACCTTCTTTCAACCTTTTTCCCCTCCAGTCAGTTAGTTCTAAATCCCTCCTTTCTGTTTATCTCACTAGCTCAGTGTCATCCTTCTGTTTTGCAACACACATCCAGTGTGGTCTTGCTCAACCATTTGATTCCTTCCCATTACCAGAATCATTGTTCAGCCCCTCTAATCTCCTTGCTCAACTGGTCTCTAAACCCTTCTTCCACTGGCTTCCTGACCAAGGTGTCTCAGTTGCCTGTCCTACATGCTGTCTTGCTAAGACACTCCAGTTTCTGCAGCCCTTCTTCACCAATTTCTTGTCAAGCCCTTTATTTTTTTTTCTGGTCTCAATTTTGCCTCATCTTACTTGTATTCATTTCATCCCTTACTTGGTCTTCCTCCAGCATTCAGATCAATGGGATTATTCTTCAAGCCAAAAACTGAGGCCCCACTCAAATCACAGATCAAACTCATGGTATAATCAGCATATATTTCACGGAGGTGGAGGCTTGATTTTTGAGTGGCTGATAGCATATCCACATTACTTCACCCACACTGGAGTTTCAAGCTGTGTAACTAAACATATAACGATTCCATTTGGTTGGTATTAGCTGTATTGATGAGCTTGTCATTGGAATACTCCACTCACCACACACATGCATACACTGATACTTAATTAAATGTAGCTTAGCTTCAGAGGTGTTTTTCTTCTGTTAAAAATCAAGCAAGAAATTAATACTGTGGCATGTTACTTCAGTAGAACTGACAAAACCTTATCATTTAACGTTGGTGCCTGCACAAATGGAGTAATCATTAATTTCCCTGCAACCCATGCCAAATTCTAAAACTATAAGCTAAGAATGGCTGGATATATGTAAGAGAGAACACACATTTGACAGAAGACAACATGACAATCCCTGGAACTGTTCCTCTTGCTCTGCTAGTTATTGAGTTTTCAAATATTGCAGTACTCAACATCAAACAAGTGAACAATCTTACTGAATTTATATGGGCTTAGAAATCAAGCAAGTACAGGTCTACAGATTGGAGACCAGCACTATACAAACTACTTTCAAACTTAACTTATATATGCTGTACAGTTTGCATCTTACAGCTTACTTCAACTTACATAAATTAATCTAATTCTTCTGACACCTTTCACAACACTTGTAAATTGCTCTCCCTAATATTAATGTTACATTGGACCGACAATAAACAGCATGATTTTCATTTAATTATTAGATATGTTGCTCTCAGAATGTAGTTGGTTGTTGTACGCCAAGTGCCAACAGCAAATAATACAGGTTCTTCCTGTTCTGAGAGAAACCAAATCAGAGCATCTTATTTGTTAACCCAGACTACATTAAAAAATAAAAAAGGTATTCACATAATTATTAGTGGGATAAAACACTCTGTACAAGTTTCTTATGTTCCTGTCTTAGAGACGCTTCCTAAAATTCAACAGGCTAAAATCAGTATTGACAGAGGACACGATTTGAGAGTCTGAACTGTTTAGCAATTTTTTTACTACTATTTATTACACAGACATTTCACTTATTGTGAAACACATTATGTTTTGCCCACTCAAGTATTAGTGGGGTTGCACTGCAAAACTTGTCAAAAGCTCTTGTATTTTAACCTGGATCAACTGCCTGACTCTCTTCTGTCTCACGGTGTTAATTTTCTGAGTTATTTCATAAGCTGGTCTCACAAACTGGCATAACTGAGAATGTGTCATCCTGTGTAGAAAAAAGTAGCCAGCTTGGCTGGGAAGTGTTTACATGGATAGTGCTGCTTGACACTTCAGACACAGGACCATAGCCTAACACTTGCTGTTACGAGGTCTCCTTATTTCCTTTACTGGGTTTTAGGCTTTAATAGTAAATAAGCTTTTTTCTTCCTACAGACTTCAGTCTTCCATAGCGCTATTTTAAGTGCAAATAGCTTTCTTTCTATGAATGTTCTTACACAGCCAATGAGAAGTTGAACCATACCGTGGACCATATCAAAAGCACAGTTATCAATTTGTTCTTCCTTCTTCTAAGAAACTGTATGTGCCATCATTAATACAGATGACAGTCCTGGTACTGTTTGCTTTGCTTTCTTCCAAGCTACCTGTCCACCTCTAGCTTTTATATTTGAAATACATTTTAATTAATGTTGTTGTTACTTGCTACCTTGGAAAACTCTCACAGTTGCCTTCTACCAAGAATGCCAAGAACAGAAAGTGGCTGCAATGTGTAAGTATTGAAATGCAGAAGATCTCAAACTGCAGAACAAAGAAGGAATTTCTGCCACAAAAGCATTTGATCAGTGTGAGTGATTTTATCAAGAATATGCTTATCCATGAGTGTAGCTGTAAGTCAATGAAATAATGGATCAATAAAAACCTCATGTTTTACACTAAGTGCACAGTTACATTAGGAATAACTAACAAAGCTAGTTACACAAAGTAGCAAAAAGCAACACTGAAAAATGGAGACAAAGTAGAAGAAACAGTAGAGGACTGGATGCATGGTACAAGTTTCTTAAAAAAGATGATACGTATATGTAAAATTATTTAAAGACAAGTTAGAAGAAAAATATGTAATAGGACATGGTATTGGGCAGCCTTAAAAAGTGAAATAAGGACGCTGAAGAAGATAAACATAGCAGAACACAAGTCACATAGACAAGCAAACAACAAAGGTCAGCATGGCCCAAATAGATGGACGTTGAATGTAAATAAAGTTGGACTATATTAGATTGCTAGTTCTGTGGAAAGGTGCAACCAACCTCAGGTTATGGAGAGAAGAGGATTTGTAAAGAAACAGGCCACAATACCACCCAGCTTTTGATCTCAGCACGCATAGAGAGATGAAAAGTAGCCGCAAAACTGTAAGATTCAGAAAACCTGAAAATTTGTAGACTTTCATTTTCATAGTGATATGAATATAGGAAATTTGATTTGATGAGGAAACGACCTCTTTTTAGGTTCTTACACTTACCTCCTGCCAAAGTATCCAAGGCTTAAGAAAACATGACAGGACCTCCAACTTTGAGCAACATATACAGCAAAATCTTGATATGCAATAAACTTAATAATGTTTTCTGATTCTGCTGTATATTTTCCTTAGGATCAGAAAACAACTTAAATAGTTTATGATTTTTCCCTTAAAACACAAATGATGCTTTAAAACAGAGAGATTACCAGTTTGAGGTTACACAACAAATTAATGCCATAAAACTAGATTAAACAGCCCTGACTCCGGTGCTGTAGAAAATGTGAACAATTTGATGTTTTGAGAATCCAGTTTTGGCTCCAAAAAATAAACTTGCCCCCAAATGCCTGATGATACCAAGGATGTGGAGAGAGAATGAGAAAGAAAAGTATATGTGGTGATTCACTATGAAGAAACAGATTATTTCTCAATCAACTGCAGCTTCAGCCCTGCTACTCCTGGCATACATATTTGAAAGAAATATGAATATTTGAGAAATGGACTGACCTATGCACACAATCTGATACTACAATGACAAAAATGCAACATTCAAAAGTATTTAAATATTTTTAAAAGCCTTTATCAAAAGCTTTTCTCAGACTAAAAGCAGATACCTTGATTTTAACTTCATTGTGTTCTGCATTTAAAAGGTTGACCAGAGTAATTGTCATTCCAGCGTCAACCATCGCACCAGTACAGGCTCTAAACGTAAGATCGACCCGATCCTGCATGAGGTACCGACACTTCATCGCAGTATCAGGTGTCTTTTTGAGGGCTATGTCCCCAGAGGGGATGATCTAATCTAAACACGGTTCTGCTGGCACGGGTGTTTTGCTGGGATAACTCAATGTGTCAAACTGTTATCGACTCTGAGGGAAAAAGCACTGCGCGAGTCTAACTGGTTTTGTAGGGGCTGGCTGGCACGGCCGCACCTGGTGTGGCTCCGACTGACGGTGTCAGGGATTGTTTGCCCGTACTCACGCAGCTGACGGCTTGTTCCGCCCTCTCAACGTTAACCTTGGCAGCTGCTCGCATAGCCCTAAAAAACAGCAGGGCAAAACTCACACGAGAAAGCTCTCGGGAAGGTTTATTTCGCGTTGCCTCTACAGGCGGGCAGCGCTCACCCCGTGTCCGGCGGGGAGGCCACAGCGGACGCCGAGGCTCCCGGCCCAGGGGCGCGGCCGGGACCCCGGGAGGCCCCTCAGGCGGCCCGGCCTCCGGCGGCGGGGCGAGGCTGCGGTCGGGGAACCTCCCCCTTGCCTTTCACCCGCTGCCCGCGGCCCGGCGGGGCCTGAGGACGGAGCTGTTCGCCGTCGCTCCCATTGCACAACCCGCCCGCGGCCCGCCCCTCGTCCCGGCATTCCCAGCGCCCGCTCGGCTCGGCACGGCTCGGCTCGGCTCGGCTCGGCGGGGCTCAGCGCCTGCACTCGCGCCATGGCCGCCTACAGCAAGTACCTCACCGTGCGCCATTCCGCCATCGCCGGCGCCACCACGGCCGCCGCCTGCGCGCTGCTCTGCCTGCTCAACAAGCGGCGGGCGGCCGCCCAGCACGGGTGAGCGAGCCGGGCCGGGGAGGGTGGGGGGCGGCCCCGGGGGGACGGAGCCGGAGCCGGGGCCGGGGCCGGGGCCGGGGCCGGGGCCGGCCTCGGCCTGGAGGCCCGAGCCGGGGCAGCTGCCGGCCTCCTCCCGGGGAGAGGTCCGCAGGGAGGCTCCGGAGCTCCCCGTCCTCTAGGTGCGGCCGCGCATCCGAGCGCCGCCGCCTCGTTGCTCAAATTCTCCTCGTTTGTTCCATTTTCTCCTCAGTGGACTAACAGTGACGAGCAGGTGACTTTTTAGGTGCGTCCTGTCTGCACAGGCAAGTAGTGGAGCCGAGTTGTTCCTCAAACACGGCCGTGTGGCAGTAGGGTATGCTGACAGCCCTTACAAAGAGCTTGTAGCTGCTTCTCATACCTGTGAGGGTGTTGTACAGGTACATGTGTGCTCCTGTCTGTCTGCCAGCCCTCCGTGAAGCACTTGGCTACCACAACGTGCAGCAGATCAAGGATGTGCTCCCCACTTGATCCTTTGATGATTTCAGTGTCTTTGTGGATGTAGTTTGCTGATCATATACAGACGACCTGCTGTGTTACAGTGGTACAGTTAGATGTTGTGTGGTTACTATAACCTTATCCCAGTGCTAAATCTTGATGGTGAAATGGGCTTACCCAACAGACTTAAGTAATAACATACCTGCAGTTAAGCAACAATCTAGTGTTATTTTACCTAACTCCTTTCATATACATGATATCTTTAGAGCTTTGTGAAGTTAGGTAACTTTGTCATATAACACACCACTGATCAGTAGCATAACTGTTTACGGAATTTGCTACGTTTTGTTGTTTCCATAAGAATAGAAGCGAGATCCCAAGTAGAGTTACTCTTTTATCAAACTCATAGGGAAGGATGGTCTTTTTCAAGTATCTCTGCTGAGGTTAGTAAAATAACACTGTAAAAAGGTGAAAAGCTATATAGAAGGGCTTGAAAGTGATGAGCTGGGAGTATTATTGGTACTGTAATGCAAGATTTTCACACTTAGCATATGGTAATGGTGTTTGTAAGAAAGACAAGGCCAAGCAGATATTCTGGGAGAATCTACTTCAGATTCTTCAGATGAAGAGTGTGCTTTTAAAGAGAACCTCCTGATTGCTCTCCCTTTGTTGAGGAGCACACACTAGATTACATTCAGTTTGGAGCACATCTCCAAATGTAGATGGAGGTCAAGTGTAGTTTTGAAGTACATTTAGTATACTCCAAGCACTAGTATTGAGTTGATAGAGTAGGCTAGAACTTGTCCAAAGTCATCTCCCTACCCCTGAAATCTGTAATGTGGGTTACGTCCACCTTTAGTCTCGTTAGTTCATGTATCATTCATTTCCTAATGCTTTGTTGCTAATGTAAATTATAGCATACTTTTGGAAAGGACTGTCATTGTACCTTTAAGATTGTGCCAATTCTTTATATGTTCCAGCACACTTGTGCTGGTATATGATACTGACATAAAATAATAAGCGGTAAACCTTCATGCAAGGTTTACCTGGGTTGTCCCTATGAAGTGTTTTTTTGCAGGTCTCCTGATGTTGATCTGCAGGATTTGACAAGAGCAGTGCTGCTGTTAGTTTGAGGGTGTTGGGTATGCTGAAACTGAGCGTTAGCCTTACACTGAAGATTGTATTTAGAATGCATTCCTGCTGTATGGATCGTCTGATTTTGCTAGGTAGAGTGTTAAAATCTGAGGTGTTCATATGTATTAGCCATATCAAACACTGCTTCAAGATTAGTGACAGCTGGAAAGTGGAGAAGATTGATAAATTACATTCAGCAGTTGAATGGAGTTGAGATGGTCTGACCTGATCTGTCCCTTTTCTTCTATCTGTATTTCAGTCATCCAGATACTTCATCCTTTATCTTTACTGCTGCAATCTTCCTCTTAAGCCATTTTTTCCTCAAACCTGGTAGAAAATGTAGTTGCTAAAACAAGTACCATGTGTACCAACTAGGTTGTTCCACCTGTGTGTGTTGGTTTGTGCTTTTGAATCCTTCCACAGTGTAGTTCTTAGTACTGCTACCGTATTGTGGCTGTAGATTCCAAACTCTATATCCGCCATTCAGTTCTTTCAAAAAGAGCTGTGCTGCTGCATGAATGTTGTTTTTGAGGATGTTTTTTTTGCCATTGGTTGTCATTCTTTTCTTCGTGTTTCCTTGTGTGGCAAATCTTGCCAGGAGCCTTACAGAATGCTACCTATCAAGACTAGGCGGTAAGTAAGCTATATTGCCTACACCACTTGCCTAGACAAAAACATCGACTTATTATCATTGCCTTGTCCTCGTTTAGTCTTATTAGTTCATGTATCATTCATTTCCTAATGCTTTGTTGCTAACTTAAATTATAGCATACTTTTGGGAAGGACTGTCATTGTGCCAAATCTTTATGTATTCCAGCATACTTGTGCTGGTATATGGTATTGGCACATAATAATAAGTGGTAAACCATCATGCAATAATGATAAAAAATCTCCAGGGCCTAGTGTGCCCTCTAATTTGTGTTGCGTTTTTCTCAGAGTCTTTGAGAGAGAGAAGTTGAGAGAGTACGGCTGGCCTAAATTTATTTACTTCTTCAAAAGGAGAAGGATTTTGTCTGGCAATCTACATAGTCTGTATAAGAACTGTATTGTATCTGCAGCATGAGGTTGGCTCAGAAAAGCAAGTGAGTAGTAGCAACCTATGGGATAGTTCAGTTTTACGTGTGTGAATTCCTTCGTTCACCTTAGTATATAATGCCAGAAAACGTTGTCTTGTTCAGTGTGAGATGAACTTCAGCTTCTTGAATTCAGAAAGGTGAAGTTGTGACTGTGAGCCCCTTAAAGGCAAAGGTAAATGTTGCAGACTTGAAATTTGAAAATGTTGCAGACCAGTGTTTTGCTGTTCACTTTCAAGTGAATCATGTAAGGGTTCTAGTGCGACTGTAAACTTTACCTGCAAAACTTACTTGTTCCTAGTATAGCTTAAATATATATACCTCAAGTATGTATAAGTATAAATACTTAAATTCAGAATAAGATACACTATTATATCATGCTTTCCCAGAATAACTTCTTTCTTCATGTCTGCTGGCAGGCTGACAATAGCTCAGTATCACTGCTGACCAAAGTTAAGAAATGATAAAAATATAAAATGCAAATGAAAAAAACACATACCATATTTTAGCAAATCAAATATCTGTTAAATCTGTAACATATCAAGAACAGACTTATCATACGCAGACTTTGTATTGTGTGTGTTAATTGTGATGTGGAATAGTCAACTGTAGAAATTAGAGTAGGAAAAAGGGACAACTTCCACCTACATTTCTGCTGTCAGACAATAGGAGCAAGGTCCAGTACAACTCATATCAAGTAGTAATGTATGAATAATTAAGCTGTATGTTATGCTAACCTACCTTAGTAGGTCAAAGATCCCTTAATTAGTGTTAGTTAGATAAGTCACAGCTGTTCTTCTGTAGTACCTATTACATTGCTCATCAGTTTTGCAGGACTGAGAGGTGGCATCCCTTGCAATTTACAATATATTTTAACCACAACTTCCTAAATTCCTCCAAAAAGGCATGATGTAGAACTGTTTGCTTGTAGTAAATAACTTGCCAGTATTTCATGTTACTTCCTCAAGTAAAGCGTAGAAATAAAAAACTGCACTGTTTCTCCATTTGAGTTGCTGTCCTCAAAAAGTCTGGTTCCTTGGAAAAGCTTTCATTTCCTGGGAGAGAGGAAGTTATGTGTAAATGCAATTATGGCTTCGGTTGTAGTATTGGCAGTCTTCTTAGAGTTATAAGAAGTTCTCTTTTGAGAAGCTACGTTATTCTGGGTATATAATGCAGGAACAGGGAAAATTAATTGTGGCATTAGTCAATCCTGATCTGTTTCTGCAAGCACAAGTGGCTGCAGCTCTCATCTGTGTCTGACAATTGAAAAATCTTGATTCTGTTTAGGGAAATTACTTGTAAAATCTTTTTTAAAGACTAGTGGTACTATTTTTTTCACTATTGAGTATCGAAGAAAGATTTGAAGTGTAAAAGAACAAAGGAAAACCAGTCGAAGTCAGATCAGGTCTGTACTTTGTTCGCTGTAAGATTTAATAAAAAAAAAAAAAAGTTTAATGCCCAAGACCTTGCCACTGAGCAAGGTCTGAGAAGATTGGGTTTTGGAATTGATTTTTTTTAAGTAATGGAAGTACTGAAATAAAACTTTGAACTAATCTTAACAATTTTTCTAAATGATCACATATTCTGGTCTAATACAAGTGCTGTTTGGATGTGTGCAAATCAAACAAATGTTTTTCTTTTTAAGAGCTGCTGTTACTATGGGTAGCAGTTTGTTGCTATGAAATGCAATTGGCTTCAACCTTATGGACAATGCATGAGTGGGGTTTGTAATCCGTACTTGTGTGACATTAAAAACAAGCAAGACGGTTGAAATGTTGAGCCCCTCTTCAGCCCTTCTCCCTGCTTCTCGACCTTTATCTTTCTGCTTCTCCTCTTCGGTTCACCCAACCATTTTATGTCTTTAAACAAAGACAGTAAGTCCCTAGTGGGTATCAGCAGTCAAAAAGATGGTAAATGATGAAATAGGATTATACATTATAGGACTGTAAAATGGAAGGGGGGGTGGGAGGGAGCAAGCCTATGCTGTATAAGGTGTAAAATAGAATGAAGTTAATATATTATCTTTCATCCCCAAAAGTCTAACCCTGTGTTCTATGAGCTTTGTCTTGAATGCTAGACATTACTGCCTAGAACAAGAAGCAGAATATTTGCTTAAGATTTGATTGCTTCAGAAATAAAATTTTAATGGGTGTTACATAAAAAAGCTGGGCATTGTCTGTTAATCCCCCCAGAAAGAATTGTTCCTGATCTCTATGTGGTTTAAAATAAAGTAGTTATAAAAATGGAGAATGTACTTAGATTAAGTATTTAACACTTACAGATTTCTGCTGGAAGAGGGACTGAAAGGAGTATTAGGAGGTAGTTAAGGTAAAGAGTTTGGAACTGTAAGATTAGCAAATGAGAATATGGAGAATATAGGAGGAATTTATAGTAAATGGCAAGGTGCCAAAATAAAACATTTCTAAGATCTGTTCCTAGAGACACTGGCCTTTCCTATCACCTAATATGTCCATTAGAATTCAAGGGGATGCCAGAGTATGGATATTTAGTTTTCTATAAATTCAACTTCTGAAATCTAGGTGTTTTCTGTCCGTCCTGTGTGGGAAAGAAATGCAGAAGGGAAGAAAAACGTTTGCTTGGGTTTTTAGAGTTTAGGTCTGCCTAAAGCAATGGGAGAGGCTCGTTTGTGTTGAGAGGAATAAGCAGAGCTGCTGAGGCAGCGTGCATCAGACAGGGCTTTACGCAGGTCATCTCAGGTGGTGCGTTGCCCATGTGCTTGCCTCTTGTTGGGCTTCCCAGCCCTGGGCCGCTGGCAGTGGGAGTGGGTGTGCTGCTGGTGCCATCGGTGGGGCTGCCCGTCAGCTTGGTGGTGCTCGGTACAAGCGCAGCCAGAAGTGACAAAAACTTGTACAAATGCTTGGAAATGTAGTTACAGAAGTTAAAACCTAACAAGTGGCAGTTGTAACTTAAAGCAAGTCACACTTTTGTTTAATTCTATGTTTGAGTTATTCTCTTTTGTTAACATGCCTTGTTTCTTTAGATTCGGAGAGCCTGGCTTGAGTGCTTAGCACAAAGGGGCCTGTTCTGGTTTGGAGTCCCCATGGCTGTTTGACAAAAAGGGGGAGGTTATGTTACAGCGGATGAATACACCGCTTACATGCATGTAGAAGCTTTAAGGAGAATCTGTGCTTCTTTGCGAAGTGGTTTAAGAAGGTGTCAAGAAAAACTGCAGCTACATTAAGGTAGGCCTATCCAGAATGGGAATGGGACTGTTCAGTCCACTACTTCATACATGTGCACAAAACCAAACATAAAAAAATAAAACATCACACATGCTGAAACATAGAGATAGGATTACCAGAAAAAGCATCTAAAATCTAATCTTGTAGGAAAAAAACCAACTGCCTGGGGCTCAGGAAACCTGTTTTTACCTGGAGGCTAAGGAGGCAGGAGAAACCAGATGGCTCGGGTCTACTCCTAGCATTCAAACTGCCTTTGTTTGGAGCCTGGGTAGTTAATTAGTGGTTTCTCTTTCACTAAATCGCGTAAAATGACTGCTCTCAATGCCAAATCGAGTGTAAGAGTGTGTAATAGTGTGAAGCAGATTTTTTCTCCACTTTGCAGAAAGCAGGAAATAAATTACAAGTCTTTTTCCACTGTTGTACATGAGCGAGAGCTACAGCCACAGCTTAGATCAAAGCACAAGCTTATGGAAAAACTAATAGCTTTTGCCTTTTTCCTTTGTGTTACTCTGTTACTGAGATGCAGGCTTCTACTGAAACGGACATTTTTCTCTAGAACATTGCTGCTTGGCTGCCTTCTAAAATCTATATAGAAACTTCCAGTGCAGCGAGGAGTCAGCGCTCGGCTTGCAGTTACATAGCTGTGACCTTCTCAGTCCCTGTCCTGCTTGCCTGAATGCATTCTCTCACATTATTTTTGGTTATGCTGCAACCTAGAGCCAAGACAATTTTCTCTTGGTTTCTGTGTGCGCTCAGGGTGTCCTGTGTAAGTGGGCGTGCTTTCGGAGTGTGCCTGTGCTTCTGAGTAAGGTCGCTGCCCTTGACCCAAGGTAACTGAGCTGTTGCTGCCTCTCGTGCTGTGTGCAGTGTGAAGCTGTCTGCCAGTGACTGTGCTGGGAGGTTTGTGCTATGCGATTCTCAACACGTGTTACTCCTTCACGCTGTAACAGTGCATGCAATTGAACAGTGCGTGCAATCTTCAGTTGTTTGAGTTGTATTCTGCCTTTACAATGTCAGTGGTATTCCAACTATGAAATGAACTGAAAACTGCACCTAGAATCGTGCATGGTCTGCAAAAGACAAACACAAGAGCTGCTTAGGGGTAACAACCATCTGAAAAGCTCCATTTACCCCTATAACAGACACTTCTTCGTCCTGCATTGAGCAGAAGCTTGGCAGCCTACTCCACAGAAGGCAGGTAGCATGACCTGAACTTTGTACTTTCTCCACAGTTACACGCGGCATACCATTTTCAACCCCAAATTTCCTTTTCACCCATCATTAAACTGGAAGACTTGCTTATCTCGTTGTCTGCAATTCCACGTGGTTGTGCCTAGCTCGGTGTACATTGCTTCCACAGAATTTAAATGAATGTTATTCTGGAAACAGATGGATAATCCTAGAAGCTGTAATTCTTTAACTTTCCTGTTTGCTAATAAATGCCACAGAGCTACTAGTACTCCTGAGACCTTTCAGTAACTAGATAGTCTCTGGAAGACTTTTCCCAGTGCTTCTCAAATCACTTTCTTCTGCAGTAGTGTTGAGAGTGATCCTTTTTGAGTAACCACCATTGCGGCCTGTTTCTTTAGGAAGAATAGTTCTACTGATAAGGAAATACAGAGGCAAACACAAAACCAAGTGACCAACACTGACTTGCAAGTTGAAATTGCACAGTATTATCATCTTCAAGTTTTGTGCTTCACTGCTTCCCTTAAAGGGGGATCAGCTGCCAAATGCCTGTGCACAGTCCTGAAACCACATCAGCTTCTTTAAAATATCTTGCATTTTTTTTACCTCATTGTGTTTCTTGATGTTGGGGGAAGGTGTTTTGTTTTTATTACCTGCTATTTATTAGGTAAGTACTTAACTATTTACTTATTTTTAGTGAGTTGCTATTTATTCAGTAACCATGCATGTATAAATGACAAGTTTGGCATAGCTGTTAACCAAGTACTGCTGATAGCTTCCTTGGCTTGCCATACGTACATTTGTTGTAAAAGCTCTTGTGCAGTTAGATAGCAGGCTACATATGGGATGTTCCTTTCCCTGAAATTTCTTCGTGCGATACATGTCTCATTGTATCTCTGGCCTTCTCTTTTTTTTTTTTAAAGTTGTAGAAACATAGAATGAATTGCAGAATAATTCGGTGTAGAAGAGACCTCTGTGTGTCACTTAATCCAAGTGTGTGCTCAAAGCAAGATCTGCATTGGAAGTTTGTCTGCTTGTCATCTACTTGCTACTTAGTGAAGCCAGTTATTTCATTACTGTGCTGGTAGGCCTTTTTTTTCTTAATTCTCCAGCAGTACCCTTAGTTTCAGTTCATGTGAAACTCTTCCAGGTGGGAAAACAGAAGAGCAAGCAGCCATTGGAGATAAGTTTTATTAAGGAATAATTCCGCTACAGAAGTCTTTATTCCTCTTGTATGCTGAGAGAAAAAAAGCTAGGCTTTACATTTCTACGGGGTTTGTTATTTTGGAGGAATAAATTAATAGGGCATTTCAATATACATATTTTTGTGTAATCTTGACTAATGTTACTGTATTAATTTGTGTTTGAGTCATGCTTTCAAAATATTCTCTCCATCTGTAAACTGCCATGATTCAGTTTAAAATCAGATTGTTTTTAAGCTGCAAAGTTAGGCATTCATAAGTTCAAAAACTTAGTAATTTACTTTGCTGGATGTCATTGCTTTATGGCATATGTCATAGTGTTTCGGCTTTATTCTTGTTGCTGTAGGTGCTCTTAAGTATTTATTCTTGTACCCTTATTCTGTCACCTTAACTTTTTTTTTGTCGACTAAAACAAGGTCTTGTATTCTCCTGCTCTCTGTAATCTAACTGTTGAATTCTGCTTGGTAAAATCTAATGTCCCAGGGGAACTCTTCTCTAGAGTTTTTTAAAAAGTGTGTGTGTGGGACTTTCTGTTGTAGAGGGAGAAGGTGGAAAATGAATGGTGACAGGTCACTGCACGGTTTAGACCTCAAGGTAAAGAGGAACTGAAGTGTGTTCCTTATGGGACATCTGTCGTGTCACTGCTAAATCCAGCATTACTTCCATCCAGACTGTCTGGAAGTTGCTCTTACTTGGTATTTCTCGTTACACCAGCCAGTCAGCCTCAGGATGTCTGCTCTCAGGAAGGGTTTCATGTCAGTATCCTGTGGTGGAGTGAGAGCAGCTGTGCTACAGCTTGGAAGTAGAGCTCTTCTGCAGTTCAATACTATTCCTACAATTCAGGCAGCTAGTAATTGAATAATTATGTGACAAACTGTACTAACCTGAGCTGTACCCGTATCTGTTATTCTGCCATGTCACTAGGCATCAACAGCACTTGAGCTTTGAGGCCCACCTCTGACAGGCCCATTATCTCAAATGAAAAGCACCATTTAACTCAGACTGGAGGGTGGTGTGTGTGGATAGGGTAATCTCTCAGATGAACCTGGCAGTAAAAAGCAGCATTATGTTTCTATTCCAATCAGCCCTTACTACTCAAACATGACCCCTGCACTGGAGAAGTCACTTGCAGCAGAGGATTTGGACAGCACGTAGCAGTTACCCTCCTTCAGCGCTAAGGTTTGAGGTGCTCCAGCACCAAGTAAGAAAGAGGGCTGGAGTAATAGAGAACTGCATTGATTCAAATGACAGAGCTCTCTGCTGCAACAAGATAGTCTTGTTGCATTCTTGCTGACTAATTTGGTCTTTAAATTCAATGGGAATGCAACCACAATTCTCTCACACAAACTTGTACAATAGTATAATGGGGTCTGGAGTAGCGCCAGTTTTCAGTCTCGCTGAAGAAGTGAGACTTTGGGAAGGAAAGTTCTGCAGTTTATTCAAGGCAGAGCTATGGCAGAGTCTCTTGTTGAAAGCAAAGTAGTTTTACTTTTTAAAGTAACAATGGACTAATTTTGTTAATATTGAGAACAACTTTATGGAGCTGTGTAGCCAGTTATTTTTTTGCATCTAGACAATCCACAGATCAGATGTAAGATTTGTTTTCTTTCTTGTTGAAGCATTAGTCTTGTTTTGAGCTTGCATGATCTTTTAAAAAGGAAAAGCACTGAAAACCTGATGAAAATAGAGCTTTAAGTTACGTTTACTTAATTTTTATCTTAAACTTTATAAATATAAACTCTTAAGTAAATGTAAGTTCACAAATATAAGGTCACTATTTCTGGACAATTCTTTTCCATTAATAAACAATCAGTTTCAGATGAGTTCAGTCATTTCAGCTACTGTAGGAAAAAGTGTTTTAATAAATACATCAAAGGTTTTTAACTGCCACAACAGTTGTGGGCCCCATGTTCCTAATATTACTGTTTTGATGTATTTGCTTCTGATCCTTTTAAAGGTGCAATAGTTGTATATTGAATGTTGTGACTTCAAACATTGGCTAGCCTTGAAGCAAGGAAGGTAGGATTTATGCATTACTGCAAGTCATGAATCATCCAGAAAAATACCCGCTTAGTTTGATCATAAACTCCTAAGAGTACTACTTTTCTCCTTGTCCCAAACCAGATGTGATTGAACTCCTAATCAGATCCATGCTTAGGGCATTTTTAAAAATAGGTTACTGTTTTGTACCTTGAAAAATTAACAGATGTGTTGAGGAGGAAAGAAGTTTCTTGTACCAGCAGTCATCACTCCGACATCACCAGGATGTAGTCTCTTAACTAAGCTGTTCCTTAGGCTTTGCACGCTGTTACCATTTCCAGACATTTCCATTGCGTTACATCTGTTCTGAAGCTTTGTTTCTCTCCTGTCTGCCATCTACTGTCTGTCATGTTCTTTGCTCTGTGTTTTGCACAAGTAGTCTTACAAGATTTTTATCTTCTCCTCTCAGGCTTATGTCTCACCATTACCTTTAATTAAGTTCTCGTTAAACTGGCATCTCTTCCTTCTCGCTTTCCTGGTCTCTTCTTTTTTCATATTCTGCTGCCTTGCCTCTTCCTTCCTTGTAATTAAGTTACTTTTCTTCATTGGTCAATGGCATTCAGATCTGTAGTCTAATCATGGCAAATTAAACTAGCCATAGTTTCATCCTAGGTACTTCCTTCATGGTGCTTTGAAGCACCAGTGCAAGGTGCTGGTGCTGGCAGAGGTGTGGGGTAACTGGTCACGGGGCGGCCTGCAGTTGTTTCGATGTTGAAGGTAGAAGCACAGTGCCTTTCTTGGTTTCTGCTGCCCTGTCACTTCCTAGGTGCTGTCTTGCAACTGTATGAATATTGCAGTTTTGAGGTCAGCCTAATGATAATGTATTGTATGATATGGCAGCTTACAATGTAATATGGGTAGCTGTCACGTTTAAGCTCCCTAATGCATGAACTCTCCCCGTGGCTTCATGTGCTTATTTGATACTTGAATGGTCAGAAAGGAAGGCAAACTATAACTGTATTACATGCCAGCCTGCATTTTTATAAAAGGGAAAAAAGAATACCATTGTATTTTTGGATGATTGTTTAGTACTAGTTGATAAATGTTTTTCCTCTAATTGCTCTGGAAGATGCGGGGAGAGGAAAAAGGACAGAGGGAAAACCAGCTCCCCTTCCATTGCGCGTCTTTACAGAACCTTGGTTTCACAGGATCTAGCTTTTTTTCCCCCTGCAGCACAGGCTTATGAATAAATAATCTTTACATGTAGTAAAATTAGTTATTTGGAAGTAAAATACCATGCAAAACAAATCTGTTTGGCTTGTGTAGATAGTGTGAAACATTGAAGTTGGATCGCTGAATCTGCATTCATGTAATTTCATTTGTAGTCACTGGAACCTCATAGCCATACCTGCAAAGTATGTGTTACAGGCATAAAAACACTGGGCGTTGAGGCTACAAAAGACAAGGTGAAGCCAAACTTGGAGATGAGAGAGGTAGCTTTCCTGCATGAAACCAAGTGGCAGAAGGGGTAGCATTTCATGGAAACAGTATAAAAGTAGCATGTAAGTTTGACACAAAGGGTAGTTGTACTGTGAAGACACTGTGTTGCTTTGAAATAAATAGATAGGGATATAATTGTAAGCTTTTGTTTTTGTCTCCTGCATGTAGAGATCAAGACTAAGAACTTTTTGCTAATAAAAAGTAAAATACTTTATTTTTCTTCTACAGTAAAAGAAGTGGAAAACAATCACTGCAGACCAATGAGGTAATTATTCCTTCATGTGTTGTTATTGTAATAATTTTAAATGCTATTGATATTTTTTTACTTTCAGTCCCAACAGTTTTATTTTGGACAGTAGGATGGGTATGATGCAAATATGGCTTGCATGATACCTTCAGACTTGCATTGGTGAAACAAGTGGAGGAATGAGATGAATCACATATGGCTGAAATTTGCATAAGAGCTTGATGTGTACCATGTGCTTTTTCATCTCTTCATGCTTTATGAACATTTAAGGACTAGTTTTGTAAGTTTGACTACATGCTTAGCAACAAATAGCTGCCTGTAGATTTGGTGGGATCTGTAATTGCTTTCTATTTAAGAGGGAAAAAAAAAGTATGCAACGTGATGTAGTCTGACCATTTCTAAAAAGTAATTCTCATAGGAGGTTTGGCATTTTCCTGATTTGTGTGTTCATTTATTTTCAAAAGGGTGTATCCCTTTTAGTCAAGTTTTTTTCATGTTAAAATAAAATACAACAGTTAGCCCAAAGGGCAGAGCCCATGATTAGAAGTATAGGGTCCTGTCATGGTATGAATAAATAACTATTCCAAATACTTCAGTCTTTGTTGAAATCTCGAGAAGAGGCTTGCACTGGTTATATACTAAGATGTATGCAAGTATCATCATGGTAGCTTTTAGCCAGACCTTTACTGCAGTATCTGCCATAAAAAATTGATTCACAGACCAATAGCTATTTTTACAAATTTTAACTAGCTGTCTGTTATTCCTAACCATCTTGGATGTAATTGTACTCAATGAGGTATAAACAGTGTAAGGAAATACCTGTGGGAAAGAAGATACTGGAATTAGTGTAAGTTCAACACAAAGGTAGAAACAGGGAAGACATGATTAAAGAGGAAGGAGAATAAGTTCAGCTCAAACATCAGGTACATATAGCCAAGTATTCCTAGAAACGTTGCACATCAGATGCCATGTTTGTCTTTTCTGTTCCAAACAAAGCAGTAACTTTGTAGTGTCATGCTTCATACAACCTTGACAGTAGTCTTTGTTTGGACTGGCTTGAATTTCTGCATAAAAATTATTAGTTAAAATATTTTACCACTTACTGTAAAGCATCCTGTCAGAACAGAAATTTTATCTGTAGTTTCTATTCATACATGCTTGTTTAAAAGGGACAGAGCTCTGGCTGTCTTCTTCCTATAGAAAACAAGCTTAGGCTTATTCCGAGAGCATTCAGAGTAAATTGGTGTTTGCTGGGGCTCAGAGCTTGCACTTGTTGCTTATCACATTGCATATGAGAACAGCAAGTGAAGAGATTAAGTTAGACCCTCTGTGCAAGCTTCTGGGGTTTAATAATACTTGGGAATTGGAGGGGGGAGAGAGAAAAGATGAGTGCTTGATAGCATTGTCCAAATTGACTAATGGTGAAACAGAAGCTTTTTCTTTCTACTTTGCTTGTCTTCACTATACTGTTTCTCTAGGTTTTTCTTTCAGATTTCCTGTTACATTATTAATATGATGATATACTGATAATTTCTGTTTCGTACACATCTTGGGTAGCAAAGACAGCGGTATTAGATTAATAAAACAGGACTTGTTTTAAGTACACACGTATGCCCTTTTGGTCTGTTTTCAGGACTGAATCCTTATGTCACAACTGTAGAAGAAAAGAAAGAAAAGATCTGGACCATTACTTTGTTAAAATACTCAGTTGAGACAGGAGATAGGGCTATGTGATTTAAAAAAGATGTAACTGACACATGAAAAAAGAGGTACTTGAGTGTGGGAGGGGGTGGTTTAAGTCTAGTAGATTTATTTCTCAAAAACAGTGTAATGCAATCCCAGAGAAGTAAAGGAATAACAAATGCTCGATCCACTTGAAGCAAGTTAGTGCTATACAGTCAAGGAGTTTAAACTGTTGATGGTCTAGAGAAAAGATGGAATACATCTTTAAAAATACTGGCAGATGATGTCTTCCTGAGACACGCAACTTTAAGAGATAGCAAATTGCATTGTAGCCTATAATTGGATGTTTTAATGCTGTGGTCTGCATTGTTTGTGTATTACTTTTAACATAAAATTGAAATAAATATAATTTAGCATCATGGCAGCTATTTCCTATTGCAATTTGTTCTGATGGCTTAGTTCTTAACATTTCTGGTAGCTGTTAAGGCATACAATCCTAATTCATAAGTTTCATTTAACTTGTGTCTTAAATTGGCAGGAAAAATTGCAAATGCTGCAGAAAGAAAGTAGCTGTAAATAATGAGGATAGGGAAAGTATTGCATCATTTAAACTTACTTTGTTTTACTTGTTCTATGTGGAACAGAAGGAGGGAAAGAAGGAGCGAGCAATGGTGGACAGAGTGTTTATTGCAAGAATATGTCGAATTCTGAAAATAATGGTCCCTAGAGCACTTTGTAAAGAGGTAAGCATTGCCTACAGTTACAAATAAAAGTGAGTAGTTCTGGAGTCATGTTTTCTCTTGCAATTACGCTAGATTTTAAGTGAAAACACGTATCTTGCTTTAATAGGACCAAGTTGTAATACATATTTTAAAATAGCAACATAACATATACATACAAAAATCTACATTCATGTTTGGTTGTTAGATCACTTAAAAAGTTCCATTCTGGTTTTAATTGCAAGGTAAGCCATTGGCCGTCAGCGAGTAACTACTGCCTGTAGCATATGTTTTAAAAGAGCATCCAGGTTTTGCTTGATTCAATGCAAGGTAGTCCACTTCTCCCTGTAAGTGCTTCACATCTGTAAATAGTGTGCTGTTTGTCCATAACTTTGCTTTTGTAACTTATGTGTAGGCCATCTGACCACGAAGTCAAATTGTCCCTGCAAAGAAAGTCTGTTAACAGCATTTCAGGAAAGCTATGCAAACTAGAATTTAGCGTGATATGACTGTTTGCCTCAGCATCCTAGTCATGGTTTCCAGAACACTTAAGTTTGCTTTTAAAAAAAAAAAAAAAATCCAACCTGGATGAAAAGGGAGAGCGCTGACAGCTCACATACGAAAAGGAAGCACAAAGAATGTGGAAGCAGGGATGGGCTACTGAGAAAGAGCATGGAGATATTAGGCATACAAGGATGGGGTTTGGAAAGTCAAAGTTCATGAGGGATTAGAACTAGCAAGAGATTTGATGGACAGCTAAGAAAAAATGTGGTAACTCTTATCCATTGTTTAACTGTTATGTTTCTATTTTTGTACTAGACAGGTTATTTGCTGCTTATTGCTGTGATGCTGGTAGTCCGCACATATTGTGATATTTGGATGATTCAAAATGGAACGGTCATTGAAAGGTATCCATAAACTTCTTTAAAATATTTTGTCTCATGTATGACAGGGAGCGTAGCCTGATTCAGACACTTTATTCCTTTCTTATTGCTTTTATAAGCAGTTGGAAACAGGTATAGTCATGATTTTAAGGGGAGAGAATTCTATGTTTTTTGAAAAGGAAAAATAATTCATTTTTGAAAGTGCCCAATAGCAGAATAATAACTTATTTTTTTAAGCCAAATTTACCTCTTAGTAAATGATTTTTCAGTCTTTTCGTCACTTTGTGTACACTGACTAGAGAGTACTTTAGAATAGTGGTATAGTAAATTTTCAGTGAGGTCAATATACAGGTCATTATAGATCTGAAACAGAATTTTGGACCTTTTGACCTACATAGTTTTAAAGTTCAAAATGACATTGTATTACAGGAGAGACTTTTAGAGCTTTGTAGAATGGATATTGATTCTCTTCTGTGATGCTCTTCTGTGTGCCTGTCCCTGCCTTCTTCCCTCTACCATTTTGCTTATTTTTTCTTCTATAAAAGCCAAAAAAAAAAAGTATCTCTAAATTTATTTTTTCAAGTGTTAGTGTTTTAATTTTAGCTTGAAAATTTACAAGAAAATGAACACGCAGCTGCATTTCTTTGGGAATGCTTTGCAGATAAGGCTAAAAAAAATCCTTTCTTTTAATTAGTCACAGGTAGTTGTTGTTTATCTGTGTATTATATCTCCTGTCCAGTTAAAGGGATTTGACAACTGGTTATTATGCAGCAATTCATACGCTCTGTTCTCAGTTTTGCTCCTTATTACCCTGTTTTCCTTTTTTTTGCCTTCTCTTGCATATGTTTACTGGGTTTTTGTCATCCTTCTTCAATTTTACACATTTATTAAACTTGCAAAAAATGAGTGCTACAGCAGCACCCCAGCCTGACCAGATCAAAGAGGGAAAGGAACTGGTATTCTGTGACCCGGTATCTCTGAGCCCGTAATGGAAGCAGTTACTGCAGGAACAGAAGGCTGGTAGTTGCTTACAGTGGGTCAGTTACCACTTAACTTACAAAAGTTTGTCATACTTGATCCTACTAGATGTCTTCACCATGTTTTTTTTCCTCTGCTATGTGGTCCACTGAGAATTTGTTCACCGAAGGAGTACTAGTTTATAGTTTCTTTTGTAAATAACGCTTAGCTTATGGTTGTTTGCAGTGCTATCATTGGTCGTAGCAGAAAAGATTTCAAGAAATACTTGTTCAACTTCATTGCCGCAATGCCTGCTGTAAGTGTTTTTCTTGTGTCATTCTTTTAGTAGAAAATATTTTAAATGTTAGTTAAGAATTTGAGGACAAGATCTAAAATGAGTCTCAGAATCAATGGGAAATTGTTTTACATGAAGATCTGTATTAAACAGATTTCATTTTCTGACGCAATTTTTCTGACATAACTTTTTCTGCGTAATAACATTCTGTGGATTTAGTCTTCAAGTTTTAAATTTCTTACAGCTTTTTCTAATTTTTTTCCTCACTATCTTTCCTTCAGCATGTCGACATCTGACCCCCACCACATAAAAGTAATTGTTACTACTGAATAGATAATGTACCTGCTTTACAATAGATTTTAAAATGAATTGACCGTTTTACAGTAGTTAAAGGATTGTTAAATGATCAAGATATGTTTATTATATCTTTATCCAAGCTAAAGATATGTTAACTGAACGTTGGTTTATATTAGATCTTTTGATGTGCTGAATCCCACTGAGAACTGGAGTTGTCAAAAATGTAGGTACAAATCAGTGGTCCTGCAGACACTGTATGGTTGGTGTTAACAGTATTGTTGACTCTAAGGGGACAATTTACCTGCTTCAGAGTGTTTGCATAATCTATGCTGCAAACTGATCGAGCTAAATTGTCTTCCTGCCTAAATATTGAAATACTATCTCTTTATAGATTTCCTTAGTGAATAACTTCTTGAAATATGGTCTAAATGAATTGAAACTCTGCTTCCGAGTAAGACTCACCAGATACCTCTATGAGGAATATCTTAAGTAAGTAACACCTGGTTCTTAAACCATTAGATATTAACTAAATTGATCAAAATCAAAACAAATCATTTTAAGCCCATAGTAAGAAGGTAGCATGGTGCTTAGTAGCTATATTGTTTAGAAGAGGCTTTTGATTACAATTAAGGAAAAGTGGTTTATCTAGGTTTTGTATGGTACCAGGTACAAACACAGCAGAGTCTGTGTTTGTCAATGGGACACAAAAAGTACGCACTGTACTGCTTCTATTAGTAGGTGAAAGTAACCGAGGGACTTGGGGAGTTTATTTAGTGGTAATAATCCTGCAAACTGGATTGGGTGCATGAACTGCATGCAGTAGCTTCTTATATTCTTCAGCACTGAGTTTAGGTTGTCAGGTATGCTGATGCAGTGTTCATAAAGATTTTCTAACTCTAAATGCAACACCAGTGCATAGAGCAGTCTGGAGCTGAGCTTCAACCAAGACAACATCCGGGAGCCTAAACAGTCCTGTAGGATTTAATGTGGATCTCTTCACACAGAAGCATGAGCTATGTTGACTCCATACAGTCATTAAATGTCTGCACTGCTTTCCCCCTTATTGTATGATGTAAGAGGTTTCCAAATATTTGAGATCCCAAGGTACTGATTTTTTTCCCTACCTCTTAACTAACCATTGTTTTGTTTCAGAGCTTATACATACTACAAAATGGGAAATCTGGACAACAGAATAGCTAATCCAGATCAACTCCTTACACAGGATGTGGAAAAATTCTGTAACAGTGTAGTGGACCTGTACTCAAACCTTAGTAAGGTAAGTCTTTTCAGAGAGAACCTTGAGTAATAGCTGTGGATGCTTGTAACCTTATGTCAGAGCTCAAAACTATTGCTTGCGTTTAAGTGTGTATTTGCCTGGGGTATAGTGCTGGAAAAAAAAACTGTTTAAGGTAATATATTGTAATCTTTCTTTTTCTCTGCAGTTTCTGTGATCTCTGCTAAAGCACTGTTGTTGATTGTAATAATTTTTCATAGATTTTGTTTTAAGGAACTTAATGCATTCTTTTGCAGTTAAACAGGGATGAGTATACTTTCTCAGCTAGTTAGATATCTGAAGAAAAAACAATTGCTAATTTTTCATTAAATGCAAATATTATTTTGGCTGGAGAGGTATGGTTGAACAAGCATTTCCCAGTGTTTCACATGTAAACCTGTGTTTTTTGAGATAACGAAATAAAATTATTCTAAAAATTTCAACAGTATTGTTTCATGCTACATTGTTTGTACAAGTAAAGTATAAAGTAAAATACAAGTTAATGTTTTCAGAAACTTCTGGCTCCAAAATCTGTAGATCAGCTGCTCTAGATTTGACAGAGAATACTTTGCTTTCAAATTGTAATATTGCTTCTATCAGGTACATAACCAACTATATGGCATTATTTTTCCACTCTATTTCTCACAATCATCTGTGTTAAGAGGAGGATGTAGTCCGACTTTATGTAGTTGGGTAGCAGAGAAGCTATTACAGACTTAAAATAGCAAACTACTTTTTTATATAGTATGTCTTTTGTCTGATGTCCCCATTCCTGGAAGTGTTCAAGGCCAAATTGGATGGGGCTTTGGGCAACCTGATCTAGTGGAAGGTATCTTTCCTCACTGCCGGGCGGAATTGGAACTAGGTAATCTTTAAGGTCCCTTCCAACCCAAACTGTTCTATGATGTTCAATTCTTGAATGAATGTTGTCTGGAAAATATGTTGAAATTCCTTTTATTTAACTTTGTGTGATAGGTTAACTGCAGTATTGTGCTGTTAATGCAGAGCTATAGCTGTTCTTGGGGAGGTAATAGTTTCTGCACCATTTTATTCATATTACATTGGTGTTTTAATGCTTTTTTTTCTGTGCTTCTGTTACAGCCCTTTTTGGATATAGTTTTGTATATCTTCAAGCTCACAAGTGCAATAGGAGCTCAGGTAACTTGAAAGTTCTCAGCATTTTAAGTTTTCCCTTTGGTTATAGCATTGTACCTGTTTGGAGTCTGAGGAGAACATTAGACGTTAATTATAGATTGATCTATTATTTGGAAGGATGTACTAAAATACTCATTTATGCTTAGTGTTTTGAATGCTTTAGTGCTTTCTATCTTGAGGCACACAAGGTAAAAACAATTTGTGGGCAGTCAACTATCATAAAACCCAAGAAAGTTCTTCAATTTCTTCTAGCAGCTACTTGGGAATCCCTTTAGTATAGTACTCTTCCTGACCGCTTATATCTTGCATGACTTTAATTAAAGGGAGAAAATAAGTTTTCTGTTTCTTTGCAACCTCTGTAAAGGGGAGCTGTTCCTTGCATCGAGCTTAATACACTTGCTGATGGAACATAAGAAGCAGCAATAGGATAGCAAGTAGAGACCTTGTACTGTTAAAAATGTTTCTTAAATGGCAAACTATTCAATGTTTAATTTGCTAGGAATCTTTTCCAACATGAGAAGAGTTGTAAGAGTCATGCTCTTGGGCAGGAGCTCTGTTTCTTCTTTCCTTGCTTGCTCCATTCATGTATATCTTACATATTCCATGTATTAAAATTTCTATAAAATCCTGTAATTTACTACTGTAATCTGTTAAATTGAGTTTATATGTTGTACCTAAATAATTTTAGGTAGGGAAAGGATATTAAGATGAGGATATTTTAAAAATTGCACGTGATCCACAAAACTTAATTGTAAAATCAAAATACCAGTTGCTGTTAGGACTGCAGTCACAGACTTGCAGCCAACATCATTAAGCTCTCAGCTAGCATTTCTACTACTGCAACCATTTCTTTTAAATAGATAAGAAAAAATAATTTTCATGTGTGTATGGGGGGAGGAATACGTCTGTTATCTTTGGATTCTAGTCTGCATTTTTGACAACCAGCATACTTTGTTTCATTTGGTAAATGTACAGAATGCCAAAGAGCAATAATAGATTGTTTTTTCCCTGGTGTTACAAGGTTACTGAAGTTCTAAAGCTTGAATTAAAACAACAATTTTAAGTAATAATAAAAATCTAATGTTACTGAATCCTGTATCACTAGGAGGTCATCTTTTTCCCTTTAATGAGTCAAATCATTACAAAAATTATTGTTTACCTTAACATTTCTGATAATGCGTTTTTTTAAGGTTTCAACAAGTAGCAGCTCTTGGGCACGTGATGTAGATTTCATAGTAGTGGATTGCAGTAAGGCTTAGCTGAACCTAGGTAATTTTCCAGTCGTACAAGTCTTTGCATTGCTTTTCATAATAAGTAGTTTCACAGACAGTTTACATCAAATTCAGTGTATATATTTGGCTTTATACCATGCCACACTCAGTAATGTTCAAGTGTGTTATGGCTTAAGAGACTTATTTTGCTGTTCGGGAGCCCTTGTGTCCTGAATCATAGGTTCCAGAAGAGACCCCTACCAGGACTGCTCAAGAGAAGCAGGAAATGTTTTAGAGATGTATAAATCAAAGAAAGGAATAGGGGATTGAATGAGCAACTGCTGTGGCAATGTAGTAAAAACAGAGAACAAGAAGTGGGTAGAAATGGAAGGAGTGGAAATGAGAAAGGACCAGGAAATTATTAGTGAAATTAGCAGGGAAAGCAGGAGATGGAGGTTGCACTGGGTGATGATAAAAACTTGAGTAGAAGACTGGGATGGGGAGGGTATTTGGGGACAGGGAATTAGGAGGAAGAAAGCATTATCTACAGCACAAAAGAGAAGGAGCATGTTGGGAATTGTAAGAGGTTGGTAATGCAGACACATGGGAGGAAAGTATCAAGGAATTAAAGCTTTCCTGTGCATTTTGGGTACAGATGTTGCACTTGAAAGCAGTAGATGGTAAGTTTTTATTTTCTTTTCATATTTACAGGGTCCAGCTAGCATGATGGCATACTTGATTGTTTCAGGGTTTTTCCTTACTCGTTTAAGGAGACCAATTGGCAAGATGACTATCATCGAACAAAAATATGAAGGGGAGTACAGATATGTCAACTCACGGCTTATTACAAACAGGTATAAATTTACTTGGTTACCAAGATATGCCACAAAATTACTTGGTCACTTATAAACATTAAAATATAGTCTGAAAGTCTGACACAATCAGTTCTGAGCAAAAGTGTTTACATCTTTATGCAGATTATTATTAAATAATTCCTATTTTCATTACATTTCTAATTTGAAAGAAAAACTGTAGCTGTAGTACAATAAACTTATGTTCTATTGTGAGAAGATACAAACTCTTATTTCAGGTAAAAACAGCTGTTTGTGTTTTATAGTTGACTCTTTCAGACTGCCATTACAATAAGTTTCATTCTTTATGTCTTTCTTTAAAGTGAAGAAATTGCTTTCTATAATGGAAACTTGAGAGAAAAACAGACTATTCACAGAACTTTCCGTAAACTGGTAAGACTTTTTTTAATCTTTTAAAACATTTTAAGCAAAACTTTGCGTAATTTTATCATGGTGAGTCAAAGTTTAATTTACCATTTTTTTCATTGACTTTCTCTCAATTCTTTCTCCCTTTGTATATCGTCAGAATTTGTGAAAGGATAAAGACTAGAGAAAGGTTTATCTAAGTCTGAGTTGAGTTTATTGAAACAGCTGATTATATACTCGCAGTCTTAAAATCACTTCAATTATTGCCAACTTTGCTTCAATGAATTTTTGTGTACAAGTTGGTACTGTGATTTCATCTACAATAATTATAACGCTATAAATGTACTGCATAAGCAGTCTTTAAGGTTCATGTCAGAAGAAAGGTGATACTGTGTAATACAGAAATGGATAGTATCTTGGAAACCTGTAGTATATGAGTTCTTGAAAAGTTGTCATATACTCATTTCTGTAAGAGTTTGAATAATAACTGTATTGAAAGACTTGCATTTCTTCTATTCAGAGTAACTGTTGAATACACAAAAATGTAGTGGAATGAAAGTGGAGAACATAAAGGAGAAGTTGAAAATTGGAAATGTCCAAAGTGTGTGTGTCAGCAAAAATAGTTTTTAAAACCCTACTCATAATTCTCCTGATTAAGTCTTATTTTCCAATTCAATTGTAGTTTTAATTTTTAACACTGATTTTTGTCTGTTCAGCGCATTAAAAATTAAAATATTCCTCAGTCTTGTCTTGCCGTTCTGTGTGTGTAGGTCTATCTTGCCTTTGATTCCTCTTCTCATGCATTTAGAGTGTGTTCAGAACTTAAGGACCCTCTTGTTTATTTGTTCTTCTACCATCTTTCCCTTAATTGTTTCTGCTCCTTGTTTTGCCATATTTCCATACTTTGTCCACTTTTCCTCTTCCTTCTGTTCTTGCTGCACAACTTTATGCTTTCTTTCTCCTTCTGTTGTATGTGTTGTTTAATTTTGAACTCTTATTTCAAGCCCTTCCCTTGGTCATGGTGTGTATATTAAATGGAGGTGGCTTGGTGTTTGTGCTGCTACAGTCATCAAATTTAAAAATAGATTTGTAGGCTATAAGCAGAATGTAGTTTTCTGACAGAATGGACTTTCTCTTGCTGCTTAATTCTTTTCCACCAACCACAATTAATGTTTTCTCACTGCTTTGTTTCAGGTATAGATCGTCTTGATCTAGAATGTAGATCTTTGCCAGCAGGGACATATGTAGAGCTTGTCACAGTTAGGCCATAGGCATTGTGGGGTTATTCATGACGTACTGGAAAGTAGCTAATCAAAACTTGTAATCAAATTTCTATAAAATAATAAAAAATAGTAAAACAAATACTGACATTTTTGTTTCTGTTACTTGCCAGGTGGAACATTTACATAACTTCATCCTGTTCCGGTTCTCTATGGGTTTCATTGATACTATCATTGCCAAATGTAAGTGTTTGTCCGGTGCTGATGGACTGTAATAAATAACTAGGTGGTAAACTTTTTACAGGAGAATTCTTTTTTTAATAGAAGCTATTAATGTATTGTTTAATAGAAGCTATTAGTATATTGTTTAATATTCATCCTTAAAAACTACAGACCTTGCCACTGTGGTTGGTTACCTGGTTGTTAGTCGTCCGTTTTTGAACCTGGCTGATCCTCGTCATCAGAACAGTACCCATGCAGAACTTCTGGAGGTAAGCAGAACAGAATTAAAACAATTTCTCGAACGTATAGTTTGTTAGTTCACCTACAGAGACTTTATTTTACTCTAGGATTACTACCAAAGTGGAAGAATGTTACTGAGAATGTCTCAAGCTTTGGGCAGAATAGTCCTAGCAGGTCGTGAAATGACGAGATTGGCTGGGTAAGCCTAATAGTAGTTGCATGAAATAATCTTTCTTAAAGTTGTGTTTTGGCTGTTTCTCACCTCATTTTAAGAAACTGATAACTAGAATTAAAATAAAATGAGCCATGTGCTTTGTTCAGAGCAGTAAATCTAGAAATCTAAAACATCTTATACAAAAAAAATTGTATTTGAAGATATGCTAATTATCTCCACTAATAATTTTGTATCTGGAGAGTAGCAGCATACAGTTTGAATGGTTATTTGAAAAGACATTGGGAAGTACATGTAAATCAATTGTGTGTTACTTAGTTTGCAAAAATATTTGGGGGCTTTTAGTTAAGAAAAGTCATTCACTAAAGTATCAAATGCTTGGCTGAAACAGGAAAAGGTTCTCCCAAATATTGTGAGTGTTGGAGAACCTCAGTGCAACTCTAAAATGTAAACTCTTCTTTTTCTGTGGGTTGAAGAACTTTGGCATCCTAGTAGAGTATTCATTAGAGCTTATTTCCAAAACTTCTAAGGATTATTGTTTATTTTCATTAGTTTCACAGCTCGAATTACGGAATTAATGCAGGTTCTGAAGGACTTGAACAGTGGCAAATACCAGCGTACTATGGTATCGCAAGAAAAAGGTAAATGGGATGTATACTATGCAATGCTTGTGCCTCTTTGTAGTGCTCCAATTTCTAATACTTTTTTTCTTAAATTAAGATGCAGATAAAAAGCCAACTTTGCCTTTGATACCTGGATCTGGAGAAATTATCAACACTGATAACCTTATCAAGTATGTTTACGAAGTTACCATGACTTCAGTATTTTTAACATAACATCTGACTTTTTAGTTTTTTCTTCTACCAAGGTTAATATAGCTCTTAATACACTTTTTTTTCATCCTGAAAAACATAGTATTGACGTAGTAGTACTACTAAAACCAAAGTATAAAGTAAGGCAAATCAAGAGATTAAATAGCCTCAATCTGGTCAATGTGCAAAGCAGATAGTGGAGCAGAGGGGAAAGGGGGCAGGGCAGGCAGGAGAAGAAAAGAGGTGATAGACCTATTTAAAAAAAAAAAGACAAGCCAGCAGACAAGACATTCATTCTGTGTCCTAGAACTAAAGGAATATACTACCAGGTTTAAAATCAAGTGCATCCATAAATGTACATTTATATCCATAGGATATTTTGGAGGCCAAAGATTTAGAAGGATAGAGAAAACAAATATATGAAGGAAAAAAAAGTTTCAAGAAGTTCATTAAACACTCTTGAAAAATGGTACCTTAATTTCCTTAGCTATTGATAGTAGGAAAGTGGGACAGTGAATGAATGTGGGACTGAATGAAATACTGTTCATTCAGTGGGACAATGAAATACTGGTGAAGTCTTGCCCTAATCCTGAAGTCTTTGAGTAAGCATGCAGTGCTAGCTGCTTTTAGGCAGCTGCTCTTATTTTGATATATTTTTTTTTAACACCCCAATACAAATAGATTTGATCACGTTCCATTGGTGACACCTAATGGAGATGTTTTGATTCAAGACCTGAATTTTGAGGTAAGTTTTTAAACATAGAAACATAGATTACACTTCATATAATGCTTTAAAGTGAAAATGATAATTTCAGAGGTGGTCTGAGATAAAAAGAAGACAAACAAAAAATGTGAAGAGCTGTATTTATATGGCATGCTTAATATTTAAACAAAATTCAGCAAGATATTTTAAAAACCAAAAAGCTATTTTCACAAAAATGCTTCTTAGAAGCATTTCTTCCAGCTGCAGTTGGTGCTAAACTAGTTGGGGAAAAAAATTAGTGTTGGAAATCACACATTAATGTCAATAACTACTGTGTACAGCAGTACTTTCTAACTACTGTTTTAATGTGTTGGCTTTGCATTTTTAGGTTCGATCTGGTGCAAATGTTCTGATTTGTGGGCCGAATGGGTGTGGGAAGAGCTCACTGTTTCGTGTTCTTGGTGAGGTAAGGAAACTTTCAGATAAACAGGGAAAAGTCCAAAGCACTGTTGCAATTGAACTTTTTTTCTCAAGTTTAAACCTTTTTTCTTGTTGCAGTTGTGGCCTTTGTTTGGTGGACGTTTAACAAAACCTGTAAGAGGAAAGTTGTTCTATGTTCCCCAGGTGAGGCAAAGTACTGTAATTGACAAGAGTTCGTTCTTCCTTCTTTGACTGTGCTTATAAACATTTGATGTATCTTTTTGTTTGTAACTTTGTCTCAAGAGACCATATATGACTCTTGGAACTCTCAGAGATCAAGTTATATATCCAGATACTTTAGAAGATCAACGAAAGAAAGGGATTTCTGACCAGGTAATAATGAGCAGTTCATTTACTCATCTTAAGTGAGACAAATTGTTATGCTTCAGATTAAAAAAATACTGAAGTCACTATTAAAAACACCGCATGTAGTATGTTTCTAATGCTTGTTGTGGTTGATTGTACACCTGCACAGTAGTGTAACACTTTATAACCTTTTTTTCAGTCACTTTTTTTTAACGAGTTCATTTAAGCTTTGTTATTACTGTTTGATAAAGGTGCTGAAGGAGTACTTGGATAATGTCCAGCTTGGTCAGATCTTGGAACGTGAAGGAGGCTGGGATAGTGTTCAGGACTGGATGGATGTACTCAGCGGGGGAGAAAAACAGAGAATGGCTGTATGTCACAAAAGCATAAACACTTAACAAATATGGTATATAAGTTGAAAATGCAGTCTGAATTTTAAGAGTTTTTTTAATAAATAATAATGTTTTATTGAAAGAAGAAAACATCAAAATGTGGAGTACCTGAATACTGAGAAAACTAGCTAAAGTAAGGCTTACTTGTGCTCCAAATTTAATAGGAAACATTGAACTTCTATGACTCCTTACATTTTTTATATAAACAAAAGTTCTAAATTTTTTTTATAAAAAAGGATAATAAGGATAATATACAGTACTCAAATTTCCAAGCTTCAGTAAGTGCCAAATTAAAGGAAATTCTATTGCATTGCAACAGGCAAATTTTGGACACGGATTTTTAGTTTAACTTGTCACATTGCAGTACTGGTTCTGGTCCTGTATCTACGTAATGGTTTTGGTTTGCATTTCAGATGGCAAGGTTATTTTATCATAAGCCCCAGTTTGCAATTCTGGATGAATGCACAAGTGCTGTTAGTGTTGACGTAGAAGGCTACATTTACAGCCATTGCCGAAAGGTGAGCCCTTTCTTTTTATGTCACAGTAAATAAAAACTTCCAGTAGTCTGGAAGTTTGTATTTATGAATTTAATCTGTTCAGCTGTTAACAAGCTGAAAAATAAATACAACTTAACACGTTAGAAAAATGAAATTAATGGTTTTATTGTGTGTGCTTCCTTCGTCATGTAGGTTGGCATCACTCTCTTCACTGTCTCCCACAGAAAGTCACTCTGGAAACACCATGATGTATGTAGTCTTTTGTTTTGCTAAAGATATCTGTAGTTGGTTAAGGTTTTGTTGTTTGACTTTTTCTGCTAAATTCAGGGTGTTCATATTTTGCTTCCTAATAGATCACATTCTGTTTTATTAAAATTTATTAATTCTTTCATAATCCAGTTGCAATATTTGAAATATTCTTACACTTTCAATTTATGAAAAGTGAAATAACCAAAAATCTGTAAGTGTCTGTAAAAGTAGCTTGAAAAATATAATAGGGTCATGAAATACAGTCTTAGACTTCTTAGCCTGAAAACAAACAAACAAACAACAAATGAACTTTAACCAGAATCCAGTGAAGAGCACGGAGATTTTGCTTTCAAAAGATAGCCAATATACCTAAGCATAAGTCCATCTTTAATACATGGACATATTTTCTTCCAAATTAAGATATTACTGATCACTTTTTACATAAAATGTCTGGAGTAATACTGAATTAATACACAGGGATGAGTAAACTGCTTTATAAATGCATAAGTAAATTACATTTTTGAGCTGGAAAATGTTAAGGGGTTGATAATGTATTTTTTATTTCAGTTTTACTTGCACATGGATGGCAGAGGGAATTATGAGTTCAAGAAGATAACTGAAGACACAGTTGAATTTGGATCTTAAAATTCATAAACTGAGCTGCTACAGAGACTGATTACTGGAAACACGTAGAATGGCAGACATTGTACAAATAAACTACGCAGCTTGTTTTTAAACAAATTAACGAGGGTAACCTAAAACAAGCTGTTAAGCGTTTACTATTATGTAGGATATTGCTAATTGTGTATATGTTGGTTTAATTATTAATATGTACTAAGAATGTCTTTATTCTTGTGGTTTAAAAACCTGCCTAAATTAAATTGGGCTTAAATCAGTGTAACCTGATTCATCCTGGGATGCAAACCATTTGAAATCAGTTGATTTGACTTTTGTAGACCTTCTTTCCCTTCAGTGAAAAGCCCTGTTAAAATTAGGGTTGCTACCTCTCTTGTTCCTGCAAAGCAGTCTTGGATTTTTTGCTCTCTTCTATGCATATTTCTGAGTTCTAACATTGTGCAGGACATTATCCCATCTTCAGATCTGTGCCCTGTTTGGTTGATGAAAGAGCTTTTTCCTTGACCAAGCCTTGTGATATAGCCAATATGCCCTTGCTGATAAAGAATGAATTGAACCTAAAAGATGAAACTAATTCCTTCTGCTAAGAAAAATTAAGCTTGTTCTGTGCTGGGTTTGGGATTCTTTTCACATTTGTCTGTCCATAGTTCTTTGCTGCTCACCAATACCATTCTCTTCCAATTTAACAAGACCTCTTTTCTTCTTCCCCACTGCCCCACCTTTTCTGTCAGTGAAATACTATGGCAATGAAGAGTTGGGAGGAAAGGACTTACAAAAAAAAAGAAAGGGAAAAGATAAGTGATGTATCAAAAAAAACTTTGTGCCAGTTTCAGCTCTGAGGAAGCAAATAGCTCCCACAAGTCAAGTGTGGCACCAATCATCCTCTTGAAGTCGGTAGGAGTTAGAATGGACTCAGATCTTCATTCCTCTGAAAAATAATGTTAACCTGAAAATGGCAGGCAGATGTCTGTCCTGTCTGGGCTCAGTCCTGTGATACAGCAGCTACTTTTTCTGAGTCCCTCCTTTTATCCCTCTTCAAAAAAATCAGATCTCCTAATAGTTTTAGCTGCTCTTCAGATCTGAATTTGAAAATAAGTGATAAGGGTACTTCTTAATTACTTTTCCAGTCTGTGAAGCCTAAAACAATGTTTCATCCTTCAAATTTTTCTCAAATTTCTTCAAATTTCTGTTGTGAGGTTTCTTGATTTCTAATAGATATTACTCAGCATTGATTCTTGCTGTTGTCCACGAATCGCTTGTCCCTGCTGGTTTTCTTATTCCAGCTGCCAAATCCCCTTGAAGAAACCAAACTCTTTAAACAGTTTACTGTAAACTTATTTCCTCTCCCCTCCGTACAAATGATTCCTGTGGTGGCCGTGTGACTTCTACAAAAATAAATGTAGCAAGGTGATTTTTGTCATTGAGGAATAGGAAGGTATAACTTGAACTTAATTACTGTTTAGGCTTTAAAACAAACAAGAAAACTGTTGTACAGTGAAGGTCTAGTAGTTCTTTATTGTTTCACATAAGATTTAATATATGAATGCGCTACATGAAGGCATGCATAAAATATGCAATAAATCTGCTCTGTGCATCTTTTATCACAGGTTTAGATTTAAAAAGATATCTTTTATAAAAATGATATGAACTTGGATGTACTGCTGTCTGTTAACTTTACCCAATTTCACTCTATTTCATGTTAAGATTGCTACCTGTTAGTATTTTTCCTTTTATCATAGTTCTTGGCCATATCCATCACTACTAATATTCTTTCATAGTACTCAAATGCAAACAGCTAACCTAGTTTAAGAATCTGGTGATCACAGACTCATTTTACAATGCATCAATGAAAATCAAAGTGTAGCATATTCAGGAGCATAAGATGCCAGAATAAACTTTTGTGCTTGGTCCACATGATAACAAATACATAATCGCATTTTACTAATTTTTTTGTGCACTCAGGTTCTCATATCAGCCTAATTTATAATGTAGCAGGTAGCAGCATGCAGTATGTGAGGTTGTAATCTTTTTTTAATTGTAACTGTGAAAATATGGATGCCAGGTTTTTTTTTGTGAAAGTTGTCAGCACAAATGCAACTTCTTTTATTGGAAGGGGTGTTTTAGTAGCTTTTTAGAAAGATAAAGAAAAAAACAAAAACACTTTAAAATGAGAAAGTTGTTATTGTCCCTATGACTAGGGCAGTGGAGTAATGGACTTGAGATACTGTAACATATTTCTAACACAAGCAAAACCACACACAGCATACTTTTATACAGAACCCCAGCAACCAATGTTGTGTCTTTACAGTTCAACTGGTTAATAACAGAATTTTGTGTAAACTCAGATTTAACTAAAAAAAAAGTCCAATTCTGTAACCAAGGAGGAATAGGCTTGCCTTTGTAGATGACATGAAATTCATTGACATGGAGGATGCTGCTGTCTCCTTAGGGCCAGGATTTAGTCTAAGTATACTGGGAGAAAGAAAAAAATCCATGCTTGATTGTAAGAGGCTTATAAAGAAAGTACAAGAAATGACTTAGAATGGTATTTCTAAAAGGCCTTAAAGTATTTTGAGGTAGACTTGGTCTAATGAATGATTATTAAAACGTAATGAAAATGATCAAGTCCCAGTTACGTTGCAGGATCGCGCTGTGATACTGTATTTTATTTCTTAGGTCTCTTTAATAGCACAAGTTGGAAGTTTGTAAATTGGAATTCTGATCGATCTCGGTAAGGCAGAGTACTGATAAATATTTTCAGTTCCAAACTGTTGGCGATTTGAAGATGGTACTAATAGTATTCAGATGGCCGCATTTCAACAGCGGTGGGAAACATTCCTGTATGTAAATACTGTAAAGTGCTTTGGAGGGGGAAATGGCGCTATATCAATGTAAGACATTAAGTGCCTCTGAAATAATAAATCTAAAGACAAAATACATCTAGGCTTTTTATGTTTCTTCATGTGATTAGGAATTTTGTATCCATATGGTTGAGTGCATGTTAAACAAACACCGAATTCCTTAATGAGTTGATTGACTTGTGTTCAACTTACAAAGTCAGTAGTACTGCCTGAAATTCCCCTTGGAATCAGTCAGATGATGCCATCCAGTTGTAGGCTTAAGAAAAACATGAACTCAATACTTGAATATCTGTTCTTAGATTAATCAGGTTATAGCTGCATTAATCTGTTTTAAATCTGCACTGATTCTGATCTCTCTTCTCTTTTTCTCCACTGTCTACTTCTTTTCCTCTCAAGGCTACTGATACTATAAGGGTGTAGGCCTGAATAAGATTAACAGCAGTACTGAAGTGGTAATTATTTTGAATGCTTCCTAATCCTTGTACTTTGGGGAAAAATAGGTTAATCACTACTGTCAGGATACTTGAAACTCAGTCATGTAAGAGTGAAACCAAGATGTACTTAGATGAACTGATACTAAGGGTCTTATCCTGTAATCAGTGCTTTCTAATGTTAATACTATTTTTTCCTTCTCTGAGATTATGTATGCAACAAGTGTGTTGTGTAGCATTCTTAAAGGGTAGAGCTGCCTTTGGAAGGAAGTTTCTCAACTAGGGATTCAGTCTAAAAATCTTTCTACTTGGCTGATGAGCTGGATGGAAAAAAATGACCTTTTATGTCATAAATGATATTCAGTACTCTAACATTTAGGGCAGTGTGGTCTCCTATGTGTACAGTTCTGGACTCTGCTACCCAGTTTGTTTCCAAATCCTTGCTTTGTATGCTTGAACAGTAATTCTTCCTTATGTAGAGGAAAAACATCAGTTTATGTAATGGTACAACTGAAATCATGGAGCAACGTGTTCAAACTCACTTTTGATAATCAATCTACAATCCTTTGAGCATGTTCAATACCCTTAGTCCAGTGTTTCTGAATGGTTTGCTAAATGTCCAGGCTACTGTCCTGTCCTAGCAAAAATTGATCTTTCCTGACAAAGACTGTGCTTGTTTGGGAGTTGATGGTACACATAAAGCACAAGACACGAATGATCTGCAAGGTGAACTGACCATTGTCAGCCTTGTCATCTTCCATCCCCAGAGCAAAGCATGCATCACTGCATAATGTTTTTTTTTCCTTTTTTTTGTAAGAAAAATCCAGCTGCCTTCTGACCCTTGTAGTTAATCTGGGAAAAGTTGGCAGTGTGAACTCCATCCAGGCCAGTACTCATGTTGTAGGGATGTTCCTTGCCCAAAAGAGGCATGCACAGTGGAGGAGACACCTGGCTAGACAGCCCATGTATAAAATTAGTTCAGCATCATTTGAGGGTGACTTGTACTATAAGGAAAAGTCTGGAGGCATTGCCACTTCACTAGCTGTCCTGTATACAAGAGAAAGCTAACTAGTGAGAAATGAAGCAGCAGTGTGGTTCTCTCCATGGAGTGCCACCACAATGCTTACTTGACAGACTTTTTAAATGAAATCATAACTGGAATTGACAAGAGTCATTACACCTTAGCAAAGTTGGGGATTTGATCTTTGTGTTTCTTAAATCTATGTAGAAGTGTAGTATCCCATAGCTTAGCACTGGAGAGAGAATTCAGTGATTTCTTTTTTCCCCCATAGAATTACAGCCTTCTGCAGACCCAACAGATAGCAGTGCATTGTCTAATCTCAGTCTCCTTCAAGCTGTCAACATGGAAGTTGCATGTCAGGATTCTAATCCGTGTCCCCTGGTCCAGAATGAGTGTGAGTATACAAAGTAGAAGACTTTAAAATAGAGTGCTGCAGGAGGTGTATTTGCTCTTGTGTGTGTGCATACTTGCTTTTTGATTTTTTGAGGATATCCTTTAACAGTTATGGGTCAGTCTGCCTACTCTGTCCTTAGATTAGTTTATTATTAATTAATAGGCATCTTATTCCATGACTTCAATGGGGAACAGACTGCCACCCTCACCCCTCCTTCCTGCTACAGTCAGGTTTATTATAGTTAATAATTATACAATTATATATTGCCTTAAACTTGAAACTTTAGAATTATTGTACAGTAAAGGTTTCCACATTTGCGTTCTGATGAAACTCATCTTGTCATGTGCATTCATACACAAGATGAAATGGGTTTTGTCTTGAAACAGAAAATACAGCCAAGCTAGATTACTGCAGAAGGAATTTCTTATATGTTAAAACCTTAAAAGAATGTTTCTTCATTGTTGCACCGTCATCTTTGAAGTGCTGCATCCTTTTCTCGCCCTGCATGCAAAACCAGAGCCAGATTATAAACAGCCTGGAACTCTACAGACTGTCTGAAGGGAATAGTTTAAAAAACACGATAGACTCAAAATTTACATAAAAAATAATATGCTCTATGTCTGTTGAAATTCCATAGGGCTTGACTTTGGAAACTAAAGACGTTTCCTCAGTAATTCTGTGAGGAATGCAACAGCGTAAGAATGATGAAGTGGCATTTCAGAATACGTAAGAAGGGGAACTCTGACACCCTGTGTATATGGAATGTATCTTCAACAAACCCGACCTAACAATGACAAACTCTTTCACTCTGGTTAGAAACCTCATCCTCAGTGACCTTTGTCACGTCTGTACTGCAAAGATTTAATACCATCTTTTAGGGGTAAGAGGAGGTATTATGCCATAGTGCCCAGCCCCACTCCCCATTCTGCTTTTCCACAAACCACCATCCCTGTTGCCCATCCATCCCATTCTGGGAAACACAGCGTCCACACATGATGCCACACCAAAATAGAACAGAACTGGAAAAATGAAGTCAGTGCTGTCTGGACAAAACTGAGGCTGCTGAGAATGGTTTACATGGGCAGAAATAAGAAACTCCACCTACATGACAGAGCAAATTTTCTACATGAAAAAAACTTGGGTTTGGCACAAATCAATTTTTTTTTTAACCTTGATTATAGAAAGTTTGAAGAACACTGCTCTGGAAAAACCACACCACATATGTTCTTCCACGTAACCAAAGAGATGTTCTTCCATGTAACCAAATATGCCCTTTATTTTCTTAGATGGAATGGCTTATTGCAATCAGGTGCTAAGAAACATTTGACTGTTTTCAAAGTTTGTGAATCATGACAATGTAAGTAGTGTGAAGATGATCCCCAAAATGCTCCCCAAAATAAACCAGCCTTTTATTTATTTATTTTATTATGGTGTGGCAGCTGCAGGAATATGTTGACACAAAAGCCACAGAGCTCGGGACAGCTGTGTCACAGCTGTGTCAGAAGCTGCTAATATGCTAGACTTAGTACAACATTGAAAGATAACTGTCTATAGAAGGGCCAGTGAGCTGAAGTGCTTTGGGGAAACAATGGTTAAAGAAAATAAATGTGTGCTAGAGGCTTCTTAAAACCCCAGTGCAATCTTACACATTGCAACAGGACTTCTCTGGAAAGCCATGAGCTATTAGCAAATTTTTTTCCACACATAATAAGGAATTAAGGGCCAAAGTCAAATCTGTACATTGGCATTCTGTTCTTTTTTAACCCGCAAATGCTAGGTAGATAATAAAAAGTTAAAGCAGATTTTCTGTGACAGAATAGTTGTATTTATAGTTGTCCAAAGTAAAGAATTTTGGAAAGGCTGCTTGAAGTTAATGCTTTATTCTTCACAAAAATTTCGTAATGATTAGGATATATTCTGCAAACTTCCCTGCCCCTCCTCTGAGATGCTGGGGTGTGCTGTGCCAGTGGGATGCTGCTGGTGAGGACCAACTCGCATTGGTGAGTCTGATGGACAGGGTAGTTCCTGTGTACACCCTGTAAGTTTTTCTCCCCAGCATTGTATATAAGGTAGTGATCTATCTCAAAGAAACAGCACCGATGAGCAGCCTCTCACGTGGGGCCTGTTCCTCTGGCAACTTCTTGTGCCTGTCTTGCCTCTAGGGTAGAAGGTCATTCCCTGAAAAGTTTTTGGGGACTTGCTTTTTTTTGAGACAAGCTCAGTAGAACTCAAAGCATGTAAAGCCCAAAATAGCCCCTGTTACAAATGCAGTTGCATTCCAGCTGGTATCTTCCTATTTGTGCCTTTTTTTTTTTTAACTTGTCACTGGACAGAGAGCATGTTATTGTAGTTCCAAACATACTTGTACTTCAACTTACACAGCTTTCGCTGCACAATTTTTGTTGCGTGCAGTATTGACACATTTTCCAGTGCTCCTTGGAAGACCTTAGCTGCTTCTCAGAGGTTCTCAGTCCATTCCTCCAAGAGTTAAAAGGACAGCAAGGCATACTGCTTGAGGCATACTGAGGAAAGAAAGTCTGGTAAGTCTAACATTCTCTGTGAAAATCTCTTGATACTGAGCTACTTCTGAGTTTTCTGAGACTAGAGGAGAAGTAAATATGGTTTTGTGAAGATTTTAACACCATCAAGCACAGGGTAAATAAGTACTTGCTGCTACCTGAAGGATTGTTGACTATGGCTGTGTTTCCAATGGCACTTGAAAACTGGACAAGATAAGGTATGTTATAACCGAAAATCCTTGGAGAAGCTGGCAGAATGAAATGCAGACTCAGTGGAAGATACAGGAACTGTTCAGGGAGAGAGCTCCTCCCACGTTTCCCATTGGGTCTCTTCAAACTATTCTAATGAATTGTTGCTCTTCATTACTAGGAAAAAGAAGATGTAACAAATTTCACATGCACTTTTCTTTCAAATTCTGGTGAAATCTATTCAAACGGGGATGGAGGGTGGGGTGGTGTATCAGCATACTAGCCATTTAGGAAAATTTGTACTGATAGCATACTGATTATGCCCTTTTTTGCCACTTGGGGTCATCTTTCCTAAGTCATCTGAAAGAGCAAACACTCTGTTGAAGGATTAATGTTGTAGAGATGTCTCATGGAGCATAGATTGCTTACACAGTTTTAATATAGCTGTACAAAGAGTAAAGGAGGAGTAGATGTGTTTGTGGTTCTACTCCTGTGGCGACAGCTGAAGCTGACATATGATGGTATGGTTGCAACCTTGATGCTTAATGGAAGCAAAAGAACCCATGAATAGAGTGGAAAGATGGAAAATAAGACTATCAATTCTATGGAGATATGTATTTGATGTGAATGGATAGTAAAGTATGAAGGCAGCAGAGGGAAAACCTTTTATGTTAATCAAGAATGTACTCTTTAAATTAAATAAACAAACAAAAAAAAACAAACGAATAAACCACTTTTTTTCCTGAAATAAGGACTACTTATTGGAGTAGGTTTTAAAATCTCTCTTGTCATTCTAGGTCATTTATTACACTAGATTTTTAATTGAGTTATATGATTACTGAAGAGCTAATTAAAAAAATAATGAATGAGATCTCGTTGGGAGAATGTCTCTATTCAGAGGAAGGAGATTTTTAATTAAACCACTCTTTTGATGAAATAGTTTTGTGAATATAATACTACTTTGCTGTTTAAATATGACCTGAAGTAATATGGTAAAAATATGAAAATAAAAATAGAAGAAAAGGCATTGTAGAGACTTACCGAGATCTTTAACTGTGAATGTTCTTTGAGTTCAGATTAATAACTTCATTGCTAGTTAATAAGTCAATAAAAATGTGTCTACGTAATGGCAAGTAGGTGCACTGAGTCATTCAGAACAGTGCTAGCAAATGCTCTGGAAGTTATTGAGCTAATTATGGTGACCAAGGGAAGCTGTAGAGAATAAAAAAAAAATGCTGCCATGCTATCAGTATATTCCTAGTTGTTGATTAAGGGATATATATTTATTCTGGTGCTTTATTTTTGTTTAAATGAGATCCTAACAAGTTGTTAGGATCTCATTTGCAGAAAAGGTAAGTGCTTCTTTGGGGAAGAACATGTCGTGGAAATGAGTAGGAGATGGATGGGAGGAATCGAAACAACAATGGAGCTGGGGGGGAGTAAGGAATAGAAAAGTTGTGAACATCTCATAGGAACAAATCACTGAAGTATGTCACTAATAGGGCACACATTTTTACAAGAGAAACAGGCATAATCCCTGCAACTGGATTTACAAATAGTACCTGGCTATTAAAGCCCTGGAGGCAGTCAATAAGGTTGTGTCTTTATTCCCAGGTAATGGCAGGTTTTACTGAAAGAAATCACCCCTGAAGCAAATCTTCCTTTGAAATTGCCTAATTCGCTTGCAGTTAGAGGCTGGGAAACTGCAGGAAAAGTCGTTCCTTCTGGGTCCTTGTGGAGATACTGACATGGGCTGGGTTAGAGCCCTTGCCAGAAGAAACAAAACAATCTGGGTGGTGGGAACGTATCCCACCATAGGGTGGAAGGCAGAGGAGATTTGCAGCACGTCTTTCCTGGTCACTATACCCTGAGCTTTGTAAGTGTCCCACTGTAAAGCACTGGAGGACACACAGCAACAAATATGGGAAGGGCAGCTTTCTGTGAGTCTCTCTGTTCAGGGTGTGGGTGAACAGCATGAGAGAGAGAGTATGGCATGGTGAATAACACCACACCAAATGGTTTTGGAAAGATTTTCAGCTGGCCAATTCCTGTTTCTGTCCTGTCTAACAGATCGTCCTTTGTGTTTGAACAAACAAAAAATAAAATCAACAACAACAAACCACCACACCAGGACTTCTCTCTCTCGGTAACGAACCTAGGTGATAGAAAGCACAGTTACATGTATGTGGCTAAATGCTGAGGAACTGCAGTTACTGAATTGACTCTCAAGTCCTCTCAAAAGCCCACGTTCCTGTGTATTATAAAGTTGTAATATTGTGTAGCAATTACTACTAACCTGGAAAACAATTAGCATTGCAAAACTGAACCAAGAAGGACATATTTCATAGCGGTTCATTCTCGCTCCCTCTATGTAGGAAGTTTGTCCTGAGTTGCCACATGGACAATGATCCAAGTTAAGCTTATAATCGCGTTCTTATCATTACATGCCTCTCAGCAGCAGCCTTCTCACATTGAAAAGCTGAGTCCGCTAGAAACAGATTAGCTAAGCTGTCTGCTGCTATTTGTCATGTGTTTATGAAGTCTTGTAAAGTTCATTTTAAGTGACGGCAGTAATTTTATCATCTGTAATGTTAGGACTAGCAGAAAACTAGCATCACAACATCAGCCTTCATTCACTCGTGTGAAGAATTTGGTTTTAAAGCAGTATTATGGTAGTGGCTTGTTACAGTATGCAGTGTCACACGTTCATTTGTATAGGAAGGGTACACAAGTATATACCGTGGATACCCTTTTCCACAATAGATGTCAAGGAGCAAATCAGCAGATGGGAATTAGGATTGTCAGTAGGAACACTTGGTGACAGAAACCTGCTTACGAGATAAGCCAGGGAAGGCAGGTACATAGGAAAACCTTCTATTTCTCCCATTGATTCTCTGGATTTGGCTCTGTCTTCAATTTTTACAGTGCTAAAGCTGGCCACGTGTGCTGTAGATGGGACCTAGTATTTCTCCCTAGTGACAATACCTCTACTCAACAACTTTTTTCCACCCTGATACTGTGAGAAAGTTGAATCTCTGCATAAAGCAGTTCACCTGGGCTGTATACACTGATCCAAGGAATAACACTTGCAGATATTTTTTTGGGGGGGAAAAATCACCAAAGCCCAATTCTTAACTGTCTCCACAAACAGCAATAAAACTTTTAAAATTGGATCTGTAGACCCTGTGACTCTGGTTACTTAGCATTGATAAGGCAATAAAGTACTGTAGCTAGGGAGTAGAAGCACCACAGGTTTCCAAAACTTGTGCAGCAGGGGTCGTTCTTAATGCCGTTTAAGGCGCTGTTTACATATCTATGGGTGTTCTTTCTTTCAATAAAAACAACCTTCATATTCAGAACAAAAGAAAAATCTCCCAAGTAATGAAGCATGATCTATAATTTTCCTATGTAGATGACAATAATCAAATGCATGATATAGCTTATTGAATGCTATTCAGTTTTCTACGGGCTTTAATTTTCTTATGAACTTTCCCCTTTACTGAGCTTTGCACTGAATGAAACCACTGAAGTAGAACAGCAGAGGCAAGGGGAGTGATAGTGACAACTTTGGAATGCTTTTAAATTTACTCCCACACACTCTTCATATTTTTGATTGCTGGTGTAAGATTCCTCCTCCTTACAAGGTTTGTGCATTAGCAGAAAATGCATCAAGCAGTTATTGCACAATATTAAGTAAACAATTTTTTCCCACCCTGTGAAAAACAGAAGTCAAGGACAAAGAAAATGACCATAAATCACACTGGCATATTCACAGGACTCTTAATTCATACAAAGAAGTATCTATCATATAGTAAGGATGACAAATATCAAATACAATTCTGTAAAAATTGATAGGTTGGGATACTCATGGGTTATCATCATAAACACAATGGATATTCTCTTTAAAGGCACATATAAAGTTTTGAGATACACAGCCAAGTAGTGTAAACTGTAAGATTCATTTTTTCCCATTCCTTTTTTTTTTTGCTGTTTGTTTCTTTCCTGTTTTGGTGCCTATCCCCACCATTAGCAGCATCAAGAGGTATCAAATTGCAGCAGTTCTTATTTATGGGCCATGCCCCATACTGCCTTGAATAAACACAAATACCGCAACTGCTATAGGCAACGGTGTGGGAATCCCTAAACAGACATCCAGACGGGTGGGTGTCCAATATACTTTCCATTAGAATGAGAAATTGATACTGAATAATCACTCAAATAAGCAACTTGGAAAAAGGCAAGAGCAAGAGCAAACCAGGAACAACGTGGAACTCTTCAAAACCTTTTATCAGTTCATGAAGTATGTCTTCTATTTTTATCCTTACAGATATGTGCCCTGATGGTCTATTTCACCTGGTCCCGTTTAGACTTCCAACAACTTTTCTAAACTGCTGTCACAAGATATGTTTCCTAAACATCTTTTTAACTTTAGTTCTTGAATGAATATTGTAGTTCCTTAAAAAAAAAAAAAAAGGCAAAAGAAAACCCTGTTTTCCCAGTCACCTTTATTTCACTAGAGTATAAATTAATAAAGTATAAATTAGTATCATAAATACAGATATCACCAGTACAAAAATTAGATTGACATTCATAAAATAAATACTAAAATAGTCATAGCAAAAGGTACCTCCGAAACCTATCACCAACATGATTTAATCTATACTGTACCACAGAACCTACTGATTCACTGTTTAATACAAAATAAAATTAAAAATGCAGTAAATACTGCTACCTACTCAGTGTTTGCCTGAGGTGAGTTATTATTGCCTCAAACTGCAAGATATTTATCCTAACACTTGCTTGGAACCATCAGACTACGCTCTTTGTACAAGTATAGGTGTAGTGTAGTCCAGATATACTTTCCGTATGGTTAGCAGCTATTTACTTCAAGAGCGTTCATTAAAGTCACCAATACACTAGTTTCAGTTTGTTTACCACTGATTGCATATATGCATAGATAAATAGACCAAGCCAATTTTATCCAAGAAGTGCAGAAATGATAGTAGCATCTTTGTCCCATCTGAACTAACAGACCATTTCACCAGTTAATAATGTTGTAAGAAAGTCAGATAAACAGAGGTTTTTGTTTCACAGAAACAGAAAATTGTTCCTTTCAGTTAGTAAAGGAAACGTATTTTTCAAAAGTAGTGTTTTTTCCCATCACAAGTACCGTAAGTTGTCTGGCTCAGTAAGGCTTATACTTTAGAATACCTGGCCAAATCAAAGACTCATTTGATTTTAGCTGAGAATCCTGTTTCAAACAGGACAATACAAGGTGCTTGGGAAGAGTATATGTGCAGGGTAATCATACTGTAACAGATCAGAATACTCTTCCAGCCTCCAGCCACTAGTGACACAAGGGCTTCCTGGTATCTGGGGATTTTTCATCTGTGACTGTCTAATGGATGTTCAAATCCACATAAGGTTTTGGCTTCAAAACTCCTGTACCAGAGAGGCTAAAGGTTTCACCCAATTCACTTCTTTTTTTTCGCTTTGGAACTGCCATGAGTATCCACAGTAGTTTTTCCTTAGATACCATTAAACGGTTCTTTTTCTCTTGCAGCTTTTGCTTTTTTGCGTTTACACAGGATCACTGATAGAACAATGGCAAGAGTGATGACTGCAATTGCTATCACTGCTATGATGATAAAGACTTCTGCTCCATATTCTGTAGGATAGGGAAAAAAATCCAAGGTTCAGTTATCAGAGGTATAATGTCACAATACAAATTCTTAGAACCCACCCGACTGAACTCAAAAACTGCTTTCTGTATTTAACAGCATCACAGAATTAGAACGATCACCTCAGCATGAACTAAATTCATTTTAAAACGGAATTGTTGAACTCATGTAAAACTTTATTTCACACAGTCCACAATAGGGTTTTAAACTAGATAGTACACTAAAATACCATGTTACCACTTCAAGACTAGGCCAAGCACCTCCCCAAACCCCTGCATTAATTCTGTGAAACTAAGTCCAAGTGGATTTTTTTTTCTAGGCTAGAAGCTAGAAAACACCAATAGAAGAGATTTTTATTCAAATTTACTAGAATTCAAAACTATTGTGATATATGAAAGTATACATCTAGGTAAGAAAGTTAATTAGAGACAGCCAGTTCTGGGAGAGGTTTTCTACTTTTTTTTCCCCCTACAGATGAGATAGTCTCATCTGATATAGTAATGTGATACTATTTAATAAATAATCATGGCTTTATACTGAAGAAAGTTGTTTTCCAAATTGTTTGTTTGGAATTAAACTGGCTGATTCACTGACCACTCACTAACTTATTTACCAGCAAAGAAGTCAGTTTGTCGGCTGACATGGCATTGTAACAGTAAAGAAAGTCTCTCATCTGCTTTTGAGATAGTAACTAAAGTTTAGTTCAAACTGCAAGTCAACAGGTTATGCAGGTTTCCAGCACTCCTATTCTGGATTGCTAATCAATCACTTATTATGGGACCCAGTACTGGAAGGATCTGAGGCAAACAATGGAACAACAACACAAAGATGAAGGCCAGTGATGAGATCTGAAACATCGGTTGCCAGCCATCAACTCAAACAATTTAAAACTAAATCAAAGCAGTTTAGCCAAACCCTGAAACCAACTCTATCCAGCTGAAGATGCTGGACTCTTTCTTCCTTAATGGCGTTCTTCCCATGAGTTTCCACATTTGTCTGTGTCCCCTTGCTTACAGAGCAAATAGTTTATTCTACAACTTAGGCATCACACTTTAAGGAAGTACGAAATATATTCAAAAATCAAAGCACTTTTTTCTTGCAATGCTAAAGACAGCATGACATAATTCACGAGATACATACCATCTAAGATAGTTCTTCCTACACTGGTACAAAGCACTATGCTTTCTTGACCAGTACGGTCTTCTCTGCGAGAGGGAATGATTGCCTGTATGTAGAAGCAGTAGTTGTTTTTGTTGTCAACGCTTATTTCGAAAGTATTGCTTTTTGTAGTTGCATCTTTCTGTAAAGAAAAAAAAAATCAGGAAGATATTCTCTGCAAAAATGCTAGCTCTTTAAGGTGGTACAGAAATTATGCAGCGTTCTATAGCTACGGAATATGTAAAAACTAGAGCAAGACCTTACCTTTCCAGAACTTTGATCTTTCCAGTAATAGAGTTTGTATTCCAGGTCATGTTTGAAAATATCTCGAATACTTTGAAAGCTTCCATTAGGAAACATATATGGTGTAAGTGGATCTTGGAACACAATATTCAGTTTGGAATCCTTCTGTGTGTAATGCTGGATCTCTGGTTTTCCAAGAACAGCTAAAAAAGCATTTTTAGGATTAAAACACTAGTATTATCTCTCCCCCCCCCCCAATATCAGCTGTTCTATGGTTTTATTGTTTTCTATATAATATGCTCTTTTTCTCTTCCTCCCTCTAATTCCTTCCCTCCTCAAATGAATTATAAGTTTACTGAGCCAACGCAGTACAGGATTATTAACAAATATCTGTATCTAGTACACAATGGTAATAAAATGTTCAATTTACTGCAGTGAGAAACAAGTGGTAAATAAAATCTTAGACACTGCCCTGCAACAGGGAAATCTTTACACCTGTATGTTTTCTTCTAAAATATCAGTAGGGCTACTAAAAGAATCTATAGGAAAAATCTTTAGGCCAAATACAAACCTTAAGTCAGTGGAAATCATTTTGAAATGAAGTTTATGATAGGATTTAATTGGCAATCCTACTTACTCTGATTATAAGGTGTGAATTTTTCAGAGCTTGCAAAAGGTGGTTCTTCAAAGTTATCCATCCCTGCGGATTGTACAGACAATATATGTGCTGTATAGGTCTCTTTCACATTCCTGAGTGCATCAGTAACATCACACTCTGTTTCCGTGGTCAGTGTGCATTTTTTTTTTGTGTCAGATGTCTGTCTGGAAAGAGTAAGAACAAAGTGTCAACTCTTCCCAAGCAGGCTTTTACAAGCTATTTATATATGTTAAAAACATTTTTCCCCTCAGACTGTATAGATTTCCCTCAGTCAGTGGAACAACCTTTCAGGTATAGGCTGAAAAGTAGAAGAAAAACCAAACCAAACCTGACCACTGTTCTGTACAGGTATATTTCACAACTCAAAGTAGAATCAAGTAAAATATGAGCAATAGTAATTACAGTAAGATGTCATTGGATACACATATGAATTAACAATATGAACTTATATGAATTGAACTGAAACCATAAGCAGTTCTGATTTTGTTTTTCCTTCTGTTGGCTTATGAAAAAAAAAAGTGTAAATCACTTAGAAAGCGTTCTCCCTGATCACTGATGCATCTGAAAACTATTGCCTTTAGAAACATTAGTTGTACTAGGAAGCTGCCACGTAAATTAATCGTTTACAACGTCTCCTCATATATGTCACTTGTGTTTGCATCTATGCAGGTAGAAATGTCACTAAGAACTTGACACTAGCAGCAATTTTAATTGCAGAATTGCATTATAGAAACAAGAAAAAATATTGACAAAAAACATGACCCATTAATTCTCTTGGTTTTTAAAGGGCTGAGGGTGGGTCCACTTTCTTGAGAAATAATGAATAAACTGGTAAAATAAGTGTTAATGGCTCACTTTGCATCCTCACAAGAAGGAACAGAAAAACAGATTTGATATTACTGCTTCAATTCTTTTCCTTGTTTTTGTTGGTGAATTAAGGAAAAGAAAAATTGTGTAAACTTAGCTGAAAGAGAAAGCATGATGACTGGAAATTAACAAATGAGTTTTCCTCCAAGTAGGTCAAACTTTATTTAAGAGTTGCCAGAAATCCCTTCCCACTTCACTAGATTTCTTATGTCACAGATCTATTCATTTTAGTATCCTTCCTTTGAAATAGGACAGAATAGATTTGATCTTGGTGATCAATCAAATGTACTTTCGTAAGAGTACATGGAAGAGAAAGAAAACATTTAAGTGCATTTCATCCATGGGAACACCTTGTCTGAAGAAGTGCCTCTGTATCAGAACTACACTTGATTCTACACTGAATCTTGGGCAAACAGACTTCAGTATTTCACAAGCAAAAATGTCTAGAAATAAACTCCAGATTCACAAAACATTTCAAAGTGCACAGTGCTAAATAAGGCTCTGTGTCCTTTTGATGTCTTTTTGTAGAATCACGCTGCTAAGGTAAGTTGTGCCATTCTGCTAAGTATGGGCTTTTAAGTCTATTCCTTTTATCACTCCCTTAGATTAAAGAACAAAAGAGCACATGAGACCACTGCACTGGTATTTCATCCATTAGTCATGAGAGCTCTCATTTCTAGGCAACTTTTATACACAGAAGAAACTACAGCATCATATTTTCATTAATATGTGGGAGAGCTGATGATGTGTTTTCCCTTCAGGGCATGTTTAATAATGGTCTATGAATTAATATGGGAGCTAAGAACCATACAGATTTATTACTGAACTTCACAGAAGTTCTTGTGCAGTATTAAAAGAGGTGTTAGACGCTTCACATAAGCTGATTGTTTTTTATGTCCACAGTATTTTATAGCTTCTATAAAACATTACGACAGGGGAAGTCTTGACAAAGGGGGTTTTTAGTATTACCCAGCAAGATTAATTATACATTTATAGTGATTCACTGATTAGAATAAAATTCAGACTCATATTTATCAGACACCTCCCAAGACTGAAGAACAAAGACTTGGTCCAGACACCTTGAAAGACATAAAAAAGTGAAATTCTCTCTAATACATGGTATGTCACATTGAGTGTCAACTTCTTCTGAGTATCCTGCCCTACATCTCCAGTGCAGCTGGCCCACATCAAACCTCAGAATTGAAATACTGATCTAAAGCTCAACTTATCAGTTCTGAAGTGGGCAAAGCCAGAAACCTGAATCAGATATTGTTATAGTTGGATATAAAGAAGTATTAACAGCTGGGTTGGCAGTTTTCCTAGACCCCTTGCCTGAGCTCTTTTCCTGTTACATTCAGTCTCAAAAATAATCAAACGCTCTGTCTGCGTCTTCTCTAGTTGCCATTAAGGTACATGCCATGGTGTTATTTACTTACCCATGTATTTCTACTGTATAGAAGTAGCCTGACGGTTTTGGTTCCCACTGTAGTATCGTTTTAAAATTGATTGAAGACCAAGTTACATTAACTGCTGTTGGTAGTTCTGTGTTACCTTTAAAAACAGAAAAGAGCATCATCAGTTGCACCGTAGGTAATTCCTGTCTCCCTGCATTCACTGCTTTGTTAAATGAGGCAGTTGCTGTTAATTGCTAATAAGAGAGGTTATTTTGGGCAAAAAGGCTCGGTCCTGCCCTTTGGGCTCATGCTTCACTCCATGAAGGAATGTGTCCTGGCAGAGGTGAGAAATACGAGAACAAAATTATTTTCTTTCCTGGTTCCTCTAACTCCCAGGTTGCTGAGGTAACTTATTCGGAGTCTTGTCTAAGGCTGCCTCTACTTTTTGGTCCAAGACCCCCCAAGAACTTACAAAATCTCGGACGCTTGTGGCAAAGTCCAAGAACCAAGCAAATATGGTGTAGTTCAAAATCACCCCAGCTGTATCTTCTGCAGGAAACACGAGCCCCGCTCCCCCTTTGATTTACCTGGGGAAGCCAAACCCTTCATTTACTTGGAGAAGACAAGCCCTTATACTCAGGGAAGGCGGACAAAGCCCTCCTGGGGCAGCGGCCGCCCGCACCCCGCGCCCCCCGGCCTGCCCCTGCCGAGCAGGCCGCGGCGCCGCCGCCGCTTCGGGGAAGAGCGGCGTGGGGCAGCGGGCCGGGAAGCCCCGAGCCGCGGGAAGCGCCGCGACCTCCGCGACCCCGGGCGGCCGGCGCTGCGCTTGGCGACACCCTCATCACCTCCCGCAGCCCGCTCTGCCCCCCGCAAGCTCAGCCCTGGGGCCGAGGCGAACAGACCTCACTCCCGCCCCAGCGCCCCCCGGTACCCAAAGGGCTCCCCTCAGAAGAAGCCGGCCCGAGGCCACCCCAGCGCTCTGCAGCCGGAGCGGGGACGGGGACGGAGCCCCCGCAGTCGCGGGGCGGCTCTCCCCGGGGGGGCCGCCCTCTCAGAGGGTCCGAGCCCCGCGCCCTCCGTCCGCTGATACTCACCGGCGGCGGCCAGGCGCCACAGCAGGGCGCCGAGCAGCAGAGCCCGGGATCCGGCGTGGGCGCGCAGCATCTTCGTGGGGCGGATCGGCGGTGAGCTGCGACGGGGCGGGAAGCGCGGGCTTATATCTGCCGGGACAGAGGCGGGGACTGCGGGCGCCTCGCCCGCGGGGCAGCCGGTGGGAGCGGCGGAGGCCGGGAGCGCGGGGGACGGGAGCGGCGGGGCGCGGGGCAGCGGAGGAGGAGCGGGGTGCCCGTTGCTCCCCGGTGTCCCCGCTGCCGGGCCGCGGGACGCGACGGGCGCTGCTGGGGCTGGGCGGCACGTTCCGGAGGGCCGGGGGCGTGTGCCAGCCCTCGCCTCGCCGCACCGGAGGGCACCGGAGGGCCGCGCTGTGACGCTGCTCCTCGGTTCTCTCTCCCTGTCCTCACGCCTGAGCGACGCGTGCCAGGGCTCACCTGTCCGCACAGGCGCCAGGCGAAGTTTCGGGATCTCTCCCTCACCTCCCTCATAAATCGGGGACCTGTTGACCCTTCCCCTACCGGGCTCTGTTGGAAGGCTCCACGGGCAGCGGAGGATCCCGCTCCGAGGGGCTCTGCGAAGCCCCCTGCCCGCGGGCCTCACGCCTCAGCGCAGCCTCGGGGCCCTGGAGGGAGCTGCGACCGCGCCGAGCGCCCGGCCTGTAGGGGTCGGAACGCGCTGTGCCTCCCGCCCCAAACGGGATCCCAGGCCGTAGGTGAGTCCTGCGGTGTTAACCCGGCATTTCCTCGGGTTTCGGTGCCTTTACAAAGACTTATACTTGGAAAGTGTGGGTAGGAGAAGACTAATAGGGAAGCTTCGCATTTAGTTGTCTTTCATGCTTGGTGCACACTTAGATACAAGTAAGTGGTTCTGTCCCATCGTGTAAAACACGTATGGACCAAACTACATCAACTTCACAGCCTCCATCACATGGCGTGTTTCAAGGTGTGCCTAAAGCCAGGGGTTTTTAAATTATCAGCATACCTTCATGAAAATCCACCTGTACACCTGACTCTCCTCCCTTGGTTTTTCTTACCAAATTTCAGCGCTGTCTCCGTGCAGCTGTATGCCAGCATGACATCAGCCCAAAGGCTCGCATGCCTTTAGCTCTGTGTAGAATCCTGATCTCGTGTGACTAGATTTTCAAGATTGTGATCTTACAAAATCATAGTTGATTTCCAAAGGTCTTCACAAAGAGAGATGACACTCATTTTCTTAAAGAAAAGAAGTTTTATATAAAACCGTAAATCACCTTTTAGCTCTAATTCCAGTTAAATTTCCTGGCAGTTTAGTCACAAAAGATGGAAATCAGGCCAGCTGTGTTATGGAGACGGTCTCAATATCCTCTCCTCACTGCCATCTCCTCTGTTGTGACCTCCCATACCTGAGATAGGCGAGGAACCTTCCAGACTGTCTGGAATAACCACCTCGACCAGTGTTACCTTGTTCCAGATTCCAGCAAGATATCCATCCCCTGTTGAGTAGTGCGAGGCTTTTAGAGGCTGTTGGGCACTGCAGGACGAGGGGAGCAGGCTGCCAGTTCACCAGGGTGCTGGGAAGCAGGGCCTGAATGGAAGGGCCTGTATGAATCTAGCAGGGAAGGTCGGGTGTGAGGCTGGAGGAAGCAGTGAAACTTTGCGTGGCGAGGGAAGGAAGTCGGAGGGAAAATTTGATAGCTGTGGGAGGAAGGCAGCGTGCTCCAGGGACAGTGGCTGTATGAAGTCAGCAGGGGAAAGGGATGACAGAGAAGGGAGAAGCACAGAGGCGAGGAAAGCCGCTGCTGCCGCCTCTGCTTTCTTCCTCCTCTTCCATCAAGTCTTGGTGCAGATTTGATAAGAAGGATAAGAGTCACCATGCTGCCCAACTCCAGGCACCAAACCGTGGGAGGTAAGGGGAGCCCGGCGCTGCCTGACAAGGGGTAATGCCTCTGAGCCGGGAGCCTGCTCAGCAGCTGGTGACTTAGCTGGTGACTGGTGACACTCTGGGTCACATTTCCTGTCCGCTTTAATGGTATTTCAACAGCTTGTTTAAGACAGAAAAATTCCCCTTATTTTAAAGATGTGTTGCTGCGTGCAGGCAAGCATTATGCTGATTTAGACGTCCAGCAATTTCTATAGAAATTTAGAATTTGGCTTCCACAGTGGAATGTCAAAATGTAAGCATCTAGTGTGTATATGTCTATAGCTGATTTAGTCATCCTCTGCTCATTTTAGAGTCAGCAGAGAAAAATTTCTCTCCTAAGGTGAAGTCCATATTTTCCTAGTACAGGCATCTAAAGCAAATCAGATCAGTCCACTTAATATTGAAATAAACGGGAGAGTTCTGTTGGCAGAGCCCACGATCTTGACTTTACTGAAAGTGTGGGAAACGTACAAGAGCACAAGCTTGGCTGCACGCCTTAGGCTAAGGAGATGACCTTTTCCACTCTGTGTGTCCCTCTCATGAGCTTAGTGGAATCAAGGTTATTCACCATTGGGAAAGTTTGTTGGATTAGGAGCAGACCACAGATTTTCATTCTTTGATATGAACCAAAACCACATATAGCTTATGGGAAAGGTGAGGAGAAAAGGGGAACTAAATCTGCAAAACTCCTGATTTCTGGAAAGAGATGCATGTATTTATTTATTTTTGTTGTATGATCTACTAGGACTCTAACCCTAAACTGGTTAGCTTAGAGATAGCTAAGAAATACTTTATTGCTTAGCAAAGCAATTTCAACATCATACATTTTGTGTACTGTCATATATAATTATTGACATTGAAGTAGAATGCCTCAGATAACATCAGTAAAAGATCAGTTTCCCTATGCTGATAGTTTTGCAACATTTTAGGTAAGATTTTGTAATACTTATTAAAGTTCTGAAATTTTGTAATGCTATAGAACATTCATCATTCCATGCTAACATGAAACTCAGCAATGTTGTCATGCCCAGTAGTGAAAAATTTACTTGTGTGAGTAAAATTTGAAATCCCTGGGAGCTTTTTTGAAAATGAAATTTCTCATGATATTTGCTCCATTCACTTGGCTTTTTAGATCTGTCTTTAATGTGTCTCAGCAATGCACATTACTGGCTAATTAATTTACATATACAATTAAATATATTTATTTAGATAAAACAGAAGTTTAGGGAGCATTCACTGACTTTGGTACCTTCTTCTATAAATACCTGAACATTTATATTGCAGAGCTGCTCAATCAAGTACAGTACTGGAAAGGCATACACAGACTTACAAATACTGCTGCCTTTTAAACATTATGATTTAGCAGTACTATAATTAATGTATTTGGTAAGTGGAAATACTTGCCAGTTACAATACGTTTGCTTTTATGGTAGTAAATAGGCTGTGAAATTCAATAACGTACACTGTATATACCCAGCATAGTTCTTTGTTGTTCTTTCAATCTTTTCCAGTTCCAACCAAATTTCTAAAAGGAAAAGACCATTCAAAAATCTTGAAATGAGAGCAAGTTTACATCAACACTGCTTTTTCCTCTGCATGTAAATACCTCAAAATGATCAATTAACTTAGCTTATTTACATGTTGTGAGTTGTATTTCAACCATTTTATACACTGGAAGGAAACTGTATTTACCCAGCTTTCCTATGGACGTGCTGAAAACCTGTGGTGAAGTCAGGAATGTACAATGTCTTCATTTTATACTGATTTCTGCCACAATCACAGGCTTGTGCTTCCTTTTTTTATTTTTTATTTTTAATTAAGCAAAGAAAAAACATCTGTGGAATGTCTCTAGTGAAGATAAAGGAAAAATACAGAAAATTGATATCAGGATTTAGATACTTCATATCTGTCTAAAGGCTAAGTAACTGATTCGTGTGAAGGACCTGCACCAGGGTAGCGTGGGCGGCCGTGAGCCCAAGCGTGGGAGCCAGTGGGGTCGGGCACTGGTCAGCAGTTGCTCCGGTTGCTGAGCTGCTCTGCAGCGCTCCGACTGCTGCTGGCCTGCTTACGTAGCTGCTGAGCAGTGTGATGGATGAGGTGTGGTGAAGGAGCTAAGCTGATATCAACAAAACAGGTATTTCACCAAGTGAGATCCCACGTACGATAGGAATTACTGGTCGATATTAGAATTCCTGAAGCAAATCTTTTAGGGGTTTCTCATACTGTGCTTTTAAATTTTGTTTCGTTATCACGTTTATTGTACACACATTCTCTCACTTACACTGATATATGAAAACCAGAAAACTAGCAGAAGAACAAAGCTTGTGGGAGCTTTTGGGTCTGCGCTGGCTCTAGGATCCGGTGGTGTGGAACCGTGCCTGCTGGGGAGCCCTGTCGGGGGGAGGCTGTGAGCTGTGTGCATGCTGGAAATCCTGTGGACATGTCTTTGGTGTTAACTCCAACTTACTGGCTGCTTTCCTGTTTCCTGCTCATGGAATGGTGTGGGATGCATTTATCATCCTTTTCAGAAATTGTTTCACAGCATTATTTCTTGAAGAGGAAGCCGAGATACAGATTTGTGTACATTTAATTTTTGTTGTCTTTGGGGATGCTTTGCAGTAAAAGAGATTGTCTAAATGAAAAATTTAAACTATTCTTTGCTTAGTTTGATGCATGGAAGTCTTCTCAGCATCTGTTCTTCTGTGCATCTGAGTGACTATGGCAATGCCAAAGGTGTGTGCTCAGGAGCAGTAAGGTGCTGGTGTGATGCTGCACACAGCTGTGTTTGTTTATGGCACTACTGCCAGAGGGTGAGCAATTTAATGTCACTGAAGCACAACAGAAACTGTTGAGACAGAGAAAAGCACTGAATTGTATCAATTCCTTCTGTGCCTAGATGTTTTTGGTTAGCTTAACCAAACTGTTAGGAGGTTGCACTATTGTTCAGCACTGCAATGCTGTCTGCCTTCCCTTTGCTCCTGTGTTCCACCACAGTTGTGGAGAACTCTTAGAGTAATTCCCTTACCCCAGAATATCTTAATTACATTAATTAATCTTGCAGTTCTTTTGCATCTCTCTTGTAAGATTTTATTTTCCAAATGATGATAGACGTGACGCAGGTGCAACTCCCAGACCTTATTTACGTATGTTTTCTTTTCATGCCTGAGTTCGTGAGGAAGGGATACTCATTGGCAAAGCCAGTACGCCTAATCCCAGCTAGCTTGCTTTTGCAAATTTCATCACCAGTGACAACAGTAGAGGTACTCCTGTTACATTTCAATATATGCGAGCTCAAATTAAGGTTTAATATTCTCTCACCTAGGCCAGTATACATTCTTCATGCATGGGTCAAAAAAACAAAAAATCATTTTTTCTCTCTGCAATTTATTTTGGGTTTGGTTTCCAAACATAAGTGGCCAAACTGGGGAAAAAAAAAAAAAGGGAGCAACTTCAGTATTAAGTGACAAGGTTCCTGTTTAACAGAAGGCATGTCCACTAATGAATCTATTTTCATGTTAAATCCAGTCTCAGCTCATGACTTTTTAATGAAGTAACTGGAATAAATTAATTCTACTAAGCAGTTATTTATAGCTGCTAGTGGAAATCATTTCCTTTCCCAACCTATTCAGTAAAAAAAATGGGACTTTTTATATTAGATGTGGCATACGCAACTTCTCCATGAAGAAAATGGAAGTCAAGTTCTGTGCTCTAAAAATATTGTTGTGAACATGCCTTCGAGGTCAGGCAAGCTTCAGTTTGAACAAGTGTGGTTCCCAGTCTGTCATTACATGCATTCTTAAGAACTGTGGGAGATGAAAAGGTAAACTGAACCTTGTTTGATTTGGCTGTTCTAATGTTTAATGCTATTGTATTGCTCTCTTTTCGAGTTACTTGCTAGGAACAAAACACATCTGTACGGAAAGTACCCTGCAAAATTAAAGTGATAGTTTCTTTAATGTGCTGTGTCTCTGTTCTTTGACATTACAGTACTCTGTTGATGCTTCCTTTACTGCTGATTTGGGGGTGAATAGATTAAAGATAATTAGAGAATGGATCATCTTAGCTATTACAGGAGACTAATTCTGGATTTGATAATCAGACAGAATTAGCCTGCTGCACCAGTGTAACTCCCACTGGTAGCTTGTCCCTTCTACAGTTCAGGGCATTTCCTTCTGAAATGATTTCTCCACTTCCCAAGTCTGCTTTTCTGTCTCACACCCAAGGAGAGTCAATGAGATTATCAAACATAGATTTGACTTTTTAAGATGTATCCCAAGTTCCTGTTTAGCCCAGGAGTATATAGACAACTTTTTCACTATCATGTATTTGAATTACAGTCTGTGCACTAATGATGACATTAGGTAGACACACTTTTCTTCCCCAGGTATCAGACTGTAGATTGCTCTGTCCTGTCAGTCATCTTTCTATTTACTTTCATATATTTTCTGTATACTTTCTATACTTTCATCAAAATACTGCATTTGTCTCCTTCTTGTAAAACATTAGGTAAGTTTGTATGGTACTATAGGTTACTATGAGACCCAGCACTGATTGCTACCTTGGTCAGAGGTAGTTCTTGAAGTTTTGAAAGCTTTCTGCATGATGGAAAATGGCTGATTTGTAATGATTGCCACAGTACAATCTTTGTTTTGCACTTTCTAAGTTTGTATTGCAGTTAACTTAGCTAATTTAGTATATTTTTGTTATCACTGGAATTTAATATCCTTATGTTTCTTGTTTCCTCAGAAAACAAATCATGCCAGTGGTAGTTGGAAATGTACTTATAATATAAGTTACCCTATGTGATTAAAAAAGGGTTTTGTTTAGAGATTTTGAAAATAAATAACAGTGTTTTTTCAGAAAAATACAACTGAAGTATTCTTATTGTTATCTTCACATTCACCTTCTTACTCATCTTCTTACCTTTTTCTTTAATAAAATCCTAATGGAAAGAACAATACCCAAATACTAGGCATATCTATTTAATGTGACATAATTGCTTACGATTTACTGAATAATTAAATATTATTGTAAAGAAACATTATTTTAAAATGATACAAAACCAATGTAGATTAGGCATACTATTTAGTGAAATAAATGCACTTGTCCCTCAGAGTCAGATTGGAAACCTTCTTAAAATAGGAACAAAAAAAATAGTGTTAAAAAACTTAAATGGTTAATGGTGCACCATTGGTTTGAGCTCAGAAGTCATCATCATGACAAGAGTGAAGTCTACCTTCCAGATCTTCTGAAAGATGTGGAAGGAAGTGAAGAAAAAAAAAAGGAGAAAGAAAGAATGAAAGAAGGATTTGAGTTCTCTGGTGTCAATTAGTATTGACAGAATACTGGCAGAGACCATATCACCTATTAGATGTTCTCTGCTCCTTCAGGCTATTTGTCAGCTCAAATCACAGAGTCATTGTAAGGATCTTAAAGTTTAAGCTCTGCTAACAAGCTATGCAAGTGGGGGGGACATCACTGTTACCAATCAGCTTCTTAGCTGTCCAATACAAAGGGTAAGAACCATCATAGGTCTGATCTAGGGACAAAGTCTGAAGTGGTTTTCTTGAATATCAATACACTGCACTGGTCTTGACAGACATACTCATTGTCTGTGTCTGAAAGTCATAACCAATTTTAACTCAGCCGGCTCTAGACTGGATGATTACAGCAAAAACTGGTAAGAACTCAGGCAACACATTCCTCTGTGTGGAGCAATCCTCCTGTAGTGGCCAGCATCCAAATGCATTCTTTCACTATATCAGAGGGCTAACACTACTCTTCACTGACCTGTGTGGGTTGATTCAGGAGTTAGTAAAGAAGGGGTGAAGTGAAACTTCCAGTAACCCGTGTTTAGTTAGAAAATCTTTGTGGTTTGCAGCCAACTGTTGAATGTTGAACCCCGAAAGTCTCAAGAAATTTAAAACAACTGTATCATTATATTCTTTTAATGCAATAGAAGGCAAGTTATGATCTCTTGTAGAGCCTTAATTCTGGCATTCCAAAGTGTTACCTTCTAAACATAGCAATTTGATTAGCTGCATTTGGAGCTTTGTGAGTGTATTTGAACGGAACGTAAAGCACATCACAAAGAAAATGGTTCTTAAACTGAATGTTTGCCTTGGAAAAAAGAAAAACTGAAAATGAATAGTATTAATTACTCTGAAAGTTCAAATGATTTTGCTCATAAAAAGTGTGATTTCAAATGATTCTCTGAACAGCTAGAGACAGCATATCTGTTTTAAGATTGGGAACCTGATTTTATTTGGAGCCCAATTATAATTGTTCTTTCTCTGTGATACTTAACTTCTAAATAACATTAGATCAATTTTTATTTCCTGGTATCATTCTGCATCATCTAAACCCTACTGGGCCATACTGACTTCTGCTGATACCAGCAGGAACATCTTGGACTATATGCCTCCCCTCCAGCTCCTAATTTGGTCTGTCTTGATTGTAACTGGTTGATAAACCAATTGTCAGTGTAGGAGGAAAAGTACCTTTCATATAAAGAGAAAATACTCCTTGGCTCTCTAAGACACCTGGACAGCCAAAAAATAAAAACAACCCTGTAAGCTTCCAGTTACGAACTTAGGCTCTTCAGAGCTTTGGTGACGTATTTCTGCTGGTAGCAAGTCCACAGGTTAGTGCAAATTTTGAAGTACAGTTGCCTGGGTCTTTTTCATACATTGCCTACCCAAAGTGTTTTGTAAACTCAAAACAAACTTGCATTTAGACTCCAAAAGACAGTCCTGTCCTCTAGGCTTGTACTTTTCCCCAGTCTTTCATGGGCTGCAATACACTTAATAGAGTCCTTCTAGGTCCCTAGAAAAAACTTTTTTTTTTTTTAACCTTTTGGAGAACTCGCTGTATGTTTTTTCCCTGATCTCAGCAGTCTCCCAGTCTCTGCTTGTATTGCAGGCTCCTGCTTTCTATGCCTCTCACTCATTCTTTTTCTCCCTTTCTTAATAGCAGAACACAACATACAGGACACAATAAACTACAAATAAAAGAGAGAGCATCTATTGCACCGTTATAACAGATAGCAATTCTGCAACAAAGATTCCTTCAGAAGAAAGATCCTTAACATATCTCAAATGCTACATGCCCTGAGTTTTGTGGTTAATCATTAGTTTACAGGCAATTTGAGACAAAAACTTGTCAGTTCATAAATAGGTCAGTACCACAATCAAATGCTGCGAATTGTCACCTAAGAAGTCCCAAAGATTTGGCAAAATCCTTTTAGACTTTTCCAGGTTTATAAAGCAGGGTCTTAGGAGTTACTTTAGTACCAGCACAAACACATCTGAAACTCCCACTAAGATGCTGGGGACAAAGTTTTGAAGAAAAATTATTTCTTATCTAAAGAATGTGATCAGGTGAGTGTTAGTTGTGGAATCCTTGTAAACCGTTGTCCATCAGGGACACCTTAAGAAACATAATGCTTAGGAACTTAAGAAAGAGGTTGCTGAGTTCATGGGCCCATGAGGGGCATTCATGAAACTAACATGGAATTTGGTACTTATGTAATCAAGTCTGATTCATTAAAAATAGCAGCACTTCAACTGTTCAAACAGAGGGTTGAAAACAGGTCTTCTTATAAAAGTTTCCTCTTCTAACTTCTCAACTTCTCAGAGTTAGAAGAACTTCTTTGAGACTAATGTTCAAATGATATGCAGAGCAAATATATTCTTCCCCTGCAATTCAGCACAATTATTATTTTTATTTTTTTCTCTTTGGCTTTTGGGGAGAAAGCCTAAGAAAAAAGAAGTAAATAGAACCAAGTTGTATCTGATAATAATAGAGAAGCATACTTACAGTCCTGTAGATACACAGATACAGCACAATATACCTGCTCCTGAATTCCATACGTGTACATCCAGCAGTTAATCTGCTTGGAGGTTGTTCCATTCTTTAGTGCAAGTCCTAACTTAGTGCAAAACCTGACTGTCCAACTTGCACAGTTTCCTTTGTGCTTACAAAGCTCAGGGTGTATGCTATCAACTTGATAACAACTCCATGCACTCTATGCAGCTCCAGCACATTCGTTTTTGATAGATATGAAAAGATTTGGAAAGATTTAGATTGGTAGAGATAGCTTTGCCTTTCCTGATGAATAACCTGTAGCATTTGTGCTGATAATTCCCTTGATCAAATACAGTATTGTGCAGCACGTATTGAAGGCAGATAATGGTGTGCCGATAGTTAGCAGTCCCAATAAAATTAAAATTGGGACTGTGGATCTACTGTTGCTTTCCTTGATAGCATTTCCTTTTTTTTTTTTTTTTTTTTAATAATGATCAGCCCTGATAAATTTTCCTGAAATGCTTTAGTAAAAAGAGGCATAAAATTTTATAGCACCTAGTTCTAATCTTACATATTACTTTCCTTTGTTCTTAATCTGGTTGGAATTTTAAGAGTCTCTAGGTCTTGCAGTTAAAATGTAAAATCTGGCTAGGCAAAGAAAATCTTGGACTGCATTTTTTAAATATTTCACAGGATCCTTTCTTGCCTCTCTCCTGTTCTGAGGCATGCTTGGCATAGGCATCCTTGATACACAACAGAGGCTTGAGCTGAGTTTCTATCACCTTGGAATTTTAAAATCTCAGGAAGAATTCTGCAGTCCTTTGAACTTGAGGTGTTACTTTCGCAAACACTTAGTACTGCCAGGCAGAGACAGGCATTAAATGGGAGGTGAAATTCCAGTAAGAGAGGCTGGAATTGGCTGGATTTCAGCTTCCAATCTCTTTTGACATAGCCTTAAACCCTCACTGCATGATTCTGCTTATATCCAGTCTTGCTATCTTGTGTCCAATCCAAAACTGTGTCCCCAAAATCTAAGATTGTCTCCAGCCCCTCTGTTATTTTTCTTAAATGTTTCTGAATACTTTATACGTTATTGTCCGAAATCATTCAGAGTTTAGCGAGTTCATTAAACTTCTTGAAAAGGCTTCCTGCATTAAATGGGAAGTCGTGTAGTGGTGCACAACTCACTAACAGTTTTGAATCTGTAACTTGAGGTTTTGATTAAGCATGCACTGAGGATTTCCTCTTTCATTGCTTGTTCTAATTCCTATGTATGATAAAGGTTTCGATACTTGCATCTTCTAGAAAAGAAAGGAGGTAGCCCTACGAACTGGAACACAGACACTTTCTGAATATAAATAGGGGCTGCTTTACCCATGAATTGACTAAGGCTTAATGATTCAATCTAACCAGGAATCTGACACACATAATACCAGACTCATGCAGGCCTTTATGAGCTACTTGAAAGAAAGGATGTAGACAGACACTTTTTTGGTCTTAGCCTTGATGGCACAGAAGAAATTAGAAGTCTAAAGAAACTAACAGAGATACACAGAAACACATTTTCTTTCTGCCAAGAAAGAAACAGAGGCAAATTTTGTTCTGCCTCTCTGGTTATTTGCCAGTGATCAGTGGTATAGACTCCTATTCGAGAGGGGCAGGCAGGAGAGCAGCTTTTGTTAGTCTCTTCTGCCATCCCTTTTCTCTGTCACTTGTAGCTGACATTCATATCTTGTCCTGATTTAACCCTGAAAGAAAAGTCAGTTATATAGAAAGGAGTGTTGCAAATAAAAATGCTGTTAAATTAAACTGCCATGGTACATAGCATCTATAAGAGTTTTACATTTTGTCTTGATCACTTGGCAAATACGGCCTGTGTTTGACACATTTCCATAGTTTTTGCTCAGCAACTAATTCCCCTTTCAGTTGTGTTTTTAATAGCCTCCTACTCAGCTGGATTTTATAATTCCATTCAGTACTGTTTCCTCAACTCTCCCTGGTTCTCTCTGTCGGTATAGAAGTGGAAAGTAACTGACACTGTGAAGTACAATGAAGAAAATTTAGTTAATAAAAATTAAAACATTTTGTTAATATAAAATAACTTTTAAAATGTTCCTGTAATTGATAGAATTAATGGTAGATTATTTTTGTATCCTTAGGTTCATATATCCTTCAGATCAGTAGTTCCAGATGAAAATGTTTATGATAATTTGCTTTTAGATGCAAGGGGAATTAATATAAGAAAAAACATGCCTCATAACCCTTTTTTTTTTTTTTTATTTCCCCGTATAGAATACTTGTGTTAAATAAGTGAACTGTCCTACAAAAGCAAAGCTGGAACATCAAACAACTATATAGAAAGTTTTTGGCCAGGAAAGTTTCACAGGTCTAACTATCTTACCAAAAAAAAAAAAAAATCCAATGTAAATTTATCTTCACAGTAAAAATATTAATCTGTCTAGAGACTTCATTTTCTCTTCATAACATTTTTAAATTGCAAAACAAAACACACATTTGAGCTGAATATATCCAGAGACTCAAGCTTTATATCCAGAGAACTCCAGCTTTATAACTGGAGTTACTGCTCTTGGAAGTATTACAAAAAGTATAATGGCTTTTTTGTTTTTGTCTTTTTCTTTCACGTGTCTTAGATTTTAAGATGAGTGACTGGGTCTATGACTAAGTTGCCTTCAATAGTGCTTTCAGAAGAAAGACAGCAAATAATAGTCATCTCAATTACTTCTGTCCTAATTCAAATTCAGAGATTTTCCTTCTACACTGCTAGCTAAACTAACTTTGTAATCCCAGTTTCTGTTTTCAATTTTTAAGATAGATCTGATGTCTGGAAACTTTTTCCTTGGTGTTGGTGTAATATCATGTAAGCAATACCTGATGTGCTACTTGAATGAACAGCTTTCCTACACATCATTAACTTCTGGGTGCAAAAATCTGTACTACGGAAACAGATCAAAAGTCACCTTCCGGTCCTAAAGGAGCTTAATTTGTCTCCAGATCTGAAAGAGATTTTCAGAAGAGTTTTCAATTACAAGCCAAATTTATAATTTGAAGGTATGTGGCTTATAACAAGTTTGAACCTGAGGAACTTGGAACTGAGTTTTAAATCACCTACTTCCAAATCATTTGCATTTATTTTTAAACTTTATATACCCGTGCAACTCTATTAAAAGGACATATATACTAATTTTGTTTGCAGTGCTTATATGAGAACTTAAGCTTTATGAAGTTAATTTGATAATGAAAAGAAAATCAGGTTCAAGGTATATGAGATTTGGATATGCATGCGAGACCTACATCTGTCAGCCGTAGTACGTTCTTCATCAGTGGGCTTAAAACTATGATTCATACAGGAACTTTGTTTTCTCCATAAGACCTGACCCTCTCTGCAAAGGAAACAATCATCAGCTAATGGTATATTCTGCCAGCCAGATCAGTGGATTTCACAGCAATTCTGGTTTAAAATTCCAAAGAAAACTTTCCTGCTGACATCCAGAGTTAAATTCTCAGAGCATCATAATTTCCAGGTATGAAACAACTACACCCCCAGCTGTGACAGGAGTGACAGGGTAGTGACTGTGACTGCAGTGACAGGGTAGAACCATACAGCACTGGCTGTGTGTTGCAGACTTTCCAAGGCTCATGTTGACTAACGTACCTCTGATGTGGTGAAAACATGTGTGTGCATTTGCACTTCTGCCACTACCAGTAATATGGAATACACACTTAAAGGATACACTGGTGCTAGTAAAAATGAAGGAATCTTTAGGCCTTATTAAATATGGGTTTAACTATGTTTCTGCATTTACTTTGTGGTAGAAACTGGTCATTATTGACAAATATTGACATAGAGAGCAATGAGATATCCCCAAATGCTATATCCAGCTTGACAGATGAGCTTTCTGTAAAACATCAATTTCAAATATACTCTGAAATTATACAGCACATATTTTAATGTATATGAAGAACCAAAATATTTTGCTTTTTTGTTCTCAGACCCTAGCTTATGCTAGTCATCAGCACCATAACTGTGTGCTAGACTTTTGTTGCAAAACTCTTATGTTTTTGCTTTCCATTTAATCTCTTTATTTGAGATCAACTGAACTTTTCCTTTTTGTGCTTTTTTTTTGGGTGGAAGTGTTGCTTGTTACGTTTTTTCATCTGGAGCAGTGAGTGAAAAGAGAGAGGCAGACATGGGATTTTTAAAGAAGCAGATGACACAACATCAGAAAGAGGGCAGTTTAAGGGTTGTGGCTTTCTAGCACATTTGGACACTATTTGTCATGTCTGAATGCTATGCTGGGTCATAATTTAAACTGCTATATATTTAAAAATGCCTGTTACCATTCGCTCTCATAATCTCCATGTTTTCAGAAACCATAGTGCTGAAACACTGAGACAAAACAAACAAGAAACACATAGTTCGCAACATATGCAAACTGTTTATTAATATAAGTTTTGAATATGAAATGTACTAAGTTGATTCTGTAGTGTCATACACCCACTTGGTAATGTGTAGATAGCTATACAAGATTTGAGGTTCTGGTTTTATTAGGGCTGCTGTAAATTAGTAAAAAAGTGAATCTAAGTAATTCAGTTAGGACTACTTCATTTTTGCTCTTGAGTGAGAAGGAACAGAAGCAGGCCATGAAATCACTGAAATTTTATTGGATTTATTGTATTTGTAAAAGTCACTTATTTGCTGCATGATTTTATTCCTTCCTTATTTTACTTCTCTTTACAGCTACTAGTCACATCCTTGTTCTCTTTTCCTAAACAAGGCATTTTTTAAAAGATAAAAAATGAAAAAACCCCGTGAATTACATCATGATTTATATGGGTATTCCCAGACGGAAAAATATACTGATTTAATTTGATGGTATACATTTACAGGAGTATCTCCACCGGGGACATAATCCACATGTGAAATCAATGAATTTAATTAATGCAAACTAAGAAAATACTGTCAGAGATATGGTTCATCTCTGGAGGTGTTGGAGTCATTGTCCCTGGGGTTGTTAAGGCAAGGTTGGACGTGGTGCTCAGGGACACGGTTTAGCGGGTGATACTGTTGGTAGGGGGGTGGTTGGACCAGATGATCTTGCTGGTCTTTTCCAGTCGTAATGATTCTATAATCTCAGTGTATGGATCTCACTGCTTTTGGTCTTAAGCTCTTCTCCAGACTTATTCTCTACGAGCAGTGTCATTGGCACAGTGCCTTCAAAAATTGGCAGCTGAGGGCCACTGGGCCAAATTATTCATTTTTAAGGGTTTGAAAATATTTATGTGCTACAGCTTCAAAAACCAGCCAGGTTATCCTGCTGTTATTAGTGTATAGGTTTGAAGAAAAAACTCTTAATACCAAGGAGTACACAGCTAAAACCATCACTGGGAATTTCCACTACGAAATTTGCCCCCTGTCTTTATAAAAATAAAACCTAACTGAGACACATGCAACTAATTTAAGAGTATAATCAGCCCAAATGCTGAGTTTTTATACATTTCTCAATATTAACTCTTTTTAATAATGTGGTATGACTAGAGAACGGCCTCATCTTCCCACTGTAGCAGACTTGTGGGAAAGTAGACTACTGTTAAAATCAACATAACGTTGTCCCTTGCTGTTGAGCATTTTGCTTCTCAGATTTTCTGGGGATCTTTTGAAGGAACGGCATTCAAACTGAATGAAGACTTAAGGGGTTGGCACAGTTGCAGATGGACTAAGACATCTAACCCAGCTCTTGCTGACTTTGTTCATTCTCAGGAGCCTGATTTTCTGAATTCCCTGTCTACAGGCTTGCTTTTATTTAGAAAGCAAGTGGAAGTGAGCATTCCCCGGGCAGGCAAGACAGAGGCAAGTCAGAAGAGGTCAAGGCTGAGGTCACCAAAGGTGGGCAGCCTCCATCAACAGGGAGGCAGGCACCTGGGCTCCTCTAGCCCAAGATGAGGTCTGTTTTCTGCAGCCTGGTGAGAAAGATTGTCTCAGCTGTAAACCCACAGATTTCTCATATTCACAGCCAGTTTACCCGAACGTTGGTCAGGGATTATACCTTTTTTTTTTTTTCCACTGCATTACTTAAGAACACTCACATCCAAAGCATAACAATGCTTATACCATTCTCTGACTGTATTTCCTATAACCTTTCAGTCAGCTTTTGCCTCAGATAGCTTTAATTTTCTTCCAGATACAGTTCCTTAGTGCAAATCTTTCTTTAAAGAACCAATTTGAGTAAACCTTCAATGTTTCTTCTAAACCTTTGTTTACAAAAGCTTATGTAAGTTTACAGAACTCCATTAATGATTGTCAGTTAATGATAAAATATGTGATAGGTATCACTCTGAGGCTCTAGTTGTCAAACTAAATTTTACTTAACAGAAGTTATGACCACCTGGAAGAGTAGTAAGTCCCATTTACTTTGTCAATTAACACCCTAAGAACCAGCATGCTTCTCTTCTGTAGTTTTGCAGTAGTTCATAAAGGGAGGAAAGGCCTTTCTAAGAGGTTCAAATCTCCGGCAGAAACTTACTCTCCTTTTCTCTCCTGTATGACTCCTTTGTTTTGAAGTGATAAGAATGAAGGTTTGTTGAAATTTCATTTGCATATGCTCAGATTTTGAGGGATCTTGCTAACTGGAATTTTGTAGCTGCTTGGGACCTGTCTGTATTTGGTTTCTATCATGTTTCTTGGCTGAATGTTTATGTTCAGTATTTATGCTATGTTCCAAAAAAAAAAAAAAAAAGGTATTTTTAAGTTTCTAGTAGATGCAAGTATTCAGCCCTAGGAGAATTTTCTGAACTGAAGTCAGATGTTGAAAAAATTTCCTGTATAAAAAAGCTGTAAAGACGACTTCATTACTTAGTTAAAAGCTTAAACATCATTTCTGTTTTTTGTTTTCCAATGTAGCCTGAAAAGGACTATTTTTATCTTCTGTATTTACTAACTTCATATTAAAAGGCACCATAATCTACCAATTAAATTTATGGAGGAAGAATCTGGGATGACAACTTCTAGCTCTTCCCAAGAGTGTTTATTTATCTTTGGGGACATAATTTTTATGAGATTTGTTTTTATTTTTCATAAGCTGTTGATACCTGTTATTTTCCTTATCTCACCCATTTCTTGTGGAACTTGATTAAAATTTGTGTCGTGTTCTAGGCCCGACTGATGGGAGGGGACAGTATTGGGGGTGCTATTGAATGGAGGGTGCTAATATGTAACCTGACTCTTGGTCTCTGCGATCCAACACCATGACTTTATGCAGAAAATTCATGCAGCATCTAGTGAATTCTTTAATGTTTTAGAGTCTTTAATTGTTAAAGAAATATTGCTGAAGGGCTTCATAAAAATTTTCTACTCTACTTCAGAGCTTGCCTTGAGTTCAGAAGGAGGAAACGGTGAAGCTGGTGATACAGAATCTCTCCCCCAATAAATAGATCTCTAATTCACGTTACAAAAGTCCCATATTCCACTGTCAGCCCAATATATCTGCCTGGCACTGTTTACCTGAAGACTGCACTGCAGGATGTATCTCAGTCTGAGTACATGCTGGCACCTCCATCAGTTTCCTGCACCTTCTGGAATGAAATGAGCAGCTTGCACAGTAAGTGTAAGTGGATCTGGAGGCATCCATAGCATTTTCAACTTCTTACCATCATCTACATAACAATATAAAACACACTGACAGCTTCTAAACATTTTATGGCTGTCAGACAGAAAGAAGTGAAGCTTCTTTCTGTAAGAGAGCAGCTATTGGAAATTGTTTGAATGGGGAAGGAAAGGAAGAATACACAAGGTGTGCAAAACGGAGATGTTGAAATCAGTGGGATGTTACCTTATTAAAGAGAGAGATGGCTCCCTAGAGTAGTTTTTATCTGGTGTGATGCTAAAATGTCTTCCAGGTGTCTTCATATCAGCAAAGTCCCCTGTATGGTTTAATCTGAAATCCGTAATAGTTGATAAAGCTTACAGGAAGCCTTTGTGATCTTGCAAGCATTTTCGACCTCTTTATTAGACAAAGGGGTGATAATGTTACTTTTTACAAGGATAATGAAATTCTTCCAATTCACAAATACGTAGCTTAAAATATGTTCCTATGAATAATCAGTTTTAGGAATATAATCTTATGAAGACGTATACAACAAAAGGTGTCTTGCATTGTCTTTGTGCTGTGAAAATTGTGTCTGTAAAACAGTGGGAGTACCAGTCTCGGTACCCTTACTTACCTTTACGAGCAATGTATTATGTGTCGGCTTTTCTCCCACAATAGTCAGGAGACAGCTTCTGCTGTGGGCAGGGGTGACTGAGCCAAACACGAGTACTTACAGAAGTGCTTTTTGAAATTCACGCTGAATTATGGAGCAAGACTCCGAATTCTTTCGTATTTGTAGGTAGGTAACATTATACAGAGAGATAGACCTTATGATTCTTGGTATGTGATTATGATTCCTAAGCAGTGCTGCAAACAGGTTAAGACACTAAAAGTATACAGTAAGTTAAGAAAAACGAAATAATAATAATCGAAATTTCCTAGTAGCCTAGGAGATGTTTAACAGTGCAAGTGGCTTTCTCCAGAAAGAATGTAATGAAGATCACTTCAGTATATGTATGAACAGCTGCATAAAGCTGCTAAAGGACCTAGAATTATGCCTTAGTTTGGAGGGAAGGTGGTAAACAAGAAACTAGGGAAATGAGTGGAGTTTACACAGTAGCTACCTTAGATTTATAAATGGCTTTTAAGTTACATACAGATTATATAAAGCTTGCCAGATATATTAAATGTTGATGTAATCATACATTCCTAACAGCCCACTATAAAAACAGAGAAGCAGAGCAGTAGACATGGAAAACACAAAAATATAAGCTCAAGATATACCACTATTTTTATTGATGTGATAAAGAAAGCAGGTAAGGGCACTAATTAAAATTTAAATGCTCTGGGTTTAATGGTGTTTTCTTTTTTTTGGTCAGGTGAATTTCACTTACCACTATTAACCATCAAGTAATTTTTAGTGTTGTCAACACCTGAAATTTGTTTCTTCTGATTCTACAGAAATGTTTTTATTTCCACTCACGGTATTCCTCACACTTTGTTTATCCACACCACATCAAAAAATCGGTATTGCCAAGATACCTGCAATGTGAGGATAAAACACCCATAACTCCTATTTGGTTTCCTATCATCACAGGTTGTGGATAATGATTGTACAACATTCTTGGCTGCTTCCTTAAAAAACCACCAGGATGTAGGGCAAAAATTTACCATCCTGTAAATATGTTCAGATCAGCAGACCGTAGTCAGGCCAGGATGAATTAATCCTTTGCCAAGAAACCTAGTCAGAGTAGGAAAGGATTTTGAGAAGTCTTAATCCATCTTTTTCTAAGAACATTCAAAGTCCACTAATGAGGCTTCCCAGGGAACAGGAACAAGTGATGTTTACAGCCAGAGGCTGCTCTTCCCAACAAAGCAGCAGCTGGGAACAATACCAGCTCTTGCACTAAGGCTCACTGTTGTTTCAAAGGACTTGCTTTTGTAAAGAAGTGATGCTACTCTACTTCCCTCCCACTGGAAGGCGAAGTCTTTTATCTACCTGAAGCAGGAATTCTTGCCAGATGTGCAATGGGAACTTCAGAGTTTCTTCTTAAGTAACTTAGAAGTTAGGCATCAACATGTGCCAGACGTTTAAAGGTTACAGTCCTCCCCAGTATTGAAGTTGTTATATAGTAGATATATAAGTTAGTTACACACAGTACTACTTAAAGAAGCAATCTATCTTTAGCTGAAATTGTAAATGCTACCAGATAGACAAGCTTCTGAAACAATATTTATATAACACTTTGTCTTCAATATACAAAGGGTATTCCTGGTAAAGTTGGGCCTCTGAGGTACCCTGGAGACCAGGGTAGATGTAATATCTTGCTGCTCTGACTTGCAAGGTTTTAAGCTATCAACCTACAGTCACAGGCATGGATTAACACACCACACCTTGGCCAAACAAAGGAGGAAAAAAGTTCTCTCAAGTCTGAAGAGAGATAATGGCAGTGTGGGGAAAGGACCTCCTGTGCTAGCTCGTTAGGTCAGCGACTGTCTGGAGAGTTTGCAGGAGCTGCTGTTACTAGTGCTTCGCAGAGGAGAAGCTTGATATAAATGCAGTTACTGCAAAGATAAATCAGGGTGTGAGTACATTTCAACTAGAAACTATATTCTTTATGTTAGGATGTTATCCTAGCAGTTAGGATGAGAAATGAGAGTCCCATGAGCCTGATAAAGCATGGTAATGGGTTAGTAATAAAGTGTGTATGTGGGTGTGTGGACAGAAGCTGTTCTCCTTGTCTGTCCCAAACAGGCTTGGAAGAGAAAAATCGCTCAATCTTCTGTGAGGGCATGCCTGAAAATACTCTGAAATCTCTGAAGGCAACAGTGTATTTAAAAGGGACTGTAGCAGTTTAGACTTCATAATTCATGGCAAACAAGGCCAAACAAGTCAGTCAGGGAGACTCTATGGGAGCTGCAATTCACCTGCTCAGTCATTAGTAGAGCTAGGCACGGATCAGTTCTACTATTGCTCTGCACTTATTTTGGAAAAGGGGAAGGAAGGATTCTGACCTTTGCAAAATCTGTTTTGCTTAAGAAATAACCAGAGTTTTATTTGATAGCTTATTTATAGGAGCACTGGACATGCTCAAGTATGACATATAGGCAAAATACTAGATGTCTAAATGGCAAGCCATGTTAACCTGTCCTAGAGCTGTAACATCACAGAAAAATATTTGCTTTGACACAGGCTAAAATCACTATGCTTGTAAAAATATTTTTTGCTTATGTTTAACATTATACTTTTGTAAAACACTGATTTTTTTCAAAATCCATTATTTCTCAGTACAGAACTGCTGCAATAGAGCAAAAATAATATATACAATTTTCAGTCACAACTAATATTTCTTTCCCTTTCTATCAGAAAGGAAAAGAGGCATTTTTGAACATAATTGCTACTGGATATAGGATTTCCATAGGCAGCTTTTTTAGGTGAAAAGATAGTATTTACCTAGATTATTTTTCTTTAGTTTCTCTCATTTATTTATGCTAGTATTTCTTTAGACATTTCCAGATAATCCCACTACCATTTTAGGGATTTATTATTCTCACTGCCCTTTTTACTTTGTTTTTCTTTAGTCATTGCATACGTAGTCAGTGCTGTTTTGACCCTATGATGTCAGTCATGCTCCTCCTTGAAATCTATCATCGTTTCTGAAAGCCCTTTATTTGTCAAATGCAGTGTAATGGGGGTGTTTGTGGCTGAGCTGTGGACCGAGGAACCTAAACTCCTTGTTCCTGGTAGGACACGCTGTCAGCTCACATGCTTCTAAAGCAGACTGCAGATCAGTGGCAAATTTTTCTTAGCTCCCAATCTGTACTGCATTTTCACTTTTTTCTTTGTACAGAAAACCTATCTTGTATTCTTCCTTTAAAGGTCCACTAGCACTGTCTCCACCTTCAATTTACAGTTAAGAGGTTAGGGCTCAGTCCTGTCAGTATGACTTTTACTGCTTCACTGTGTTGTCACAAATTTAAATTAGTGATAACTAAACATTCTCCCAATCAATAATACATTTACAGGTATTTTGCTGACTTCAGTTAAATCTAAATGTTATCTAAGCTAGTTTGCACCTCAGTGATATCTGAAACTCTAAACTTTGCATGTTAATAAGACTAAAACCAAATGTTTTCATTTTAATACCACAAATATGTATTTGTAGTCCAAATATATGTATTGCAGCCAGTCATCCCAGGTGGGATTAAAGTGGGATCAAGGCATTGCTCTTCATCTGGAATGAAGTTATAAAACACCACAGTAGAATGGTAGAAGGGCTAGTACCTCACTGCCGTAACACTGAGGCCAATAGACCAATAGGAAATGTTCCACCTTAGTAAGATAAGAGAAACTTGTATTTACTAAGGTAATGCTAGTTAGGATTCATAAGCTCAGTGAGACACGTTTGGGTGTGTACTGTGATGATAAACACACCTTCCACCCAAGAGACTGAAAGCTTTTGGCACTAATGAAGAGAACAATCGAGATAGTAATGTCTGTTTATTGCTTAATGACCCGGTTTGCGTGTGCTGCATCCGCTCATAGATATTACCTTGCGCTTCAGCAAAGATTACAACAGGCCCTTACAGAAATATATCTGGGTGGGTGCACATACAGAGTTTCTCTCCAGTCTTTTTTCATGACTCACATAAGGATGTATTGTAAAGCACAGTGTGAGGACTCAGGAGCACCTTTTCCTTCCAGTGCACTAGCAGTAACACTACTAAGCAGACTAGGTCTGATCAAAGTCCCTGTGCCCCAGTGCCCCTCATCTTGGGGGCTAGGTGAGAAATAAGGGCTGGTTTCATGGCAGCAAAAAGTCTATAAAAATCTATCAGAGGGTGTTGTGGACAATTGTTTGATACTCTACAGCTGTTTCACACCCTCAACACAAGTCTCCATGTAAACTGTACTGTCTAGCCCAAAATGTCTGGCTGCGGTTTGCTGACTTAGATTCACTCAGTTTATTTCCTGGTGGCTGGTTTGTTGTACAGTTCTCTCTCCATCCCTTTCTATATTTCTTCAGAATTGTGTGTTTTGTTGCTTGTTTTGGCAGCGATCTCCATAGTTAGTGGTTTGATTTATGCTGTGTTGCTATTTCTTATCTTAAGTATTGTAATTGATACAGCTGGTCGTGTGTGTGCCCTTCCTTGGACCAATTTTCCATAGAGGGAGAGGGGGGAAAAAAAGATAAGGGCCTATTATGACTTCAAAAACTTATCGTCTGTTATGGTTTTCTTATGTATCTTCTACTGTATTAGTAATTCAGATTAACCACAATAGATACTATTTAGTTGGTTTCATAGAGGTATGCAAATATGACTGGGATTTCATGGATCGCAGACTTCTACAGTTGTGGAAGGTTGAATACCTGTGTTAAGTTTTTTTTTTTTTTTTTTTTTTATAATTTATTTTTGGATAATACAACTTTTAAATGAGTCATACAGCAAGGAAAAAATGGGTACCCATCTCACCTCTCTTTAAGGTACTTGAGAGTGCCTGGCACTTGGTAGATACACATAACAACAATGAATCAGATGGTTGTTGAATCATTAGAATTAAACAAAAGATGGTTAAAACTGGTAGTCAGAATTTGTCCTGAAATAGTCCTGCAGCACCAATCCAAAACTTCAACAGGCCAGTAGTAACAAAACAGGGCTTAATGTAATTCTGCTGTTTAATTTCTAATTTACGCTGTCGGTACTGTCTGCAGTACCTAGTGAGTTACCTTTTGTGTTTGAGGATCTTCTTGTCAAAAGATTATTCAGTAAGACTTTTCTAAAGTGTGATTTATAGGAACTTACCTTTGAGATTCAGCTTAAAAGTACTGCTACTAACCTTATACTCGTGTATACTTCTGTTCTAATGCTCAGGTTAATTTTTAACCTGAATAGTTATCTTCCTCCTTTTGTTTTTTCTATGTACGGAGAACAGAACTTAAGAATCCTCACTTGTCATCTTAAACAAGCTAAGATTTCTCCTCTTTTTTTGTCAGATGGGATCTTTAACTACTAGCCTCTTTTTGTGCTTGTAAAACCTCAAGTTTTCCTTTCATTAATGTGTGTGACCTGTATTTCTCCAGTAATCCAGATGAAGACATGCACAAAGCCACTCATACTTCTCTGCTGGAAATAATTTTTTCCAATGCAACATAGTCTCATATATCTTGTTCAGACTGGCAGCAGTCTGACAGCCATTCTGTGATTAGTTAATATCCCAGGGCTTGTTCATCTTACAGCTTGTTTCCAATAAGGCTCTATTTTAGGACAGAAGATTTTGAGGGTTTGGTGGTGTGGGGTTAATTAAATCTCCATTTTTTCTGTTCTCCCGCCTGCCCTAAAACCTTACAAAATATTGAAAAAGGACTTAATGGCTAGTACTTGTCAGTTTACCATTTTATGTAGATTGACTTGGTAGATTCCTCCCCAAAAAAAGTGAGAGATGTGAGATTTTTGTCTTGATGTTTTTTTAAGCTTGTTTATAATACATTACTTAGACTCAGATAATAGTTCAGAGAGTCACAACCCAATGCTTCTGATCAGGTAACTGTAAGATAAAGAACATAAAACTAGTGATCACTTCCAATCTGATTTGCGTATCTTTAATACATGTTGAAATATGGTGGCTACTTTGAATGAAGAAAGAATGTGTGTAGAAAATTAAGTGGAACAGGGAATATAAATAGAAATACTGAGTTCTTCTCAGTTATGAGGATAAGAGGGCATTCATGTATCCTATCTTTCTACTTTTAACATTAAATACTGAGATTAGGAGTTTCAGTTTCACCTCACCCCCTTTTCAGTCAGTGGAGATAGAACAGGTCTTGCTCTGAATGGCCCTCTGGAGTAGACTAACGTAAAATTAATGGTTACATAGGGAGATGACAAAGAGTAGCCTTATAATTTAGGCTAAAGTTGAATACTAATTAATCTAAATATACACACATGTTTGTTCAATCCACTTGCTAGCACTGCAATGTGGACTTTATTCGTAATCTAAGGCAGGGCAGACAAGTGGGAACGAGGTGTGATTTCTTTCCTTTGTGTGCAGTTCCCTGTAGCCAGCTAGGCTTGTGAGGCATGAGAAAAGAGTGTGATAGGAATTCAGAAATTTGGTCTTAAATTTTCAGTGTCAAAATTAAAATACATTTGTCCTGTATTAAATAGCTGAATCCTATCTGTACCTGAGAAAGAACTTATTCAGGTATGAAAGAAGGTGTTACCACTATGTCACTAGGTCTTCATAAATTCCTGGAACTTTCTCATAGATGCAGGTGTTTAGGAGGAGTTGCTATCCTTATCTTCTAGAGCTTCCATAGGCATTACCTGGAGAACAGACATAATGTACATTGAAAAACATTTGAAGCTAAAATAGGTTGGTTCTTCTGCAGTTTGCAATCTACCATCAGTATGATGATTACATCATTGCTTCAGAATTGAGGGGGAGAGAACAACTGCAAGAGGGTTTCAGGAAGCTTGCAGGATGCAGGGGAAACAGCTCTTGCTTTGTGATGATGTGACGTGAGCTTGGTTCTCTTGCAAAGGAACTTGTTTAACTGCAGAGTCTGTGCAATTAGGGCTGTCAGGAATACATGCCAGATGATGGTTTATTTACTAACACTGCCAACTGTCTTTAGTTTATTGTTATGAAAATTACTGTGGAAGGTTTTATTGAAATTCTTGTGCAAACCGTGTAGGCAGGTTATTGCTGCAAGACGCAATTTGCTATGATGGTACTTGTTATGATGGAAAACTGCACTGTAAACTGGAATAGTTGTTGTCTAATGAAGATGAGAATATGAAGAGAAGGGGTAAAATTTCACTGACTCAGTCTTGTAATACAGTAAGAAAGGAGGGATAGTGCTGAAAGTGATTGGAGGCAAGTAGAAATGGGGCTATGAAAATGCATAGTGCATGGTGGTGCAAGTGGTGTTTGTAATACTGCATGGAGTTAAGAAATAGCCACCGTGGCAAGTCACGTGCAGCCACTGTCTAAGGAGCACAGTGGGTGTCAGGTAGAGGAGACAAAACTAGAGGATTTAGCACAAAATTCAACTCAGTTACTGATCCTGTGATCCTACAGTTAGTACTATAAAATGCTATTTTAGTGAACAAATGTGGCAAATGAAAAGAGTTGTTTAAGTTTTTTATTTACCAATTTCAATATTTTTTTCAAACAGTTCTACTGATATGTGGGGGCTGGAGGACATGAAAGAGGTTAGTATGCCTGTAATGCTCAGAATATTTTCTTCTATTTAAAACAATCTAGAATCTTAGTATTTCTTTTCCTATAGTGTTTTAAGAATATGTAAGTGCATTCATATAGCAAATTCATGTTGTTTCAAATGAAAATGTAAAGAGCAGTATTGCTGAAGTGATATTAATTTTTTTTGAAAACAGGAAATAAATTCTATATCTCGTGTAAATGGTGCAACTGGTGCAACTTCATACATTAATAGCATGGCAATAATGACGTTGTCTCTGAGCATTGAAAACATTTCCTCTGTGGGTAGCTTTCCAAGACCAAAATAAAAAGAATAATTTACTTTCCTGGAATGATCGTTCCACTAAATGATGTCACAGAGATTGCCGAGTCAGTGAAGTTACATCTCTGAATAGAACTGTCAAAGCCTGACACGTTGTTTTCTAAATGGGGAAATTTGCATAACTTCCTTAGAAATCTGCAAAGATGTTTTCATGTGAATATCGTTCTTCTATCAGTTTTCTGTCATATAAAAGCAATACAAGCAAAAATATTTTGGAATTGGGAATGTGTCAGTTTCAAAACAGATTTCATGTTGTGTTTTTGCATCCAATAATGAAGTCATAGAAGTTTATTTTCCCCATATAATTATTGTTCTTGATACTTAGATGAACTAAATGCATGTTAAAGTCATTATCTTCAACTATACAGTTTTACAGAAGCTGAAAATTTAATCAAATATATTAAGTTTAAAATGGCTCTAAAAATACAGAATTGCTCTGTAGTAATAGTTTGAAATTCTTGTTACTAAACCATTCACTTTTTGGCTGCTCTTTCTTGTTGGCCCTTTCCAGACTCAACTGCTACTGTAATTAATGATGCTAATATACAAGGTAAGAATATAAGAAATGATACTACGAAATAGTTACATCTGAAAACACTAATTGTTTAAGTTAAAGAAAAAATAAACCAAAAAAGAAACAAAACAAAAAAGGAGTCTGTCTACCTGTGAATGAACAGGGGGATATTAATGGCAGCAGCAGAACTGAGGAAGAACTTTTAGCCTTCCACTGTATGGGAGATAAATATTTCAGAGTAAGGCACACATGATACAAGATGCTGTGCAGTAAGTTTCTGTAGTATTTTGTTTAGTGGATGGTTTGGATCCAAGCCCAGGCTGACATACGATACACAGATGCTGTGTAGAGTTTCTATGGTATTTTCTTTAGTGGGTAGTTTGGGTAGAAACCCAGACTACATCAGTAAAAAATAAATGCCAGACAAGCTTAGTTTTTTTTCTTTGTCTTTCTGTGATTTGTGATGAGGTTTTCATCTGTGTAAAGCTTGGAAAGGCTCTCCTATGTACCCTGGCTCAGGCACTCACAGCTGTTAAACTACAAGAGGATGGTGTAAACACAATGGCAACAAAAACAATTGGTGCTGTTTGGTTTTCTGTCCCTGCGTGTTTTGGGGGCCAAGCTGCTGTTGGCATGTGGCATAGGCCTTTGAAAGCATGCAGGAAAGCCATGTGAGGGTTCTTTTAGGAAGCATGCTGATGTGGGATCCCAGAGATGTGTGCTGTATCTCCTATTCTCCTAATAATGTTATTTGACCCCTCTTTGAATAGGTTGCACTGTATGTTGCATAGACCTGCCTGAGTTAGGTTTAAATAGTAATTCTAAATAAAATAACAAAATTTGGTGTTGTAAGAGATCCATGCTTCCCCTCATGTCTCACTTATGTTGTTAGTGGTGGCAGGAGGCAGAGGAGCAAACAAGCAGCACAGCTGGGCCAGGCGTGCTGCACCAAGAAGTGGGGTGCTGTAGGGGGAGCTGGGATGGGAAAAGAGGAGGCAATCCTGGTAAGGGGCTGGGCTGGGAAGAGCCCTGTACTGTGGTCTGGAGAGAAAAAGGCGAGGAAGGAAGATGTTGGGAGGCAGTCAGGCTGAGGTGGGAATCCCAGACCTGTATCAGTTCTCTGACAACTCCAAGCACACTCCAAAGACCCCCTTTACTTCAACAACATGGTTTAAGCTCAACTAATTCCTCATCAACTCGTTCTTGGAATCTTCTTTGCTGCCAGCACCAAGTTGACTGTTGCCTTTCATTCTTCAGGCCATAGAATTCATTTTGGCCTAGGTTTCTTCTGAAGTTTTGAATGTTTCTGAGGTGTTAGGATTATCTTGTTTCTGATGCTTATGTCCCTATCACATTGCTGTGAGTACACCAACAAGCTAAGTTAATCATTTGCCAGACCTGCAGCTGTTTTGTTTGCAGTCTTTGTCTTGCTGGAAGGAACCTGGAAGACTGAGCATAAGTCATTGTCAGTTGCAAGGGCGTTCTTGTTGCACTGAGTAAATAGAGCCCTAAGATGTTTTTAAATGGAGAAGTTGGTAGCACCAGCTCAATACCAATCCTACAGTGAAGGTGCAGATCCAGAATGATTTCAGCTAATGTAATGTCTGCTATGACCCAATTCCTTCACATGTTAAGGCACATACATTTGTACATTCTCTTTTAGGAGAACAATTTTTACAGCAAAACTGCCAGAATATTGTTTGTACGGAAAAATAGTAATAGTTTTCTACTAGTCTAGCTCTCACATTTGAGCTACAGTATGTCAGACCATGTAGGACCAACTTACATTTAAAATGTTGTGGTACTGCGCTAGAGGCACAATTAAGGCTAGTGATTACAGGAGAAGTAATTGTAGTCTTTCCTTTCCAGGTGAAGAGTAAAAGGAAAAAAGAACACAGCAATATGTTTTGCAATACTTTCAGTCTCTTTCCTGGCTAGACACATTAACTGATTTGACTCACAGAATCGGAAAAATGATTATCTTTTACAATTGTTTCACTTTGATTCTTTTTCTAATTACTCAACTATCCCATTTATTTTTAGTCACTATCCAGTGTAACTTTTAGAAATAATATAAACAAAATAAGTTTCTTTTTTTGCTGTTGTAACAACAAATTATTAGTGTAATTACAGGATCATTTAGAATAATAATTTAAAAAGTCTTCCTTAGTTCAATAATAAGTTAATTCAACCTGCTTACTTGTGAAGACAAAGAAACAACTCCTGCGAGCCTAGAAGAAACTGTCTGCAGAAGAGCTGTTTCTCCTGTCTAGGGAGGCACTCATGTTGCCAGCTAATGCTTGAAAATTGAAGCTTGACAACCCTGAAGCTTGATCAGAAATAAGATGCAAATTTTGAACAGTCACTGTAAAGTAGAATATTATATGTAAATATTATGATAGTTTATATAACACAGGATTATTCACAGGACAATGTCTTTGAGGCAGTCTAATCCTCAGATACTTCTTTAAGCTGCAAGTTTAAAACTTCTTGAACTGGTCTGGTCAGTTTCTGCTGCAGAACAATAATGGATAAAATGGATGGAGTTCTGCCCTACTCAGACTAGCTTTAGTGATACCTCCTAAATTAATCTCTGATTAAAGAAAAAATTTCTGGCCATGTATTCCTGCCTTTTGTCTATACATCTAATGGAACCAGTGTTACTTGAGTACAGGTACTATGCTCATATAACAAGGCTTCACAATTTATGGGCAAATCAGTCAAAACGTTGTAGGAAGTGTGGATTGTGCTGTTGAAAGCTTCATTATAAATACCGATATCCAAGAAATGTAATTTAGTAGTAGTCGTCTGTACTTCGCAAGACTGAGCAAAAAAGGCTTAGTCCTGAGCTAATAAAACTCAACAGATTAGTGAATTACAGAGTTGTAATGCCCTTACAGCATTCCAACTGCCTGTTTTAGAAAACATGATGTTAATACGGACTTTATTAATGCTTCTTCTTCCTTGTAGTTTGTCACTGTTCTCACATGGATAAATACCAGGAATTAGACTGGACAACCTGCATCCCACCAACCAAAAAGGAAGAGGAAGTTATTGGAAATCTCTTCTTCCTGTTCAAAGAGAGAAGTTAAGGCCTAGTTATGCTTTGCTGCCTTTCTTTCCTCTGTTCACTTTTGCTTGACACTTTGGAAAAAGTCCCAGACGCTCCGTGCTTCTGTGCCTAGTCATCGGTGGGTACAATGGGTTCCTTTTGCATAACTGTTCCTGTTGAACACTCCTTGACCTCTAATGGGTTTAGTTTATACATGCAGATGAGCTCATTCTGGTTTATTTTTCAAGCGATTATAGAGTTCAGTTGCATTTGAAGTTGTTTGCTGTATCAGGTTCATGTACTGATGACTGATGTATGTATTGACAGAAAATGACGTTTTCCCTTGTGATTTCATTTTTAACAAAGTCAAGTTTCATATCCTTGATCAAATTAATTCTTTGTTTAACACCGCTGTTGAAAATCTTTACAGTGAATGCGTCATAACATACACGGTTCACCACAAACCCTTTCAATGAATTAATTTCTGCTGAAGTAAATTATTCAGACTTTAACTGTCGTTCATGCCAGGATCTCTGCTAAGATGATGTGTACTTCATTACAGTAAGCAGAAACAGATCTAATTAATTTCTTCTTGTAGCCACAGGTCAATGAAGAAGTGAAAACAAAACAAAACTGTCATTACGTTATTAGCAAGCTTCTTCCATATTTGCTGATATTATTAAACAGCGGCACAAAGAAAGACTTAAACACATGAGTTTGGAAGGCTACAAAATTTTGTCTTCATGGTAATATTAAGATAGAAAGGCTCATTAGTCATATTCTTTATATTTTTAGAAATGTTTTTTATACAATTTATTATGCAGTTATGAAGTCTGTTACAAGAGCTTGTTCAAGAAAAATAAAGATTTATGAACTTTATTAAAATTTATTCTAAAAATATTTTTATTTATAAAAGGCTGGTACCATGAAAAATATGTAATTCTTTTTACCAAAGAGAAACTTAGTGCATTTCCTGACTCTTTTAAGCATGACTCTTAGATTTTTCTTCTTCTCTCTGAGAATCTTACTGCTTTTTCACAACCATCTAAAAGCAGAAGCTGGATACAGCTGTTCCGTGTTTTACCAGAAGCACTCTTCCCTAATTCTGGTTGCTTGCATCTGTGACAGCATAATGCCAACAGTAGGATTACCAGAAGTAGCTGGCCTTCTAATTTGGTCTGTAGCACCCTTAATTATTGACACTAGCATAAAGTGTAAAGCAAAGAATGTGGTACTTTGCTCAAGAACTAACAAATTAAGAAAGAATACTGTAGAAGCCACTGAGCAGGAGATCTCTCAATCTGTACTTACAGGGATCCTTAAAAATTATTTACAGGTCAAAGCCATATGTGGGTTTTGGAAAATCCTTATTCATTAACTCAAACCAAAATAGGTATTTGTATCCTTTGAGAAAATTTCGGGACTTTAGCTTATATATTTAGGTACCATCTCAACACTTCTGTGTGTTGCTGAAAGTTGCATGGTATACCATGCAGTCTTTGAGATACTGTTCTACTTCCATACATGTTAAATTCATTCCAAAATAAACAGTTTATCGTGCTGTTAGTCCATATACACCACAAAGGACTTGATATTTTGAAATTTTTCTGGCAGCTTGATATGCTTGCTTAACAAATGTAAGCCCAAACAATCAACACTGTCTTAGCCCAAAGGAAATTGCAAAAGAGGAAAAAAATAAATAAATAAAACCCCAACTGCCTGTTGTATCACTTAACTTTTTTTAAGTGCCTGGTTTTACCTAAAATGCCTTGCCATGTGTGAATATACTTGCTCTATTGCATTCTTAAGAAGTGGTGGCAGGTGACATCTGGTAGTATGCAAGTAGGTACCAGGCAGAATAATACTTCTGTAGAGTTGGAAGAACAATTAGATTTAAGTTCAGTTAACTCCTCTCAGTATATTCCTGCGTCACTTTGTCCCCTATAATGACCATGTGCTGCTGTTCATTGTCAGAGGCCTTTAGAAAGGTTTTAAGCTCTGCTTTGAATAGACCTACAGGAAGATAAGCTTGTCATGATTGTACACCCAGAAATATGCATATGAGCTGCAGAAAACTCTACAGTTAGGAGCTTGGGTCACTCTTAAAATGTGGCAGAGCAGGAGGAGGAAGTTGCTACTGAATTGGGATATCCAAGACAGATTTATACAAAGTGATCACAAAACTTGCTGCCTCAGAACCCACCTCTTGTATTCCTGTGATTGAACTGGTAGTGCAAAGGCACAAGACACAGTGTCAGCAGAAGAGAAACCAAAATTTGGGTGTTAGCATACCAATTCTAAGCTAATTAAAATTTTTGACATGGGGTTATAGAGGACGCTAAGACTTGTTTTCAAACTGGAAAACAAACTAATCTCTCTATAGTCATAGGCAGAATAGGTTTTGGAGAACTGGAACACATTAGCACATCTCAGATCTTGAACAAAGTTAAAAATCATGTCGCTTTTAAAATGTATTGTGTTTACATGTGGGTTTCTAGGTGTATCTACTATTAATAACAAACTCAACTTTTAAATTGCAATACAGTTCGCTTCTCTTTTCTTCAAAAGTGATTAAGATCTAAAAAAGTGGCCAAAGTTGTTTCACTGTAAAAATGGAATCAGGTAAACACGTACTGATTTCAAAGCTTAGAAAATGTAGTTGCGTTCTTCTAACTAAATAAATTACTTCTCGTCTTGTACAATTAAAAGCATCTCTCTTTACATAATGTATGAATCCACAAAGAAGATTTTAGACGCTGTTTTCCTGTAATGCACCTCTCAGATGATCAGAAAGTAATGGCACTTCCCTCTCATTCTGCTCTGAGCTTGTCTTTCATTACTAGGATTTCCATTTCTCATTTCCTCCTTGTATCATCACATCACAGAGTGAATGGCAGGAGGTTAACTACACAATAAAGGTCAGGAATTTATTATTAATACAGAAAATGCTTTCTTCGTGTTTCTGAATTTGGTAATGCAGTGGAACAGATCTTGAACATAGTTACATGTATAGCAGCTCAGAATGACTGGGGCACTGTTCCTATATATTCTCCAGGTGACAAACAAATCCACTTTCATAGTTACAGACTGCAGTGTTATCTTTTCATTTAACCATGCCACATCCTGATGGTTACGGAAAGATATTATCTAGCAATCTGAGTACGCAAACTGGCCACCTTTCAGATGAAATTAAAGCACAAGATTTTCCCCTGAACATAGCATGTCTTCCAACTTCTTACGGGAATTTCTGGCTACAGGACCAGAACTTTTCTGCAGTAAAATGACCTAATCACACTGCAGATATTTGGCACGCAGTACCAGCCATGCAGGTCTGCTCCTACCTCCCTTGTTATTGCAGTCACAGCCTTCTATTCAGCTCTGTCATACTGCCACTAGATCTGCTCCCCACAGCAGGCAAACTCCCTTCTCCTCGCAGCAATCTCCCAGTCTGTAGTTTCCCACTTACTGTCTCCCTCCTGGCTGCCTGACCCTGTACCCTAGGAGCTTTTATAGTTAGTCTGAGCGTGTTCAGTTTCTCTCATGATGGAGTGCACTCCTTTCCCAGTTAAACAGGCAGCCTTTCTTTATCTCACCCCAGGACTTGTTTATCAGAATGTACAACATGCCTCTCAGAACACACGGTAACTTAGTGTACAGTGATGTTCTTGAGGGACACTGGGCTTTGCACTTGGCAACTAGACAAACTGGAGGAAAAAATAAATGTCTGTGGACCATGTGGTTTCTGAGAAACTTAGAGAAAGTGAGTAGTTGTACTGCTGGTCACACACCTTCCCGTCAGGTGAGAGGTGAGCTCATGGTGTTCAGGTGTTCCTGCCCTGGAAGCACTGGTAAATTTTTTGGTGATGGAAGTTCCTGAGTTGGGCTGAGAATCAAGTTTTGCATGTACCTGTTTCTGGGATGGCTAGAATGGAAATAATAGAGCTTTCTTTGCAAAAAATGTGGGATGGAGAATGTTTTGGGGCCTATACATTGCACTGTAACTTCCTAAAATTGGCGTTACTTTAAACTAGCGATGCCGCACCCCTGAGCGGAATAGTGCAAAACAATGACTAACACCTCTCCCTATAAAAAAAGGGGCAGTAAATCAGTCAGCCTGAAAGGTTAGAAGCCACTGGCTGTTCTTACACAAACTTCCATGAAATAACATTATATCAGAGTAATCTGTTGAGCAACCTATTTGTTTCACTGCACCCAAGGAAATGAGGGAGCAGCTGGGAAGAAAATCGTGTCTGAGACAGCAGAGGAACATTGGATCCTCTAACACAGAGAGCCAAATACTGCTCTTAAGTTGTATGTCTTTTTTGTAAACTACTGCTCTGATGCTGGTGTGAGTTGGCTGAATAAGCTGAAAGTGGCATAGGGTCTTTTAGTTAACAAGTTTAGCTTAGATAAGATCCCGAGTAAGAAAATAAGCAAGTCATGGGGTGTGAAGACTGACCCACTGGGTCCTTTGGACTCATCTTCATTTTCATCTTAACCTCATCCAACCTTTTCTAATTTACTGCTTAAAATGTCAGGACTAAAATGCTTCACAGCCATTTGTAGAGAGCAGGAAATAGCATAGCACTATAAAAAACGTGCTGGCAATAACAATGGCAAAGTGCTGAATTGTTGAAGCAGTCGCAGTTTTTTATATATGTATATTCTCACATTCAAATGAAATGCTGTTACAAGAGCACTTGCTTTCCAAATTCCCAGTCAGGAACCATCCCATTTACCAGTGTGTGCAACTACTAGCATGTAGAAATTTAACAGCTTTTTCTCTGTAAACGATGAACACGTGCACCTATATTCAAAATTAATCCTGACAACCCCATGGGGCACTGCCCTTTCATTTTTCACACAGTTTCCAGTATCCCTGGAGAACATCAGTGTGCTCCATAGGAACTGCAGCAAGTTCTACTGGCAGGGGGACTAGGGTAGAAAAGGTTATTGGGGTCTCTCTTAAATGTGTTGTGTAAAATATGAGAGATTCTTCCCATCGAATTTATACACAACCAAGCACTTTCATATAAGTTGTGTATGCATGTTATTAACCAGCTTTGTGAGTAACTAAAAAAAAAAATAGACACAAAGTATGTGGACCTCAGTATTAAATTTTAAAGTATGTGGAAGTACCAGGTTTTCTAGCAGTTAGACTTACTATGATCAGTCACTATAATGATGTCAGCCTACAAGCTGCTTTGTGAACAAGGCATTCCTATTAAGAAAGAAATTGAGCATTTATTTTTTTTTTAATGCAAGCTATAGGGGAAATCAAAGGCTGTGGCAGGTACGTACCCATGCAGCTCAGTAGTTGTTACCTTGAAGAGATGAAGGCACTGGTTAACATCTCTCATGTGTTCTTCTGTACCAGGTGTGTATATTTGTAGAATGGTTGATGTTGAGATGTTGTTGTTCTACACATACTATATAAACAGGAAATAAAACAGTATTTGCTCTGAAGAACTTACTGTCTGAGCAGACAAGCTAGAGAGAACTTGGGCAGAGGGGTAAGAACAAAGTATACAGGAGAGGAAGCAATAAGGCAGCTCATGAATGCTAAGAAGCAGGGATGAAATGCTACTCGGAAAGGAGACAAAAAGAGAGAGAATCAGGGAGAAGGAGAAATACTGAATGCTCCACTTAAACTATACTGAAGTCTAAAAACTGAAACCAGCATCTTCTTTCATCTCATTTTCCTATGTGTTGCAGCGGGAACACCATCTCCTTTCTGCACACTCATCTATTCAGCTTTTTGCAACTGAGGCACCTTATTACGTTATGAAGCCACCACACTGAGGTCTTAGTGTTAACTGATATACTCAGGTATTATAGTAAAGGAAATAATAACGTAGAAATTGTATAGATAGTCTAGGAACAGATGAACCTATGTATACAGATAATATAGAAAAACAAATTCAGCTATCCATCAGTTATTCCCAATGAGATGTTACCATGATCTTTCAACATATTTCACACTTTAGACCTGGATGAAGCAGCATTTCAGCAGAACTGAAAAATATAACATATATGGCAGCTTGTTGAAGCTAGAAATTCATGTTGTTTTTTGGCTAAATGCTTATATGAGACTTAACCCTGATTCCATGTATAATTTAGGTTGGATATTAGGAAGAACTTCTTTACTGAAAGGGTTGTTAGGCATTGGAATAGGCTGCCCAGGGAAGTGGTTGAGTCACCATCCCTGGAGGTCTTTAAGAGACGTTTAGATGTAGAGCTTAGTGATATGGTTTAGTGGAGGACTTGTTAGTGTTAGGTCAGAGGTTGGACTAGGTGATCTTGGAGGTCTCTTCCAACCTAGATGATTCTGTGATTTCCTTGATTGTATGCAGTAATGTAAGCAAGCTAGAAGTAAGATTTTGATTTTACTTTCACTGTCAGGTAACCCTGGGACTTGAAGCTCCAAGCAAGGAGTGTAACAAAAGTATCTTATAGCAGTATGGTTCATGTAGGATACCTTAAAAGCACAAACTCTGTGAAAGTATTTATTTTATCCTGAGTATCGTATCTGTACTTACTAATACAGATAAGATCTACAGCCCGTGCATCTTTGTTTCTTTGAACAGGGATCATTTGCCTGGAGTTTGAAGGCCCTCTTTACTGACATCATGCGGTTTCTTCCTCTGACTAGAATATGAAGCAGGAAGCAGAACGTAGCTTTACCCTTAGGAACCCATGACTGAGATCCTACTCTGTTTATTCCCTAAAATCTTTATTACTTTAATTAAATGAAAAGGTAAAGATTCGAGAAGCTCTCACAAAGAAGCACTCTAACCCGTGTCCCTGGTCGCTTATTATTGCATAACGTATCTGTTTAAAACCCCACATCACTTAGTCCCCACCAGGCTTTTCCTCCTTGTACATCTGCAGGTTTTGGATTACTTAACTTTTTAGTTCATACAGTTCAGGCCAAAAAATCTCAGAATAATTTGTGTGAGGCCAAAGCAGTGCAATACCTTATAAGGCATTTCATACCAGTTCCAACATGTCACAGAAAGCATCTGTGTGTACAGAGAGTGCTTTCCACTACTCATCGTAGTACGTGAGTCAAGTCTGTGATGCCTAGGGAGAGGAGTTAAGAAATTGAAATGGATTTAAGGGGAATAAAAACTGTCTTATAAAAAATTAATTATTCCTCTGTCACACTGAAGATCGTTTAACTGGTATCTTGCATATTATTTCATTTGTAGCAAAAAATACCAAGCCCCATAAAATTCCAACTGGTGTTTAAACATTAACAAAACCTGCTCAGGAAAATACTTTTTCTTTTTTTAAAAAAAGAAAGAAGAGTATGCCTTAAGCTGAGGTTTTCGTTCAAATAAACTGAAAACCATATATGTTTAGATTTATAATGAAATTTGGTTTAGGCACCCAAAACTGCAATGTGACTGACCTTTAGATTTTCTGCTTTTAGTTTTCAGGAAAGCCATTGGTTAAATTTTATAGCTTATGGGTAGGTTAATTCTTCTTCCCCCTCACTTGTGCTGCTTGAGGGGCGCCTGGACAATTACATGCATGGGAATCAAATAGGTTAATTTAAAAAGAAAAAAGTTGTAAATATCCTATGCCCTTCAGGTGCTTGTAACTCACAATTTCATTCATCCATTACTGTGGGGTCAGCTGCATAGTTCAGACCTTAATGAATACTTCCTCAAAATATGTGGAGAATTTGGGACTGGAATTTAGGTTTGGGCCCCTTTCAAATTCCCAATTCTTTGTAAAAGAGAGGAAGGAGTCACGCACCTCATGGTGAAAGGAAAAATTGGGGATTGAAGTAAATCTCTGAAGTTGTTGTTAGTCTTTTCCCTGTGATTTCTTCAATTAGTTTTAGACCAGACCTCCTCTTTGAGTTTCTTTAAGGTTTTCTGGCAAAAGCCCAATATAACAGAAGTGTGATATCATCGACGACATGCTGAGAATAATGAACAAAACACAGGGGTAGAAAAGACTCCTTCCTGCTGTTTTAAGAACTGTTCCCGGCAGAAACCTTGGGAAGCTGACATCACTCTCAGGCTGCCTTCTGAGGAGTTGAGTAACAATTGCCAACAGATTTTTGCAATAAAGAATACATGTGGCAAGTCCCAGAAGGCAGACTACAACAAGGACCAAAACTTTTACTAGTAATTGTTACCAGCTCCTTCCTACCAGCTCCTCCCGCACCACCCACTAACAGCTAAATTTTTTTGTGGGAGTTGAGGGCAGCAATTTCAAATATTTTTTTCTGAGGAAACTACTCCATGTACTTGATTTTTTTTTTTTTTGTAAATTTCAACAAATACTGTTTCATCCATACATGTGTCCAAGCTCTCGTTTTCCCCTTGAGAGAAATCTTCCTGTGAAGGGGGCTGATGAATGCTCTTTTGGAAAAAAAATAAAAAATAAAAACTAGTAGGAGTGGGACTATTTATAGCTGTAGTGACTAAGCATGTAGACTGCAGGAAGGAGACTGAAAGCAGTTCTCAGTGCACATCTGTAGGCCATCAGATCACACAAATCCTCGCCACAAAAAAAGAGCTGCTTTTACAATGATCACATGCTACTTCTTTTCAGAAGAGAACATTATGTTATTAGAATACTTTCCTCGTAGGAAGTTTTGTCTTTCTGGCAGCACAGAGTTTAGGGACATAACAGTTTGAAAGAAGCTTTAGAACTGAAAGAATTTGTCTATATTCTTGAAGTAGAGCACAAACCAGTGTCAGAGGTTTATACCTTGCATAATGGCTCTAAAATCGATAGATGTCACAGCTCTTAACGTATGTCTATTAAAGATGACCTGTTAAATATATGAATAGTCTAAATAATGGATGATTTTAGTTTCATGGCATTGGAAGAGGACATGGAATGTGAGATTCCCATTCCTTTCCATTCATCTGACTACGTTTTTGTTTATAGCTTTTTAGTTTTAGTTCGATCTGCGAGGTCTTATTTTGAGTAGTCCAATGGTACAGGTTCTATAAGATATAGATTGTTTCTTTAATTTGTGAATGGGGCCTCATAAAAAGGTGATAAGTAGGGCTGCTCACCAATTTTCTACTAAGTAGGTTTTCACTAGAAAACCATCATTTGTTTAAACAAATATTTGGCAAAGAATATCTCTGTATTGAGTGGCTTCTGATACCATGCAGTACCTTCTTACAAAGACCTGTCTGCTGCTTTTCCAATTCACTCGATTTGCTGCTACAGATCTCCGGCTTATAGGGCTTCACATCTGGAGACCAGCTGCTACATAATTTGTTTCAGGGTTGGAGATCACTAGACTGCCGAGAAAGCTCTTAATGGTCTTAAGTGCCAAGCAAGAACTTTCTCCTGAAGATGTGGTTCTAAGGGTGTCCAGGTGACTAGCAGGCAAAATTTCTCAGTTTGTCACGCTTTCATGTGAGGGTGAAAGACTACAGCTAACCTTGCAGTCTAGTTTGCTCCGTCTTAAAAGCAGCATACACTCCCCAGTATTTCTTTTGAGTATTGTGTTTTTCTTTGTTTCTTTTAATTTAAGTGGCAGCAATGTCCATGAAGTGGTGATGTTTAGCGCTCTCAAAATTTGGAGGGAAAGACAGGTGTCTTTCCATTTAATTTCTTTTAAAAATTTTTTGAATTATTGATAGAGTAGATGATGTTCAAATCCTATCTATAGTCAGAAAAATGTATCAGACAATTAATATTTGAGGGTAAAAAGATGTGTTTTTATTCTACTCTGTACCCATTTAAACAGTTAGATACTTAGTCTTGTGACCATACGTGGGCGGTTTTCCTGTGTCTCAACCTCAAATGAATTGAAGATGAGAGTTCTGTTATTCTGAAAGATTAAGAGCTTTAGAGGATAAAATATAAAAGCTACTCCCTAAAGAAATGACATTCCACTTTCTTTCCTTTGACATGAGAAAAATGCAAAAAAATAAATCAAAATTTCACTCATGTGAAAACTCACTGTTAAGTTCTTTTACGCTTTCATGAGTAAACATGTTGAATTCTTCAGGGTTATATCTGGTAGTTCAAAACGGATCACAGTCAGTCTGAGAAGAAATTACATTTTTCTAGATTTAAAAAAAAAAAAAACAGCAACAAAAAACTCCTTTTGCTCCATTCAATTTACTGTAGTGTTGTCGTCTTTATATTTTCCCTGTTTGTTTGTTTATTTTTATATTTTTTCCACATCGGTTGTCTTAGTTGCTTGAAATTGCATTTATTTTTACCAGGACCGTGTTTCTCAGTTTTCAGTGTATTTCTTTATTCACTCTAGTTAACATGTCATGTCAAATGTGACTGTGCTTTTCCAAACAGTTACAAATTAATCAGGGGCTTGTCTTCTATGTTCAGGTTTCTAAAACTACAGTGGGGGAAATTCAGACACCCCAGTGTCATCCTGAAAATGTACAAGGTATGTTTTCTCCAGATACCTGTATCAGACAATATTAGAAATACCCTAGACAGTAGACCCCAACAGCAGGATGATTACTGCACTAACCAAGCTGAATTATAAGTAACTGCTGTTTAATGATATCACTTTCAGTCTTTTAATTATATTTTATCCTTGGACTTGTTTCACATTTTCTTTATATTTAGACAATACAAAATTTTTGTCTAAAACTGGCAAAACAGAACGTTTCATTTAGATGTCAATTTTACTCAAGTTCAGTGAGCAGTGATGGGGGGTTATTTAATGTATTTCCAGGATTCACGTCACTGGATTTACCAGTATTTATACTCTTAAACTTCTTCAAGATGACAGCATCTTCATCTGAAATAGCAAACTGATACTCAGTGCCTGACTGCTGGCTGTATTTTGTGCTGTATCATGTATTCACTTCGTAGAATTCAAGTTCATTTAGCAGATAGTATCAATCCAATTCTGTTTAAGTCTTTACTTGCCTTTCTGCCTGATCATGTTTCTCTGTTAACTGTGTGATTCTTTTTCCCTGTATTTATGCAAGGCTATTACAAGTTACTATAACATAAAGAGAAAAGACTTGAATAGAGCAGGGAGTGGATTTCACAGAACTGCACAGAACTACTCTAACAGGTATAAGAAAGCACTGGGAAAATTGGTATTTTTTCCTGCAAAATTTCTTTCTTATGCAAATTCAGTCTCTTTCTAAAAACAAACAAAAAAAACCAACATCCTCTAAGAACAGTTATACTTAGTATGATGTTGTGCTGGTAGTACTTTTTAACAGATATTTATGACACCCTTCTTCAGTCAAGTAGCTTAGTGACTGTTGGACTTGGGAGCTTTAGTAGTGAGATTCTGTTTTGACTTTTTAACTCTTCATTTAAAACATAATTATAAACAGGGAGAAGAGCTAATGAAGGATTCTCGTGCCTCATGACATAGCTGCTGTTGGTATGAATCCATATCCACAATGACTACAGTTGATTTCAAAAGACTTTTTCCAAGCTCTGCTTTTTTCCCATATCATCATGCATTACATGATGAGTGACTCTGAGCAGATATGGAAATTTCAGAAATTGCCCCACTTCCAGCAGATGAGCCACACTTAGAGCATGTGCAAGTACAGGAGAGAAGCAAAAGATGCAAAAGAGCTTCAATTGCTTGGGAAATAGTTGGGTAGTCTGGAGTTATCCACAGACTGCAAGAATGTAGCTAATAATTTAATAACATGTAGAGTTTATTATCTGCAAAAGTAAATTTTCAGTTCAGGATTGAATTAATGTTTAAGACTAGCTATGCAGCTAGAAAAGTCCTTATTAAAAAGATAACATTTCCTTCCCACCCCCCTTCCTTCATCAACGTTCCAGTAGCTCTCTCTCAAAAAAAGTATTAATAATTAAAGTTGAGTCACATAGTATATTACTAAAAGAGCCACCAGTCAGGTGTTATACAGTGAGATGTAGGCATGTAATTGTAGTAAAATTCCTGCATTTTTTCACAGAGCAAAGCAACAGGAAGGAGTTTGAATTTTAGCATGGATATAATTCTGTGTCTCAAATGGGAAGGCAGAAAAGGGTAGAAGTGAGAGAGTTTCCTTGTGACTTCTTCCTTTGAGGGGTTGAAAAGGGCCTCTACTTTATATAATCCATTTTGCAATGTGAGGGCCACAATCTTTTGCCATAAGCCCTCCAGAATCTTTGAGCAGCTCTATGAGATAGATAATCTTAAAATGAAGTTTAAATGATGTGAGCATGGATATCTATAACACAGATTTTTTTATACTAGACTGTATTCCTTTCTTTCTCGTTGCATGAAATGATGTAGAAGTTTTTATGATTCATATAATTATTTAGCAGTATGCAAGACTGAACGAAAGTGTACAACCCTAAGCAAAGGCATGCAGAGGTTTCATGCAGATACTGTTTCTGGCCTGTGTGCACCATTCCAAGCAAAATATAATCAGAGAACCTAATTCTCATGTGTATTCTTTGGGATAAGGAATAAAAGTTCACAGTGTAGCCGTGAACTCCGCAGCCTGTTCAACAGAGCTGACTGATAAATTGAAAAGCAATAGAACACCAAGAACTGACAGGAGAATGTCAGCCAGCTGCAGAGGGTTTGTGGGAGCAGCCCACTTCCCAAGATATTTCACCAGAACTTCTGTACTACACTGTACTCCAAGGCTTTTTAAAGTTCCTTTGGGCTACAGACATCTCCCTGCTGTCTCAGCATTGTTTTCAGCAGGATACTGGCTAATGATCAACAATTGAGGGTCAGAAAAAGGACAATATTCTTCCATTAGATGTTCCAAGACTGTTTTCAGGAGTGAGGCCCATGAATCCCAGTCGTAGGCTGATATTACTAGGTACCACAATTGCTGAGTAACTGTTAGCACCATACTTGTTCTCCTGTGCACAGGCTAGAAACGTACATCATCATAGGCAGCTCACATACACACACAGACATGACAAGCAGCATTATTTGGTGGATCTTACCTAGTCCCTGAAGCACACAATGAGACACCACACAAAGGGATAGCCTCTGCTCTTGTCACCTCCTGATTACAGGATAAAATATGAAAAGACCTCTTTTTCTTCCTTGGTGTGCCTCTTGTAAGTGCTAACAAGTATTCATGTTGGTTGCCAACATGAAGGATAACCTCCGCCCAACCGCACCAACAAAGGCTGAACATTTGGGTTTGCCCCTTACAAGGTGCATCCCTCTCCCAGCTCTCAGCTGGTACCCCAGTTCTGCTTTCAAGTCATTTTTCTTCAGTTATGTTGCCTCTTGTACCTGAAATACAAACAGCTGGTAGTACCAAGGTCGTTCTTAAGGATACAGCCAAGTTGGTTTAGTTCACCTTGCTTCATGCCACCTTTGCAATGTGCCTTAGTTTTCGGTCTCCATATATATATAAATCTGTGAACTCTCAAGGTACTGCTCAAGGTTGGATTTCTGGGGTATTTTCAAGTTTATCACCAGTAATTGTTCTTACTCAGGCCAGGGTTATCTGAATTGACTGCATAAGGAGATTTGCTCCACTGCCTTGCACCTCATGCTTACTGTGTGGAATGCCCCAGAGGGACGGGAACCTATGTGGGTGGCTTTCATCCCTTTCTCAGTTACTGATCTCAAACATATTTACAGTGGCTTCTGAGTTAACGGCACTCCATTTTTAGGAGGACTTCCCTATTTCCTGTAGTGTCTCCCAGCACCACGACTGGGACTTTGGTTCTCATGGGTTCACAGGCAGAACAGAAACTGCTGTTAGTTCTCTCCCTGGAATTGCTGTTATGATAACTGCAGTGTTATGCAAGGCGTTGCTATCATTGCTAACAGGACTGGTTTTCTTATAGTTTCTGTTGGACTTGCTGGTAGTTATTAGTGGGTTTTAATAATTATTCATAGGCTTCGTTGTTAATGGTTGTACTTTTTGCCTCACCAGAATCTGCCAGAGTTGTTTTTGCTGCTCCTTCCCCCTTACCACATCTTCTGGATCCATTTTCCCATGGCTGTATTGTTCATGTTTGCCATTACACGCAGGTAACCCAGCCCAAGCGATGTTTGTCACAGCTCCCACAGAAAAGCTCTCTGACTTTATTGCTAGTCAAACTAAAAGGAACTAAAAGTGATTCTGCCCATTGCATGAAAAAAAGATAAATCTTTTTAGGCATCTGGGCCAATCTGAGGTCTAATAAGAAGAGAACAATTCCTCGTGCCTGCCCCTGTATCCTCTTGCATAGCTCCTGGTACAGTTGAAGGAGGCCCTCCGCGAGCACTGGGGCCTTAGCCGGCTCTTGGCAGTGCCTGTGCTGCTCCTGTCTCACCAGGCCTCTGCTTTCCTGCACCCAGAGAGATCCCACATGTCCTGCCGCAGCCCTTAAAGTTTCAGCGCTACAGTTATTTAATTTTTCAGGTGCAGAAGAAATATTTTGAAATCTCAGTTCTTGACCCATGTAGGAGAGGACATCTCTGTATAAACCTCTTCTCATTAAAAACAGAGCTCCCATATATGCAATAAAGGCAAATAAGCCATAAAGTCAGGTGTCTAGTGCTAAGAAGAAGATGATAGCTGTCCATGTGAATCAGTAACAGCAGTCCGTTATAACAGTTCCAACAATCAAAAAAGGGATTCTTCTGTTCCAAAATAGGGCTGGCTTTGTATACAAACTTTTAATTAGACAATGATCACTTTTGAGCAAAAAAAATAAAATAAAATAAAATAAAGGTTTTTATTCAGAATAAAACTTTTGGTTTGTTTACATGATGATCAGTCTTGTATTAATATTTACAAATGCCCAAATAATTTTAATATAGAAATATCATAGAATCCATAGAATCTCAGGAAAAGTAGAAAATGCTAAGAAAAAGTTTGGTTTTGGTCCTTAAATTACAACATACAATGACACTAGAATTGCAAACATATCCAAACTATTATCTGAAATACAAAGAGGCCCCAGTAAGTTTGCAGTTATTTTAATTGGTTTCATTAATTCACTTGTCACTTGTGTCAGTGAAGTAATTCACTAGTGTCAGTTTCTGTCACGTTACTTTTAAATTTGCGTAGCTGACTACATGTTCAGAGCAATGCACCAATTACACAGGCTCACATAGACCTATTGAATGTAATTGGCATTTCTTGTTCTTAACAGCTAGTTTTCAGTTTTCCCAGGATATTACTACCTCCTCCTTGCGGAGTGGTTTGGCCTTGATTTCTAATTGCATGAGTCAGATGTTCTTCCTTTTCCACAGCCTCCCACTTTTATATCAATCTTTTCCAGATTTATAAAGCAGAGAAGTACAAAACATTTGAGAACTGAGAGATGTGCTGAAAAACGCTAAATTTTAAAACTAGTAATATTTTAATCTCTGAAAATGAATTAGTCTGTGAATCAAAAGTGTGCAATTACCAAAATAAAACACCATATGTGTTTTGATACAGAGGGATTTTCTGTCTGTAGAATACGACTTTTAATTTAAGAAACTTTCCAGCCATTTTCTTGGCATATATTTTCATTCACAGATGAGACATTTAATTATTTTTTTCTATTCCCTAGCACATAAAATTCCAGTTTATAAAAAAAATAAAAGCTAATGATTCCCCAGCATCAAATAGATACACTTGAGGATCCAGCAATGAAGCCAGCTGAACATAATTTTATTTTCCCACACTGTTAAAAGGAAAAACTTAATGACAGACAAATTATTATTGTAGAATGTGTTTTCATGAATATGAGTGCAAAGAGTCTGGTTAAAAGCTGAACAAAGCAATTTAATTTCTTCTTTGAATAGCTAAAGAGGCCAGCCCTTCAGCTTGTTATTTTCTTCTTCACTAAGTTGTCTTAACCATTGTTAGCTCAGCCACAACAGTGAGTAGGTAGACTCAGGAATGTGCTGATGCCAGGTATATTGCAAACAGAAACCAGATAAGTAATGAGGAGATAGTGCAATAGTAGAAACTATTTTGAGAAATGAAGGTTTTGACATCCAATGATATTTTTTTCAACTTCTTAAAATGCTCTGTCCAAATACAGATTTGGGAGTAGGTAGATGGACTGTTAAACTCCACTACTGAAAAAAATGTTCTGGCTTCTCACCTCTTATACTTGTGTCTGTTCTGATGAGCCTTCATTGACTTCTACTAACACTTTTCCATCAATGTAGTGTACAACAGGATTTTTCTTAGACTGTGAGGTTTACATCAACACAATTTCTTCCTTTTTCTTGTGCTCTCTACTTCTGACTCTACTACACTGGTTGCTTCTGAGAAACAAAAAAATCTTCATTCAGAAAATAAAAAAGCTGTAGCTAGCACTGGAGAGAGTGATACTGACTCAGGAAGCCAAGCCCCACCAACAGGCTGCTGGTGGTTATTTTTCTCAAAATAAATAAATGTGCTGGAAATGAACAAAGACAGATGTTTTGTTAAAGTCAGATGTATGTCTGAAATCTTTCCAAACTCAAAGGAACTTTGCTCTTAATGTCTGATTCTCATGAAAATAGATCTCTGTCGGAGACCTCCCCCTCCAGCAGTCTGTTCGAAGACCCTGCAAGAAGACATTAAATAATGAATTTCTGGTTCTGCCAGAGTATTTGGAAATGATCAAAACAAACAAACAAAAAATTGAAAACAAAATCTATTGAAAACATTACAAAGTTTTTTTTATGCAGAAAGATCTCTCTTTCTATTTCTTTATTTGGAAACATGTAGGAAGCAGCCTGCTAGCACTCTGTGTATGTAGTCTACCTTTATGCTGGTAGGTGAAATATAAGTCCAAAACCAGGCAAGCTGAGAGCCTGATCTGTCCTAGATCTTGTAGTCCAGATGCCCACATGGCTTAAGATAGTCTTGCTACGTATATTTCTGATAAGGCACTTCATGTGAAACCAAGTCACGGAGAGGACCACAGAACAGTACAGCAGCCTGTGTCATCTGATGCTGCTGCAAGGTGCTGCGGGACGAACAGTGGCAGACTTGAGCTGAGCAGGAATAGCTATGTATGGCCATGCTGCTAATAGGATTGTGCTTAGGGAGAAGGCATTCAAGTAGTCCCTTCCTAATGCTATCAAATTCACCCAGAGCCCATGTATGACCACAGACTCATGTTCAGAGAGACCGGATACACCTTTTAGTCCCAATATAAACTCACACTTAAGTTTAAAACACTGTATAAGCAGAGTTATCAAACAGTAGTCTGAACTTGTGGATAAATGTTTATGTCTAATAGATACCACACTCTAGGAGAAGTCAATGTAATTCCCACCAACAAACTGAATGTGCAAAATGTCTGCCTAATGTTGGCCAAACTGAACACATAATATTTGCTCTCTAATTTAGTGTTCAGTGTCTTATTCTTTGCATATTGTGACCACTGAATAGTTATGCATTATATTAGTTGCTAATCGTGAATTTTCTTCCTGTGTTAAACATAAAACTGCCTGCATATTTGATCGAAGCCAGATTTTAATCAAGCTTCCAAAGGTGAAAATCTTGTTTATCACAATTTTGTTTTAGTTGCACCAACTCAGACCGAATTTGCTCATGCTACAAAAGAGAATTAAAGAGTCTTCTAAACCAGAGACTTAAGACTTCTGATCAGCATCAAAACCAAAAGCATTGATGTTCTCTGAGAAATATCGTGTTTCTGTTGTTTCCACCACAGGTATAAGCAATCAGAAATGCTTTGGGGGAGATAATCACTTCTCATGAAGTCACCATCATCATTTTCAAATCTTGGTACGTTCAAAGATATGGTTAAATGCCTTTAAAACTAATGAAAGTACTCCTTCATTATAATAGTGTGCAGTATGAGACAGAAGGGTATTTAGTATTCTTTCTCTACTACCAGACTCACTAACAAGGAGTGCATTGTACTTACATTTCAAGGTGTTTTGGATAAAGCAAACTGTCTGAGGAATGCTATAAAAGGAAGCTGGAGGTCTTGGTGATACCGTCTTTCTTTCTCAGATGGGAAAACTGGGTCACAGAGAGATAAGTGTCTTGGCCAAAGCCACCTGCAAACCTTAGATCGCAGTGTTACATCTTCAGTTCTGCTGAGAGCTATGGCACATTTGTTTATATTTATAAACATATATCTTTGTATTTGCTCTAAGGATAGTGCATATCTTTGCATGTTTGCTTTGCTGAAATGTAGTTGTGAGAACCACGATCTATTCTTACAGTGGTAAAATGATTGACTGTAAAGACACATCAAAGAAAGTGGCATAAAGTGATGTGCACCATCAGCAAAACTTCTGGGTCAGTGGAGAAAAGTCTTTGGCAGATGGACTGAAATCAACAAATATAGGTTGATGTTGAGATAAGATGAAGTTTCTCTCAAAACAAATATATCCCATCCGTTTAAGAGACAGTGACTAAAGGCTATATGACATCAAAAGGTGATCTATTAAAATAGAAAAGTGTATTCTCTTATTGTCACAGCTGAACATAACCCAACTCCTAGTTGTGGTTTAATATTCCAGTAGGGCAGATTTCATTGTAGTTTCTGATAAATGTTAGAGAATTAACTTCATATTTTTATATACCTACGTGCCATTTCTAGGGTGCTTAGAGGTTGTGTATTCAATAACATACTACCATAGCTTCCACATTTCACCGTGTGTTTCTGGACACCTTTAATCATGGAAATGTTTAACCAGCAAAACAAATAAGATCTGGAAGATCACCTCAGTGTGCAGATTCTTATTGTTACGGTATTGTTACAGTTTAATGGGAATTTTGGGTTCACAAGGAATGCAGAATTAACATATGGTAAGCTTTCAGGAAAGTCTTATTACCAGTAGGCCTTAAACTCTAAAATTTGTCTGTAATGCAGGTTGGTTGTACTGTCTTTTCTGTTTAAGAAGTTATATTTAGGTGATAGGACGTTTGAACAGCAACATTCAGAAATACAACACTCTGTCATGTATGTGTATTGCTATTTACATACGTATATATGCATGTCACATATATACTTATGTATAAATATACATGTACATACATAGGTGGCACCACACGGAAAAAAAAAAGCTTGGTTTATGTTATACTTCTCCTTTCTAAAGTCGGAGTACTGCTCAGTGCTAAGGAATGTTGCAGTTCTATTCATAGCAATTTCTGACACAGCATTTAGCATGACCATACAGAGACATAGAGACATAACAAGCAAAATTACTGGAAAATAGTTGTATTCTTATTAAGCACCAATAAAGCTAATAGAAAGCACAACTGCCAGACATTACGCAACATGAAGTAGTAAGACCTTCTGTTTGTAGAGAACGTGGTCTGAAAGAATAGCAAATAGTCTGCAACAGTCAGAGCAGGTTTTTTTTAAGGGTTAGTATTACTCAGCAAGTTTCTTATACATGAGTCAACCCTTTTTCAGTTCTCTGGGGATTTAGATGTTCAGTTTTAGCTGGCTGCAGGGTGTATATCATTCATGTTCCTTTTTTAAACCGAAGAAAGAGTTTTCAGAAAAACAAGGAAAACAATAATAACAAGACAACAGTGTGAACTATTTCACTTCTGAAGTTTATAATAATTTAGAAACCAGAAATGTGATTTCTTCCATGGCGGAGCTGGCAGTAAAGGTTCTTTTCTGCCAAGTACCTGGAGAAGGAGAGAATGGTAAATTGTTCATCAGCTTTGCTGCAAAGAAAAACATAGCATCAGGCTACGGTCTGTTGCCTTAGACAATGACACACCAAAGCCAGTTTTCAACCCCTCAGAAATGTTGTTGTGTCTTGACACAGATGACTTACAAGAGCAACCCATTTTTTTGCCAAGTTTTTCCAGCAAGGATCGAGGGACAGAGCACATTGCCACTTGCTCCATGTGATTTCTTTCCTTCTCCTTCGTTTTTATTATTTTACCAGGGCACGCAGCCAAGGTCTGGGCATTTTGTCATTTCATAACCTCTCAGCTGTGCCGCTGCTATTTTCTCACCACACCCAGGTCCCCATCTGTGCCTGTCCCAGCCCAGCTCATTAGCATCCACTGGGCTCGGCCTGGCAGCACTCCCCTGAGACCTGAGCCTCCGCAGATGCCCATACGTCAGACGCACTGCCAGAGGCTATCTTCTCTGAAGCTGTGCCAGGGACTCGCTGTTTTCCTGGCCCATCCTGGTGGCCCTCCTCAGCCCCAAGCCCATACCTCTGTGCCTGTCCCACATCTGAAGCGGTGCCATGAGCTGCACCTCCTCATTATGCTCTAGGTTCATTCTCATGGTCCTCCCTTGCCCCGGGTGTCCCTCCTTCATGCCTGCCTTGCCCCTGGAACCCTGCCATGATAGCTGCCTTCTCACCACACCTGCTTCCCATCATCCTCCCAGCCCCAAAGCCTTACTCCTCCGTGTCTGCTCAGCCTCCAGAACAGTGCTGGGGCCACAGCTCCTCATTGCTGCCCTGCCTGTCCTGCCACCTCTCTCAGCCCAGGCCTGGAACCTCTGTGCTGCAGCCCTGCTGACACCATGCCTCACCCCAGTACTCCAGACTCTGTGTCTCCTGTCAGTTTGGCCCTTGCTGGATAAATACAACTTCTCAGAAGCCAACATTGCTTTCACCCAGTTCCTCAATCCTCACTTCGCATAGTGTGTTCAGAGAACAATGTTCTGCTAATGGCAAAGCAGATAATGACTCTGATCATTCTTAGTGTATGACTGCAAAGGGGATCCATCTGATGGTTGTTATTCCATCTTTTCCATCGCACCACCTCCTCCCTCTGAGACATCTTCGTTGTCGGATTAAGTTAGCTAAGGCAATAAATCAATTTTAAGACATTGAAGGCTCTATGCATATCATAATAATATAAATATTTTGTATTTACTGCTCATCATCGTTCATTAAGTTGTTACTTCTGACAGCATGATTTTTCCAGAGGAATAAACACTCGCGTTAAATTGAACAAGGCTGGACTTGATATGTGTAAACGAAGGAGAGTTAATGACATCTCATGTTTTCAGTTTTCTGGTTTTACTTTGTTTTGTTTTAGTTTTAAGCCACAAACACTGAAGATTGTGGGGGAAAGCTATTTCCTAAAGAATATACATTGGGGATGGTTGTTAAGTAAATATTTTTATTGTGCTTAAAAACCTGGAAGATACTGCATAGCTTCTTACTGCATTATTTACAGTCTTACAGCTCAATTCACTTAAGACATTCTTACACTATTTCCTAAATCACTCAACAAATAACTAGCAGAGGGAGATAGATGATTACTGACAATTTTGGGAATGAAACAGTATCATAACAGTAAATAGAAGAACAGGAAAAATAGATGTTACTAGGGTAATTCTAGGGACCATGAATAACCTGAAGGGGAATGACAGAACAATATTTTAGCTATAAAAGAGATACCCTGGGAAAGTGCTGAAAGCCTGATCCCCCTTGCCTCAGTCAAAAGTGGTCCTGGCTGAACTTTAGAGAAAAGTGTTGGTTTTCTGGTGAAGAAGTAAGGGACCATTTCACCAGTTAAATTTTTTGCTTCTGAGATTCCCATGATATAATTGATACCAGACATGGAGCATATTACATGTTTCTTTGAGACAGCAGGGTTTCCTCCCGCCTGCTCATTTAGGCATCATCTTAAAGCCTCAGAGCAGATCAAGTAACAGGGCAAATTCATTTTATACAGTTTGTGAAGCATACATTCAGTTAGAGTCCAAGGTCACCAGACTTTGGACCAGACCCTATGTTTTAAAAGCACTGTGGCCTGGGGCAGATGGAGCGTAAGTAATCTGCTTCAGACAAGAGAGGCAAAATGAATTCCTGGAACATATTCTGGAGTCCCTTCTCTGTCTCTGAAGGTCTCCTGCAGCAGAGAATACAACCATCTGTGTATTGTGCTCCATCATCGCATGGATGAGCAGAGAATTTAGCCTAGAATGGTATTTGCAGCCTTTTCTAATAGGGTCTAATCAGGTTGCATAGAGGAAAAGCCATTATGGATTCCACAATTACTTGGTATTTCCAGGGGGAGATAAATCAGTAACATTCTTATTGTCTAGGTAAGCACAATGTTATTGCTTTACAGCACTACAGTTTAGCTGTTCTAAGCATATTAATGAAAAATACAAAGGATATAAATGTATTGGGATTTGGGGGCTAGCGGCGGCTGTGAACAGCCTATGTTTGCTAGGAAGCACTCACACGACTGCCAGCTGTGTGCACAACGGTGCATGTGTGAGGGGGACAGGGGAGCAGTCCTTTTGCAGTCATTTTGCAGATGACCTCCTGATGGCTTGCAGACCTGCTGTGTCCCTGAATCACAGGCTGATTTCTGCCAGCCCAGATTTCAACCTGAAGTACAGGCATACACACAAAGTTTATTTTTACTAGACTTTACTGAGGATATTTTTCCACTCCACATTTTATTAAAGCCATTTTCAGTCAATTGTAACTCTTCTAAAGATTCCAGCCTGGCAGTTCCAGAACCATTTAACAGGCTGTAACAACAGGGCTAGCACACATTAGCCCGCCTGATGAGCCTAGCCTCATCTGACAGGGCTCTGAATAGGGGTGAGTCAGCCTCTATTACCAATTATTCTGTTGTCCACATCTCATGTTTTCTCTTTCCCAAACTTGGTGTAATGGGATAAAAGCAATAACACAAAAGACAAAAAGATTGTATTAGAAACAAAGAAAGCCATTGAAGAATGGATGGCATTGGTAAATAACAGTGTACCTAAGTCAAAGTTCCCGAATCAATATACACAATCCCCAGAATATTTGTGACATTCTGACAAAGGTGTTTCCACCCCTGTAGAGGTCTGGGCATGAGATGTGACAGCTACAGAATCAATGTTTTGAAACATTAGGAAGGACAGCAAGTATTATCAATCAGTGTATCTTCCTCCACATCAGTTGTTTTGTTTTCTATATTCCACCAAATTTGCTTTGTCAGTCAGTATTAAAAAGCTCCTTCACTGATCCCTAGAGGGAAGGAAGTGAGATTTACACATAACGATTTCCAAATGATAAAAATTTGCAACAAACGTGTATGAGCAATAATAGAATTTCCTATTCAGTTACCTGGAAGTATTACGGATACTTCCAGAAATCTGAAGTGTTCTAGAGTGCCTAAGTACCACCTTCGTGTGTCATGGAAAAGCCTAAAGAGCAAGCTGCAACAGGAAAGGTATGACTAGTGGCTTGATTTACAAACATATTAACAGGAGAGCTTTAAAAATATGGTACAAGGGAATGAAGACTCCTTGTCCACACAGGTAACTTACAATGTTTGGAAAATAAGTATCTTCATGCTTTTAATTTTAAACAAAAGCTTCAGGGCACTCTGCAGTAATAAGACACAAACCATGGAGTACAGCTTGCTAATATGCATTAAAAACGTGCAGCTACTTTCCACAGATCTGACCAGATGCCATTTAACAGGCTACATCAATGACACACGTTGTTATCAATGGCTAAAGCACTGTTTACCTTGGACTCCATCTCTTGGTTCATAACCCTCTTTAAGTCTGATAAATAATACAGACCACACATGCTATAATTCTTTGGGTTATAGCTGTTGTCCTTTCAGATCATCACATACACATACAATATATACTCTGGGACTATGTCGTAGTGAGAATGGAAGTTGCACTGTTCTGTGGAAAGCTGGCATGTGAAACTTTTTTTTTTTTGAGTAATTTTCAAAAAAAATACATTCAAGGAAATCAGGCTCCCACTGTGACTCACACAGATGTGAATGTTGAAACCTCTTTGCAGATAGCTGATTCCTCTGGGGAATATATCACAGTTGAATGTTTTTATTCAGATTACATTATCTCGAATAAATATATTTGGTTTTGATGCCTCTTTTCCTGGTACAAAATCAAATATTTTGTTGTTGTTGTTGGTGGTGGTGGTGGTTTTTTGTTTGTTTTTGTTGTTTTTGTTTTGTTTTTAATATATCATCTGGGAGTAAGAAAACTGATGTACACTGGCCACTATTTTTAGAATTTCAACCATCTTGTTACATGAATAATATCAATGTTGTAACTTAAATCTGATATGCATATTTTTCTCCTTTTACTGTTTGTTGTATTTACATTCATCCATAACAGACCATACTCAGGTTAATAGAATGAACAAAATCATTTGTAGCAAAGATAGCTTACTTCTTGTATGTAGATAGATATGAGAGTGCTTTACAAAAGCAGGAAAGCACCACAGCTCACAGTTTACCAAGGAACAGGGCTGAGGCAAGCAGAGATAGATACTTGTTTGACAGCAGTTAGTGAGGTAAGGAAGAACTAAGGAACTCTCTAAAGGTCACATCTCTGCGTATAACCCCAAGCCTATGCATTTTTTTGCTGCAAGAATGAGCAAGCGACTACAAACAAATAATCATATGGGAGCATACTGTGAGTTCAGCTGGGTGCTATGTCCTGGTGTGCTTCAAATACTCTGCTTTCAGCAGTAGTAGCAAGACCACTACCTGGCCTACAGACTCCAATGGTTTCAGAGTAAAGCCAGAAACAGTGGAGGATTGCCCCTTGCCTCTAACTCCCTTACCATAGTTACATGCACAGAATAGAATCAAATTTTAAATCCCTGTTTGCTGTGGCATGTTACTTTCTGAGCCAAGCGTTGACGGACAACGGGATTACTTTTAGCTGCATAACTGACTTACGTAAATACAGAAATTTGATACAAAGTTCATAGGTCAGCAGGGTGAAGAGTGGCAACTCGTATGAATAAGCCTTCGCATGATTAGCCCATAGATGTTAGTTTTGTCTGATCCCCCTTACTGGTAGACAGGAAGGATCATGGGAATTCCCAGACACATGCACATCCTTTGGTTTTATAAGCTTTACTAAACAGTTAGCATTATCAGTAACATTATGTTGTGCAAACATGTTACGTGAACAGGAAACTGTATTATACTATCATTGCTCAGACCATTTCAAATTTTAGTCACTAGAAAGATGGTCAACATCCTCTTTTCAAAAAATATCTTCCCATTATAAAACATGCAGTGATTGCTGCAAAATGTTGTTTCCTCAAATAGCTGCTCAAAGAAGATATTTTTACCTCCCATCAAGTGTGTTTGTATCACACATTACCTAATAGTTTACTCCACTGTAATGAGAGTTACTAAAAAAAAAAAAAAAAAAAAAAAGCTCATGTAGGAACAGCTCTTAAAATTATAACTATTTTACTGCATGAAAATGAACAAAGTACAGTAGCTATCCCATAACTTTTCTGATGATGTAATGGATTAGGGATACTGTTATTCTGTTGTTGAATCACAACAGCTTGGAACACTTCTAGGTTTAACTGCACATGATGAAAATAAATCAATACTGCAACAATATCTAGACATTCATGTACATTTTTCTTCATATAGGTCTCTAAGTCTACTACAGAAGTAATACTGTATCTCATTTTAGCTAAGACTACAGAAGCATTTTACAAAATAATATTGCTGATAAGCTGCATCAGGATTCTGTAATAAGCATTATGACCATGGCAAATTAGTTGTTATTACAGCGGCAGTGTTATTACTTGAAAGGAAGTCTCACAAGTCTCTCTTATGCATTTCTTAAACCTAATCTTAGAAATGGAACATAATGAACTTCAGTGACGATACTACAAAATAAGTAAATACTGGTTTTACTGCTATCATAGAAAAATTGTTTCTTCTTTCACTTTAAACAATCAATGGAAACATTGCTGCAAAGTGCTTAAAAATTAGATGAAACTATATATTGATACCTTAAGTAGCAAGAGGGAAATGGATGGAGCCCTGAAGAGTATGGCTGACTGATGACATGGAGCTGCCAGGCTCCTGTTTTTAGCATCCAGCTGCTCTAACTAGCTGAACTTCATGAATATATGCCTGATAGGATGTTAGAAGACAGAGTCTGACATACACCATATAATGATATTTTATAGATATTTCTGATAATGGGGAAAATTAAAATGTCATGGAGAAGACTTTAGGTTTCAGGGTTCTCTTTTCTGAAACAGTAGCATATAGTCACTTATTAATAGAGTTTGAATTATTTCTCTAGCTATACTACATTTAATTGGGATTCGCAGAACTGGGCCATAGTTCCCAGCAAATATTTCTGCTATTGGACTCATCCTGAAAGCAGCTGCGTCTATAAGGATGACTACATAACTTCTGTGAGTTAGAGCCTGTCATCTGAGTTTCTCATCAGTGGCCCAGTGCTGATTCAGTATAACTTTAGTGAAGACGAATAAACTTTATACGTAATTCATGCCATCAACATTCTGTAGAACTATCGCTAACTGCTAGTCATGGCTGCCTTCTGCTCACTGTTGATTTTCTTTTCATGAGTAATTAAGGTGAAACTTTAATTGAGCAGGTAATTTATGAGAAGTCCTGACTATTAAAATGTGTCTCTATAAAACCATGAAGGTAAAATAGAGATAGTATAAGGAATAAGTCAGATAAAAACCAGACATCTTGTTGGCCATTATCTGACTTCCTACAACTACTTGCATATAGATCTTTTTAAATTTGATGTTCAAACATCCATGTTTATAAAGTAGTTTGTCAGTTCTCTGGAAGGCGAATATATTGCCAGTGAGCAAATAGTTACCTTTCCTCCCACTGTTAACACGCTGAGCAAAGCAGGATGTTTAGCATTCTCTTTTCAAGCAACAAAGATGCCATGTCTTTGAGTCTTTTAAAGTGCATTGTGGTGGAATTTTGATTCTCGTTCATTTTTATAAAATTATACAGAAGCATGTCATTACACATGAAGAGCTTTATGCTGGAATTCCTCACTACCGTAATGATTATTCCTATGTATAGTAATGGCAGTAAGAGACCAGACATATGCGGAGAATACAATGAAGTCTACAAAGTGGCCCAGTAACTGGAGTAGATTTTCTGCTGGCTGCCTGTGTTGTGGTTGCGAGCATTAGGCCGGGTAAGTTTGAAAGGACTGGATGATCTAATGTCTTCTCAGTATAAAAGCTGTTATTTGTAAAAAGAAAAAACAGAAACTATATGCTGCTGTCTATGCCTCTCTATACTGTAAAAAGTTTAGTTTTAAAAAGACAACTATAAAAATACAGATAGAAGTGTACGTGCTTTTAAAACTGTACAACAAATGTCTAGACATAATAAAGCCATGACATTACTCTTAATTAGTCACTAAAGGAACCAGTGGAAAGCAGTTCCAGAAAGTCCAAAATTAAAATCAACAACAAAATTGCACTTAGGCCACTTAGCTGATACTGTAAACAAAGTGATGTGCTGTGTATGCGTTTGCCATCTGGAATTCATAATCCTTCCTCTGCTGAAGACAAAGACCAGGGCTGGCAAAGCTGCCCAAGAGTGACATCCTGTGGGGAAATCCGCCACAGCAGCAGCTCCTTGCGCAGGAGCAGCACTTCTGAAAGGGACTAACGAAAAGCCTACAGACCAAGTTGTCTGTCGGGATTCAATGGGATTACTTTTCACTGGCAAACGTTCAATAGCTGAATCCACCTCGTTAAAATAAATTGAGCTTACAAGGACTGACCTATCAATGAAGGATCTTGTGCTGGCACAAAAGACTTCCCTCTAGTCCTCGTAATGAATATGTTACTTGATAAAAACCACGCTGCGATGGGCTCCACCCAGTTAATGAAAAGCTCTCATCCTTTGCACTCAGAGCTAGACCTGACTGTATTGGTCACAGAAAGCTCTACAGGCTCCACGTGGGCTGACTGATGCCTTTTGGCAGCTAACTGCCTGTTTGGCTTGGTTTTATCCCAGATATTCCCTGTTTCCTTTGCTGCTCTCTAGGGTGCCTTCTGTCCTTCCTTCCATTTACATAATTTATAGAACAAACCAGTCTTCTCCAGCCTTACAAAAACAGATCTTTACTGCTCTTTCATGATTTCAATTTCTCTGAAACTCAGCCAATTCTGTTCCCTGGCTTTTGCTGTGTGTTGAGAAGAGCAATATACGTACTTCTCCGGTCTGTGTATTGGTGCACACGGATGTACTGGCATGTCTACTCTTTGGGATGGAGAGGGACAACAGCAGACCCAAATAGCAGATATACTTCCAAATCAAGCTCATTCCTTTTATGGCACCCATGCTATTTACCGCTCAGACCATTTAGTAAGTACACTGTAATTGTGACATTCCACAAAGGTACAACTCTAGTGCCGTTTCTTGTCTGGGCTTGTGTATAAAGACCATGCAATCCTGAAACACTGATCCTCTTGCTCAGTTCTAAGACCTTGAAATGACTCAGCTCTGGAGTTTATTATCAGCTTCAGCTCAGCAAGCACACTCAAAACTTTGCTAGGGTCAGATTGTACTCTAGCTTTGGTATTGACAAGGCTGAAAGGGCTCTTTGTGAAGATCTCTGCTTGCTCATGTGGAAACTGGAACAAACTAACTTTGTGACGTTATACTCCTTTCTTGAATGATTCACATGACTAGTAAATCACAGGAGGGGTGGTCTTTAGTGGTAGCAAGCTGAAGCTAATGTAGCTGGGCTATAAGAGATGTACACTCTGTTATTCTAAATTCCTGTGTAATTGACACAATAAATAGAGCCTCTGGATGCACTGGAAACACCCGTGAGAAGGTGGGATTGATGTTCATTGGAAGCTGGGAATAACGGAGGACTTGGCTTATTGGCTTATTGACTGACTATTAGCTTGTTAAATTAGAGTGACTTTTAAGGCTAAGATGTGAAACATCTCAAAAAAAAACCACATTAAACGACTAGAAAAAATATTATTTCATCTTTTGTGCATTTTTCTTCATGATCACCTGGATAATGTAGAGTAGTTTGTTTCCCAGCTGGAAGCATATTCTTTTATAGCTTTATCA